>NC_091538.1:42142500-43392500 GCF_042242935.1 Bactrocera oleae
AACCATATCATATCATAAACCAATTTCTTCGACGCTATTCTCTCTGGTTAAAAAAAAAAAATATCAAATATGAAAAAACATTGAACAGCCTATTGTTTGTTTAATTCGTCACTCTCCAAGGTCATAATTGTTTATAACCATTGTTATAATAATTCAACCCTTTTTCGGAGTTGATAATTTTGGCATTTATGCAAGTCGTTTGTTCGATTTGAAAGTCTCCAAAGTTTTTAAACTGATATAAACTCAATTCTAATACGGCAGTTTGTAGCATTTGTGGTAGTTGTTAAATGATTCAGCCAGTAAACTTTTACAGCCACTAGATCTTCTATCCTTATTCGACTAAGTCGTTTATTATATAATGGAATTGTTCTGTTTATTGCTTTTATGCCATTGAAACGAGCCTCCACTTACCAAGGAGAATTGAATTGGATAATTTTATGAATTGTTAGCACAAATCGACATCAAATAAGCAGAAGGGTTCTTAACTTCTACAAATATATGTACACACTTTTAAATATAAATAAATCCTACATTCAATTATTGTTTAGAACTAAGATGAATGGAAGTGTTCGCATATACTTTAGAAGAACTTCTAGGTATATTTCAGGTTCCGAAAAATCCAAAAGGAACTTAGCATGATAATATCTGTTCCACTTGATGACAAAAAAAAACTATATAAATATTAGTATGAAGTCTTAATACACATTTAAGCACGCAAGAAATAGTTTCAAAAAAGGAACACCCTAGTGTTTTTTTAGAGTGTATTGAAAATATAATAGGGTTAGGTTATGATGTGAGAATTTTGTTTGAGACTCTTTTGTGGTCAAAGTAGATAACAGCACAATAGAAGATGTAATTATGTAAATTAAAGCAGAGATAAGATATATGCAACATATTGCGTTGTATATATGTATATAAATATAAATGTAGGTATGTGTGTGAATACATTTTCATATAAATTTAATTATTAATTTTATATACATATAAAAAAATGTGTGTGCATTAATGCTGTGTTCTTATTAACATTAGTACAGTTGAAACAATTTTGAAGACAATGCGATACAACATCAACAACGACAACAACAATTGCCTCAAGGCAGCCAAACCGACATAATTTCTCAGTAAAATTACAAAATCTTAATAAAAAACTTACCCAAACTTGTACCACGTTTGTTATTAATAGAGTGTTTGCCCATAATTCGTAAGCTTTTCTATAAAACTTGTTTTACTTTTTTGCTTCTTTTGTGTAAACGTTTTATAGGTATTGTTGTTGTTGTTGTGTTTTTTTGTTTTTTTGTTTTTGACTGCTGCTAGCCCGTTGCTTAATCTTCAATCTTGAAATAATTAAAAAATAAAGACTCTTTACGCACAAATGAAGTGCTTGCCACTAAATGATAGGGAGTGCTGCTGAGACAATGTAGTGAGATGTTATTTTTTGTTGTTGTTGTAATGGAATGAGGGCTTTGATGAAGTCAAGCAGACCACAGCAGCGGAGCGAGGAGGTGGTTATGTTAACAACCTACACACGCGCATAATAACAAAAGATATGATAATAACAACAACAAGCCCTGAAAAGTGGAACTAAGTCAAATGAACATGTATCATAAAATATTATGAAGTATAAAGTACGAACCATGTAGAATAAGAAGAGTATCAAAACGGCGCAGGAAAAAGTGAGACCACGCTCCATTCACACACACACATGTACACATATGTGTTGTTTGTTTTAATAAATACAGCGTACAGCAGTAAGTGCTCGCACACTAGCACCCAGACAGAGTAGACTAAGATCATGAAGGGTTAATCAACAAGATGCGCAACAGGAATACAAAAACAACACAAGTGGGGAAAAGAAAATATAAAAAGTACAAAAAAAAAAGCTGTATCAAAATACTGAGGGCAAACAACGATGCTACAATGTGTTCTCTATACACACACACATGCATACGCGCACTTATACACATACATACGACAATATAAATGTATGTGCTGAGTTCCTGTGCGCTTTGAGTGGCGGCGCGTTGCTTATTTATGACAAGACACTTCATCATAATCAGCACATGACACAAAGCAGGCAAACAGTCAGTTAGATCCTAAGGAGCTGCGCAACTCATACTGAGCGCTGTGGATGCACAATACGAATATACGCGTACGTGAAATTATGTAGGCGGCACTGGGCCGAGCAGAGTGCAAGTAGCAGTGGTGGCGGTCGCTCGCGCCATAGTGTTTCGAGAGTAGGCCGTTGTGGCCTATTCTGTTCCACATTAAGGCAGCCGTTGATAACATGAGCATGTATGCCCCCACTCATATGTTTGCTAGCAATATAAAGGACAGCAACAACAATGGCGTGGCAAAAAAGCCTGTGAACAATATTAACATTAACAAGCTTGCAGCAAAATGTAGCATGACTCTTTTTATGCTGGTTGCCCTCTCCTGCTCCTATTGCAATGCAGTGCGGTTGCTATTTTTGTTGGTTTTTGGCTCTTTTTGCGTGCATTAATGTTGAATGAGTTTAATTGAAGCACACTTGCTATCTCCTTGAACGGTCCGCACAACTTGCGCGTCGGCGAGCGCTTGCACAATTGCGTCTAGAATTCTCGAGAGTGTAGGAAACTGAAAGGTGGATTGGCTAGCGCTGTAAGTGTCATGTCTATTTGTTCAAATTGCACCATGCAACAACAACAACAACAACAAGAAATATTATCATCTTGCCATCCACAATTAACAAAGTCAACAGTATTTTGTAAAGGAGCAACAAGGGGTTGGACTTTATTTATGCACACACACACACACACACACACACACAAACTTAAAGGAAGAAGCACTGTGTTCATTTATGTCTCACAATATAATTTAAAACGCGAGAGATTTTGGTATTACTGCATGTTGGGAACGCCTGGTTATCCTCTTAAGTGGCTGTGGGGCAAATGATTGCCTAGAGGACGACAGCGCCTTCGGCGTGTGATGATGCGCATAATTGAGTCCAGCTAATGTAGATAAGAGGATCTCTATGCATCATACGTCGCTAGCACTTGATGGAAACAGCTTAATACGCATACACTGTAAGAAATTATACTACGTATACGTAGTATACACAATGTGGAATCGTATTGGAATTTTATGGTTACCAAACAAAGTTAGCATGTCTTTCTGCTATAGTCGCAGTTGTTATAGATACATTAAGGGTACAATTAGAAACGGTTTATATATTTAACGACACAACTTGACCCTTCCAAACAGGTAAGTCATGACTTTGCGGTAAGTGCATTTTAAATATATTCTCCCACTTTAAATGTTCACCCTAATAAAAAAAAACGAATAATATCGAGCAGGTATTCAAACTATTTGAAATGTAAATAATACACCTGATCACAACAAAAGGTTTCTCTTGAGTTGTTTCGATTAGAGGCGCATTAAAAACAAGTTTGGTTGAATCTAAATATGAAAAAGGAAACTGTTGTCGTAAACATACACATAAATATAAACTTAAATTGCATTTCTATGTAAATAAGCTTGTATGTACTGAGTGACTCAAACGAAAGTTTAAAAACTAGTTTCAAGCCTAATTTTATAAAAAAGAAAATGTATAACCTTTAATAGATATAGCAATGAAGATAGCCTATATTCAATTGTTGATCTGTAAACACAATAAAAACAAGAAAACCCGCTAACTTCGGTTGCACTAACTAGAATGGCTAAATCAACTCAGCTCGTCACGATGATCATTAATATTGTATATACTTGTATATTTTAGCGAGTCTCCATCGTTTACTTCTAGATGTAAAAAATTTGGTGGCAATTTTAATATACTCTTTTCAGGGGTCATTGTGTCTCTTTTTCCGAGTTATATTGTAGTTGGTAGAGGTTCTAAGAATTAGAAATTCAGGAATATATATACATATACTTTCGGTATAAAAATGAAAGAAATAAAACAAGCTGTTTTGGAAAGTAAAGTTCAAGTTAAAAGGTACTTACTACTTGAATTTTTTCGAAAATGAAATATTCGATTAATATTTCAAAAGTTTAATACCAATGACTAAGAAATAATAATTATTATATTTAGTGATCGCATAGAATAATAAATGTTAATTCCGATGTTCAGATGCGAATGCTATTTTAGAAATGTGTGAGTATGAATTAGGCGCTACTTCTAATTAATAAATCATCACCGCCTACACAGCTAGAATTCTTTTTTACTTGTGGTGTCGTGACGTTATTTTCACAAGTGATGCTATTTTTATAACCAATCATTTGTGCCTTTGTATGTGCTACAAGTGTTATTTTTTCTCAAACAGGATATCTCGTGCCAGCCCTTTTCTGATTTGGCTACGTCATTACTTACATTCGATATCATCTACTGATGTGTTTGAATTTTTTATGTCTTTATAATTTTTATTTTTTAATAAACAGGTTTGTACTATTTTATTGAAGTTTCATTCATTCCAGCATTCGCATTGTTATACTCGCGCAACCTGTTGCTACAGAGTATAATAGTTTTGTAGTAGTTTGTATCACCTAAAACTAATCGAGTTAGATATAGGGTTATGTATATATAAATGATCAGGATGAAGAGACGAGTTGAAGTCCAGGTGACTGTCTGTCCGACCGTCCGTCTGTGCAAGCTGTAGCTTGGGTAAAAATTGAGATATCTTTATGAAATTTGGTGCACATGGCTTTTGGTACCGTAAGACGGTTGGTAGATGGGCGAAATCGGACCACTGCCACGCCCACAAAACGCCATTATTCAAAAACAAATAAATTGCCATAACTAAGCTCCACAACAAGATACAAGACTCTTATTTGGTATACAGGATCACAATAGGGAGGGGCATTTGCAGTTAAAAAATTGTTTAAAGTGGGCGTGGTCCCGCCCCTAATAGGTTTAATGTGCATATCTCCTAAACCGCTAATGCTATAATAACAAAATTCACTGGACGCAAATGTTTTTAGCACCTCTACCAACAGTGTGAACATAGGTGAAATCAGGTGGCAACTCCGCCCACTCCGAATATAACGGTACTGTTAAAAACTACTAAAAGCGCGATAAATCAAGCACTAAACACGCCAGAGACCATTTTATCTCTGGGATGGTATGAGATGACTTTATAGGAACCGCGTTCAAAATTAGACAGTGGGCGTGGTACCGCCCACTTTTAGGTGAATACCCATATCTTGAGATATGCTTAACCGATTTCAACCAAATTCGGTGCATTTCATATTTCTATGTCATAGTGCGAAAATGGGCGAAATCGGACTACAATCACGCCTATTTTCTATTTGACACCATTTTCAATTCCATCTGATTCTGCCACTTTCCACTATGCATATCAAGCAAAAATGATTGTATCGGGGTAAAACTTTGCCTGAATAATGTGTTTGAAGTATGCCACCTTGTGACCAAAAATTGTCTAAATCGAGTCAAAACTATTCAAGCCCCTAGGTAATGAATATATGGACCCGAAATATCGGTCAACATAGAACAAGGCGGCAAGATCCACAAAGTAATCTAAACGAATATACCATTTGACTTTGCGAGAGTATAAAATGTTCGGTTACATAGGAAGGGCTAGGTTCCTTACTTGTTTTTGTTTGTTTTGGTTCCTCCTTGAAATCGGTACCAAACTTGCCGAGTTTTGTTATATTTTACATCTTATCTCGCTGCCAATGACTGTTAAGTGTTTTAAGATTGATTTTCCGTTGGATAATATTGCTTTTATTGTTTTAATTCTTATATATTTAAAGTATATATGAGTTTAAAAAGTTTGAGATGGAATAGAATGTAAAAATAATAACAAATTTAAATTTTTGTGATTTTAATTTCATGTTGTCAGTTCAACCCAAGGACGGTCTATTAAACGATTAAACACTGCTTTTTTATTTCATCTACCTATTATTTCATAGTAGCAGCTGTTTAGTGGGGTCGGTTTTTGCATTTGCTCCGAAAATTTACTATAGTAATGTAATTTCCAGAAACATAAACATATTGACTCTTTAAAATTTGAAAAGTTTACGTGAGAATTTCTGATTGAAAATAAAGGTTTTTCGATTTTAGGTCGGAATAAGGTTTCTTCCTTAATATTTCAAACATTAAATTTACAAGTATTGCGACATAAGAAGATAAGTTTACACCAAAATTCATGAAAGATATTTTTTTACAACCCTTAAAAATACAACCAAAACTTCTTTCAATTTTTACCAATTGCAAAGGTACAACGTTACTTTCCAGATCTCTGTCTTTTACACATCTCATATACAATATGTATATTTCATTCTTACTAAACGGATATTCTCTAACATTAAAAATTATAAAGAATAAAAACACATTGCTATAATCAATATACATATGTTGTTAATTTTGTAACTGTATCTGTTTGTGCTTAAAATCATGAACATTGTATATTCTTTTAAGCAAGTTAAAGCTTTAGCGCCTAAAATACCAATCTAGCAAGATCACACCTATTCTGAATCGTTTGCATTTCTCATACAGTTACCATGTGAATTTATGTATTGTACATAATCATCATTGGCATGTGATAACACGTTTTTTAAATCTTTACGCGATTTATTTTAGCGTTCTTATTTGAATAATAAACGCAGTGACTGTCTTCAAGTCGCCCAGCACACGCCCACACGCCTGAGGTGGCATTTCAAACAGCAATTGCCAAATATTCTAAACATATACACATTGTAAATAAGCCATTATATACGCGGGTGAGTGTGTGTGTGGGATTTGCATCAAAATCAATTCCTTTCATTTGAGTGTGAACAATTTCAGATTTTTTAAAGCCAATCAAATTTGGTGTTTAGCGATTTGAATGAGTGCGCTCAAGCAATTTTGCTCACACACATACTACACACACTTGCAACGGCAACGATGAACATAAATCGTCTAAGCGCTTATTTGCTGGTACATCAAATTTTTAGGTTACTTTTGTTTTTATATGCACTCACAGATTTGCACAGGATTTTGTGGCGCGCTTCAGTGACTACCGCCGGCTGCTCGAATGCCTCACTGCGCCGCTGCCTTTACGCCTTTGGCCCACCTCCCGAATCGTGCATAAAGCTCGTCTGCATGATTGCTTATATGTTTGAACATCGCTGATTTGATGTATTTGCAAAAAGTTTCTACTTCCTTCGCTGTCTTTTTTGATTTTCCTTTTCTTTTTATTGTTTTTGTTGTGTGTTTTGTTCCTCTTATGGCCAGGAGTGTGTCGATGGGTGTGGGGCGTTTCGGTTGTTTAGTTGATTGCCTGCTGGGTTCACTTTGATTGCTGTCATCGTTGGATTGTTATAGTGTTGTTTTTGGTTTTGTTGCGATCGTTATTATTACTATTGTGTTTATGAACATATGCAAGGCATCAGTAGACTTAACACGATTACGTAGTACTTAATCTTATTTGTTTAACTTAGCTTTTCTCAATTCGCTGCTCCAACTGAGTGGAGTGGGGTCGGATAGGCATAAAACGATTTATTTTGCAAAAACGGCAAATCGAAAATTGATGTATGTGAAATGGAATTTAAATTTACTACGTTCCACCGAACGCCATTCAGTTTTTGCTAGGCTGTGCATGTGCAAATCATTTCGTACATTTGTAATTGGTTCAAAACACTGACTTAAAAGACTGAGTACCAAGTTAGTTCAACGTAAGAGTATCGGAAATATGATAATTCCCAGAAGAAAAATTCTTACAAATTCTGAAATAAGTGCGTCTTAAAATGTGCCTTCGGAATGTATTTCTTCTAGAAAAAGTTATTTAAATTTATTTAATAAAAGTCAAAACGTAGCAACACTAAATAAGATTTCGTCTTGATTTGATAGAAGTTTGAACAAAAAATTTAATAATTATACAAGTAATGGCTCCTTACGGTGACCATCACTAATCCTTGGAGATTTGTTCAAACTAAATCGGACAGATAAAATTAGTTTTATGAACAGATAATCTAGTGCCTGATCTTTTTTAATGAATGAAATGGTGGCCTCAGGAAAATGTTCCAGATTTTCGGAAATAAATTAACAGTTAATTGTTTATAAAATTCGAAATTAAAAATATAAATCCTTCGATCAAGTACTAGTTTTTAATGTTTTCAAAAATAGAAGCTGTATAAATTTAATTGAAATCTTCCGAGCGGTTTTTGAGCTACATTGATCACAAGTTCAAAAAGCATAGTTTTGAGAAAAATAGATTTCAAGTTTTAGACGAACGTTTTAGAGCGCCCAAGAACCCTTTGCTAATTATCAAATAACTCGAAAACCATTTCCCGGATTAACTTAAAATCTTCAAGGAGTAATTCCAAGATATTAAACTATAAGAAAATATAAAAAAACTACGCCTAACTACCCTTAACCTTCTAATTCATAATTGCTTGGAAAGTTTTCGACAATTTTTATTTTGACTTCTACCCGAAATTTTTATATTCGCTCCGAGACAAATTTCGTTAAGTCTGTTGATGCCGCTAAAAGCAAAATTTAAAATAATTAAATTTCAATTCTGCTGAGGTCTATAATTAACACATAAAAACTTTGCTCAAATTGATGCCATTCGGAAGGTAATAGGATTTTTAATAAAAAAAGATGTATGTATAAAATCCGTTGAGCTTTCATAATTGCATTAAGCTTTCATAGAGCTTTTAAAAGTTAATTTTATTATTCATTTTGTAATATATGAAATTACATTCTAGTTTTTTTGTTTTGCGTGAAGAACGCTTGAAAAGTTTCAATGGTTTAACAAAAATGTATGTAAAATATTCTTATTTAAACAAATTGCCCGTGAAAAAATATCTATAATATAGTACAAACATTTTTATTGTGGTCTAAAATACGAAATATTTATATGATACGCTAACCCCGTCTGGTCCCTCATCTACTGAAGTACTAAATTTCAAAATTGGTGATTTAGCGAAATGTTCAGAGTCCACTTGACGTGGTTTGACTCATCTCTTTAAGTGATCCGTTTCACTTCAAGGTGTACTGCAGCTCATGTTGTCCTCCATGCTGTGTTATTGGAGCCGCTTGAGTCTCAAAAGTATGAGTAAAAAAACATGAAATTCGCAATTTGCTTACGCATGTGTGTATCGTCAATGTGTGTATGTTCTCGCGCACTATGTGCCTAGCAACCAGTGCTGTAATCTACTCAAGCTACTTTATCACTCACTTTTTCCATTTCTATGCGCTTTATCCTTGCACTATCGAACTCCTGCTGTGTTGCTATTATCGTGCTTTGGGTGAAGTAAAAAAAGAAGCGAGAAGAATACACTTTGCTGCCTAGTTTGCCCACCCTTACTTTGCTTTTCGCTCTTACTCTTGCTTTTACTGCCACCTCATTGTATGACATTTTAACTGGTACGTATAAACTTGTGCTTTTTATGTATATTATTATCCTTTGTTGTGCCACACACATTAATAATGCCGTGTTCATATTGAAGATTACTTTTTAATTTTTTGTTATTGCGTATTCTTTGATTATTATACGCTTGGTTATTGTTGTCGTTGGAGCCCTTTTGCTAATCTATCTTGCTACTTTTTGATATTTCTATTTTCATTTCAATATTGCGAAAGGTGATGATGATGATGCTTGAAATTTTAAATTTTTTTCAGAAAAGATATCTATATAACAAAAAAATTCTCTTTTAGCGTGAGAAACATATATATGTAGATCAAAAGTTTTTAGAAAATTTCAACTGATTGCTCAAAATTACAACGAAAGCGCTTCAAATTTTGTTAAATCGAAACAAATATTTAGAATTTTTATTAATCAAAATCATCTAATTTGAGTCTCAGTCAGATTGATTAATCAAGCTTAGAGCTTTTTGAAAATGCAATGTTGAAAATTAAGCTTTTGAGAAAAGCTTATGTGGTTAAAATGTACTTTTTAACTAAAAAAAAAGTGGGGATTTACTGCTTTGACCTTTCTTTAAAAGCGGTATGTCTTACCTGAATATACATTAAAAAATTGTAAGCAAAACAAAAAAATGCAAGTGTGTAAATGAAGCCAACGAGGGAAGTAAAAGCACAAAAATACTCATCAGTAGAATCCACCAACGCATTTGCAACATAACCATAACTTTAGCTAAAGCAAAACAAGAAAAAATTTTAACTTCGGTTGCACCGAAGCCCTTCACAAAAACAAAAAAGTCCATACAAGCACTTGATTCCGAGCGCTTACTATGTATGGCAGCTACTTGTATATGCCTTAACGTCCGAAATCCGAAAAGGACATGTGTAAAATTTCAGAGCGATATCTCGAAAACTAAGGGACTCTTTCGCGTATATACAGACAGACGGACAGCATCCGGATCATTTATATATATATTCTATGGTCTCCGACGTTTTCTTCTGGGTGTAACAAATTTCTTGGCAAACTTAATGTACCCTGTTTAGGGTATAATGACGATAAGTTTGTCGACCTGAAAGCCAACACACATGCTTAAAATCTCGCTTAAGTCGTTGTTATTGTGGTGGTTATATTTAAAATGCTGATTTGTTGTCTTTTTAGTGACTTGCAACATGCGACACTCGAGTGTATCGAATTACATTTTGAAGCGCACAACAATGCGATTTTCATAATCAATGTCTACACGAGTGTAAACACACATATTCGCAAGTTAAAATTTTATGTGCTTATGCGAGTGTGTGGCTAAAGCTTCATTCGGTTTTTTTTTTTATTCTGATACCATAGCCGACATTTGCATTCGGTGCGTGTCTATATGCTGCTTTTGAAACTTCGTGGGTGCTGTTTGCCATCAAGTTTCTGCCCAATTTTTTGCTGCCATTTTGCAACGATTGTGTGCCTCGTCACCTTAGCAGCCGTTGTTGTCGCTCGTTCATTTGTTATGTGACAGTGATAAATGTCATGCTCAAAGCGCAAAGAAAAAGTTTCGGCAGATGTCAAAAGAAATAATAAAAAACTTCAAATTATGGCAACTGCATACATATATACATACAGGTAAATATGTATATACAGGTACATGCAAATGTATTCAAACAAGTTGAAAGAAAATACTCAAAGGAAGCTGTGATTGGAGCTGTGTAGGCTGGTAACGTTTATCACTGATTGTGCGGCAAGAGCTTCCGAAATGTAAAAGTAGTTCAAAAATTTGGTCGGGATAAAAAAATCTTATTGAAAAACTGCCGCGGGGTCACAAATCACTCAGCCCATTTCCAGGACATCAACAGAGCGCTTTGATACAAATTTCTTATATGTCTGCTTCCTTTATTAAAAAATACACAAAAGCAGTCACTTTGGAGACAGCGAACTTTTTAAATTCAAAATCATTGCTTTCTTTAAAAGAACCCTGCAAGACGCAGAATGTTGCAACTAAAAGTCATTTCAACACCCCCAGCATCCTATTGAATGATTTTCGTATGAATACATACTCAAATGAGTACATAAGAGTTATATTTATTGCTGCTTGACTCAAGAGCGTGCTACATAATATCATTCTCACGCAAGCAAGAAGACGACACACTTAACTTACGCAAATAATACAAATCAAGTAAAATTAAGGGTGACAACAGTTGGGGAGTAGGTGATATATACAGTAGTATAGTATGTATGGTATACGTTGTATACATTCCAAAGCGTAAATTTGCGTTTAAAAATTTTTGGGGACGCAGTTGCTATATGAAATGTGGCTGGGGTTTGAGTGTTCTTTATACATCGCCCAAAGGTTCATTCACGTTTCTGAATTGCCTAACAAAGCGCATGAAATTTATCTGTGGGGAAGTGTGGCACTCAGTTTGAAAAAAGACACACATAAATTCGTACATTGATAAGGCATATACATATATAAACAAGTCTTTGTATATTCCAGAAGATTTAAAGCGTCACAGACTATTTAAGCCCTAGAGGGACACTCCAGTTCGAGAGATATAAATATTTTTTGGGGAAGGGAATGAACAATTAGAAACAGTTGCGTTTTAAGTTATTTGTTTCGTTTTACCCCGTTCCTCACTAAATTGGAATCAGCAGTCACGTGATCTTACCCTACATAAAGGTCTCCGCAAGGGTTTGGGATTTCATTGAAAACATAAAACGAGAATAATAAAAATAATCTGTAAAAACTTTACCTTAAATGTGAATTTTTGAAAACTAGATTTACTTAGGAAAGAAATTTACTTTACACGTACCTGAAAGGTTTATTTTTTCCAATTTTGCATATTTTGGTGTTTTCATGAACTTTGCTAAGACTTCCTATCCTTTGTAGATCTGGTCTCAATGATTTATCAAGTTTAACTGCTTTAAGCTAAGATTCTGTCAACTCTATCAACTTATGTTATTCTAAGAAATGTATAAATAAAACTTAAACTTTTTCTCGAGAAACATAAAACTGTAAATTGAGCAATGTTCAGTTAATGTGTGTGATACAAAAGGATATTTTGATACTTCACTGAAGAAAAAAACATGTAGCAAAATACAAAGCTTCATGAAAGCAAATTGTAATACCTAATTTTTGTAATATTATTGATTTTTAATTTCAAAGAATTTTGTCAGCATGTAGAACAAAGTTTCAATCATTTCCTTAAGAACAGTGGTCCAAAACGTGTGAGTTTCCATCTCTCTTTAATACATCGGTATTTGGAATTGATTACCAATATTTCTATACTACTCGCTCTTATGCTGGGGCATTGCTGACCATAAATTCATGATAGCTGAAAATTGTCTGTTATATCTGGAAATCTATCACTTATGAAAAAATCGAATAATAATATAATTGTTATACCAATTTTTTTAAATATAAGAAAAGGAGTGCCACAAAAATATACTGAAATAATGAATTATGAAACAATTTTTTAACTTGATTTATATGCTGGGGTGCGATTTCAATACCGTGTGTCTTTCCCAAATTTATCGATATTTTATAACTTAAAAATTCCTAAATTAAAATATAGTCATATACTAATTTTACTTACGTATATATTATTTTAAAACTCCTCTCGTTTAATTAAAATTATATTTTTAAGATAAAAATCACAAGATTAGTTTAAGTACGAAAGTAAGTGAATCGCTTTCATCATTCAATAATCAAGATTCACATATTTTGCATCGAAGTCTTCGAGCTGTCTCATCCTATTTTCTTAATCTATGTTGTATACAAACACACATACATTCATACAGACATATATACACTTCCCAAGCCTTCCTTCGCGAATTGAATTGTTTAGCCGGTACACGTGCAACACCTCTGGCTATAAGCACAACAAATACACTCGTGGATAATACATGCACGGTGGCTACAAACATGGAATGTGAGTGTAGTAAGGCAAGCAGGAAGAAGGGAAGTGGGCGAAAATGTGGCAACATGCTAGTTACTGCTTGCTGTGTGATCAAATGCCGCTTAGCAACAAGAATCGCGCTGCAAAAAGCGTTACCGCAATGGCAGAAGAGCGGAACAAGGCAGAATGTATTAACAAAAAGATTTGCTGACTGGTTTTATATGGGCAAGCAACGACTAGTTTTAACTAGCCAAAAAAAGCCAATCAACTACTATGTACATACATAGGCCACCGCTGATATGAAGGGGAAAATATATCGCAAATAGTTCACACAAATGAACACAAGAGGGCAGAATTTTAGAACCACTTGGTTAGGAGTTGAGTGAATATTTTGACTATTTTTTTATTTATTTACTACAATACAAAGTTACAGGTTTTCTAATATCTGGACAATATAAATAATTTTTATACTTAATTTTTGAAAAATTAAAAAAAAAATTAACATTAACCGAATTTACAATTTTGAATATTTTTGGTAAATTATTTCATTATATTTTTTAATATGTTTTGTACTTTCTGAAATTTGGAAATAATTTTTTCCATTCGTAACCAATGCGAACAACAGTACTGTAGTATTCTTCGAAGCACTCTGTATCATTAATATGTAGGTATGACTGCGCGAAAACAGGCCGAACGTAGTGATGCACTCACTCGCCAATACTGCGCGAGCGCAACATGCCCACATATGGCGACAAATCAACAACAGCATGCATAACAATAACCACAGCAACAACGACAATGTTGTATGGTGCCAATTTGCCCATTTGCCGATTTGGTTAAAGGCATCTGACGCGTCACCGTCATAAACGATATGCCAGCGCTGTGGCAAGCGCAAGGCAATCAAAAAGAATTACTGACAGCCAAACGCCGATCAGCGATCAGCGACCGGCTACGACCAACAACCGACGACAATATGCAAGTTATGAGCCGCAATTTATTTATTTTTATAGACGCTAGCGTCCCATATTAGGCATCATTAAGTTATTTGCTATTGACTCATATTCCACTGACGACCCGAATGCAATATGAACTGCGTTGCACTTATATGCGAGCGTATATGGCGCGAGCGTACAAGTATGTGAACATACATTTGGGAATTCTGTAATGCGTGCATTTTTGCTGCTTAGCCAGCCAAGTGGCTGCCGAGCTGATGCATGTCTCTTCGTTTACTGCTCTGCTCAGCGCGCCCCTCCAAGTGCATTTGGGCGGAAATTGAGTGATGTCTGATAAAAAGTCAATATCGCGTTGCGTTGGCTGCAATGACTTATGAGTAAGCTACTATGTTGGCATTTATGCGCTTGTGGCGCGGTTATATTCATGTGATTTTTATTTTTTATTTTTCAATGAAATTGCAGAATGGAAATGTATTTTTTAATTAAAGCGCAAATAAATTGGCTTTTCTTCCGCATCACATATAACAGATATGAATATTTAGGGCTTGAAATTATTAAGCGAAGTATGTATTTTAGAAATGGTGTGGGTTATCTGTGACGCTGAGTTACGGCACACTTAGATACTTGCCAACAATTGGCACACTAAGCTGCTGATAAACATCATAATTAGAAATATTGAGCACATTATAGCGATTCATAATTCTGGATCTAATTAGAGTGTAATGAATACAATTTTGAAGTGGTTAAGGAAATGTTTGCAATGTGGAGAAAAATTGTGAAATTGTGATGCCTCTTAGATTACCGTCTAAGAAAATTTATGAAAACAGAATCTATAAATTTCCTTAAGATACGACGATAATATCATGGAATTAATGGAATTACAGTTAAATCAACTTGATCGATAGAGTATGATAAAATTAGATATCTCAAAAGAAAATGTTGAAAACGCATTGAAGTAGTAGCGATGCAGATTAGTTTAGAAACAGAGAGAGTTCGGGCGAACTAAACTTTTCCGACGCTTACTACATACATATATAACTCAATGAGCAATCGGTCAATAAGCGAAACTTGCTTTTAAAAGTATTGATAAGTAATCATAAATTCTCTAAAAGAAAAAGCGTTCTCAAAACATGTTTAGCAGTTAATGTGATGGTTGTATCCTCTAACCATTTTATAGATTTCAAAAAGAAAGAAACATTTCGTGAAAATCCGCTCCCTTCTGGAAGAACTTCATATACCAATTAAAAGAAATATAAAAAAATAATTGGTAGCGGTTATATTAGAACGTTATTTGATTTAATACTTCATCCATCTATAATAAAAGCTGGACTAGGGACACACACGACGTTTCTGTGAGACAAATTTATAGGAAATCGCTCACTAGTAACAACTTTTTATAAATTTATATATACAAATATCGAATCACCATTTCTCTGTACGCTACCTTAGCGACTTTTTGACAAAAAAATCTGCATAATAATGCAGCAACAAAATAAAGGAGTTGAACTCGATACCAGGTATCTGCGCTTTTTTCATTGCAGAGATAGCTGAATGCTACCAATCTGTTTTAATAATGTGTTCGTTTCGCTAATCTCTACCAATTGGCGAATCGAAGATAGCTATAGGTTCAATTTATTTTAATTACGCTTAGAACTCGATTTAATTTCTATACTGATCTATGTTTTTGTATCTATTTCCATCTTAAAACTGAAAAAAATCAGGAATATAAACTTGAAAAAATGTCAGCTTTGCTCCCATCAAGGTCAATGAATCTCGCTTGTTTTCGATGTGGATTTTCGTTTTTGTTTTTGAAAGCATTTGCAAGATAACTATTAAATTGTATGTAAGTGTCATTAATAAACTCAATTAACGCTCAATTACAACGGCAAGCAGTGGATGAGTGGAACACCAGCGTGCAACGCACTGCCATTTTCTCGCAAATTTCGTTTAAGCTGCCTGTGAAATTCACATTGTGGTTATACGATCTCATCGATCTGAAAACTACGTACTCACTGTAGTTGCCATCCAGCGACATTGTGCCATTCGCTTAGCTGGCACATAATCAGCGACAGGCGGCCGGTAGCCAATTGATTAGTCAGTCAATCATGTGAGCATGTGCTTAGTATACATTTATATATGTATGTACATGTGTATATATGATTATAGTACGGTTTTTAGAGAATGTATTCTGCGACTGGACCAACACACACGGATATAAAAAAGACAGGATTGCAAATAATGCATTGAAAAAATAATTGAATTAACATTTGAATTAATTTTTTTGTCTATTTTGTAATCCCAAATAAGAAATAAAAAAAATTTTATTCCCAAAAACCGGAACATAAAAAAATTTAAATTTTAATTCCAACTTCGGGCTTAAATAAATTTTTTTTTTCCCAACATCGTTTTTCAAAAATAAATATTTAATTTTTAATTCAAAATTTTGAAATGAAAAATTTTGCAACCCTGGACGCATAGTTTGTGTGACGAACGCCTAAACAGTATAGCAACGGAAATGAATTGCTTCCACGTTTAAGGAAACACATTTTACAACTTATTCTGGGATCAAGACAGCACGAAATCAAATACCTTGGCTATATGAAATAAGAGAATATGAACCTAGTTAATATTGCTAGTAACATTCGTAGGTTTATTAAAGTAGATTTTACGCAATACTACTGATTTAAAAGAGAAGTTAAATTTTTTACCGAAAAATTTGCAATAAAATTTGTATAAAAAAGTACAATAACAACAAAAAAGTGTACTATGAAGTTACTACTGCTAAGGCTTTGTACTATTTTCTAGATGGGCCTAACCCGTTTACATTTTAATATAACCCATTTATAGTTACAATGATAAGTGTGCTAACTAAACTTTCATTCCCTAATTGCTTGCAATCAATTCTCTCAGTAACATGTTGCATCGTGCAAGTGAAGTGAAAGCATGTGGTAAGCGCATAGTCGATCACTTTCAATCCACAGGCGAAAGCTTTAAACGCAAGGCAAATATTTGTGCGCAGTTTATCAGTCATTCATTCAAGCCGTTAGCTCTGCAGACAAAGTAGCGGTGAATAGCTTGCAGTTTGACACAATTGGTGAAGTTTCTTTATAAATGGCTGAGTGCTCTGTATCGTGGCACAAATATTCGGATCTTATTTGATTTTATTGCTTATCACCTTCCAGAATTTCCTACATTTGTAATTTCTTTCTTGCTTTTTCTTTTGTTGTAACGTTACCAAATTGACAACTGAAATGACAGCTTCATTTGTGCGTAATGCGGAAGTTCCGCTGCGACCACTTTGCAGCTGTTTGTGCTGTAGCCTAAATTAACAGTGTGTCTTACTCGCACACACATGCACATGCACATATACATACATAAATATTACCTGAAGACACGCTGTGCTCTACGCATTGATGCTTCGCACACTTGCCACAGATCGAGATTATCTTGCTGCTGTTGTTCGCGAGTTTATTTGTTATTGTTTGTGCTACTTGCTGCCGTTGCTTTTGTTGCATCTCCTTTAGCATGCAAGTGAGTGGCGTTGACACCGAATGAACACGTTGTTTATTTCACCATTTATTTGTGCGTTTTTGTTACTTCGGCGCTGTTGTTTATTTATTCTGCTTTTATTCGTCTATTATTGGATCATTAATTTAATAGCTCAGCTGTATATAAACAATGTTAACGGTTGTGCACACAAAAAAGCATTTCTACACACAGAAATACTAAAATTTTTTTAGCAGTGCATACAGACACAGCTATATTTTTAGACAAATGCACGGAGGTGCGTATAAATTGTAGTTTCAGTGTCACGCAGGGACACCGCTCTAAAAAAAGATGAACGCAGGACAGAAAATAAATCGAAAAAATCACATTTGTTCAAAGGAAGTCTACATTGAGGCGCTGGGAAACATTTGCATTTAAAAATGTCGTCTATAATAATTGATTATCAACCGCCAACTGCGCAGACTTAATTTTTTTTAGCTTAACTTATAATTTTAATATTTGTAAAAATTGATAACATTAAAGTAAAGGGGTTAGTTTCGATTTAAGATTGTACCCTAAAAGAGCGTTAAAAAAATAGAAAAAAATTTTAACGAATGTTTAAAAAATCCCATATATCATTTTCAGCTTAAATCATAGCATTCGCCCCATTAAATATTTCCAATAAAGTTTTAAAAACTTGTCAAATAATTGAAAAATAATTTTTACTAATAGTACTTTTTAAGAAATACAAATTAAAAATATTAAATGATTTTTTTACAACATTTTTCAAAACCTCAGAAACAATTGAAAAATACATTTTAATAAAGTTATTAAAAACCATTAACACGAAACGCTCAAAAAATAAACTTTTAATTTTTTATTTTTTTTCGGCAAATTTGAATTTGTGTACTCAATTATTCAATGCACGAATTCTGCGCTGATTTCCCCAACATGACATTTATTGCCACATAAAGATTGACAACAGATTCATTATCGCCATCAGCGTGAAAAAAACACTGAAATCATTTGTGCTCTCTCCTGCCCACACTTTTACTTCTTACCATGACCTTTCTATCATCAACGCGGACATGGCGAGTGGTCACGAACCGCGCAGTGGGCACGAGAACGGCTGCTGATTGCAAATCGCAATTTTATGTGATTTCGTGGCATGCGAGTGCGAGAAAAAAAAACAGCTCGCGCATCCACAATTGCTATTTGATTGTCATTTATGTGGAAATCGATTGGCAATGCGGGTACTAACAGACAGCGATGGCATACAGACTGACAGCCGAAATTACAAAGAACTGTGTTTCATTACAATAGCTGCGGTTGTATGTTAAATTAGCTTAATTCGATTAGAGTTGGTTCATTCGAAACTCTATGTAATATTTTACTTTAGACATCATCTCACCATCAAAGGCCTTAAAGTGATAACATTTAGAATAAATAAAATTTGGAGTTTTATTGAATTCGTGTTTACCACAAATAGCGCAAGGCATAGAGGTAAGTGGCGCAGTTTTCTGTTCTCGGCCCAGATCGAGCCACTGTTGTAGTGGCAAAGAAAAGAGAAATTTATTGTTGGGTGGTACAAAATTCGATTAGTCAACTGGTATTTAAGAAGAAATATCTTTACACTTCTCTAGTGACAATTTCACTTCAAAACACATACGTAAGAGAATTAAGAGCCAATTGTTGCATGCCACAAAATTTGTTAAATGGCAACATTGCGAATTTTATTTGTCTAAACATATTCTGAAGTGATCGAAGCACCCATAGAGGAATATTAACACAGTTGGGGAGTATTTGAAAATATTATTTTTAGTTGCTGAAATTGCTAAGTTCTTTCAGACTTTGTATATTGGACGATTACCTTCAAACCTACGTTTCGAGATCATGAAGTAGAGACTTTTCTTGTTTGATAGTTCTCACAACTGAGGACTGATTTTTGAACCTTCACTATATTTGATGTTATCTGAAAAAACGGAAGAGTAAGGAGTTGCTAAATTGACTTAAAATTGTGAAAATGTTTAGGATACTCTTCCAAGTCAGAGATACCCTTGGTATTCGGTTGCGATGGAAGTTATCAAAATATTATTCTTATTTGAATATCCCACTCCACTGAGCTTAGCTGCAGTAAAAATAAAGTTTTATGGCACAGTTTCCTTTACTTCTCCTGAAGCAATCGAAAGCTTAATACTTTTTGACTTATGTTCTTTTTTCATACTCCTTTTTAGAGTAATCAAAGCGAAGACCCTTAGCAAAGGAGAACATAAGCCAGTGCATTTGGCGAAGTTATGAACAATTTGCTTGGTATTTAAATTGACGCAAGTGCACTTCGAAGCTCCAATCGTAAAAGGGAAATCACTTAGTATTCATTGTTATTATTGTTGTTGTAATGCCATAATTGAATTAAATTTTTGCACCAAAAGCAGTATTTATATAAAACAAAATTAAAAAAAGATTATGGGTTATGCCACATGCATATCAAAGAATGTATAGATATATATATATATATATATATATATAAATATATTCTATATGGGTATGTGTGTAAACTTTGTCAACGGATACTAGCTGAGGTCTGAGTGTGTCTCTCAAGTGGCGGCGGAAAAAATAAATATCCCACCAAGTGTTTGCTTATGCAGAAAACGTGTGCAAAACAATATAAATAGCAAAAAGCGTGTGTGTGTGCGTGCAAATTTGCATACTCAAATTTATATGCTGTGGCAGAGACAACTTGCAAATCCCAGCCTGAGACTAACTCCGTGGCAGTTAAATTGCAAATGGCACAGTCGTGCTTGCACACGCATAAAAACGAAAATAGCAATTGCAACAACACCGACAACAGCAAAGCAAACGGCTTTGAGCGCCACTGATAGTGCGAAGTGTATTATGCATGTTGCATGCTAATTTGCAGCGGCATTTTGCCATTGTTAATGCGCTTGCGCCTTCGCCATTGCCAATGCTTGTGTCTGGGTTTGTGTATGTGTGTGTAGCTGAGTGTTGGACCCGGGTTCCGCCAACGCGTGCGTGGGGGTTAAATGCACTTTTTTACTTTGCATTATACTGCATTGCGAAGCGCTGTGGCATGGCCGCTCGGTTGGTGGATGTGCCAAAAAATACAACGCGCACATAATTTTGTAGGAAATTGCATTTTATTCCTATCTGCCATATTATTTATTGGTATTTATTGTTGTAGTTGCTGGCTTGTTTGCTGAATTTTGTTTGGAGCGCTGATTTCCTTTTTAGACAAACACTGCGAAAATTGCTGCCATATTCAAGCGGGACAGTCAGTCAGTAAGTTACTCAATTTGTTTGTGCCTTCACTTATGTCCGTTCACCGCTCGCCTATCTCTCGGTGCCCATTTTTAGTCACTCATCCGCACTTTATTCAAAAGGAGTCAGCGCTCAATTTGTGGTCGCATTAATATTACCATATGTGTCTGAAATTATTTAACTTCGTTATGTTGCATATACGCTTGGGCATAATGCACATATTTATGGTACACCTACCTACAGTGATCATATGCCAGTGCCGCATAACACTCGTATTCTCTTATGCTCATTGCACGTTGGCAATAAATTGTCGCTGGCTGTTGCTGGGGGCGACAATTTGCAAATATATATAAATTTGTGTGTCTATATTTATGAGTGCAACATATAAATATTTTTAATATACAGAATTGATAATGATAATTTACTTTTTGTTTGCTGTTCTGTGTTATGTTCCGAGCAAATGCAATACATTTTTTCGATATGCAACAAAAGCAATTGCGGTTTTTCTTGCTTGGGGATAGTGACACTATTCCTAAAATAATTCCAAAAGAGAAAGTTATATAGTTTATTGCAAACTTGCCACAGTGTTTCTGCTACATACATCATCATGCACTCCATAATGACTGGCCGCGGAATTGGCTGCTTGACGTTTATATTCGATCATAACACATATATTTATTTGAAATATATATACATATATATATTTTAATTTTTCTCGCTATGTAAGCGCAGCTTGTCTCGCTCATCAATCCGGTTGCGTAGGCTTTCGCATCGCAGCGCATTAATTGCCTGTGACAGTTTAACTTTGATGACGCTAAAAATGTGTGTGGCATAAATGGTATGTCGCCCACGTTAATATTCGCATATCCTTCTTGTTTCTTAAATTTACTGGATTAAATTTAGTGATGATACAACGTTTCTGTGTTTTCGAGTATCCTCTCTAGAAATACATATGTAGTAACAATACGAATTGTGTTTAATAATTCGGAGCTAAAAACTTTTTGAATACCAAAATCGACACAAAGCATTCGAATAACTAACTAACGCATTAAAATAAGAATTGCTTGAGCATCCACCGTATTAACCAGATTTGGCTCCCCTTTTCAGAAACCTGAAAAAATTGCTTCGTGGAAAGCGTTTTTCGTCGAATAAAGAAGCTATTAAAGCCGTACACGTATACTTTGCAGTGCTTCCGGAAAGTCATTATAGGGATGGCATAAAATTATTGGAGGATCATTGGAATAAGTGATTTGAAGTAAAGGGAGATTATATTGAATAAAAAAAAATTTCGTACTTAAATTTAAACTGTTCAACCAACCTGTATGCTTGTATACATGCTTACGTTACAGATTTTTATCACATCACATTATCGACTGAATAAAGACGTATTTGGGGGTTAAACTACTTTTATTACGTTCTGTAAATCCTATTAAAATATCTGGATTTTTTCCAATAACTCAATCATTTTGACATTTTGTGTTTTATTCTTATGCTTTCACCTACAAAAATAAGGATAAATTAAATCTTGCTTTGTTTCTTATAACAAAACCGAAAAAATTTTTATTTTTTAATTGGTATCATTTTATTATTTATTCTAGTCAAGCATCTGTAAAACAAAACTTGGTAGCATTACACTACTGTAATGCGATATGGACATACAAGTATACTTTTTCGTTTCGCAGTGAAATGGCGAATCGATGACGACTGTAATCAGTCTCAAAAACTAAAAGCGTTTAGGTGGTAGTAAAGGCGTTTGATGATTAAGCGACTCTTCTAAAAAATAATATTTATCACCTAAATTATTTCTACAAATATAGTTTGCAACTAAAAGTTAACAAGTTGGAATATTTTTTTCTCTCCTATAATTAAAATTTTAACTGGAGGAAAATGTGATAAAAACATTAACATTAGAGATAATGAAATATATGGAGAAAGAAAGATAGAGAGAAAGAAAGAAGCAACCACGTGATCAAAATCCTAAAACCTTTCGCAAAACCATATATTGTAGTATTGTATAAGCTCTCGGTGAATTTTTCTTGTTAGTTTCACACTTCGTGTCTTGAAATTCTATGGAAAGCTGGACTCCTTTTAATTTTAAAGTTAGGGAGTAGATGTTCGTATGTATATACTTATAAACATGTTTATTTAGACCAGTAAGATTTGTGCACAAAAAAAACCGTATAGTAACAGTAATATAATAAATCTTTAACACTTTAAACTCAGTGGATAAATAATGTCTTAAAGTTAGAGAAAAATTTAGTTTCTAACAACGTTAACATCGAGTTCTAGGTACTTTTTATTAAAACATTTCCGCTACTCACTCGAAACTTCAAGAAGCACAAGTGGATTCTACAGCACAAAATGATACTCAAAACACGAAATTGTTGCCGCTATTGCTCGAAGTAAACAATAAAAAGGCAAATTTAGCACTTAGCCGCTAAATGTTAGCAACAACAACAAAAACACGAACACCGACGCTAACAATTGTAATGAAAAAGGCACAAGAAACAGAAACGAGGCAACAAAAAATCAGAATGGAAAATGTGAACTAAAATTGAACCTACCATACACTAGTAACGGCGAGCAAATAAAATCATAACTGCTGCAACAAAAAAAGAAAACACTGATATCCAACACTAGGCTAAATGTACATATGTATTTTACACTTTCCAACAACAATAATTGCAAGAACAACAGAAAAAGTTCTGGGGGCGACATCAACAACAATCACGGCATTGACTAACAACGGCGGCGGCGGCAATAAAAGCAAAAACAAAAATAAAAAATAACAATAAATAGCACATAGTGCTGTTTTGTTGCATCCAAAAAAACTGGAGCAATTTGTGAGCGTTAAGAAGAATGCAAAGAAATAAAACAATTCTAACAACTACAATAATACATAACGAAAATGAAATAAAAATTCACGCAGGCGTGCAACAAGAGATGTGGCAACAGCGCTTAAGTGCTTTTGAAAAAAATTTAAAAAAGTGCGAAATTGCTAGTTGTGGAATGAAAAAGGGTAAAAAAGCAGTAAATAAAGCAAGTGAGCATACAATACACTAATACGAACATGAAAAAATAGACAAATGGGAAATAAAGTCGGAATGAGGCACAAACGCGAATGCAAAAATGTTGCACATAGAAAAGTAGATCAACAGTGCGACTGCTGGTGGCGCAGCGGCACAAAGCGTTCGCTGGCTGCGCATTGGAAGCAGTGAGGCGCACGCAATGCCACTTGGGAAAGTTGCAGTGTGCATGGCAACAAAACACACTCACACACACATACATGCTCATCCAGATGCACTTAAACAGCGAAGCGCGCGAATTGCGCTGTGCCATGCGATGCTTTAATTCGACGCCATTTTTGGTACACTATTGCAGCGAAACATCCTTTCACATCACTACATCGCCAACTGCATACGCCTCAAAAGGCACTTGTGCCCAAGTGTGTTCTACATTCGATATGTCACTGCTGGCTGTTGTTGTTGTTGCGGTTGTATGCAACATTTTGCCTTGCCGCAATATGCGCTTCAAATATTCTTGCTACAATAATTTCCACCTATTTGTTGTTGTAGTCGTTGTTGGAATATTTTCGCTTGTTTTTTGTTTGCGCACTAGTATTGTCAACGGATATTTGCGCTTGTGTTGATGTGTGAAATGAAAATTTTAAGTGGCGCTGCTGTTGCAAGCGGTTTACTAGCAGTGCGGCTGGGTTGCTACAATAACAGTGTATTGTTGCAAAAATTTTATTGCAATGACAGTGAATATTGAGCACGGCTAGGTTGCTGTAGTGCTAAAATATAATTTCTTTGGCTTTATATTGCCATTTATTCCACATACGTGTACATGGGTATATATGTGTGTGAGTATGAGCACTTGTCGAGTTTTTGTTGAATAAATTGTATTTTTCACTTTTATTAGCTTTTTGTCTGACAGCTATTGTCACTATTTCTACTTGTGAATTTCCGATGCGTGTTCGACGTTATTTCCCGAATATATCAAGTAGCATTGCTTCCTGTCACAGCACATTTTCAATAACGTCGGCCTTGACTTGCATGACAAACCAGCGGAAGTATATTTTAGATCTATATACATTTTTCTTACAATTGTTGGCTTTATAGTACTTCCTAAAGTTATAGCAGTCAAGGCAAGCGTTAGAAAGCAGCAAAGCTGTTCAAACTGGCAGCACTAAATAAATTGTTCGGAATACTGGAATACTGAGTTAAAGCTAGAAAAGACATTTTAATAATAATAATAATTATACCCTGAACAGGGTATATTAAAATTGCACCGAAGTTTGTAACACCCAGAAGAAAACGTCGGAGGCCCTATAAATTCTATATATACATAAATTAGTGATGAAAAACTGATTTGATTCAGCCATGTCTGTTTGAATGTCTGTATATACACTAGTCCGTAAGTTTTCAAGCTATCACACTGAAAATTCGCACACTTTTCCTTTTCTCCCCAAGAAGCTGCTCATGTGTCGAAACCGCCACTATCGGCCCACTATAGCATATAGCTGCCATAAAAACTGATCGGCCGAAGTCATATCCTTTTAAAGAAAACTTATTTATTTGACAAGATATCTTCATAAATTTTGTCACGGTTTATTGTTCAACGTAACGGTACTAACTGTTATAGCGGACTAGATTTATTAAAAATATTAAGCTTTAAGATTTTTGATCAATCATATCAATATCTTTTATAATAATGTTTT
This sequence comes from Bactrocera oleae, assembly GCF_042242935.1. Taxonomy (NCBI): domain Eukaryota; kingdom Metazoa; phylum Arthropoda; class Insecta; order Diptera; family Tephritidae; genus Bactrocera; species Bactrocera oleae. The sequence goes on from NC_091538.1 coordinate 42,168,149, forward strand.
TCATTTCTTCTCTTATTACAGGTAAGGATTAATTTAACAAATAACGGTATTAGTTATAGGAGTTACCGATTTATCATAGTTAAAGTAGTAAGTAGTACTAAAAAGTATCGATTTGTTACCAATTTCCAGAAATGGAGGAATAGAAATTAAATGAACAAGTGACTAAATATTTCAAGATATTATTATAAAATTAAATATTATTTCAATTTAAAAAAAAATAAAAATAAAAACGGTTAAAAGGAAAATTTGCCAGTCTAAGTTAACCACTTACTTTTCTGGTATACAACGATGTCCCAGAATATCGTTTGCAGAACAAAAATTAATATAAGGATATAAGTAATTGCTGGTGGCTCAGAATCAATACATTTGTACGAAATTCATTACTCTTAACAGATTTCAACGCAAATTAAACAAAAAAATATTTATACAAAAAAAATTCGCGCAATGGATTAAACGTTTGCCGTGTTGACTGTGAAGTAAAAGTTTGACACCATTGTGATCTCGCAACACCCACATGCACTTCCATTCCCATTTGTCGCACATCCCCACGGAGAGGAGGTGGCTACATTAATGCTATTGACAGCTAAAGTGATGTGTTGCAATCAACAATCTGATGTGGTCGCAGCGGCAGCCGCAATCACTCTTGCACACACTGTCATTTCGACACCTCAACACGTTGACACATTAACTCACACAAAAACACACGCCCACACTCTCTGATGTCGCGCAGAACAGCGCGCCACATGATATCAGCCCACAGCATCGAGCATCGGCGCTTGCTCGTCCTCATTATGTGAACATAAAAACAAGTTGAGTACGAAATTGCTTTCAAGTGCATAACTTCAGTTTAATGTGTTGTAAAAGGATCTCAAGGCTCAATGAGGACGAATGAGCGCTGTTGAGTAGGCGTTGCAGCAAAATACTTGTTTCTCTCACACCCTTGCTGCTATGATAAATTTATATGTTGTGTTTCCAATAATGTAAACACGCATCAGATGTCAATCATCGTCGTCACTGTCAGCAACGGCAGCGATGTGAGTGGCCGTGCACGCAAGGTTGCATTGAAAAGTTTTTGCGCTCGAAATGAAAAAATACTGTTTTTGGTACGAACTATTTTTTCTATTCATTATAATCTCCCTTAACTTCAATACACTTATTCCAATGATCCTCCAATAATTTCATGCCATCCCGATAGTGAGTTTCCGGAAGCACTGCAAAAGACCCGCCTACGGCTGTAATAGCTTCTTCATTCGACGAAAAACGCTTTCAATGAAGGCATTTTTTCAGGTTTCTGAAAAGGGGAGCCAAATCTGGTGAATACGGTGGATGCTCAAGCAATTCATACTTTAATTCGTTGAATTTTGTCATTGTTAAAACACCTTTATGAGCAGGTCCATTGTTATGAAAAATTATTTTTTGTGCAGCAAAGCAGGTATTTTCTCATGAATATTTTCATCCAGCTCATCCAAAAGGCTGCAATATTCAGAGTTGATTGTTTTACCTTTCTGCAGATAATCAATAAACAAAATTTCTTTTGCATCACAAAAAACTGATGCCATAACCTTCTTTGTGGATCGTTGTGACTTCATATCCTTTGGAGCTAAACAACCAGCTTTAGTCCACTATAAACGCTTTATATTTCAATTTAGGATCGTGGTGGTAGATCCAAGTCTCATTCATAGTGGTAAAACGACGCACGAAATCGGTTTTATTCTGCTTGAAACGCTCCAAATTATGCTGAGAAATTTGTTTCATGTCTCCATGTTAAATAAGTATAAGCAATTTCACGCTTAGTCAAACTTGGATTTTCAGTAACAATATTATGAACTTGCTCAATCATTTCTGGTGTGGTTACGATTTTTGGTCGTCCTTCGCGTGGATCGTCTTCAAGCCTAACACGATCACGTTTAAATTCACTAGCCCAAAATTCAACGGTGCGTTTTGAAGGTGAAGACTCCTTATACACTTCGTGCAATTGTTCATAAATTTCCTTTGCTTTTAAACCTTTTAAAACCAATAATCTAATCAATGCGCGATATTCAATTTTTTCCAAATAAAAAAAATACTCTGACACGTCAACTTCAAATGGCTTGTAAACAAAGAATTAATTGACAGAATGACTTCTAACTTTGCATGTGTTCTCATGACAGTTGTACCAACTTGAGAAAAAAAAAATTAAAAGCTAGTAGTGCTATATATTGGTGAGCACTACTCACTTTTCAACCAACCTGTATAGTTCAATCTACATATACTGAAGTGAATTCGCTGTTGTTCACGCGAAAAACGATTCGTGTAATTTCCATATTCTCGAACATTTTTGTGTGTACCTCCTTTTAATGAAATATTGAATTTACAATATGCTGAAGGTATTTATTATTACTAGATAGTTCCACAGGTTTTATAAGAAAAATAAAGTTAAACGAATTTTTGAGTTATTCTAAAAACATATAGAGCCCGAAACTATCGAATTTCGAATCTCGAAAACTAGGTATTTCAAAACACAGAACGGGTTTTTCAACTCATTCGGAACATTTAGGGTAAAACATCTTTTTTAAACCAAAGCTAAGGCGATAGAATGAAATAAAGGCAAATATTGTATTCCAAACACCTCTAAACAACTTCGGCAAGAAGTCACTCTTCCGGTACAACAACACAGTTAAATAAAAGGCGACAAAAATATGATTTGCACACATAAAAATATCTGAAAAACTCATGTTATTATAGCCACAAGCCACTGGTGTTGATTTTCATGGTTTAACGAATACTTTTTATGTGCAGCAAAATTTTCCCATCGCTGTGTCGCGCTGAATTTTTTCGGCTACTTTATTTACTTTTTACCGTCAAAAGTAGCATTTAATTGGCTACGAAATTGCAGTCAATCATGTTGCTGGCAATAATAGCGACAATAACGACATCATGGCGCGTAATTGTACTCACATACCTATAAATTCGTGCACCATTTGGGGCAGCCATAAACGGCATGCAACCTACGCGCGTCACTTGCCAGTTGTCTCGCATCTCACCGTGTGTTTGTTGCCCTGTAGCAATTTTATTTAGGCTTGTAACATTGAGCCGATGTATACAGTTATACAAAGATGTATTTGTATTGGTGAGTGCCTAACTTTTAGTGCGTGTGGTTGCTGTTGTTAGCGCTCAGATTAAACTGTTTAATGAATTTCAATGTTAATGTGTGAATATTTGCTAGGAGCAATTTGCTGCTACGCATTGTACATTTGTATATGTTTTTTTATACCCTGAACAGTGTAGATTAAGTTTGCCACCTTGTTTGGATACGACGGAGACCCTGTCTGCATGTCTGTATATACTCGAGCTAGTCCCTCAGTTTTTGAGATATCGATCTGTAATCTTGCACACGTTCTTTCCTCTCCAAGAAACTGCTCCACTGGACCCCTATAGTATAAGGCTACCATACAAATTGATCAACACCAAGTCCTGATATGGAAACTTTTTTATTTTACAATATATCTTCTGTAAATGTGGCACGGATGATTGCCAAGGCAACGGAAGAAAGCTTTCAGGTCGTGCCCTATAGCGTATACCTGTTATACACACTGACCGATCAAAATCAAGTTCTTGTAAGGAATATTTTGTATTGGTGAAGGGTATTAAGCTACGGTGCAACCGAAGTTAACGTTTTTTCTTGTTTTATTTGCATTGTTATTATTTTGATTATTTTTTAAAATCTCCTTTGTTTTAAAGCGAGTTTTTTCACTCATGTGTTCATTGTTGCATGCTTGTTTAAGGTATGCGTGGGTAGCAAATTGCTCAATTTTGGTAATATTTAATTTTTTTGGGTTTCTTTGCGTAATTGAGGAAAAGTTTAATTAAACATAAGCGGAGGCAAATAATGCAAGAGGTCGTGGTAAATTATACTTAATTGTTAAATTTCACCATTTAATTTATATTTGTGCATTAAAAAAAAAAAAAAGATTTTGATTGCAAAGAAGGTTAACTCTAAATATTTGCAGCAATTAAGTAATAAGTTTCCTCCAAAAATATTTTTTTAATGCATGAATTCGTATAGGGCATGAGTATAAAGTTTAAATATACAGAGAAAAAATCACCACTTAAGCCCCTATATTTAAAAAAAAAACTCAATGATATCCCTGCGGTTTAAACAACTTACAACTAACATAAGCCCAAGCTAAACCAGACAGCTAAACCAGACTGTCACTTCGACTGCCTATTTCCATTGTGGAGTAAAATCACTCCTCATATAAACCAATCTATTTGGAAATCATTATCTAATTATTTCTTTTATTTTCTTGTATCTTTATTTTGAAGTAGATAATGTGAACGGATTTTGCTCATAATGTCAATCCTTAATGATATTTCCTAAAAAATTTAAGTGATATGATCAATGAAATGGTTTAAGGTTCCCACACCGATATTGACTAATTAACAATCGATCAATACATAAGCCTACGATGCTTTTGGAATTTGCGCCACTCTCTGCCGGAAAAACTATATACAATTTTTTTAAGTCATTATTATACTCTCGCAACCTGTTGCTACAGAGTATAATAGTTTTGTTCACCTAACGGTTGTTTGTATCACCTAAAACTAATCGAGTTAGATATAGGGTTATATATATATAAATGATCAGGATGAAGAGACGAGTTGAAATCCGGGTGACTGTCTGTCCGTCCGTCCGTCCGTGCAAGCTCTAACTTGAGTAAAAATTGAGATATCTTTATGAAACTTGGTAGACATGTTTCTTGGTACCGGGAGACGGTTGGTATTGCAGATGGGCGTAATCGGACCACTGCCACGCGCACAAAACGCCATTAATCAAAAACAAATAAATTGCCATAACTAAGCTCCGCAATAAGATACAAGGCTGTTATTTGGTACACAGGATCACATTACGGAGGGGCATCTGCAGTTAAAACTTTTTTTTAAAAAGTGGGCGTGGTCCCGCCTCTAATAGGTTTAATGTGCATATCTCCTAAACCGCTAATGCTATAATAACAAAATTCACTAGAAGCAAATGTTTTTAGCACTTCTATTGACGGTGTGAAAATAGTTGAAATCGGGTGGCAACTCCGCCCACTCCCCATATAACGGTACTGTTAAAAACTACTAAAAGCGCGATAAATCAAGCACTAAACACGCCAGAGACATTAAATCTTATCTCTGAGATGGTATAAATTGGCTTTATAGGAACCGCGTTCAAAATTAGTCAGTGGGCGTGGCACACCCCACTTTTAGGTGAAAACCCATATCTTGAGATCTGCTCAACCGATTTCAACCAAATTCGGTGCATATCGTTCTTTTCATGTTTCTATGTCATAGCAAATGGGCGAAATCGGACTACAACCACGCTTACTTCCCATGTAACACCATTTTCAATGCCATCTGATTTTTTCACTTTCCACTATGCAAATCAGGTAACAATGACTATATCGGGGTAAAACTTTGCGTGAATAATGCAATTAAAGTATGCCACCCTGCGGCCAAAAATTGTCTAAATCGAACCAAAACTGTTCAAACCCCTAAGTACTAAATATGTGGACCCCAGTGCCTATAGTTCACCTTCTACCGAAAATATCAGTCAATCCACAAAGAAATCTCAAACGAGTATACCATTTGACTTTGCGAGAGTATAAAATGTTCGGTTACATCCGAACTTAGCCCTTCCTTACTTGTATATATTTAGTTTTTTTCTTTCTTGATTGATTCATAACTAGTTCAGTTTGTTGCAGAAATCTTAATTTGTCAAAAGCAATATACTAGTAGTAGTAAAAATTTCTAATGATGCTTCTGGACTTACGTTCACTTTTGACTTTTTCTATTAGAGTGGCTATAGTGTTAACCCCCTATTAATATTTGGGTTAATTAAAGTTTTTTGATTTTAAACTTTACGTGAATCTATTGATATTTCTACATTTGCCTATAAATCTGTGACCTTTAACACACGAATCGACAAAAAACTTTGAAAATTTTTCAAATAAATTGCCACATCATTTCCATCCTTGTTATTATTTCATCACACTTCCTGCCTTTTCACAGTTTTACCTCCGCAGCTAGTTCGCCAACAACTTCCTGTTGAAACTAAATGAATGAACTGAATATTATTTAGAGAGTATGCTCACATTCCGCCCACCCTTCACACACCGCAAAGCACGTCACAGCGAGAGCGCTGCGGCCGTCAAGCCATATTCATTCATTCATTTTGACATTTTGTGCCAACAAAATTCACTAATTGGACAATTCAATCGTACAAATTGAATTACATATACTAAAATTACACACAGCTGTGCGCAGATACCCTCAAAAGCATCTCTGTCTGTCTGTGTGTACATGAGAAATATTTTACACTTTAGATCATCAACCATCGTAAATATATATGGGGTAGATACTACGGGGGGTGGGTAGGCTAGTGGACGTTGTAGATATGTGTGTTTGTGCACACGAGCACTGTAATTGAATTGAACATTTTACTAGAGACACACGCAGCAATTATTATTATTTTTATTATTATGAGTGGCTTATTTGCTCTTTCACAGGCCTTTTCCCTACATGATTTGCCAAGCTACTTTCTTAATGCAAATGATGGTGCCTACTTTCTTCGCAAAAAAAATGCCAGAGGCAGACGAGCATGCAAATGAAGTCTGCTAACTTCCGCTAACTGCGCCACGAACGAGAGGGAGATTATATTGAAATCAGCTGCCACTTAGATTTGAGACAGAACATTAAAGTAGAACTTTCTACAAACATAACACTCCAAAAACCAACGAAAACACTGGAAAAATATAAAAATTAAATTAAATGCCTCAAGTGTGCATTGGCAACGGTGCTGCAGGCAGTGCATGACACTTGGCAAGTCAGCTATGTTTGCTTATTGAAGCGGAAATGAGATAATCTGCATGCAGGCCAGATCAAGCCGGGCATTCTTTCACAAATTTCATATCCGCTTCCTGTACTCAATACACTTACGCCCATTATGTGGGTGGCTGAGCGAATTGGCTGCCAGCCTTGAATGCACGCATCACGGAAAAAGGCGATCAAAATAAATCGTAAAAAGAATTTAATTGCACCGAAATTAAATTATTCACTCTTTCCGAACTGAGATGGCTCTGAAAAAATTGCGAAGTGGAAGTGCAACGACGAAAATAGTTCTCGTGAGGAAATCGTAGAAGGCTTGTAGTCAATACACTGCATAACCTAATGTGGCAATTGAACATAATTTTTGAAAAGGTTATGAACGCCTGTCATTTTGGTATTTACATTTATTAACTGTAATACATGCAGATAGTTCATACTTTCATATAATATCACCTATGTTCAAATACTGTACTTAATTTCTAAACAATTTACTGTAAAGTTTATGGAGAAAAACAATTTTATCATTGAATTATCCATACACAAATGTCGCGATAGCAACGCGCTACGTCATATGCGAAATAAACTGTCAAACTTTTATAGAAGTTTTACATAAAGCATTCTTCTCATTTCGTTCATGACGTCAGACGTCTGCTGTCACACACACCTCAATAAAATAACGGTACAAGTGTGTTGTAATCTCTATTTCTATAATTTTTGTTTGAATAAATTTCTGTTATATATTTTTTAAGTAAATTTTTTTAACAAATAGACTTTTGCTGTTTAATTCAATGCCCAGACTTTTCTGGCTGGCTCTTCCACCAGCATCATCACTGTGAGTATAATAAATCGAACGCGAGACGCTTTACCGCCGTTGTTGCAGTTGTTTTCGACGCTATTGTTGGTTTACTCGAATTTCCAGACGGAACATACAATTAGTTAGACAGATGCGCGGGCAGATATGGGTAAACTTGTCTGCCATTCAAGCGGCCCCACGAGTGCTGATAGGAAGGAGAGTCATCTGATGCGAATGCAGCTAGTCAGTCAGTCAAGGAGGCCAGCATGCTTACAGCACAACCATCCCTACTACTGCTCCATTACATATTATACCGTTTTTATATTCGGGTACGTATGCTTGTAGCACTCGCATTGCAGTAATATGATTCACTTCATTTGAGAAGCTCATTTGACGGCGCTTAGCAACAATGTTGATGCGACGACTACCGAAGTGGTGGGAATAAAAATATGTGCTAATAAAATTTTAGCTTAATTTGGAAATTTAATTTGACATATAAAAAATAAAATAAAAAACAATAATGATATAATATAGTATATACAAATATAATAAAATAAAGTGAAAAAGGGTAACATAAATAGAATAAAGTATAGTAATCAAATACTTTAGATATGCAAGTGATAACAGAAAGTGGTATCAAAAAAGACAACATAATGTTAGTTACAAATATTTAGGAATTGTATGGTAATTAAAAAACTTTGTCAGGTAAATAAAATTATGAATATTTCTATAATTGGTTCAAAAGCGGTATTTTTGGTCCGATTAATTATACACTGAGCATTGTATATTTTAAGTTTGCACCGAAGCTTGTAACACCTAGAAGAAAACGTCGAAGACTCTGTTAAATATACAGTCAGACCTGGTCAAGAGAGAGTTCAGGGGACCATGATTTTTTTCTCGCTTATAGAGGTTTCTTACTAAAGCGACAACGTCGATTTTTCGTTTAGACATTATAAGTTGTTGTAAGAGCTGTACTGTTCGTTGCAAATGATATTTATGAACTGCATGACAAATAAGTTAATACAGTTAAATATTATTTCTTTGAATTACAAGAAAACAACAAAGTTCCTGATTCCCGAAAAAACACAATGAGTCATAAATAGAAAATTCGCTTATAGAGGTAAGTACAAAAGAGGCTCTTAGTTATAAAAGACAAAGTGAGAAAAACGACTGCCACTTACGGAGGATTTGTTTCTCACTCATAGAGGTTTTTGAGAGGTCAAAGTTCGGGACCTAAGAATTATTCTCTTTTATAGAGTTTTCTCTCTTACCCAGTTCTCTCTTACTCAGGTTTGACTATATTTATGAATGATCGGTATGACGAGCTGAGTTTAGCCATATCCATCTGTCTGTCCGTCTATTTATCTGGTGGTCCGTCTGTCTGTATAAACGTAATAACCTTAATTTTTTGAGATATCGATTTGAAATTTTGCCCACATCAATTTGTCTCCACTTTAATTTTTCATTTGACGATACATCTTCGAGAAATTTCGCAAAGGTTATAGTTTAAGGCAAGGATGAAATTTCCGAAGAAATTGTTCAGATCGAGTCACTATAACATAAAGCTGCCATACAAACTGACCGATTAAAATCAAGTCTTGTACGGAATTTTTCGTATTTGTGGAAGGTATTAGCTGCGATTCAACCGAAATTAATGTTTTTCTTGTATTTCAATTGTTCTTGCTAACCGGCCGGTTTGATTTCATTGATAAATTTCCAGCCGAAGACTTGCAGTTTCTTTGATTAATTCCATATTTCATTGCAAACTTATTAAAGAACCGGCCCTTGTAGCTATCTGAACAATTTTTATCCGTCAGCTCTTTGACCTTGTCGTCAAATACAAAAATAACGTGGCAGCTATCATATTTATACCCATACATAAAATTGTATATAAATACATTTCGCAACATCATAATTAGCGTCGCTATGACAACGGACAATTATTCGTAAAATTAAGAATGTATTCATGTATATATGAAAGTGTCTACACCAACAAGTGTTCGAAAATTTACACCTCACAAATTCCCTTCAATGAGCTCTGAACACCCTGCAGCCAGCCATCGCATACAATTTTCTCTTGGCCAACAGCCAAATGGCATATCACCGAAGTGTGTACTTGTCGTGCAGTTTGAATACATAGTTGGCTGCCGTCAGCGGCGCGCTTGACAGTGATACCCGTGGCTTCTAAATAGCTGTCGATTGTTGTGTCTCACTTTTTGTTGTTGTGTTGAATTTGTCAAACTGCCAAAAAGCTGAATAAAAACGCTCTTGAAAGACATGGAAAAAAAGCACAAAAAAAAAGTAAGGAAGGGCTAAGTTCGGATGTAACCGAACATTTTATACTCTCGCAAAGTCAAATGGTATACTCGTTTGAGATTTCTTTGTGGATTGACTGATATTTTCGGTAGAAGGTCAACTATAGGCACTGGGGTCCACATATTTAGTACTTAGGGGCTTGAACAGTTTTGGTTCGATTTAGACAATTTTTGGTTACAAGGTGGCATACTTTAAACATATTATTCACGCAGAGTTTTACCCCGATATAATCATTTTTGCTTGATATGCATAGTGGAAAGTGAAAGAATCAGATGGAATTGAAAATGGTGTTATATGGGAAATAGGCGTGGTTGTAGTCCGATTTCGCCCATTTTCGCACTATAACATAGAAATATGAAAGGAACGTTATGCACCGAATTTTGTTAAAATCGGTTAAGCAGATCTGAAGATATGGGTTTTCACCTTAAAGTGGACGGTGCCACGCCCACTATCTAATTTTGAACGTGGTTCCTATAAAATCATCTTGTACCATTTCAGAGATAAAATTTAATGTCTCTGGCTTGTTTAGTTTTGATTTATCGCGCTTTTAGTAGTTTTTAACAGTACCCTTATATGGGAAGTGGGCGGGGTTGTCACCCGATTTCATCCATTTTCGTACCGTCAATAGAGATGCTAAAAACAGTTGTTCCCAGTGAATTTTGTTGATGGAGCTTCAGTGGTATTGGAGGTGTGCACATTAAACTTATTAGGGGGCGAGACCACGCCCACTTTAAAAAAATTTACTGCAGATGCCCCTCCCTAATGTGATTCTGTATACCAAATAAGAGTCTTGTATCTTATTGCGGAGCTTAGTTATGGCAATTTATTTGTTTTTGATTAATGGCGTTTTGTGGGCGCGGCAGTGGTCCGATTACGCCCATCTGCAACACCAACCGTCTTACGGTACCAAGTTTCATGAAGATATCTCAATTGTTACTCAAGTTACAGCTTGCACGGACGGACAGACGGACAGACGGACGGACGGACAGACAGTCACCCGGATTTCAACCCGTCTCTTCATCCTGATCATTTATACATACATAACCTTATATCTAACTCGATTGGTTTTAGGTGATAAAAACAACCGTTAGGTGAACAAAACTATTATACTCTGTTGCAACAAGTTGCGAGAGTATAAAAAATGCAGCATAATGATTTAGCAAAAAAGAAACCACCCAAAGTATCGAACTGAAGGGATTTTCCAACAGACGTATATATGTGTATACCTAAATATATATACATATGTATATTTATGTAGATACATGCATTAATGCCCGCACAGCCACTCCAAAATACACGCTTTTGGCGCGTTCGCATTCCGCATGCCACACATTCGAGTTGCTTGATCGTGATCGTGTAGAGATATGCATTGGTGCCCGTTGTGGCGCTCAACTTAAGGTGGCAATGACAGTGATACGAACTTGCCTTAACGGTGGTGTGTCTGTATGTTTGTAGGTTTCAGGTGTACTCAGAATTTAATGCCTCAATTTGCAGCAATGTCGGAGCATTTCTGTTCTATTTTTTCAGCAAGCATGATGGCTATAAAGTGCATATGTATGTAAGTGCTGGCTTCAGCTTGCTGCTGTGCACACATTTCTTTGTTTAAATGCGCGTGTCGATCACATTTCTACCACTCGTTCGCGCTCCCTGTCTGGTAATGCGGGAAAGACACCTACACACACATACATAGAAATGACGCGTTGCTGTTTCGTGCCAGATTTACTGAAATTTATTGTTTATGAAGTTTTCACGGCAAATGCCGTGGAGTCGAAAGTTTTTTTGTATACTCATGTTTTCTTTGAGTGTTTCTAGTTTCTTGTTTCTAACACCGTTGCTTTGTGGTTTGCTGTTGTTGCAACACTTTTGTTTGAGTCTATTGCATATTTCGCGTATACTTGAAACGATGGCAATGAACTTCAATTCACCGATTGTTTTTTCTTTCAACTAAATGCTGACCACCACTTTGCCATTTGCTGCTGCGTCACTCATTTAGCCACTTGATTGCTTTTGCTACTCACTTTAGTCACAATGATAGTTCACCTACATACGTATGTGATTGTTGCTGCAATTGCGCAGTTTGCGTTATTGTTATCGTCCGATGTTTTATCTTTTATTTTAACGCTCCTCATCTATGTTTTATTTTCAATTTCTTCGCCTATTGGCTTGTTTGCTCGGCGTGAAAACTATAAGTGCTTCCATTTTAATTATTTGGCAAAGTCATGTCGTAGACCAAATAGCCTATACCCGTTAACCGCGTGTTGCATGTTCATTGTGCTCGAGTGCATAAATAGTGTTCGAGTAGTCCATACAAGCACAACACGCTCGCACTTAGTAGACTTTGGAACCCGACAGCAATTGCTTTGTGTTGGCTGGCTACTCATTAGCCGCTACTTCGTTTCGCTTCTTTCGCTTGGACTCACGGTGGAAATGAGTAATAAATTAGGCGCAATTTGTACGCTTCAACATGAATGGGCACTTCAATTGGCAGCCAGCAATCGTTGTAGCATGTTGGCGTTAATGGTTTTATATGTAGGTTGTAACAATTGTGTAGCCATGCAAATTTTGAATTGTTCAACCCAAATAGCTGTGCGTGCAGTGGCTTTGAAAAGAGGGCGCCGACAAAAAACAACTGTAGTAAAATTAGTCGCGTGAAGCTTTGGCAACATTGCTCTGATACAGGTTTTCTAAAATAAGCGACCCATTGATCACATAATTCTATGAAAACTAAAAGCTTAAATCGAATACCAGGTGCAACAAAATTTGATAATTTGATGTTAGTTAACATGGTAGTGATAGATTGAGAGTTGGCGCGCCAACCTCGCTGAGTAATCTCCTCAGAACTTCGGATCACATCTGACACTATCAAAGAAAAAATAACATGAAAGTATAATATTTTTGGTCGCCATATAGATTCAAGCAAAAATTTAATTATGGTTGTCCCTGTACCCGCTTTTATTTCATATCTCGCAAACAACTTGACAACGCTCAATGAGAGAGATTGGACCTCAACCTTAATGAACGCAAAGGTTGCAGTCATTTCGGTTAATTTTACTTCTTCCAAAGTCACCGTATTTTACTATCCAGCTCTTGTCATTATACATATTTGTGCATGCAATGTCACCCTGAAATTTGTTTTAGACCCTGTGGCCTAGTTTTTCGGTCGCAGTACTCTACAAAACGTTGCTCTGAAATGACATACTGAACCAGTTCATCACTCTGCACAATCTCTGCTCATATTGTAACGATAAGGTATGTAATCAACTGCCGTCTTCGAATCAACAATAAAATATATGCATATGAGAAATTATTAATTATTATACAACTTTTCGGTTTTCGTTTATAGTATATGTCTCTACAAATATAATATGTTTAATGTTAGAATAATTAAAATTTTGTTCTCCTAAATACCTGTATTCAATATCAAAAAGTAGTTTCGAAAGTTATTTTCCACAAAAACTTCTTGGAGGATTAGTCAGGAAAATAGCTCCAAGTAAGAGACAGTAATCTCTATTGAGTATTCTGATGTCTTGGTCATTGGAATATTTTATATTAATTCTGTTCAATTTCGGAGCACTCTCAAATAAATTTGTAGTACTTTTCCATACCTGCTTGGAGCACTCGCCATTTTTGCAGCTCAATTGGGTGCACTTACATTTCTATTGTTGGAATTTAAGCAGTCATTGCGTGCTTCTTCCTCCTCGACAACCAATCACATTGTCCTTTACATTCAATCAGGCAATGGACGGTCTTGCAACATCATTATCATTGCAGTCAGCATCGGCAATCGAAAGAAGACTGCTACAAGAAAAACAAGCGACACTAACCACTGACATCAATGACAAGTGTAGAGACAAATTATTCTGCAATAATATGAAATGTGTTTTCTTCGCACAGAACTTACCACGCAACACGGCACGTTGCAAGTACTGGCGGAGTACTGCCTGGTCATCGTGATGCTGTCGTTGTTATCTAGGGAGTTTGTGTACGACGCACCACAACAATTGTGCACCACAAAGAGTAAACAACGTTTGTAACAACAGCGAGTATAATCAACAAAATGCATCAACAACAACAAAAATAGCACATTAATTTTTGAAATAGTTCCTAGTAGTGGAAGAAGCAACAGTAATAGCAAACGTGTTGGCAGCACGTGGCCGAGCAACGCTCAAAGAACGGCACCGAATCGAATTACAATTAGTATCGAGAGTTACGACAGCCCGTATTCCGTTGGTGTGGTACCCTGTAGGACCAACCTTGTTAATAAATACATTGCTTGCTCGAATTATGATAAATGGTATATGGTAAAAGTTTACATAGGTCCTTATAAACCTATATTCGGATTTTTTCTTGAAGCTCAACATTTTGCTCTGATTTGAATATGCCGCTACTTTTCGCAAATGTGTCGGACTTAGCGAGTTTAGACGAATCAAATCAATCAATTTCTTATTCTTCATCAAAACGCCGTATTCATTGATCTATTTTGAGACTTTACATCAGTTTAGGGAATATTTGAATTCTATTTCCTAATCTCAATAGCTTTTGTACTAGAATAGTTATCGGCAAAAATAAAATATATTAGTAATGAATATGTTACACTATTTTGAAATTCCACTCCGATGTGTCTACAGGGTTTAGGATTTTTAATTGCATTTGCATTTTATTGCTATTTTTGAGCAAATGGGCAACCGTGACCCATTTTCGATGATTAATGTGAACATATACCAGAGCACGATTTCATTTTGTTGTCGTAAGCATATATACCATCATATAATTTCATCGTTTTCGCGCACATAATTCTTAATTCATATCTGAGTGGGTTAATTTGCCAAACTATGATGGCGCTCTTGCTTGCCGCGGTTGAGCAGGTGGTTGAGCGTTTCGTAATGTGAGGAAAACTCCATATACTGTACGGTAGTACTGTGAGCTCGCGTGTGTGGCATGCACCAGTCGCATCTAGAGCAAGTTTGTGCGCCTAATTTTTAGCAAATTAATTTCCATTTGAATGGAGAACAATTAATTCAGTCTGGAGCTAGCGCCAGAGAACTATCAACGTCCGAATTTTTTTTTACTTTGGAGGTTAATGATTTTTTATTGCTTTAGCTTATAATAAACTCGACTTTTTTCTGCATGATATGAATGTCAGCCTTGGAACTTAGCTCAGCTGCTTAATTTGATGAACAACGAGAGAAATTACTTATTGTTGCTGGTTTCAGTTTTGTTGCAACGTCAAACAATAATTGCTTGCAATTTCGCTAGTTCTTCAATTATAGTTGAGCTGAGGTAGCGGCAGTGCGGTTTGCGGAGTGCGGCATGATGTTGCATGCTGCAATTTTACAGCAACTGGCTCTTATACCGCGAAGAAATTATTAATAATGCAATTTGCTCCACACCAACGTTTTACTTGGACTTGTAATTGCGTGAAACGTTGTTGTTTTTGCTTATCCACATCCTCGCTAGCTCGGCCGCAATTTCAGCGGCAACCGCAATCGATAATATCGATTATGTTTATAGCTGCCGTTCGGCGCTGATTTGGGAATTGAAATTTCAACTTGAAATTAAGCTATCGACACAGTAGCAGCGTGTGGAGCAGTGGCAACATTGCTTCGTGCAGCAAATTGCAAACACAGCCGTCTTACACACCCACCCGCCTACTTGCTGATTTGGCAATTGTTCTGGGCGCTGCCTTGCTGCCGCGTGTAGCTGTCGCTTGTAATGCGATCCCCAGCGATGTGGCACTAATGATAGCAATATCGGAAGTTGTTCGTTTGTTGCATTTACATCATTACTGGGAATTATTATTATTGTTGATTATACATTGAATTACTTCTGGGCCGCCATCGCTGCTGCCGATGCCCTTAAGGCAAGAAATTCTGGGCAAACTTATCCACTACGCGAATTTGTTTTAGTGCTGGCTATGTTCGTTCCGTTATTAAGGCTTAAGTTGGTATTGATGAGGATTTGGTGAATAGTATTAACGTATTTCAAGTATTTCGAGTAGTTCAAAAGTTTTTAGCACTTTTTGCAAATTAGAAAGTTGTCGTTAAATTAGAAGAACCATTAAAAACTGCACTATTATAATATTTGTATATTTATTTTGATGGTCATAGCTATGTGAACGGCTTTGTGTAGTGATTAAGTATTTATAGTAATATTCGGTATAGGGCACTCTTCTCATCGAGGGTAATGAGATAATGGCCGAGATTACCAAGAGCAGTCTATGACTGCATCCAATTTCTATACGACGAACTGAACAGGAGCATGGAAAATCAAAATGCTATGGAAAGGTCTACCTGGGTGCAAAACTACAAAAGTCATGTGTAAAATAGTAAATCGGAAATATACAAAGAAAGTATAAATCGGAAATATACAGAATGCGGTTGATAGATCAAGAAAACTGCAAGAAATGTCGAGAGCAAGGCACCGCAAGGCAAGGCTACGCCTTAAGCATTTGAGGGCCCTACGGTAGGGGCCACAGAGTCTGTTAAAATTCGCGTCAAGCGCAGGCATCTGAATAATGACTTCTCCTCATGGACGTCGTAACGGAACTCTTTCTGGTATAACAAAGGACCAAAATTGGTCTATACGTAGCTCATTAGCCTACCAGACTAACCCAACCTATATGGCAAATAAATTTCGGGATCATATTAATATGACGGGTATATTTATTTGAGAAGCAGTTTCTTTTCGGAAATATACACATTAAAGCGGTGGCATGACATTACTCTCTTAGGAAATGTAGTTATATCACTATATTTTGAGCTCTGACGCATACTGAACCCAAGGTTTACCGCATGGCAATTATCATTAAAAAAGATTCGTTAAAGTCTGAAAGATGATGATGTAAGGGGTATAAAAGTTACTTCATCATAAACATTACCGTTTTTTCCTTATGCAATAATGTCTTGGTAATGTGCTTGGAAATAGAGAAAGGGTGCGATATCCAAAGCAAGACATTTCAAATATTCATTGTCTGCGTTATTGCAAGCATCTGCGTCTACCGCAAGAACTGGGTACTTTGTATGCTTAATGTGGCTGCAAACTACTGTAAACATACCATAAATACACACACACATATGTATATGTACACATACAACACATATATACTCAAGTGCTTTTATATACTACTTGCTGCGCTTTTTCGAGCGGGTTGCAATTTTTTCGCCACTTTGTCTGCATCTTACCAACATGCTGTCTGCGGCAGCGTCGCCAGACATTTCGCTGGTCGTCTTTATCACCGCTATTTGTTGCTGTTGCTACCTCCTTGCCAGCTTGTTGATGTTGGCAATAGAAAGTAGCATTGCAGCATCTTCTTCCTCGCTGTGCGCCACTCCAATGAAACAATGTGGCATTGTGAATGTCGACTGCACACGCCACATATGTAAAGCCTTTGTTGCATCATCGCCACATGTACGCTTATAGTGTTTTCATTGCCACGTTCTATTCTAATTTGTTTTTTTATTCCTTGTTTTTTCTTCCGACCGCACTGGCGGACTGCTTATTCTTTCTGTTGTTCTGAATTAGATAACGTAGCAGCAGCATTTGCACATGGCAGTTGCCACTTGCACAGTCTGCTGTCAAACTTGTCTTTTGATTGCAAGAGGCATCTAGCTGTAGATACAGTCGTCTGAAGACTCATCTTTTCATTTAGTTATTTTTCTTCCGTCTGTGCAGCAATCGATTGCTTATAAATGGCATTTCGGTATGACTTTATTGAAAATTCCTGCAAGTTATATGTGTGCGATTTGCAGGTGGTAGTGCTTGAGTAATTTCATGTCTGCTTCCGTTCAATGCACTTGGTCCAAAGTGTAGCAGTTGCTTAAGTTGGCACAATCGCGTAAATTAGAATTTGATTCGTTTCGAATCTTATTGTGTAGAGATGCTGAAGTGGTAAACATACAAGTATGCTTGGTGTGTCTCAATCAGGGTGCCGAATTTTTTTAATAAAAAATTTTGGATTTAAAATTATATTTTCATTTTCGATTTGAATGAACGCGAAAAAATAATAGTTCTAAAACAAATTCTTTTTTTTAATTTCGAATGACCCGATGATCCTAGTATAGGTAATTTTAGACTTACGCCTGAGCAAGGTTTACAAATTGTTCAACTTTACTACGAAAATTTACGTTC
Organism: Bactrocera oleae; assembly: GCF_042242935.1. NCBI lineage: Eukaryota > Metazoa > Arthropoda > Insecta > Diptera > Tephritidae > Bactrocera > Bactrocera oleae. The sequence continues at coordinate 42,186,234 of NC_091538.1, forward strand.
TTTAAAGAATGTGTTTCGCGCGCTTTGCTCAACTTATGGTCAACATAATTGGCCTACTGAGCGTACAGAGCATTCATTATTGGATAATATTCGAGCGAAGAGACCACGTCCAGCACCCAGTAAATAACATATAGCGGCCGTAGCTGAGAGTGTACACGAACAGTTTGGTGTGCTTTGTGGGCAGGTCTTCTGTCCATATTTCTTCAAAAATGATGCCGGCGAGAACGTAACTATCAACGGCGACCGTTATCTCGTTTGATCCTTGAAATTGAATCTCGTGATCTCTGTGACATTTGGTTTAAAAAACAGTGCGCCACTTTCCACACATCGCATTAATCAATGGATTTATTGAGAGAACATTTCGGTGCGTAGACAATTTCACGTTATGGGCCAGTCGATTGGCCACCAAGATCGTGTGATATCACAGCGTTAGACCCGCTTCTATTACCGGTCGAAATGCTCGAACGAGTCATCGAAAATTGGACTTAACGGATGGATCATCTGAGACGTAGCCGCGGTCAACATTTGAAAGAGATAATCTTTAGAAGATAAATGCTAAAGAATGTTCATTCATCAATAGTGGTCAAACTTTCTGGCGGTATGTTAAAATAAAGTGTTGGAAGGACCGTAAGAAATCACTCCTGTAAGGGATATGCTGTCTGTCAAATGCCACAAAGGTCAAATAGAGTTACGCTTGTGAACGCTTTGTGCAAAACCAACAAAAGTAGTTGAAAAGGTAGCAAAATAGCAGAATAAAAGAAGAAAACGCGAAAAAATTGGAGAACATGCTATAACCGATTATAAATAACTAGGGTAAAAAGGGTGCTTTGAAGTTTCGGGAAGATTTTAAGAATGAGACGAAATTGATAGATTACCTGAAAGCTAACCCTTAAAAGTAAAAACACAAAAAACTAAAATAAAAAAAATAAGAAATTATGAATTTTTTAAGCAAATTGTTTTTTCTCCCTACTGCAATAATAATTTCTTTAAAAATGTGTATTGCGATTTTAATCTATACAATGTGCATTCTATAGCGCTATACTAATTCTGGTAACTCACTAACCTAATTGGCTCATTATTTCTCTAATTTTTTTCCTTTCTTTTTTTCATTACAGGTAAATTTTCACCATAAAATCATTTCAAACATTTGCACACTTGAGTTATTTGTAAATGTAATTTAACGCCTGGTTAGACGGCATCTGAAACCGTTTCACAAGTTCAAATAGACGGAAAAACGAACAGCTGAGCTATGAGTGAGCAACAGACAGTTTAGTAATTGCTGAGAAGGCGAGTATTTCTGATTCTTAAACGAGCCAGTTGTGTGAGTGTGTGTGCAGTACTCGTTATATGTGTATGTATGAGTATGAATGATTGAGTGAGTAAACTCAACTGTTAAATTAGCATTTTAAATGCATGCATAAATGGAAATGTGGTAACGTCAGCATGTTAATTAAAGTGAGAGAAAAGTCATCAAACTATTCATTCGTTGCTGAATTGGAACAAGTGGTGCTTTTCGTATGCGCAAATAAAACACACACATTTGTATATATAAATATTCAAAGGTTAGCTGTAGAATGATCTCATGTAGTCAGAATTTCTTAAATCGCATGTAGCACAGTTCGAAACATCGCTTGATTTCCATGCAATCAACTACATATTGCGCAGTGTGACTCAGTATAAATTTCTAATTATAGGTCTGAAAATAAAAAAAAAAAAAATATTTATATTTTTCCTTATAAAAATAAATGGATTTTGATCTTTAGTTTGGAGTTTTAGCTATTCATTTGAGGAGAATCTTCGATATCCGATTATTTTTTTGCAGTATTTTTTTTTCTTTGATATTAATTCAAGTTACACTTTTTGAGCGTGGTGACCGATAAGTAAAAAATTTTTTTCTTTTATTGAATACATGAAAAGTTAATATTGTTTAAAATATTTTTATTCTCTTACAATACATGTCGGTTATTTATAATGCTTTCTCATAGAAACCAGGAATATAAGGCTGCTCAACTTATTCCAGTGTTAGAGCGCCTCAAAATTATCGTTTTTTATAACCTTTTCCAATGTAGCCAGATCTGACAAAATATTTTTTGGGAATTTAAATTTAAATTAAAATACCCAACATTTATTACAATAAGATTAAATATTTTTATACATGTATCCGTTAAACGTATGTAGAAACTACTTAAGTTTTTGGTGATTTTGTAATATATTAATACAACTGATTTTTGAACATTCAATACTCAAGTTCAATTCAAGTCAAAATATATATGTTTTAGCTCTCAATTAATAAATATTTTTTATAATTTTCAATTGAAAATTAATACTACTAAGCATGGCATAACAAAAAATATCATAACATATAATACATTTATGGTCACATATTTTGTTGTGGATCATTATTAATTTTCAAATTAAATTTTTCGGAAAAAAAACTTGTCAACCGCTCTGATATTTTATCAGCGAAGTTGATGTTAAAATTGCCAGCCAATTGGAAATTTATTATCATTGAAAGTCTGATTGAAATATCAAATTTCAATTGCATTGCTCAAGTCAAACGAGATACTGTTCCAAAAGGTGGGGTAGCTATTTACAAAAATAATAATATTGTTACTAATATTATGACTTCGAATATTGAATCATTTATTTATTATTAATTAAATTTTTATTATATTTCATATTTTTATTTGCCATTAAAAAAATTGTAGTTGTATATTATTTTTAAATCACCTTGATCTTCAATTGATTTTTTCGGTTTAAGATATGTGAAAATACGCCTTAAAATATACAAACATTTTCCGCATACTTTGTGACCGTGTTAGGTTTGTTTCCGTTACAGAATTTCTTGATTCATTTAATCCCGCATACGGGACCTTGAAATAGGTTATTCCGAAGATTGGACCAAAATAAACTTATCGAAGTTAGGCCTTTTTGGAGAGACTGCATAAACTCTTGCTGCTTATCACTGATACGCTTGAGCGCCTTGCAAAGCTGCAGCGGCAACAAGTTCGTTGGCGTTTCTAGCACTACTGCCACAGCTGCAATTATTCCTTTATTAAACCAACTCTTACTACATACAGCTCTTTGCTTCAGTTATTTTTGTTGTTATTTATTTTTTCACTACTTTTTCTTTCTTTTTTAACACTCTTACAACATGTTGCCACAGACTTGTATAATATGTTTGTTAACCTAACAGTTGGTTGTATCATCTAAAGATAATCGAGTTAGATATAGGGTTATATAAATGATTAGGATCCCGAAACCAGTTAAATGCCGGAAGTGTGGAAATGGATGAAATCGGATTATAACGTCGCCATCTCCCCATATAACGGTTTTGTCAAAAGGTACTTAAAAAGCGATAAATCAATAACAAATTTACCATTAATTTTATACCCCGGATGAAACAAGAGGATTTTATAGGAGCCGGGGTCCAAAGTGGACGATGGCTGTGGCACCGCCTACATGTAGGTGAAATCACATATCTCCGGACCTACTCAACCAATTCGAACCAAATATTATATATACTTGTAACATAATTCTGACAATCATATGTCACATTGTGAAAATGGGTCGAAACGGACAACAACCACGCCTACTTTCCATTTAGAACAATTTTTGAATTCTATATGATTCTTTCACTTTCCAGTACACAAATCAAGCACCAATGATTATATTCGAATAAAACTTTGCAGAAATAGTGCCTTTGAGGTATTCTTGCACGCTGGAAGAGTATAAAATGTTCGGTGACACCTCTTCCATACTTTTTTATTACTTAATATTTATGGAAGCAGGCTACTCGCGACTCCAAGTTTGCACGAATGTATTTGCCTGGGTGTGCGCTTTGTTGATGAACTGTGAAAATTATTATCGCCTCGTTTTCATTGCAGGCGAAGCAGGAGCAGCAAGAAGGTACATAATTTAATGCTCAAAACATGTTGGGAATTTATGTGCGCTTCTGTTTTTTCCTCTCTTTTTGCCAACTTCACAGCTGTGGAATTTCTATTTATTACTTGAATGTCGTCTTGCGATCCCATCATCTGAGTTCGTGTGTGCGCGTGTTCGTTGGTGCAGTCTTTAGTCGCCTGGTCCACTTATCGCTTGTTGTTCGCAGCTTCGCTTGTCTTGACATTCATGTCATTGTGTTGTTGCTATTCATTTTCTTGTCGTTATGCAATTAAAATCAGCAAGTTTACTTGAAGTTCATCAGTGTTGTCATCAGCAGTAACGACACGACGGCAATGCACAGAATTCCAACAATGATTATGCATAGAAGCATTGAGAGCACATAAAAGAAATTTCTACTTCTATGTACAACTCAATTCACACCAGGCACATAGCTGGGAAGCAGGCATTGGCGCGTGAAGGCGTCGGTGGTGGAACCGCATTCATAACCAACTTTGACATCCTAATCTCACACAAATGCATATAATATTTTTTATCGCTTCGAAATGCGCATAAAAAGCGAATTATATGCTTTCACAATTAAAAGCAATGGCAATGAAGGAAAAAATAGAAAAATATACAGAGTTGTAAAAGCAATTAAGAATAATTATCAATGTAGCTATATTTTGTTGGTAAACACTGTCTTCATCTGCAATGAGTGTGTGACAGTATTTCGTTAGTGCTTAATTAAAAATCAGGTTTAGGAAAACTAGAAAATATTTGGGCTTATGGAAATATTTCGGAAGCTCTAACATAGACACCCGCAATATGAAAAAATATCGGTCCAAATATATCATAATCGATATATGTATGCTCTTGTAGCCAGCTGGTTCCGTTTATGTACTGCTGTCAATCAGACTTGCATTTATTAGGATCTAAACTGGCTCCTTACACCTATGAAACCTCCCTGGTCATAAACTTCAGAGCTTACAACTAATTATAGCTTGGACAGGGTATATTAAGTTTGCCACGAAGTTTATAGCACCCAGAAGGAAACGTCGGAGACCCTATAAAACATGTGTATGTAAAACTGATCAGCATGATGAGCTTATTCGATTTAGCGATGTATGGAAAACTTTTTCATTTGACGAGATATCTTCACGAAATTTGGCATGGGTTATTGTTTAACGGAATGGTACAATTTTCGAATATGTGATTTAGATCCGTCCACAATAGCATATATCTGCCATACAAACTGAACGATCAAAATCAGGTTCTTGTAAGGAGTCTTTTGCAGTCGTGAGGGTATTTTAGATTCGGTGCAACCGACGTTAACGTTTTTTGTTGTTTTCGTTTATGATCATTATGTTGAACTTGGTGCTAAAAATTCGAGGAGAACATAGAAGACAGTAGGATTTCTTTCATTACCAAAGTTTATTCTTTAAACATTTCTACTTTCACACCCACCTTATTGTTGCACACTCAGACACTCTCGACAGCTTTGTTTGCTGCGCCTTGCTTTAAGTCTCATCTTCACTTCTGCGGTTTTCTTCTTACTGCTTGTAATTTCAATTGTCGGTAGTTCTGTGTATGGAGTTAATGCTTAGTATAGTTTTTTATTTTCCCATTCCATTTTTACATTTTCAATTCAGCGCGTTCAACACACAATTATTTAATGAAAACTCACAAGTACTTTCTTATCTGTTCATACTTAACGAAGAAATTCTGGTGCAAGTCAACAATGCTGGCATTACTACTTGTGGCTTCCTACTCAAATCGCCTTCAATTTCAATTCCTTGCGGCACATTACAAGCCACATATAGATATATATATATATACATAATTATATACTTATATATGTAATCATTCCTGCCAACACAAGCATAACGACGGAGTGTGCTCAAATAAGAATGGAGCACTTATGTGCCATCATTGCTGGCTGTTGCTGACCAACTGTTGAAGCGTTCAGTGAACGCGCTGTTGTTGTGAACTGTATGTCGTACTGGTCGCCGATATTTCACTGCGCCGTACACAACTACTTCAGCACTCCATCTTATTGCAATATTTTGCTTTCTATTATTGCACTAGTTAATGCATACCAATGAGATTGTTGTTGTATTTTTATTTATTTCTTCTGCAATCCGCTTGTATTGTAATTGTCAAGACGCTCTAAGGGCATTCCGAGTTGCCCTCTTGTCTATGCTTTCGTCCAAAGCTGCTCATCCTGTACTAGAGCTCGGCATATGAACTGCTTGTGGCACTATATACCATATATATGTATTTATATATATGAGTGTGTGTGCTTAATGCTTTTCTCCGTTATTCGTGCAGTGGAGCGTGGCTGGTCTGCATGCTGCATCTCGTTTGTCACATTCTTTTCAGGCCCCTCGCTACTTGCTGCACTCCGACTTTCACCATTTTCTTATGCAATTTATTACGTCTCCCAGTTTTGCTTTTAATCTACTGGCGCAACTAAGATATCTAGTATTCTATTTGCTGTACTTACTTTCATTATTATTTTTTATTGCAAAAACCACAATGGTGTTCATTTTACTCTGCTGCTGCACTCTCTTAGCGTGTATTGTCTATTCCATTACTGGCTACATTTCCTCCGTTTCGTCCACTTCTTTTAATTTTCATTTTATATTGTCCATATGTCTATATGTATATATATTGTTTTGTATTTTTTAATTTTGCTTGCAAATCTTTAATTTATTTTTCATTACTTGCTTACCTTTCTTTTGCAACAATTGCAGATCGGTACATGCAGCACTGTTGTTTTTCTGTTTTGAAGCCCGTTCTTCTTAAGCTCTTTCCTGTTGATTCATTTTCTTTTATTTCTTCCGTTTCTTTTTCAATTAAAACACGGAACTGCCAATTAATTTTGCTGCAATTATTTTCCAATATTGTTTCCTCTTCTTTTGTGTGTATGTGTGTGTAAGTGAGTGTCGTGTATTAACTATTTAAACAATTTCTATGTTTTTTCCTTGTTTTGTATGTATTCTGGAGAGAATTAATTTCTTCGTCTTTAGAAAATTAAACGATTCTCTGTTCAGTTTGTCTTTGTGCAATTAAAGTTTTACAAGACACAAGCTTCGTTGAGAGGGTTCCCGCTGAAATTTATATGCGGTGTGTAAACCAAGAACAGATTATATTTTATATAAAATGAAATCAAATTCTACTATTTGTCAACCTTACTCCCATAAATTCTAATCGATAGAGTTCTTCCTCACTTTTCTATGAACTCAATACCAAAAAATCAGATCAATGCGTCTGGTATCTTTATACCCTAAACATAGTCCATATTAAGTTTGCCACGAAGGCTGTAATACCCAGAAAGAAACGTAATAGATCCAAAGTGATGAGCTGAGTCGATTTCCGACTGTCTGTTCATCTGTATGTACGCGAACTAGTCCCTCAGATTTGGAGAAATCGTTCTGAAATTTCGCACACGTCCTTTTCATCCTAAGAAGCTGCTCATATGTTTTTGAAAGCGTTCTCCAAAATTAGAGGTTAAAAAGAGCCCAGATATCAATATTTTAAGTTACATTGTGTCCAGAGTAAAACTTTATCTATTAATTTTCTTGTTAAAGCGAGCTTTATGGAATGGACTTTTTAAAATGAGAAGAAATATTTTTCTTTTCGCACAAAATATCATTTTAATAATCCCTTCATAGCAACGACTATGCCCTACGTTTTCAATAAAAAAAATTATATTTCATTTCGTGTCTTTAATTGCTTAAAGCAATAAATAAGCTATACCTTTTCTTGTAATTTTAAGATTTGGTATCCAATTGAACTCGCTAACTTTGTTGTTGCCTTTACATGTAAATATTTTGACAAGAAAGCGGAGTCCAAAGATAGCGAGCAGATAAATGGCGAATCGATCACGGCTATTCTTTCATAGATTCGGATAATATAAGGCACAGCAGGCCTTTATGGGTTACTCACTAGTATTTTTGTAACCTAAGTGGATAGTGTATTTTGTTAATAAATTGTATATAATATATTATATTGAATGTGTGTACATACTCGAATATATGCATTGAAAATTTCAGTAGACATTTCAGTAAACTTCTTACCACGTATACACTCAGAATATCACCTCGTTGACCTTAACGCCAAAATACCCTCAAATATTGAGTGTTGCACTTTGTGGGAATTTGGTCAATTTCAGATTACTAAATATATTTTTCATTCAATAGTTATTGTTTTGCTCCTGGATGTTGAAAATTGCATATGCGTGGTGTGGCATTGACAGTAGCATTGTGGCAACAACGCACCACTGCAGTTAAGTGAAGCCCCTGCATACATTGATACGGTTCACATAGAGAATGTGGTGGCATGCAACATGCCTAGGTCGCAACACTGCTAACGAAATAACGGTGCAAGCTAGAAGTTATGGCATTCAAATCAATCTGTGCGATATTAAATTTCGAAAAAAATGTTACAGTTTTTTCATTAACGCAATACTACGAGGCGCAGACGCGTTACGCCGTGCTGCAGCTGACAACAGTTGAGAGTGAGAGATGAGTTTATGCCGCGTTTGTCTGCTTCAATATGGCGCGCCATCTGCAACACGTAGAATAGTGGATGTGCCACAGCGCCGAGGTGCCACAAATGTTGCATATTGGGGTTATTGTAAATGTTCGCGCACATAAGGTTGTGTTGTGCGCCAACAATGCAATAAAGCAAATCACAATTGCAATGTTGCAATGTTTGTTCTAACTCTTGGTGTACAAAAGAGCCACATGTGGCAAACCAAATGGCACACAACGGTACGCACATACTTTAAAGAGTGCACACTATGTGTCGAATAGTCGCAGTGTTGCATGCAACATGGGCGCCCCCATAATAACTTAAAGCGAACGTGTGTCTGGTGTTGCGGTAGTCGTTAGCGTATGACGGCTATGTACAACAAACGAAAATAATTTGCAAATGCCATAAGTTGTGCCACAAACACCATCACGTAGATATTTAAAGTTTTTTGCAAAGCTGCGGCAGCTTGCTCTTGCACTTTTAATATTTGCACTACTCACATGCCGCACATTGCAATCAACCGCAGTTGCAATCATGCGCGCAGCCATGTGCACACTCATTCGAGCAGATGGGTGCGGTTGCATAGCGCTGCACTATCAGTGGAAGTGGCAGCATCGAAGTGGCATTGACGGTGAATGTGGCGCAGACAGGAAGGCAGCCGACTGCTTCATTGCCACGCTGCTAAGCCTAGTAGTGATGTAGCTCTAGAGTCTTCCGCCCTCCGCCTCCTATCACGCTCGTTGTCACAGTCGCCTCCAAAGCGCACATCTCGCCCACGTCAACTCGCAGCATCCACAACAGCATAGCAGCGTACTTTATGAGCTCTTTAAATTTTTTATGCTACCATTCACTCACCGTTCACATTTATTGTTGTTGCTGTTGCGATGACTGCAACATTTGCCTGCAATATTGCAACGCCGTCGTGCCGAAGCATCCAGCTGCTTTATACAACTGCGCTGCAATGCTTGCCTGACCCCTCAGCAGTCTCTCACTCTCTTTCACACTCACTCACACTGAGTGGATTTTCTCTATTTTACATTCATTGAGATTTTCTATTTCCTCTTCTATGAGCGCGTTTTAAAGCTTTTTGTCTGCCACGTTGCATGCCTGCCTCGCGTTCTACCGTTTGGCGCGTCTATTTGCCTATGGTGAAAGTATCTGTTAGATACTTTTTAGTGCGCAGACAATGGCAGCTAGCGTAGATTTATTTTAGTCTATTTCCATGCCATTCTATTGTATTTTTGTTGCTATTTGATTTTTATACTCTACTTTTTCTTTTTTATGTTATTTGCTATTTTAGTTGCTATCTTTATACCGTTGTACATGTGCGGTTTAAAGGGTATCAAGTGCATTGGCCTCTTTAAATTTAAACAAAACTGTGATATAAATAATTTTACTGGAAGCATTCATGAGTATTTCAATAAGTATTCATAATTAATTTAACATACGCATAAAGCATTTTTTAGAATTCTATAAATATGAATTTATGGTCTTAGTTATAACTTACATGCAAACTATGTGAACATTACATGCTTCACTACTAAAGTTAATAACATTTCAGCGAATTGCTCTCAGTACCTTGAAAATCGCTTGAATTGAGGAAAACTGTGAACATTTTATAGGACACTCATGCATATTCTTCGATCCTATGTTAGTGCTTGGCAATTTAATTATAAGGAAGTAGAGTTTTGACTTGCGGTTTCGAAAGGAATTGGGAAAAGGGCGACGCTTAGATAGAAATTCCGCCAGTGTAATACTTGAACGAACGCAATGTTAACTAGCGATCAAGATTACAAATAAAAGTTAAAAATTATAAAAAAAAGACACGAAATTTACACCAATATTTTGTAAGGCTACTGGTATAATAATATTGCATTGCTTATGTCTACTGATGTCGGTGTACTTGAAAACACGTTATATTAATACTATAATAGTCATGGTAAATTATTCAAAAATATTTCACAAAAAAATAAAAAAATTATTAAGCGAAATACATCTTACAAATAAAAAACAGGAAAAAGCGGTAACTTTGTTAACTAGCACCGAAGCTAGGATACCCTTCACAAAAAAAGTTTCCATTAAAAAATTTGATTTTCATCTGTCGGTTTGTATGGTAGCTATATATTTCAGCGGTCTGATCTAAAAATTTTATTCGGATATTGCTGCTTTGCCTTGGATAATAATCCCTGCGAAATTTAGTGAAGACATCTCGTCAAATAAAAAAGTTGCTCATATAAGAACTGGATGTCGATCGATCAGTTTTTATGGCAGCTGTACCATATGCCATACTTAGTATAAGATAGGGTGGATAGGATAACAGAGAATGAACAAAATGTGTCCACTGGATACTAAGTTGCCCGTGTTTTATAGCCGATAGCCATGCATGATTTAATTTTTGGTGTATGGTTTATGTGTTAAATCTTTTTGAATAAAAGTTTTGTGATTTGCAGCTTCGAAGACACTTTTTATTATGTCAAAGATAAAAAATATTTTTTGATTGGCACCATGTTGCTTTAACAAACAATGACATCACAAACAAATTTTTAAAATTAGAACTTTCTTTGCATCAAACCTGCAATTCGCAGTTTTTTTATCGTAATACATATGTGGTGTTTGAATTTTATTGCCAAACAATTTAATAATTTTAAAGCGCTTTTACACTGAATCACAGCTTTATCATTGGCAAAGTACTAAAAAGTGCTTCCGTTTCAGTTTTGAGCCAGTGTATTACCCTAAAATCGTAATTAAACTTGCTAAGAAAAATTGAAAACAAATTATAAGCATAACACTCAAAGAAGACAGGTGCAATTTTACATAGATATGTATATATAAACGAAATTAGTGACTCTTCTCTAACCCACAACAACAAAAAACACCACTTGGGATGTTTTTCCTGCGTTTTTTTCCCACAAGCATTTGACTAACAATGTGGAAATGAAATTCTTTCTTTGCGCTATATTACATAACGCGTAAAATGGTGTATGTGTGTTTATGTGCAGGTAGTTTTTGCCGTACAATTAAATACTCCCAGACGTTTGCAATGGAATGTATTAAGCGGCATCTACAAAATGTGTCACATACGGCACCACTTCATAAAAAATATTTACAGCGTGGCATAAAAGAATGGAATTTCCACATGGTCCATAATTTCACGCTAAAAATGTGAATTCGCCAATGTTTTGCTTTTATACTTATAGAAGCTGAATATAGAGAAAAAATAATAATAAGTATGTGCACAAATATGTCAGTTTGCGCCAGCGTACAATAAAAATAAAAATATTAATAAAGCAGTACAATTTCTTTCGGCACTAATGGCGCACAGTGTGCTCCGTGCACATTGTTCTTGTTTTTTGGCATTTTTGGAATTCATGATTTCCGGCGCATGGCAAAATGAGAATTAACACACAACAACGCGACTCATTTGTGAAATATTGAAAAAGTACATATATGCATATGTGTGCGTATATTTCAGCAGGTGTGTGTCTGCCTCTGTCTATATACCTATAAGAGTTTACTTGAAAAAAGCGCTGGAACGGAAAGCACTACAGAAACGTACTGGGGAGCACACACAACTTCTTAATAGAATAGAATGTGGGGAATGCAAATTAAATTATGCTTCTGCCGCAGACACCGCTACCTCTGTCAGTGTAACAAAAAGCAAATTATGGGCAAGCTTTAAAAGGTGAAGCAAGCATACTGTGCCGTGCTGGAAAAAATATAAATACGAGCTTTTATGAGATTCTCGCGATAGTCTTTCATTTTAATGAACTTCATTCATTTTTTGCCTGACTAGTAGAGCGATTTAAGTGATTAGTAAAAGCAGCACAGTTTTTGTCACATAAAATTTATTAAAAATCGGTTTTTGGTTTGTCATAGTGTTCCATGTCTTGTGACACAATTGAGTTGAGCCCAAATCGTAGTAGATTTAGTATTTCTAGTTACGTAAGGACTATGCAAATTTTTCAGTCCACGGATTCAACATTTTTCATTTGGCTTCTATTGGTAGGTTAATACGAATTTGTGTTTATTGAAATGTATCTTAAAGGTAACTCTTAAGCACGTGATTTTTCAAATCAAAATGTTAGTAATAATGATTTCTAAATACCACTCGTTTGATATATGTAAGTATATGGAGATAGAACTCAAAACTTTATGCAACTTTTTTAGAAGAAAAGATAATAATATATGTAATATGAGTATATTTTTTTAAGGGATTCGATGACCGACGTTTTTTTAGACGTAAGGCAGTACTTTTTTTGGAGTTGGTCTTTCTGATAGCTGTTAATTGTTTAGTTTGTCATTTCCTAATAAACAGGCTTACTCTGGCACAATGTTTGCAAAACGTGCAAATATAAGTACAAGTATAACCGAAACGAGACGGCCACCGATCCCGATTTTTACACGAAAATTTAGACGCCGTTACATCGTCAAAAAGACACTGTTTGTTGTGTTCTACTGGCAGAGGGAATATTTGGTTTCTTCAAAAATTAAACCTGCCATAATGTTATAGGCTCTGGGGAACGCTAGAGTGTCTGAGCTGGAGGATATTGATGTGGACGACCCTTCCAGCAAGACGCCTGTACATGCCATACAGCCAACGAAACAATCAATATATTGATCTGCGCTTGTGGCATGGCCTCCATGATCGTGCAATTTAAAACCGCTGGACTATTTTTCGTACGCCTTGGAAGAAAATATTTGGCGCGTTATTGTTGACATATGGCCCCAATTGTTGCAAAAAGTGCTCAGAAATTTGGCTTTTCGGCTTTTTCACATGGCCGAAATCATTTTTTAAACAATAGCTAATAAAGCCAAAGCTAAATTCTTGGCTATAACATTAAATTATATGCGTTGTACGTATTATACGACATCGATTCGCCTTTGTCTGTTCAAGTTTTAGCTTAATGATTTAAGATTAGCTTTACTATTGTGAATGACTGAAAATACTAAGATTTCTTTTATTAAAATTAAAGACTTAAGTCGTGAAATAAAATATAATTGTTAATAGAAAATATAAACCAGCCTTTTAACATAGTTGACATAATGTATTCGATTCGCTGTCTCTATTACTTGTCGAATGCTTCATATTAAAAATGTGTGTCTGTGTTTCGGTTATTTATGAAATTGGGACAAAGCATATACATATACTTATAAAAGAATTGGATGCAATGAATGATTTTTTTATTATATTTAAACTTTCCAAACGTAAATATATGCACATATGGTATATAAATTATTGAATCACCCTGTGGCTATACAAACATTAGCTTTATTATGTTAGCAGAACGTATGGCTTAGTAACCATCATGATTGCCTTCTATTCGTTGCTTTCAGCCACATAATGTGTGTTATATACAAATGTGCGTACACATAAATCTTTTAGAATTTGTATACATACAGTTAAATATCGGTTTTGTGCACAAAACTACCATGTGACCATATGAGAATCCTCAGTGTTCTTTTTAGCTTCGCTGGAATTTAGAGCGGCTGTACTAAACCATTTGTATGCTGCTGATGACAGTAATTGAACAATTGAGGCAGTAACAAAAACAAAAATAATAATAATAATGCAAACAAAAGCTTCTAACGCAAAACATTTTATTACAACAACAATGCAAAGCGAATCAAAAACATAGCAACTATGCAATGTAACGCATTTGCATAACATATACTTATAGTATATACGGATGTAGGGTTGTCCATATTGCACTCGCTTCGATTTGCAGCGCAGTCCACTACATAACAGTACATACAGATGTGCAATTATTTATTAGTGTTACTGCGACAATTTCCATTTAGTCGCAATGACAACCAGCAACCATAAAATGTTCCATATTGACGCACATATCTGTATATAGCTTTGTCTAAAAATTAATTATCGCAGTGTCATTCTCTATTTATGTTGCGAAATCGCATAACGAACTGACACACATCGAAAAACTAATGTTTTCTAAAACACGTATTTTATGTTTTCAAAACACAAAGGGAAACGTTGAGGGAAAAGCACATTTAGTACCATAAACCCATATACCAGGCGTGCAAGAGGCATGCAGCGTGCTATTTATTGCTGCAAATCAAAAATCGTGCTACGTTCGCATACCGTTATTTACATTTACATATATAAGCACTCATTAAGAATAACAAAGCTGAGTAAAAAAGAACAATAAATCACATTTGGATTTTAATCTTTATTAGTGCGCGTTTGATTAAACACTCTTAATTAGACTTAAAATAATAGCAATGCCCATAGGCCTTTAGTTTTCTATGGACAATATTATAAATTAAAATGAATCCTTCTATGTGATTTTTCTTGACATTGCGGCTTATTTATCTGTTGGAATTACCTAAAATAAAATACGTGCAATATCAGTACCTGTCTTCAACGTACGCCTATATTATGTAATCCGATTACTGTATAATTATCGGTCTACCAACCATGACTACTGGTATCAGTATACCCAAAAACGTAGGAAACAACACTTTTGGAGAAGCACTGTTCAAATTAATTGGCAGAATTGCCGGAATTTTAGTAAGAGCTCGTGAAATAAAATAGAAGAATACGGATAACAATGACCAATTTTTTTTATATTTTAATTAGCAAATCCAAATAATGGGTAAAAGGTACATAATATACATATCCTTCCTCTAAATTACACTTTTTATCATTTCGATTTCAGTGCATAATTATAACTATTTTCAATCTCTTTATTGGTTCATTCTAAACAATGTGCGAGTATGTAGTAAATTAGGTTAGGTTAGTCAAAGAATAATTAAAAAATTTTCAACATTTATAATGTGCGCGAGCTACCCCAAAATCTATCAAAAAATTGCCTGACTCCTATAAGTAGATCAAAAGCGTTGATGTTATCCCCTGAACACAATATATTAAGTCGTGGCACACTAGTCCCTCAGTTTTTGAGATATCGACCTGATTTGGCACACGTCTTTTTCTCACGAAGAAGCTGCTCATTTTTCGGAACTGACAAGGGCGGACCACTAAAGCATATAGCTGCCATACAAATAGAACGATCGGAATCAAGTGCTTGCATGGACAACTTTTTTATTTGATAAGATATCGTCACGAAATTCGACATGGATTATTATATACAATCTCTAAATACGTTGTTTAGATCGGAACACTACAGCATAAACAGACCGTTCAAAATCAAGGTAAACATCTTTTTATACCCTTTTATACCCTATAAAATATGCACCTGTGAAGGATATTATAACTTAATTGAAACCCGAGTTAATGTTTTTTCTTGCTTGGCATGTTTTCATGCATCTGCCCCTTGATGTCTCCATTTTATCTACAAACCCACTTACTTAACTACAAAGCACATAAGGTTTTGTTGCATTTTAGCTAGTACCTTTATTCTCGGACTAAGCTTTTTGTTTGTTCGCGGCTGTAAACATAAACGTGAACGGCTTTGCTACTGCACTTGCCACCGCAACACTTTCACCGCACCAAAACGATAGCGACATCGATTGCGCAGCATTACAAAAGAGGATGGCAAGTGTTGCTTCTCAGGACCACAACAACAAAGCCATACCAATTGGTGCGTATATTGTTGCAACAGCACTACAACACACGCGTTTATTTCCATGCGGTTTCGTTTGTTTACTATAGGTGTGTGTGCGTATGTACGTCTGTTTGTTTAGTTGCATATGCTCGCTGATGCTTCATTGATTTTCGCACAGCGCCATAACGTTGTACACGTATAAGCGGCCGCTGATTTATGCACAATTTGTACACTTGACACGCGACCATGCGTAAACGTATCGCTGCCGCTCATGCCCCTGCCCCAGCTACCGTGAATTCTGCGAAAACCGCTTATGACTGTGTTGCATTTGTTGCGCTGCAATCGTCGCTTATGCCAGCGCTCAAATATGCGGCATGTGGTATGCATTCAACTGCAAAATAGCCGCATCCAATTGTTGCGTGGTGAGTGTGGTGTGTGGTGCGCATATGTTTTTTATTGTCGTTTATTGTTTTTGTTTTATTATTTTTTACTTTTTTCTAGTCTTCTGTGAAATTGCCAGTGCGCATTCCTTCAAAATGGGTCAGCGTGCGGCTAAAATTCTATGAAGTAATGTATGTATGTGTGTAAGTGTATGTATGTATATGCAAATTTATTGATGTTTTGTAACTCTCCGTCTGTTTTGTAGTTGAATGTAGTGTTGCATATTTTTAAGTATAATGCGAGTATTGTTTGCAATTGTTCACTCGCTCGAATTTTGCTGGCAGCACTTACGGTGCAACCGTAGACCAACATGCGCAACATGCCCATTGCCAGGTGCGTTTAGTTTCTATTTTTACTGATGAAACTCTTTTTTCCTAGGCTGCGTTAGTACTTCACATATTCTGTAAAAATAACATATTTTTATTTAACTCTGAAGTTACTTAAATTATGTAACCTACTGGGTTTACAAACTCCCTCGGAAATCCAGTAAACTCCAACAGTTGAATATCATGTATGGAAAAAATGCATTCAACCCATAACACATCTGCTTAGACGTTTTATTACCAATTCCGCTCCCACTAAACCACAGTTAAATAAGAAGTGCTAATCTGGCTCTGCGTTGTGTTTCTCCATGCAACTTCTATACCAGGGCTCCGATAAGATTTTTAACCTTACTGCGAGTGGGGTATTATCAGTTGAAACCCTCGCAAATATAAGTAAATAAATATGAACCTTGTTAAAGGCGAAGCATTTACAATAAGATAAGTTTAGGTTTTACCTCGGCTCAGAATGATTTTGCAGCTTTATAAATACTAGGCCCAGCCATCCGGAAATGAAACGTAAGAAAACAGCAAAGTTTTAACCTTCAAACTCATCAGCTTTACAAGCTGCGATTTCGTTGTGACCTGATACCAACACTTGTCTTATTTTAAAGTAATGTCATGGTCAATGGTAGTGAGGCTGATTATTGCTTAACGTATCTCGAGCATACGGCCAATATACAAGTAGTATCGCCACTCTGCTATCGAAGTTATTCTGTTCTCTAAACGAGGCAATGCTCGTAAGAAGAAGATCTACTGCTTCTTTATACTCGTACGCAGAAGCAAGTGTAGCAGCATTTATCCAAATTTGTATTTGCCGATTATTAGTTTATAAACTGTGAACTTAAACTGACCTAGCTCAACATAACTGCATCGTTACTCGCCTAACCGAACCAATATCAACACATCTACGCTTAAAAAAACGCATACAGAAGGCACTTAAATGCTTCTGTTACAGCAATAACTACAAAATGCGGCCATAAACAGTTATTTTTATCGACTTGAAAAAAATGCGGATTGTTTTCAACGCAAATGACTGTCTGTCTGCATTTACGGCGCATGGAGTTATTTGTTTTGACGTTTATTTATATACTATTTTTATATTTTCCAGCAACAATTTTACAAACATTTTAATGCAAAGTTGCAAAGTTTAGTGCATCCGATGCGCGATCATATCCCAGGCGCTGCTTTATGACTTTTACCTCCAATATTTTCACACTTTGCCATTGTTTATTGTTATTTTTTCATGCACATGCATGTATGTGTGTGTGTGCGCCACATGTTGGACATGTGAACGGCTGGTTGGCTGGCTGCATGCCTGCCTGTCTGATGTTTTACCGTAGTTGACCGCTACTCTTGAATACCGTATAACAAAGCGTGGCACATAAAATAGTAACTGCTGCAGTCCAAGCAACTGTGAAGCTGGACAAACTGTAAAAAGCTGCAAATACCAGCATTAACCAAAACAAACGAACAAAAGAGCGGAGTAAAAAATCAGATAAAACAACCGATTCGGCCCTACCACGGCTACATGTTGCATAAATAATGTATTCGCTTTTGTTTGTCGATGTAGACACACACTCCAACAGCCAACGGCGCCGAACAAGCCAATACACCCGTTTGCCGATGGCCGACACAATCGTTCTGGCATCACGTTACACGCGCGCAACTTTACTCATCCAAGCCTACCACAGCCTTATCCCCACCGACGAGTGTACAATTAGTGCCGTTTCACATTGGGACGCAAAAGAGTCTCATACCAGTTTATTGTGGGTGAGGGGATGACGAGGAAAGACGAAGGGACCGTGCCACTCGTGTTCGGGTGGCACGCTTTGTGTTCTTGTTCGTAACAGCTCGCTGCTACCCTTTTCAGCATTCCTTTTCACTTTCAAATTCTTTGAATGGTTGCAAGAGCGCTCGGTTTCAAATGAATTCGATCGCAAATTTGAGTTCTGTTATCTATTTTTGTATGTAATATGCAAATACGTATGCATAGAATAATAGAAATATTATGACAAATTGTAAATAAGGAGAAAATTAAGATATAGATTATGGAGTAAAGAAATTATGAATTTTTAATACGGAGTAAAGAAATTATGAGTTTTTAATACTTAAAGATTAGGAAATTGCTATTATAAATTTGGCCTTGAAAATATTAGTTGCGGATATTCAATACATTCTTGTGGATTAGGGAATTCCCGTCTTTAGTATTTTTTTGAAACTATTTAGCGGGTAGGTACTTGTACTATGCATATTGTTCTACCATATTCATGGTAATTCATTGCAAGCAAAATGTGTGACCATCATCTCAACATACAAATGAAATACGCAGCACGCAGTGTTGCGCGGTGTTGCGCAGTCGAACCGCACAAATATTTACGAACATTTTGTGAAAAGGAATGCAGAAAAACTAGACTCGAGTTGCTGGACTCTTTTTGACCGTGTGAATGCCCAGAGCGACACCAAAAGAAAATTTGAAAAACATCAGACTCTTTTGCGTCCCTGTCTGAAACGGCACTTACTAAGCGGCGTCCAGTGACTGCAACGTAGCCAGCCTTCACTGGCGCGCGACTACTGGTTGCGTTGGTGGCCGGTCGACACTACTATCAATATTCTCAGCGAAGCGACAGGAATCAATGGGCGCTGTGAACACTGTGGCCACTGCCAATATTCAAGCCAAATAAAATCACAGTCTCCTATTTCTACTTCCTTGTTGTTTTGTTGTTTTGCTGCAGTCTCGAACTCTTCCACTACCTCCGCCATTCATGCTCTATTCCGCTCTATTGCATTTTTAATTTAGGCCAACAAAGCGGATGTCCAGACAACTGTGACGACTCTGCCTCGGCTTACACACTCACACACATACATACAATTGGTATGTAAAATTGCTACTGCAGCGGCGATGTTTCCCTACGTCGTTGCTATTGTTACATATTTGTGGTTGCCGTAACAAAGTCGCTGACACTCAGGGCTACAGTACTGTGAAACAGTTCGCAATAGCATCCGAAAAAATTTGCATAGAAGAAAGCATACGTTTATATAAAGGAGTAAAAAAGAGGCGTATGAATATTACTCGCATTCAAAAACTAGCAATGGAGGAGTCTGGATGAATGAGTATCGGTCTATTCTAAGAATTTTGGATGCTGGTTTTCAGATAAAATCGCTTAAGCCTACGGCGGGGTTACTCTCAAGAGGATGATGAGATAAAGATTACGTGTTTATAACAGAGAATTTCGGAACTTAGTTAACACTGATATAAAACAGCTATTTTTCAGATTTTTCGATTTTTTAAAATTTTACAGTGATCATTTAGAGTATAATTAGAATTTTGATCTTTTCCCAAGAATATCAGTTAATCTCTATTACTTATTAATATTATATTTAAATGATGAAATATTATATTAAAGGAAATGATGAAAGTTAAAGTTGCCATTGAGTTTGCAAGATAACAGGCTACTGAGTATTCTACCGCCTGTTTTGGCGTATTATGTATTACTACCATTAGTTGTTATAGGAAACAGAAATGTAAAATTCTAGTAACTACTCAAGTCCAGTTACTGTATTAATACGACATTAATAATAATTTATGATGCACTTGACTTATTTGATAGGAATGTTATTTTCGAAGCTGTTGGTTCTTAACATAAAAACTACGCCAAAGTCCTTCGAATGTCCTAGCATATTCTTTGATAAATTGAACCCTTGACCGTCAAATCGATTCAGTCATTTACGCCTAACTGTCTGTACATCTATATACATATGTACGAACAAGCCGCAGTTGTTGAGATAAGAATCGATATGAAATTTGGCGCACGTCCTTTTCATTTATCGGAATCGCCGATATCGAACCACTTGGTATATAATCAATCAAAATCTATTACTTGTTGGAAAATTATTTTATTTTTGATAACATATCTTCTTAAAATTCGGCATACCATAGATTATTGTACAAACAATGCTAAAATCTTGAAAAACTTTTTGTTTTGACAATATATCCAAATTAAATTTGGCATAGAATCTCCATACAAACTATACCAGCTTCTTTTTGGTTCTTGGATTTTAATAACCCGGATAGTTTCTTGACAGATTTTACAAAAGGAAATTACGTATTTTATGCTACTTTATTAGCCTTAATTTAGATATCGTGAACATAATCTTCCTCAGTTATTAGTGGTCGACATTAATCACATCATATAAAACGTTAACTTTGGTTGCATTGAAGCTATAATACTCTTTACAGGTAGATTTCTTATAACAATAGAAGGTATAAACATATCTTTATCTTGATTTCGATGGATAAGTCCGTATGCCAGCTATATGCTATAGTGGTCGGATATTGGCGGTTCCGACAAATGAGTAGCTTCTTTGGCAGAAAAGATCGATATCTAAAAACTAAGGGACTAGTTCGCGTATATACCAGCAGACGGACAGACAGACAGACACGCAGACGAACATAGCTAAATCGACTCAGCTCCTTACTCGGATCACTTATTATGCATATTCAGGGTCGTGGCAAACTAAATATACCAATGTTCAGGGTATAATAAATTAAAATTCCAAATGCAACAATTCTTTATTGCATTTCAATGCAATGACCCTGTATGGTCACGACGAAGCACGGGAGACACAATGAAAATACAACAAAGCGCAAGAGAACAAAAATGTAAATTATCGCCAAACAGTAGGAAAACATTAATCGTGGAACACAATAAAAAGAGATTGTCTTTGTTGTTGCTGTTGTCTCTTTTTTCTGGCGCGCTTGAACTAACCAAAAATCGATTTGATACATTGGCGATACGGTAGGCAAAATAGTAGCTGTACCATTTCTTCGTAACGGTACTAACATCTAAGCAACAGTAGAAATGTACAAATGCCAGATAGTTAAATATTATGGCACCCTTATGGCTCAGTAAGCAAGTTGAAAGAAAGCTACACTACAGCGCGAAGAGAGGAGGAAAATCGAAGAATATATTTTAAATTAGAAATTTAGAAAGGAGTCAAATTGATCAGCGCTGGTACATGTATGTTTGTATGCAGATAAGAAGTGAAGTCTAAATTGGACACAAGCGAGTATTGTATATTGTATGTTTGTATGTATATGTGCTCAGGCGTCCTGCTGTCGTGGTAGAAAGGCACGCTCGCGGTGTCTCTCAAAGAAAAACTCATTAAGTACCTTAATTTACTTGCAAATGAATGTAAAACGGTAAATGTTGTACAGCGGAAAAAAAAATCAAGCGAAAAGATTCGCAAATATACCAACTTTATAAATGCTGAAAAGCTCGCCACGCTCCAATTTGTCGACTGCGCCGGACTGTGGCATACAACTTCCAAAAATTAATTTGCCACAAAAACCCATTGAGTAAATAAATTGATGCAACTGTGGAAAATTCATTAAATTGATTAAAGTTCAAGTGGTAGGGCCATTAAAATGGTGAAACGAATGAAATGTAAAATACTAAAAAAGCAGCAACAATAAACAGGCAAAAAATCAGCAGCCAAGGGGTGGTGGACGGACATCAGCAGCGCATCGATTCAGCGTTCGGCAGCGGCTGCCAGCCAAATT
Source organism: Bactrocera oleae (assembly GCF_042242935.1). NCBI lineage: Eukaryota > Metazoa > Arthropoda > Insecta > Diptera > Tephritidae > Bactrocera > Bactrocera oleae. The sequence goes on from NC_091538.1 coordinate 42,208,502, forward strand.
TGAATGTGGCAAGTGTGCTCGGGTGGGCTGTCAAGTCGGACATTTCTTGTGCTGAGTGTTGGTGTAACTGTTCGTTTCGGTGCCAGCGTCGCTATGCAATAGCGCTGGCGACTGTGACTTTTGTCCATTTTAATTTCAAAGTCTGCATGCATTCTCCATTTGGGCTATAGGCAATGCTCTGACCGGCATGCATTTTTTGCAGCTGGTTTTTATTTTTAAATATTTTCTGAGTTTTGTAAGACTTTTTTGAGTTTGGATTGCAACTTTTTTCGCGAAGGGCGTTGCTGTTTGGGCAGGTCGTGGCTAAATTGAAATGTCAGCTGGCGTGGGTGACTGTAAGTACATTTAGCCTCCTACTTGAGACCGACAGCCACTCAATGAGCGCATCCGTTTTCATACACGCTCAGTACTTTCCGGTTCTGGACGCGCCCAGAAGACTGCACATTATACAGATACCTACGTTTGTCAGTGTCGAGTGTAGGCAAAGTTGTGCAAACGAACCGACGTATGCTACTGCTTTCACATCCCTTTGTCCAGGTAAACGGCTGCAGAAGTAAAGCGTCCTACAGCACAAATCAAATTAAAGTGATAGCAACTGTCTGCGCACTTTTTGTTGCAGCAAATGTGTGCTTTAAGTAGCTGTTGCTGTAAAAGTCGGACATATTACACCACAATGCGGCAGTTTGGATATGAGTACTCTAGGGAAAGGCTTAATGAGCCTATGTTGTCGGTGGGTGATATTGAGTCGCAGACCGATCTTTTTTATAAGTTTGTTGTGGGAAAACCTATTCTTCTTGATATTTTCAGTAAATGTAGAATACAAAATTTGTTGATCCTCTAATATATTCTTAGTTTAAAGCGAATTGTTACCTCTTGAAAATATTTTCCTTCACAGATTTTAGCACTCTCTTTGCGTAATACAACCAGTGTATCTATTAACATGTCCACAGTAATAGTATTTTATATCGCGTATGGCTAGTCACCACAATACACATAAAAACACGTCATACCTGTTTTAAAATTTTAAGAAGTATTGTTTGAAATAATTTTAAGTATTGCCAAAATTTATACAAGATTTTCTAAAATGATATATATGTATAATACATATATAGGATGAGGGTAATACAAAATCCAAAAAAAGGCGACTAGCTACTGTGTTGTCTTAGATAATGTTAATTTTAGTATACGAAAGCTTAGTGGCGACTATATACATGTGAAAGCGAACGAGTCAATTAATTTCACTAGAACTCAAGCTATTCTATGAAACATTCCCGTACATCGGAAGGTGTCTTGAACTTTCATTCCTCCAACTGATATGTTGCAACATAAATATATGCCACGCGCAATAGCTATTTTAATTTCAGTATATGATGGTTTATGGCTTCAAATACTTTTAAGTATTGTATTAATAAAAACAGACAACTCTAATCTTCACTCTAACCTCAATTTTCCATTGTGACCCTCATTGGCCTCCCTGTGGCTCGGTTGCATCCATAAAATTTATTTCATTGCCCTTCAATGTGTACACGCTTTTCCACATGAATTGCCTTTGCATTACAGTTGTTGTCCCTTCTGTAGCACGACGCTGATTTTTACGAATTCTGTTGCACCAATTCGCATATCCGCCACAGTGATGACGGTTACACAGCACTCAACCTGTGCCCCGCGTTGTAGGCTGCCTGTTGCCGGTCGTCGCATGCTGGGGCATTAAGTCATCAAAGGCGAGTGAGTGAACGTACACGCACACACACACATTGAGCATAAATATTTGTGTGCTGCACACAAATACGCGTGCGTGAATATTTGCATGCGTTATTCATGAAGATATACGTTTGTACACATGTAAGCGCAGTTGTGACGCCAACACATTTCGGTGTTGCACGTTGCGTTCAACTGCTTAAACGTGTCACTCATGTGCTTGCAGTCGCAATTTTATGTCTACTGGACGACAGAAATGGCGAATTTGCTCTACTTATCCACCGGCTTCACCTATCCTTCGCAGAGTCCAAACACAAATTTATCATATACCTATGTAGGTATGGGCGGGATGCATTTGGTATGCGCTGCAGACCCGTTTGCACTTTTTGGTGGCGCGGCACACGAATGCCGCAACGCAAGTAAATATGAATGTTGATGAGCTTTAATGCACACATACAAATATTTTAATGCATAGCGATGTATGCGTTTGGTAATCCCTTTATGCAGCTCAGTTGCAATAAGCCCACCATGGCTGGTTAAATTCGCGTGCAACAATGAACAAAATAAGTTGAATATGCATAATGCATACATATGACTGCATTTAAAATTTTATAGCTATGTATATCCTCTAGGAAAAACTTCCAGTTCCAAATTCGGGACTTTCTGAGTTTCCGTCTCCTATATTACATTTTTTTGATTGAAACCGCCCTTAGCATTAGAATGATCAAGCTGGGTTAAACCATCTGTATGAAACCCCATGTACTTTCTACTGACAAAGTTTAAAATTCGACACTCTCGGAGATGAGACCTAAAAATATTACTTAACCATAACTTGTAAGACCGCCGAATTAGGCTTGTTGAATTCATGTTTACAAAAATATATCCTCAGTATTATTTCTTTTAACATTTTTTCTTACTGGAAGCTATGGATTTTTATTTAATGCCGAATTTATGAAAATTCTAATCATAATTTTACTATCTCTGAACTATAAACTGGTATCTCTCTTTCGAGCTTTTGCACTACTTTCAAAATCTATACTTTTTTGGCTATGTGAAATTGCTGCGCCAACGCTTATACTATGCTCGTGGGACGCGCCTTTTCATTATACACCCTTTCTGACTTGTTACTTGGCAGTAAAGGTCACTTCGGCCAACCGGCGCAGAATGTTTTTGGAAAATGTGTCTAAAGATTGTATGTATATACAATTTGCATTCGCAATTTCCTTCCGACAAGATATATGTATAATGTTACCATATTTGGGCTTATTCGACAGTGTGCATTCAAAATGCCCACCATGGCGGTAAGACCTTGCTAAGGGCAAGTAGTTTAGAGGACCTTTCTTCCCAATGAGGTAAGAGAAATATCTGAAAACTAGCTTAGTTTTATTTGGATTGATGGCTAAACCACTTCCATCTGCCAACTGGGTTACTACATTCTAGTACCTTTGGGAAAGATCAAAGATGGTGCTTAGGAAATTTCATTTTACCACAGGGGCTCGTCTGCTATCACTTGTTAGCTTCGTTCCGCAGGTCCTTCAATAGGTCGGTCAGCACCAGGCTCCAGAGTGAAGGAGATAGAATACCATCTTGCATGGCATCTCTATTTACTTTCCGAAGCACACACGCTCTACCCAAGTCCGCTATTATAGTTCTGTTGCTGAGAGAGTATGTGGAAGGTATGATCACGCTGTAAATAGAGGGATCTGTTGCGTCAATATAAGCCCCTATTTCGTAAGGTTATGCCGAGAGGTAATTAAAGATTTACCATAATTTACTCCTGATCACATACATATAGAATGTATTGAAAAGAGGGGTTGGCCGGTTAAGGGCTGACGGCACGTGGACTTCGTAAACTACTTAAAACCGCTCCACTTCTGTAAATGTTAGTTAAAACAGGGATAAATAAGAAAAACCACAAGCTTTGAAAGGCTTTAATTTGATTATATTTTGCAAAAACAAACATCCACTTTCTTTCCAATATCGATAAAAATATTACCTTTCTTAATTTTATTTAGTCTAGTGAAATCAAGTTGCAATTTTCGTAAGTTTTTTTTAGTTATTTAATATAAAAAAACCTAAATTTTATCACCAACTCTACGAACAACAACAACAAATTACAATCGTTTTCCTTTTTATACGTTCAATTAAGTGAATATTCGATTTACTTTAGGCTCATTTATTAACACTAATTGCTATTTATGACACAATTAAATAAACAGTTAGTGTGACAAAGTCAAAGCAATGGCCCACAAATTTAAGAAACGACAAAATCACAATTGGGCAGCAGGGCGCAGTGTACACAATAGTATTGAGTAATTATTCTAGCTGGCTCACTTGTTAATTCATTAATTACTTAGAGGCTTCAAGGCAGGAGAGCACTAAACGGACAATGGCAATATTGTCACATTAATGTATTAAGGAAGCAACAATGAATGGATTTGGGGATCGGCAAATGTAGTTTTTTTTCCTGAAAATTGATTTTGGTTATCTCACAAAATTTGGCAATGAATAAATTGACTACAACATTACTTGATACCTTATGCATATTTATAATGTGTTCGTATAAAAACTGTTGCTGAGTATTAGATTACTGAGAGTTTTTTTTTCTAAATAACTTAAATATAACCGATGCTATAAGGTGAGCAAATTTTATTAGTTTATTAGGTTATTTCAATAGAGAAACAAATTAATAATTTAGCGAAACTCAGAAACGTGCCAAAAGCGTGAAAAATATAGTGAATCAGTTTCGAAAAACTCTAACGAAGCATTCAAATATGTATGTCTTTAAATGAACTACGTCACAATGCTTTTTGGTCAGACAAATTTAACAAAAAGTTATTTAGTCAACACTGCTCTCATTATGGAAAAGAAAACTTTTAAAAATGTATTTTTAAATCTCATAAAATCTTTTTTTCTACGTCAGTCAGTTTTGTCATACGGCTTTATTGCTAAAATTGTAAGGTCATAAGGTCATGTGCAACCGAAGCTATGACTTGCCACTGTAATAAATGGAACATGTGAATATGATATATTTCAATAAGTCAGCAAAAACTAAGTTCTATATATATTTTCATTCCAATTGTTCATTGAAGAGCCGCATATATGTATTTTGGTTACGTATACGCCCTGTAAACTTACAACACTAAACAATATATAGCTAAATATCAACAAGAAGATGTTTATAAATACATATGTCTGTGATACAGTGTACAAATAGTGCGTTACTTTGTATTAAAAATGCAACTACAACAAACATACCCCTATTAATACTGTTTAATGATAAAAAAGCTTTGGATATATAATATCATGAAGGGCAAAGGCATTAAAAGTTTTGTATTTACCATATATTGCGAGTTGAGAGCGACAACATAAACAACGTAAGTCAGCTACTTCATGTACATATGTAAAAGCATGAGTGTGTTTACGATTGGTTGCCAAAGGTGTTTGTACTCAAATAGCAATAAGTGCACCCTTAAAATATAAATCCAGGCAAATAAAGTGTAAGTGTATTTATTATTAAAAGGCTGTGTGAATTAAAAGTAGCACTAAAAATCATTGACCGTTAAGCAGCATTACATTGATAAACTTGTTGCATTAAATTTAAAAAAAAACTTGCATGTATTAAACGGCTAAGAAAATGGCTGGCATGAAGCAATGATTAAATACAAATGTTACAAGTTCGCTGAATAAAACATTTCTATATTATTTCCAGCATTAAAACCGCTTATTTATTTAGCAATGCGTTATCCTTATTTACTTTTTGCGATTGAAGTGTTTTTCTTTAATTTAGTTTTTGTGCCGTTTTGTTGCAGGAATAACGCGCAGCATAGTTTTCTAATATAAACAAATTTGTAGTCAAAAGAACGAATATAATAAATAAATATACAAGTATAATTTGCCTGAAAATATCTGTTCGTGCTGTGAGGTGTGTGAGCTCAATGTCGAATCGTGCGCATTCCAGCGCTTAGACTCACATACATACATTCATATGAATAGCGGTGAACATATATACATAAACGTAAATATGTTTTCTATTTAAAAAATTACGCTTTATTGATATGTGCATAAAAATAAAAGCAACAACTCCGATTTCACGTTAGCTGCCGTTAAAATATATAAAAATGTAGAAAAGCACAAAAAGTACACAATGACTCGAAACAAACAAATATATGTATCTATATACTACATATACACACATATGTGCTTATACATACAAGTTGCTAATAATTTTGGTATGCCATAAAAGTAATGTGCACATCAGTTATTATTTATTCAGCTGTAGCTTGTTATTATTGTTTTTTCATTTGTTTCATTTTGCGCTTTCTGACTCATTTCTGTTTTCAGTGAATTTTCAAGCTGATACACTGAGCTCGGCTTTCCGCCATGAACTTGGTTAAGGCTTGTGTCTTATTAGTAGATTATTTCTGCGTTCACTACTTCTAATAAACTGGTTCTGCCAGCTCGCGGTGTGGGCGTTTCGTATAAAATATTTTAAGTTATTTATTTTTTATTTTTCCCACAAATGCCATTGCTAATTGATACTAGTTTATAAATGATTTTTATTTATATTTAGTAAATACTGATATCAACAATGAATATGACAAGTTATGTGAAAATGAGTAGTACTGACTTTGGTAGGGAAGATTTTTTGCTAGAGTTAGTTTAGATTAAGAGTTCAATCCTAGCAGGCATCTCCCTTGGACACTTTAGAACACTGGTTCGTTGTGGTACCTGAAATTCCTATATAATTGATCATAAATACCCTAATAAATCGGCGAGTTTCGGCGATGTCTCTTAGTTTGCCGAAGGTATGACTGCCGAGATGTTTCTCCCTTAGTCTTGCAAAAGCTGGACAATTGAAGAGAAAGTGCATGGATGTTTCCACGTCAGCTTCTTCCATACATTTTTGGTAAAGTCCTCCGACTAGATTTTTAGCTTTATCGCATGAATGTCTCTTGGACAATATTCGGTAAGAACTCCTACAATTGCGGCAAGATGAACTTTGCTAAGAGCATGTCGTTTTGTTGGATTGCTCTTTTCATTACAGATTATAATAGGTATTGTAATTTTTGTTTCTAGCACTAATATATGCCAGTAACATCCTTTAAAACTTTTAATTTTGCATTTTTTTATTGCAATTTTAAAAAGTAATTTTAATAATTTTTAATTTTTTTTTTTTAAATTATACATCCATGAACCTCTCTCAAAATAAGAGCTTACTTACGGAAAATTTAATATAGGTCCTGCCATGCAAATAAAATATACAAGTATGATTTTAATAAAAATTAATAACTAAAAAGTATTTGCGCAAAATGCAATACAAACTTTTATTAATATTGCAGTCCAAACAACAAACAAATTCCCAAAAATATTTAATAATTTAAAATCTCTAACGACACTGCTGGTAAACGCAAAGTAAATTTAACAAAGCTACTGCAAATTTTCAAATATTCTTAGTTATCTATTAAATACGAAAAACTCATGCTTACATACATACATACATATGAAATCCGCAAAACTATTTTTTGTTACACACATAACTTAGCTGCAAGATTCAGCTTCGAGTTCAGTTTATTTTGAGCGCATAGCATGCTGAAAATATGTTTACTATTTAGTCCATTTACTTATTTATTTATGAACGTGTGTATTTTATTCACATCAAACGCCTGAATGTAGGCAATCAGTAAAGCAAATTGCTTTTGGTCGAATTGAACACAGTCAAACAGAGGAAATCTAAATTAAGATTGATTGCCCTGCATTTTGTGGACGGAAATGTGATTACTAGGAAGGAGAAAGATATTTATTAAATACCAAACAGCAAATAGTAGCAATTGTATTGGCAATAATGAAAAGTATACTCTAAAGTACATCTGCTTGGATTACAAAGCGCATGTTGCCAACCGCCGTCGATTAAAGATAAAAAGCGCACAGTTGTACAATTAGAAATTGGTACTCACCGATTACGTTCACGTCGTCCATCGAAAACTAAATACCCGCCAAGTTATACTATTCACACATGGAAGAGCGAAAATACTAGTTTACCCCTTTACGTTGTAGTCCCCATACATCCCTTTGATTTTTTCATACATTTACATATCCATGTGGATATTCTAAATGCAATTATGTCACCATACGAATAATATAAAGTGCTTTTGAAATGTTGTTTCCAATAGTAAAACCATTCGAAACTTATAAATTGGTTTAGTTTTTAGTAAGGAAAATTGAGGTCAGCACAGTCCCCGGGCCTTAGCCTCATAAGAGCCGATACTTAGAATAGTCAATCAGTAATCGTAAGCTTAGGGTTTCGGAGTATTATTGGGGATTGTTATCAGAAGTATGTAGAATGGGGGCTGTGCGAAGTATTTAAGGGGTAAGGTGGTTTCAAAAGTTCAAAAACAGTGAAGGTTTTATTTAAAAATTCTTAAAACTCAGCCGTAGGTATCGCATTTGACGTCTCAAAATAAAAAAAGTTCTTGCCGTGGACAGCATAACTCATTAAACTGCGTATGTCCGATCTCGGCTTAGATCTTTAGTTCAAGGCACTGGATGAAGTATAAGAATAAGATAGCAAGTCTATATTAAAATTAGCAAAAAGCGTTGACGTTCTGCACGACGTAAACTTCTGCTTGTATTAATACACCTCCATCTGGCATTACAAAGGATCATTCGGTCTATGTATGGCGTGACAGCCAGCCACTTTAACCTAACCTAACCTATTTAAATTAATTTGTAGGGAAATATATTTCTTAGTTTCATAAACAAACCGCTATGTCTACATTAAAATGAACTTGTTTAACCGATCCGAGTAGATTTTGAGCTGTTTGTGGTAGCTATATGTTTAAAGAATGTCGTTTAAATGCATCTGATTCGATAAAAATGCCAATTTAGACTAATTCGGGAATAAAGTACATAATACATAATTAGCTGATATACGTCAATTAAAATAAAAAATTTTCTCTCTGGGTAAACAAGTAGGACATACCAAATACCCCTGCTTGATGTCCGCCTTTTAGAGGGAATTTAATACCGGGTAGTACGAATGTGATGAATGCCCCTCTTGTAGCCAAGGAACGCGTTATACTATTACCCCCTCTTCTTATATAGATAGAACTGATAAAATAGTTTATAAAAGCTCTAAACAAGGCTGGGGAATGTTTTAAATATATCAGTAAAAGATTTCCGAAATTGAGCACATAAATAATTAAAACTGGTATTTTTCACGGTTTTCAAATCAGGGAACTAATAAAGCATTGAGCAGGTCATGTTGCTCCAGAGCCTAAGATGTAACATAAATACCAAGATGCACTTTCTCTTCAGACATTTAGACCGCTTCCCAGAAAATTTAGTCCATTTAAGCAAAGGACATGAAGAATGCTTTAATAGAATATTCGCACTATGGAAAAGCGATACCAGGGTCGTCGGAATACAAGTATGGCTGATTACTGCTGGAGCATTCAAAACAAAACTGATGTTTCTACTCAAGCAAGAAAAGCACATACAAGTAAAAGAAATTTTTTTTTTTTTGTTAATTAAGAGAAATATATTTTAATATTCTAAAATTGTAGTATTTTTAACAATAATTTAATATGTTAATATTTCGAAAGCTAGAGCTGCTAGAGAAAAACTGACTACAGATTTGGAATCAGCGTGGCAAAATCATACAGCATCGGGTAAGAAACCTTATAAAAGAAAACTACTGTTGTTCAGTATTATGGTTCATCTTAAATCAAGAACCAAAAATGTTTTGTTAGTACATGGATAAATCTCTTTTTTGACAGACAAAGTTTTAGGTAAAATTTCCGCATGTATTGGTACAAAAAAATTTGCTGAAATAAATATTAATATTAATAATAAAAATCCCTCATTTCATTACTATATAATGTTATTTCAAAAATTTGTGCCAACTTTGAACAAAATCGCTTCAGAAATTTTCGTGAAATCACATCCAATGACTTAAAAATGTAGTTTTGAGATAAGCGAGTTTAAGGGCGAAGCGCTGCTATGACGTGAGCTGATGGGCGGAACTTCCGAACGATCTAACTCTTAAGAAATTTTAAAAGAGTATTTGAACATATTTTACTATTTAATAAGACAAAGAAAGTAGACTTTTTTTAAATTTTCGAATCCACCTAAACCTTTAAGAGTAATAGGGTCTTTAAAACATTAAAAACGGATTTCAAAATATCGTTCATATATAATGGTGATTGGTAATAATATGAAACGATGGTGTTAAAATATATGTATGCGTGTACGCGTATATTGTTATTCTTAAAGAAAGCGTATAAATCTCAATTTTATTAAAATAAATATGTAGAATTTGTTATTTCCAATAATTATATATGTAAAGCGCTTAACGAATGCACCTCAATTATTTTGCGTATTAAAATAATTTTTACTTTATGCTCAATAACTTGTGCTCAATAATTGATTTTGATGTATTTAAATTTCTGCATTAAAAAATTAAAAAATTTTTGGTTGAAATTTCACACGCAGCGAAAAGACACATTTAAGCCCGTGCACGCTCATACTTTCGATGATAAAAATTTATTTGATTGCTGCAAAAGCGTTAAAAAATTGCACAGCTAAGGCGTAATCGGTAATTTATAGCGCAGCTGTCACAAAACGAAATAAATAATAATAAATTTATTTGAAAGAGCGACGAAGAGCAGCAGCGTTATATAAATGGCAACAGTGTTCGGCAGCTTATGGGCGCTACAGTGTCGATGAATTAAAAAAAGACATATACAAATATAGTGAGATGCATATATGCAATATTATATTTTTGTACAAAGTTTGGTCCGTATTTGTGTCATTGCTCAACAATTTTTGGGAACGCATACACGTACACACGTGCCTGAGAGATAGCGTAGGTGCGGCGGCGCCTAATAGACGTGGCGCTTTTTAAGGTTTAAACGTTCAAATTATTTTGCGGGACAGTTTGGAGCCCAAAGGCTTTTTATTTTGATGAGGTAAATTGAGAATATTCATACAAGAACACATAAATACCCATATATACACAACACAAGAAAAAATCGCTAACTGCGGTCGCTGAACAACTTTCAAATATAAAAAAAAAAATTTGATACTACAACTTGACTTTGATCGTTCACTTTTATGGCAGCTATATGCTATGCTGATCCGATATGAACAATTACTTCGAGATCTCACCATTGCTTTAGACACGTCCGTGCCAAAATCTTGAAGATATTTCGTCAAATGAAAAAACTTTCCATACAAGCACATTATCCCGATTGTTGTATGGTAGTTGTATGCTATAGTGGTCCGCTATCGGCGGTTCCGATAAATGAGCAGCTTTTGAGGTGTTTCCCTCTGGGTTTTACAATTTATTACGAATACTCTGGGTATTACATTTCATGTTTGCATATTCGTAGAGTTTTCCTCTCAGCTAAAACTTTTACCGAAGGGAATTGGATTATTTTTTTATGTCTATATGGGTAGATAGATACATATATTTAAATTTTTTAGTTTCATAATTTTTTACTTAGAATATATTATTTAGTTAATATTGAACCTTTTATAAAATTTTCTTTTCGTCTGCTTTATTTACAGGTATGTTTCATCAAATTTCAATATCAACGCGGTGTAAATTGGTGAGTTAGTTTTCAATCATAAAACTACAAACAAATTAGGCATGGAGGTCTGAAAAATTAAGTAAACAGCAATTCAAATTAAATCTTAAACAAAAATATTGTTCATTCACCTTGCATTTAAGTATCTCGTCATCATTGCTGGGTCTATATATTTAGCCCACAGTGGCGCCGCCATTAGCAACGGAGCCAGTAGTGCTAATAAAAAATGCTATGCTCCAATAAATACCGTTAGAGTCAGTCATCAGTTATGCGATGTTGAAACTTTAAACCGCTGATATAAAATATTGTATGAAAGAGTAAGCGAAGGAGCGGAAAAGGTGCTGACGGTTATTGTGGTGGTTACGAGAATCAAAGGTTATTTGCCGCCGGGTTTTAAATAAATGGTACAGCAAGGGAAGTGCACGACACAATGCAATAAAGCTATAAAGTAATAATATAGAAATCATAATAATACTTTTTTACGTTTAAATGGCTTAACTAGTGGAGCTATTATATCTGAGATAACAGTAGCACGGAAATCCCCTCGAACTTCAAGTAGTGACGTCGCTCAAACTCGTTCAGTGAATAACGAGTGTGAGATTTAAAACGCACCAAAATCGTGGGAGTTAATTTTGCACAAAGCATTAATTAATTTTGTTCATATAATGCGTTATTGAGTCTTGAAGAGTCTTTAGGACGGTCGGATAATATTCTCGCGGTGTCCAAGTTATTATTCCTTGACTCCCTTACCTCCCGCCGCCTTTTAAAATGGAGACAGGAAATTGTTGAAAACTGGCTATGCTCGCATATGATTGAAGAAACTATAGTATATTTTCACAGATACTTTGTCGGCCATGAACTGCTTCTATAAAGGAACACATCCAATATTCTTATGGATATGTGAAGGCATATTTTTTTGAATAATGAGAGTTTGAGTAGCAGCCAATTCAGTTACTAGTGCCTTAACTAAATGTACATAGTTATTAATGTATAACGCATTCAATAATGTGTTTGTTGATAAATTTAGTTTAGCGGTGATTTGATCTTTCAAGCGCCACTTCTTCAACCGCAGACAGCTTGCTATTAATTACAAATAGGGCGAAATGTTTTGGTTTCCCACAAAGTGCATTAAAATCATACATTTATATAACATACGCATTACTGATGCCTTGCACAACATAAAATGTCTATTATCACATATATTAATTCAATGATAACGGTACTTAATACACACAAAATAAATTACATATCTACTCACGAACCATCAAGGAATTTCCACTAGGGCAAGATAGTTATAATTATTACTACCGCTTGTTTATATATCTAAGGGTGCTTATGTGCAGCATTTGTGTCATTATATTATATTATAAAGTACTAGCTGTAAAGTTTAATTTATAGATTAGTTGCCGAACGCACTATATACATATAAATATAATGATATATTTTTTTCAACTAAGTATTTCAAAATAAGCGATGATTAATGTTTCTGAGAAATACTTTTTTAGTCACTGCAAGTTGCTTGTCATTTTAATATTACCGCGATAAGATATAATAAATATATATACATATGTATGTGTCCGTATTTGGACATACATACAACCATACTTGAACACAGAAGTGTACAGTGTGCGAAATTTGCTTAGCCGCAAATGTTTTCCCGTCGTTTTCTTAAAAAACTTAATAATATATAAGATGTATATAAATATCGAGAACTTTTATTAGATTTTTATTTCGAATAAAAACTTGACCAAATTTTTACATTTCAAATCTTTTAAGGGCATGAAAAAGCAGTATCACCTAAAACTTATCGAGTTTGATATAGGGTTATACCTATATATATAAATGATCAGGAAGAAGAGACGAGTTGAAATCCAGGTGACTGTCTTTCCGTCCGCCCGTCCGTCTATCCGTCCGTCTGTGCAAGCTGTAACTTGAGTAAAAATTGAGATATCATTATGAAACTTGGTACACTTGTTTCTTGGTACCATAAGACGGTTGGTATTGCAGATGGGCGTAATTGGACCACTGCCGCGCCCACAAAACGCCATTGATCCAAAACAAATAAATTGCTATAACTAAGCTCCACAATAAGATACAAGACTCTTATTTAGTATACAGGATCACATTAAGGAGAAGCATCTACAGCTAAATTTTTTTTTTAAATGGGCGTGGTCCCGCACCCTCATAAGTTTAATATGCATGTCTCTTATACCACTGAAGCTATATCAACAAAATTCACTGGGAGCAACTTTTTTTAGCATCCCTATGGACGGTGTGAAAATGAATGAAATCGGGTGACAACCCCACCCACTTCCCATATAACGGTACTGTTAAAAACTACTAAGAGCGCGATAAATCAAGCAGTAAACAAGCCAGAGACAATAAATTTTATCTCTGGGATGGTATGTGATGATTTTATAGGATTCACGCTCAAAATTAGATAGTGGGCGTGGCACGGCCCCATATCTTGGGATCTGCTTAACCGATTTCAGCCAAATTCGGTACATAATATTCTTCTTTTCATATTTCTATGTTATAGTGCGAAAATGGGCGAAATCGGACTACAACCACGCCTATTTCCCATAGAACATCATTTTCAATTCCATCTGATTCTTTAACTTTCCACTATGCATATCAAGCAACAATGATTTTATCGGGGTAAAACTTTGCGTGAATAATACGTTTAAAGTATGCCACCTTGTGACCAAAAATTATCTTAATTGAACCAAAACTGTTCAAGCCCCTAGGTACTGAGTACTGAGTGGACCCCAGTGCCTATAGTTGACTTTTTACCGAATATATCGGTCAACATAGAACAAGGCGGCAGGATCCACAAAGAAATCTAAAACGAGTATACCATTTGACTTTGCGAGAGTATAAAATGTTCGGTTATATCCGAACTTAGCCCTTCCTTACTTGTTTCCTGTTTATTTAATTCATTATGTGAGAAATTTTGAGACAATTTTATTTTTCTATCCGTATCATATCATTACGTTTCAACTATCAACATATATATTTATATATGTTTGTATTGTGAATTCAAAATGAAATGGATATTAAGACGATCGAATGAGCTAGCTTTTCTGATGTACCTTACCAGCATTTCTGATAATTAGCTTCTAGTCGATCAAAGCTATAGTTACTTAGCTCCATTTCGTATCCAAGTCAGAACAATTTTTAAGCCACCAGAATTTGAAGATTCTTGGCTATTTGGGAATGACTTAAAATAATAATATTCTGTTATATATATATATATCTTTCCTGAGCTGCATCTTCAACTTTCTCTGTATCGACATTGAGAATTTTCTAGCAAGATTTTCTAGTTTGTTAGCCATTTGGGGGTTATTAAAATTTACAATTTATGCGAATAATGAAATTTTTAATGCTTCTAATATACATATAAAGCAGTGAGTTCATATCTGGATATGAAATGTAATTAATTTTTAGAGCAAAATGAATATATGTAAATACGTATGCTTTTTGATAGCTGTTTTCCGTCCAATTTGATAGATACTGGAATTCTTTAAAGATTGGTTAACTGCACTTGAAATTAAAAATAAATATACATAGACATATGAATAAATTTAAAAGTAAGAAAACAGCATTGCGAGCTCAAAAGTCATCAAATATTGATTGATTGACAGTTTAAAGATCAGATGTCTAACCAGCTGTTTCTCAAGTAAGCGCCCCAGCCACGAGCGGAAAGTAAGCAGACTCATAGGGTTGAGTAAAAAGACATATACATACATATAAAGTAGCAATTTCTCGCTCACATGTTTTCTCATGTCTCTAGAAAAAATCTATCCTTAAGTCATTCGCTTCAACAGAGCGGCAGCTGTAGAGAAATTCCTAGCGCAGATTAATGGTTTTGAAACGCCTGGTTTCACCCAAAATATAAATAAATTAAGCTGCATATGCATTAGAGCTTCTACTGTCCCCAACTCTTACGAAACTGACGTAGCCATATGCTTACAAAGTCGACCGACTCTTTGAAACAACGCTTCACCGTTCCAAAGTATACTTATATTCTTCCACTTTCGTATTTTTCGTATTAGGGGCCTCTTCGCCAGGTAGAAACAGCGTGGCTTTGTGTCTGTTTAATTTGAAGTGTTTGCGCATTATTCGTTCACTTTGTGAATGTGCGTTTTAGAGCATTTGAAAGTACATTAAAGTCCATGTTATTGACAGTTTTGTTCTTGCTGCAGCTCGTTTATGGGTTTTTGTTTTGTGAGTTATTTTTCATTTACGCGCCAAATTTTTGTGGGATTTATGTCGGCGGCGTCAATACAGTGGCTTTTATGGCGCGGTGAATGACCCAAGTGGCGTTGATTTCCGTGACGTTAAGGCCAGTATAAAATGTGAGCGTATAAAATGAAATTAAGAAATAAAACACAAACGAGAGATTATAAGAGGACAATATAAAGAGTAATATTTGCAAGCGAGTAGCATATTTGATGAAAACAAAGTTAATTTCTAAAAATGTAACATAAAATCTTCTAGTTAACCTATTTATATATAGTATATATACTTGTATATATAATTGTCAACAATTATTGTCACTGTCTCTGGAATCATATTTGGTTTAAGTAAAAAAAAAATTAATTAAAAATTAATATATAATTATATGTACCAAATTGAAAATTTGGTATTGTTTTTCTGTGAGAATTAATTTGAATTTTGCAATTATTGTCCTAATGAACCCAGTGAACGTCATCTTGGTTAACCAGAAAATAAATTTGATTGAGATAAAAGCATTAGCCTTAAGATATGAACGGAATTGCTGGACCGATTCGCAGTGTTCCAAACCAATGAAAACGATTTCCAGGACTAGGCCATCAGAGAATTTTTTCTACCTTTAGACCACAGCGGAATGCTAGATGGAAAAATAAATTAAGTATAGATACAATTAAGAGGTAACTTCCGGAAATCGAGTTAAAGAGAACTATTGAGATTGCAAACTACAGCTAAATTCTTACCAAAAATTGTGTTCGTTTGCTTAAATACATTTTAAAATTTACACATATGCTTTTCAAAATTAAAAACTAAAACTAAGAAATAACGTAAGCTTCGGTTGCACCGGTGGTAGAATACCCTTCAAAAGTAAAGAGGTTTCATATAGTAGTCCGATCAAAAAATTTCTTCAAATATTTTATTCGAATAAACGTATTCCACGACTACCCACTATCTAGTTGCCACTGAAAGTAATCGGCTTTCACTCGGCAGTCCTAGGCAACTCGTGTTTCTTCTCTCACACCCTGCGCCAAGTCCAACACATAAACTCTTAAGCAAATACTTTAAACTGAGCAAGCGTCGAAATTTGCTACATTTCTGTTTTTGTTATTATAGTTTCATGATATGCTTAACTTTTGAGCATAAGGAAGTGTCAGAGGATAGCGGAAGCAGTAGAGAAAAGGAAGCAGCGCAAAAATGAAGCACAAATAGTTGATAATACGAGTACATAGAGGAGGTGCTATATACACTCATATACATGTGGCATGCACATCTACAAGTATGTGGGTAGTAGTTGATGATGATGATGGTTAGATGACAGTCGAAGCGTTTACAGCAACACCAGCCAGACTGGCGCGTTAACTGACAGTGGCAGGCTACTCAACACTTGTGCACAAAAAGGCGAGAAGCGAGTAACGGCAACATGCCTCGCCAGCGTAACAGGACAACGGCTCATGCACATCCAAGTGCTGCATATATATATCCATATATGTATGTATGTATATATTGGATCGGTTGTCTGTGTTTATATGTTGTTTGGTTGGGCTGCTGCAGCAGTTAAATCGACATGTAAAATCCCAAAAGCAAATAACTTTTGAAAGGTACAGCAGAGCAAACACCAACGGAGCTTTGGTTGCGCTTTCAAAAATTCTACAAAAATATATATATGTACTACGTTGTATTTGTAGTGTGAAAAGTGATAGAGTTGCCATGAAAGCGTTGCCAGCCAGCTGCTAAAGGGTTTAACTGCTGTTGGCCCGTTTGATATTGTATGTGGCTTTAATGTGGCACTTTGGGCAAAATCAAGTCCAACATGCTGCTGCGCGGATGCTAGCAACACTACAGTACAAACACTCATATGCTATGTATGCTCATATGTGAGTAGACTGTTTATATAGAGAGCAGTAGTTAAGTACATATTTGCTTGGGCTTGGTAACTAAAGAAGAAAATTGCAGTTGATTCAAGTTTGGCCAAAGCATTGGCCATTTATAAAATACTATTAGTATTAACAACAAAATGTATGCACACAAGTGTAGGTGGATATGCAGTGACTGCTATGAAGAGATGCATATAAGGTGCGACAGACCAAACCACTGCGCCAACAGCTGTACGAAATGGCAAAGTGTAAAGAAGATAAAATGGTTTTCAAAGCAGCTCCGTAATGTCTACTAACTATGCAATATTGATGACGATGTCCAAACACGCCCTCAGACCTTCACTTAGATTGAAAGGCAACCACGCATTTGCTTAGCTTTCGTGTGCGAGTATGTTCGTTTGACTTCTTTGTCTGTGTGCTTCTGGCAAAAGATGAGATTAAAATTATTAACGTGCTTTTGCTAAACTGATCTTTAAGTACACACACGGTTATATATAAATATACTTGTATATGGACAACTATAACTGAATTTTCGCATAAATCTCTTCACTAAGCAGTTGGCTGGAAAAGGCACAGGAGCGATGTTTGCGTGAGGAGTTAGAGTAGCAGGCTTGTATTTGCTTGTTTAACTGACAAGCAATGAAAGGTCAAAAGGCGTAAAATTACAGACATACTTACCGATATATCTTCTTGTAAATATTGTTACCTACATACAGAGAATATTTATCCAGCAGGTCAAATCAAATGCAGTGGTTGGCAGCCAGCACCCACGTGTTAGTTTTGGCAAGTTTTGCAAAATGCAACAGTTCACTCTTCCTCTTAAACTGATGCCTGGCAACTACCTACAAGTATATACATATGTATATATCTAAATAATATGTCATTAATGTTTAAGCTTTTCAGCTTTTGCTTTGCCTCTAATTTGACTTCAACCAAAATAATTACTTTTATTTTTTATTCTCTTGTGTATTTTGTCTTAGTGAAGGTATACAATTATCGACTTTTTTTTATATTTTGTACTATGAAACATCCTTTTATTAAGACACTTATGTTGGTAACCAAACTGCCAACACACTTTTGATACTTTTCGATATGATGCTATATACTTACAGTTTGAATTTTAAGATTAGTGGTAGGATTGAATCCCGTACCAGGAATGATAAACAATTTTAGAAAACTTCTATTAAGCAGTTCGCTGGCGTAACGAAAACGACGTGTTGAACGCCCACACACCTTGTCCATATGCTGATAATATCTCTCACAATTGTACAACATAAAATATGTTTAGAAGCCGAAACAATAAAAATAGCACTGTCATCACTCATTCTTTTGTTTGAGGACAATTTGTGTTAAATATTATAGCATAGCCAACCTGTTGTCAATTGCCGTGACAGACGTTGAGTGATAACTGTCACTTTGACATGTTTTGACGCGTGTTTTTAAATGGCACTTACAATATATACATAAATATGTCAAAATGTTTATATAATGTGCTTAAACAACTGCTTCTTCAATTGGCAATAGCTAGCAAAATTTTACTAGCAGAAACTAGCGGCTATTTCTTTTCCTTATGCTCTCAACTTGTGCTCTTATCTACTAGTTTTTTTGGGGTAAGAAAAGATTTTCCTTTTCCTGCAGAAACTTGGTTACTGATAATAATTAACAGTTAGGAAATAAAACTCTTATCAGTAGATGGTTTTATATGTGACAAAATTCTCATTTCATTTTTATATTTCCTCGAAAAAATGCCTTCGAATAGAAAATAGTTTCTGAAGGAAACATTTTGTTGATTTGGGTAATTTAAATGTATACCATGAAAAATGTAAAATTGTGCTACTCACAGTCTTTACAAAGAATACACTCGAATTACTCTCCATCGGATATAATTGGGAATCGATTAGTCTCCAACACATAGAGTTACGTATTCATTAGTCCCAAACGATTATGTTTAAAGCATAATTGTATAATGAAAACTTGTATAATATTAAATGTAAAGTTACATTTTTTGTATTTAGTAATTGTTGTTAAAAAGTTATTATTTTTTATAAAGCAGCATAATTGGAAAATTGTTGAGTTTTTTTGTACAAAGCTTCCTAATTTTCTAACTGAAAATGAAGTTCCTTTATCTTAATAATTGTTTAGTATTCTTTATAATATAATCTATTAAAACGATTTTTATTGTTTTACTGCGAAAATTGTTAGTAAAATTGGTATAAAGCGCTTAAAAACACATGAAAATTTTTGCAAAAAAAACACTAACTGACTTAAATCCAATTTCCACAAAATTAAAAATATGGCAATAACAATGAAATTATAAAAAAGAATCAAGAAAAGCGTTCTCTTCAGTTATATCATATGCACCATTGCAGCTATAATACGCTTCACAATTACAAAAGATTCCCTAAAAGAACTTTGATTGGTCTGTTTGTATGGCAGCTATGTATATGCTACAGTGACTGTATCTGAAAAATTTCTTCGGAGATTGCATTATTATCTTAACCAAGCTCATTGAAAAAAAAATAACGCTCAAGTCAATTATGGTTTCCAAATTATTTAGAAAAGAAAATAAGGTAGGATTTATCCAAATTTTGTTGGTTATTCTATATATGTGTATTTGTGTTTAACCTAAGGAAACTTTGATCAATAATACTACTTTCAAAAGAAATGAAATATGTATTGAAATAATTTGAAATTAAAAATTGTGAACGTACACAAGTTATCGAATGTAATAATAATCTTGAAAGTAGTATGCTTTTATTATTTTTAATGCAATCACCGTATTTCTTTTTTTTTTTTGCGACCAATTAAAATAAACTGCATGCTTGTGGTACATTATCGTTTGTAAGCCGCTAAGCGCTCCGGCGACACTCACGATTGACCATTTCCGGTGCAATGACCAGATGAATGCGTGAGCTTGCAAATTTGTGAGTTATTGTGTAGACTTGAGAGCGGATAATTTAAATTCGTTTCATAAATTAAATCAGTTTTCTTTTAGCAATGATTTTCAATAAGGGAGTCTCTCAAATATTTACAATGCTTTAAAAAGCTAATATTTGACCAACTAAATATTTGCCTCACTATTTGGTAATAATGTTAAAGCTTTTCTCTTTGATTACAACCTCACCTGCGTACACGTGGAAGTTTTTTCTCAGCGTCCATACGAGAGTAGTTTGTCATGCGCGATAATTGATTGCAATTTCAAGTGTGTCTGCACAAGTGAAAAACTGTAAATTTAATTTATTATTTGCCTGCAAAATGACTGATGGCAATTTTTATTCGATATAGAGTGTGCTGTCAATAAATGCATGTTTAATGTAAATAAGCGCATATTGAAGAATTTTCGCCACTTTTATTCGACTTTTTTACTGTGGCGCTTTTCGATATTAATAAAAACGGCTATCAAAATATCAATCACTTTTAAGCGCTTTAAATGCATCCTGGCGTGTACATTATAAGCATTAAGTACTTTTTGTGCCGCCTGCCATGTGAAAAAGTTTGGAAAAAAGTTTAAAAAGAAAATTTATAAATTTTTTTTTCAAAAGCGCCTACACATCAGCCCAACAAAAAAGCTCAGCTCCAAAAGGGTTACTTTGCAGAAAGAAGTTTAAGCAGCAGAAATTTTATAATTTAAGTAAATGCTTAAGTGGTGCACATTTTGTGGTCGTAACTGTGGTAGCACATGTGTCACTCTTATTTCCATAGCCTTCCAACCCACTTACGGGTCTTAATGTCACAAGTTTATAGCAACTTTAGCAAATTGAAATTCCTTTCAAAGGTTATATATGTATGTTTTTCAGTGTATGTAGTTGTGCCATCACATATATAAACCATCATTACATAAAATAAAAAACATACTTATGTGTCCAAAATGTAACATTGCACCACCCTAAGTAGGGTGACATGTTGCCGCAACACTCGAGAAAACAAACCTTCGATTTGCCGCTGACATAAAGTCAACACGATGAAGGTATTCTTCTTAGATGCTCATGTGGAGGAAGACGAAAGTTTCATAAAAGAGTGAAAGGATGTTTAGCACATAAAAAAAAGCATCATAAAATATTCAATAACTTTTAGAAGTGTCATTTATTTTTGTATCAAAATGCGTGGAGATGGGAAAGGAGCATGCTTTCAGGATGAAAGCAAGTGTGAGCATTTAACCATAACTTATCTAAAGGAAGCGTTAGAAGGTTTCAATCAAAATTTTTTTAATATAAAATGGTATAAGTCACAAATCAATGTAGTTTAATAATATACATCTATACATATGTATAAACCTATTGTATTGTTGCCAGATATGAAATATTTTATATAAAATGCCTCGATTCGTGCTTTATATAGGTTTCAAAGCCATCTCCAGCTTAAGATTATGTTTCTTTCAATAATTTATAATCAAAACTTAATAAAAACTTATTTTTACATTACAGTCGGTAAAAAAAATTCGATGAATCCATTTATAAGAGGATGGAACTATAGGTGTGCGAGAACTTGTGGGTTTATTTGAAAGAACTTTTAACCAACTTTAAAATGGAATATTGTTATTCTAATTCGCCCCTGGCTGATATTTTGAAAGCGGATCAACGACAGGAGCACTCACAGATTTGAAGCAATATCTGTAGTACTCAATGCTCATAATACTGTAAAAATATCCATATAAAATATAGAGTTATTATTAACCACTTCTAAGGCGCCTATTATTATATTCAGAGCTAAAGGTATGAGTGATGCTGAGCGCTGATTCTAACGAGGTCAATACAATTTGGCCAACCAAAGACTGAAGTAAAGTTCTCACTAATAACTGATCGAAAAGTGCTAACAATTCACGAATGACCTCCGATTTCGGAATATTCCTAGAGTAGCATAAGTAAAGCCTTTTCGTCAGAAAACTTACTACAAACTAAAGTAAACTAAAGTCAATGCAAACACGAAAATGGAAAATACAGTTTTACAGTATTAAAACCAACTTGGCACTGAAAGCTCTAAGGCACGAACTCCACGTGATTCCTCATTCTCATTTGCTTTGAGCGCGAGCATATGCTTTGCTGTTTTATTCCCCAATGTGGCTTTAGTGTATACACATATGAGTTTTTATGTGTAAGTAAATATTATTTCAAATGAAATAAAAGCAACAACAAAAGGAAGGAGACATGTGGTAGTGGCGTGGTGGTGCCGCGTCATTTACGCTTTGTTAGTGTACGAACGCGGTGGCAGCTACCCAAATCCTCAGTAAGAATATATAATATATGTATGTTTGTGTTGTAATACACGTTCATCTATATGCAAATGCATGCTTGGAATAGCAGGCTTTACAAACCTTTATGGCCCATATTCCTTCGACCTGCTGCACTGCTGTGCCATGCGTTATTCAATTACATTTGTTGTTGTTCTTCTAATCTATGATGTGTTTCGAAGCTTTAGCGTTGCTTTGAGTAAAATACACGAGCATTACATGCCCCTTCTTTCCTCACCGATACCATTATATAGTACTGTATGCATTTCACTTTTGCTTCGAGACCAGAATCATTACAAATACATGGACAGTTATACGAAGGATGGACTCTAAACTTCACCCCAAATGCCGTCGTGAATTCAATGGAGTTGGGAGCCATAAAGGCAATGCAGAAAGAAAAATAATAAATATATTGCAGGCTAAGAAGAAAACGACTCGTAATACTCTAAGCGTCACACCGGCAGTTTGGGCCTTAAAATGGTTATTGGTGTCAGACAGTTGCTCGCTGTTGCACACACACATACATGCGTCAGGTTCACAATATGTAATTCCTTCAGTTAGACTCGAACTCAGGCAGAAGTTGTTGTCATAAAAATTGCCTACGTGCGTGCCGCGGAAAGGATGCGTTGTGCCATAACACCCGTAAAATTACAGATACAAATATGTGTGCACGCACACCAACATACACATATGGTAGATATGATAGGCGGCATGTGTGCGTATACGCGGAAGTGCAGTATATAAAAATGCCTCGCTCCCAAACTCCCAACAGTCGCAAACCAAATTCATATGCCCCATTTACCAAACAGAAAGGAGCTCACTTAACCCGCGTTTGGCTGAATATCTGGAATAATCTCATATGCTACGCAGCTGGTGGCCGCTTTAACCTTTGCTACCTTTATTCTATTCATTCTACCGTTTCTTTGCATATTTCCGCACAGCACAGGTTTTAAATTCAAATTCACATATAGCAAAAATGCGTGCCTCCTCAGCTCCCGGCAGGTTTTTGCTTCACCCGAAGCACTTCGGTATTCTATTTGTATTTATGTTGAATTTTATTACAAAATATTTGCGCGGCACGCAAGTCTAGAAGAAGCTGCACGCTTTCAAGCTCAAGTAAAATAAAATTTCATATGTTTTATGTAATTAGAAAATGAAAGCGACCGCTAAATGTTTTCTTTTATTACGCCTTGTAGGCTGTAAACGAATTGTTCTTTATTACTTCAACAATTTATTTCAGTAATTAATACGTGTCGAATAATATTTTTTATAGCATTCTGTTCCATTCATTTTTATCTTCTCAATGGTATCAAAATGGCATCTCGTATGGGCTCTTGAAGTTTCTTGAATAACCAGAAGTCTTACGAAGCTAAATAGCAAATATGGTGGTTTTGGAACGATACCCGATGAGTCAAGTTTTTGGTATCGTGGTGAAGGTACCAAGAGTTTTTCGCCTATAAATGATGTATATGCCTCAAATAATATTTTTTGTTGACAGTTTGGCCTGGCGGAAGGAATTCATTGTACATCACTCCACTTCAATCACCGCACCTCACTTTCCACCATCAATTTTAACAAGAAGTTAGTAATTCAACAGTAACCCGACAGTTTGAAAACAGGGAAGAATTTGGCGCGGGTATAGTTGGTCTACGCGCAAGACCCTCCGACAGTAGAAATATGATCATACTACGCAGTGGTCAGGTAGCACTTAAAGCAGTCTTCTTCTTAGGATTAGATTTCTACTAGATCACGATTGCGTAGAAAAGCTTTACAGCCTCTCAGCATGCGATCAGGTCTGCCTAGTTTGGGATGAGATATAGCAAGATAGCTGGAAATAGCAGATAGCCTAGCTGGCTCAGCAGAGGCCCTTAGCCGTAAAACCAGAACCTGCCTTGGCAATGGATCCCTACAGCATATGTAAATGGAATATTCTGAAAAGAAAAATGGGCGAGCGCACAGAGGCTGATTGAAATATTGCGACGATAGGAGAGAACAATAAATCTCAGATCACAATGTCTTTCTGTAATAATTTTATTTTCTGTGTTATTAATATTCATTAAACATTTTTTTCTTTAAATATGATTTAGGGTCAGAATTTGGACTTCCGCTGGAAACAGTTAGCCCAGCACTAACAAACTCTCCCCTAACTAAACTAGAATTATAGCAATAATATAACAACTAGCAAAACAACAATGAAATGTTCTCAGTTGTTCTCATTGATGTTGTTGTAATCACTGAAAAAAGATAAACTTTTTATTGCTTAATACTAAAACTCTAATGATAAGTACCTAGCGTTTAATGGCAAATTAAGCTGTGAGTATTAGACCGAATGTAATAAAAACTTGAAAGTGATCAAGGAATATTCATGTTTCCAAAATTGCCCATATAAAACCTGTTTGTGCGCATAATGTGATTTTATAGCGAAAAAATAAAATCACAACAGTATTGTCGCTGCAAGAAGCGGTTCAAGTTGTCCAGGAAGAGCTATGAACTTGCAGCAGACACCGGGAAATTATCAATAATTCCTAAAGTGTAATAACGTAGTGGGAAAGTGAGAAGACTTATTGGTTGGAGATAAGAAAATAAGATGGACAATTTTAATACGTACAAGGTGAAATTCAAAAGTTTCAGGACTTTTATTAAAAAACGAATATTATTTGTTTTTTTTTTTAACATTTATTAGTCGCCTTCAAAATAGTCTCCTTCTGCCTGAATACAACGTTTTGCACGTTCAAGAAGGTTGTCGAATGACTTTTTTAGTTCATTTGTCGATATAGCGTTGAGGATGGCGGTCGTTACCTTATGGATAGCATCAACGTCAGCGTAGCGGTTTCCTTTCATGGCCAAATGTAGTTTTCCCAACAAATAAAAATCACAGGGTGCCATATCAGGCGAATAGAGTGAATGGTTGATAATATGAATGCGATTTTTGGTCAAAAAATCTGTCCGCTGCTGAGGTCTTTTTCGTGTACCTTGTATATATATATACATATATTCATATACTTATTAATGTAAGAGTTATACAAATTTTAAAATAGTCTTAAAGCTTTTTGAAATATTTGTATATATATATTTTTGAAATTTGGAAAAATTATATATAAGTACATACATACATATGTATATACTACATAGCTTTGTTTATAAATGAAAGTACTTACAGGTGTACACGATATATTAGCGGATAACACGTATTCTCACTAATACTCTTGCGTTCCTGAGAACACGCAAAAAAGAAAGTTCCCTCTCTAATCTTCCAGCAACACAATCGCTCCGACGCGCTTACTATGAGCATTCGCAACTTCAATTTGCGAAAATGTAATCATTTCCAATTCATTAAAAAACAGCAATAAAATCCAAAAAGAAGAAGAAGACAATGAGAAACGCATCATAATAAAATAACAACAAAATCACTATAAAAAGAACAACAAACGGGAGGTACGGTAAATATGCGGCGACTACATAAATACTGTATAAGCGAGAGTAAACGAGCCAGCAAAACGCTAAGTGAAGTGGCAACAAGAGGCAAATTGCTGTTGCACAAATCGACAAACTAAAGCGTTAACTACATGTGCCACACCGCACGCGGCGAAACGATGCGTCGCATTGAAACGACCCCAAAACGACAATGGCGATGACTATGTTGCACGTAAGTATGTGTGTATGTGCGCGCATGCTCCTGACATCAGTCACCACTTGCCACTAGCCAGCCAACAACAGTTGCTCCCGCTTCGCCAACTTCATTCTGTCACGACTGCGGCGATTACACTCTTTTATGGCACTTACAGAATTTTTATGCTTGAACACGTTTTGAAAATAACCACAAAAGCGATACGCATATGATTGCTTCGGCTGGCCGTGCTGGTGGTTGTGGAGGTGTTGGCGATGCTGCAGACTTCAAATTGCGTAACGCGACGCGGTGATGTTTAAGTGTACGCTGAGCGGAGTGGAAATGTTCATTTGCTTGTTCACTCGCTCGCCCATTCGTGCGTTTGATCGTTCAAAAGCGACCATAAAACTGCACGCATGCATTAAAAATTCAGTCAAATTTGCAACAGTGTTGCCAATTGCAAAGTTTATTGCATTTCGTGCTAGTGGCAGGGCGGGAAAGTTGCGGTGCGCAATGTTACAGGCAGGCCAGGGGAGTCCGGAGATTGTGAGTCCGATATCGGGTGGCACGCATAAAGTCCCCTGTGGCTGATTTTCTTTCCAATGAGCAAACAGCTTTTAAGCAATTATTGCTTTACTGTCGCAGCGCCTCAATCACTCATTCATTCAACCAAATGGATATTTGACGTAAGGGCTTTAAGTCTCCATAAAGATGGCATAATAGAGAGATGAAGAGGATAATATGCACTTGAGGTGCGTAAATATATATACATAAATATTTCAACTACTTAATAAAGTCCAAATGCCTAATCTTAAAAATAGCTTTTCTTTCATTATGAAGAATTTCAAGAAAATAATTAAGAACTATTTATACATTTTTATATAAATAAATAATATTTTTTTTTAAATCCTGTTGCTAAAGATTTGTTCACCTAACCGTTATTTGTATCACCTAAAACTAAAAGTGGGCGTGAGCCGTTTCTTTAAAGGTTTAATGTACCTATCTGCCAAACCGCTAAAGCTAAAAGAAAAAAAGAAAATAGGTGACAACCATGCCCATCCCCAATGTAACGGTTATATGCAGCATAATCAGGGATAGCTCACTGAAATAACGCGCCACAAGCATTAAATTTCACAACCTCGGTGGTGGGAAAGAGCTTAATAGTAACAGGTGTAAAAACTGTACAATTTCTCAACACTTCCAACCTAATCCTAAACCTTATCCGAATTCACAAAGAATATTCCCTCGATCTTATAACATTAAAAAGTACTGGTCATGCCTGCTTTAGTTCTTAAAAACACTAGTAAATATAAAATAAAATTGGAAAAATTACAGAGGTTTCTAAATCTCTACGTAATACTCGTAACAGCGTCATCAAGTGATTCTGCCAGTTTTTAAACTCTTATCAATAATGTTACCTTATTACTAATACAAAATATTTAACAATTACTTTTAATTATCTTTAACATCGATCAAAGTTGAAGAAATAAATGAGAAGACTATTCAGATCTTTTGAAACTAAATATGCTCTGAACATTTATAACGTTTTATTCATAAAATTTTTAAAAATATATACACTTCACAAACAAAATTTACGCATTTTCCTTCAATTTACTAATTTATTAAATTAGCGTCAAATTATGCAATTAAGCGATGCTCGAAACGATTAACGCTAACCAAACTTCAGATACTTTAATCGAAAAACGTCCAACCTTCTACTATTTGCCTTTAAAAAAACATTTAATACTGCAAGTACCCTTAAATGGACACTTTTCAAAGATATGTACGTATGCACATTACTGTTGTCCTTAAATCACAGTGCTTGCTCTTAATTGCTGAACGATTAACCTATTTCGTAAGACAGAACAAATGAACTGAGTGAGACTCCTTCGCTGAAAAAGTCGAGCACACATTTAATAAATATAAAAATACACACATGCTCAAGTGCATTTGTACTTACCTTCTTCTGTGAAGAGTGAAAGATGGCATCTTGGAGTGCCATTGTTTGGTGGTGTCGCCCCATCAAACACACGTGTTGCTGCAAGTAGGCAAGTATGTAGCCAGAACGGCAGGGCGGCACGTTTTAAGCATAAAATATGAAAAAGCACTCAATTAAAAGTAAGTTGCAAAAGCAGCTGAAATTGACGGTCATAAGCGCAAGCACAAGCATATATTTGTATATTTATATTAATATATGAGGAGGTTGTGTCTCGTGGCTGCTGTGAACGGCTTTTCATAAGAGACACTTCAGAATAAAAACGACCATCGGCACAAGGACAGCAACTTCATTAGAAACAACTTAAGCAAATAAAGAGGAAATTTTAATTAAAAATTTATATAAACAAAACATTCTACAGCTACAGTAGAGTGTAGATAGAGAGGATTTTTCGCCAATGAGAGAGACTTACGCAGCAATTACATTACTGTTACTTTAAAGTTTAAACTTCACTGGACTTCTTTCTGAGTAACGAAGGAAGGTGAAAGAGAACGTAAATTAGTAAAACACGTCAGCTGCGCGATAGGCGCACGTTTTCCATCTCTCTGAACTGCAAGTCTCTAAATTGTCGCGATCACAAAGAAAATTAGTTGGTGTGTGTGTATATATGCTTGCTTCTGCTGTGTTTGTAGCCATTGATTGCATATGTATGCATAAAGGGCACAAGATGCCTACAGCAACAATGTGGGTGAACTAAAATCAACTGCAACAAACTTGAACGCAAGCAGTGGCAGGCAACCGGCATACAAATTGGCAAAACTTATTTGCCACTTTTGCCTTTGAGTCATAAAAAATGAAAATGCGAATGGAATAGCTAAGGAAATATTGCAAGTGCAACTGCAGGCAAGTACAAGCAAACAAGCCCTCAAATGAGTGAATGCAACACAAAATGAGTATTTACAAATAAAATTGATTTCCAAGAATCGCTTTAGCGCTGGCTTTTCTTTGCCAGTATTTTTCACAACGTCATTCAGCCTTTTTATCCTTTTACTTTCTTATGCCTCGAGTATTTAGCCCTGGGCTTGTTGGGTAATGCTGTGCCTTTATTGGTAGTGGCATGTTGCAAGTTGCTGTTGCTGCTGCAGCATGTCAAACTGCTTGTAAATACAAACATGCAATTTTCTCTGAATCGTCAAATGGCGACAGAAGAATTTAAGGCAAAAAAATATAAATAAAAGGCATAAGTGAATGAAAAAATAGTACAAATTGCAAATAAAAGCAACTAATGCACTTGCAACAACTTACAGTTTGTCGATTAAGCGCCAGGCGTTGCTGCAGCTGTGTTATGAATGTGAAAGCCTTTTTCTCAACATTCTCTGCTCTGTGCAATTTGTGCTTTGGCGTTGCGAAAAAACACGCTTTGACAGCCACTTGGCAAATGAAGGAGTTTATTTTAGATGCGTGCGCACATATACAAATATACTTACAAAGGAAAGCTGAGTTGAGTGTAAAAGTAGTGATTGTCAGGCAACTGCGTTAAAGGAGTTTAATAGAAACGCAGAAGAATAATTCATATTTAAGAAAGCGCCCTGGCAAGATAATATTATATCCCTTTAGATGTGACATTTGCTAGTTAGTATCTAACAGCTCGGACTTATCCTTTTTAAACTCTTGAAGGACCATATCGTCACCTAAAATGCAAAATAACGTAACATCAATTTAACAAGTTTACAGGAGAAGAAAAAATGAATGAGCGAAGCACTTACGATTAATGAAACATTATTTTGAATTTTGATTATACTTTGGTTATATCTGATAGCATAAGCCGTGTATATATGTGTATGTAATATTATATGATGTAGTGAATCGTAATCACCAAAAAACTCAATTTCGAATTTTTCGATGATACGTTATTTTACATTTTAGATGATGATATAATTTTATACTCATACAAAAACCAGAAATGACCTTAATTCGGTTTCACTTAAGCTATAATACACTTCACAAATAAAAAAGTTTCCATACCAGGTCTTGATTCCGATCGTTCAGTTTATATGCCAGTGGAAGAGTTTTTGGGTAAAGGGACGTTTGTGAAATTTCCGATAGATATCTCAAAAACTGAGAGATTAGTTCACGTATAAACCGATAGACATAGCAAATCGACACAGTTCTTAACGCTAGGGTACCCGACGTTTTTTTTTTAAGGTTAGAAACTTCATGGCTGTTGGACAAGTAATTGTCTAACAAATTCTGTTTCAATAAGTTCTTTTTGGGTGATACTGGAACATGTTTCCTTATTTCGTATTCTTAAAGATATTATTATATCGTTGTTTTATTTGATCTTTATGTTTTCATTTTATATGGCGATCATATATGAAAATTTGCATTATGCATGGAATCCGACTACAGGTCAAAGGCAACTGAGTGACCAATCGCCATTTTAAATATGGATTACCACCATCTATTATCATTAGAAATGCAAGATTCAGGCAACTGCAAAGTACTAGAGTAAAATGACGTCGAATATAGTAATAATTGAAACTCTGCAGACTTAATTATATGGATATTTACAAAAATTAATTTAATAGGTCTTTAAAAACTCGAAAATCGGTGTTCTTTACCTACTTCTTGAAAATGTATATTTTATATAGTACTTACCTGATTTCGTAATGTATATAAGGAAGCCCAAAGATAATAATAATTTTAAAATTGTATAAACGACATTATTTTTCTTTCTCTTCTGTTTCATTTTACGAAATCGTTTAAAACAAATCTTGCAATTCTGACAATTACTTTGTAAATCACGCTCAAAAATGTAAAATTAGGATAGTCTGTGTTTCGAAGTTTACTGAGGTCAGTAGCCATAGAGAATACAAAATATTATTATAGGAGCCATGGCTAACAAACTAGTAACCTAATGTAATATATAATAGTAACCTAACATATTTATATTTTAACACTATTTTAACAAATTCTTTTCTTCGTTCTTTCAGGTAAGATAAACATACACAACATGCCGATACCCACGGATAGATCCAGTAACTATAAATATATTCTTATTCGCTTTTATTAATTTTCCACAAATCGTTGTGAAAATACGCTGAATGCAAGGCTTAAATTTAAATGATACCCCTGGATTAACTGTAAGAGATTCAGGTTTACTTTAAACGGAATTTATTCAGAAAACAGAATGAATACGCCAGCCCCTCGATGCTTTAAAACTGCACACACACGCAACGAAAGTTTACAAAGCGAAAAGCCGTGCGTTCATTTCATAGCTGAGGTGACTCATTCGCAAAGGAAGGCAACAAAACAAACAAAACCCAGCGGCGTCCAGTCAGCCGGACGGAAAGTCTGTCGACCGATGAGCCGACAAGCTGGCGACGAAGGCGTAGCACCATAGTACAAAAGTTCATTGTCTTTTTGCTTGTCGCAAATACAACAAGGGAAAACAAAAATAGACATAGCAACAATGTAATAAGGCATACATTTAGGCGCACAAGTGTGGTACAGCAGTTTGAATGCGCTTGTTGTGGTTTTTTTGCACTGCGCAGACACATATATGTTGGCTATTGTGTTCCGACGCTTTTGAAGTGGTGTGTAGGTAGTGTTTTGGTTTCTTTAATATTGCTGTAGCGGTTGCAACGGCAACTGTATTTCGCTGTGGTCGAGTATCCGCGGCGTCATGCAACTCCTATAGGTTATGGCACATAAGCGGGTGTGTTGCACCATTTAAAGTGCAATGTTGCACACTTCAAGGCGCCCACACATCAGAAATCAAAGGAAATCATTTTTATATAACTACGTTGAGAAGTAATTATTTCTGAATATATAATTATTGGCAAGAAGCTGCAGTCATGAGGGAATGCGCGTTTAGTCACTTGCAACCCTAACGCTCAATATGCAACATAAAAATTCAATAAAGGAATATGCCGCTTCACCTGACATATTAAAAATAAAAAAGATAGAAAAAATTGTAGTTTCTGAATGGAAAACTTGGAAGTAAATAATGATGTCTTGTGCCATTTAATTAATTTTTAAGGTGGGAAATAGGATCGGACGGTATAAAAAATTATTTTTATATCATATACTGATTCATATTTTTTAAATTGTTCCCAAAATTATAGATAAAATTATCGACCCGCTCTCTTGATATACTTGTAAGCTAGTAAGTGACTGGTTTCATTTGTACCCGAGCGAGACGTGTTTTTATAAGCTTGGTGCAAACTATATTTGCAAGAAATGGATCCGTGTGGCTTTTTGCTATTCACCAAAATAACGATAACCTTAAAAAAGCCGTTGTTTTAAAAGATAGATAAAAATCGCTGAAAGAGCTAAATGCTATCCCTAAAATCGAGTTTGAGAAGGATTTCGACGATTGGAAGAGGCGCTGACATAAGTGCATAATATCGAATGGGGACTTTTTTGAAGGCGACAATTTTATTAATGTTATAGGCAAATGAATAAATATTTTTTCCAAAGTCTGAAAATTTTTCAGTTTTGTAAATTGGCAGTTATTTTCTTCACAGTATTGAGCTTTATATAAGTTTAAAAGTGGAAAAATTATCAGTTTATAAAATATTATTTATTTTTTCTGCAAAAAAATTTAAAAACCTAAAATATTCAGTTTTTTTGGCTCCTTTTTGAAAATTTTATTTTATTTTGTTTGATAACATTTAAGTTAATATATTGTAGAAGACATACATAAAATAAAAGTAAATTTTTAACCGGTTTGACTTAAGCTGAAAGTTGGAGCTTCCAAAATATACGCAAAATGATTGATTGTGATCAAATAAGTTCTTCAAATTTTTATAGTTTACATATTATTATATACATAGATATTCTTAAAGTTTCAATAAATTTGACTACTTTTTATTAATAGTAATAGAGCAGGATTTTAAAAAACTATCTATTTTTTCCAGTCTATATTTACCTTGTCTGGTGTTTTTTTATTGATATTACAAATTTAATATGAGTCTTTTATTCTCCAGTAATAAAATTTATGTCAGGAAAATACTCGAGTTTTTTGACAAGCGCCTTAAAAAGGTGGTTTCGCGAAAAATGCGTATTTTATTTTCTGTCCGACCGAGTTGTCAGGACACTAGGCCAGCTGTAACTTTAAATACTAAAATATCTTTCACGTGCGTATTATATGAATGTATGATTCCACACTTCACTACCATTCGTTTATTGAATATATAACAGAAAAGTATATTTGTTACAGTAGCAGTGTATGTAAAATATGCCTTACTTCATGTTAAATGAGTCAGCTCATTCTTAGTAGACAACAATACACACACATAAGTGTACTTGTATGTTCTGCAAGTGTAATCACTGCTGATCCTTAGCTCGCCATTACCCCCGGCAATGAATTTCCGGTTAACTAAAACAATTTGCAAATTGCACAAGCCACAACTAACGAAATACATGCATGCATATGAATACTAACACATACACTCACATGTAAATATAGATTAATATTTACTTGAGCATATGAAAGTTTTTATCTGTCAACTACCTGTGTTGAGTTTCACACTCCAGTTGTAAATGCAAAAAGTTGTGGAAATTTTGGCTCACAGCCATTCACTCACCCACGCACGCTAACAGCGCTTTTGTTATTGTTTTTCTTTCTTTCATTTTGTACGTCACCTTGTCCACCCTTTTTGGTGTGCAAATTTCTCAGTCGGCAATTGCGATTATTATCGTCGCAGAACCCTCAAGTGACGCGGCGCTTTTGTGGTGGCCACACTTGGCACTAGGGTCACATGCCTACCACCAGGGGCGCAAACCCGCGCGCACCTATACAGATATATTCCAAGCGGTTTATTCGCCGACAAAGTGAGTCGTGGAAGGTGAGGTGAGCTGTGTTGGTGAGGATGTCAGTGTTAGCAGCAGCGACTACACGCTTGCCATGAGTTGTGGTTTCGTTGGGCTTGTTGTTGCGGTCGCCATTCATATCAATGCACACAGAAATTTTTTATTGTTGTTCAGCGTAATTTTCGAAATTTGTATATTGTCAGTTGCCGTTAAAAGTTCCAGCAACTCCAACTTTTCAGCACGCCATGATGTGTTGACGGTAGTTAGCTACACAAGCGCTCACACACACACATCCTTATGGCCGCTGTGGAAATGTGTGTGAAGGAGAAGAGCCTTTTTCACCTCTTTGTTTTTGCTTATCCTTTTGCTTGTTGGCAGCTAGCTGACTTCTGTTTTGTTTTATTCAATTTTAATTTCTGCTGTGCCAGTTTTTACGTGTGTGTGTGTGTGCTTCCGTTCAGGTGAAACTAACCTGCTGTTGGCATTTCTATTACGCTTTTATTGTTGTTGCCTGCCTGCTATAAAACACCAGGAAACTTTCAACGTCATGTAGGCGCGCCACAGTGACGCCGCAAAGTATGCCTCAGCGTTTAGGCATTTTTGAAGTGTAATTCGAGCTCTACAAATGATTTGCTGGTTGGCAACAGCAAAGCTAGAAAAAGCAGGCATGCAAATTTGCAAGTGTGTGCGTGTGTGAGATAAAGTAACAGCGTCAAAAGGACCGCATGTGTGGCAAACTCGTTATTAGACGATGAATGGTGTAGCAGGTGAGGCGCTTGACAGTTGCGCCAAACAAAGTTTCACTTACTTCACGTCTTTTATGGCGGTTATCGAGTTCATATGTTCGTATTTGTATATATTTGTATTGCTGCTAATTCCTTTATTCGAAAAATTAAGGCGCTAAGTTTTGGTTATATTATATAATATACAAGCATAGCAAGGCTGTTGGGCGGGTCGATGACGTGGCTTTAAGCTTGAAATATAAATTATTTGTTAGTGAGTGCCATGCCGTTTTCGTATAGGTTTATATTTAGATATTAATGGTTAAAGCACTTTTAATAGTTAAATTGGGCTATGAAAAGTATACGAAAAGACTTTAAAAAGGCAACGCTTTCTTAAGAAAATGTGTTTGTTGTAACATCTGTGTCACGTTTAGTGTATTTTGATACCCTGAACAGGATATATTAAATTTGCCACAAAGTTTGTAACACCCAGAAGGAAACGTTGGAGACCTTATAAAATATATATATAAATGATCAGCATGATGAGCTGAGTTGATTTAGCCATGTCCGTCCGTCCGTCTGTATATGTGCAAACTAGTCCCTCAGTTTTTAAGCTATCGATCTGAAATTTTGTACCTGTCCTTTTCTCACTAAGAAGCTGCTCATTTGTCGGAACGGCCCATATCGGACCACTATAGTATATAGCTGCCATACAAACTGAACAATCGGAAGCAAGTTCTTGTATGGGAAACTTTTTTGATCGGATGACTATAGCCCATAGCTGCCATACAAACTGAACGATCGGAATCAAGTAGCTTGTATGGAAAACTCTGTCATTTGACGAGCTATCTTCACGAAATTCAGCATAGAATATAATTTGAAGCAATAGTGCAAGCTCCGAAGAAATTGTACAGATCGGATGACTATAACATATAGCTGCCATATTAACTGAACGATCGGAGTAAAGTCTTTGTATGGAAAACTCTTTCATTTGATGAGGTATCTTGACGAAATTTGGCATGAGTTATTTTCTAAAGCAAGAATATAATCTCCGAAAAAATTATTTAGATCGAATTGCTATGTCATACTGCTATCATATAAACTGCACGATCAGAGTTCCTGCTTGGAAAAAATTTTATTTTTTATTGCCGATTCACGAAATTAGGTCTGAATCAAGTTATTGTAAGGAACCTTTGTATCTGTGAAGGGTATTATAGCTTCGGTGCAACCGAAAAATTAAATAAATTAAAAAAATTTGAACAAAAAAAGATAATGAGAAAATTATCCCTAAACAGTAAAAATCATCAAGAATTAGTTACAAACCATAAATTTGAATTATATGCTTAGTGAGGGTTAACATTTTCTATCAAGTACCGTTAATTTTTAACACTCTTCATAGATCTGGTTTATTATTATTCCTATTACGCTCTCTAAATGCGTTAAATCTATTTGATATAAGTTGTCTGCGATTCGTTAAGCGATAAAGATTAGCGAGCAAAGTACGAGGAGTGTTCAGAAAATAACGTAAATATATATATAAGTTTTAAATTTCCCAGGTTTGGAGAGTCCAATTATCAAATTTTTTTTGTTATGTCCATATACTTGTACATTAGGGTGGGCCGAAAATCTGTTTTTTTAGAATTTTCATTATTAATACCGAAAATATTTTTTTTCTTAAAAAAAAAAAAAAATTTCAAGAAAAAAAAATTTTTCGGTTGACATCTTAGGCTTGCCAAATCTAGTTAAAGTTGAAAGTTTTTGGAAAATTTTTTTCTTACCTTATATTGATTGGAAATTTAATTTTCTACAAAAAAGGTCCTATAGTAAAGTTACGTAAAGTTGATAGCTTCTGAGATAATTACGATTTTCCTCTCAAAAATGAGATTTTTCAATATATTATCAATTTTTCTGGGGGCCAAATGTATTTGATCGTATGAATTTAATACTGAATTCAATTTCCTACAAAAATAGTCCTTTTGCAAAAAACTTACAATCTATCGCCATTAAAAAAATCGTAGATTTATTTTTAAATAATCGCATTTTTTTTTTTAAACTTTTAATTTTAACTGGATTTGGCAAGCCTAAAATGTCGACCGAAAATTTTGTTTTTTCTTGAAAATATATCCCTTCCGCTTTTTTGCTCTTCATTCAATGCTTTATAAAAAGTGTTACAGTGATCGGATTTAGTTAAAATATGCGCCGTTTTGTTCGATGATCTGTTTCCATCTAGACGGCAACTTCATAATACCTTCCTCGTAGAAGCCCCCCTCCTTATTTGCGAAGAATTCGGACAGCCACTTTTCACAAGCCTCTTTTGAGTTCAACTTCACACCACCAAGGGCATTCGCCATGGACAGGAACAGGTGGTAATCACTTGGCGCTACGTCCGGGCTATATGGTGGATGCGATAAAACCTCCCATCCGAGCTCCCGTAGCTTCTGACGAGTCATCAACGAAGTGTGTGGTCTGGCGTTGTCCTGGTGGAACACTACACCCTTCCTGTTGGCCAATTCTGGACGCTTCTGGTCGATCGCCTGCTTCAAGCGGTCCAGTTGTTCGCAGTAGATGGTAGAATTAAGCGTCTGGCCATATGGGAGCAGCTCATAGTGGATGATTCCCTTCCAATCCCACCAAACACACAGCAAAACCTTCCTGGCCGTCAATCCCGGCTTGGCCACTGTTGGGGACGAATCACCGGCCTTCGACCACGACCGTTTTCGCTTGATATTGTCGTATGTGATCCATTTTTCGTCGCCAGTCACCATCCGCTTCAAGAATGGGACGAGTTCGTTCCGTTTCAGCAGCATATCGCAGGCGTTGATTCGGTCCAGAAGGTTTTTTTGCGTCAAATTATGCGGCACCCAAACATCAAACTGTTTTTTGTATCCAGCCTTCTGCAGATGGTTCAAAATGGTTTGGTGACTAACTCCCATCTCCTGGGCGATGTCAGGAGATGCCATATGCCGGTCTAACTCGATGTATTCCATGATTTGATCGGTATTTGTCGTCACAGGTCTTCCGCCGGCTGGCTTATCCATGGTGTCGTTTTCACCGGCTCTGAATCGTCGAAACCATTCCTCCGCGGTTCGAAGTGATAGAGTACCATCCCCCAAAACACCATTAATCTCACGGAACGTTTCTCTAGCGGATTTGCCTTTAACGAAGGAAAACTTTAAAATAGCGCGAATTTCGGCGTTAGTGAACTCCATGTTTAGACGTCTATAACTGTTCAACGCAATATCCAAACTAATCATGCATAGCGTTGTTTTGTAGGTTATGTCAAGACCTTTCAAGTTATGTATAGTGTTGCCAGATACGAGCTCTGTAGCGCTTTGTACATAGCCGCGAAATTCAAAAGACAAAAAAGCGGAAGGGAGATATTTGACAACTTTATTTTTTTTTTTAAGCAAAGAAAAATATTTTCGGTATTAATAATGAAAATTCTAAAAAAACGGATTTTCGGCCCACCCTATTTTACATGCCTCTGAAGTACGATAAAATTTATAGCTGTATTCATTGCTTACTTTGTCTATACCAGCCACTAAGGTTAGAAGTGTTTTTATGAGCTTAGCGATTTTCGTTTGTCAAAAGCTCGCATTTCTTTGCTTTTTAGATGTAGCCTCCACAGTTGCCAGACATGATGCCGTGTGACCTTTTCCTATTTCCAAAAATAAAGAGAACCTTAGAGGGCCGTCGTTTTACAATACAGATGAAAATCGCGAAAGAACTAAGGGCTCAATCGAGGCCAGAAATCGAGTTTGAGAAGCGTATCGACGATTTGACTACTCTGAAGGCCACAACATTAATGTATACAAATGAATATATATTATTCATATATTATTCAAACCAATTTAGCGGTAAAAGATTTGTTAATATGTAGTTTGTCGTACCGAAGTAGAAGCAGCAGAATTTCAACTATTTTTAGTCGAAGTTTCATTGGTGTTTCCAACCAATAAAGCAGAAAGATTTGTTAGATAATTTACCAACTCTAGATTTTTAAACGAAAAATCAAAAGTATTTATGATTTTCTTATTTAATGACAGTTTCTGTTTACTGTGAAGTGAAATTAAAGTGTCATCATGCCGTTCAACTCTGAAGTTAACTTGATTATAAAACTCACCTATATCATTTTTGAGTTTGAATATTTTCTCAATCTAATCGTCAAGGGTAATAAATTAATACAAGTTACACTACCCACCTGTGGGAATGTGCTGTAAATTTTGACTATAAACGAACTCCAACTCGAGAAGGGATCCCTGAGCACAACCATACACACATAAAAATAGTAAATAAATACAGATCGCATGTGAGCAAATTTTAAATCAAGCAATCAAATTGTTAATGGCTGACAAATCGCGGTTTACCATTAATTTGTCAGGCTGCCAGGACCGCTGACGACCGGTAGGCGGTAAACAAAACAAATGCGATAGAGTGAATGAACCAAGCCGTTTAGATATGGCAACTTCTACTTGGTTGGAAGGCAAACCCATCCATAAGAGTATGCAGAAACTAGAAACTGCCTCACATACATACAGACAGGTTGATGGAGGTCCTTATCCAACAAAACCGTTAAATAATTATATATGTATGTGTCTACGCCTAACTAATTCTTTACCTGTTTACGTTTGTGTTTTGTAAATTGTTTTTGTTCATATTCATTTCAAGTTTTGCTTTTGTTCTTGTTTGTATAACGGGGTGTTAATGGTTGCGTTTGTGCTGTCTGCGGTGGCGTATTGTTGGTGTTGGCGGTTTTATGGTTTGTCTATAGACGGCGAAGGTTGGTCGGCCGTTGTTAGGACGGATATCAGTCAGTGCCATGTGTTACAGCCATCACTGACATTTAAATGATTTTATAATGTCGTTTTATTAAAAGGTGTTTAAGGTAATAAATGAATGTTAAACTCGGTTACTATTCTACCTCGCACAGTTAAGAGCTTGGGACAGAAATTTTTTTGTTAATTGGAGGAAGCAACATTTTTGCACCAGTTCGAGAGTTAGAATTTATACATTTTGGACTTTAGTGCTTATTCAGTTATGGGTTTGGGAAAATTATTTCAAATTAAGGACGAGTTTATAAAAACAGGTATTTCATTTTGTCTTCAGAAAATGTCATGATGAGCTTCAATAAAAGTAAATCAAACTTAATATTGAACCCATCTGATAACAAAACTGAAAATCGGTGAGCTGAATTTTTCATAAGTTTACTCTTTGAATAAATATAGGTTCCAATTGGTCGGACTAGCGCCATATTATTCAATTTATTGTTGTGGGAGTGTTACAAGAGAAAGCAAAACTATAATTATTAATACTTGTACACAATTATACAAATATCTCTAGTCCTTGCGGAGAATATTTGTCTTTCATTCAAATAGTGATTTGTGAATTGAATAAAAATCGGTCGATTCCATAATAGTTTGATGAACTTTTCAAAATCCGGTAAATTTTTTAATTATAGTGGGTTTTTAAGAAAAAGGAAAAAAATATCACATCTAAAACTAAATACAACAAGTAAGGGAGGACTAGGTTCGGATGTAACTGAACATTTTACACTCTCGCAAAGTCAAAGGTATACTCGTTTGAGACTTCTTTGTGGATTGACTGATATATTCGGTAGAAGGTCAACTATAGGCACTGGGGTCGACATATTTAGTACTTAGGGACTTGAACAGTTTTGGTTAGATTTAGACAATTTTTGGTAACAAGGTGGCATACTTTAAACGTATTATTCACGAAAAGTTTTACCCCGATACAATGATTGTTGCTTGATTTGCATAGTGGAAACTGAAAGAATCAAGTGGAATTTAAAATGGTGTTATATGGGAAGTAGGCGTGGTTGTAATCCGATTTCGCCCATTTTTGCACCATAATTTTGTATATTAAATTTGGTTGAAATCGGTTAAGCAATTCCCAAGATATGGGTTTTCACCTAAAAGTGGGCGGTGTCACGCCCACTGACTAATTTTGAACCCAGTTCCTATTAAGTCATCTCATATCATCCCAGAGATAAAATTTAATGTCTCCGGCATGTTTAGTGCTTGGTTTATCGTGCTTTTAGTGTTTTTTAACAGTACCGTTATATGGGGAGTGGGGGGGCTTGTCACCCGATTTCACCCATTCTGACACCGCCAATAGAGGTGCTAAAAAAATTTGCTCCCAGTGAATTTGGTTATTATAGCATAAGCGGCTTAGGAGACATACACATTAAACTTATTAGGGGGCGGGACCACGCTCACTTTAAAAAAAAATTTTAGCTGCAGATGCCCCTCTCTAATGTGATCCTTTGTACCAAATAACAGTCTTGTATCTTATTGCGGAGCTTAGTTATGGAAATTTATTTGTTTTGGATTAATGGCGTTTTGTGGGCGTGCCAGT
This sequence comes from Bactrocera oleae, assembly GCF_042242935.1. Classification (NCBI taxonomy): domain Eukaryota; kingdom Metazoa; phylum Arthropoda; class Insecta; order Diptera; family Tephritidae; genus Bactrocera; species Bactrocera oleae. The sequence goes on from NC_091538.1 coordinate 42,249,578, forward strand.
GGTCCGATTACACCCCTCTGTAATACCAACCGTCTGACGATACCAAGAAACATGTGTACTAAGTTTCATGAAGATATCTCAATTGTTACTCAAGTTACAGCTTGCACGGACGGGCAGACGGACAGACAGTCACCCGGATTTCAACTCGTCTCTTCATCCTAATCATTTATATATATTATATAATTCTATATCTATCTCGATTAGTTTTAGGGGATACAAACAACCGTTAGGTGAACAAAACTATTATACTCTGTAGCAGCAAGTTGCGAGAGTATTAAAATTGCTTAAAAAATTCAAAATAAAATGAAATGAACCTTTATTAATCCAAAAAGAAACACATACATTTTTAAGTGTAACATATGGCATTCAATAAGCGCCTTTCAATTATAAATTCTACACAAAAATTATGTTTTGAAAATTTTTCGTATTTTTTAAAAAATAGCTATATCCGATAGTAAGGAGTATTTACAATTAAAAATTACTGTACACTAGTGTAAACTATTAAAAAAGTGTAACAACAATCGTAGAAATACATAATGTACTACAGATACTAGTATGTTTATATGTATATAAGTACATATACATAATATTCTAAATAACAACGAGTACTAATTATTGGCTCTACAACTAACTCACACTAACATTCTCATGCTATTTTTAAATTCCATTGTTTACTTTGTCAATTAATTCCAAAAATGTGTCAGTTTACTTCACAATTAATAGCACAATAGGTAAAGCTGGACCGTCTACTTTCAATTTTCCCACAAATGGTTTGGAGAAGCAGTTGCATTTCACGCATTTAGTTGCTAGCAAATTTGCCTAGGTCCATTCACAGTCGTCGAAACACGTGGGAATCGTGTCATTGGCTTGTATGAGTACTTGCCGCAAATTGTAGCTAAAATGATTAGTAAATAGTTGTCTTTGAAATAAATGGCGTATTTGTTTTTTTCTTTTCATTTCCTCACAAAAACCACGCGTCCGATGTTTATGTTTAGTTACTAAAGTGTGTAAATTTCTATATATCAACACACGATATGTTTTGAGGTGATTTTGAGCAGCGCCATATTTATATTTCACTATCTAAACGAGATATCAATTGCTGCCAGCTGTCATCAGTCGAAAAGCTAACACAAAGAAAATTTGATTTGTGTGTATGTATATCAAATGAGCCGTATGAAAAAAAATTTTTTTTTGCATACATACATATGTACATATGTTTCTTACAAGTAACCACTTTAAAGTTCATGCACCCTACCGACTTTTTTCTATCTTCCCTTATATGGTAAAGTCCGCTCTCCACGTAATGCCACTTAGGTATCAAAGCATCTACGTTTATTCAATTGCCAATACTTTTATTATTTTATTTGTTCACTTGTTTAACGCACGAGTACTCGCAATGGTTGGTCTTTGACTCATTATTGTTTATTTTTTATTGAGTTCTATGAGCTAACTTTTATTTACTTCATGTACACATACACCTAAATAATTTTGCCTTTGTAAAACTAAACAAAAATTCATTCACATACAATCTGTGTAAATCGCAATTTAAAATCGCATTTTGCTTCACTGATTCACGACACAAAATATTGAATGCTGAGAATACCCCTAGATGGTTGAACAGGTTTTGCAAATTAGTCATCTAGCTGCTTTGATTGCTTTGTTTGAGAAAACTAAACAATTCATTATAATAAAAACTAAGCAATATAAGAAAAAAATATTCATAAGTTTAAGTGAACCAAAAAATACAAATGCAAGTTAGGAAAACTTTTTATTTGAAATGTTTTAATTTTAGTGAGTAGATTCGAAGGAACAACCCGCAGAAGTCTATATCAAATCAAAATGTTATTCAAATAAATAAAATTCACCATCATATAATTATTTATTTTTTAGCTTTGAAGCACCGTAAAAGTATACATCAGAAAGTTCTAATTAATAGTATACAAGTATATAGAGTTAATTCTTATTAATATATAAGAATTAACGAGATAAATAAATATAAGTATCAAAGGAACATCCGGATAACTTTCATAGATTCGAAAAAACAAACTACCCAATTAAAGTCATCTATCTATTGCAATTAGAAACTTATTTTACCCATTAAACTTATATTTTGTTTAAATGAATCTATATACTCTTATCCTAAAAATATACCTCAAAAATTAAAAATGGTAGTTTTCAGCTTTAACTCTGCCAAATATTCCTACAATTGTTCCACTATTCATCAGCTATTTTCATATGACTGATAAAAATTAACACTTATATACGCCTAAAACTATGCAACATTCAAAAAAAGCTTTTACTTGAATTAAATTTAAATATGACCCCTGATTGATGGTGCTGATTTAAGGTTCTGAATATATAATAAGTTATGCTAGTCCATACATTTAAGTTTTTTTTTGGACGTGACATGCTAAAAGTATACCTCGGAATTTTTAAAAATTATGTTGAACCAATTATTTAGACCCGGTGTCATTGTCGAATTTTCTCTTAACATTTCTAGTATTCATATAAGTTTTATACAAATTTTGTTCACAAAAATGATAAACTGCGTTCATATGAAACTTATAAATAAGCGCTATGCTCATATAGCTAAAACTATGCAATAATTTTTAAGAACTATAGATTTCCATATGTCATCCGACGCAGCTGCATCTAAAATACTGCATTAATTTCGCACTCCATTTTCATTTTGCTGCTGAAAGATGGGGTAGCAATGCGACAAAATATCTGTACGGAAGTGCATACCGCACACTGTCTGAGGCAGCGTCGAGAAAGGGCGGCACGCTGTGAAATGCCAACTGCAGCAACATGACAGCCGTTTAATGTGTTGCAGATGATATAATAATATGTATATATAGTATATATATACATGGAAATATTATAATAATCATAAATAGTTGAAGAAGTAGCGGCAAGTTGCTTGGTGCAGATGTACCCAAAATTATATGCCGACATATCTGTATGTATTTATGTATGCCACAGTTAGGGCGTAAAACAAAGTAGGCGAAACCGTAGGCATCATAAAAACGGTGGAAATATGCATGCCTGAAAACCAAACACATTGCGGCGTAGACGCCCGGGCACTTTGGGAGCGTTGTGGCAAGTGTGCGAAAGAGTTTAAAATTTATGATAATTATGCATTTTGAATATGAAAATTATTTTTTAAGTTTTAAGACTACTTTGGCTGTATTTTACGCATTTACATTATTACACTCATTTTGTGCTCATTCCCATGCGTTTGTGGTTGTTATTGTTATGCCAACATTTGTGCTATTCTTGCGCCCTGTACGTCCCGCCCCGCCTCGCTTCGAATGTGTGTATGCGCGAGCGCTTTTGTTTCTGCTTGCCGGCTGCGTACTGAAATTTATGCGAAACAGTTGTTGTCGGGCAAACGGCAAACGGACAAAATGAAAATGGGAAAAGTTGTGACAACATTTGCAGCTGTAACAACACGCCTAACTGACAGCCGAGTGGAAAAAGGTCGCTGCTCGGTGGAGTCATAACTAAGCGATATAACGGCATTTACGCTGATTGTTGTTGGTAGCGCATTTCGAAAGGCCGAGCAAGGGTGAATAAGCAAGTGCGTAGAGAAAATGCGACAGTGGCTCTAATCTTTAGCGAAAACTTTTGCTGTTCAGCCACGCTGATTAAGTGTTTTTGCGGCGGTGAGCCGGCAGCCGAGGGTATCCTGAGCACTTGGGAAATTCGCTGACATTTTTTTATGGTTTACTTGAAAACTTCAAAACTAGTTTAAAAAAACCAGGCGAGGGTAGAAAAGCTGCAAACGTGGTGTGAAAGTGAACTGTTAATAATTATTCTCGAAATATTCAGAAGTCAGGTATGTGTATGGAGAAAGTCAGATTTGATAATACAGTTTCTAATATGTATAAGAAACAGTCACCAAGTATGTGCTTGAGACATGCCTCAAGAGCGCCAAATTTCCGTGTATGTTAAGATGTAAATCAATTATGTCACTGTGGTTGTAATTATAATTTCGAAAGGTTGTCCGTGGCATAGAGCCTCTTTCCTCCGATCAGTTTCTAATTAAATTCAATCTAAAAAAAAAAGTTAATAATTATTAAAAATTAATTAAATAAAAGCATTGATCTGGCAACATCATATGCATGTGCAGGGACGAGAAACTGCGATATAAAATATAAAAACATGCCCAAGAAATATTTAAGTTCTGCAAGATAAGAAACTATATGCTCAAAATAACACTTAACTCAAGCTGTATCAATAAGAATATTTACTACATTTGGGATTAGATTTTTGTCAGTTTAAAACCTTTAAAACCAGTTATATTTATGGATGAATATTTCTTTAATTATCGTCTTTATTTATTCACTTGTCTTAACTTGAAATACAAATTTTCTCTGTCAAACAAAATTTTTTGAATAAAGCACAACTTCTTAAATAAAGAAATTAATTCAGATGTGCAAACAGCTTGTTTAACCAGCTGCAAATGCGATAACAAAGCACTTCGACAGGTTTCCCATTCACAAATAATTTCTTCGCAGCTAATTGAGGGACTCAGCCAGATTCTTAGAACATTAGCAAATTAAAAAGTGACTAAGGCACTTGCCAGTTATATAGATGGACTATACTTGCAATCGTTCAGTTTGTACGACAGCAATGTGCTATAGTATTTCGATATCGGCGGTTAAGAAAAATGAACAGGTTTTTGTTGGGAGAAAAACGTATGAAAATTTTCAGATCGATATCTCTAAAAATAAGGGACTAGTGCACGTATACGCAGACAGACGGACAGACCGAACTGGCCAAATCAACTCAGCTCGCCACGTAGATATACTTTATGGAATCTTCGAGAAAGAGAATTTTATAGAGAATTTAATAAATTTTATGTGTATTTCCAACCTACAAAAAATTTTTTTTCTAACTATATATGATATATTTTTATTTTCAAACAACATATCAATATTGACGTGAACTTTTCGTTAACAAGGATGAAAATAATTCAAACAAACAAAAACGAATATTTCTTTTATCCTTATATTATTAGCAAAGGGTTCCTACAAAGCTGTCATTTAAATTAATATACTCGAAAATGAACGTTCTTAATTTAGGAGTAATTTACGTGACAATGTGAACACACTTTTAGAGGATGTACTTTATCTATATTCAATAGGCTTAATCGTCTGTTTCAAAGCAAACATTAGTTTAAAAAAAAGAACAAATATAATATAAGGCTAAACAACTCGAAAGCTGCTGTGTCAATAAACATGTAAATATATGTATGTGTGTGTTTGTGTGAGCAACTGGTGTAACAAGTAAGAGAGTCAATCAGTAGGGCAGTCAGCCAGTTAGTCAGCGATCAAGTTAAAAAATGTGGCAGACATATTTTAAGCGCACACAGTAGCAGTTATTCGATTTCACTGCAAACTGCATTCCTGCCAAGTTCTTGGCAAAAGTTATAAATACTTGCACAAATAATGCATTCGCTCACTCGCCCACCAAATCCACCAACACGCCGCATCACCAGCGTCCAACGCTAAACAGCACACAAAGTGTCTCATTCATGCATGCGAGTGCTCATTCATTCATGCAGTTCGTGCGCTGAAAATTTGTTGTAATGTAGTAAATTTTTTCACACAGCAATTATGGTGTTTAAATGTCAGCAGCCGAGGCAAAAACGAAAAAAAAACGCAAGCAAAACGGAATACTCGTAATAAAAAATAAGCAACGCGGCTAACGCTGGCGCGGGAAGTGGGTAAGCAAGTTGAAAACAAGATGCCCCACTATATAGTGGCATTGATCCACCAATGCTCAGGTGCCGCCAGCCAGCCCCAACCACCCCTCACCATCGCAAGCACACATTCCATTCTTCTTGTTTGTTGCTTTCGGTAAACATTGAGGCTGCACAGCTGCATTTGTTGAATGAACATGCCGCAGCAACAAATAATAGCGACGTTGCAATAGCAACACATATGTGCACACTATCAAATACCTGCATATACTCGTATGGGCAGCGCTAGACAATTGCAAGATGGCAAAGCGGCAAAACAGTATATAAAACCTAAGTAGTTGAACAGCAAATGAACAACAACAAAAACACACGGCATATTAACAATAAAACGAAGCAAATACTTTTAAAGCACAAAAACAACAATAGCAGCATACAAATGATGCCAGCCAAGCAATAACAACACAACAAGCTTGCAATTATTATCGCGCAGCCACGTACATACATGCTCAGCTATTTTTAATTTCACACACACATATATCAATATTTATATACATATATATATAGACGTACTTCCAATTTGTTTAGCATTTTTATTGCCATGCAAACATGTTCGCATTCACGACGCTCTCATGCCAAATTGTGAGCCATGGCGTATGACTAATGAACATTTACATTGAATGCAAGCAACTGATGCGCACACACACGCACAAAGCAAAACCACTATTTTTTCAGACATACATACGCTTTCGTTGAATTTTCTATATGCATTTTAATTCGCTAATATTTTTTTGTTGTCTTCTATAATTCACTGGTTATTGCCTTTATGCTAAGCAATCTTGTCACTGCAACAACTGTGATGAGAAAAAGCCAATTGCATTTTTCAAATAATTTATTTAATCACATGTTATTGCTGTTGTTGTAGTAAATGCGCACATTAGTATGCAGCAGCTGGGCCGCTAGTCTGCAGTGATTTACATGCCAACGCTCGTTTTGGTATGCAGGCTCTCAGCTAGTAAGCCAGTCAGTGTGTCAGTCAATCAGGCGCTCAGACTTGCGAGTTAATGGCATAATAATAATAATAAATTATGCGACGGCGTATTCTCGCATATAAATTTGCTGATATTTTTACTTTTGGCTGCACTTGCGGTTTTATTAACTGATGACTCATAACTAAGTGCTTGACCGCGTTTTCATATACAATTTTTTAAGAATGCATTTTAAACAATTTGCGAATAATTAAGCTAATTATAGTAGAAGATAAAAAAGTTAATTAAGAATGCAAATAACTAAATTATGATTTAATACAAAATTTAAAATTTTCTCTACTTATATATTATATAAACTTATATAGAAACACGTATCAAGCTTTGCCCGAATAAGCTCCTAAACTACTGAACCAAATTAAATTAAAATTAAATTAAAAGATAGGATAGTTTATATCTCAATTAAGTTAAAAAGTGATAAAAATCCATAAAAAAGATATATATGGCCAAACATTAGCAGGTGCTCAATATTCACAAACAAAAAAACAAGAAAAAACGTATACTTTGGCTACACCGAATACCTTTCACATATAAAAAAGTTTCTATAAAAAAACTTGATTCCGATCGTTCAGTTTGTGTGGTCAAAATGGTTTTTTCGAATATTACACCGTTGTTTAATATAAAAACACATGCCAAATTTCGTTAAAATATCTCGTAAAATAAAAACGTTTTCCACACAATCACATATATTTCATTGCTAACTTTATATGACAGCTATATTCATATTCATGGTTCGAAATCGACGTTTCCGGCAAATGAGCAGTTTCTTGGTGAGAAAAGAACGTGTGCGAAATTTCAGACGGTATCTCAAAAAATGAGGAACTAGTTCGAATATAAACTGGATTGCGGTTGCCAGCCTGGATACTACAATAGTACTTGCAAGAGAGTAGAAGACATAGATAACAACTTTACAAATTAAGAAGACCTTTTTTTGCAAGAAATTATAAAGTGACACAAAATGAAATAGAACACTATGAAGTTCATTGAAATAAAAAATTGTAATAAACGTTTGTCCTAAAATTAATAGATTCCTGTGCGTTGAAAATCTAAGTTGTTCCAGTTGATTAAATTAAATTATAATTTACTAACTGTCGACCTGTAATTATACAGCTATTTGGCAAAATTAACACTCATAAATATTCGTTTCATAATATTACAATTTTAACAGAAAAGCAAAATTATTCCAAAAATTACACAACAGAAAATTATGGCGGGAAATTAATGTTATTTGAAAATTGCGATTACACAACACATTTAAAAAACAAAGTTTGTTTTGGTAAATTTTCAATTGGAAACGTTTGTGAATAAATAGAAATATATATATATATATACATATGTATATATTTCCTTTGAATATAAGATAAGTATTCCAACTCCAAAATTTGCAAAATCTAATAGTTTTTGACATTTCTCCTATGGAGAGGAATGGTAGCAACTATAAATAAACAAAAGAAACCGAATGGCCACTTATTTTTCTGTGACTGTCAGACCATAGCCAATAGTTTACTACAAATCAAAGCTATTCTTCAAGTTTGATTTAATTTTTTTTTGCTATTTATTTCATTTTTAATATGTGACGATTTTAATTTATTGCACTATTTTTAAAATCCGTTGTTTTCTCGACTTCTGGCTAATTGCCAGCAGAAAACCACCTAAATGTCGCTTGATTACTTAAAATTTTCCGAATTCATTTGTGTGAAAGAATTTTTTGCGCATACAGTGTTAAAACTGCATTAAATAAAAATAAAAATTAAAATTTTATAAACATATAATTAATTTAGCTGTGGGAAATTGCGTAATTCTATAATATTGTGTAACGAAGCATATTTCCTTGTTAAAATTAGAATAATATTTATTATTTTTGAATAAAATTCGAAAATTTTAAAAAAACATTTTATTGACTGCCATATTTTTTCCTGAAAGTAGTACATTTTTTTTAAATTTAAATTACAATAAAATTAAATATTTTGCCTGTAAGAACACAAAAAAAAAAGATTATTGAATGTTAATTTTAGATGGAGTGCCCCATATATATATCTCTCTACTATATATAAAAGTTTTCTGCTCCTGTCGAGAATCAACTAACATAAGAGCGAGCTAGCTCGCGCTCGGCGGGGGGCGGACGTAGGCGAGCGAGCGAAGCGAGCGTCCCGGAGCTCAGCGGAGGGCGCCTAGTATATATATATATAAATGTCATCTATACACAATGATCATTCTAGCACTATAAAATCATGTTACCACATTTTTATTTGTTATGTGCAAAATTATCTACCTAAAACTATGTATCAACATTTTACTGACTTATTAAGATAATTATATTGTACGTAAATGCCATAATTGGGTTTTTAATCAAAATACATAAAATTGTTTTTTTTTCCAAATATCAGGAATTTATAGTTATGCACTCTCTTAAATTTATATGTGGTTTTAATTTCTTTCTAACCACACAAAACCAGCACATAACATTTGTTATTTGAAAAAGCATGCTTTATTTTTTTGGCCCAAATATATACTTTTAATCTTTGCGGTTTTACAGCTTTTTGCTAAAAACGATTATTGGCGTGCTTTGTAGTTCGTTTATATCAATGCTGCATTAGCATTATGCCATTTTTCATCCGTCTCTCTCGCCATTTTAATTTCAGCATTAAATGATTGTTTCGCATTAATTTAAATGAAATTTATTGCTATTTGCGAAGCGCATTAAAAATAAATTAAAAGTGTTTCTCACGGTTTATTTGTTCACAAACTAATAAAATGCTAAACAAGGAATTTAAAATGCAAAAATATTAATATATTTTCATATATACATATGCAGATATAGATTTTTATGCATGTAAACTTATTACTGGAAGTAGTTGATACGATATTGTTGACATTTCTGAGTAATGGAATGATTAGAAACAACCTATATTGGGTTGAAATTTTCGAAATTTAAAAGTGGTACTAAAAGATTTGGTCTTATTCGTACACTAATTGACATTAACAATGCACAAAGTAATCATTATGCTGAGTTTTTCCTTTCTTAGTAAACTTATTTCTAGTAGATACTTGCAAAAACTCCTCCCACCTCCTTCATCTCTGATTTACGATATCCGCTTGAAGTAGAAAATCTTTTAAAACAACGTCATAAATTATTTTTAAAATTCTATTTTACGGTTTCATAGTTCCGACAAAAATTATTGAGATTTCCGACCTCCACATGAATAGGCATTAGTCAGAGCTCAAACTTTTACTTCCTAAAATCGGTCTTAGAAGCTGCTTCGTTGGCTATATTTAAAGTAGTTCAATTGGAAGGCTCTATTTTAATATTGCGAAAAAAATAGTTCGATAAAAAACGTAAATCGCGGCAGCGCCGACTCATCCAAAGGAAATTTCATAGTATCGAGTAATTTGGCAGTTGGTTGATTCGATATTTCGAAGATTCGTTCAGCCAAGCAATTTCATCTTCAATGATGGGTATTGAGAAATTCTCAGTCCAGGGTAGATCCAGTTTGCGACGAAGTCTGTAACACCTGGAAAAAAACGTCGAAGATCCTATAAAATATATATGTATGGTATATAAATGGCCATCATAATGAGCTGAATCGATTTAGTCATGTCCGTCTGTTTATCCGATCTATGCGAACTTGTTCCTCAGTTTTTGAGCTATCGATCTGAAAATTTTTCAGATCGGACGACTCTTGCATATAAAAGTGATACAAACTGATCGATCAAAATGCAGTCCTTGTATTAAAATTTTTTTTATTTGATGAGATATCTTCACAAAATTTGGCGCGAATTCTTGACTAAGGTAACGGTACAATAACGATTAAAATCAAGACAAAGATCTTTTTATACCCTTTTATGCTGTAATTAATGCACCTGTAAAGGATATTTATTATAGCTACGGTGCAGTCGAAGTTAACGTTTTTTCTTATATTTCTAACACGACAAGTTTTATTCTCTTATGCAATTACCCACTTATACCAATAAAGATTTGATTCATTTATGAAATATCTACATATATGGAATTCGAACAAAGAAAGGGTAATTCTTTATATTTAAGTAAATACAACATATTATATAAGCACATAAAGCAAATACTTTTAAAACCTTTCAGGTACAACAAGTAACCTAAAAACCGCGATGCTAGAATAAAACCAAATATATATAATTTATAAAAAGTAGCCTGTTAACTATTTTTACCATTTGACCTGATTTTGTTTCTATTTTTGGAATGTTTACGTTCGCAAATCTTACATTAAATGGCGTTGGGTGGTATTATTGTATTTATGGTATATAGTATATAAGTATTTTCGTGTATGTACGTCAACTGCCCAACCGTAGCATTCCAATAACTTGATTAATTTCAGCTTAACTGTCAAAAACGAATAACCGGTTCATTTAACCGAGCAGCTACTAACCGCAATTCGTGTCGTCATGCCGCCGCATTTTTTATAAATTTTCGCGCGTTTTTTACAAAACCCACACATACAAACATAGTTTAACTGAGCGCATAAATCACTGGCAAAAAAATTCCACTTCCAAAAATACACAACACTTTTATGACTAGTTTTGCTTTTTATTGTTCTCGCATGTGTGAGTGCGTTGTTGCATTACTTGGTGTATTTGAGCATGGAGTTTAATACCTAAAGTGCAATTGTTGCTACGCTGCCAATTATGCGGCTGCATACAGCTGAATTTTTTGCATTAATGGAAGTCAAGCGAGTCACAGCAGCATTTTCAGCTAATTTAGCCGGTTTGAGGCAAACAAGTTTTTGTGTTAATTTAGCGTTTTTTTTAACTGTTACGTGATTTTTGTTTATAAACAAATTTTTCGAAATCGACGGATCGTGCGTGTAAGCAAAATCGATAAACATACAAAATCCACCAAAATAAAAGCGAAAATGCTTAACAAATAACAATAATTTAAAAATTCGTATTGAAAGTGAAGTGGTCGCTTTTGTCGTGCGGTGGAGAAACGAGATTTCTGAAAAACACCAAAAGAAGGTGTGAATAAGGGAGAAGTTTAATGGTGTTGACAACAGCGCTTAGTGTTTCTGTGTATGTGCTTTTTGACGCTTTCGCAGCATAATTTTATATGCAAATTAGTTGCGGAGACAAACAGTTCTCGCACACAACGAAATTGAAACTGGCAAGAATTTTCGGTGTCATCACTTTGAATGTATTATTTGTCTTTTAAATATTTGTTTTAATTTTTAAGTTTAACTTTGCCATTAAATTATATAAGCAAATATATATGTGTATGTTTGTATGTGGGTATGCTTGTAGCGATGATATTTTTATTGCTATGACATCATGTGTCAAGCCTGTTGGCTGTGACGACGTTGACGCTTGTCATTGACAATTTTTGGAAGGTGCTTTTCGAACGGTGTTTGTTGTTGTTTTTCACTTGTTTTAAATAAACTGAATATATCTCTTAGCTTCTTTGTTTGCTTGAAGGTACACATATTATATCTCGCTGTCAATTGCATCTACCTACAATACCAACATATATATTATATATATATATATACTTATGTATACATAAATAGTACGTTTAGCCTAAATCCGCTGGTCATCTTCCTCGTTTCCCATTTTTAGCTTTGTCGATATTTGATTGCTTTGCCTTTCTCATTTATTTTTCATGACTCGCATAAGCTACTTTTAAGCTACACATATTTCAGTTTCGATTTTAGTAGTAGTTATGGTATTAATTTAAATGACAATAAGACGCAATATAAGAAAAAATAAATAAAAATTTGTAAAATTATTTATAGCTTGTTAATGAGTAAAATAAATTTAATTAAAAAAATTTGCTTATGATAAAATTAAATTTAAAGTTTCCTAACTAAATGCCCTTTTATATATATTTCACTTTTAACGGTTTTGAAGACGCTTAGAAACCACACATAAAGTTCACAGAAAAGAAGTATTAACTTGTTTATTGGAAAATACTATAATAACAAAAAATTAGTACCTTAATTTCGGTATTTTTGTCATAATATTGTTATCAAGCGATGACCGTTGTGTAGTTTTGTTAAATTCTAAATATAATGTTTGGATCTTAAGGTAAAGTTTAGGGTTCTAAAACTATTACTCAGTTGGGAAAAAGAGTAAAAAAATCGTCTCTTGTCCGTTGCACTGTAGTGTCAAAGCGTTCGGGTTAGTAATCTTTAGCAAGTTAAATTTTTTGTATTTTTCAGTTGCCAGAAATATACGATTTTTTTCGTTACTTTTTTTGTATAAAAAATTACTTTTTGGAAAATTAAAAACAAAAGTACGTGTAAAAATTGTATATAGATAATCTATATATATATAATAATATATATATAAATATATGCTACATAAAGCCTAAAAGAAGAAGAAGCTTTGATTCCGGTTTCCATACTCTCATAATAAATTATCCTGCTTACGCCTGTTTTGAAGGCCCTAGGCTGGCCTAAGTCTCCTATCGGTATTTTGTACATGACTTTGGTATTTTCATCCATTGATATATTATTCGTACACTACTACTTTCTATACGTAGTTTCTACGTAGTACCCAACAAGACTTTTTGCAGGGTAATTAAGAGAAAATGTTAATTAAATAAATAAGTAAAGATTTTGATTACAAACTAATTTAAGACGTACAATTTAAATGCTTTCTCAGATAGTTGCAAAGTCGTTCAAAGACCCTCAATCATTCTTCAAACCGACTCAGTGCGAGAGTGAGAAATGTGATTATACATATAAAATTAATTAATTAATTAAATCATTAAGCATGACTACGTTATTTTTTCTGAAGTCAAAACTTTAATATTTCTCATTTGATTTAAAAATATTTAATATTCATATTAACAATAACAAGAAATGGTAATGCGCCTTTGGAAATCTGAAATGTCAATTCTGGCCAATCAGCCTTGTAATGTGTTCGCTCCACTCGCGCAGTCATTTAAAATTATCGCGATTGCCTACAATTTAAATGAAATACAAATACAGTTATTACCATCGCAATGTGCGCTTTTATCACAATAATTGCAGTGAGTAATCGACACAAAGAGAGAAAAAAGGAAATCTCATTTATTTACAATGCAACAGTCGCCGCAAGAGAAGCAACATTATCAGATGACCAAATAGCCGTAGACAAACAAATTAATGTGTTTGTGCCTGTGTATGTGTATGTGTTCAGGGTAATAATGCAAACACTAGCTTTCAAAATATATGTAGACATGTATATACAAATTAACTTAAATGCATGAATACGTAATATTTATAAATATTAAATTCTCATGCTGTTATGTTGCAGCAACAACAACTCATAGCTTGTTGGCTTTGTGGCCGACGCAGCAAGGCGGGTAGAACCTGCTGGCCACATTTTAGCGCCATTTGTAATTAAGCGGTGTACACAAACAAGTTGCAGCGTGGCAAGGTGCCTTTGGGGAAGTTATTCTGCATACGTGTATGTGTGTATGTGTGAATGAGTCCCGGCAGAGAAATGCAATATTTCGAAATTAGTTCGTTCAATGCCAGTGTATAAAACCACGTGGTTTGTATAAAATTTTACTTTTCGAATATATTTCTTATATATATTGGTTCAATCTAACTATAACATCTTAATAAAATTTCTTTCTCAACGCAAACTGCTCCGAATCCGGCTGAAGTTCATAGGTTCCGGCTGAAGTTCTAGCTTCCTGCAGGGATGCTGCCATAAGAATTCACATGTAACATTTATTCACAAACAGCACTTTAGCCGTACCGTATGCCGCGTTTGATTACAAAACTGCCAGCGTGGCAATAAACCAGGTTGCCAGCTATGATAAAATCGCACATTGCAACCGGCCAATAGTCGTAGTAAATAAAAATAAATGCAAAGATATATTTACTTGCATCGCAATAACAAAAAAAATCGAGTGAGCGCCACAAAAGCCAACAACTTTTGCCAAGGAAAAACATATTTTAATTGTAAATCATTGCGCGAATGTAGCCGCAAATGCCACAAGCGGCAGCAATGCAACCCAAATAGCAGCAATGACAGTTGCGCTCAACTGTCTCTTTTTTCATCTTTTAATTTTGACTACGCTTTATGCTATTGTTGTTGTTGATGTATGTATGTTGCTATGAAAAGCGAAACTATGCAGCGATTGCGCGCCAAACGCTTCGAATTACGCACACGCACACAGCGAAAAACAAACACTTGAGGACGCGTTTCAGACCGCACATGACAACCAATAAAATAAAAAGCAACGATGGCAACAACAGCGGTGGTAGCAGACATTAAAATGCACAACAGCGACATATTTGTTACATCAAATTGTTGCTCAGGCCAAATTTGGTTGATTGGCTGCATGACCGTCGATGTCTGCGGTAGCGACGCCACATGCACCAAATAGCATTTAAGCTTTATCGGTGGCTCAAGCGGTCAAACTTCTTTGTTTTTTGTTTTTGTTTTTGCAATTGTTATGTTTGCATTGTGCAACTGGCATTGTGCCGCAAATTCTACTATTCGCTGTTTTGACTTACTTCGGTGAGTGATTGTTGTTGCACCAAATATTTTCCAACTGCAGAGTTTATATTTTGCTTTAACTTCGAATTCGTCGACTTCTAAGTCAAGTGCTGTTGAACATACATATATATACGCATAAGGTAACTATTTTTGCTCAATTCGCAATTAAGATTGTGTCACTCTCCTTCTTTGATATCATTTTACTTTTAAATTAACCCAAAAAAGGAAAAAATTTACTCTTTTCCCATTGCTCCGCTTATAACAGGTAACTAGGTATAACTGTATGTGCACGAGCTTCGAACCCATTCTCTACATACCTTAACCAGATTAAAAACAATAGGTAAATGGTTTTAGGAAAAGTATTATGTTAAAACCAGAAGATTGCAGCTGGCTTATGTCTGACATATCCATTTTCTTTTATATCGGTGTTTTATATTAGTTCGTTGGAGAGAAGTTGACTTCTATGGAGTTCCTTACTGACTTTACCTCATATCTCTAATTTGATTCCAAAAGTGCCTACTGGTGATGCTCTCATGTCTTTACCGATGTATTTGCTAAAGGGTGTTTTTTTAGACATATGGTTTTCAAGATGAAATAAAACGCATATAATTTAATATTATGAGAGAGGCCCAATTTTCAATCGATTTTTGCAGCAATTAGGGCCGTATCTAAGAAATAACGCGCCAAATTTTATCTTCTGGAACTAAGCTAGACAATCGACTTCACAGAACCCCACAAAAAAGTGCAGCGGTGTTAAATGGCACGATCTTGTATGCCACGCCACGGGCCCACGACGCGAGATAATATGCAATAGCGTCTTCGGTGCACTCTGTACGGCGTGTATGAGGATCTGCTAGAGTAAATGTTAAACAAAACCGAACCATGGTTGGTATTCATTATGAAATGATAAACCAAACTGAGTATAATTTAAATAACAGCTATCAAAAAGACTAACTCTGAGATAGGCAGACCATAGAAGTCCCAATTAGCTACACAGTAGTACAGCTATTTAGTTACTCCTAGTTATTATTTATCGATTGTGTGACTGTACGGTCTAATCATATGATCGTACTATCTTATATCTAATTAAAACATTGCTTGCTTCGAGTAGGTTCGATTTTACTGTTTCATTTATGGCAGGAAATAAGTTAGCTTCGATCTGCGATTGAACTCTGCCTCGTTTGTTATTCCCGCAGCATCCTTTGCTCTTCTTAAGGATAATATGATCACTGCTTCATATCGGCATATGCAGCAAAAATGCTGCTGAAGTTGAAAAACGCCACAAAAAAGTGCATCCCTCTGTGTTCCTAAATTGTCACAGGCATTGAAACACGCTGTAAATGAAAGAGAAAAGCAAAGAAATGTGACAAAATGCAAAGCTACCCAAGCACAGAAACAAAAAAACTGAGCAACTATAAACATGTGCCTCCACTTTGAGGGCTGAAAACAGAAAATGCTCTTGCGCACACGCAATTAATCAAAGGATCAAGAGTGACACACAAAAAATACAAAGCAAAACATATTAAAAAAGCGAAGCATGTCAAGCACGCAAGCAATGAAAAACTGTCACTAAAACAAGCGAAATGCGAAATGTTGCAATTTTTCGCACTTCTGCCGACGACGACACGCCGTGGTGGCACTGTAGCGGCGTCGGCTTAAGCCACTTGACAAACGCGTTGCATTCAAGCTTGCGGTATTCCTGCCACTTCATGCATGGTGCTCGTGCGGCATGCATGTACGCGTGCGTAAAGTGTCACTCAGTGGCGATGTGGTGGCGTTTAATCCACCGCCAACTCAAAATGCGGTACGAATAGTTGCGGCAACTTACGTATTATTCATCCTAGAGGCGGCTCCAAATGATACCACATGCGCTAGCAACACACATGTCTTCTCTTTGTCGCTTGGTGGCAATGTTTTTGGCACTTTTTTGGAATACTTTTGTGGATTGTAATTGCTGTTTTTGGTGTTGTTTTTCCTTTTAAATACAGAAGTGTTTCAGCGCTTTGCCTTTTGGCTGAGTGTTTGTTTACTTTTTATTAATTTTTAGTTGAATGTGAGCCTCCCTTTGCATTTGCCTTCGCTTATTTTGACACGTCTTTCAGCGCAAAGATTCCTTTGCGTTTCTTCCAATTCTAGAAATGTTATATATTTAGCTTCTTGCACTAATAAATAACAATGGCTTTGTGTATAATATAAATTTAGAACAGAGACTACTATCGACGCCTTTAAGTTAAGTTTGGCGAACCCTTCACAGTGGCAAATAACAATAATCGGAATAAATATTTTAAATGATTTGAACAATCGAATATATGTTAATTTCGTATTGCACTTAAGCTTGTGTAAGCCTTACATACTAAGGATAGGGAGCCTGGCATTTTGGATATAATATAATATTTTTATTTACATTTGTATTTGAATATTTTTTGCTTTGATATTCGCAAATCTGTTTCTTCAGGACCTTCATTTCAAAGTCCTTTATTAAACCACACCACTTTTAAGTCTGGATTCTTTTTTTTGACGTCTGCCTGAACTTCATGCTCCAATTTTTCTATTTTGATATTCATTTTCTGTGGCCACAGCGCGCAACCCATCGGTGTAGCAAATATCAGCAGCAACCCACAAATCCCCGTTTGTAATGGTGGGTTCAGCCACGGCAGCCGATTGAGTAACTTGCCTGGCTTATCCAACTTATCTATTAGTACCGGTGTGAAGGTCATACCGGGTATGGCCATAGCAATGCGACTCAGCACGACCAGCGCAATGCCGGTGATGGCGGCACGCTTTGACACGCCCACTTCACGCCCCTGCTCATTCAGCAGCACCACGCCATTGCGAATTTCGTGTGAACGCATCATAGGCACATTAATGCAATTCGCCGCCGAGATGGCCACGAACGGCACCAGACGTCCAATAAGCGGTGGCATATTCGCTGTAAGGCGATTCAATGACAGGGCGGTGCCCAAGGCGCCACCTGTACCTAAACAATAACACTTAACTAAATCGCCAGTGGTGAGCTTAGAAGAACCCGAGCGATTGGTATAATTCACTATGGCATTGAAGGTCTGATTGAACCACTGCCAGAAGACAACGGCGCTCGTACTCTTGTGAAAAGAGAGCATACAGCCCGTAATAATGGTGTTCATGGGCATTTGCGCCGACATGCGTCCGATGAGCGGTGACTTTTCGCCTGTTTCCGGATGATATGCTGAATCGTATATATATTTAGCATGCCACAGTTCGTCAAGTGTGCTTACGTCACTCGTTATGTCTTTGCCGGCGCGGTAGTTCCTGACGATGCGTTGCGAACGCTCTAATTCGGCGCTGCTAGTGAGCAAGTTTAACGGATTGGTGAGCAAGAAGAAGTGTTTGAAGCGTCCAATATACGTGCTTTGATCGAATTTAGGCTGATCTATATCGACTTTCGGCAGCGCGGACATGTTGCGGACATTAATTGAAATCTGTATTTGTAAATATTTATTTTTCTTTTTGAGGTTTGACTCTCGACTGCGGCAGTCAGTTTTTTTTTTCATTTACACAAATTTACATTTCGAATGATGTTGTTAACAAAAATAAATATCGAATAGTTGCCTTTTTCTATTGTTTTGGGATTGTTATGAGAATCACCACTCGCTTAATTAGTTAATTACCTTTAAGACAGTTTATAACACTTTTCTAATACACCGTATTTTGTTTATGTTTTCAGGTATGCTTAACCTTCAACTTAAATATACTGGTTCTATTTATTATCTATAGTAAGTTTTAAAGCGGAGTGTGATTCTAACAAAAAACACATCTTATAAAAATGACGATAATAAATTCAATGCTTAGTATAGGTTTGCAAAGAATGCATAAAAAATTATTGTATTTACAATTGACTTAATTTTTTATTTATTTGTTATCCCAAAGACTGGATTAAAGAAAAATGTAATTCCCAAATACGGTTTCAAAATGTAAAAAAACTGAAAAACAAAAACAGAGGCTTAAAAAATAAATGTAATCCCAATTTTATTCCTACTCCGCATATAATTAAGAATTTAAAAAAAAACTTGTTGTAGAATTAACATTTTTCGCGTTTACGTACTTCGTGCTCTACTATTTAAAAATGGATCTCACACAAATCCATCATCTTCAATGCTCTATAGCACTGACTAGCAAACTTACACATTCAAATTAAAAATAAAATCTTCAATTCTCAGTTTTGAATGCCAAATATCTTACAAATTGGATTTTTAATCCCAACCTTGGAACAAAAAATTAAAATTTTCCTTTAAACCAAAATTTTGCGATTAAAAACTTTAAATTACGCTTACGTTATGTTTTTATTATTTAGTTTTAGGAGAGGTTTTTGGATTAGTAATTTTGCACCACTTAGTGACAGTAGACCTTAAACGAAGTTAAATAGAACATTTCTATATAATAATTATTTATATTTTTATATATATAATTATTAATAATTTAATATAATAATATAAAACATTTTCTGGCAGCAATTTTTATATTTTTAGTTTCTAGTTTCTAGTTTCAAAATGCTAAAAATAACATAAGCTATTATAATATATTTACCCCGCATCTATATATTCTACAAACTGGCATACATTTCTACAGTCTTAGTCACTGCTGTCAGCTAGTCAATTTTAATAGATAATAAATTTAATGAATAATTTTATAATCAAACAATTGTCGTAAACGATCGCGTATGATTCGAATAATGTCGGTGAGTTCAAGGCCAAGCAACATGTTGTGCTAGCAACACACTCGCATACTAGCATCTGTCAATACTTCTGTCATTCAACGCAGCCACTCAATTCCATTTTTATTATCTAATAATTTTATATATATAAATTTTTTCTAACAATTACACAATTGCGCACCGAGCAATTTGGTGTTTTTGCAATTGATAATGGTGACTACAAACATTTCCTTTGCAGCTATATTAAAGTAAACGATTCTGGGTACGTACAAAAACAATCGCATGTGCTTCTGTACTTGGTGTTAATCGCTAAATATTTATCGGCTTCACTCAATAATTCAGTCATTTTTGGACGCTCTCACACTCCGTGCAGCATTCCCATTCAAGCTTTCAACGCTGCAATGCTGCTTTTTAAAGCACCAAGGCTATCAATTATTCTATGAACTTGCCTATGTGCATTTGTGTGTGCGTGTGTACATTTTAGTCAGATAATTTTAGTCATTGGTCGGTAAAGAAGCCCACTTACACAAACAAACATGTGAATTTACGCAAACAAAAATGAACACACCGAGCAATTTAACGAGGTGTATGCACCTCGTGAAGGTATCCCTCATAATTAGTAAAGTAAATATTTACAGCGGGTTTTGTGATTTTTTTTTATTCAAAAAAGGTGACGTACTTTTTTGCATAGGGAAAACTTTTCTGGGTTCGAAAAGAGCGTTTTATCGGTCAAATTATTTCCTTTATGCAAATAAAAGTTTGAGCAAATTAATATTTTAGCTGAGCACTTGGGAATAAATTTTTATTTAGTATTTGCGCGTAAATCTTGTGCAAACACATCCATATACGTATGTACATATATAATATGAAACTTATATATGTATATCAGAAATTAAAGGAGTGTTTTTAAAAGATGGCTTTACCAAAATTCGACTAGTTTTACGCATAGAGCCCCACCTAATTTTTTATTTTACTGTATACAACTTAACACAGTTGAATGACAAATTACTCATCGAGCAGATATTAGAGAGCGTTTAAGCGAATAAGCATTCAGTGTTATATAATGTTCACATTACCTTGAATTAGGCATATACTAAGTAATTTCGCCTTGTGAAGTATATCAATAAACTATGTATAAATAATTTCTGCTATAACCAGCTACATTCAGCTTTAGCTGTAATGCACTCTATACAGTTGGCAATCTACTCCTTAACTGTTTAACGACAACCAACCCAATAAAACCTTTGCTTGAATTTTTCCAAGGTTTTAGTCATTCTCTTTCGTGGCCCCCTATTACGGGCGAACTTTGGGTATAGTTACTTTCGGAACAATCATAAGAGCTCGGGAGCTTTGACTATCATGGCTTTCTAAGACCCGATGCAACCAGCCAGACAGTAACTTTGAGCTCTTCCATTGTGCCTAATCTGCCTTTGTGACTGTACTTTCTGCAGCTTTCCGTGCATTACGTATTATAAATCTGAATTTTGTTGCTAACATTTTTTTAGTTCCTTCTGGCCCCAATCTTCTGTCGATGTTATTGTCTTTAATCGGGCATCTATAATGTCTTCTTTACCCTCAGCGGGACATGATTACTACCACTTAAAATCTGGATCTATCCGAATAGTTTATTTTGTAATGTCTATGACTTTATGAGCTTTCTTGTTCCTGTGTCACTCAATTAAACAATCAAAATCATCAAAGATAATAAAATTGCAAGAAAAAGTAAAAAGAATTACTAATATTAAATTTTTAAGTTTTACTTTAAACAATTCTCACTAACGAGGTATTTTATTGCAAGAAAAGTTTTTGTATGAAAAAATTTTTTATTTGAAAATATATCTTTACAAAATTTGGCGTAAGTTATTTTCTAAAGCAACGCTACAATCTTTAAACCACCTGTGCAGAACGGACCATTATAGCATATATTTGCCATTCAAACTGACCGATCAAAATCAAGATAAAGGTCTTCATAAAATATATTTTTGCCGTATTCAGTAACCCTTATCTGACTCAAACCGTTAGTAGCTTACGTTTTCAAATTTAGTTATATATATAGTTGCTATAAAAAAGCACCCACCTCTTCGGTGGAGCCGAAGTTAACCATTTTTGCTTGTTTTTAATAAGTTTTAATCTAACCTATACTTGAAATAAATTAAAATAAATATAGTACTTTTGTGATAGGGTTGTATTACAATGAAATCGCTTTGAAACATGAAAATTTACTTTAAACCCTTTTGAATTTACAGCGAATAAAAATTTGCTGCACTTGTACCTTACGGCATACTTTATATAATAAAGTGGTGTGTGTGAATGCCACAAGCGTTGGGCATGTAGTGAGTGCCCTTAAATTTTCACTAAAATGAAAAATCAATTTACCACCAGTGTGGCATGCCACAACATGAACATGGAAATTTGTGAACGAAAAGTGCTTTTTGCTAGTATAACGGTACATTGATATATACGAGTATGTATTTCAGCATACGAAAGAGTTTTAAGCAATCATAATGGAATGAGTGCCATTAAACGTATACGAGCATTGTCGTACACCCACTCGGCTTCTGCGTCGGTTTGCCTATTTGCCTTCTCGCCACCTCAACATGCTCATTACGAAGGTAAACAAAAGTTTTATTACCTTTTTATGGCTCGACTGGAGTCGCAAAGTCGCCATCTAAGTCAACTTGTAACCGAACACGCACAAAGGCACTCACTTACACATAGGTATATACAAACAACAATACATATTTACAAACGAATATGCAAACAACTGGAAAAATTATTATTTTTGGTAGAGTTGGAGTTCTATAATGTATTTAACCCAGCTTTTATTGCGCTGCCACAACATTCGCTAACGGGGGTTGCAAAAAGTTCCGGGAAAATTGTGTAGTCGATCTTTAAAAGGTTAAGCTGAGTGTAGGTTGTTATTTACGTTGTTGGGAATAGTTTTTTTGTGGTCGTTTTCATGGTAAAGAAATTCGAATTTGTACAAAAATTCAGCATAAATAAACACTAACTAAACACGTGTTTTATGTGTGGCATGTTTGTACGTAGGCGCCACACGCGTATCATGCAGCGCCAACAGTTGCCACTGAGCGCAACAAAAGTGTGTTTGCATTTTTTTTTTAACAAATCGCATTCAGTTCCGACAGGCTGGCGGCACACTTGCGTTTCAGCCACAAATGCAAAGTCAGCAAAAAATAGTTATTCCAATATGTAGCGATTAATGTTGGCGGGTGAATGTTCAAATGTCAGGCCATTGACAGAAACTGACACCGGGACCATAAAAAGCAGAGAATATTTGTAAATACGGCAATAAAAATTACCGTAAAAATTTAAATTATGCAGTCGCTCGGCATTTATTTGCGGTAAAACAGGGAGTTTGCAACAAATTAAATGCATGTAAGAAATATTCAAAATTTTAGACAATGGGAATATTATGGTATAGTATTACATTTTGATGAACAATTTTAAACTCCTATTTACTTATTTTAATTACTTATACAATTTCTTAAAAGAGTTTTGGATTGCATTTTAAAATGGAAAATTTTCGTAAACAATTTTGTGAACTTCAATGTGAATTTTTTCGGTTCAGCTTAGTTTATTAAATTTTCAAATATCTAGATTTTGTATCTAGTAACTTAAAATGCATACACGAATATCTCAACTCAAAACAAGTAAGGAAGGGCTAAGTTTCGGTGTAGCCGAACGTTTCATACTCTTGCAAAGTCAAATGGTATACCCGTTTGAGAAAAAAAATATTAATACTCACTGGCCGACATATTCGGCATAAAACTGGTTAGAATAACGAAAAGCATTATTAGTAGTATATGGAAGTTGAAGGTACTATTAACCCGATTTTATCAAGTTTTGCCAAAACCAGGGTCCAGGTTCAGTACCTAGAGCCTTGAACAGTTTTAGTTCGATTTAGACAATTTTTTGTCACAAGGTGGCATACTTTAAACGCATTCTTCACGCAAAGTCTCACCCCGGTAAAATCATTTTGCTCGAATTGCATTGTAGAAAGTGAAAGAATCAGATGGAATTTAAAATGGTGTTGTATGGAAAATAGGCGAGGTTGTAATCCGATGTTTCCTATTTATACACTATCACATAGAGATATGAGAAGAAAGTTATAATCCGAATTTGGTTGAAATCGGTTAAGCGGGCCCACGATATGGGTTTTCACTTAAAAGTAGGCAGTGCCACGCCCACTGTCTAATTTGGACGCGCTTCTCACAACGTCATCTCATACTATCCCAGAGATAAAATTTAATGTCTTTGGCGTGTTTAGTGCTTGATTTATCGCGCTTTTAGTAGTTTTTAACAGTACCGTTATATTGAGAGTGGGCGAAGTTGCCACCCGATTTCACCCATATTCACCATGTCGATTGAGGTGCTATTATAGCTTGAGCAACTTAGGAGATATGTACATTAAACCTAATAGGGAGCGGGACCACGCCCACTTAAAAAAAAATTTTAACTACATATGCCCCTCCCTAATGTGATTCTGAATACCAAATAACAGTCTTGTATCGTATTGTGGAGTTTAGTTATGGCAATTTATTCGTTTTTGAATAAAGGCGTTTTATGGGCGTGGCAGTGGCAGTGGGACAATACCAACCGTCTTACGGTCCCAATAACCACGTGTACCAAGTTTCATAACAATGTCTTAATTTTTAATCAAGAAACAGAAATAAATAGTAATGTTTTTGTGTCAAAAATGGGTTGAATTCGATCAATACTTACTTTAATATAAAATTTTGCCAACAACTGAAGTAATTTCCCGGGCTGATCCTTGCAAGCTGCGAGAGTACAAAATGTTCCTTACACCCGAACTTAGGATTTCAAAAATTAATTATTTTGTCGCTTTGTTCATTATCGTATATGACTTTTCTTCTTGACCAAGAAACATTTTTGTCACTGACTCATTTCCCAAGCGATTTCTCACCTAATTTAGTTACTACTATATATACAATACTCTAAGCACCTTTTAGCAAAATATTACCTTAAATGTTTTTATTTTTACTTCATTTGGTGCCAATTTTTTTTTTCAAGCTTTAAGCGCTCCATAAACACCCCCTATTTATTAAAAGTGTGTGTTTACTTTATCTCCTATCCACAACTATTACACGCCATTTCCGGCAGCCGCTGCCCGAGTTGGCTTGCAGGTGACTGCACAGATGTGCCCATTATGTATTGATTTTTCATTTTTCCTCTATGCACGGCAGAGAGAGTGAAAACGAGGTGGATGTAATAAAAAAATTAACTTACCTCAAGAAATTAACACAAGCACATATGTTGACGTTTGTATATTTACTTATTTCTTTCCCCCATATGCGAATGCCTGCATGAGCCTGGACTTGTGTCTGTATGTTTCGTACCTAATACTAATTTCTGTTAAGTAAAGCGTTTTAATTCGGTTTATAATCTGGCACGAGAAATGATGTTAATGAAGTTGCTTTGACAGCGTGCCGGTGGAGCTGATGTTTAAGAGAAGGTTCTTTTTGCACTTTAAAATTAAGTAACGTAATGCTGTGTGGAAATCATGATTCGCATTTGGACCTCGTTTAATCAATTTGAAGAGTTCTTCTATTAAAACACTTGATTTTCTGGGAGCATGTTTTGATTGAAACTACAGAACTACAATAAATTAAATTTTTAATTTTTTGGTTTAATTGCTCATGAAGAAATTCAATATGAACTTGCCAAATTTTCGGTATTTGCCTTAAAGTTAAAAACATTAGCATACTTTATGGCGTCAAAGCAACATCTTGCGGCACAGAAAATTTGACTCACATCTCAGCTAACATCGAATATGTAAATTTTGAGGTTAGATTACCCGTTTGGTTGCATATAATCTTCCTCAGCATATGGCTGTATTGCATATTTATAGGCGCTTATAAAGTCGCGGTAATAAGCAACCTACGTTTCTCCCTTTTACTAGCTCATTTTCAAGCTGTGCGGATTTTAAAAGTCTATTAGCATTTAATACATATAAACTTGTAATTATATTCCAATTTTTTTGTATGTAACTGCAGATATTAGTATGCCTTCTTTTGGAAGGAGTGCCAAGTTCCTGCAACGTGTTTTCGATGCTAAAATTTCATGGAAAATATATTGTGGTTCTGAATATTAAAATATTTGTGTAGCAAAGTGGGGACGACACCCGGGGTATTTGTATTTTTATAAACATGTGTATAACAGAGGTTTTCCGCATTTTTCGGCGGGTGAAAGTATGAGCAAATTCACCTTGTAATTTTTTTTGGATATACTGGGCTATACATGAACATTTTGTTGTTTTTTATGTGTATGGGGATGAAACTTTAAACGCAAATTACTGTAAAAGCATCCTTTCGCCACATATTCGCCTAATATTATGCAAGCCTTAAACGAGAATGGTAAAAAGGTCGCTAAATAAAGTTTTCCCAGCGCTTTCGTTGCATATTTTTAGGCTACTTATGTAATACAGCACATTTACTCGTGCGTGTTTAGATACTTAATGCATTTAAATGAGAAAATTATGAAGTACATAAGCATATGTGCAGTTTTCTTTTAATCGAAAGTTGCCCAAATTCGAATTATATGATAATTTGGGATATTCATAAACTCTCTACAACTTTCTACACTAATCTTCATATAAAAGTTAAAGTTTAGATATTCAACTGTTACCGAAAATATTTTAAACTGTAGCATGTTAATATATTGATAAATGTATATATATATATATATTTTATATGTTCTTTTTACGCATAATTAAATTCCCCCACCTGCGCACTGCACCGTCAAATTGCACTTCATTTTAATAAATTGCATACTTTTATGCGCTCTCATTAATATGTGTGTTACAGTAACACTTCAGCTTCATTGCCAGCGGAAGTTCATTTCCGTCACTGCTGCTCAGTCCCGCTGCGGGCTCCCCGCCAAAACGGTTTGGCATTTAGGTACGCGAGTGCATATGCTCGTCGCCTTCCTGCAGTTCACGCCAGCAGCTTGGTATTTTCTTGCCAACATATGTCGCTGCCAACTGAAGAATCAAGTGTTGTGCTTAAGTGCTCCGAGCATAAAGCATAAAAGTAGGCTGTTGCATTTTCGCCCTCTACCCAAAAAAGTATGCACTTGCATGCAAAACACTGCTCGTGCCCACTCGCACTGTTGCACTTACAGTCTTGCAAAATGTGGCACACACGGGCGTGCCCGCTGTGTATCACTTGGCTTTGCTACATCAATTAACAGCAGCTTCATGCACTTCACTTGAGTCTCAAGTGTGCTTAATGATGCTCATCGCTTGCATTTTGTGCACTTAACAGTATACAAGCAACACATATGTGCACACATATGAATGTATTGTGTTAGTGTCTTTTTTGAAGCATACGTTTGGGCGCAACAGCACTTTATTTTGCATGCATACAAAATATTATAAGATAAGAAATCACATCGCCATTGATTTTAGTTTAAGCAGAGGCGTTTGCCAAGAGTGCCACATTTAGGCAATTCAAGTGATCCGTTGCAAATTGAGAATTACAGATTTAAACTCCTAATTTAAATATTTTTGGATTCTTTTGTGATAATTGGATAACAATATTTATTGTAATCTTTAATCATTAAGGTTAAATTTAGACTCCAAAAAATACTTATTTAGTATCTTATATATTGTATGAGAACTAAGGTCATCAATTACAATTCTTTCGGCTGAATATTTTATAAAGACATAATATTGGTAAAGTAAAGAGTTCGTTCGGTTTTTATCTAAGAGATGGCGTTATTGTCCATAGTATTAGTGTTACGTGTCACATCATATCATACTATACGGCGCTGAAAACGTGTTTATTCGCGCTAAAAGTTTGTCTTTGACAGTTTTTCGATTGATTGACTCAGTACGTTGTGAGCCCTCGTCAAAAACGGACACCAGCAAAGAGAAAATTCGCTATATTTTACAATTTTTCTTCGATCAAGGCGAAAAAGTAGCCAAAGCGGCTGAAAAAATTAATTTAGTTTATGGGCCCGATACTGTAAACGAACGTGTAGCACAAAAGTGATTTGCTAGGTTCCGTTTCGGTAATTTCGATATCAAAGATGCACCACGCGTCGAGAGGCCTGTCGTCGAAAATTGCGATAAAATCATGGAAATAGTGGAAACAGACCGTCACGTAAGCACTTATTTAATTGCTGATGAACTAAAGATAAGCCAGAAAACCATTTGGAACCATTTGCATAACCTTGGATTCAAAAAGGAGCTCGATGTTTGGGTGTCACACGAACTAACGCAAAAAACATGATGGACCGAATTTCCATCTGCGAATCGCTGCTGAATCGCAACAAAATCGACCCGTTTCTGAAGCGGATTGTGACTGGCGATGAAAAATGGGTCACTTACGACAATATCGAGCGCAAACGGTCGTGGTCAAAGCTCGGGGAAGCGGCCCAGATGGTGGGCAAGACCTGATTGACGGCCAGGAAGGTTTTGCTGTGTGTTTGGTGGGATTCGCAAGAAATCATCTACTACGAGCTGCTCCCCTATGGCCAAACGCTCATTTGAGCCTTTTACTGCCAACAACTAGACCGCTTGAAGGCAGCACTCATCCAGAAGAGGCCATCATTGGTCAACAGAGGCCGAATTGTGTTCCATCAGGACAACGCCAGGCCACACACGTTTTTGGTGACTCGCCATAAGCTCCTGGAGCTCGGATGTGAGGTCCTAATGCACCCACCTTATAGTCCGGACCTAGCACCAAGTGATTACCATCTTTTCCTGTCCATGGCGAATGCGCTTAATGGTGAGAAGTTAGCCTCAAGAGAGGCCTGTGAAAATTGGCACTCCGAGTTTTTTGCCAATAGGGACGCAGCCTTCTACGATAGGGGTATAATGAAGTTGGCATCTCGTTGGCAACAAGTTTATGAACAAACCGGCACATATTTGACTTCAATCGGACAAATGCACACAAAGCTATCATCTTTTGAAAAATCAATAAAAAAATGAAAATTTCTTTTTTTTTAAAAACGTATTCTAGCTTGGATACGCCCGAAGTTCAAGTTTTTCTTGTTTTTTGCTAAAGAGAGGAATTTTCCTTTGTTTAAAAATATTTTCTGATTCGAAGGAATATCTTCAAATCAGCCCAAATACCTGATCTTCACGAAATTATAAGAAATTGTTGATATTTTGTTAAATTCCGAAGCTTGGAGGGTCTTAAATAGACACAATTTACTAATGAGATTCCGCCAAAAGTTTGAGTGAGATGTAATCATTTTCATTGACTGCGGGACATAATTTTGACTTTTTCCTGGATCGATTTTAGAATCATTACAGCAGTTTAATATACTTAAAATTCCTCAAATAATTAAAAGTAAAACTACCGCGTGAACGGTGTTTTATTGTATATAACCCCAAGCCGGTTTCGGTATATATAAATCTCCTTACTTCTTTCGAACAAATTTCACTGTCTTTCGCTTTTGACCTTCGGCTTTTTCTTCTATTCACTGCCAAATAGTTGCTGTGGCACCACGAAATTCACGAAATATGATATGTTGTGTTCAAGGTTATATTGTGCCGCTTTTTCTAAGACAATTTCTATTATTGGCAAAGCAAAAATATGTTCGTTTGCATGCATATTTATATAGTTCATCTGAACTAAAGCAACTATTCACACACTCAGCACATACCCATGACTGTATGTGTGTAATGCGTGACTCCCGGTGCCTAGCACGGATAATATAACGGCACTCACTAACACACATTCGACGCCATATTGTCGCAGTCATTGTTATTTTACTACCGACGCAAGCGGCGGCCATTGACGCGCTCATTGTTGTAACTATTGTTTAGCCGTATTTTTATTCTTGTAGTAATTTCATGTTACTCATACACACAATCCAGCTCCCCGCTTTCGAGCGCTCACGTTGACACTATTTGCTGAGCACTTGTCTTTGTTGCTTAGCCATTTAGAATGCTAAGTGTTTGCTGAGAGACGGTGTAACATAGATGAGCAAGTTGCCGCAACTACGGCCGCCAGGAATGTATGTCCACAGGAATGAGGAGCGTCATACGAATATGTGTGTCACATAAGTGCTTGCATGTGTTATGCTAGCCCTGAAATATGTTAAATA
The DNA here is from genome assembly GCF_042242935.1 of Bactrocera oleae. Lineage (NCBI taxonomy): Eukaryota > Metazoa > Arthropoda > Insecta > Diptera > Tephritidae > Bactrocera > Bactrocera oleae. The sequence goes on from NC_091538.1 coordinate 42,279,579, forward strand.
TTTGATTTTTAGCCTACTCTTACTCTCACTTTCATTCGTATACTCACGTTCTCATCCACCATTTCCCTCACCCCTCCCCGTTTGTTACATTGGCAACCAACACAGAGCGTAATAGTTTTATTAGTATTTGCTTGTGTAGGTTTGTGCGGATGCACATGAGTTTGTTTATTACATTTGACCCAGTTTCTATGCCATTCGTTCTGTTCCCACCAAGTTCGTCTTATCCCTAGCCCCACGCCACATTTTCCACTTTGCTGCCTTTCGCTATTTGTTCATTTTGTTGTTGAATTTGTAAATTTGTTTTGCTTGACATTGTTTTTATTTATTTGTTGTTTTTATTTCTGTATACTTTATTATTGCTGATTGTGGCACTCTACTTGAGTCACTGTTGTCTGTGGCGGCGTCATCGCCAGCAATTATGGAAATTTGTCTGCCGACAAAAAGTTGCAAATTACACGAAGCAAGGCAGAAAGCAAGCAATGATTTGTGTGAATGAAGTAAAAAAGTACAATTGAGCGAAATTGTTTTAGCAATTTAATAGGACTATTTGTCAATATTGAAAAATAAATAAATGTAAATTAGGAAATCTGCTGTCAGAAAACAGTGTATTTTCGGTGTTTGCTTATGAAGAGCAATATCGAAACGGTTACGCATCAAACCTAAATTAAAAAGCTATGAATTGCCATCAAAATAAACTGAAATGAATATTGATATAAAGGTCTCAATCTCTATAGTAAAAGAAGTTGATCTGGATCGCCAAACAAACAATATGCTGGTTATATAGTTCATAAATGTTTTCGTATGCGAAAGTTTTGTGCATGTTAAAAGCTGTTGCGCGCTTATTATCAATACAATGTGGTATATCACATTTTAAAAATCAGACATGAAGAAAGACCGTTGCAATCGAAGTTATAATACTCTTAACCTATACAAAATATTCCATACAAAAACAATTTTTTCAGAGATTGTACCGTTAACTTAAGATGCAATTTATGCCGAACTTGTAGAAGATATCTTATCAAACAACAAAGATTTGCATACAACGACTGGATTTTCAGTTTGTATGGCAGCCATGTACATATAGGTATGGTATAGTTGTCCGATCTGAACCATTTCTTAGGATATTGTATCGTTGCTTTGTCCATCATCTGTGCCATATTTGTGAACATAAATTCCTGATTCGTGATTCTTTAAGATGTCTTGTTAAATAAAAGCGTTTTCCATACAAAGACATGGTTTTGAACGATCAATTTGTATGCCAGCTATGAGAATATACTATAGTGCTCCAATGTCAAAAGTTTTCTCAAATTTCTTATCAAATAAAAAAGTTTTCTATACAAGGACATGATTTTTGGGTGTTCACTTTGTATGGCAGCAGTTGTCCGATATCGCCGATTCCCTCAAATGAGCAGTTTCTTAGAGAGGAAAGGATATGTGCCAAATTTCAGATGGATATCTCAAAGATTTTGAATATATACGGACAGTCAGACGGACATGGCTAAGTCATCTTATCTCGTCACGCTAAGCATTTATACGCATATATTATAGGGTCTCCGACATTTTCTTCTGGGTGTTACAAACTTCGTGGAAAACTTGATATATTTATCCTGTTGAGTGTATAATAATATTGAGAAGTTATTAGATATTTGGTATTTAGCTCTATAAAGCGACTGTTAGCATAAAATCGAATTTCGTATAATAAAAGCTCAAAACGAAGCTTATAGACTAAGAAGTGAGACCTGAGTATTATATATTAGCAAGTGAAAAATCAAATTGGAGACTATTGAAAATAAATAAATTTTGAACACGTGCTACTAATGTTATTACTTCTACCTGCCTCCAAGTTTTCCAAAATATATAATAAGATTGCAATTTTGACAAACGTAGACAAGCCAAAAATTGTGATGAAAGCATTAAAAGTAAAATGAAATGCAAAATAAATTGTGAATTTTGCGAACAGCTGGCTTGTAAACACAAATAAATTATCCGTAATATTTTCTGCGCAAAGCGCCTGACAGCCGGTTATGGCGTACAGTCTGACAGCAAACACACATAAAGCAAACAAAAAAATAAAATACGGAAAGGCGACTAAGTGTAATTTAAAATTCATTTCACTTTCATATTCGTCGTGAGTTAATTTAACGCCAAGCTGACATGACAGAAAAACGTCGGTGGCAGCGGCAGCGCTGACTCTGGTGCACACGTACATAAGTAATGCTAAACTACACGTCGTCACGCCATTGTTTGAAGACTGTGTGTGTTTGTGTGAGAGTGTGCGCAGAATACGCTAACTGGTTTTGCTGGCGGCAATTGCTTTTCGTTCCATTTTTTGACTCATCAATCTGGATATGAGTGTGGGCAGAGCTGAAAGAACGCGAAGATATCGTGTCCGCCAATATTGTTTGGGCTTTGCACTTTAACGGCAACGACAAATGGTATACACACAGAAAAATATACACGTATATTTATTAAAATTTATATTTCTGGGGTTAGACCACTTTAAAACCATCAAAAAAGGTCTAACTTTAACAAACTATAATGTGGGAACGAAAAAATAATCAAAATGATAATAAAAAATCTAAAATATATCTTGGTGTATAAAAACGTCTATAAAAGTATATAAGGTCAATGTTGATAAAAAAAGGAAAAACGTTAATTTCGGTTGCACCGAAGGTATAATACCCTCCATAAAAACAAGATATTGCTCACAAGAACTTTACTTTGATCGGTCAGTTTGTATAACAGCTATAAATAATGAGAGATTAGTTCGCGTATATACAGATAGACAGAAGGACTTGGCTAAGTCAATTCTGCTCGTCACTCTGATCGGTTATATATGTATACATATATCTTATATAGGGTTTTCGACGTTTCCTGGGAGTCAAAAATTTCAACTAACTTAATAACCCTGTTCAGGGTATAAAAATGGGAGATTCGGGCTAATCTTCGGAACCACAATTTTCAATAGAGTCTTTTTGAGCGACGGGTTTTCATGAACTAATAAAAACATGATATTAATCTACCTACATAAGAATTGCTAACATATTAAAATATTAGGTAGAGTAAAAAGTTCGTTCGGTTTTCATTTAAGAGATGGCGTTATTGTCCATAGTATTAGTGTTATGTGTCGCATTATATCATACTATACGGCGCTGAAAACGTGTATATTCGCGCTAAAAGTTTGTCTTTGACAGTTTTTCTATTCATTTACTCAGTTCGTTGTAAGCGCTCGTCAAAGATGGACACCAACAAAGAGAAAATTCGCTATATTTTACAATTTTTCTTCGATCAAGGCGAAAAAGCAGCCAAAGTGGCTGAAAACAATAATTTAGTTTATGGGCCTGATACTGTAAACGAAGGTGTAGCACAAACGTGATTTGCTAGGTTCCGTTTCGGTAATTTCGATGTCAAAGATGCACCACGCGTCGGGAGGCCTGTCGTCGAAAATTGCGATAAAATCATGGAAATAGTGGAAACAGACCGTCACGTAAGCACTTATTTAATTGCTGATGAACTAAAGATAAGCCAGAAAACCATTTGGAACCATTTGCATAACCTTGGATTCAAAAAGGAGCTCGATGTTTGGGTGTCACACGAACTAACGCAAAAAACATGATGGACCGAATTTCCATCTGCGAATCGCTGCTGAATCGCAACCAAATCGACCCGTTTCTGAAGCGGATTGTGACTGGCGATGAAAAATGGGTCACTTACGACAACATCGAGCGCAAACGGTCGTGGTCAAAGCTCGGGGAAGCGGCCCAGATGGTGGCCAAGACCTGATTGACGGCCAGGAAGGTTTTGCTGTGTGTTTGGTGGAATGGGCAAGGAATGATCTACTGCGAGCTGCTCCCCTATGGCCAAACGCCAAATTCGGCCCTCTATTGCCTACAACTGGACCGCTTGAAGGCAGCACTCATCCAAAAGAGGCCATCTTTGGTCAACAGAGGCCGAATTGTGTTCCATCAGGACAACGCCAGGCCACACACGTTTTTGGTGACTCGCCAGAAGCTCCTGAAGCTCGGAAGGGAGGTTCTAATGCACCCACCTTATAGTCCGGACCTGGCACCAAGTGATTACCATCTTTTCCTGTCCATGGCGAACGCGCTTAATGGTGAGAAGTTAGCCTCAAGAGAGGCCTGTGAAAATTGGCTCTCCGAGTTTTTTGCCAATAGGGACACAGCCTTCTACGATAGGGGTATAATGAAGTTGACATCTCGTTGGCAACAAGTTTATGAACAAACCGGCATATATTTGACTTAAATCGTACAAATCACACAAAGTTATCATCTTTTGAAAAATCAATAAAAAACCGAACGAACTTCTTACTTGACCTAATATATAGTATTTACCAGAGACCGTAATTATCATAAGTTTTATTTTAAAAATCACGTAATAATGATTATGCATATGCAGAGTTCATAAGAAACCTTTGATTTAAAAAAAATATTATTTGTGATTTTAATTTTTTTTTGCTCAAAAATAAAAATTATTTATAATTTATTGTAAAATTTAGCAAAATTAATCATTATCGAAAAAGAAAATAATAAAAATCAGAAATTAAAAAATCATCACGGAAATGCTAAGATGATTGAAAAAGGTTTACCGTGACGTTATCTGTTTTTAGTATGTCAATAAACAATTTATTTTTTAGCTGATAGCTTTCAAAATTTAAAACAATGAATGAAAAAAGTCTTTGGCAAAATTAATTAACAGTATGAAATTAATATAACATTATAATTAAAATTTATTAAATTTTTAGCACCTCAGTAAACTGCCGAACATGAGTCAGCAAAATGAAGTAGATATGTAGATGTATGTGAATTTGGTTAAAATATACCACACCATACTCATTCCAATACAGATGTAACCATCTGGTAACATTACACTGCTCGCAATTGAGTGCAGATGTGTGAAAAACACGCAAAAACAATGCGCAGCTATTTAAGCGAAAATATGTATGCATGTGTGTTAACTATATAAAATTTCACAAAAACACAAGGTTTCACATATACAACGATCCATTATTGTCTATCGTATATTCAAACCTTTTCTTGTGTGTTTTTTGTACGATGAAATGGCAAATTGAAATTCCAATCGCTGTGATCAAATTTAATTGGATGCGACAAAAGGATCAAAGGCAGTGACATTTTGAATTTGTATTACATTTTTTATTTGTCACAATTCATTAAATTTAATTGATGTAATTATTTCACACACAAAAGACTAAGTGTAACGTTGAAATCAGCGCATCTTTCGGTATGTGTGTGTATACGTACATATGAAAACACATATATACTTGTATATGTATGTATTTTTGACAGCTGATGTGCGAAATTAAATTTACTCAAAATGAAAGCAATAATAAAGCTTTCATGGCTGTTTGAAAGCATGTAAAAAAGCCAAAAGGCAAATGCTTTCAATTTTATTAAAATGTGTACGTTGCTTTTACTAATCGCCAAATTTGGCGAACATTTAGCAAATGCACTACATATATATATAGTTGTGTGTATCTGAGCAATCACTTTGTTCATCTTATGTTGACTACATTCCTGTTAAATGTCTACAGCACTTGTGCGCCTGCATGTATGCAACGTTTTTTTATTTATTTTAATAAAGCTCGGCAACTACTTTAAATTTTAATTTATCTCCGCATTCTTTCTCTCTATACACAGACATATTTTTGCCGCAACACGCGTTAATATGTTTTTCATGAATTTCATGCATTTTATTGCCAATATTTAAGTAGTGAGAATAGGAGGATTCTTGCGACCATTAAGTTTTTTAGTTAATGACAAACATTCAAAATCATAAATAAAAATTAATTTGCAGCTTTTTTACAACACTACCATTAACATATGAAATTTATTTCAACCGCAATATAATGAAATGGCAATCATGTAAATGTTATCTTGTTTTAAAACAACAAAAAAAGCAGCATTGTTGCGCTTCTTTTTTCGCCTGAAACGGCTTGTTTGGCAATTAAAGTTTTTTACTCTGGAACACATTCATTCATGAGACTTACATTAGCGTGTGCTCGGCGCAGTCATTCGTTGAATTATTACCCGCAATTCATTTTTAAATGGTGGTTGCATTAATGTACACTTCGATTGCCAGACTTCATAAATTTGCGTGTGCTTTGTTGCTGTACTTTTAAATTTTTTAGGTTCGACTTATTTTAATGATGTGCTGACAGTGCTTTACAACGATTTGTGGCATGTTATAGGCGCAGTGATTTATAACAAAAAATGAACATGATGAAAGGCGAGTCTATTTAATATTTTTATGTTAGAAACTAAAAAAATTGTAACATTTAAAATTAAAATTAAAATGCTATATTTATTTTGCATATTAAATTCTTATATTTTTATATCGACAGCATGCTTCAGGCCACTAACTGTTATAATTTTTGTTTATTTTCCTTAAGGATGTGTATGTTGAAGCTCGTAATTGTAAAACAGACTCGGTGAAGCCGTGGTAAAGGGAAAGTAATTTTATGCCACAATGCTAATAATCAGGATATGATATTTAAGCTTATACTTGTGTTTATTTTAAAAGAAAATTGTAAATTGTATTTACATTGAAGAATTTACTGATAAAATTCTCAATTTAATGTTGTGACCAAAAATTTAGCTTTATTATAAAGATAAAAGTTTTCCATTATGTTTTAAAAATGATTTTGAGGAAGTGATCGTCGCGGCTGGTTGGAATAAATTCCAGTCGAGCGCACCGAATATTCTCTTCCAAGGCGTCAATCATCTCGGACTTATCTACGTAGACAAGCGACTTTACACAACCCCATTAAAAATAGTCCGTGTCAAATAGCACGACCATGAAGCCCACGCCACAGGCTGACTCACAAAAGTATCTTTCAATAAACTGATTGTTTAGTTGGCTGTATTACATGTGACGCCGTTTTGGAACCAAAGGTCATCCACATCAACATCCTCCAATTTAGGCACGAAAAAAGTAATTAATCACGGCCCCGTTGACTTTAACTCTCTCTCTGCCTATATATGGTAGTACACAATCAGTGCTTGTGGATTATCACCACTCCAAATACAATAATTTTGTTCATTAACGTACCAATTCAACCAAAAGTGAGCTAATCGCTGAACCAAATTGAAAAAACTGCATCACACGAGCCGAAGCATTATTTTGGCAATAAATTTACACTACTTTCAAATTAAGTAAGTCTGTTGGTTATGAAATGACAAACCAAACTTCAGACCCCACTTGTGTGAGAGCTTTGTAGTCATTTACATTTTGACTTGAGTAAGAGTACATCAAAAATATAATGTCAAGGACTAGTACAAAAGTAATAGTAATAAATTATAGCTGGAAATTTGTAATCTTCATCGTAATTTCATTAATTTAATGTAAGTATTGATAACAATTTTACAAATTTGAATTTAAATTTTATTTAGTTTTATGAAATAAAACTTAAATGATCCCTTGAGAAACCATCAGGTGCTCATCACACGTACGCAAATTTATTGCATAAGATGTGGTATATCTCTTTGTTTATCGTCACAGCAAATTTTTTTTCTAGATTTCCATAATAACTTATGTATCTTTTATCAGTATACTAATAATTTTAATAAAATATGGATTTTTGTAAAAATTTATACTTAAAATGACTTTGAGTACAAAAAATTTTAAAGAATAATTTTTAAGAAAAATCGTAGATCAAATGTGGTTTGTAGCCGACAATTATAACACATGTTAAATTTTTGAATAAATCAGAGTTATCAGGCTTTTAAGAGTTAAAGATTATAAATTTCATATACCTATGTTGGTATTAATATTAGTGACAACTTTTTTATTTAGCAATAGTTTACAAAGCGGATTGATATTGTGTAAGCTTGAGTAGAAAGTGCTCTCAAAAATTTAGGCTCACTAGAATTAAATATTTTGTTAAAACAAAGTTTATGTAAAATTTATTTTTATGCCACATTGTATTTAATTCACTAAATTAAAATTGTTTAAACTCACTTGTGGTTTAAGTACTCAATAAATAATTAAAAGTGCGAGCACAATTTAACTTCAATTCGTAAAAATACAAAAATACAAAGTTGTCAAATTTCATATAAATATGCTAAAGTATACTCGTGGGAAAATATATTTACTTCAGAATCAGCAAACTTCCCCAAAAACTGGTATATTACTCCCACTAACCTCGAAAAGCCGCATCTTTTACTTATTCATTCCCCGCCATTATTTATAGAGACGGATACTTAAATTTTAACTGGAAAGACCATGAAGGCCGTCTTCCTTTATATATCAGCTTATTTACAACACCAAAGCTTTTATATTCGCTTAAGGATTTGCTCAAAACAATTTCGTAGAATTTTCTTTAATAAGCAGTAGCTTCCCATTACGACGGCTAAGCACTTTTCTATTTTTAAAATTTAACTAGTCAAAATGGCTGCATAAAATTCACCCTAAACTCGAAATTTGTCTCAAAAGGCTGACGAACAAAGTCATGCCTGCTGAACTTCTACATTAAAGGACTTGGCTTTCTATGTATGCCAGCGGCCTTTTACATACTTGTACATATTGTTGTTTCTGTTCAAGATATTTACTTTGTTGTTGTAGTTGTTACTTTTCTTTTTAACTCCCCACACCCATTACGCCTTGAATGATGGCACATTATTATTATTCAAGCTGGGTAATTTGTGAAATTTGTGAATAGTTAAGTATGGTAAGTGAGTCGAAACGAGTGGAGGCCGAAGCAGGATAAAGCTGCTGAGTGCTGTAACAAAGATAATAAGTGGTTGGAAGTAGGGTGTTGAGTGTATAAGTATAGATCAGCTAGAGGGCGAATCTGTCATTTCAGCCGGCCCATTGAATGGTACTACAGGCGACAACTTCAAGTTCCTAAAAGTTCATCGGCAGCCCACGAAGAATAAAAAACTACTAAAAAAATACAAATGAAGCAAACGTGGAAACGCAAATGTAAAGCTGGCAACGTGTTGCCGAGGAAAGAGCGGAAGCTGTTGAGGGCTTGTCACAAATTATAAGCAGCTACGCATGTTGCATACAATTAGTAATTTTCTACTTAATTTTCGCGTTTGTGAAACAAACGCTTTCGCTTGAAATGCCAAACAGGTGAATATTAATTGCATATCGGTGGACAGGGACTGGTGGTTGGTACTTGAATGAGCGGGCGAGAGGAAAGCGAATTCTATTAATTTACTTCTATGGCTTGTGCTTAAAACTTTTTGCAGACAAACAATGTTTTAATTGCCCACTTAACGGTGCAAACATCCGCCTCATAATTAATTTTTACTTTAATAATAATTTATATTTTTTTTCACACTCATATCCGCACTCGCCACACGGCCTGCCAGTTATTTTTCTTGCGTCTAGACAATTAATTATTACCAATATTAGCATATATCCAGGCGTTGCGCCGTAAAAAAGGTAGTCAACAAAGTGATTTTCTTGAATGTAGTTGTTGTTCTTATATTAAACGGCATAATTATAAACAAGCAAACTTCTGCAATAATTATGTTGCACGCGGCGAAGTTAAATAGCAAGATTTTTGGGAGAGTAACATATTTGGCAATAACCACCGCAAGATACGCAAACATTATCTTATAATTTACTTTCTAAGGCAGCCTGAAGTTTGCGGAAACTTTTCGAAAAACTGTTCTAATATATTTTTGGACGGCAAAATTGATTTGCGCGGCTGTTTTGCGTAGCTGATGCAAAGAACATAAAATATGAATATACCAAAAGCTATTTAAATAAACCTTTTCGAGTATACTTTAATTTTAAAAGTTCATAGAATTATCTTTAAGTTGAAAGCCACAAATGCTTGGAGTTGGTTTCTATTGTGTTTTTTTTTGTGCTTTAAGTCTACTCTCGGCAAATATTTCAGCAATAATTCGAGTCTCCTGAATTTTCTTGCTACTTTAGAGATACTTAGATACAGTTTTTAAGAAAACCAAAACTTTTCTGCGAATCTATTTGTATAAACTGTGCCTTCAGCAGTGGCAGTACGCCTAAAAGTCACCTCCACCCCGTCTGCTTTGTGTGAATGTTTGCTTGGCATTGCTAATCGCCTGAACACTTTGCATGGTGGGAGAACGCGGATCACGCTTGATTGAGGAATAAATGTAGCACGAGCTGTACGTAGTCTGCTTAGGCTCCACAAACTTGAGGTGCATGGGCGGCTTATTACTAATGCTTTTGCTAAAACTTCTACCAGCGGCCCTGCTCCCACACTTTCAGTGACAGTGGCGGTGGGATTGATTTTAATTAGTCAGCTGGGATAAACAAGCATGGAAAACCCAAAACACAACACACTCCAGCACATAAGCGCCGCAGAACACTTTAACACACAAACTCATTTCATAAAGCTCTCACAACCAAATGGCTTCACGCAGCTGCGGCTAATGTACAGTACAGCACAAATTTCGAACAAAAACAAAGAACAACAAAAAATCAATATGTTGGATTTTCGCGCTTAATGAAGGTGGGCGGAGGCTCATGTTTTATTTTTGGTGAGCTTTAAGTTGCAAAGCCCTCTCGTTTATTATTTTTAATGCCAGCTGTACATATTATTAAATTTAAAAAGAACAAGGCGCCGCCAAGCAATAACAATAAAGCCTGACCTGCTTTCGTCTGCTGTTCAGTTCCTCATTTCAATGCCCCGACGCAGACGCATTCACGGTAATTCACTCGAAATTATTTGGTGGCTTACTTCGTTCGGGTGCATAGCTTTTCGGCCCCCGACTTTCTTTGCTATGCTACTATTTTCGCTTGTGTTCGTAAGCTTTTATAGCAACATGTTTTTGACGTTTCGCTTATTTATTTCATTATTGGAACAACATTTGGTGTTTGACTTTGTCGTCATTTTATTTATTATTATACAAGGGGACACTTGCGTTAAAAGAAATGTTGCAAGCGTAGTGATATAAATAAATATTAAAATAATAACAAGTAAGGAAGTGCTAAGTTCGGATGTAACCGAAGATTTTATACCCTCGCAAAGCAAATGGTATACTCGTTTGCGATTTCTTTGTGGATTGACCGATATTTTCGGTAGAAGGTCAACTATAGGCACTGGGGTCCACATACTCAGTGGGGGCTTAAACAGTTTTGGTTCGATTTAGACAATTTTTGGTCACAAGGTGGCATACTTTAAACATATTATGCGCGCAAAGTTTTACCCCAATATAATCATTCTTGCTTGATTTGTTTACTGGAAAGTGAAAGAATCAGATGGAACTGAAAATGGTGTTAATGGGAAATAGGCGTGGTTGTAGTCCGATTTTGCCCATTTTCGCACTATAACATAGAAATATGAAAAGAAGGTTATGCACCGAACTTGGTTAAGCAGATCCCAAAATGTGGGTTTTCACCTAAAAGTGGGTGGTGCCACGCAAACTGACTAATTTTGAACGCGGTTCCTATAAAGTCATCTTATACCATCCCAGAGATAAAATTTAATAACTCTGGCGTGTTTAGTGCTTGATTTATCGCGCTTTTAGTATTTTTTAACAGTACCGTTATATGAAGAGTGGGCGGAGTTGTCACCCGGTTTAACACACTGTCCATTGAGGAGCTAAAATAATTTGTTGCCCGTGAATCTTGTTATTATAGCTGTAGCGGTTTAGGAGAAATGCACATTAAACTTATTAGGGGCGGGACCACGTCCACTTTAAAAAAAAAATTTAACTGCGGATGCCACTCTCTAATGTGATCCTGTGTACCAAATAACAGTTTGAACAAAACTATTATACTCTGTAGCAACAAGTTGCGAGAGTATAAAAAAATAATTCATATTAGCAAAGTAGCTACCACAAACTGTGTAATGTAATATGCCTAATTAGCTCAGACATGGAGGATTATTTATTTTTAATAGCACTCAAATCAGCAGAAAGGGGATATATCAGTTGCCTGAGGTCATAATAGTGATGGATATATGCATTAGCTAGAAGATATAATTAGGTTAACTACCGTTCTGGGCTAAGCGTGCGGCTGCCAAGTGAAGAGGTGTTTGTGTCCCGTTACAGGTCGTTACAGGTATCTACAAAATTTTTCCACGAGGTATGCTACTAAACTATTGATATACTTGAATACTATTACCGTATTCTGCTTCTAAATTGATCTTTTTTATTTCTTTATGGCAAGGTTAAAAAGTGTTAAGGCTTTCAGCGCTGCCACGACTTAACGGTGATAAAAAATTATGGAAAGAAACACTTGGTAGCACTGATAAAAAATTTCGTTTCTAATAACGATTTCGGGAGATCAAAATTAAATAATCTAACGGGTGATTTTTCAGTCATATGGACTTCAATAAATCATATGATTTTTTAGAGTTGGCCTTTTTAACAGCTATTACTTGATTTATACTCAGTTTGGCTTGCCATTTCAAACTGAGTAGATTTGCTCCTGAACTCCGTTTGCAATTCGTGCAAACCACACTGTACTCCAAATCATCTTACACTAAAATAATGGATCGGTTCACTCGACGCTTCGTACGCTGCGTCTAATATTCGGTTAATTGGTAATTCCAGCAACCATGGATCGCTAACGCACCATGTTTACTCTAGTGAATAGTGGGTCCTCAAAGACCCCGACCAGTACGCACCGAAAACACTATTGGCGCTGTGGAGTAGAGTATCGATAAAGACCCGAATGAGTCCATCCGCAATCGCGCGCAACAATTGGAGCCCATCCACTTTGCGGAAGGATCTTAGATTGCAGGCTTACAAAATCAAACTCCAATCTTAACAAGAAAAATGTTTTCAGCGATAAAGCTCACTTTTGGTTAAATGGGTACGCTGATAAACAAAATTGTCGTATTTGGAGTGATAATAATCCACAAGTCATTGTTGAGATTCCGTTACATCCTCAAAAGTCCCTGTTTGGTGTGCTTTATGGGCAAAGTAAATCATTGATCCATATTTCTTCAAAAATTAAAACGGTCATAATGTTGCAGTGTATGGGGAACGCTAAGGTACCTGAATTGAAAGATGTTGGTGTGGATGACCTTTGGTTCTAACAAGTCATACAGTCAACGAAACAATTAATTTATTAAAGGAAACTTTAGTGTGCGCATATCTTATCTTCCGTCATGGGCATGTGGCATGTACTATAAGATCATGCGATTTAACACCGCGATGCAATTTTTGACTATGTGATGTCACATGTCTGCGCGGTTAAACCCGAGGCGATTAACACCTTGGATGGGAATATTCGGAGCGTTATCGCCGCGGCGATCACTTCCCCGAAATAATTTTTAGAAACATAATGGTGAACCCTTATCTTAATAACAAAGCTAAATTCTTGTCTATAATATTAAATTATCTGCATTTTATCTATTCTTGAAAACCACATGTCTAAAAAATAAATATTAGCTTTACAACTAATAATAAAAATCAAACTGTGTTTGCTACTGATTTTTTAGTTATAGAGATTGAGTTAAGACAAGAGAAAGTCTTGAAAGGAAATATCAGTTAGCTAGTGAGCAAATTTCGAAATGGGAAAAAAAGATGTGACACGTATCTACTCAGATGTCATAATGAAATATACATAAGTGTATGTTATTGATATACGCCGTTAAATATTCAATAAAAAGTTTCATTTATATCAATAATATCACAGTTAAAAATAAATTACATTTTAAGATTTCTTCGTAATATATAATTTTTATAGCATTTGCAGCAAATTCTTACTTGTTCCTTTAAAATGAACTCACTTATTTAAATTTGGTTGATACTTCGAGGAATTTTCTCTAACGCATAAGAATACACCACTCAAATAAAATAAAATTTTTCAAACTATATGTTCATAAATGCATCCAACCCCACATGAAGTTTGCTAAAATCACACTTCCACATCATTGAACTCAAATGGAGTGCTGCAAAGTTGTTGAGTGCGCACTCATACTTGTACACTTTGTATGTGTACTCAAAACAAAAACAAAAATTAAAAAATATAATAAAGTAAATAGTCGTGCGACCTTTCAGTGAGGCATTCAAGAGAAAAATGCATAAAATGTGTGGCAAGATGGAAATATATTTACAGAATTATGTTGCGAATGCAACGGAGAATAGAGAGCAATAAGAATAAAAAACACACAAATATTTACTAAATTATAGCATTTTGCATGCAGAGGAACGGAAGTTGCCGCATAACCAACGGTATTCGCACTACTGTGCGTGGATGCCGCATAAACACCTTTCAACATGCCAAAAATGTTTCACGCCACAATAAACGCGCACAAACATTAAACGTTACGTTGCTTCGCGCGCATGACGCCGCATGTTGCTGGCTGCTAGTTGCAAATTGCATTGCGTCAAGCTTGCGTTGGCGCGGCAGTAGTTGCAGCATTGAAATTACATTGAACTATGAGAAATGAAAAAGCGCTGAAAGCAAGTGCACGAGCTCTTCATGAAAAACGATGTGCCACACTTTTACTCACTGCGCAAATGACTGGTTGGTGAATGATGAAGTGGCTGCCTGCTATTGACGCACCTCCAGTTCAATTGTAAGTGAGCGCATAAAAGGTGTGCTATTGACAGCAGCTGCAGCAGCAGCGGCGCCGCCGTTAACCTATCAGATACACACACACTTTCTCAGAGAAAGAGAACGGAAGAAAGTTGCCTGCATTTTCTGTGTGTGTGTGAGTCTACAAATAACTGCAGTATGAATATTACTTTGCTGCATTTTTCAAATATCAAACACAAGCGCTCTCACAGAAATATTCCCATCATTCGTCAGGCGTAAGCATTTTCAGTAAGTTTTGCGTCAATTATTTGTCTTTCTGTACTCAAATATAAGGTGTGTTGCAATCATGAGTGTGTGTGTGTGTGTTTTTTTTTTGTTGAATATTTAGACATCATAAATTTGCCAAATGATTTTGCATTTGCCAAAAAAAAAAAAAAAATGCTTTACTGCTTACCAAATGAACTTTGGAGGATGAACTGGGTGAAAAGTAAACTGCTAAATTTAGCCACGATAAATCCGTATTTGAACTTCTATATAAGGTTGAGTGCTTGAATTTTGTCAAATGATATTGAAGCAACATTCCCAACCAAATGTACATTTTTGAAAAGTGGTCGTCCCGGCATATTTCATGCGAAATTCTGCTCTAGCACATAAGACAAAAATCTCCCGGCAGTGGCTTAAAAGCATATTTCTGGATTCATAGCACCAGATGTGTGGCCGTCAGGAAGTCCAGATTTGAATCCATTGGTCTACAATTTGTGATCAGTGTTGTAGAACATGGTCTGTCGAACACTCAACATATATGTGCTGGCAGCTATTGCACACGAATTGAGATAATAATTTATAAATTAGGAACCGAAGTATCAACGTATTTGATTTATTGAGATATGTTATCAGAAACTAAGTGTTTTATATAGCAGTATGATCAAACCTTATGTGATGCTACAATAAGATGCTTCTGAAACCCACTATCCTAATTGTTAGGTGCAATCGGTAATACCTAATATTTTCAAAACTATTATCAGAGATCAAATAGCTTTTTCGATTTCTCCATTAACTTCATGTGCTTCGCATGGATTCTGTAAAGAATAATCTCCTCTAACAAATCTGCCTAAACATGAGAACCATGTATCAACGAGTTTTAAGGAGAATAAGTATAATTAAATACCCTGACTTTTGCAAATCTTTCGATCAAGTAAACCACTTAATATTCGGGCAAAACTTTATCTTCGGTTGTTTCAACCAAGAATTCTTTAGTCGGTATTTTCTTATCTCAGTAATTGCACATTACGAGTGATATATAAAATTCAAATTCAGATTGCCTCTTTAGGTGTTCTGAAAGGTTCGATTTTTTTTTTTGTTATGTTTTAATCACATATTTTCTGTTAGATTTTAAGGCAATGAAATAGTTCAGTATAACCCCACATTATGTAATAAAAAACTATAGTCTAGGGCCAGTATTTAAATTTTTTGTCTTGAAAGTTACCTTAGGTTTAATATTCTTGTTAATACAATTTATTTGAACGCTAAACGCGCTCTTTCTTAATTTTCTTAAACGGGAGGGATTTGAAGGATTTAAGACCTCTTTGTATAACTAAAATTCTTTTCTCTATTAGTAAGGCCTATATTGCAGTATGACTCTATGTCTTGGAACACTACTTCTTCTTTGGCATTACAATCGTGGGTTGGTCTGAGTCGAGAACTTAGCCAGTTGCCTCTATCTAACTACATCTATGTCGTGATTTCATCTCCTGCGCTATTTATCGCCCACGTGGATAGATCCAAAGGGGGTGAGGATGGAACATTACTAATCAAATCAATTCTGACAAGTTCAAGCCCGTTCAAAAATAATGTTTACGTTTTGTCTAAGAACATTTTCGAAAGCGTTCTAGGCTTAGACTTCCTCCACATACTAGTATTTTGAAACTCATAAATCTTCCTCGTCGGAGGGAAGAGGTTCACTTAATAATCTCAGTAAAACTTATGAATGAGTCGGTTTAAAGTTCATTTATTTTGTCCAAAGTTATATTTATAATCCCAGTTCGCTTATCGTGAAACTTTAGACTCTTGCTTGGAAATTATCTTAAACAAATTTGGAACTAAAACCACCAGCTTTCCTACAAAATAATCACATACTTTTTCTCTCTTTCTTTCTTGAATCACTGAATATGCTATTCTGGTGTGATTTTGCGAGTAAAATAATTTATGCCTGTTGTTTGTTCGATTCGGCACAATCCAATCGCTGCCGAAACCATTAAAGTAACAATTTTAATTAAGAAGACGATTTTCTTATACTTCCTTGTATCCACTCATTTGTTTATAATCATTCATTTATGTAATTCCATTGGCCCAAAATAAAGCAGATAAAAATATGCAATAATGAAAATAATAATATCTGCATGGAGAAATACTTACACGTAACGGTAAGTGTTGAAGCTGCTCGTTATAAACGTCAACAACAGATACACGTCATTTGGTTGTCTACCCTCATTCGCCTGCACGCTTGTTGTTATTCTTCCCAACTACGCTGAGAAATCCCAAACTGAGTTCCCTCTTGACATGTACTTTATATATCATATATATTTGTATGTACTGTCAGATTTAAGACGAATGCTTTCCTATATTTTTCGGAAATTCATTCCACATGAAATATTGTTATTGTTATTATTGCTGTGGCTGCAACTGGCTTGATGATGACACTGTTGTTGCTTGGTTGCTTGCTGCGGAAATCTTTATTGTTATTATTATTGCTGAATGTTAACTGAGCGTTGTTGTCATAGTCTGCGACTGTTATTACAGCAACATGCCACGAACGTGATGTGCCACAAGAGGTGAAGCATAGTTTTACATATACCATATATATAGGTATATGTATATATACATATATAGACATCCGCATGATTGTGTTTTAAGTGCAGCATCACATGCAACAATAACAATAACATACAAGAAAAGTGAGTGAAAACAGCTGCAAGATCACAACCAACACACGCACTCAAACACACACACACGCCCGCAGCTGATGAAGACGCCGAATAACAATGCAACACGCACTCGACGCACACGCAACACAATGTCGTACATTTACGATGGCGGATGACGTGATTGCCTGCGAGTGGCAGTCATGCAACTTGACATTTCGCTTGGCTTTTGTTTTCGTTTTCAGTGCCATCAATTGCTGTTTTGCGCGCTTGTTGTGATTGTTTTTACTTTAAATTGCGCAGCAGTGAGTTGATTACCACCGCCACCCATCTGCACTTGCATTACAACGCACATGTGTGGCCGGCAGTAATTTTATTGCATATACGCAGCTCGTTGCACATACACACACATACACATATATGTTTCTTCTACGTAGTGCGTTGCTGGATTCTGGTGCGTTGTCAACATGTCGCAACCAGGCTCCTGTCGCTCACAGTCACATGTGTGTGTTCGCAGTTGCATGTGCAGTGGTGTGGCAGTCAATCAAGCAGCCACTTAGCTGCGTTGTTGCAACACGTACGTAAGTGGTGGTAGAAATTAAACGGCATGACCGTGTTGATGTTGCATGTAGCGCTAAGAGAAGCACGCCGTGATGTTTCCCAGTCAGTCTGCCAGCATATTGCACATTGTTACATTTAAACACGAAAATTGCATGCTGCATGCAGTGAGCCTTCGTGCAACATACCTGCAGCGACTGCAAACGAGAGTGCAGCGATTGGTTTATTGCTTGCATTGCATGTCATTGCTTTCGTTGCGAGTGTGCCTTTTTGTGGTCTTACTTACAATGCACAGGTGTATGTGTGTACATAAATATTTATAACTATTTTTTAATAATTATTTCGCCTTAATGACTTCTGCGTCTAAATGCCAGTTGCCGCAATTAAACTGGCGCATTCGCTTGCTGTATGTTCTTGCAGCAAACGTTGCACAGGTGCTGCCTGGTCAATGAATAGTGACTACTATGTCACCCAGTCACTAAAGCGGAAATGTAGGTCTGTAGAACAACCATAAACAAGGAACCAGAAAAAAAGTTAACTAAAAGGCTCTTTACAAATAAAGAAGTCCCTATACAAGAATTTAATTTTGATCGTTCTGTTTCTATGGCAGGTATATGCTATAGAGAAAAGCACGTGTGAAAAATTTCAGATCGATAGCTCAAAGTTGAGAAACTAGTTCGCATATATACAGACAGACTGATATGGCTAAACTCAGCTCGGCATGCTGATCATTTTTATATATTTTTATAAAAATTGAGTTTTTATGATGCTAACTAATGGCTCTGCGTGATGCGAAGGAAACGCGGATATGTAACTTTTTTGTGGAGGAAAAATTGAAATATCTGGTCTCTAGGAAAGCTTGTCAACCTTATCCAATAATAGCTCAAGATATTATAACTGATTCGCTTTTTTCCAAAGACCAAAGACCTTACATATTTAACCTGCTTCATAGTTCTCACACATACAATACTTACACATATTCATATATAATGTCCAAACTGTAGTTTTAATAAAGCATGACACGCTTATACTTCCGCTGACTTATTTTGTTGTAATTTATTTGCAAACATTTCAAAAAATTTACTCAACTACCAATATGTGATTATACTGAATTGAATCTTGCATTATTTAATATTTTAAAATATTAATTAAATGTAAATATAATAAAGTAAATGTACGCATATAAAATATACAAATATGCCAGAAATGTAAACACGACAAACATTTATAAAATTCACTGGAACATTAGCATTGAATAAAAAATGTTTATAAATAGACCAAATAAAATTAAATTTAGCAAAAATAAATTCGAAATAAATTTCAATAAATAACAAACAAAATGCAAAAACACTGCAATTGTATACACCGACACACGGACACATATACATATCAGGCTGACTTATAACCAATGACAATGCGCTTGTGTTAGCGCCTGAAGTTATGCAGTGTGTGCGGGCAGCTGCGCAAATACGCACAACATTCGATGAATACAATGACAGCTCCAATAATTTCGAAAATAAATGCAGCAATCCGTGTAATTTATAATTCACCGGAGCCGATTGCCACCCGCCGCTTGCAAATTTGGCTATGACATTTATGCAACATTACAGTCAAACATCTATGTATCTTTGCCAGTACTAGGATTACATTCTATTAAACAGTTATATTTACATACGCGTATGCTCCTCGCAATAAAATTAGTTTTGTTTTAACAATATTTGCAATTTGCATGCATAAGCGTACCGCACATATATATATACCTTTGAGAGATATTACAATTTTTTTTTCACAATTGTGTGAGTGTGCGCATGAGTCCTTAATTTGCATATTTTATGCATTCGGATGCTAAATTATGAATTTAAAATGCGCTTGACTGCGCCAAAAATGCTGCCACGGCAATGCGCTTAGATGGCTATAGCTATAACCACTTTGCATAAGCACATATACATATGTATATTTTTGAGCGGAAATATTGGAGCAATATATATTTTTAATAGGGTTAGTAAAGGCTTTATATATCCATACATACCATTTGGAGCATTAGTATTAGTTATTAAGCCATTTAGAGAAATATAGCGTTACCAAATTATTACCGAATATTGAGATTTTTGGATTTTAAAACTAAGCTAAAAAAGGACACATTGATCGTGATCTTTGAATTGACAGATATTTTTTTTATAAACTTTTATTTTTTTTTAAGAATATAGTGAATAATTATATACTTATGCACTTATATACCATGCTGGTTTCTATTCAATATATTGAACATAATTATTTAGTTGACTTTTAAATAAAGAATTAATTTTTTATTGATTTTCGTATAAACTATTTATTTGTGCCTGAAACAACGAGTTCTCTATTGTGTAAATATTTTGTTTACCGAACTCTAACCGAATATAAAGAGGACTTAGCGGCATAGATATTCCAGTAAGCAGATTTTAAAATATTTTTTTGGTATCTAGGATAAGCTTTCCAAGCCTTCGTATTAAGCTATATTTATCATTAATTAAGAAGATATTAAAAAATTTGTTTTTTTTTTCCAAATAAAATACGAGTAATCGCCTCACGCTAATGCACTATATATGAAAGTATACTAATTATTAAATTAATTTATTTACTGATGCGTTATCAAGGCACGCATAAAAAATTGCATTTGCTCACTGAGAATAGGAACTATTCCCGTAATATTCATAATTGTTTCCACAACTTATAGCGCACACAATTAAATAAAAATTACTAAATTATTTCAGTTTTTGTTATTTTGTGTTTGGACATTTAAATTCAATTAACAAATTAGCATTACACTTTTACTAAGCTAATTTGGTTTATAATGCTCACAAATTATAAGCATACCAAAACATAATGTGTAATTACAACACTAAAAACTGTTTAGGTAATTTTTGTAATTAAAAGTCGCTTAAAAATCATATTTTGAATACAATTAGCGACTACATATAACGGATAGTTGATTCATGCTTAATATCACGATATATTATATATTAGTTTGTCACCCAGGTAAGGTAAAGTACAACAACAACTATAAATGGGTAAATTATAAGTTTCTTTAAACACCAGTAAAATATATGAAATATTTAAAATATTTACCTAGAAATTTACAAATAGTTTTGGATTTGTATTTGGTATTTGTAGCAGAAAATTATTATTATGATATACATTTTCGTTTTGTTTGTCCATTAATCTTGTGCTAATATGGGTTAAGTGTCGCGTGAAGAGCAGAGCTGCATGTTTAAAGAGATGACATTTATTTGCCATTCTATTTTTAAATAGTAATGGATTTATGAAGAATCAAAATAAATTATGCATTTAATTAAAAGTATTTATGCGGAATTTTATACCCCATAACCTTTATTCCGAAAGTAACAAGGAAAAATAATAAAGAAAATTTAAAAAGTAAGGAAATTAATCAATCTATTATAAAGGGATAGTTATCATATATTTCGCATGAGTGAGGAATTATAATAAAATATAAGCGGTTTCAGCAATTAAATTTGCGTATATGTTTTTAATATATATTAATAGATATAATAGTAAATTCATATAATTATACTAGTTTTTTTTTCATACTACAATTTCGTTTTAAAGTTTTTCTTAATATACTATATATTACTGACTTTATAAATATTTCTTTTCTTTACAGGTAATTTTTGTTACAGAACGGCAATATTAAAAAAATGTATTTGCGCTCTCCAGTAATAAATAAAAAAATGGTTTCCCAAAATCTTAAGGATAACTGTGCATCGTGAAGGGTATCCAATAAAAGGTGTCAAACGCCTACAGTAGCGAAATTTATCTAGACCGGTGGTAAGTAATCTCGACCACGCTCTCCGACATACTATAAAATTAGCATGCGAGGAGTGATCTAAAATTCCATGACTGTGCTTGCAAAAACCGAGAAAAAAATGTAATTCTTTATTTACTCTCATGCGTGTTTTTTTCATCCATCACCCGCCAGCTAAATATGTTTTAATGAGTGGCCGGTTATATACGCACATAAAAATGAGTTTAATGCTGGGTAATGAAGTGAACTGAAATACCTCGGCTCATAACTATCAAAAGGCTGCATGCGCATACTGCACTATTTATATACTCTTGTACATACCGACACCAGTTCAGAACGCATGTAGCGAAAATTTGAAACAACTTATTTTCTTTCTCACTTGGCACACACTCGAAATGCAGTGCTGCCCCTATAGTTTCATGCATCGTTTGATATTTTATTGCACCGATTCATACAAACTATTCCTCACATTCATGTGACTCACAAGCAATTCAAGTTATACTTGGTGAATCAAAACTCTGACACGCTTTTGCTTAAAGTGCACTCGGGTGAGGATAGAGATTGCTGCGGGAAAGGAAGTCGATTTTGCACTGTACTTTTCATTTTATGTGTGTAAAGTCTCTCCATTCCACTCTTTTTTACGCAAACAAAGAAAATTTGCACTTCGGACATACTGACACAGTGAAATATCAATCAGAACTTCCATAACGTGTTGTCATATTTATTTTTAACTTAGCCCTTTTCTAGCGCATGTCAGCTTTCTCAGTCCCATTTATAACAATACCAGAAAACTTGCTGTAAAATCAACTGACATCGTTCTTTTTTAACAAATCTGTACACGTGAACTTCAAATTTGAAAGTTTCTTGTATGGTTTTACCTATAATTGTCAGAAGAATTCACTTCTTTGAACTAACATGCATATATTTGTGTGTGTAGAATTTGACCTGAAGTAACAGCCAGTGACAGTATTCTCTCAAAAGCACCGTTAAATGCTCTGGTAATGTAGAATTTTCAGCGTTTGTGAAGTATTCCTCTACAAAGAGGTTTATAGATATAATCTATAGGGTCGATATTTTAGTATATTCCCCAAATCAAATATCGAATATGCATCCCTATTATTCTATAACAAAATTTGATTTTTTTAAATACGTTTTATATTTGTTATATAAATATATCTGAAGGTGTTAGGTATCTTAAACAAAAAAATTTAGCAGGGAGTAGAAGCTTCCGATAAATATGAATCCATAGCGTTGTTTCTAAATACTAGACAAAAGCCACCTACATATTACAATATAATACAATGACAATATTCTATAAAAAATTAAAATTAAAAAATCAATGCTATATATCAGAGGTAAGCCCCTAAGTCGGTCAAATTAAAGCAAATTCGGGTTACTAATTCAGCTAGTTAGTCAGATGTCTTTTCTGGAATTTTTTCCTGTTAATGTTTTCCAAGATGTCAATTGTGTATCAGTCTTATAATAATTAAAAAAATAATAATAGATCTCTATAGAAAAATTTAATTTTTTGGGGTTAGAAAATTTAAAATATTGCAAATTGCACATTTAGTGTTCCTACAAGTAATTGATGTTTGAAGAAAACACATAAATATGTAAAAGTCATTGTAGACCCCATTATTCAATCGATGCATAATTGGTGTTATTCTCACCATTTTCAGAGCATTTAATAATAATAAACCCAACGATTACCCTCCTCCCGCCCAACCGACGCGAGGGGCGCAATCCGCATACGTGCGGAATTAGCCGAGTCAGAAAAGGCAAGAGAGTTTTTTAAGTGTTGAGATCTAAAACTGCTCAGCTACAGAAACAAAAATTTCAACAGCTAAGATCTAAGGTTACAATATAATAAATTGTTACATTTTCATTTATTAAGAGAAAACAATAAAGTCTTTTTAATTTTGAAAAGTGAGTCAGATAAGTCAAATGTGCTGGAATGAGAATTAAAATCATGACATATACGGCGGAATGGCTCGTTTAGTTCAAAATTTGATCTACAGGATTTTAGCAGTAAAGGTCTAAACTGCCTCGAAAGGCGAACCGGGATATTAAATTTAATTTCAGACAGGAGAAAAGAACTGCAAACAGTTCCATTCAAAAGTTTCACTAAGAATATTATGCCAAGCATTTCCCTACGACTAGAAAGTGTAGGTAGATTAATAAGTTTTAAACGACTTGTGTATGGAGGTAGACTTACCCTAGCATCCCATCGGAAATGCGCTAAGGCGAAAAGTAAAAATTGTTTTTGAACCGACTCTAACTTGTCAGAATGGATTTGGTAGCTAGGGTTCCATACCACAGAGCCATATTCCAATATAGGTCTAACCAAAGTTGTATAAAGTGTTTTAGTAATATACGGATCTCTAAATTCTTTAGACCAACGTTTAACAAAACTGAGGACAGCTTTTGCTTTCAAGACCATGGTATCAATATGAAGACTGAAATTAAGCTTAGGGTCCATATTAACTCCCAAATCAACATAGTTTAAAACTTGCTCTAGAATATGGTGTTTTATTACGTAAGAAGAGGGGTGCACAGATCTACGGGAAAAGCACATCGTCTTACATTTATTGAGATTCAATGGCAAATCATTTCTATCACACCATGCAACCAAATTGTTTAAGTCTGTTTGCAACAGACACCTTTCCTCAGTTGAAGTGTATGATTTAAAAAGCTTTACATCGTCAGCGTATAATAAAATTTTTGAGAATTTTATTACTGAAGAGATATCGTTAATAAACAACAAGAACAGAATCGGGCCAAGATGACTACCTTGCGGAACACCAGAAGAAACATTAATTGTATCTGAAGGTGTATCCTCAAATATCACTCGTTGTGTTCTATTATAAAGATAGGAAGATACCCATTGAAGGAATCTTGGCTGAAAGCCCAGAAGATCAAGTTTATGTATGAGAATCGAGATATTTACTTTATCGAAAGCTTTGCTAAAGTCTGTGTATATAACATCCGTATGCTTATGTTCCCTAAAACCCAATGATACATGGTTTACAAATTCAAGTAAGTTTGATATAGTCGAGTTCCCTTTACGAAATCCATGCTGAGATGGGGAAATTAACGGAGAAATCGAAAAGGTTATATGGTCAGTGATGATAGCTTCAAAAAGTTTAGGTATAACTGATAGTTTTGCGATACCTCTATAGTTTTCACTGTTCGATCTAAATCCACTTTTATGCAAAGGGATTATAAATGACTGTTTCCATATTGAAGGAAATATACCGTGTTTAAGAGAGGAATTAAATATCCTTGTCAAAGGCAAGTAAATATATTTGGCACTATTTTTTAGGAAGCATGAGGGTATCATGTCTGGGCCATAACTAAAAGATGGTTTTAACTTATTTAAATTAAAAAGGACGTCTTCTTCTGAAATAACTGGGGCGTTAATTAAAGTATTCGAACACAGCACTTGCTGATAAGAAAAAGTTTTGGAAGAATTATTACAGTAGTTTGACTTGAAAAATTCTGCAAACATATTGGATATAATATCATTGTCACTTGAAATGATAGATTTGTATTTCATTGCGGACGGAAATTTGGAAATCCTGCGTTTGGAGTTGACGAAATCATAAAACGATTTTGGATTACTTACAATATTTTTTTTAACTTTATTTAAGTAATTATTATAACATTTTTTGTTTAGGTCAAAATATTGTCGACGCAATAGCGAATATTTAGAATAGTCGACAAGTGAACCGGTTTTTTTAAAATGTTTAAAGGCTCGAGTTTTTCTGTTTTTCAATTTATATAACTCTTTCGAAAACCACGGACTTATACTTTTGTTTTTGTTAACAATTACTATTGGAACATACTTTTCAAATAATTTCATAATAATATTATTAAAATGAGAGACACTCAATTCAGTGTCACCATTATAATTAGGCCATGTTATTGTAGAAAGTTCTATATTTAATTTTTTTAAATTAGCTTTTGCAAAGTTAAACCGAGTACAGAAGCACGAAGTTTGATGATTATTATCCCGTACAATGCCTGAGATTTCGACAGATATTTCCAAAGCAGGATGATATGAGTCCTCTGGTAGAACAAGAGGATTACTCTGAATAACGGAACACTTTGCAGAGGTATCAACGTATACTAAATCTAAGCATTTACCAAATTTATTCGGAATCAAATTAATTTGGTTCAGACCCAACTCGGACATTTTTTCGAAAAACTCATTAAAACATGACCGATTGCAAATCGGCACGATATAGTCATCGAATGGTTTCCACGAAGCACACGGTAAATTGAAATCACCTAATACAATTATTGAATCTGCATTATTTGCCATCGAGGTAGCACTATTTATTAAAGAAGCATGCTGCAT
This sequence comes from Bactrocera oleae, assembly GCF_042242935.1. Classification (NCBI taxonomy): domain Eukaryota; kingdom Metazoa; phylum Arthropoda; class Insecta; order Diptera; family Tephritidae; genus Bactrocera; species Bactrocera oleae. The sequence goes on from NC_091538.1 coordinate 42,305,683, forward strand.
GTATACAGATAAGTCGGAATGGGGTGGTATATAAGATAGGGTTAAATAAATAAAGCAACTATTAACGTATACTCTAACACATTTAAATTCAAATGAGTCGGTCCCTGGAACAAGAATATTTTCAGATGGGATAGAGGAATGCACGGCAAATAGAACACCTCCACCGATTCTGTTCAGTCGATCACATCTAAAAATTTGAAATTCACTGTTTAAAATCTCATTATCAAAAATGTGAGGTTTTAACCAAGTTTCTGTAAATCCAATTATATGGAAATTAAAATTGGAACTGTTCAAATACAAGTCAGTTAATTTTGTATTAAGACCTCTAACATTTTGATAATAAATGCTTAGCGAATTTCTACCAATCAGTTTTTTATATCGGTGGTTGCTTTTGGTAATTTAACACTGTTTTCCTCAGTTTGACTTCTAAGTTTAGGTTTAAATTCGCGTACAAAAGTCCCAGGTGGCCAGAATGAACTATCTAAGATCTTTTTGAATGTTTCAAGAGATACGTCTATTTTAAACGATGATATACTTCTATCATAATTGAAGTTAAATTTACGTATATTGATATCATCGATTTTTAAACGTGACGAAATGTAAGATTTAATGTCCTCCACCAAGGTATCTTTGGCAAGTCTCGAAATAAATATAGACTTTTTAGGTGGAATAACTATCAAGTTATTAACTGATGCTACTAAGTTAATAGGGGGAGCCTCTGGAATTGTGAGACACTTATTACTATTAGATAGAGCTTTTGGGGAATTGAGCTCTTTGGAAGTTGACGGCTTATCACCTTGAGGGCAAGGAGAAGAGAGATTTATTAGGTCATTGGGAGGAGACGTTCTTTTCTGAACAGAAGAACTAAGTGTTACTTCATCGGAAGGACGTTTACGCTTAGGAGCAGGTTTAGAGGATTCGCGTGAATCATTCAGGCACTTAAAAGATTTGAACAATTTTTCATAGTGCCTAAATTTTTCAGTGAGGGTTACAAGATCACGACCGATTTCGTTAAAGCCATTGCGTGTCTCCCTATAAACTTTAAATAGATCGATTTCAATAGATCTACAATTTAAACAGGACCAACGCAATCCCTTACAGTCGATAATAGAATCTAAGATTCTACCAGTCAGTCCAGCACATTTAATATGGGCAAGCCCATCACGAAGCCAGCATGAAACGTAGCGATCTGACTCGCCTTTAATGTTACAATTGGGGAAGTTACAAGACATAATAAACCACAAGAATGAAGATCAAATAAAAGAGAAGGTATAACAAAATTTAATAGATTAATAATAAATTAGTGTGTTAATAAAATATTAATAATAATAAATTCAATTAAGAACAATTTTTTTTTTTTTATCAAAGTTTAAAACCAAGACAATTTGAAGAAGCAATATAGCGAGCAGTTTTAGAAGCACTGTAACAAATAAAAAACTAAACGCAACACAGCTGTGAATAAAGAAGTAAATAAAATAAACAAAGTGAGAAAATAGAATAAAATAAAACAAAATGAAAGAAAGGCTGACTCGACACCAAAAGTTGGAAAGTTTAAACTTTTTAATACTTTTTAATACCGCACAAAACAGAACATAAAATACTTATCATGAAACTGAGAGTTTAATCACTAAAAATTTGTATTAACACGGTAATAAAAATCAGTTAAACTTCGAGAATTTTTTAATATAAAAACACAAATGTACACAGCTAAAAAAATTGCAGCTTAACAGCTTGAAGTGTTGCCACCTTTTGATGCCACTTATGAAATTCTGAATACCAACTAGAGTATTCTTTACTACCTATGTCCTACTAAAGTGTGATACAACTAAATACAAATACACTCTCACAAATCATCATTTCTCAATATAATTACTCTAAACCCAAAATAATCGGCATTAAATATTGTATATGTATCATCTCTCACATCGAAAAAGATACACTTAAGTTCACTATACCATATCTTTGTTCCTACTCTTTAACTTAATATTATTATTAACAGACGCTTTAGGGTATGCGTCTGTCATTAATATAATGGATATAAACTCATAATTGCTGGTTTATACAGCGATCATAACCAAAGTGTTACTAATTTGAAAATTGCTAATGCTAATTCGTCGAAGCATGTAAATTGCCTTAGCATTATCTTAATGCGAAAATGATTAAATATCGTGACGATTACAATTAAGTGGCCGTTTCTAAATGATCTACTAGTTATAATACTGGATATAGTAATTGGTATTTTATCACTAAAAAATATAAATGCAAATGCATATGTATATAATTACAAATAACGCTTGGATTTTTTTCAAAATAATTTGTTGGGAGAAATAACTCAACTAATTATTAAAAATATTCTGATGATATGATTTATAATTTTATAATTGTAGAAAAAATGTTAATCAACCTCTTGCGCTGTAGTTTGTTTTTGTTAATTTAACTCTTTATCGGCATATTATTTTTCGCATGCGTGCTTGAGATAATGAGGTTGACATACTTAAAATTTAATTGCTAACAAATTGTTGGGAAGAAAAATCCAAAATGTGTTAACATCAACTTATGGTAGGTAAAAAAAATAAAAAAAACTAGTAATTGTCATGCGAAATTATTAAATTTATACTCATTCTTGGCAACAGCATTTTGCTTGATATATTCTCACTAAAACGATATCCTTCAGTTTGCCAAGGTTTTGCATTAAAGTTTTAGGTATTAGTTACTGAATATTCAGAGATATTTCAAAAAAAGTTTGATCTCTTTAAAACAATTTTTGTTATTTTTTAAATATAAAGACTTTGCTTTTATATTTAGATATTTTTTTATTATTTTATTTTAAATAAATAACCATGCCACTAGGTGTAGAGCACACTGGGTCATATATTTTCAAATTTTACAAAGTATTCGGATGTTCTTTGAGGTTTCATTCATTTTCATTTACGCATTCTTATCGAAACGCGAAACCGCTGTTGAAAGAAAAACAGAAACATTCAAATATTAGCAAATGGAGACTAGTTCTTAAAGTGATCAAAAAAGCTCAAAAAGCAACAAAAAAATAACAACAATTATGGCAAATGTACAGGCAATACCATAACTCGGTTTCTGATGGCACAAAACCGCCAGTGGCATCAACGGGCCCCAGTGGTTGCAATGGTTGTGCGCCAGCAGGGTATTTGTTGCTACTGTCCTACATTTTTCATGCTTTATTTTTGTTGTTTTATTTACTACATGCTTTTCTTATAATTCTATTTTGTTTTCTTTCTGGACGCTGTTCTTTTTTAACTTAATATTTAAAAGCACGTACTCTTTTCTTAATTGGGTGGGATGTTTTGTGCGGCTTGTGGTCGAAAAGCCAAAGCGAAAATGTGTGTTTGTGTATAAATTGAAAATGAAAGAAGAGCAAAAAAAGGACTAATGTTTTAAAGTTATTTAATTAAATTGCTTGTTTGCTCGTAAAAAGGTTGAGGTTGATGTCTTTAATGCATTCTGAAGCAACTTTAAATGGTAAATGGAAAATTTATAAGAAATCGGGATATTGAAACATAGCCTTTGGCGTAGAAAGTGAAGTAATATTTTGTAACAAATCTGCATTTATTGTATACTTTTATTATTGCCAAATATTTTTATAAAATATTGTTTGTTTAATAAAGTAGAAAAACATTAGCTTATAGACGAGCGTGTTACTTTTTTGCAAATTTATTACACTTACATACCTACGTTTGTAAAATGTATATAGCAAACATTTTCATGTTTAACACTGTGCCTGAATATATGCTTTAATAGCCCACCTCATAAAACTGCACTTGGGCACAATTTCATCTACAAACGCACAGCGCATCATTTTCCAGTTATTGACACAATTTCCATTGTAATAACATGCTAGTGTGGACAAAAAATAATAATAAAACAATAACAGCAGCAAACAAGTCGGAAACACACACTCAGATTCGACGCTTCAGCACGCTTGCCAGAAATGAGAACAACATTTACCAACTGACTGACAGCATTTGCAAACCAATATTTCACTTGTTGGCAGCGTGTACTGACTCACTTATATATTTGTGAATATAACGTATATTAACTCACCCCTTCAGAATCAGTTTGCTGCAAAAGTGTACAAAAAAAAAAAGCCAGAGTGTATATATGAATATTGTAATATGCGAGAGAGAGAGTGCGAAAAAACGAAGTAACAGCAAAAACGCAATAACTTTTTTCGGTAATACTTCCAAGTATGCATTTATTTTTATAACTGCACTTGTGCATTTTATATTCATATTTATATTTGTTTGTGTAGTTGTGAATTTGTTAAAGTTCGGCAGCTTCTCGGCGCTCACCAGCCGTTCAAGTGTGTGCATAAGTTGGCAAGAGTGGAGCGAAAGCGCTTGAGTGATGCCACACCGCACATACCAAATGCGCATCTGTGCCCACATACTTTAGTGTGTGTGTGTTAGTGTATGAGTGTGTGTACATACATATCTTGGTGAGATCCTACAACAGTGTCCCTCGCTTTGCATAGTTTCGGCGCACATTTATGGCGATCCGTATTTTCGCGCAACCATTCAGTTGATTATCACTACCCAAATGGGTGAAAGTAGCGTTTAAACTGCGGTGAGTAAAGTATTAAGCTACTTATTTTCTAAAGGTGAAGTCCTCGAGATCATATTTCAATACAGTAAATGAGCTTCTTTCGATCCAAACCTAGAGATTTTCGGCATCTCAAATAATTTTAGTTTCAAATTTTCTTCTGGCTTACTTAATCTTTGTTGCGCGGATCAACCTCAGGTTCCTTGCTAACCGAATCTAATAAATTATAATATTATTTACATCCCTCTTAAAATCGGTATGATCCTTGATGACGTCCTGCAAATAAGAAATTTAAACATCTAAGGGATCTATTTTATTTTATACTAGTCTGCAGCAGAGTTGGAGCTCATGATTGTTAGCAATTTGATATGCTTGTAAAGTAAAAAAAAAAAAATAGATAATATTTTCAAATGCGTATGAGCATATGGCCACGTTTTCGCTTGTTGCACGAATGAAATAAAATTTTGGAACGTTCCTCTCCTTTGATATGGAATCGCAAATTGTTTGCTTTAATTTTTTACGGCCGTTGACGCGGACATTTATTTCTCATTTTCTATGCCAACAGCAGTGAAATGTTAAACAAACTACACACACACAAATGCAGATATAAAGGCAATGTACCACATGCCTCCATGCTTAGCCGTTTCACTAGGCGTGCCACTGCAGTACTCCGCGCAGACTTTATTTCAATTTAGTGGTTTTGTTCCCGTTATTTATTCCTTTTGTGCATATGCATATTTGTCTGTCGCCATCGACCGCAGCCACTGACAGACTATCCTTTACTCCCATACGCACGGTGGTATGTGTGTGTGTGAACGCGCCGCACACAGTCCCCATATGAAATAGTTACTCATACGCCCCGTATACTAGCGCGGCGCCTGTGAGTATGCTTTAAATGCAACAAAAATTGCGCTGGCAGATTGGCTGGCGTAAAAAGTGAGCGAAAATTACACTGCTGGTTGTTGCGACAGCAGCTGTTAGCGTGAAATTATTGCCAAACAAACGGAATATGCATGCAAAGAATCCCACTCGGTTCCTCATGTAGCCATACATATGCGCGTTGTTGCTACATATAAACGCTCAAATAAGCAAGGGGAGACAATGGTAAGTTTTCTTTTTGCATTTATTGTGTGCCTCGCTACAGCACGGGTGGCGGTGAGCAATAGTTAGCCAGCAGCCATTTCTGCACCCAGCTAAATTTTTGTATAACACATTTTCTTTGTCTTTAACTAAAAGTTGTAGGTATTCACACACGTATACATATCATTATATACGAGCATATATTAATAACGCGGTATATGCAACATACATATGCAAATGTATTCAGAACTTATACAAAAGTTTTTCGTAATTTTCCACTAGGCTTCTGAATGTTTTTTACGTGTGCGTATGTACATGCCCTCGCGTATTTTTGCCCAACCATATTCGTACTTTTTTGTTTTGTTTAATTTATGTGCAGTTCAGCTGAGTAAGTTGCCTTTGTTTTTTACAAACGTGCATACTTCGATTGGTAGCCCGCTACTAGCTCCCGCAATTGCCAATTTTTCAGCGAACTACACTTCGCCGCCATCTCTGCTTTTTATTTACATTCCGCAATATTTTCATATCATTTTGCATATCTCATATTTTCATTTCCACTTTTGAGTGTGTAATCATTCCGCGTCCAAGCACATATGCACACACATGCAAATGTATGGACGTGCAATACTCTTTTTTAGCAGCTTTATATAACTCATCATTGGGTTTGTGTTTCTTGCTGCAAAACAATGTTTGTTTTCTCACTCTTTTTTTTTTGTGTTTTTTGATGAAAACCTATGCCATCCATGGAATTTTTATACTCTCGCAAAATGTTACTACAGAGTATAATAGTTTTCTATCACCCAAAACTAATCGAGTTAGATATAGGGTTATGTACATATAAATGATCAGGATGAAGAGACAAGTTGAAATCCGGGTGACTGTGTGTCCGTCCGTCCGACTGAGTAAGCTGTAACTTGTGTAAAAATTGAGACATCTTTCTGAAACTTGGTACACATGTTTCTGAGTACCTTAAGTCGGATTTTTAATTGGACCACTGTCACCGCCCACAAAACGCCATTAATCAAAAACAAATAAATTGCAATAACTAAGTTCCACATTAAGATACAAGACTGTTATTTGGTATACAGGATCATATTAGGGAACAAGATCCACTAAGAACGGTGTGAAAATGGGTGAAATCGGATGACAACCCCGCCCACTCCCAATATAACGGTACTGTTAAAAACTACTAAAAGCGCGCTAAATCAAGCACTAAACACGCCAAAGACATTAAATTTTATCTCTGGAATAGTATGAGATAACTTTATATGAACCGCGGTCAAAATTAGACAGTGGGTGTGGCACCGCCACTTTTAGGCGAAAACCCATATCTGTGGATCTGACCGATTTCAACCAAATATTCGGTACATAACAGTTTTTTCATATTTCTGTTATAGTGCGCAACCGGACTACAGCCACGCCTATTTCCTACATATCACCATTTTAAATTCAACCTGATTCCTTCACTTTCCCTATGCAAATCAACCAACAATGAATGTATATTGGTAAAACTTTGCGAAAATCGAACCGAAACTGTTCAAGCCCCTAGGTACTGTATATGTGGTCCCCAGTGCCTATAGTTAACTTTTTACCAAATTATCGGTCAATGTGAAAGATATATATTTCACATAATAAAATAAATAAATGAAACCTTCGATAAAAGCTTGTTGTGTCAAAAATGGTTTGAGTCGGATCAATACTTCCTTTAATATACAAATTTGCCAACACCTGAAGTAATTTCCCGGTCTTTGATCCTTGCAAGTAGCGAGAGTATAAAACGTTCGGTTACACCTGAACTTAGAACTTCCTTACTAAGTAGACATAAGCTGTTAATTGTAATCAAAATGAGTCAACTTATGATTAACGAGTATTAAATATTAGAATTTTAGATGTATAAAAATCACTTTAACCTAAAATTAAAATAAAAACCGAAGCTGTAATATCCTTCACGGGTGAATTTATTATACAAGTAGTATAAAAGGGTATAAAAAGTTCTAGACGATTTCTTTGAAGATTCTACCGTTGCTTTTGACAATAATCTGTGCCGAATTTTATAAGGATGTTTCGTCAAATGAAAAAGTTTTCCATACAAGCCCCTGATTCCGATCATTCAGTTTGTATGGCAGCTATGAGCTATCGCCGATACCGACAAAGAAGCAGCTTCTGAAGAAAAAAGTACGCATGCGAAATTTCAGATCGGTACCTCAATAACTGAGGTACCAGTTAGCGGATATAGAAATATATGAACGGCCAGACTTACGTACAGACAGACGAAAATTGGTAAATATACTCAGCTCATCGTACTGATCATTTCTGCACATTAATTTGTAGGGTCTCTGTGGCAAACTTAATATACCATATTGAGGGCACAAAAATTCTCCAAATAAATAAATGGTCTTATTATCAATGACTTAAACAATACAGGTGGATAACTTTAAGAACAAGGGAACAGTACCAAATTTGAATCTCATGAAATATCCCTGCAAAAAAATGCGACAATTCCAGGAAGGCTCAACTATCCGACGCAAGAGAACATAGGTACGACTTGAAATCTTTTAATCTTTTTGTAGCAGAGAAACTAAATGTGTACTAAACAGCTCAAACCTTCGAAAGGCATTGCACTGTTATATAAACACATGTGCTTTTCAACGGAATATTACAAAATGACCAAACAAACTGGAAAAGCCTAACATTAGGCGCTACAATTGCCGCTTTGCCACACAGAGCCTGTCTCCATTGAGGATTTTCTTTCATATGAGTATGCAACATGTTATGGTCTGCATTGCGCTTCGGCTCTCAAGTGGCACATAACTTAGTCTGGCTGTCGGCGAACGTACATAAATACTTTCCCGTATATGAGTGACTCAGTGTGTGGTTAGCCACCAATCTTTCTGCACAGCATTTCCGTCGACATTATACCATTCACTTTTATTGCACAGTTTTCATTTTTTTTTTGCCTGTGCCACAAAGTAGGCTGAAACTGCGGCACATTTGGCTGTGCAACATTAGCGGCGTGTTGCATATTCATGCCAAAGAGCTTATCTTTCATTTTACACACACACAAATACACGTGCCTTGGTGCTAATGTTGCATTTGAGTTATTCAACTTGTTTTTGCTGCAGATTCGCTGTTTTGTGCCACTAATGCAAATATTTGCTTATGCTTAGAGATTTATGAATGGCGGCGTTGCAGTAAAAAAGCGCAGTTACAATGTGCACAAAAATTTCTATTGAAGAATGCACATTTGTGTGCTCATGCGCCATTAATAATTCAACAGAGTGGTGCAAATGTATTTACTTAGCATTATTGAGTTGCATTTATTATACAATAATTTTAAAAAAAAATTCGAACATTTCAATTTTCGTCACACTTTTGGTCTCAAATTTCTGGGAACCCTCATTGCTTCTAAATATAATCTCAATAAATATTTTCTCACACTTTTCCCTATTCCAAAAGCGGTTTTATTGATGTACTCGCATTAGAATTATTACCCAGGCGAAAACTTTGATATTGTCTACCTGCATTATATTCCGTACGCGTACACAATAACTTGCGTTGTAATCCTCAATGGGCTTGCTTTTTGTGCGCCGAACGTTTGCAACCATACACTCTCTTATATAAGAAAAGTAAACGTCTTCGGTTGTGGCATGAAATTGAAGGTCTTCAGGCGTTTCGCATTCAGCGCTTCTTTATTATTCCGTCAACACGCGTCGCCTTAATCCTTATGATATTCTGAGCGTAGCTTTGCCTCGCATTGAACTAAAGTGATAATTGTACAAAATGAATGTAGGAAGCAGAGAATAACTTTTCCAATTTTAATGAAAATGCGATCAAGCAGATTGACCACATATTTATTTAAAAGGTATGGAGAAGCAATGTGGTGTGCAGGAAATCAAGGTGTAAGATTTATGCTCCAGAAGCTGATGTCAAGCAGCAACTAGTAAAACTAGTGTTTAATGCAGGTGTTCAAGCGTTGAAAAGTAGCGAATTGAACACACTATACCAGAAATATTTCTGTCTGATTCATTTTTTGGAAACATTTGTAATTTATTTCAAGACTTTAGTTTTTAAACTCAAAAAAAAAAGTTGGAATCTTGATTTTGCGAGTAATTGAGCAATTCCCAAAAAAAACCTTGCCAAAAATATCAAAACTAAAATTTGGTATTATTGAATTACTGAAGATGGCGCTAATACTACTTTAAAGGGGTATTCATAATTCTCTTGCATCGAATTAAATTCGTCAATAGTCTCGAAACTTTCACATATAATTTTTTTAAGAAGATACCAGATCAAAGTCGAGACTTATTCGAGATGTTCTACACATGAAAGCCCTCATCCCTCAGTTCTCTCATCTTCTCACATCGCGCTTAAAGCTAATTATACTGAACAGATGAACTTCAGTGACACGCGGCCAACGGTCATGAATATAACATATGCATTTTACAAATGAAAAAAATTTCACTGTTGAAGAAATTTTTAATAAGCAAATGGACAAAATCTTCCAAAAACGCAGAAAATGTTATACCAAGGGTTCAACGTGGTTAGCATCCAGCTGTTTTGGTTCGAGCAGCGTCGTAAATACCAATAGAAACTGTACATGCTGCTATTGATCAATGGCTGAATTGTTTGAGGTCTTATGTAAAAGTAAAAATTGGATGTACATTATTAAATAACTTTACGCTTAACTTTTTAAAATAATATAGGTATTCATATGTATATTCTAGTTTCATTATTATAACTGCCTGAGCTTGTAAAAGAATTTATGAATTGAGTTATGCAAGAAGTCCAACTTATAGTGAGATATATACAATGTATTAATATTCTGAAGCTGAAATATTAAATTTTTTGTTAAAGAAACCGTATTTTCCGAATGAAGGCTTTCCAAAACTTTTATAAGGTACTTAAGAACAAAATATATTTACTTTTTTCTTAAGTTGTATCATTTTCTTTACATTTCATTTCGAATTCAGTACATCAAGTACGTTTTCCTATTGACCACAGACTTATTGTAAGCATCATTATTATGCGAGTCCTCACGAAAGCTGCAAATCGCCGCACATAAAATTGCTCCAAACAGAAGCAAAACAAAATATAAAAATATAAGAACTTTCCCAACTTTTTGCTCAAACTACAAATACAACGCGCTGAAATGAGAGGGTGCAAAAACGACCTGCTTGCTTCCTTAGTAACAAGTATCGAGAAAACTTTCACGACGCGATAGGCAAGTGTGAAAAGGTTTTGACAAAACGGACGAAAACTGATGACTTAATAATGCGACACGACATGCCAGGATAACAAATAATAAAAGCGTCGACAGAAACAACAAATAAGCTGAGCACTGACAATAATACTTGTGTCGCCTGAAGTGGAGGGGAGCGTTTAAAAAAGGCAAACAAACAAACGAATGAACAATACTATTGGAAAAGCATAGACAAATCTTTTGCTATTAAACTCTCCCATATAGTCCGCCCCACACGTCGGCATGTAAGGGCGGCAAGGTGCAGAAAATAATAGTGAGTCAATGGCCAAGCAATATTGGAATATGCTTTGCTCCACACAAAACATGGGAGTCACACAAAAGGATGCTAAAGCAAAATAAGCGACTTGGCCAAAGTCAAGGCAGTTCTTATGCGCCAGGAACCTGATTAAGTGTGGAGTGAGTGTTGAGTGTCTAGCCTAAGTTTCGGAGCTTCACAAATACTATCACTATATCAATTGTAAATAATCGATTTTCATTTAAGAGCTTTCCATAAATTCCACTTTCATTCAACTTCCTGTTTACTAAGTTAAGCTATTGTCCTGCGTGTTTTGTCTTTACTTGAACGGATCTTCGGCCGTGGTGTTATTGTTGTATATTTTTTAGTTAAACCGCCTGTTGTATTGACTTTTATATGTATATAGTACGAAGTATGTAAATGCATATATATTTATGTATATATGTGCGCAGTTTCTTCTGTGTCTGCGCATATTACATATTTGTTGCAAGATTACTGAGTGTAAGACAAAAACTTCTCACAAAACAACAGAAAACAAAACCAAACAATAAATGAAAACCATAAATTTTCCCTTTGTTTGCAAGTCAGTGGAAAGAATGAAATAAGACTCATAACTTTATCAGCTTCTTTGGCTTTTGTGTTCACATTCTCGTGCTTTATCAGTCTTTCTGCAAATTCGCTTCGTGCTGGTGCAATATTTAGTAATTTTTATTGTTGTTGCAGAGGTTACTGTTTCAATAAGTAATAGTATGTGTCATAATATTTAGTGAATTACTCTTATTGGTATTGACGGTGCCTTGTTGACAAGCGCTTTCTTACATGCTCACTTGATTGCGACTCTTCTAAATGATATGTACATAACTGGTAGATAAGTAGACGCTATGATATGAGAACTGAGTTTAAGTAATTTGTGATTAATCACACAACAGGTTTGGTATAAGCGATCTCACGTTTTCACATTTCAAGTAATTTCAGGAGGAATATATTCAATGAAAAATAGATTGTGTCGCATCAATGCCCAATATTTCCATTCCTCTGAATATTACTAGCATTAATCATCAATATGCATCAATGATGAATCTAAAGCTATATACTTGTATGTTGAAAAAGTACTTTTCTTAGTAAATACTTTGACTTTGCCATGACCTTTGCTTACTAAATCTATATCCTTAGTCTGTCATAATTATATCATGAGCAGGCTTTATGAAGATTGCCACGAAGTAGATTACATATAAAAGGTGATCCAAGTAGAGATACTTTTTTCAATTGCATTCTTTTGACAGATCGCGCGTGAGTCGTGTCAAGCGTCATGTTATTTTTGTTCAATATTGTTTGGCATTTCATCATGGAAAGACTAACGCCAGAATAACGTTTACAAATTGTTTAACATTGCTACGAAAATTCACGTTCTGTAAATAATGTGTTTCGCGCGCTTTGATTATCTTATGGTCAACATAATTGAGACCCAGCATTTATTATTGGATAATATTCGGCCGAATAGACCACGTCCAGCACGCCGTGAAGAAAATATAGTGGCCGTAGCAGAGAGATTTTATCCAAATAACAAAAAACGGTTTGGTGTGGTTTGTGAGTCGGTGGAATTATTGGTTTATATTATCATTCGCCAGTTACCAGTCGAAAGCCAGCAGTCATCGAAAATTGGACTCGAAGGATGGACCATCTGAAACGTAGCCGCGCCCAACATTTGAATGACACGTTGAGTTGATTTAGCCTGGTCCGACTGTTCGTTTGTCTGTATATACGCGAACTAGTCTCTCAGTTTTTAAAATATCAATGTGAAATTTTGCACACATATTTTTTTCACCAAGAAGCTGCTTATTTGTCGGATCCGCCGATATCGAACCACTATAGCATACATTCAATATATGTACAATAGCTGCCATACAAGCTGAAGGATCAAAATCAAATTATTGTATGAAAACTTTTTTTATTTGGCAATATATCGTCACGAAATTTAGCCTGAATTATTATCCAAGACAATGCTACTATATTCGAACAAATTGTCTAGCTTTTTTGCAACTTTTCTTGCTCTTATGAACTGTCTGAACTTAAAGTAGAAGGTTAACAGATTCATCGAGATAGGATCATCTTCATTAAAAATAACGAATTCAATTATATATCCTTCACATTGACCCATATTTTCGGTAAAAAGTCAACCCTAGAACCTCCATATATTCAGTACCTAAGGGCTTGAACAGTTTTGGTTCAGTTTAGACAATTTTTGATCACAACGCTCATTATTGACGCAAAGTTTTACCCCCATACAGTAATTGTTGCTTAATTTGCATTGTGGAAAGTAAAAGAATCAGGTGGAATTTATAATGGTGTTATGTAGGAAATAGGCGTGATTGTAATCCGATGTTTCCCATTTTAACACTATCACATAAAAATATGGAAAGAATGTTATGTACTCAATTTGGTTGAAAGCGGTTAAGCAGATTCCAAGATATGAGTTTTTACCTAAAGCTGGGGGGTGGCACGCCCACTGCCTAATTTTGAACGCGATTCCTATAAAGTCATATCATACCATCCCAGAGATAAAGTTGAATGTCTCTGGCGTGTTTAGTGGTTTTTAAAAATACCGTTATGTGTCACCCGATTTTACCCATCTTCATACTGCCAATAAAGGTGCTTAAAATATTTGTTCTCAGTGAATCTTGATTATAGCTTCATGGGCTTAGGAGATATGCATAATAAACCTATTAGGGGGCAGATGCCCTCCCTAATGTGATCCAGTATACCAAATAACAGTCTTGTATCTTATTGTGGAACTTAGTTATGGCAATCTATTTGTTTTTGAGTAATGGCATTTTGTGGGCATGGCAGTGGTCCCATTATGCCCATCTGCCATACCATCCGATTTACGGTACCAAGAAACATGTGTACCAAGTTTCATAAAGATATCTCAATTTTTACTAAAGTAACAGCTTACACAGATGGACGGACGAACAGACAGTCATCCGAATTTCAATTCGTCTCTTCATCCTGATCATTTATATATACATAACCCTATATCTAACTCGATTAGTTTTAGGTGATACAAACAACCATTAGGTGAACAAAACTCTGTAGCAACAGGTTGCGAGGGTATAAAAATGATCATAGTCATGCTATGAAGAATAAATTAAAAAAAACTTTTGTAAAATATACCGGCCGGAATACTCTCTCCTTTAAATTTTCTTAAAATCGCAATATTTCTCTTGAAATCCTTACAAATTAATATGTCAGTTTGATACTGAGCTAATACTATACCTACCTATATGATTTCTTGTAAATTTCTCGCTTGTCCTTTATTTTAAATCTGACCATTTCTTTTAGTGAGATATTATTCGAATATATGTAAGTTATAAGACTCTGCTAAATAAATAGGAGAGTAAAGACTGTATCTTTGTAATGATGAGTATGCAATTTTGCTCGTTTTCGTTTTCAATTAAAAACGAATTAAATTTCTCGTAATCTCTTTTCGCTTTTCTCTCATCCAGTGGTCAGTTGTAGATAACTTGTCTTATCTTAAGGAGCTAATCATGTGGCATGCAATTACTTTATTCCGCTCAAAACTTATTTTGCTCTTCCATTTAACAACTCTCTTAAAATTAAACGCAAAGCGTCAGTCAGTTCCAGGACTATGACCAATAAAGTTGCGCAAAATAAGCAACGCGTATCACAAAATTGTTGCATATTCCGACAAGATGCCGAAGAAGACTACCGATATGAATGACAATGTCTACCAACTTAGCGTGCTTCCTCACTCATTCCACTAACAATTACACGGAGGTGTATGGTTTCAGTTGCTTGCTTCACTCTCTCGCCGTTCAACCTTAATTTAGTAGTTAACTGCTTCTTTTTTGCTTTTGAAGCGAATTTCGAATTGCTTCGTTGATAAGCTCGCGACGTGCAACACTAGGCCGCAACTTGCATGACAATGAGTTTGCGTATTTCGAGCGTTGTTGCTGTTCTCATGTTGGTTTTGATGAGTTTTTCTAATACCATGCCATTTCATTTTTTCTTTCTATGCTTTTTCCTACAGCGGAGTCATTTGTCTTAAGCCTGATTTATTTTTATATTTTTATCCGGTTTGTTGTTGTGTTGCTAGTGCTGTTTTTTGTATTTCGGTGGACGTCTTCTGCTTTGTAACATTTATTGCGTTTTCAAATTAAGTTTCTTACCGTGAGCAAAACTTTATTCAGAGATTAAACGAAGTATCTCTTTTGAATTTGTCACAAAATCGTTGAAATGAAGAATGAAAGTGGTGACACTTTTTATAAGAACTTTAACCAGCAGGACTATAAGTCCTGTGCAAGCGCTCCTAGCTTAAGTTTTAATGATGGATTTACTAGTCATTTACACATAAAAAAATAATAAATATTATACGAATTTTTTAGTAAAACAGGGATATATTTTTTTTGTTTCCTCACATGGAAATAATTTATTGAATTATGTTACGAAAGTAATATATTTTCTAATTGCAAACCATAGAAACGCACTGATATTCTTTTATACCTCTTATGATATCTAAAATTCCCAGATCAAACCAAAGAAGAATCAACTGAAGCTCCGTAATTTTATATGAATTTTTATTTCCACTTAACAAACACTGAGCAAGCAAGCTTTCAATATATTGTTTAACACCCTCTACTGTAGCGAACTGCTGCTTACCCCACAAGGGGTATACGGTGGTCCAAAGCTAACGTGACGCCAAACATGGGATTTAATTAATTTTGATTGTTTTGCTCTTGAAGCGGAATTTCATTTCCATAATTTGATTGCTTAACTATTTTTGGCACAGCACAAACAAATCAACTATCTATTTAAAATAGAACCAAAGCTGCTTTGTTGTGCGAAGCTTTTCGCGCAAAAGGTATGCAATTTCAACAGCTAGTAGTCCTGCTTCTCACACCGAGTGTTTAAACGTGTTGATGTGTTTTAAACTTGAAGATTTTGCTGAAGTGTTTATCCGGAATTTTCGAGGAGTTTTTTACTTGTCACCTTAAGAGAAAAACATGTAAAAACAGCATCGCAGCCGAAAGTCGAGGTAATGCTCGGCAGTTCTTTACATACTCGTATACACATACATACACATACTTGTACATCCACATATATATTTACCCGCAGTCTAGTCTAGTCAAGCAGCCTTAATTCAACAGCAGCAAGTTTTTGCAATTAAAAACTTCCCGCTTGGCGCAAGTCGACCAAGTTGTTGACTCTTCTGCTCGCATAACCTCTCTTTCCGCTCTCTGCTGCAGCTTTACATACTTGGCAGCTTTATTGCTGTTTCACGCGGCAACTATCACGGCAGCGCCGAGCTGGCAATGAAAGTGTTAGAAAGTGCTTTATTACAACCGGTATTGTCGGTTTTGTTGTTGTTGTTTTTCCAGGCAGACGCGCAGGCATGCAGACGGAATTGCTGATATTCTTTGTGATTGAAAATCTTTAATGAAATTCCATTTAATTTGTGCAGTGCCTCCAAGCCAACGGCAGCACTTTCTGCTGCACTCACTTGAATCGAGCGCTTTGGAATGGTATAAAACTTACCTGCAACACCTATTTGTATCATAGTCGTATATTTAGTGTAGCAAATTGTGTATGAAATTTATGCAAAGTTAGAGGAAAACGTTGAAAAGATTTTCCAAGTAATTTTATTACAAAGTGTGATTTTTTGGATCGATAATAAAATGTAAAGCCAGTGAGTTTCATTAGAGCAGAGTATGAACTGATTTAAAATTTTTAAAACATATAAATAGCTAGCCTTTTGTCGCGCAAACCCATATTTCAGTCTAATACTCGTGGATATAAGATTACAATATTTTGAATTTTTTCCGGCGAACAAAAAGTTGGTTACTCTAATAATAAACTTTTATCTAAAATTGCTAAATAAATCTTTTTAAATGCGCAAAGTTAATAAAAATTCTCGAATAGATTCAATAAATTTCTTCGTCAACTTATATCCCTATGTTTCAATACAATTTATATGGTATATATACTAGTAGATTCGGCCAAGCGTTGCTATGGCTATAGTATACTTTGAATACTATTATAGGAAATTAATTATTCAATACAGTGAAATTATAGTATAGTTAATATATAAAAATATATACAAGAATCCAAGTAATTTAACTGGAGGTATAATTTTGAAAATGATTGCCTCAAAAACTTGTCAATGGAAAAAAAAAATATTTTAAATATAAAATAATACAATACGTATGTAGAAAATATCTGGATGGAACCATATTCGATTTTCTTAAACTATTTCGAAGTGAAATTCATTATGAGTGAAAATAGTGATATAAATTTTCACTTCGGATGAATGAAAAAATTGCAGACAAATTTTGAATGCAGCCCCGACATTGAAGCTCGGAACCACATCAATTAGATGGAGTTATTGAACTTCGTACTTCCTTACATACATAAAATTTAACATTTATATGTAATTGGCTATATACCTATATGATTATTATTTACCATATATAATATGTATTAACAATGTACAGGGACTCTTATCTCCCCTTTCCCACCTCCAAAGGGAACTGAAGCAAGATATAGATCATTTATCGTGTGGCACTTAAAACTGGTCATAAATTGTATAAATTTGTTTGCTTAATGCAAATAACACCAAATTTACTCTTAAAAATCAAATAAATCAGCAAGTAATAACCGCACATAAAAATATGCAACTGAAAACTTTTAACTTAACTTCTAATTGTACTGAGAAAAATCATTCATTCTTATCTGCAAAGCAATTTCGAAATGGAAAATAACTTACGTAACCGCAGACAAATATTACTTCAGTATAATTTGATAATAAAAAAGAAATTGTTGTGATTTATTGGCTATTAAATATGCATAGCTTACATTATTTATACATTAATATATAGAAATACATATGTATTTGCATATAGTACATACATACGAACGAATATATATATGCTTTCTTTAAACACTTCAACCACCATTTTGACCAACTAAATGCTCGGACACAACAAAGAAATAGCCGCACCCTCCATCAATGACACAACGCCACCAGAGTCGCCACAGCTTTGCCACTTGTGGAGTTCCGCTAGCCATTCTGTGCTCAAGCACGAGGGTGTGTGCAGAGAATTTCCACATAACATCAGCATAAGTTCAGTACAGTTTTCTTAATATTAAATTTTCCTTTTACGCTAAATGTGATGGTGGTCCGCTGCCAAACTGACTGACAAATGTTAATTTACCAGCCTGTTGCCCACCACTCACCCTTCGCTGGCCAATTTAGCAGCTACACGTGGCCACATAGCCAACACCACTGGTTGAATGACAAGCTCTTTTCAAAACCATGATGTTGGTTGCGTTCTTTGTTACATCTATGATTTTCTTTTGTGTCTCCTACTAATTATATTTTCAGCTTCTGAGGCAACATTACCATTTTAATGGTTACACAACTTTTGGCAACATAAATAAATTAGAAATTTTATGTGCAACAGACTCACTCTATTAACAAGTGTAGTAATGTCTGCAGAAGAACGTAAACAAATTGGACAATGAAAGGTGTGACTGAAGTTGTTGTTATTACCGAATAGGGCATTGGAAGGTGTGAGTCTCTAAAACACCCTTTTCCTTTGTTTACCTAATTTCTATGGCTTAAAATTGTGATGTTGCTTGATAGACTTCAGCTTTTATCAGAATTGCCTAGAACAGCACTTTGGGCGTGTTGAAAGGGGCAGTAACAACACTAACAAGTGAGTGTAGAGAGCCAAAATTAAGTAACATTTAAAGAGAAGAAGCGAAGAGCTCAAAATCCAAACTAAACAGTCTCGGCAAAGCAACAGCACGCAGGAAGTGCCTTCCTCGGCTTACAAACGCAACAGCTTCGTGAGATGAAAATCAAAATAAATGAAAGAAACAAAAGGTCATTTAAAGCACTTCATAAAGAAGCCGAGAAATCCCTTTAATGTCATGCAATTTTCCTCCGGCTTTTTTTTTATTTGCTGTTTTGTCTACCGCAATTTTGCTTTGTCCACCCATTTCACTGATTTGTTCGGTCTGTCAACAATTTTCGGCAGGTGCTACGACCTGCGCCATTTGCGAGCTTTGTTTGTAGCCTACATAGCCTAAAAGCATGCTATGAATTTTAGAATAGCCAGCTAGTGCCGAGCGGCAAGCAGTTGCTTAGATTTGGTCGATTCTGTGCTAGCACAAGCAATTGAGTTTTCTACCACCGCTGCTGTGAATTTCTAAGTATTCTTATTATTATTGCAGTTGTTCTTCCTCCTTTACGTAGTACTGAGTGGTTGTGATTGTTGCCATAGTCGAAGTGTGACAATTCATTTCTATGCACTTGTGTAAACTTAGTTATTGTTATTGGTGCACGTTTGAAGCCGGCCATTGTCAAAGTCCTTGCGAAGAATAAATTTAAGATGAAACCTATGCTGCTTTGGAAACATAATGAACTTGCTTGGAATTGTTATCGTCTTTTGTATTTCTTGGAACAATCCGCACCAGTGCTTGTTTAATTTTTAATTTCCACGAGGAATTGCTCTTTTGTAGTTTCAATTGGTTGTTTATTTTAAACGAAAAATGTTATATT
The DNA here is from genome assembly GCF_042242935.1 of Bactrocera oleae. Lineage (NCBI taxonomy): Eukaryota > Metazoa > Arthropoda > Insecta > Diptera > Tephritidae > Bactrocera > Bactrocera oleae. The sequence continues at coordinate 42,325,414 of NC_091538.1, forward strand.
ACACAAAACATTAACATTTTGGAAATTAGAAATAGAAAAAAATAGATACCAATCACAGGCAACAAAGTAGACAGTCGCCGTTTCAGTTAATTATCTATTAATTCCACCCCTTGCTATAGCAAATACCAATGGGGTTATTCCATGTCAAATCGACAAATAGTTGGACGCGAAAATTTTGTCTTATTAAACACAACTTTCTGCCAAAGGAAAAAATTTTGAAAAAAATTCCTAAACGCTATACGAAATTAAAAATTTCACTGTTTACTAAATTTATGAGTTTATTTATTTAATACTTCAGAAACTACTGTATATTAAACAAAGAACGCTGGTGAGTTTTCAAAGGACACAAAAAAATTGTGTTGAAAAAAAAATTTGAAAACCAATGTTAAAAATTTTGAATTTTGGAAAATCGAAAAAAGGAACCATCGCGGGAAAATTTTGGCTTCAAACTTTTTTATATTATACCTCTAACATATCTAAAGAAATTCTGAAATTTTCGGAGTTCTTTTTCGTTTCATAGATAAGAATTTTGGAATTTTGGCAAATTGTAGTTGTTTAATTTACACAATTTACGTTGTGAAAAATTTTGTAAGCATATGCTTTGTCTATCGATATACTAGTATGGCTTAACTAAAATTTTAGTTGTTCCTGAACGCCGCATTCTTAAAAAGTTATAGTTAGTGACAAGAGTTTAGTAATTAAACTAAGGGTTGTTATCAGCGATTTCATGCATTATTGCTTTAGTACCTATCCGCAAAGCTAAATCCTCATATAGTATGCAGTAAGTATGTATAAAAGTTAAAGTTTTATTAAGCATAGTTAGAATTTTTAGATTTTGGGTAATTATGCACCGTTTTGTTCGGAAACTCGTTGGTTTTATGAGGGTTATTTCATAATAAACTTGACCTATGTCTTAACACTGGGGTAGTCGAGTTTTAAAAGCGTCTCTTGAGATGAATTTTTCAACAGCAAATAGACAGAAACAAACATTCGTCATAGACAGAAACAAACTGTAATTATTTGAAGCTAATTCCAAACTACAAAGTGGCTGCTAAGAACATCTCAACCAAACTCCCTGAGGTTGTGGCAAGTCCCTATCGTTGTGTGTGGCCTGGCGTCTTGATGGAACACACGCTCCTATTGGTCAAAGGTAGTCGCTTCTGGGTCATAGTTTTCTTCAGAGGACCAATTACTTACAGCAAAAGTTCGAAATAAGAGATTGGCTGTAGGGGGCAGCTCATAGCAGAAAATTGTCACTAAATTCCACAAAATATGCGGCAAATCCTCCTGAACATCAATCCTGGCTTTTATGGATATTTTTGACAATTGGTCTGTCAGGGCGTAATGCATCTTTGACATAAAAATTTTCGAATATTAACAACATAATACATGGTGTGTGTCTTTAATTAGGAAATCTTATCATTCTAATGCCATATTATATACATACATTTATACGACGTGAGATGCAGATCTCTAAAGCCATATGTTGAAAAAATAATAGATTTATTTTAACTAGCCCTAACATTATATTCATACATATTTATTTGCGAGTTATCATTAATTGAAACAAAGACTTTTCTGCTCACAGTGAATACAACCTCGTTCCAAAAAATAGCTTAACCATGGCCGCTAAGTAGCAGACTAACCAATGGAGTAGTCTTAGTAGTTGCTAAGCCGGAAGGAAGCGAGCGATTGAAAATTCGTGTACTACTTATACTATAAAAACAACAACAAGTACTTTCTTTTATCCGATTCCACCCCATTTCTTCAACATAAGAATAAAGCGAGGCACTTCCTATGCGACCCAAAGTGTTTGTAACCAGTAGTACAACATCTTAAGATGCGCGAAACAGATACAGATCTACAAGTTTATACATGCAGTTTATATGTATATATATACACATATACAGCAGATATGTATGCAGGTACAGTATATATGTGTATTTATTTGCGCTGCAGACGCTTCATTTTCGTAATCCAACTCAACAACTTACTGTTGAGCAGCTAACTCCTCAGCTAACAATATAACTGCACATTCTGCATACAAGTGCACATCTGCAGAAACTCGCTGCGAGCGTAAATTTAATTTTAAAACAACAACACACACACTTTGCTGAGCTGCGATGGTGTGAAAATCTTTGCAGCTTAAATGTAATCTTTCCCCTATCCCACGCCACCACTTCCTCTTTCCACTGCAGTTTCTTAAGTGAAGTACTTGCACACGAATGCCAAGTTGAATTAAATCTGCTCTTTGCTTGAGAACCTGTGTGTGTGTGTGTGTTCAAAGTGCAGTTACAAAATATTTGGTTGGTACTCGGATGATTACGATGTTGTCGTTGTTTTATTTGTTTTGGTTGCTGCAACTCATCGCGATTCAATGCATAACATTTACATCTTGTTATTGCTTGATTAATTCTGCTACTGTTGCTGCCAAGTGCTTCTGCTCATGCTTGCCTTGGGCTCCACTCTCTTCGCAGCTGCTCACTGGCGTCTAAGTTGGTGTCTACTTTCCACTACTCAATCGGCTTTTTAACAACTCTACTGTGGAAAATCAAAACGGAATTACTGTAAATTGTTTTTGCAGTTGTCAAAGTGTTTTAGTGTAACGTTACTCTCTTATGTTTGTGTTGCTGTTGGTACTGTCGTCGTAGTTTTCAATCGACATTTTTATAAGCCGCAATTTGCAAACTTAAGCGGATTTGACTTGTCGGCACAACGCTCAGCCGCAATGGATGATTAAAGCTCATTGTCCAGTGGAAGTGTTTATTTCCTTCAATTCCAGATGGAATTGTTAAATTTTTTTTGAGTTTTTTAAATGTGCATGTTTTGTTGGAGATAACCAATGTAGTTAAAGCAGATTTTGTCGTAAGGATTATTTCATTTCTTGCAGGGAATTTGTGAAGTTTTACTCAAGCTTAACCTTTTTTATCCCGTTAGTAATTGTATGAAACAGTAATGAGAATCATCTTCAATAAATAATAATAATTTCTCTCACCTAATTTTTTCTCAAGAAGAAGAGATCCCTCGACCAGATAATGTCCCGGCCTACAATTTTTGAATCAAAACCTTTTAACTAAAACATTTAATATTTTTACTGTGTTTATGTATTGTGCTCAATAATTTAAGATAAAATATATGGGGTTTTGATCAGTCAATTTGTATGGCAGCTATATGCTATAGTGATCCGATCTAGAATTAGTTCGTTACATAAACTCGCTCGTCATGCTGATAATTTATATGTATATATTTCATAGAGTTTCCGACGTTTCTTTCTGGGTGTTATAAACTTCTTGGCAAACTTAATATCTATACCCTGTTCTGGGTATAATTAAGCGAAAATTGTATAAAAGTAAGAGTTGACTTTGTATGTAAGACTTTGGACGTTGACTGACGACTAGTTATTTTGAGGACAAGATAAGTACGGTCTCCGATTGTATCGTGATCTACAAAAGTCAGCATCAAATGAGAATACTGGTGTCGAAAATTCTAAAATAATTTGTCAATTCAAACAGTTATTTAATGTAAAAGTTAACCAACATGTATTTGCATATAGGATGAGACGGACTTTATTAAAAAACTTCATGTGCATAAAATGAATCTCAATAACTTTTAATTTTATTTTTATTTATTAAACAGTTATATGTCCAACTCAGCTATAGCGAAACTCCCGCCTCCTTCACAAAATTGTATCGTTTATTATTTCTGCTTTAACCTTAAGCGTTTCAATATTTAGCACTTATGTAATACGTATTTTACGGGCCATTTTTCCTCAATTAGTACGCAATTTTCCGTTTTTACACCCATTTCACTCTTATGACCCGGTTTCGTCTTTATTTATGTATATACACTCATGTTGTGTCGGCCATGTTTTGCCCACTTAAAATTTTAATTTATGACCCGCCTAAAAGTAAGCAATAAATAAACGCACATTTTACTGTTTTTCCACCCTTGCACTCGAGCGGTCATAAATATTTTTTTTTTGGCTGAAAATAGCGTGCGTTGCTTTATAACTCTGCGGCCTGGGAGAAAAGCGGTCAAGAGCAGGAAATAAAAATAATGTAAAACAAAAATATTTTACGCTCTCATTCAACGCCGGTTAACGCAGTGCGCACAGTTGGAAATATTATTCATATTCCACGCCTTTTTGGCAAACTCGTGCTTGCCTGCCTGTAATTCGGCGCTGTAAAGTAGGCTGCAAAGACAATTTGCCAAAAAATAAAATACCCCTAAAGGAAACCCAAAGATAAATACGTATCCAAAGGGGAAAAGAGGTGGCAGCAAACATGGCGCTTCGCAGCTATTTGGTGATATATATGGCTCGCGGAGTGCGCATTTATATGTGTTGAGCTTCCTCAAACAATACGCATGTGTGAGCGCTTGAAAGTATACTTCAAGTTCTTACTCGCGACGTTTTATACATTTTCTATGTATGTAAGTATACATACATATTTAACCTTTGGTCCAAACAACTAGATACTTAGCAGCAGTATAAAACGACTTGTTTAGGTCATAAAAAAGTAACGTCAATAAGCAGCAAGTGGAAAACAAGAAAACACATGTGGATATAATAGAAATATTATGAGTGAAAGAGCGACGCCTTTTCAATTATTGTATGCGTTCATTGTGCAATTGGTATTGTATATTAGTATTATAAGTCGAGGGGCTTATGCATATAAAATTTGCCGCGAACACAATGTCTTCGGTGCGTCGTGAACGACGATTACGCCCTCATACTTAAGGTTAGGTGACATATTTATAGAATAAGCGGCTTACTTGCTCCGTATACACTAACTGAGGCTTCTTTTTTTAGTTTTTCTAACGGTAATATTTTACTTGTTTTAGGCGCCATTCATTTACTCTTTCTCTCATTTCACGTCTTGCATGATATTTTGAGTGTGATTTCTGACACATTTACTGAAGTTGTGTCAACATGAAGAGGTTAGAAGAAATATAATTATTGAAAAAACTAAAAAAGGTTCGACATTTTAGGTAAGAACTTGAAAAGTGATGAAGCTGATCCTTACTAATGGTAATCCCCTAGCAAATAATCAAAGTAATGTACTATCTTAGTCATTATTATTGTATATGTTTTATAGTTCCTATAGTCTCGGTCATCCGATTTATTTACTAACGATATTAGTGCCATCTACCAGTATTCTATTATAAATTTCTGCAGAATACTAAAGGTTTACTTTTTATTAAGTATAATTTTTCAGCACCAACTTACCTGATCTTTGAGGTTGATAAAATCTTAAACAAACTTGCTGAGATATCACAATCTATAGAGCTAACTTTTCATTGCTTCTAATAACACCGGTTAACAAACTTACTAGGGCCATTAAACAATATTATGTGAATGAAAAAAATTTATAAGTTCGGTTTTCTTGTGACATCAAAACATACAAGTATATTATCTTAAAAGACAGAAACATCAGCCACATTTAAAGAAAATGTTGCTTAATTTAGAAAAAATACTTATAATTTTTGTGATTGTTTGGCCTCTGAAAGGTTTTTTTTAAATCTTTAACAATAATCAAGAGCACTGAGCTCTATTTCCTTTGATAGCGCTTCACTATTAAAGAGTTTCTCTTTTAGATACACAATTCTACTGCCATCTCTAGACATAGCTTTTACAAAATTTTTTATCATGCCGAGCTTTATGAGCAATGGTGGTGAAAGATTGTCATCAGGGCTCACTGAAAGGCTTGGACTTGGTGTAGTGCCTTTTGTTAGAATCCAACAAACACAAAAAATAAAAATCACTTACATGATACTTCAGTTCGGTCCAAATCATTGATATAGCAAATGGCATATGTCTCGGTTCTTGTTTAGACCAACTTAATAGCAGTTTCACACACTTTGCATAACAATTATGTGGAACCCAGGATTCACTAAAATTGCTCACAGGAAATCCAAAATAGTCTAAATAACACTCTTCAATTAATAACGTGAAATCACGACGCTGAGGTTTGAAAGTTATTTCTCCACACACACACGTTTACGATGTAAGAAACGTACATATATGTGATGTAAGCTAGTTGGATGCAATAGTTATACAGTTGTATAGTCGGAAGCTATAATATCCTTCACAAATACAAAATATACCTCAGAAGAACTTGATGCCGATCGTTTAGCTTGTATGACAGCAATATAACTTCTTCAGAGATTTCATTATTGTTTTAGATAATAATTCGTTCCGAATTTCATGAACATTTCCTCGTGAAATGAAAAAGATTTCCATACAACAACTTGATTCCGATTGTTTGTATGGCAGCTATATGCTATAGTGGTCCGATATCGGCCATTCCAAATGAGCAGCTTCTTGGTGAGAAACGGAATATGTAGCTGTCACAAAAATGGATGTCTGAAATGTTTTAGATAGAAAATAAAAATTCGAAATTATTAATTTTTTGTCTATTTATAAAACGCTCACACTGTTTTGAAGGTTATTATAAGATCTTTGCACCGGAAAAACTCTATAATTCATAAGTATATGTATGTGTATATCTACTTTATGAATCAATTGTACCCAAACGTAATAATGTGTAAGCACATCCAAATCTTATTTACCATCTCGTCCCTGTCTCGTTAGAAATGTGCCGTTTCGTCACGAAATCTGCTGAAATCAAAATCAGTTTAGTTTCAACGGCTAAAAGTCTACAACGGAAATACAAATTTTTGCATTTTAAGATTATTTCGTACAAGCTAAGATAAGAAGGTAGGGCCCGCACAAAGTGAAATAAAGTCAAGTTATTACGAATATAGCAAACGAAAAGCAACAGCAAACGCCTTAAAACAGAAAGAGGACTAAGCAACTTGCAAATCTTTACAGCGCTCAAACAAGTTACATTTGACGCATACAAAGAAGGAATTTGCATTAAAACAAATACCTAAGACTTCGTCACTTCCTAAAGCTGGGACTAAATACCTTGTTTGTTTATTATATTGTTGCTCGTCAATTTTGTTTGTCTTTGACTTTGAGTTGATTTATTGACAGGATTTGTGTTGGCATTAGTGTCAATTTTTCCTGGCTTTAAATTTTGATTCGATTGGCGTCAAATCAAAAATATTTTCCAACAACTCAGGCGTGTGTAAGGTGGGCGTTTGTATACAATTATGAGTACAAGTAATTATGTGTGTCTTCGGATGATGGTGGGTGTTTGCATGTTGTTAAGCGGTTTGTGTTGTTGACTGCGTAAATTTATGTCAGATATACTATGAAAATGTTAAAAATGTTGGCGTGTCAATAAAAACAATTTATGGTATCTCTCCTTAGAAGCACAGTTAAATTTTACTTTGTCCTTACACTTGCAGGTGAATATTTGTGAATTTTCACTCGATTAGGTAACGAGGAAGTGGCAATTACTGAAGCCTTAAAAATATTTAATTTAATTCTGGGCAAGATTTAAGATGAATGCGCAAATAAATATTATTTGTTGAAAGGATCTAAATTTTTTGTGTTTGAGTAAAATGAGTGCTAACATACGGTCAGATGGACTTATGTTGAATATATCTATTGCATTCCAATATGTGAAAATTCAGACTAAGTTCGCTCTTCATATGCTTTAGAACAGTATCTAGATAATAAAATGGTCATACTAAGGCCTCCGGATTATACTAAAACTTAAGTTATTCTAAAACGCCCAAGTGGTCACACACATTATAAATATTTTTAGTAGTCAGAATTATTTTCAAAACACAGTCGATTGAATGTGTACCTTGATTATTCCTAAATATATTTGAACTTTGTCAATAAAAAAATTTCTGAGAAAATATATTTCTTGAGTTTTTTTTAATAATTACTTACTATTATATAATAAAGATTGTATATTAACATTATGCACACGCTCTGGACTGAATCCAACAGAAAAAGACACGAAAAAAAGTATGGCTAGTTATGAACAACTTTCAATATTCGGCTTTTCGAAGACTAATTTAGCTGTAAGCTTCTTCTTCGCCAAGCTTAAGCAGCTGCACACAATAATAATTTACAGCTTCATGTTGTTGTTGTTGTATACTGTTGTTTGCCCATAAATAATTTTTTTAATGCTATTTCTTCATACTTTCCTCTTGCTAATGCATTTGTTGTTGCTCTTGGCTTTCCTACAGGTCATAATTGCGGTTTAATACACTGCACCATTATGTGCCTGTAAGTATGCAGTAATTTTCTTAATGCACATTTGCTCACAGTCTCCAGAACCTATTAGGAGATGAATTTATTGCCCTTTTGTGAAGTACACGGTGAGAAAAAAATGCTTTAATGCAATTATTTATGCATTTTAAGCTTTAGCACGTCGTAAACTTTTCGTTTTTTTGGCTTTTTGGGTTTTTAATTAACCGTTGGGGGAGTTTAAAAGTATGTACAGTATTGTGCGAATAAAGATGATGGTAGTTATGAGGCCACCATCTCTTTGGCGAGCACAAAAATTATGTTTAGTCACTTTCAAAATGTGTTTCCAGCTAAATTTAATTATATTTATATGAATCAATTGTTTTGATTGAGTGCATTTTCATAGGCATTTAAATACTGTTCAGCTTAATTTTAGCTTTATTTACAATTTAAAAACGTATTTATTTAATTAAAAATCTCGTTTCATAAAAAAAACTCCAACTCATCACTTTTATGTTATTCTATCTATCTTTTCAGGTAATTACAAACAATGGCGGCTATCATATTTGTCAGTTCACAATTCAATCGTACGTGAGTTAAAAATACAACACATTTATAAACTAATTAATGGCAAATGATTCACATTAATTATTGTACAACAGCAAACCACAGACAGAAGCGCAACAACGTTGTGCGAAAACTCCGATTGCGAATACCAATGGGTTATAAAACCAAATACGCCTATATGGTGGCACACATAGCTACCTATTTCTATATTAAGTATTTTATTTAAAGAGCATTTCCTGACCGAGTGGCAGCACTTTCTCTCAAGCGAAAAATATACTAAATGGTATTATTAAAACTAAAAACAAGACAGGCGGCAAAGAATGTAAATAAATCATTTGCCAGCAATAAATCACAGCCAACATGAATGCGCACAGAATTCGACCCGCCATTCGCATACACCCGACGCGACCCCAACACTTTCCCCCTCTCCGTAGAGCCAACACACAAACAAATGCAGTTCGCTGACTGATTTCCTGTGTGCGCGCAGCTGAGTTGTCCTTTATGACGCAGCGAAAAGGCAAATAAGCTGATGAAATATTTGAATGCGCGTTTGTTTGCATTTAAAATCAAAACAAAATTTATGCCGCCTAAAAGTATGTCCGCAAATATAAACCAATTATATAAACATCAGTTCGCATTGAGAGGCGGAAGCCGCCGTATAAACAGTGATTTGCATAGCGCTGCACACAATCGCAAATCGTTGAAGCATTTAATCAAAGCGCGCAGTTTTTTCGCCGCTTAGTTTCACGCCTCGCCTCACACAGCCTAAAATCCGGCTACAGAATATGGCAAATTGCTGGTGCGCTTGTGGCGCGTCCTGAGCAAGGCATTGTGGTGGGGCCAATAATGCGTCACAGCTGATAGAGTACAAATACATGTCACACAAATACAAATATTGTCAGCTATCAGCTGCACCGGTCTATTTGCTTAGCAGCTTCTGCTGACACAATTCCATATGCAGCAGTTGATGTCAGTGGTGATGGGTCAAAGCCTCGCGGAGCAGGGCTGGCGGATTAGTTGACTCTTTGTTTCCAGCTCGTTGCTTGCAGTTTTGAATCGTATGAGTTCCGTTTGAAGGGTTCGCCGCGCCTATATATAATTTCATATATGCATGTGCATGTATATGTGTATTATGTGCCATGCTGGTCAACTTTCGGCCAAACATGATGGGAAAGATAAACAGCGCCACAAAGTTATTAACATGAAAAAATTTTTTTACTTTCCTTCTCCTTATATTAGCCTAAATTTGATTTATTTAGCTTTTGTTTCATAATATTCGTCCTAACCGCAGCACACGTTTCTCTGTCTGCATAGCAAAAAGACAGTATTCAAAATAACCTCCTACTCTTAGTTAGTCCAACATCTGCTCGAATTCTCACCATAAACGAAAGTAAAATTCCAAAACCATAAAAAAATTTTGGTTTTCAATTCCGCTGCTACTATTATTTGTCCAAGGTTTGCATATGCAAATTTCGTAAAAGCAACAACAACAAAACAGTGGCTTACTGAGCGATTACAAAAATAGAGCTCTGCGGTTGTTGCGCGAAGAAAAACCGAAAATTACTCACAAGTGCGGCATGCAACGAAAATGGCAGAGAAGTGAAAAAACTGTGTAGTTGCCAATAGATTTGTATTTGTGTATGCGCACATGCTTGCATATTTGAAAAACAGTAGCGCATCATTTGCATTTTTCGCGAGGTGGAACTCGGATATTTTTGTGAAGTTTTTTTATGTCTTTTTTGAGCAAGTGCAGGAATAAACAAGAATTAAAGTTTAAATTTTTAAATTTTAAGTATAAAACAAACATCAAAATTTCTGTAATTTTTGGGAATAACTAATTTGGCAATTGTTGTAATTTTTCATACATTTTTTAACATCTCTGCTTGTGTATTTCAAGTGTAAGTAACCCGTTTTAAGAGCAAGGTTGCACTAAAAAGATAATCGAACTAACATATGAATTAATTTTTTTTTACTATTTTGTAAGATGTTTAATCCCAAACACGGTATTAAAAAAAAAATACAAATTAAAAACAAATTTATAGGATTGAAAAAAAAACTTAGTCCTTATATTATCCATTTGCGAACTCCGTGTTCTACTAGAGCTCGCACATCTTCAATTTTGTGTCTCCAAACTTACACCTTTGAACTAAATTATAAAATTTTAAATTTTTAATCACAAATTATTTTGCAATTTATAATCCCAACATCGGGAAAAAAAATGAAAATTAAATCCCAGCTGCTGGAGTTAAATAATTATGTTTTCATTTTTTAACCCAAATTATTTAGTTACAAAAATCGTTTAGGAGGATAATCCTTGCGCGCATTTCACGATTTCGATTTCAAAGCAATAAAACTCCAGCCCCAATTTCTATAAGTAGTGTCCAGCTGAAAGCAATGCACTCAATTGCTAATTCAATATGAGTATTTATTATTATACGCTTGCCACTTGACTCGCCACTTTTTGCCATAAAACTCGCCGTTTTGATCACGGCGGTCATAAAACGCGCTCTTTTGCCATAACACCCAGATGAAAAGCAATAGTTACCATAGTTAACATTAAATAAAAATACAGTTTGGTAATAATATAAAAATATTCACATAAATAACATAAGTTATTACAGAAGATCCTTTCGGTGTCATACTAAGGAGCAAGTGGTGAGCCACATTTGTATTTTGCTTTTTGTGGCGAAACAAATAAAATTTAACGTACACATTTGCAATATTTTACCACATATGTGATCCAATTGGGAGCGATATAGATAACTCAGCTCAAACTGGTACGAAAGGGACTAGTTAGTTGAAAGATTTGTGTGAATTCTTTCAGAGCGAAGAAAATTGTCAAGTTTAGATTGAGAAAAACGTTGAAAATAATGATCAAAATTTTAGTGTCGATTACTGGTTGTACTATATAATTACTGAGAATTATTTAGAAATTATATAAATTTCTTAAAAAAACAAAAATTACTTTGTCGAACTTTAATGGTAGATGTATATTGCATACAAATTATGGATTCACTTCTTACTTGTTGCCTTTGTTCTGCAGCTGTAGCAAATTTATATATACAAAAAAATTTACTATCCTTTCCACACTCTCTTGAGTACATATTTCATACCTTTGTATGTTTTTATGTAATCACAATGCCAGGATTCCTGTGCAGTCCCCTCTGACTGTATCTCTATAAATGTATCTCTCTCCATTTTGCGTAACACTCGTGTACGTGCAACGCATACTCTATACGCATTAGTTTTCAGTTTTTCTTCAGCTTCAACGTTTTTTTCAGCTACAATGATTTTTATTGCGATTTTAGGAATTAACTTACTTCAGCCCTTATATTTCCTCGTTTTTGCCGTAAGGATTCGTACACCCATGAATGTACATGTACTCGTACATATGTACAATACTTTGGTAGAGTGCAGAGTTGCGTCTGGCTGCTAATGTTAGCTTGTATACGATATAATCGGTGGGTTATAAAAATAATAGCAACAGTGTTCACAACAAAAATCACACTCGATATGGGATTACTGCAAATCGAATGACAATGTGTGAAGAAAATTAAAACAATAACAACTTCCATGCCAGTATGCCATGCTATAATTGATAGAAGCTTTGATTTCTCGCCCCAGTATTGATCTGCGATGGAAAACCAAAATAAATAAAACATGAATTTCCGTCATTAATATTTCCACCAATTACTTTTATTAGTTATTTATTAATATTTGAAAAATTCACAAAAAAAATTGTAAATAAAACATGTCAGGAAGGGCTAAGTTCGGATGTAAGGGAACATTTTATACTCTCGCAAAGTCAAATGGTATACTCGTTTGAGATTTATTTATATATTTTAATAATTAGAAGTAGGAACTATTGCCTCAGTTATTTATTGATAATGATTTATATATCTTACACATTGACCGATATTTTCGGTAAACAGTCAACTATAGGCACTGGGGTCCACATATTCAGTACCTAAGGGCTTGAACAGTTTTGGTTCAATTTAGACAAATTTTGGTCACAAGGTGCATTATTCATGCAAAGTTTTACGTCGATACATACAAGTACATTGTTGCTTGATTTGCATACTGGAAAATGAAAGAATCAGATGGAATTTAAAATGGTGTTATATGGGAAAAAGGCGTGGTTGTAATTCAATTTCGCTCATTTTCGTACTATAACATAGAAATATGAGAAGAATATTATGTACCGCATTTGGCTGAAATCGGTTAAGCAGATCCCAAGATATGGGGCGGTGCCACGCCCACTATCTAATTTTCCAAGTGGTTCCTATAAAATCATCTTTTACCATCCCAGAGATAAAATTTGCTGTCTCTGGCGTGTTTAGTGCTTGATTTATCGCGCTTTTAGTAGTATTTAACTTTACCGTTATATGCGGAGTGGGCGGGGTTGTCACCCGATATCACCCATTTTCACCTTAATGATAGAGGTGCTAAAAGCATTTGTTCTCAGTGAATTGAATCGCTTAAGCGGCTTAGGAGATATGCACAATAAACCTAATAGAAAGCGGGACCACACCCACTTTAAAAAAAAGTTTCAACTGCAGATGTCCCTCCCTAATGTGATCCTATATAACAAATATCAGTATTGTATCTTATTGGGAAGCTTAGTTATGGCGATTTATTTGTGTTTGATTTATGGCGTTTTATGGGCGTGGCAGTGGTCCAATTACGCCCATTTACAATACCAACCGTCTCACGGTAGCAAGAAACAGGTCTACCAAGTTTCATAAAGATATCTCAATTTTTACTCAAGCTTTTACTACAGCTTTCAAAGACGGACGGACGGACGGACGGACAGACGGACGGACGGACAGACAGTCACCCGGATTTCAACTCGTCTCTTCATCCTGATCATTTATATATACATACCCGTATATTTAACTCGATTAGTTTTAGGTGATACAAACAACTGTTATTTGAACAAAACTATATATATATATACACTTTAGCAACATGTTGCGAGAGTATAAAAATATATTTGACAAACTTATAAATTGTTGAAGTAGAGAGAGAGATGAAAGGCGTGTTCATCTTGTTAACATTTCTTCTATAAAAAAGGAGAGATTCCCGGTATGGCGACTATTTAAGAAAAAAATTATTTTAATATTTTTTTAACTTTTCCAAATATTTGAAAAATAGTGAAAACTAAAAGTTTGACTCTTTGAAACTTCTCGCCAAAAAATATATGTATGTAAAGTAAAGCGATTGATTAGAACTTGACACTTATTGACAAATACCTCGAAAAAGTTATTTAAAGTGAAATGGGTTTCTAGCTTTAAAACATACATAAAATGGCTTTCTTTTACTCTTAATATTCAACTTAAAAAAAGTTTCAAGAATAAATTCGTATTTTTAAATATCTTAACGAACGAAATATGTAAAAATTGTCGATCTTTTTACATCCCCAGACTAACGTAACCTCTTGATGCGTAATAATACGATTCGTTTGTGAAAAAGCTGTGAATACTCTAGGTGTTGCAATTTTTCATTTTCGATTTACATACTAAATGTGAAGGTAAACCATTATAAAAACTGTTAGTGTATAACTGTTTCAATATTCATATGAAACAAACCCTAGCTACTTCAATTACTGCAGGTATTGCAATAACAATAATTCTAAATAAAAAAGTACTTTTTGTAAAATTCCCTTTTCAGTTTTCACCAGCTTCCTTTACTCTGCATATTTTTACATTTTGGCCAGCGAATTGTTGCCTTTATGGAAACAGCATAATTTTCCGCTTTTTAATTTCACCTGCTAGCACTTTGTATGCATTAGCGTCATATTCTGCGGTTGCGTAGTGCTAAAGTGCCACTACTTACAGCCCACACACACAGACACACAGGCATTGCATACACCCCAGTGCGGATAATAGCAACGCTTTGTTGCATAAATTCCAGCTTGCCAACACTTTATGCGCGCGGTTAGGCAACTAAAATACTTTCGGCTCTATATTCGTGCATACATCTGTATGTAGTTGCGTAGGTGTTCACTGGCCCAACTGCGCTTAACGCACACAAGTGCACAACAATGTGCAAAGCTATGCTAATTTATTTGCAACTTGCACCCCACTTAATGCTGGCGACTTTTGTGCAAAGCTGCGTTAGCAGTTGCCACCACCTGCCTGTGTTGTTAAATCCGCGAATATTGCACACATACCAACAAACATGTATACCTACAAGGGGTCTGTGCCAACTCTAAAAGCTCCTTATTATTGTTATTTTTATGAGTATTATAGCCCACGCACAAACTTACTAATTTTAACGTTGTACAAGCATCCGTTTCCGGTGCTTAGCGCGCCTTGCAAAAGCGCGCTCTCTTTGCTCAACTCTGCCATACATAGTAACGCTTTGTTCACCTCCTCGGTGTGGCTTGGTCTAACCGACGCTCTTCAATAAAAGCTGCGCACAAAATCGTACAAAATTTATATACATGTATGTGTGCGTGTTCTTATTGTTAGCCTGTAGTCAGCGGTGTTATTTTAGAGTACATTGTGTTGTGCTCTACTTTTGACCTGCTTCTTTTGTCGCAGCCAAGATCCTACATCGAAAAAGGAGAAGGATAATATTTAGATATACCGTAATAAATTATGTAGAATTCTGTAATTCAAATCCGTTAGTTGACACGGTGTGGCTTAAAAAAGAAAACAGCACTATAGTGATATACATTAAAGGTAATAAATAAAATGGAGCCTTAACCGTAACTTATTTTGGTATAACGGTGTTCTGACTTTTTGGTATAATTAAATTGATCACTTTTTGGGTCCTAATAAATGGAGCTTGAAGACTATAAATAGTTGCGGTATTAATAATATGTATCTTTCGAAATATATGTCTGTTTAGCTATGACTAAACAGTTAAAAAAAACAAAACACTTGAAAAATAGTAATTTTGTTTTTAAAAAACGTAAGGCTCGAAATTATGAAGTTAGTAAAATATTTTTAGGGTGAAGTGCGAAATTCTTCATCAAAGAAAGCAGCGCGACACAATTGCTTGAACTTATTGTAATTTCAAAATTTTAGGGCCATGCAGTTTTGAATTCTTCTATTCAATATAAATAAAGGACTAGGACTATACTAGGATTTTAGTTTCTTTAAACAGTTGGTTCTTTGTTAGTTTTTATAAATATTTGGTACATGCCTGTAAAATGCAAAATACTACTAATACTACTGCTACTATCAGATTAGTTATAACGATAACCGAATGTCAAAAGTCCTAATCAAGAGTTTCATCTATTCCAGCCAAAAGCTTGATAGCAAACCTTCTCAATACACGTGCAACATTTATACTTAGCACGCTATGCGTAGTCGTAGCTTCGTATATACAGTTATAAATGCCTGCCAGCAGCACTTGCATATTTAAATGCACATAAATTTTGTTGTAATAATATATTCATTATTTAAACTTATATTGCAAACGCATATCTGCCCTCAACGTGGCACACGGCACTGCCAGTCAGTCATGTTAGTCTGGATCTGATACGCTGAAGTGGACACTTCATTACTGGAAAAAGCTGAAATTGCATAAAAGAGCTGGTGGTGGTTGCGGGCTTTTGCAGAAACAGGAGGTGAAGAGGAGTGTAGATACCTAGCTGGTCTAATCACTGTACGAGCTGCTGACGATAGCGGGCGACACACCTTTGCTGCTCTGTGAACTGTGGTCAATTTCAACGACACAAACACCCTTAACAAATGTTGTTATATGTATGTTCTTTTTCAACGCTAACTTTAACGGTGAGCACGATTAGGTCATGCATGGCAATTCGGCACAACGCCAGTGTCCAACCGCTGACCTCAGCGACAGACGACAAACGACTGCAGTAGTAAGCAACTGGCATTACTAGCAGCCGGAAATGCCCATGTTGCTGGTTGTGCGTTTTTTAGCCTCACTGCGCTGGCATATCAAATGGAAGTAAGCTAAATTAAGACAAAACCGTTAGCAAAGTCTAGGGTGTGTGGTTAAGAGAGCGTGTGTGCACCTTGCAACGCATATACACACCAGCAGACACATCAGACGCATGCAAATGTGCACGTAGACAATTAGAGATGTTGGCAAAATGTTTAACTCGCTTCTCGACTCGTTTATATATGAGCGTATATGTAGCGTGTTGCAAGCTTAACGTTTGTTTCCTAATGTGCGGCTAGTTGGCTTGGTATTTTGTAGCCCACTTTGCATCTGGCTTGGCCGCTTGGTTGTTCTTGGCACTTAGTTAAATGTTGCCACGTTTAAAAGTTAATAAAGCACACACAGTTGCTCACCGTTCTGTAGCGCCGTTGCAGTCCGTACACATGTGGTGTGTGGCATGTTGTAGCAAGTCCTTATAAATATGCGTTTGTGGTAGTAGGCACCAGTGTTTAATTATAACTAACTGCAAATACTGAAGTTAGCATATGCTTTTAAATATTGTTGAGCTTTGACGCAAAACTCTAAGATTTAAAGTTAAACGACGTTTACCGTTGGTCAGAAGTTTTTTTGCATATGTGTGTTAAAGTTATATATTGCTTGAATATAGGGTGACATGCATTGATAATAAAATATACATAAAATAAATTAATTAATTAAGTCCTTACAGTCAACATTTTCCACATAAACAACAAACACTCAGATATTCCACAATAAAATGTGAGTTTTCAAAAGTCGTATAGCACTTGTGTCATTAATAATCTCTAACTACGATTTTTAAATAACTTCCCTTAAAATAATCATTAACCCTAACATATTTGCAACCAAAAGCTCTTTCAAAAAATTTCCTAGCTAAGTATGAAACAATTTTTGAACATTTAGTGACTCTATATGTGTATATTAATATCGGCTAACTGTTTGGTTTCTTTTCTAAACTTATTCGAAAGCTACCGTAGCTTTGTGGCTTGAGTTCATACATACATTTATGGCTGAAGAAGGTTGGTATATTCTAAGAACTCAAAATTTTGAACGTCTTCTATTTGAATTGAACTATCGAGCCTGAACCATGAATATCGGAAAAGCTCGGCGGAAAGTATTAAATAAACTCAATGTCGCTAAATACTGTTTACTAAAATATCTTTGTTTCAGATATTCGCCAATTATTATAAAGAAATACTCAGCGAGAGCTTTTCATAGAAGCTGTAGTACTTAACTAAAGCTTTAATTCTTCATATGCTAAATGAAAAGTACAAACGTTACATTTTATAAAAAATCAGAATTTGTTCAATTAAAAAAGCATTGCAAAAGCCTTTCACTATTTTTTTTAAATATTTTATTTATTAGTTGTCATGAAATGACAAAAAAAATTAAAAACTTTTCTGACCAGCCTGTACTCGTTCGGCTAAGTGTTTTTCTACAAATGGTTGGTTTTCTAGTAATTGCTTAGTCACCCACATGTGCAACATAATAACTGAAACGAGAAATGCAAAAGTTTATAAAAAATAAGAAATTTTGCGTAGTTTATTAATTAAAATTAAGTGCTTTTACATTTTCCCACACAGCATAAGGAAACACTTCTAGTGGTCTGAGGTTATGCCGGACCGATGCAGTAGCAGACAAAATTGTTTTAACACACCGAACGCACATAGGTACATACATACATGCTGAGCTGAATAAGGAAGCATGTACAGGGTGTTTATGGATTTGTGTGCACCAGCTCAACGCTAGTTTTCCTTGTCGTCATTGCAATGATGTGAAAACCGCAAGTTTACTTTGAGCTTTACTTAAAAATATTGAAGCTGACCGTTTCGGTGCAACAGTGGTAAGCCGCCAGCAGAAAACGAAACAATAATAAAAAAGAAGAACAGAAAACTAAAGTTAGGGTTAATTCTAACACTAGTTTCCGGTGGTTTTCTTCGCAAATAGTTTAAATTAATTTATTGGAAAAGGTTTATGCTATATGTAGTCAACACAAAATCTCAATTTGGATAAATGATAATTAAAATAAATTAAGTTCCCAATTAGACTAGGTAGAAGTTTTTAAAAATGATAAAAAATTCATAATAGGTGGAAACTATTTAAAATATTAATTAAAATAACAAAATTGAAAAGAAAAACAAGCCAGGAAGTTCTAATTCGAGCGTAACGGAACATTTTATACTCTCGCAACTTCCAATGATCAAAACCAAGGAAATTACTTTAGGTTGTGAATTTCAATTCTATATCTTACACATTGACCGCGACTCAAACAAAGGCATTGGGGTCCACTTTTTAAAAAAATTTCAACTGCAGATGCCCTAAAGTGATCTTGTACACTAAATAACAGTCTTGTGCCTTGTTGTGGAACTTAGTTATGGCAATTTATTTGTTTTTGATTAATGGCGTTTTGTAGGCTTGGCAGTGGTCCGATTACGCCCATCTGTAATACCAACCGTCTTATGGCACCAAAAAACATGTGTACCAAGTTTCATAAGGAAATCTATCTATTTTTACTTAAGTCACAGCTTGCACAGATGGACAGACAGTCATCCGGATTTTAACTCGTCTCTTCATCCTGATCACTTATATATATATAACCCTATATTTAACTCGATTAGTTTTAGGTGATACAAACAACCATTAAGTGAACAAAACTATTATAATCTGTAGCAACAAGTTGCGAGAGTATAACAGTATCCAGTGATCTGATGTCAGGGAGAAGAAGGGGAGGACCGTGGTGTAATTTTTAAAGATTACAGACGGTTGATTTCTAGTTCTGGCAAATCGACTAGTCCGATAAAAAAAATGTATATGACAAAGTTTCAGGTAATGAAAAGATCTACAACTTTGTATTAACACATTTTTCTCATAACTTCAAATGTGAAAGATTCAAATAACCAAGTTGTTGGGTTTTTAATTTTCAGCGTAAACAAACTATTTTTTCTCTCGTGAAATTTGACGTAAGCGTACCTTTTCCCAAACACACTCTACATATATTCTATTTTTTTAAATATTTATTTTTCTTCTTAATTTGACTTAACATTGAAAAAAACCATAATTTTCAGCCGAAAATTCTCTCGTCAAAACCTCAGATTTTTTAAAAAGTCAGTGAGCTTTATGTTATTTGTAATCTTTGTCTTCTGATGCTATAAAAAATATATGCTTGTACATTACTGTATAGTTCTGTTTTCTCAGAAAATACAAAAAAATACCCATTCTTTTTTTTCTTTCATATTTGTTATATCAATTTTTTTTCCATGGATTTCATTCTTTTATAATTTTTTCGCTTTGATAAATTATCTACCCTGTTCTAAATGGCTAGATAATTAATTTTTTGTTTAATATATAAATAAATATTCTCATAACACTCGAAGCTTCTAATAATATGTTATTTATTGGTTTTCGGTAATAAGCAGTTCTACATGACTGTACATACACATACAAAGCAAAAATGATGAACGATGAATGTAGTGCGCGCCATTATAATCAAATATATTTTCTCACATTTGGTTTTAGCAAAGGGAAGCGACGCCAATGCGAAAAATAAAACATTTCCACCGAAAATAGAACGCAAGCGCACACACAGCCACGTCAAAATTTACATACACATAAATATATTGCAGCAAACACACAAACATGTACAATAAAATTCTATCTGCAGATTGTGCTTTTCACTCTCGGCACAGTCAACTGATAGCAAATTGTATTGAAAATCTGAAATTGGCACGCGATCAAGATTAGCGCCGCTGGCATGTGGCGTAACATAAACAAAGCAAGCATGGCGCGGCACTGCACAGCACTGCACAGATTCCAAACAGCATTTTTTGCGGATTGCTTGCAACTACAAACGCTAACACTGTTGTTAGCTTAAGTGCTGCTGCACTCAGTGTCATTTGGCAACATCCTGGAACTGGTACCCACATGCTGCAATTTTTTATACTCTCGCAACTTGTTGCTACAGAGTATAATAGTTTTGTTCACCTAACGGTTGTTTGTATCACCTAAAACTAATCGAGTTAGATATAACGTTATATATATATAAATGATCACGATGAAGAGACGAGTTGAAATCCGGGTGACTGACTGTTCGTCCGTATGTCCGTCCGTCCGTCCACCTGGCAAGCTGTAACTTGTAATCGAACCACTGCCACGCTCACAAAACGCCATTAATCAAAAACAAATAAATTGCCATAACTAAGCTCCACAACAAGATACAAGACTCTTATTTGGTATACAGTATCACATTAGGGAGAAGCATCTGTAGTTAAAAATTTTTTTAAAAGTGGGCGTGTTCCCGCCCCCTTATAAATTTCATGTGCATATCTCCTATACCACTGAAGCTATAATAACAAAATTCACTGGGAAGAAAAGTTTTTACCATCTCTATCGACGTTGTGAAAATGGTGAAATGTGAAATCGGGGGACAACCCCGCCCACTCCCCATATAACGGTACTGTTAAAAACTACTAAAAGCGCAATAAATCAAGCACTAAACACGCCAGAGACATTAAATAAATTCGGTACATAATATTCTTCTCATATTTCTATGTTATAGTACGAAAATGGGTAAAATCGGATTTCAACCACGCCTATTTCCTATATAACATCATTTTAAATGTAAATAATACGTTTGAAGTGTGCCACCTCCTGACCAAAAATTATCTAAATTGAACCAAAACTTTTCAAGCCCCCAGGTACTGAATATGTGGACCCCAGTGCCTATAGTTGACTTTTTACCGAAAATATCGGTCAACATAGAACAAGGCGGCAAGATCCACACAAAAATCTAAAACAAGTATACCATTTGATTTTGCGAGAGTATACAATTTTCGGTTACGTCCGAATTTAGCCCTTCCTTACTTGTTTATTTTTGTTTTTTTCGGTGGCACTATTGAAATTTTTTTTTGTTGTTCTTAGCATTTTTTGTGTTTTGGGGATTGGTTTTACTGCTGCTTGACCAGTAGTTGCACGTAGTCTCTTTGACACGACGGCTGGTACATGTGTAGGCTGCGGCAAAATGGCGTCAGTTGGACAGTTAAAACGTGTGGCAAGCAAAGCTCTAGATATGTCTCTGGCTATTAAGGGGAGTAACGGCTAGCGTTATTTGTTTTTAGCCTTATTCTTTGTACACTTTTATAACTAAATCGCCTTGTATTAAGAAATTATGAATCGGTTGCATATAGTAAGGATACTTCGTATGAAATAATCACACTATATCATACTTAGCCTTAAGCTCTCTACGGGTTACGGCGGCTGTCTTTATGCAACGGTTATTAGTGTATACTGTCACTGATTTGTGTTCCTGTCCAATAAAAGACTAACCTCAAAAAATTTTTCAAAACACATCGGCTCTCGGTAGGTAGTGGCGAACTTCCATATATATTTGTACCATGAAAAATCTTTCGAAAGAAGTTCATCAGCAGTTTTTAACCGAGTTCAAACCTATAACTTCTTCCATTTTGCGAACATGAGTTCAACTGAATGATCCAACTCAAGTCCTAGTATGGAAAACTTTTTTAATTGACAAGGTATTTTAACAAAATTTGGCATGGACACAATCTCCTAACTTATAGTTCAGTATTATAACATATAGCATTCAGACTGTCTCATCAAAATCAAGACGGTCTTTTTATACCCTTTTATGATATAAGAAATGCACCCGCTAAAGCTAATATACTTTGGGGCAAGTTACTACTTTTTCTTGCTTTTCTTTGATTTTAATTTATACATTAAAAATGCACACACTCTTGCTTTGCGAAAACAGCTTAAGAGTTCTCTTATCGACATATAACATCCAGTGTTAAATATAATAGCTAATAATTTTAAAATTTGCATCGTAAACGTAATTCCAGCAAGCATGCTGCACATGTCAAACGCCTGTAACCGTACATAACGCAACATTCAGAGATCAATCAATCAAGCAATCAATGAAACGCACCGTGTTGCACGGTCAGTGGGCGCACATACAAAATAGCGGCGTCCTCACATTGCAAAAATTTAACTGCGCTTTTATTACATTTATTTGTCGTTTATGCTTGCGTCGTGCTGGTTTTTGTTTTTGCACAATCAACCTAAATTGCTTTCCATTACGTTGTCGGCATTGATAATCTACAAATCAGAAAATGCCTGCAGCATTGAATTTGCAACACTTTAGATTTTGCTGGTCGCTTTTTGCCACATGCCAGCCCAAATAAAAACAACCAAACTTTAATAAATGCAGCGCGAACAAATTTTGTTGGGCAATTTTCAAAGCGCTAAGTGATAGTGTGGCATACAACGTGCCACGGTGGCAGCAATTTGCAACACTTTTGTACGGTTGCTGTCAATTTGCCGCAACATGCCAGTGCAGTGCTGCCGCTATCCGCCACCAATGTTGGTAATACCGCCGTCGCTGCTGCAAAAATGTCAACTGTCAATTATGCCGCTTGAAAGAGCCGGTGTTTGCACATGAAGGTGCGAAAGCGCACACGATTGAATGGCGCCAGTTTTCAATTAACGAAATTTTTGCTATTACCTTGAGGCGCCAGCAACGCCAAAAAAAAAAAAACAAGAACAAAAAATATGAAAATTACAAAATCCACAACGACACAAAAGGTGCTGCGGCAGCTGAAAACGGCAATAAGGTAAGTGCCACATGCCAAGCGGCACCCAGAGCGCAATCTAGCGTTTTATGGTATAGCGGCAATCATTCAGTTTTGTCTACCTCTTTTGTCGACGAGCACGTCGCTCGTCAGCTCGTCTCCTTATCGGATCACACCGCTCGCATTGTCTTCTCTCTTCCTTACTTTGTTCTTTCACGCGACCGCTTTTCACACTGTGGCACGCCACTTATGAGCAAAGCACCGTAGACCAGTAAGTCGGCTAACCGTTGTCGATCTGTTTTTCAAGTTGTTAAAGTGGAAACTCGGTGAAGTTCTAAGCATCATTGCTGTAAAGTTTCGAGTTGGCCGGAGTCTTGAGTTTAACGATGAAGTTGAAGATAAGTGCAAATGTTGATTGTGGCAACAGCTTGTGGCGCTAGCTTCACTTTTGTTTACCACTTGCATGTGCACTAGCTTACCGCCACAAAATAGTTGGACTGATTGGCTTGGGTCTTTTTGAAACTTGAAATATCTGTAGAACTATGATCTAACTTAAATGCTTAAAATCGGTATTAAATGTTTTCTGAAGTGCAGTTTGAGGCCCTCTTGTAGATGGCATTGTTTTGCTTACCCAATTCTTATTAATATAATTATACTTATACATAAAGTTTTCATGAATTAAATTTTCAAAGATTTTTCAACTTTCGAGATCACTAAAATCCAGAAAAAAGCCTTTTCGATGCAAAGTCAGACTTTTTATTCTTGGTCCACTCTTGTAAATGCCACACATGTGACATTTTGTTATTGCTGTTGCACGCGCCATAAACAGTGTGAATTTCAATGCATATTATGTGTCTTCTTAATTAAAACAAACAGCAATAAAATTACCTCGCAGGTTGTATGCCACATTAAATTCGATAAAATGAAATTGTGTTGAATGCGCACTGACGCACAAATATAATGACGCACGCATGGCGCGCAGCAATAACGCAATTTTGCGGGCAACTGCCATTTACTATGGAATTACACGCCTCGTGCGTTATTATTATCGCGCACAACCATATTCAGGTATCTTAGCAACATTTTGCTGCACTGACTGCGAAAGCTGCTAACGAATTTTCGCACTGTTGCTTTAACACACTTTGATGCATGTGTGTGAAGGAGGTGTCTTCATTGTATATTAAATACTATTTGGCACTCAGTGTTTTCATCACCTGCTGTCACTTTCATTTTGCGGCCGACAGCGACTGCGGGTAGCTATACAGGGACTTACTGGAACAGCTTAACTTGCGCACGCCTACGTGTACATATGTATATGGTATAAGTGCATACTAGTCAGTTGACAAAACACTATATTTTAGCTCGGTTGTTGGCGTTTCATTTTAAATAATTTTCTGATTAGTCGGCAACGCTGGGGGCTCAGTATATACATATAGCAACTTCCTAGGTCTCTATTCAAAGCCTAAAATTCTAGCAATATAGTGTTACCGACAGCATCTGAGTTAGGCCAGTGTAGCGTTCCTCATTAATGATTTCACCCGGTTTTAGAAGGTCATAATACAGCACGGCCTTCTGATCCCACCAAACACTGAGCATTATCTTGGTGTTATGGATGTTCGGCTTTGCCGTTAATATGGCTGGTTGGCCAGGTTTCTCTTATGATTTGCTGCATTTCGAGCTGCGATTGGACATGAACATGCTTAAGTTTGCCACGAAATCTGTAATACCCAAAAATATACATCAGAGACCCTACAAAGTATATATATACATATAAATAATCAGCGTGACGAGCTAAGTCGATGTAGTTAATTCCTTCTGTCTGTCCATCTGTCCGTTCGTCTGTAAATATACGAACTAATCTCTCAGTTATTGCTACATTAAAGTACTCCATTCGAGAAATGTTGTATTAAGTTTTCACAAAGAAATACAATTAATCGAATGTAAGATTGCGGTGTCCCTCATAATTTGGTGCTGGATCATATCAAATCAAGTTCTTATCTCTATTTTTCAATTTAACAGAAATAGTTTTCAAAATCTCAAACGAATCGATGCAGTAGTGTTGAAATTACGAAGAACACCGACTTTCACACCGTTAGTTAGGAGGAAAACGCATTATACTCCAATTGACTTGAAATTTCGACACAGAATTCTTGTAATTTTAAAACCATAACACCTTTGAGGAATATTTGTTTTAAACTAAAAATTTAGCATACTTTTGAGAGCACAAATTTGCCTCAGATGGTTGAAACTTTATTTATGAAAGTACGCAATAGAAATCTCAGCAATTCTACCAAATGCCAAGTACATATACTTATAGAATTTATTACTACAAAAAGATTTTACGATCAGCTGTGAAATATAATATTATTTTATGTAACAATATTTCCCAAGAAAATTTAGAATGAAATTAGAAATCCAAACACATCGATTTGTTATCAATTTTTTTTTACAAATTGGAAAATTTTACAACATCGCGCCACTTCTAACCCAAGTTACGAAATAAATAAACAGTAATTTATCTTTAAGTGTAGACTATATGTTTTCTATTACACAATAATAAATATTCATTAAATAGTAGATAGTTTTATGTTATTACTGAGCTTTGATATTCGAGCGCCCAAAAACTATTCTTATACTCCCTTTTATATTCAAATTCATATTTTTCTATCCTGAATAAAGTATAATAAATTCGCCACGAAGTTTGTAACACCCAGAAGTAAACGTCATATACCCTATAAAATACATATCGTCTGTCCGGCTGTCTGTCTGTATATATACGAACCAGTCCCTCAATTTTTAAGCTATCGATCTGAAATTTTGAACCTGCCCTTTCCGCACTAAAAAGGTACTCATTTGTCAGAACGGCTGATATCGGACCACTTTAACATATAACTGCCATACAAACTGAACAGTCGGAGTCAAGTGCTTGAATGCGAAACTTTTGCCATGAGTTCTTTCCTAAGACAACATGTAATCTCCGTAGAAATTGTTCAAATGAGATCACTATAGCATTTAGCTGCCATACAAGCTGAACGATCGAAATCAAGTTATGGTAAATAAACTTTTGTGTATTTGAAGGGTATTATAGCTTCGTTTTTACTTGTTTTAAATTAACTTACAATATATTTTCTATAATTCTGGAACTAAAGTATTATATTATATTATGAATTTCACTACAAAGGTATGACATGTCGTATACGCAACAAATATTATAAACAATATTTTGTTCGGTAGCTTCAAATTCAAGATTTCTGTCCAGATGGCGATTTAAATTAATGCTGTGCTTTATTCCGAGTAAAAATGTATGTGTGTATGTGTGAATATACTCCTCGTTCGATCTTCCCCACCTTTAGGTGCTAAAAAGCTTCCAGCTTCTATTGTTGTGCTGTAGTATATATATTTTTATTTATGTTACGTGTTTATAGACGAAATGTTTTAGAATAAAAACTCTGTTCACCTATTTTTGTGCTTAACAACAACAACAATTAAATGCGTGCTCTCCTTCAGCACTAGACTTTCACATTGTTGACTGACAATAAACTTGTGTTTCTAAACACAACAAAAGCACCTTTCACACACACACACGTGCGTTTGTTTGGAGCATCTATTGTCTTCAAGATATGTAGTTGTATTCATATGTACCCTAGTTGTATGTAGTGTTGCGGTTCGGTGCGCTTGCATTTAGTTTTGAGAACCTTTTACAAGCAACTAGATTAAAATTTTATCATTTAATTGTTTTGCTCATAGCCTTTGGCTTCTACTTAACCGCTTTTTACATTTTGCCCGCACGCTGGCGTTGTATGATGCTTTGTGAGCAGAGTTGCCATGCTTTTAAATTGAAATTTACGACTATTCTTTTTACTCTTGATGTATTTTTGTTTGTTTAAATGTATGCGTGCATATGTGTGTGCATAATAGCATTTTTGTGGTCTACTAATTGTCCTAATTATGAGCTTTAATTAATTTCTTTATGTTATTTTAAGGCAGACCACAACAGAGCGCACATACTTAGAGGTAAAAAGGTTTTACCTTGGCTGCCGCTTTAATATTTTTTCTTGATGTATTTAACGTTATGTGTGTTGACTTAAAGAGTTTCGTTTAATATCATTTCTATATGGCACCGCTCTTTAACAGAGTAGTGAGTGCAAACAGTGGATATGTTCATGCATTACTTGAAAGCTCATTCATATTTGTTACGTAAAAGTTAAAAATTCTTTACATTTTGATACTCATACTCCGTGTCCATTCAACACAGATAAAACATTACTTTAAAACAAATATAATCAAGTATTTGATGCAATCTCTGTGAGACCACAGAATTTTGCATATTTTTATTTGTCAAATAAGTTTGAATTCGTTGGAAACCAGTGTAAATAAACTCATCAGTTGTTCAAAATGCACAAGCATATCTATTTTCACAGCAAAAGCATATAGGGACTAAGGCAAATACGCATGAAACTAGTGCGCATCACTTTGTCTGTATATCTTAGGGTGGGTAAAAAATCGAATATTTTTTTTCGTTTGGTACTCTGGAAAATAGGTTCTTAGACACCTCAAAGTATGAGCTCTTAATTGTATCGGGAAGGTTCTCCGCCTTACAGTTTTCTATATTTTTCTTATTATCAGGCATTTTTCACTTATATCACGCTTTCAAATATTTTACAAATATTTCCTTTCATAACTTTTTGTAGAAAAAATTTCTCAGACGATTTTTTCGTAAACCTAACCGTTTAAAAGATATTAACTGTTGAAGTTT
The DNA here is from genome assembly GCF_042242935.1 of Bactrocera oleae. Lineage (NCBI taxonomy): Eukaryota > Metazoa > Arthropoda > Insecta > Diptera > Tephritidae > Bactrocera > Bactrocera oleae. The sequence goes on from NC_091538.1 coordinate 42,353,321, forward strand.
GATTTTTTAAGTAAGTTTTTTTCTTATGGATTTTATAAATAAATGACAAAAAATCATTACACATCGAAAAACTCATATTATTTTTTGGAAATTTACTGCTCTAGAAGGTGGTCGCTTAAAAATGAAAGGACAAATAATTTACGGCCGATCTATGGTAAGGAAAAGAAAGGGGAGGGCCGTGGTTATTAAATTAAGAAATTTTTAGCGGTTAAAAAGGGTTTATACCAATTTCCGTCTACGTGTACTACAGAAAAAAGTTATATGGCAAAGTTTAAGGAAATAAAAAGATCTACAAATTTTGGCTTAACACCTTTTCACATAACCTCAAAATGTATATGTACAATTCAAATAATTTAGTTTTTAGTTTTTTATTCTATCTTGTACAAAATTTTTTGTCTGTTAACGAAATCTAGTGTGACCCAAACACATTTTTCCACCTCATTTTGACTTAATATTAGAAGAAACTCCAAATTTCAATCTATACTTTGTAATGGTTCTATTGTATAATAGAATATCACTTTTTCAAAATTGTGGGTTTATTAACCTCAGAAGCGTTTGCAAAACCAAATTCAATTGGGAACTAACGGACACCCTAATATATATATTAATATAGATGTATCTGTGAATTTGTTTAAATTCATTCTGAACATGATGAATTTGGTTTTCGATTTTTGGCAAAGAAAGATGCATGTAAGCTGTTGAAAGTCATGGGTAGTTGCCAAATCTATGCATAACATGCGCATAAATCTAGAGCATCTATTTACTAGAGCACACACATAACCGTAGATGGTTGCTTTGAGAACGGTGTTTGCCTTATTTAACATATATTATTCACAGGCACATATGTTATGTGTGCATGTGTCCGCTAACCACAATTTAATTTGAATTTTTTACACACGTTAGTGGTTACACATGACTTGTCTCTTGCTAAAATAAGTCTTAAATTTCTTATATACACAAAAAGAATTGTTTTCGTATATAAATATATATTAAAATAAAGCTTGCCTGCATATTTAGAAGCATGAAAACAGCTGCGCGAGTAGCTTCATTTAACAAGCATTCCTGCAGTAAAAACAACTAGTCAAAAACTACTTTGCAACTAGTATCAATTACATGCATAACTAGTTTACTGACTACTTTTATTCATGACAGTAAAATTATACTTAGTGAGAACTTATTTTTACTTGTTCAAAACAGACAAATAATTGTCTAGTAGTATTTATACATATTATAAAAACAAGACAATATTTCATTTGGGTTGTGTTTTGCTCCTCCATACTTTTGATACAAAGTACTGTTTGGCTGATGAGGTTGTGCTAACTTTCTGTACCAAATTTCCGAAAGTTTTTAAGTTTTCTGAATTTTTTCTTTGAAAATTTGTGTGCAAGCTGGGAGTATCCATTAGTAGTAGGAACTATATTCACCGTTCCCACATTTTACTCAATTTTTAAATACCAACACATAAAAAATATCTGAGCACTTAAAATTTAGTGATAACTCTACCGTTCTGTAAAGTATGTCATCTGCACATTTCGTATGCTCAAACACATGCTTCTTCAGCTACGACTAGATTTCTTTACATCTACAAGTATGCTACATTGCGTGTCCGTCTGCCTGTGTCAGTTGACAAATCATGCAAATCTTTGTGGCATGGTTTTTAATTGTACAAGTTGCATGCGCTCGCATCCACATAAATATTCGTACGTGTAACAGCATTTGGATTAAATTTTCTGCTACTGCGGCTGCCAACTGCTAACCGCTACGTGTTGTTGTATTCATTTCCGTTTTCTAATTTTCAGTTTCCGCAAAGCCAACACAGACACTTCCCTATACCATATATACATACAAGTATATATATATATATATACAAGTAGTAATTCATCTTATATGCACACACTCATTCAATTGATTAAATCACTTGCTGTGTAGTGGTTAAGCAAACTGGTTGCATGTACATATATACTATATATAAATATATATATGAGTATATATAAGTGAATTTATGTGTGGTGTAGGCAATCGCACTTGTATTACATGAACACTTGCACTTTAATCTAGGGCCCCTGCGTTTGTCGGCAAACACATATACAGTTGGAAGCGTTGGATTTGCTGATGAGTTTGTCGGTAAACTGGGACCAAGGCGATTGATTTGTGGCTGTTGTGATATACATATGTGCAAGTGCATATGTCTGTCTGCTGGTTCGAAACTATGGAAGTGTACTAAACACAGTGTAACTTTTGATACATTTTTCTTGCTTAGAACTCTGAAATTTAAATTTATTTCGAACATTACTTAATTACATAAACATAATCTTTCAGAACTACACAGACCATTTATAAGATCTAAACTCAATGTGATCCAAATAAAAAATATTTATCCTTTTTCTACGAATATTTTCTTTATACCCTGAACAAGGTATATTAAGTTTGCCACGAAGTTTGTAACGCCAAGATGATATACAAGTATATATTATATAATTGATCAGCATGGTGTACTGAGCCGATTTAGCCAGGACCTTCTATCTGTCTCGCTGTCTATATATACGAAAACTAATCACTCAGTTTTGAGATATCAATCTGACATTTTGCACGTCCTTTTCTCCCCGAGAAGCTGCTCATTTATTGGAACAGCCGATATCGGACCACTATAGCATATAGCTGTTGGAAAACTCTTTCATTTGAGGAGGTATCTTCGCAAAATTAGGCACACGTTATTGTGTCAGGCAACAATGTATTCTCCAACGAAATTGTTCGGATCAGATCACCATTTAACCATTAAAATCGCGTCAATAAAATTGATTATTATTTAGTTGGAAAAATATAAGCTCAGTCTCGCAATTAGTGACATAGTTGTTGCAATGCTTTTCCGAAGTAAAAAATATAGAATTAATTTCCTTATCAATAAAAAAAACTAATCAAGTATCAAACCAAACATTGAAGAAATTTCGCGTAAGCATCGCATTTATATTAAATATTGTAGCGTTAAATAATAAAACAATATTTGCAACTCAAAATAAGTTTAATTTAATTAAAAATTTAAATTTCTTCGGGTAAAAAATAATTCCTGTCAAACTCACTGTAGTCCAAAAATCTGCATACTTTTGCTCAGTTTAACCAAAAAATCTGATTGGTTGACGGCATTTAGCAGCAAATTCCAAGTAGAACAGCAAACAAGTGTGGTGCATGACAACAACAACAGCAACAACTTATATCATACAGTTTTAACATCACAAACAGAACTCAATTTAATTTCATGACAAACTGTAAATGAATTTTGTTGATTTTTGTGATTGATACCCGCTGTGCTGCCGAGCTGACTTACACCGCAAATACAAGCAAACACATACGCACATTTGTATATGCAAAATCGTTATATAATAAAATATACTATGAGCTCGGAGTGCTAAATATAGAAATATTTACTTAAATACCCTGTAGGAAAAATAATTTCGATTGGTTTGCATTTTCTTCTATTAGAGCTGGGTATCTAAGTGCTTTTATTTTTGTTTGTTTAACAATTTATTTCACATATTGTGGGTAAAGTAGATATTTCCTGAAAAAGATAATATTTTTAAAGCATAAAAATATTTAAATGTTTCTTTATATATCTTTATTTAATTATTGCAGCAAACTTAATTCTTTTATATTTTACTTATAACCGAGAAAAAATTGATAACAGTTTTCATAAAATCTTCCAACTTTTAATTTTCGCATTTTGTTTTAATTTCTAACACCGTGTCTTCAGGTGGATAGCTGGACTTTAATTTAAGCTTCAAATTACAGTATATTCCCCGTATAGGTATAAGTCAATTGTAGGTAAAGACTCGAAATACATGCAATTCGATAAGCTTCGCTGCAAAGATAAGGCAACACATATATTTATATACAATCAAAATAAATATATATAGAACCAGATACGAGTCAAGCAAAGTACTCGGCTGAAATATGCCAAGTTGCCGTTTGTCAAACTCATTTGCAATGGAATTCGAAATTTGAGTTCTGCAAACAAACGATTAGCATTCGAATTGTATGATTGTGCTTGCTATCTTGCTAGCTGAACATATTTATATACATATATATATTATTACAATATACAATTATATTGACGAAAATTTCTCGGAATTTGTTTGGAATAAAATACAGTTGAATATGCGCAAAAGAACCCTGCAGTGAAGGTGACTAGTATTAACCGCTAGTTGAAGTGGTCAGCTAATTATCTGCTTTCCATATATACGAACTTTTAACTGACAGATGTTAATAGCTTATTAACTAATCTCATATTAGTTCGAAATATCGTTCAGTTATGGATCAAATTATATAATTGTTCAAGGAAAATAAAACTTAAAAAACCAATCAGATTAAATAAAATTCTAAATAAAAAAAATTTTCGGACTGGTTTAGTACCAGTTCGATAATTCCTGTTAAAACTACTACCATTCTGGCCAGTTCAATTTCAGTCCGGTATGTTTCAAGTGCAAAACAGAACTTTTCCTGTAATGATTTATATATGTGTATGCTATTTCACTGCGAAGATGGTGAGTAAATATATTTCAGAGAACTCGCATAAAAGTAATACTTCTTGCACAGCTAACAATTCCAATTTGTCATATCCACAAGTTAGATTTTTTTCGAGTGTTGTAATACCAGAAAACTAAGATTTCGAGTCAAAATTATTATAGTTTTGCAAGTATAAGTAAATATTAAAATCTCGGTTTATATTTTTAGTTCAAGTGTATAATAGCATTTGTGAGTATTAGGTAGCATATAGTGTCTACAATAGTATATGAGATTTGGGTTTGTATATAAGTAAAATATTTTAATATCATGTATCAGTTATGAGTGATATATGATGATATAATAAAATATATTTTTAAATCTATCAGAAGGAAACATTTTTATAAGAATATCAAACTGTAGCATCTTCTGTTGGAATATTTTATATTCCCAGCTTTTACTCTGAATTTTGCTAAAAATCATGATATTACATTGTCACCTCGACGAGCTTTTGGAGCACATTTAGTTTATCGTTATAATCTTCATTGCCTTTAATTGCATCTTAAAACAATGAAGGGCGAGAAAAACATTTTTGATTTTTGGTAGTCGGAAAACTAATGAAATCTTATGGAAATTCGGATATAAAAGTAAAATTAAAATTCCAAATAAAAGTAATTTTCATTTAGCCAATTAACAATATTTTTCATTCTATTATCATATAAATCTTCTCATACGCATGCTTTATTTTTACGCAAACATTAAAAAGATGCCATAAGAGCTAAAACCGCTTACCGAGCTGTATACTCCTACGACACTTCTCGAACTTATATTTATACTTACACGCCAACTTTAGCCGCCGTTGTCAAGACTGTATGGCGTTAAATTCTATAAGCCGCAAACTTTGGCCGCTTAAAAAGTTGGCAACAGTGTCAGAAAGTTTTTTAGGACGACATTGTGTGTGATTCGAAAAAGCAGCGAAAAACACTCACAACAACAACATAAAGAGATGATAGAGATAAAGTGAAGTGAGCCGCACTTGCGCATAAACCTACAAAAATATGCATGTATGTATAAATGTGTGTGTATTTAAACTACAACTACCAAAGCAAGAAGTGAACAAGTACGGATTTTTGAGTTTGAACATTGAAAATTATTAAATGCAAGTGGCAAGTATGGCATGCACTCTTGCACGGTCGTGTGAAAGCGCGCATGGATTAGTAAGGTAACGAAACTGGATTGCACGTGACGTCATAAATCCTTTACGCTTTGAAAGTTATTTTTTGATCGAAATATGTGTTGCAAAATATGTTCTGACTTCAATGGTAAGTTAAGTGTGCTTCGTGTGTACATAAAAATATTTGAGATACTGATACAGAGATATTTTGGTAATAAAAGTTGGGATGGACAAATTTATTTGTAAATATACATATATTCTTATAAGTAATCGCTACTGCAAACCCTATCTGTTGGGGACAATTTTGGAGTTAAGCTATTTCTAGACCAAATTGTAAAACAAATTACATTTTTATATATCTTATATTTTTATTAATTTATATATTATATAACAATCAAAGTTTTTACTTTTACCTATTTTTAAAAAATGCGGAAAGCTAAAAGTTTAGTGAAAAAACAGTCCGTCTTTTTTAAGTAACCGACATTTTGCGAAATTTTTTTTCAGCTTCCTAACTTCACACCCAATCTCCGAAACCCATTTTTACACACTTTATTGATTGGATGTTCAAATTTGTTTATATTTGAATATCTTAAACGAGATACATATATGTAGGAATATATACATTTCATATTATTTCGCCTATCTAGTCAAATATGACTGCCCATATATATATTTGTACGCAATATCTATGTACTTTTCATTCTCTCTCTGCATCTAACACCTTTTCGTAATTTTTTGCTTTTCACGCCGTTATAAATGGAAACACTCAGGCGTTAACCAAACGTAAATTTGACAAAAGCTACGGAAAAACTTGAAAACGTTAGGAAAATAAATTAAATGAAAGTACTATTTGTGAAAAGAGTATATTTTTCAAATTTCGACCGTTGTGAAAGGTAGCTTTAGCGGTACGTATGCGGCATTGGCCTTAGGGTGGCCATCACAAATGCACAAGGAAAGTGACTTGATTTATACTCAGTGATATCAGATGATCAGATGTTGTTGACACTTTGGCTCTTTCAATATATTACTTTTTGGTTTCCAAATCATCTAACAAGTTTAGACATGCAAACAACCGAAGCGTTGTGGATTTTAGGCGCGAGTATTTATTCCGTCCACTTCGAAAGCTGTAAAGAGACAATTGCGAAAGTGTCAAACTGGTGGGAGTGGAGAATCCAGTTTGTAGATATATACTATAGAACATCTCTTGAAGAATTTCACTTGCATCAGTGGACATGTTAGCACAAGTTACTTTGTTCACTACTCTCTAACTTTTGGCGAATCGAACACAGCTTTAGCTCTATAAATATTCAACCACTTACATATCATCAATGATGAACACAATGAACTACAATCCTATTGTAAAATCGAAGAATAAAATGGACTTAATATCGGACCAAATTCAAAGTTCCCAATGCGTACACAAAATTTTAGCGATAGGATTAATAATTGAATGAATTTTAATTATCATAGTGGAAGAGCGAAAATGATGCGAATAGATCACATCATAACACCTTACATAACAATAAACCAACGTACACACACTTACATAGCTGTATATCGATTTTTATATTTGTTTGAGTGCCACGAAGTCAAAAAATAAGAGCCGATCAACTGTGTGCTCATATTCACTTATTGATGATGACATTTTTATGCATTAAATTTTTTAACAAATTACATTAAATAATTTGCACATATCAAATGGGGCATGCAACAGCAAAAGGGCAGATGTCCGGGTATGCTATGGAAAATTGATTGATATATATGAATACGTGGTAAGTAATACATATGTACACACTTCATATACCATATGTGGCATACACATTCTGACCAACACAGGCTGTCTCATGCGCTTGTTTGTCAGCATCCGGAGCGCGACCGTTCGTCATTTGTTCTCGCCCATCAGTGGCAACATCCTGTGGCAGTAGCCTCGCATATCCGGTATACAAGAGTATGTGTGGCAACATATCCAACCTTTATTGAACAGATGCTGACATTTATTTATTTTTCATGTTTTTGTTACTGTGCGGGTTGATGTCGAGTGAATGGCACTACGACTGATGGACGACGAATTATTAAATTGATCGAGTGCTTTTAAGGTGAAAAAATAAAAATATTGATGAAAGAGCGGGGAGCGGAAAATTAAAAGTATTAAAAAACTGCGAGGATTGTGTGTGTACTCGGAAGTTTGTATAGTTGTAATGGCTGTGGTGAACACTGCATGGGGGTAGCCTATTGTTTGACATATGATAACAGGGACATATAGAGCCTTATTATAAATACATACCTATATAAAGCACATTTGCACAACCAAATGCACACATACTGCTGAGTTTAACGCCAAACAATTTTTTATGTATTTTCATTGACATAGTTTATTAGACATTCGTTATTATAATAATGCGTTTAAATGTATCCTTTTAAAACGCAGAAATATTCATATAATTTATCCAGTTATACTCATAGCTTTCAGGCGACTATTGTACATTTGCTTTTCTACTAGCCATGGATACTATGTCAGTATTTCATATTTAATATGGCTGCTAATCTCAGTTATCAAAAAAGTAATTGAAAATCATGCGTTGACATTCTTGAGAAGCACTGTTTAAGTATTGGCAGCGTTGCTCAAATTTGTACATAAACTTCTGAAATGAAACAGATGAAAATTGAAAATGGTGAGACTCGTCGGCAATCGAATACGTTATATTCAATAAGTATGAATAAATTTGCAATTTTGTCGGAAATTATTACAATCCTGGGCATTAAATGCATCAGCTACCCAAGTTGATTACAGTTGGTTATTTAAAGCACCTGAAAATGTATTTGTATAATAAGTTTACCCCAATGTTTGTAACACCAAAAAACAAAAACGTCGGAGACCCTATAAAGCATATACATACATATATAAATCATCAAAGAGACGAGCTGAGTTTATTTAGCCATTTCCAACCATACGAGTATACAGGAACTAGTCTTCAGTTTTTGAGATATCGATCTGAAAATTTGCACACGTCGTTTTCTCCTTAAAAAGCTGTTTATTTGTCAGAACTGCTGATATTGGGTCACTACAGCATATAGCCGTCATACATCCTGGCAGATCAAACTCAAAACCTGGCATGGAAAATTTTTTATTTTTCAATAAATTGTTAAGATCGGGCATTTATAGCATATAGCTGCCATATAAAGTGACTGATGAAAATCAAAAATAGGATCTTTTCATACCCTTTTATGATATAAAAAATGCACCCGTGAAATGCATTATAGCTTCGGTGCAGCCAAATTTAGAGTTTGCTCTTAATTGTTATTACTACAAATATTTATTCAATCACGTTGGTAAGTCATAAGACATTGTAAATTTCTTTACATTATTTTGTTAAACTTCTTTAAAGGTATGCATACTCCAAAACTTGCAAAATAAAATTTGACATTTCAGTATACCGCAGCAAAGGATAATAGTAATGCATAATGCACCACGAAAGCGAATGTCTATTCAGTTGCCTATGATTAGTTGCCACTTGCAATATGGTATATGATGCAAATTTTGCAATACGGTTGCCTAGCAGTTAATATGTATGCTTGCGCTAGTTGCCATACCCAATAGAGGTATTTTTTCATAACTAAGATTACCAAATAATATCATAAAGTAATTTTAACCACAAAAGGTATGGCATACCAATGCTTGCAAGAAAGTGTTTTTGTTATTTCGATGTGCTACATGAACTAAAAATGATTAAACAAAACTTACATATGTGGACTTGTGAAAAATTTCTCCTTTTGATGAAGTAGTAATAATAATTATATATCTTAATGTAAATAGTTCTAAAAAAATATATATTATAAAGCAATTTGATATTTTACTAATCTCTGAAAATCATTAAAACCAAAACAAATAGAAAACATAAAATTCTTTCATATTACATAATAATTTTATAACATCTGTCTGCTTTATTCGAACATACATATATTCGCTCATGTGACCTAAAAGTTTGCGATTTTCTGCCAAATTAAATGCTGAGTCTTATGACTTACTTTGCAGGTAAGCTTTAGTGACCAATAAAACGCTACAAAATGTCATTACCTGTAAATTTACGATAATGCTTTAGCGACACAATTTGACTCTACCGCAACTACACATACCACAAATCATCCTTAATTGACTTAATGCGACACAATATGTTAATTTCGAGCACATCATTTTTCGACACGGCTAAAGATTATGGCCGCTATGGTTATGCTGCCGCTTAAGCGCAGTAATAAAGTAGCGAATTTATGTACATATATTATATATCCACATAGTTTTATATATATACTACCCGACCGGCGAAGAAATAAAAATACTAAGAATATAAAAAATAAAGTGTCAGACCGCCGAAAAAAGGTTAAAAATGCGCTGCAAAAAGTTTATTGTTGTACAAAGCGCATTAAGAGTTTGAAAGTATAATAGAGAGCGGTGCCGCAGAGTTTGCGCTCGCTGTTCACCACACACACATGTAAATATTTTTTAAGGAAAACTTTTTCATACCTTTATAGAGAGCAGTGTCTTCGCCATTTTTAAAGCTTTCCCTTGTTGTCGGCCTCACTAAGCCCAAATGATAACCTAATTAAGTTGGGAGCACCTTTGTGGAATTATACGTGTCCCAACACGCGTTCAAGCGCCACTACTGCTTTATTTCCTGCTCGTAATTTTTAAGACTTTGTAAGCACTCACACCATAACTTTGTACGTACGCACCTTCATCACGCATTGTTCAGGAAAAAGTCAAAGCAACGCGCCCCTTCGACCAACCGAGTATTCTCACTGACGACATTTTTTATTTTTATTTCTTCCTTTTTTTGGAGTATCGGGTTTAACAGTTAAACAGACGTTCCCGTTTACTTTTTTATTTCTCTCTTTTATGCTTCCTTTCACCTTCGTTTTTCGAACGACGGAGCGACCGTCGTTAGTACCTTTACCGCTGCCGTCGCTTTAATTTACAAGCAAATTACAACCGAATGTCGCCCATTTCATACGGCTTACCGAGTTCACAGTTCGCGTTCAGCGCGCTTTATTGCGCCCAACGCCTTGTCGATCGTCTGAACTTTGTCACGTTGGAGTTTTTTGCGTTGTGCTATACACGCCCATAAAGCTGTGCACCGACCGGTTTGGCCAGCAAACTAACGAGTCAGTGAGCTTCCGTTTACATCCACAAAGTCCTTTAAATATAAGCAACGGGCCATAGAGAAAGTGCCCATTTACATAAAAAGTATATTCGCAGACATGTAAAATTTATGGCTATACCTAAGTGCATTCGCCGTGTATATTGGTAAAGGCAACAACACAGCGCACGCCTTGCAATCAGGTCTCAATATTTCCACTGTTTCATGTACTCAGCCAAAGGAAGCGACGGCGGAACCATTTCTGCTTCTCTATCCCTTTGCTTGTGCATTTTTGTACGATTGCAATGCGTGATGAAGGAAATGGTAGAAGAGTGTGAGAATTTGAAGTTAGTAAAAGTGAAATTGAAGAGAGCATGAGCTAGACGGTAGCAGTGGTGGACTATCGAGGATATCTTTGCTGATTACGCACTAACGCTATAAAAAGTATAAGCGGTGCATTGCAAAATTGGTGCCACAGCGGAGGTACCAACATGCGGAAGCTGCTAAAATCGTAGATGGACAAAAAAGCTCATAAACCAAATGGTTACCCTCAATATTATGAAAGCAACATTTTTTTATCTTCAATACTAGTTGAGCGAGAAATAATCATATATTGTGCATTCACGACGAGTCTTGTTTTCGTCCAATTTCGCCTAGTTCGAGAACCTCCAATCATTCATAATAAACTTTGTCATCTACATCAACTATTTAAAGTCCACTTGAACACAAAAATTAAGCCACCAAATGGAATGAGCAAGCAATGGAGGGGCAGATATCGACTCGTGTCAGTCTTCTTCTCGTGCGCGCTCAAAGAACAAACAATGTTCCGCAACACTCGGGTACAAAGCGCGGATGAGCAAGTAAACACAATAAAAAAACCCCAAAACAAAGGCAAAAAACACATACATACTCAAACACCAGCCAGTGCACATATTGCTAAAAACAGTAATTCGTTTTTGTGTTGCTTTTGAAAAATATGGCGCAAAAAGTCACAAAAGTCAATGAGTCGCAGTTCATCAAGCAAAGCAAACAGCGGCGTAAAGGACACTGGAAACCAGCGGTGGACCCTCGGTGAAGTGGATACGTACATACCAATATACGTGTGCTCTTAAGGGCGCCAATTGACAACGCGTGTACGGAATGTGCAAACATGGACACAAGTACAGAACTACATACAGGGCGTTCCAAAATTAACGTAAGATTTAAATTTACCGCCATTTATGCAGTAAAGTGTTGACAACCCTAAAAAAAATCGACAGCTGACAGTTTAGGCTTAGTAAAAATGGAGCGTTACACGATAGAACAACGTGTCTTCATTATAGAACAATATTTAATATATAAAATAATGAAAGCTTGACGGCCGCAGTCATACAGCCCGTGAACCACTTCAATTACTGCATGAGACATTTCCAGGTCATGTACTCTCTAGTTTTGGTGATCAGAATCGGCCCCCTAGATCGTGTGATTTAACACCATTCGATTTCTTTTTATAGGGTTATTTAAAATCACAGGTCTATTGCAACAAGCCACAACCACGCATGCTTTAAAGGAGGAGATTCAGCGTTGCAACAATGAAATTCAGCAACATTTATGCAGAATAGTCATGGAAAATTTTGACAAACGAGTGCGTATATATATGGAAATCAATGGCCATTTACTCTTCCATATACAACCATATCCTGTGTACTTTATGATAAAAAAATTACAATCGAAAGACTAAAAATTGTGTTTTCTATTCAACTCAATCTTACGTTAATTTTGGAACACCCTTTATAAGACTACATGCAGTTTCGAGCTGGGTCCATCGCAAAGTTACGCTTGTAATGACATGAAAAATGTGTTTAAAGTTTACTCGAAGCATTCTTTTGGCCGGTCAGTGTAGTGCTGTTGACAAGATCAATTGTGTGGTGGTATAGGATTTGTTGGCAATTTTTTAATGGCGGAATATTATTTCTGTAATTTCGTAAAACAAATTATCCTTTAGCCAAGTGTTTTCGCAGGTTGAAATTGTGCGGAGCTTGTATTGCATTGCAAAAGAGAATAAGTTTAAGCTTAACCAACAGATAATGGAGGAGATCAGGATGAAAATATATTTGAAATGCTTAAACTCATTATGGCTTAAAAACTATAAAATAATATTGTTGGTAGGAATTGGGACCAAGAAGAACACAATTTGTGTTGAACGAACACCAGATCAGTCTCTCTCCTACAATTTACATGTTGTCACTGCAAGAGTAGCCATGCTTGAATGCACCCTTTGGAAATTAGATATGTACCTAATACCAGGTGATCTGGTATAAAAGAAAATTTATTTGAAATTACTAATGTGATAATATCTTCCATATTTTAATTCTAGAATAGTATCAACATTATTGTAGAGAACAGATTTCGTTATAAATTTTTTAACATTGCTCAAATATACATATATAACCTCTAAAAATCACTGACTTATTCTAAGTACTATTCTACTGACTAAACATATATATATATTCTTTTTTCCAAATTTTAATACAAAATATTTACAAGTGAACCAAACATAATTTAGAAAGTAAGTTCGTTTGTTTAATATTATAGAGAATTTAAGTTTGCCACCACAATTGTAACGAACAAAAATATCCGTTGGAGACCCTATAAAGTATATAGCGTCAGCGTGAAGAGCCATGTCGATTTAGCCATTACCGCCAGTTTGTCTCTCGCTTTTAGAGATATCGATCTGAAATCTTGCACCCATCCTTTTTTCACCAAGAAGCTGCTCAGTTGTCAAAATGGCACACATCGAATCACTATAGAATATAAAGGGCTGTCATACAAATTTAACGATCAAACTCAAGCCCTTGTTTCGAAAACTATTATATTTGTCAAGGTATTTTCGCGAAATTTCGCAGATATTATTATCTAAAACATTCCTACAATTTTCGAAGCAATTGTTCAAATCGGACTACTATAGCTTATAGCTGCCATACAAACTGACCGATCAAAATCAGAATAAATATCTGTTCATACCCTTTTATGCTACAAAAAATGCATCTGTGTTAGGTATTCTAGCGTCGGTGTCGGCCGAAATAACGGTTTTTTTGTTGAATGATATCTTGGCTTTAATTTTATGCAAGTAAAGTTTTCAGAAATGCCTATAAATTAATAACACAAATTAGCTCTTCAAGATTTTTGCCAAGAAGAGGTCCAAAACTTTGATACGAATTTTATGAGGCACATATCTTACTGGTATTTACTATTTAATTATGGTACTAAACTTAGAAATTTTTAATGTACTTCTATACACACACACACACACGGTAATTAAATGCAATTTAAAATTCTATGTTTACCTCTTTCCCTATACCTAATTCATCCTCAACGTAATACTCTTCTACATACAACTCATCCACTGCACTCACTCTCCTCTTTACAACAGCCTAACCACCCACATTTCCAAACCTACCCTGCCGAACTCACACCACAGTTCTGCCACTTAGCCTTTTTCCAAATAAGCCTCTGCTTTCATTACTTTGACGACTTCTACTTCCTTCCCCTTGTAACTTACTTTTGTAAATCCACTTTTGCCCCCAACCCGGTGAATGCTGCGCTGTGACCTATTTGTTGCACTTCGCTTTACATTTAAATCCACCTTTTGTAAATTTTTATATAATTGCTAATTTTTCTCGTCCCCTTTACTATTTTCCTCCACCACTGCTTCCTCCACAATCGTCATGTTTTTACATTTTTAATCTTATTCGCATTAAAGCAAATGTCAGTTGTGTTAATTAACAATTGTTCGGCCAGCCCATTTTCTAACTGACTTTATGTGCTTTGTGTGTGTGTGCAATACGTTTTTTTTTTTATTTTTGGTTGGCTGCATTTGTGTTTGTGTCACAGCGTGTCCTTTCTGCCTCACTTTTTATTTATTTATTTACCAATTTTTTGTGCGCTCAGCCAGAGTGCTTTTGTGGCGCTCGTTACATAACCGCGTCGCGTTATTTCATTTACGAGTATTTCCGTTTCATCGGTTGCACTGGCCCGCAATTGCTAATATCCGCTTTTAATTAAGAAACTTCCTTCATTTTATTTACCAGTTTGCATCCACTGATTGTTGTAAATGTAATTTTCAATTGTTGTATGTTTTTTCTCTTTCGTCCGTTACTACTCTCTTTTTTGTTTTGAATTTTTGTATAATCTCGGCAATGTTCGTTTGATTGACTTGTAGGAAGCGCTTTCGTTAGATTTCCTCTGTTCATGCTTTTGGATTCCTTTCGGATTTTATTCGCTTCTAATTGTTGTTTTTGTGTCTTTATTATTATTACCATTGCTGGCTTTTCCACTCCCGCCCGCTGCAATTTTCTACATCAGTGTATTTGCTTAATCGGCTTCTTGTGGCTTGAAAAGGTAAATTCCAGTGAGATTTTATTTGTCTTAATGAGATTTTGATTAGTTTACTCGATCCCTTTTTTTCCTAATCTTTATGCGGTATATTTTATTGAGTTAAATTCTTGTCATGTCCCATATTCCAAGACAAGCGGTATATTTTTATAGCTGGCCATTTGTATACAATTTCAAACTTTCTGATTAGTTAATCGGTCTGGAAGCCGCAAACAATTCGGACAAATGTTGTGAATCGCCAGCATAACTTTTGGAATACAAAATTCTACTATTAATGCTCAAAGTTGAATACAGAAAATATTAATTACGATTCGGATTACTTTGGCTACCACAGTGACTAAGTTCTACCTGAGCTTTATTTTCTTCAAGTAGTTTTTGTGCATCATTCAAATTTAAGAAAATATCAATATTAAAAAGTTCTAATTTTAGTCATAACATACCCGGCCAAGGGAAAACGTTTTGTTGCTTCTTTTTAGCCTTTCTTAAAAGAAAAACCCTTTTTGTATTGAACTTGATCGTTTCGAGAAAAGGACGTGTGCAAACAGTGAACAGGGTACATTATGTTTTCCAAGTAGCCCTATAAAATATTTATATAAATGATCAATATGACTATCCATGAGTCCATTTAGCCGCGTCTGACTGAACTGTCCATCTGCCTCTCTGTATATCGATCTGAAATTTTTCACACGTCTTTTTCTTCTCAACAAGCAGAATACCGCCGATATTGGTTCACTATAACATAGAGCTGCAATACAAACTGAACGATGGGATTCAAGTACTATAGTTGCGGTACAACCAAAGTTAACATTTATTCTTGTTTAAGGGGTATGGCCCCTGTAGAGGGTATGAAATCATGTCCAGTTTCATTAATTTTTTATACTCTCGCAACTTTTTGCTACAGAGTATAATAGTTTTGTTCACCTAACAGTTGTTTGTATCACCTAAAACTAATCGAGTTAGATATAGGGTTATGTATATATAAATGATCAGGATGAAGAGACGAGTTGAAATCCGGGTGACTGACTGTCCGTTCGTCCGTCCGTCCGTCTGTGCAAGCTGTAACTTGTAATCGGACCACTGCCACGCCCACAAAACGCCATTAATCAAAAACAAATAAATTGCCATAACTAAGCTCCACAACAAGATACAAGACTCTTATTTGGTATACAGTATCACATTAGGGACAGGCATCTGTAGTTTAAAATTTTTCTAAAAGTGGGCGTGTTCCCGCCCCCTTATAAGTTTCATGTGCATATCTCCTATACCACTGAAGCTATAATAACAAAATTAACTGGGAACAAATGTTTTTAGCATCTCTATCGACGCTGTGAAAATGGTGAAATGTGAAATCGGGTGACAACCCCGCCCACTCCCCATATAACGGTACTGTTAAAAACTTCTAAAAGCGCGATAAATCAAGCACTAAACACGCCAGAGACATAAAATTTTATCTCTGGGATGATATAAGATGACTTTATAGGAACCACGTTTAAAATTAGATAGTGGGCGTGGCACCGCCCACTTTTAGGTGAAACCCCATATCTTGGGATCTGCTCAACCGATTTCAACCAAATTCGGTACATAATATTCTTCTCATATTTCTCTGTAATAGTACGAAAATGGGTGAAATCGGATTTCAGCCACGCCTATTTCCTATATAACATCATTTTAAATTCCATTTGATTTTTTCACTTTCCAGTATGCAAATCAAGCAACAATAATTACATATGCGTAAAACTTCGCGTGAATAAAAAGTTTAAAGTATGCCACCTTGTGACCAAAAATTATCTAAATTGAATCAAAACTGTTCAAGCCCCTGCTGAGTATGTAGACCCCAGTGCCTATAGTTGACTTTTTACCGAAAATATCGGTCAACACAGAACAAGGCGGCAAGATTCACAAAGAAATCTAAAACGAGTATACCATTTGACCGAATATTCTATAGTTGGGGCGGAGGTAGGCTTACTATGTACGCTTAAAGTTGTTTGAAGAAAATTTTCTCGCTACAAAACAACTTGAAACTTATTTTTATGATTATAAAGCATAGTTTAAGCAGAAAACAAAAAAATAACGATTTTATGAAAATTTCTACCCCTTAATAACTTACACCTTATGCAGAATTGCCAAAAGCTCTTTAAAGATGAAGTTCGTTTAAGCAACGCCTGCTCTACTACAGAGAACAGAGACTGCCTGCTGACTGTATTATATACATTTTAAAGTAAATTATTCCAGCAGTTCTGAGTGGCGGCAATACCCACACAAACTACACATATTCCACTATCGCAAAGGCATCCAACATAAAGTTAAAAATATCAGCTAACACTGGCAGTCCAACAGTTGTTTATTGCTTTCGCGCCACTAACCAATTTCCAAAACGAACAACAAAAACATAAAAAAGGTTCACCAGGTTGTGAGAATAACAACAGCCACCACCGAACAACCAAATTGCTGTTATTGCCTATTTGTCAGAGTTTGAATGCAGCAATTTGCTACACTTGCTCTGTGTGTGTATCGACACATGCATGTAGCTGCGTACAACACATTGTTGGCGAGGTCACAACGTTTCTGCCACCACATACATGCTTGGCATCGAAAGGTTGCAGCTACAATCGCGCAGAACATTTTTCACGCTTTTTGTCGACGTACACGCGCCCGAAGGACGAAACACTGCCCACAAACTGATACATCGCGCCAAACCTATATGTTTGTTTGCAAACATGAGTAAAAGTGTAGTGGTAAAGCAGATAGACAGATGTTAGCATGGGCGATGTATTGTACTATTTTTTACACTCGATGCATATGTATGTGTTTGTGCATTTGTATTTATGTAAACATTTTCGTCGTACATTCAAGTTAACGAAGCATTCGAACATTTGCGGTTTAAAATTGACCGATACGGTCAGCCAATAACTGCTATGACGGCGCGAAAATCTAGACACATGTAGACTACTGTTATGTTTGAAGGCACATATATGTATATACATATATCTCCATGTAAAGATATTCACCGGCCCTTCCAGTTAGCAATTATGCGCTTACAAATAGCGCTGGATACATAGGAGGTTGGCGCTACTGCTCAGGTGAAAATCACAAGCAATGCGAGTGGGCAAAAAATGGCGCAATGGCAGGGCAGCGAACGAATTCATTACAGAGCGAACGGTGAAACATTGTGGAATACTAAAAAATAGTGAAAATATAGGAGCATTTTTCGACTGCTTCCGTTGCTTCCACGCTGGAGGTTAACCTGAGCACTAGGCCGCTATCGTATATGAAAATGGATCGCTGCTGGCTTTGTTGACCAATGTA
This sequence comes from Bactrocera oleae, assembly GCF_042242935.1. Classification (NCBI taxonomy): domain Eukaryota; kingdom Metazoa; phylum Arthropoda; class Insecta; order Diptera; family Tephritidae; genus Bactrocera; species Bactrocera oleae. Next base: position 42,371,801 of record NC_091538.1, read on the forward strand.
ATATTGCCGGCCACAGACACTGCGTCAACTGTTGGCCTATCGAACGGATGCTAATGTTCGTATATGTAAAAACAAAAGCAAAAGTGTAAAAAACCAATTGCAAAGTAACAAATGGCCCATGCGCTGAGAAGGTATCATAAAGAGAAAGTAAATGTTCCGAAAGGGTTTGCCATTTTTAGAAAGCGACCAATGCTACTTTGCGCCTTACAGTCGATTTCCTTTAATGTGCACTACCTTGGTGAGCTAGGTTAGATGTCGAGGGTGATCCCCGTGATGAAGATGGGCCGTCGAACCACTTTGAGCATATATCTAATCTGTTGAGACGGCTAATATCGACAAATTCGCTCACCCAAATGATGACAGGTTTTTAGACTACTCAGCGAAATATGATTGGTCGCGGAGAAAGTGTCGAGACGTTTCCACAACGCATTCTTCAAAACAGCGAATACAAGGACGGTCGAATAAGCTCTTATCCAAAAAAAGAAAAACGAAATTTAAAAAAGAAATGAAAATTAGTTTCTCATCAAAGTCTCTTTTAGTTCGATACACTTGTCTCAGCGATACTTTAACTTCTTAGGCCCGTCATTTGACTCGTTTTTCTGTCCCACGTATGACGGCTTTAAGTACGATTGGAAACAAAAATATTTTACGATCGCGAAAACTGGGGAACGCGGTGAACGTGTTCGTGGCTTGGTATGGCTATAGAGCACTCCTTGTGAACTGCCGAAAACGGTAGTCACCACTCTCCCAGTCGATAAGACGAATTCTCTTCATCGTAGCAATTTTGCCGGTGAAATGGTTTCTGTGTGTAGCAGTGAATACATATTTTATCGACGGTCATAAAATATCATAGAAAAACATTACTCCGCATTGATTTCCCTATTCTGCCTGCTATCCTGAATAAACAAACGCAGCATGCATCTCGCCGAAAACTTGCTCATTCCTAATATTTCACGCAGTGTATGATTCACGTGGTCTTTTGAGATGCTAGCTCTATCAGCTGTATCGAGTACTATTAATCTGATGTATACGGATACGAGATCGTAGAGTGGTAAAAAGCTTGTGCTTGTGTAAAAAGTAAAAACGTTAACTTCAGTTTCCATACAATAACTTGATTCTGTTCGGTCAGTTTGTATGGCAACTATGTGCTATAGTAGTCCGATCTGAATAATTTCTTCAGATATTGCACCGTCGCTTTGGAGAATAATCCAAGCCGAATTTCGTGCAGATACCTTGTCAAATAAAAAATTGTTCTATAATAGACCGGATTTTGACAAATGAGTAGTTTCTTGGTGAGAAAACGACGTGTGCGAAATTTCAAAACGATATCTCATAAACTGAGGACTAGTTTGCGTATATATAGATGGACATGGTTAAATCGACTTAGCTCGCCACGCTGGCTATTTGCATAAACATATATTTTATAGGTTTTCCGACGTTTCCTTCTGGCTGTTACAGACTTCGGGGTTAACTTAATATACACTGTTCAGGGTATAAAAACAAGTCCGGTAATTAAGATTTGTAATAAATTTTTTAATTTTTAAGATCTTTAAAAATTTAAATAGAAAAAAAGAATATCTCTCGTTTGTTTTATTCCGATATATCAGACACTTAATATAACATGTAAAGATGTATTGATTATAAAAAAAATATTCAGGACACAAACAATTATTGCAGAACACACTAATAACCGTATATAATTATGAGATATTCACTCTATTCATGTTTCTAATAGTTTTGCTCGCATTTTTATATATTTTTAATTCGAAATATAAGTAAGTATTGTAATATATACTTATATTTTGAGCTTTCTATTATACTTTAGTAGAATTTGCCATAACAGTTTCCCATCACAATTCCCGTCACTTTGTTGCAGTCTTCTAATTAAATGCATATGCGCTAGCCGATCGCCGGTCACAGCAATTTTCGGTTGTCATTACGGTAAAATAGATTTAAGCATCCAATGGTCGGCCAAGCATCAATCTAACTGTTGCAGCTATCGATTTGTCATTTTATGAACTTAACAACCAATCACTTGAGCTGTTAAACCGCTTGTTCGCATGTCAACCGCTTGCCAACCACGTGCTTGCCCCTCAGCCAAATGGGCTGCTAGTGCTTGTTTTCGGCAAGCAAACAGCACCGGTAGAGTATTTTAGCATAAGCTGCGATATATGTTCATGTAAACAGTTATACATCGGTTTTCCATAGCAATCACATTAGATACTGTTTTGGCGCCATAAAGTAGGCTTCTGATTTCTATGCAACAGCATTAATACTCTACCATGCAGTTCGATTAAAAACAACAACAAGCTGTCATGTCACACTAAATCCTTAGAGCAACCACTACCGATTGCCATTTCCACATGCATCACCCGAATACACTAATCGGTTTAACTGCGCCATGAGGAGCAACAGCAGTTGCCACTACCATGTTTTGTGTTGTGCATGCAAGTGTGTCTAACTTCTTACCCATACATGTGTAGTAGTTCAACGTCTGGCACTTAGACTGTTTGGAAAATGAATTCAAAATAAATGCAAATTGCCTTGCAGCTGTGGTACTAAAGTGATGTTGCTTTGTGGCAAAGCTGGTACTTTAACTATGTTTATGCATATGTACATTTGTCAATTAATAGTTGGACATTTTAATAAAGAACAAGTAAGGAAGAGCTAAGTTCGGGTGTAAAAGAACATTTCTTACTCCTGCACTTTGCAAATATCAAAGCCGGAGAAATAGCTTCAGGTGCAAAAGCATTCCACAAAGGCCTTTCTTGAAGGCCATAGACTGAGTTAGTTTTATTGCCATATTTTACTTTACGTCAGATATAATGTTTTTAAAAACATCTTTAAATGTGATATATCTAACATAAACATAAGTTATACAAAACCAATTCCATTCATATTCAGGGGTGAACCACATAATTTTAAAGAAAACTTGTCCATTCAATTTCAATAAAATATCACACATATTAACCAACCAGAACGGTTTTAGGAAAGTTGGAAATCATTATATAGACTATATTGGGTGCAAAGAGAGGGATTGGTTGATTGCATTAACTTTTGACAATGCTAAGGTATTCTTGAGAACATATTTTCAAGTAATTTTATAAATATATAACCACCACATACTAATAAAATGCTTCCTGGATTTTATTAAGGTATCTCACATGCCATCACCAATATATATATGGAGTAAAGTCAGACGGATGTTTGAAAAACCCGATATTAGTTATATGTGGGATTGGACAAGGTTTCATCCGATTAAGCACAAAGATACACAGTTATAAGTAAAATTTATTTTCTTAAGATAACTCACATTATATCGGGAAAGCATTTTCTCCAAATTGCAATAATGTATCTGACAGATTGACCAATATTTTTAGCTAAAAGTCTACTATAGGCACTACGGTCAACATCTTCAGTATCTGGGGTTTTTAATCATAAGGTGGCACATCTTAAAGGCACAATTCGTGCAAAGTTTTATCACGATACATCCATTAGTACATGAGATTGAAATATCATAGCAACTTTATGTATTGAATTTGAAATTGGTCGAATAGATCCGAAAATATGTAATTTCACCTAAATGTAAGCGGTGCCACGCCTATCGTCCAATTTTGATACTGGCTTCTATAAAGCTCTCTTATGCCATCCCGGAAGTAAAATTTTCTGACGCATTTAGTTATTAATTTATCACACTTTTAGTAGTTTTTAACACAACTGTTATACTTGGAGTAGGCGCGGTTATCATTCGAATTCTCCTATTTTCTAACTGTAGTAAGAACGGTCAAAAGGATTCGTCCTGTGCTAATTTGGGTGATATAGCTTCAATAGTTTAGAAAGTATACCATATACTTTAAACCTATAAATGATCAGTTGATTTAGCCATGTCCATTTGCCTGTATATACGCGAATAGTTTTTGAGAGCTGCTCATTTGTCGGAACCGCCGATATCGAACCACTATAGCAAATATTCAATATATGTAGCTGCCACACAAACTGAATGGTCAAAATTAAGTTCTTGTATTAAAAACTTTTATCATATATGTATGGACCTTGTTAATTTTTTCGCGCAGTTACGTATGGATTATTGTCTAAGACAACACTCCAATATTTGAAAGAGTTTTGCAGATCGGACCACAATAGCACATAGCCCTCATACATACTCAACGAACAAAATCAAGTTCTTGTATAAAAACGTGTTTATTTGTGAAGGGTATTCTTCCTTCGAGGCAACCGAAATTTACGTTTTTTCTTGTTATTAAAAAAAATTGAAGAAATACTTACTTTTATTATTATAATTTTTTTTTCAGACAACAGTGCAATATAAGTAACAATGTTATACTAAATATTAAAAATGAGCTAATTATTAAAATGTCGCTTGACAAAATTCAATTATGGTAGTTCTATGTTATCAACAACACCGCTTAACTCAAGAGCGTTGAGAATTTGATCGTTCACCGATAAAGCGACTCTGGCAACAGTGAAATTGTAGCGCTACTGCGAAAGGGTAAAAGTGCGGCACACTTGTGCTGTCACTCAACATATCAGCTGGTTTGCAATCGGCAACGCTAATAAGTATAAGCAATAACAACAACAATTGCAACAACCGCAATCGTATCGATTCACCGTAACTCGAGCGTCGTCGCAACGTCTGCCAGCACAGACTTAATTTCCACTAATCGGTCCAATGCTTTTATTTTTAGTTTTCAACTCGCTACCGTATTTACATATCTATGTACATACAAACGAACTACCGTGGCTTTATCAATGTTCACTGCAGCAACAACAATCATTATGGCACTAACACTTAACAAAGGTTGTCTTTCTATACATACAAGTTGTTGTTACTGTAGCTGTTACTGTTTACTGAAGCATTTTATGCTTTGTTTTTGCTATTTTATTATATTTTCTCCTGCTATTACACATTTGATTGTGACCAAATGAAGCCATGCAAATGCGTGTGATTTCTTTTACTCCTCCACACACCCCGGAACCATCTTGACAAGTAGAAGGTGACATTTCGGAGTAAAGGTTTTTTGTTCCTATTATGTAAAAGTGTGTTGCAAAGATCACGACTACTATCACTAAAGGAAGAGTAAAAACAATAAAATAGTGAGAACAATGCTAATGGAACAAATTTGTATAGTAGAATATGAGAAAAGTTAGAAGGAGCAATAAAACATCATCTAAAAGTAGTTTAAATAAAATGAGTAAAAGAAAAAGAGAGGCGAATGTGTTGTTTTGAAGACCAGTGCTTACATATAAATATGTATATGTATATGTACATCAAAATCAGTAAACAAGCACAAAAGAACTGAGTATACGAAGCGGAACGCAAGCAAAAGTAAAAGCAAAAACTAAATCAAAATGAAGATAAAGGAAAAGATGAGTTCGAATTGAACCGAAGATAAAATATTTCGAATTGTATACCAAAGGAAGTGAATATTTGACCGAGCGTTCAATTAAAGAGCAATTAATCTTCCAATTCTAAACTAATTTTCCAATAAGCCTATTAATATGTATATACTTTTATAATATATATTATTTCTGTTAACATCGGTCGCAGCGTAGGGCAAAATTTGTTACAGTAATCCAGTATTATCAGAAAAATGGGTGATTGGCACAGTTTTCGTAGTTTGTTGGTATGACTGCTACCTGGACCTATGATCCTGCCCTAAGCTACCGACCTCATGGCGACAAGATAACAATTCCCGAGGAGGAACAGACTTATTCTTGCAGGTTTACCATTACCTACCGCTTTTTGAATTAAAACACGTTTTGAAACAGAGGTGGAAACCAGACAATGCGTAGAACACATTCAGTGGATACATCCCTAAAATATCTAATAGGGATAGTGGAAGCGGTAGAATTCTTTGAACATAACTTTTGTTCAAGATATCAAATATTATATTCTAAAGCATTACTTGTATCGACGTGTATTGAAATCGAGAGTAAAATATTATAGTTTGTAAAATAATTAAGTTCATTTTTTATTTCAATAAAAAGTTAACTATTATTCCGAAAATGCCAACACCTTAAGACATTTCAAATCCGAAAAATATCATTATTTACACTTTAATTTTAGTGTATAAAAAAGTTTGTCCATTTTTTACATTTATAAAGGTCTACAGCTCTACGATATATATCTGCACTTCTTTCATTTCATGCAAAAACTTGTATGGTATTGTGCACGGGTTCAATAAAGAAGAAGCAACAGTGACAAAAGCAAGCAAAAGAAGAAAAAATGTGGCATGCAATCAAATGTCAATGCACTTTGGGAGTTCCCAACAGCAAAAAGAGTATGTACCCGCATATAGTTGTCACTTCATGTACAGATTTGAACAGACCATCATATATTTACTCGCAAATGTAGCACAAATCACCAGCGGCAATAGGCAATACCGCATGAAATGAAAACGAGATACAGTTCTTTGGCTTTTTCACTTGCGAATGGCATAAATAAATGTGTTGTTATGCGTAATTACATATGTATGAGTGCATGCATAATACATATGTTTCGTTATACGTACCGTACATAGGTATATCTTCTTTAAAAGGTGGCTTCTAAGTAATCGATAACAGAATAGACAATATTTTACACTTAACACACACATACATATCAATATACCCGAGTCCCGTTGCACGTTTGCTTATGCTGGTGCCATGATTTGCCTATGCACCAAAAAATGGACTACAAATATGTGTGTTTGCACGCAAGTGTAACAGTTTTCCTGGAAGCTACTATTGACAATCCAATTGAAAGCTTTTCACTAACAAAGAAAGGGAAATTGGAAAAATTTTATGTGTTCGACACAAAATGGAAAAGTAAAACGATTATTTTGAATAAATATGTTTGCTTGTATGAATTGGGTCGTTCACTAAGTAATCGTCGAATAACAACTCGAGAGATTGCTGAAATATGAATTTTTCCCCACGCGATAAAATATTTTATATATATAGTTTTGTATGTGAACTTTCAAGTTATGGTTTTAGGAAAAGAATTTTTTTTTATAATACAAATATATTTATTATATAAATAAATATTCAAAAAATATAAAATTTTAAATTATAAATATATTTTTAATACACTAATATTTTTTATTTATTTTTCTATTTCCAGGTAAAAATTAAAAATAAGAAGTTTTGAAGTTGTGAGTATAAAACTTAATACAGAAATTATCTAGTATTATGAAATTATAGCACTAATAGCAGTGGTAAAAAGCGCGACATGTACAGAAATAGTTGCCGATAAAAAGAATTTGAAAAATACAATAAATAGTTGAGTCATTTTTCAGGTTGTGTATATATATATTAAAAGTTGCCCAAAAGTTTTTTACCTCTGTCCATTTTTTTCTCTCCGTCCGTCTGTCTATGATCAAAAAACTTTCAGTGTATGCAGTTATATTATTGCATCATTCATATATTTTTCTCTTAAAACATTTTGATTAAATATGTATGTGTATTCAAATTTTTCACTATCCGAATATTGGTATAATTATGCCCTGAACAAGTTATATTAAGTTTGTCACGAAGTTTGTAACACCGTAAGGGAAACTTCGGAGACCCTAAAATATATAATATGAGCTGAGTCGATTTGCCATGCCCGTCTGTCTCTCCGTATTTTAAATGTGGTACACCCCCTTTTCTCACCAGGAAGCTGCTCATTTATCGGAACCTGCCATACAAACTATACGATCACAATCAAGTTCCTGTGTGTAATACTTTTTTATTTGACAAGACCTCCTCACAAAATTTGGCACGGATTATTATTCAAATCAACGGTACAATCTTCGAAGAAATTTTATAGATCGGAAATTTATAGCATATACTTGTAGCTGCCATACAAACTGACCGATTAAAATCAAATTCTTGACGTTTTTTCTTATTTTTTAACTTCCCGCTAAGAAAATTGAAAATTTTCTAGAAATCGGGAAGTTATTGGTTTCACTCCCATTTTGCAAAAAATCGAGTAAGTTTGGACCCAATCGGACCAGTAGATTTCGAGAAATTTTGAAAAATCTTTTTTTTGAATCGTTAACGAAAGAAATCACCAAAATTGATTAGTCTCTGAGAAATTTGGGAAAAGTGTTATATTAAACTCCCAGTTAAAAAAGCGAAATTTGAACGTTAACGTATGAAATTAGCGGGAAGTTGCAGGGATGGCCCTTGAGGCCAACCGTTTTCCACATTTTATTATAATATTTTATTTTTATATTTAAAAAATTGTATGCAATATTGCACATATATAGAGACAGTACATAAAATATAGTACAGATTTGTACAATATATTTTAAATTTTACATATCGTAACAGGCCGTAAAACCAAATATGTGGCATATAATTTTTGTTTTTTATAAATTTTGCCAAATTTTAAACTTTCTTGTAATGATTATACCACAAGCACTTTTCATATATTACACAACATCTCCCACAAATATTATCGTGTACTTAAATAAAATTTTGCTTGTAAATTTAATAAGCAAAAGCAATAACAATTTAAAGAAATAACCAAAATTCCAGCATTTCCCAACAACAACAACAACAATCTTCTGATATCATATTTTAGTACATTTACTTAGTGGATCATTCTTACATAACTGCTAAAATCCCTATGCGCAGCAGCAAATTTAACATTTAACATTTAACATTTAACATTTATTTAGTATTACACATAGCATACTTATGGCTTAGCATACTTATGGGCGCTTATCAAATTGACAACCATAAATAAATGCATTACAAACAACTGTGTCAACGGCAAGCCCAAAAGTCACTGAGCCAACACAATCAACACAGCAGCCGACACCGACGCTCGGTCATGCAGTGCCGGCTGTTTGGCAGGCGACGGCGCGGGGAGCTGGGAATTGTGTCGATTGCGCAAGTAAAATATTTCAACACCCACAAAATGCATAACGACAACGAGCGAACACAGAAAAGTTAACATTATCAAAACAAGCAGAACACGAGTGCATGCGAAAAGTAAATAAAAGATATATACATGTATATCTGTATATCCGATATGTACAAGTGTGTGTGTGTGAGGCGTTGGAGAACGAAAATGCAGCTGTAAATCCACTTAATGCAGTCGTCCATGCAAATGAGCGCACAAAAATGTAAGTGTATGCATTTGTATGAGACATTTCCCTAACACACACACACACACACTCATATATATTGTATATAGTGCATATACATATAAAAAGGATGAAAGGATGTGCTTTGTGCTTTAATGCAATTGCAGAAATGTGTATTTGCACTTTGGATATTTCGCCTTATTTTTCATGCCATTACCAATTGTCATGGAGACTTTGCGCCCTTCGGCCCACACCGCACTGCCACATCGGTCTATCATCCAGTCGAGTCTGTGCGAAATACTTGTGCTGTGTGCTCGGAATATTACTGCATAAATACACATAGATAATTTACCGATATGAGTACAAGAGAATATTTGGCACATCCTCTGCGTCTGCTTGTCTCCCGCGTGCTCCCTTCGCTGGTCCATTTATTCACCGAACAACAGCTGGTAATAAAGGACGCCGTGTTCCTTGCAGCATGCCGCATGTTGCAGCTGCTACGCCTCGTAGTGTTGTTTTTGCATTTGTTTCTTGTTGCTGTTATCACTGCCAGTGTCATGGCGCATAAATTGTAGGTTTTGTGCGAAAATCCTAAGGGGCTGTAAATACTTTAGTATCATGCCACAAAAGCAAATACTTGAACACGCACATACAAGTGCATGTTAGTGCGTCTGTAGCGGTGCTTTTAAGTCAGCTTTATTTCGTGAAACTAAATTCATATAAACTTGCTGCAATCAACCTCCATTATGCTACCACCAACAGCCTCTTAATTCTCACTCACGCACACACAGACATAGAAAAGCTGTTGCACTGGAATTGTAAATTGGAAAGTGACCTCACGTACCCTTTTTCGCAACACAGCGCAGCCCCCTCACTGCCTCAGCTTAACTATTACTGCCATTTGATGGCCTGGCGAGTGTTTTTGCAACACACGCGGGGAAAGTAACGCCTTGTGTTTGTTGGGTCAGTAGGCGGCGCTCGGTGTATATTTTTCCATCTGATTTGTTGCTCTGTATGTGCAGCTGACAGCTTGCAACTTACTGTCTACTATTTATCACACACACACACACACATACATGTCCCTTGTTCCAGTGTGAATTTAAATTGTGTTTGCTTTTTTATACTATTCTCGAGCTTTGAACGTTTTTGTGGTCTATTTATATGTGTTCTGGGACATGTTGTCCAAGTTTGTATTTGCACCACTCATTTGCATTGGTTGCTGACAATTTACACCAACTGTTGTGATTTAGGTTATTTGGATTTATTTCTATGTTATTGTTGTTGTTGTGGATGTTTGTACGCGTACATGTACAATTTATTGGACTTTCCATTTGCATCAATTGCGTTCACGATCAATTTTATTTAAAAAATTTTCGATTCGAAGCTCACAGTTTCCAAAAATAAAAAATGGAAAAGCGGGAGATTAGTTGGTCACTTCAAACTGATATGTGCTAACATACATGTATATGCGAAGGAGAAAATGTTATCGAGTCTTCTGTGAAATTCCTGAATTCTGAGTACGTTTGCAAAAAAATTTGTTTTTCACTTTTGATAAGCGTTATGCGTTTATTTTCTAAGAGAAATGTATGTATACTTATTAAAGCTTTTAACAAAAACACCTGCCATTTCGATAATACGAAGACTATAACAAAGCTAATTCATAGGAATACTACGTTACTTAGTCCAGCCATGAGCTCTGTTACAAGTTCAAGCCGTTAAAAAGATGAGAGTATAATACATATTTTACTGAAGTTAGTTTTATTTAAAAATGCATAATTAAATGAGCCATGTACAAAATTTTATTGGTAATGGTCACCTTTTGCACTCAAACGCTTCGGCCATTGATCAATAGCAGCACACACATTTTCTATTGGTATTGATGACGTTGCTCAACCCATAGATGTTTTGAGACTATCAAAATTTTTTTGGGGTATATACTACAACTCAGACTACAAACTTGAGTCGTCCAGATTCAAATCTGGACTTCCAGATAGGCAATAATCGCAGCTATGAAAGCAGGAATATTGCTTTTAAGTCACTGCAGGGAGGTTTTTCTCTTGTGTGCTAGAGCTGAATCTAGCTGGAAGATACATTGCTCTCCAATGAAGTGAATGTTGATTAACTGCTTTATCACGCCTTCTAAAATATCCTGCCTTACATGCCCGTTGACTGAGTGCCACTGATTATAGCTTAAATTTTTTTTACTTCTAATACTGCGCAGACGAGTTTCTAATAGCTTTCTTTGCCCTTTCTCGTAAAAATGTATTTCGTATAACACAAAACATACCGAAAGAATCAGAAGATAAAAATTATTTACATACTGATATTGAGTTGCATTACAAAATTTTCTGTTCTAAAAATGCATTTTTTTGCATTGCAACTGGCGCGTGTATAGCAACCGGATACCAAAATTTCCAATTCGCATAACAATCGGCTACTGATCGTAGGTAACTGAGTCGCCAGTTTTGGTGTAATATTTATTACTACCATCCCCTATTAAAAATTGTATACAGAAATGCCGAAATTAAGCCTGGTCAAGACCAGTTGTCTGCAGCATAGCAATCAATGCCTTTCGTAAATGTAAAATCACAGATCTTGCTTGGGGTTTAAGAGGAGACTACGATCAGTTGCAATACGCAAATTAACTACACAGCACAAACTAACCGATCTTTTCGTGTGGGTATCTGAAATTTTCTAATATTGAATTTTCTAAAAATCGGGAAGATATTGGTTTCACCCCATTTTGCAAAAATCGAGTTCTCAACAGATCTCGACGTTCTGAGGGTCGAGGAAGCTTCCCCGAACATTTCTACGATGATGTCCGTATGTCTGTATGTATGTGTGGATGTATGTGTGTGTGTGTGGATGTATGTGACCCTATTATAACTATTAAACTGCTCAACCGATTTGAAGAAACTAAACGGCATTCCAAAGGGTTTCATTGCACTTGAATTTCGTGTAAGTTTGGACCCAATCGGACCAGTAGATTTCGAGAAATCTCAAATTTTTTTTTCGACCAAACGACTTGACCGATCGACACCAAAATCTAATCAGTTCTAAACCTTGAAGAAACACATCGTTTGCCGCAAACCGGGTCGAAATCGGTTGATTGACTTGCTAGATATCGAAAACGAAAAATTTCGAAGAGCTCAAAAGCAGTGAAAAAAGCGAAATTTGAACGTTAGCGTATGAAATTAGAGGGAAGTTGCAGGGATGGCCCTTGAAGCCAACCGTTTTCCACATTTTTTTTTTTTTTTTGACATCAAGAACTATTATTCATTCCTGATATTGTATTTGAATTTATTTTTAATTGTCATATTTAGCGATTAATGAGGGTCTGTCACACCTCTTTATATATTGTTGTACAACAATGAATATTTAATGGAGTTACTTAAGTTTTGCTACACTTTACAATTATAATTGTCTTCCGATCTCAAACACCACACCTTCGTCTAAAGGCCTTTCATTTAAGCCTTAAAATCTCCCAAGCTGCGCACACTTGATGCCAACAGCAGCTGCTTGTGCTTTAAAAGAGCTCTCCAACTCGCTGCTAGCAAGGATAAATCTCATACTCAACCGCAGTACGAGTAGATAAAGTAACGGTATTAAATGTTATATGTGTGCATATTAGACATTTATACTTGTATTAATTTACTTATTTATTCCATGCCACACTTACGAAATACCAAACACAAAAATCGAGTCCAAAGTGAGAACTGCCATAAGTGAGACCAAGCTGCTTGCAAGGCTGATAAGCGGCTTTTGTGGGAGACATATAATTGATACAATACACAGTAACTGTATATTTTATATATTAATGTGCATTTGTACATGCTTACATCACCAGTGGGCATTCGCTATCTTAAGTGTCCACTGCTAAATCTTGCTTAGTTGCTGCGGCGACAGGCGTCACAAGCGGTTGTTGTCCCTGCTGTCATTACATGTACACATCATTTTCTTGTAAAAGTGTTAGTGTATATAGGTGTGTGTGTGTGTACGTGTTTGGATGAGAGTTAAACGCTTATGTATAAGCTTGTTATGTATGCCTTGGCTATAACACCTTTTTGACACTTTACAACGATTTGGTAGCCGACATTTGGTCATCTTGGCAAATGTTTATAAGTATCATTACAGCAACATCAGCAACATTTAGTTGCTTACAACATATCATCTTAACGCCACACAGACATTTACCATATAATTTTCTGGCAAATCGTTAGTGTGTAATGGACATTATCGATTCGTAACATCTAATAGCAATCACATTGTGCTTACTTCTATGTATGTACATATGTACCATAAGTGTGTAATGCATGTCTTTCGATTGGTGTGGCATGCGCTCCTTTTGTTGGGAAGACTTTTCATTTATTGTGTTCATTCGAGCATGTGTTACAGAGGTTTAGTCGGAGATGGCAAGTGCCACACCTACTCACTGCTGCATTACATAACCACTGGTCACTCTCGCACACACATACCTATACCCAAGTATACTCGTACATGTCTGGCTTACAAATACCCAATTTTGTTTGTGACTGAAATCCACAACAATAAGGTGGTTTGTTTCGATGAAAATCAAATTGATAACCCGAATGCACTCGAACTGCCTAGCCAATAGCAATTTACCCCCACATATATTCACACGCGAACCGGCTTTACTATCTGTTGTTGTCGTTTATTGTATTTGTGTGCGTGCATATTTCCTGTGAGCCGTATCCTTAGAGAGTCGTGTAAGCTAGTTTTGGGTTAATATCATAAGCCACAATAGTTGTAAACCACAAAATAATGCCCAAACCTAAATGACAGGCGACGGGCGTGAGCCGTTCGGGAGAGGCAGTGGTGTGGAAGGTGGCCCTACGCTTACCGCAAACAGCTGCTGAAATAGGCAGATAAATTGTTGTAGCAATGATTTTAGTTGATGGCAAAACATACTGAAATACATACATATGTTTTAAGAAAGGTGGTCATTAAGTTATTTTCATTTGTATGGTCGCCCAGTTTCGGGGGAATTTTATAGTTTAGCGACATTAGAGAGCATATGTATGCGATCGGCATTAATGATTTGCCATATCACTTTCGAGTTTCTTAAGTTCTAATGTGCACAATTTGCCAATACTGTACTTAAAATTTATTTAAAATAGATTTTTTAACAGTTTTCAAGACTTCGTCTGCATTCAAGGTAAATTAAAGGTGTATAAAAAATTAACATATGAGTGGTATATTTTGGTATGAACAGGGATATCAAGTTTGCGACAAAGTTTGAAACAACCAGAAATGTCAGAGGCCCAATAAAAAATATATAAATGATCAGCAATATAAGCTCAGCCGATTTTACTATTTCCATCAGTCTGTATGTATTAAACTGAAATTTTGCATACGTCCTGTTTCTCCAAGTAGCATCTTATTTGGCTGAACCGCCGATATCGGATAAATATAGCGTATAGCTGCAAAATGAAGACAAAACTCATTTTATACCCTTTTATGCTATAAGAAATGCAACTGAGAAGGATATTATAGATTCAGTGCAGCCTAAGTTCTTTCTTGTTTTATCATTGACTTTCACCTCTTTTTGTCTTATTTTACGAATTCTGTCCTCCGGATTTTCAACTATACTGAGATAAGTAGCTATACGCAATAAAAAATTCAGTAGCTATAGGTAGTATACCGGCAACTATACACAAAGAGCGTTACACAGTATTGATGTTAATCACTTTAATCAGATGATCTAGCGCTTCTTCACTAGTTATGTCCTAAATGAATACTCTAAAGTAGTCACTAAAAGTATGATTAATTAGTTTCTATGTCCGTCTGACCATTTGCTACGTTATTTATTACTTAATTTCATCAGAAGTTGAAGAGCAACAGTTTTTATATAGTATTCAATATTCATATTTACTTCGATGTGTTTCTATATGCGGTTGTAAAAAATAAAAAGCTTACGTATTATAAACCTCGAATAGGTTTCCTACTTTCGACTGGTGCAATTATCTTTCACACAGCTTATGCCTTAACGCGCTTCTTCCCAATTTAAATATTTCTACTCAAACCTGTCTACTATTTATCACACACACACACACACATACATGTCCCTTGTTCCAGTGTGAATTTAAATTGTGTTTGCTTTTTTATACTATTCTCGAGCTTTGAACGTTTTTGTGGTCTATTTATATGTGTTCTGGGACATGTTGTCCAAGTTTGTATTTGCACCACTCATTTGCATTGGTTGCTGACAATTTACACCAACTGTTGTGATTTAGGTTATTTGGATTTATTTCTATGTTATTGTTGTTGTTGTGGATGTTTGTACGCGTACATGTACAATTTATTGGACTTTCCATTTGCATCAATTGCGTTCACGATCAATTTTATTTAAAAAATTTTCGATTCGAAGCTCACAGTTTCCAAAAATAAAAAATGGAAAAGCGGGAGATTAGTTGGTCACTTCAAACTGATATGTGCTAACATACATGTATATGCGAAGGAGAAAATGTTATCGAGTCTTCTGTGAAATTCCTGAATTCTGAGTACGTTTGCAAAAAAATTTGTTTTTCACTTTTGATAAGCGTTATGCGTTTATTTTCTAAGAGAAATGTATGTATACTTATTAAAGCTTTTAACAAAAACACCTGCCATTTCGATAATACGAAGACTATAACAAAGCTAATTCATAGGAATACTACGTTACTTAGTCCAGCCATGAGCTCTGTTACAAGTTCAAGCCGTTAAAAAGATGAGAGTATAATACATATTTTACTGAAGTTAGTTTTATTTAAAAATGCATAATTAAATGAGCCATGTACAAAATTTTATTGGTAATGGTCACCTTTTGCACTCAAACGCTTCGGCCATTGATCAATAGCAGCACACACATTTTCTATTGGTATTGATGACGTTGCTCAACCCATAGATGTTTTGAGACTATCAAAATTTTTTTGGGGTATATACTACAACTCAGACTACAAACTTGAGTCGTCCAGATTCAAATCTGGACTTCCAGATAGGCAATAATCGCAGCTATGAAAGCAGGAATATTGCTTTTAAGTCACTGCAGGGAGGTTTTTCTCTTGTGTGCTAGAGCTGAATCTAGCTGGAAGATACATTGCTCTCCAATGAAGTGAATGTTGATTAACTGCTTTATCACGCCTTCTAAAATATCCTGCCTTACATGCCCGTTGACTGAGTGCCACTGATTATAGCTTAAATTTTTTTTACTTCTAATACTGCGCAGACGAGTTTCTAATAGCTTTCTTTGCCCTTTCTCGTAAAAATGTATTTCGTATAACACAAAACATACCGAAAGAATCAGAAGATAAAAATTATTTACATACTGATATTGAGTTGCATTACAAAATTTTCTGTTCTAAAAATGCATTTTTTTGCATTGCAACTGGCGCGTGTATAGCAACCGGATACCAAAATTTCCAATTCGCATAACAATCGGCTACTGATCGTAGGTAACTGAGTCGCCAGTTTTGGTGTAATATTTATTACTACCATCCCCTATTAAAAATTGTATACAGAAATGCCGAAATTAAGCCTGGTCAAGACCAGTTGTCTGCAGCATAGCAATCAATGCCTTTCGTAAATGTAAAATCACAGATCTTGCTTGGGGTTTAAGAGGAGACTACGATCAGTTGCAATACGCAAATTAACTACACAGCACAAACTAACCGATCTTTTCGTGTGGGTATCTGAAATTTTCTAATATTGAATTTTCACCCCATTTTGCAAAAATCGAGTTCTCAACAGATCTCGACGTTCTGAGGGTCGAGGAAGCTTCCCCGAACATTTCTACGATGATGTCCGTATGTCTGTATGTATGTGTGGATGTATGTGTGTGTGTGTGGATGTATGTGACCCTATTATAACTATTAAACTGCTCAACCGATTTGAAGAAACTAAACGGCATTCCAAAGGGTTTCATTGCACTTGAATTTCGTGTAAGTTTGGACCCAATCGGACCAGTAGATTTCGAGAAATCTCAAATTTTTTTTTCGACCAAACGACTTGACCGATCGACACCAAAATCTAATCAGTTCTAAACCTTGAAGAAACACATCGTTTGCCGCAAACCGGGTCGAAATCGGTTGATTGACTTGCTAGATATCGAAAACGAAAAATTTCGAAGAGCTCAAAAGCAGTGAAAAAAGCGAAATTTGAACGTTAGCGTATGAAATTAGAGGGAAGTTGCAGGGATGGCCCTTGAAGCCAACCGTTTTCCACATTTTTTTTTTTTTTTTGACATCAAGAACTATTATTCATTCCTGATATTGTATTTGAATTTATTTTTAATTGTCATATTTAGCGATTAATGAGGGTCTGTCACACCTCTTTATATATTGTTGTACAACAATGAATATTTAATGGAGTTACTTAAGTTTTGCTACACTTTACAATTATAATTGTCTTCCGATCTCAAACACCACACCTTCGTCTAAAGGCCTTTCATTTAAGCCTTAAAATCTCCCAAGCTGCGCACACTTGATGCCAACAGCAGCTGCTTGTGCTTTAAAAGAGCTCTCCAACTCGCTGCTAGCAAGGATAAATCTCATACTCAACCGCAGTACGAGTAGATAAAGTAACGGTATTAAATGTTATATGTGTGCATATTAGACATTTATACTTGTATTAATTTACTTATTTATTCCATGCCACACTTACGAAATACCAAACACAAAAATCGAGTCCAAAGTGAGAACTGCCATAAGTGAGACCAAGCTGCTTGCAAGGCTGATAAGCGGCTTTTGTGGGAGACATATAATTGATACAATACACAGTAACTGTATATTTTATATATTAATGTGCATTTGTACATGCTTACATCACCAGTGGGCATTCGCTATCTTAAGTGTCCACTGCTAAATCTTGCTTAGTTGCTGCGGCGACAGGCGTCACAAGCGGTTGTTGTCCCTGCTGTCATTACATGTACACATCATTTTCTTGTAAAAGTGTTAGTGTATATAGGTGTGTGTGTGTGTACGTGTTTGGATGAGAGTTAAACGCTTATGTATAAGCTTGTTATGTATGCCTTGGCTATAACACCTTTTTGACACTTTACAACGATTTGGTAGCCGACATTTGGTCATCTTGGCAAATGTTTATAAGTATCATTACAGCAACATCAGCAACATTTAGTTGCTTACAACATATCATCTTAACGCCACACAGACATTTACCATATAATTTTCTGGCAAATCGTTAGTGTGTAATGGACATTATCGATTCGTAACATCTAATAGCAATCACATTGTGCTTACTTCTATGTATGTACATATGTACCATAAGTGTGTAATGCATGTCTTTCGATTGGTGTGGCATGCGCTCCTTTTGTAGGGAAGACTTTTCATTTATTGTGTTCATTCGAGCATGTGTTACAGAGGTTTAGTCGGAGATGGCAAGTGCCACACCTACTCACTGCTGCATTACATAACCACTGGTCACTCTCGCACACACATACCTATACCCAAGTATACTCGTACATGTCTGGCTTACAAATACCCAATTTTGTTTGTGACTGAAATCCACAACAATAAGGTGGTTTGTTTCGATGAAAATCAAATTGATAACCCGAATGCACTCGAACTGCCTAGCCAATAGCAATTTACCCCCACATATATTCACACGCGAACCGGCTTTACTATCTGTTGTTGTCGTTTATTGTATTTGTGTGCGTGCATATTTCCTGTGAGCCGTATCCTTAGAGAGTCGTGTAAGCTAGTTTTGGGTTAATATCATAAGCCACAATAGTTGTAAACCACAAAATAATGCCCAAACCTAAATGACAGGCGACGGGCGTGAGCCGTTCGGGAGAGGCAGTGGTGTGGAAGGTGGCCCTACGCTTACCGCAAACAGCTGCTGAAATAGGCAGATAAATTGTTGTAGCAATGATTTTAGTTGATGGCAAAACATACTGAAATACATACATATGTTTTAAGAAAGGTGGTCATTAAGTTATTTTCATTTGTATGGTCGCCCAGTTTCGGGGGAATTTTATAGTTTAGCGACATTAGAGAGCATATGTATGCGATCGGCATTAATGATTTGCCATATCACTTTCGAGTTTCTTAAGTTCTAATGTGCACAATTTGCCAATACTGTACTTAAAATTTATTTAAAATAGATTTTTTAACAGTTTTCAAGACTTCGTCTGCATTCAAGGTAAATTAAAGGTGTATAAAAAATTAACATATGAGTGGTATATTTTGGTATGAACAGGGATATCAAGTTTGCGACAAAGTTTGAAACAACCAGAAATGTCAGAGGCCCAATAAAAAATATATAAATGATCAGCAATATAAGCTCAGCCGATTTTACTATTTCCATCAGTCTGTATGTATTAAACTGAAATTTTGCATACGTCCTGTTTCTCCAAGTAGCATCTTATTTGGCTGAACCGCCGATATCGGATAAATATAGCGTATAGCTGCAAAATGAAGACAAAACTCATTTTATACCCTTTTATGCTATAAGAAATGCAACTGAGAAGGATATTATAGATTCAGTGCAGCCTAAGTTCTTTCTTGTTTTATCATTGACTTTCACCTCTTTTTGTCTTATTTTACGAATTCTGTCCTCCGGATTTTCAACTATACTGAGATAAGTAGCTATACGCAATAAAAAATTCAGTAGCTATAGGTAGTATACCGGCAACTATACACAAAGAGCGTTACACAGTATTGATGTTAATCACTTTAATCAGATGATCTAGCGCTTCTTCACTAGTTATGTCCTAAATGAATACTCTAAAGTAGTCACTAAAAGTATGATTAATTAGTTTCTATGTCCGTCTGACCATTTGCTACGTTATTTATTACTTAATTTCATCAGAAGTTGAAGAGCAACAGTTTTTATATAGTATTCAATATTCATATTTACTTCGATGTGTTTCTATATGCGGTTGTAAAAAATAAAAAGCTTACGTATTATAAACCTCGAATAGGTTTCCTACTTTCGACTGGTGCAATTATCTTTCACACAGCTTATGCCTTAACGCGCTTCTTCCCAATTTAAATATTTCTACTCAAACCTGAAAACTGTTTGTTACCCTCGTAATGGCTACGTTTGCTCAAATCCTTTTAATGCGAACCAAAAATGACTTTTTATTGTCACTTGTGCCACTGCCCATAAAAGCTTTAACAGTAAATGCCTTAACTGTGGCAAACACAAAGGCATATTACATGCGACATGCGTGTGCTTCTGTGCTCTCTTGCTCGTCTTGTCTAATTTTCTTGCATATGACACGCAACGAGCCACAAAATACTCATTTCACTTCTCTACTCAATTGCTTCTATTCATTTGCAACGGTGTTTGTTCGTTCATTTAATTCTCTTTTGTTTACGTACATTTATTGTCCCATTTGCCATATCCTTTTTGCGGTTGCTCTTCGTGGCTTAAATGTTAAATAACGTTTGATATCAATAGCTTAAGTTCATTTACTATGATTTGCTGATTGCTGCTTATCCCTTGGTAGGACTGATATTATATTGGGGATTTACAAAGGCGAGCACGTAATACTTCCTATATATTATGGCTTGGTCACTCAATCTACGGGCTTCTATGCGGGAATTTAATATATTTTCGTATATCTGTTAATTTACCAACATTTTGCTAATAAAAAATGTATTTTATATTTGTATTAGTTAATTTTTTTGGATCTTTGGACACAACCAAGTACTTGATATTAATTGAGGGATCGTATATAGGACAAACTGCTATAACCAACAGATATGCATACAAATTTGCTTTAATATTAATGCAGTTTCTGATGTTAACTACTTCTTTATCGAACTTCCTCACTTTCTCTTCTATCATAAAAAGCTTGCAACAACAGTCAGTCTGTGTAACTATGTCGCTTACGAATTTGCTCAGCTTAGACACGTAACCACTTCTTCAGGTGCATAATTACATGCAATAAGTACAAGAGCACTTCAAAACATCATATATTTGTTAGTACTCCTTTTCAACTCCTGTTTTCCTGTGCTTGTTTGAGAGGTTAAACTAGTACTCTGATTATCAAAGAGCAATCCGAACAGAAAGTTTTTGCCAGAATATTCACTTATCGTTGTCATACCTATACGTTAGGAATGTCTATCAGCAGCACTTATCGCACGCCAGCTTAGGCTGGTTTAACATTGTCTGCATCTCACTTGCATTTTGTTGCAATTTCGAGCAATTCTTTCACTTTGCACAACGTCTATCTGGCTTGCAGACACTACATCTGAAAGAGTGTGTGTATATACTTCATCACCATTTGTTCTCTATTTTTCTCAGAAACTCTTACTATGCACTTTGCGTCCCGATTTGCAATATTTTTTTTTTGTTTTTATCACTTTTCACATTCGCCTCTTACTTTTCATTTATAGCCGGCTTTTAGGCGCTTTGTGTAGCAGTGCACTCATGCATCGTTGTCTGAAATGACCCAATTAATTTGTTATGCGCACACATTTTATCGGTGAATGTTTCGCATGCAAATGAAATTATCTTTCGCTTTTATTCGAAATCAATCTTCGTACTAATACTGGGGATGCAGCGATCACAGGAAGCATTGAGTATTTAATTTGCGCCAAAAAGTAGGCCAATCTGGCGATGAAATCTGGAAAGAAGAGTTGAAGAAAGTTTGCTTTAAAAGTCAAAGTGAATTAGCCTAGGTTAAAAGTAAAGTGCGACGAAATATGAAGATATAAGTTTCTTAGCTTAATGAACAGTTAAGTGAATTGAAATTTCTGCAAAAGATTTTCAAATCTCCTAGAAATTTGAATTATTTAATTCACGTATATGTATAAACAAATCATGTTATTTTGAATGTATTATAATATAGTTGCTAATTTTTATACGCTGAACAGAGTACATTAAGATTGCCGGGAAGTTTTTAGCACCCAGAAGGAAAAGTCCAGGTCCATATAAAGTATATACAAATAATAATAAGGGTTAATACATACACATGATTTACGCCAAATAAAAGTAAATTTGGCGAGTGCCTTGATAACAGTCAATATGTAGTTGTAGATAAAATTCATTAGTCTGTTTAAAGGCGAGACAAAAGTAAGTTTACGTAGGAACAGAGGGAATTCAAGAAAGCTGCGTGGAATATTTTAACAACCTAACAGCCTAAATGTAGGTAGCCAAAATTACTAGCCATTTTATAAAAATAAGTATAAATACTTATGTGGTCCATTCCTGCATTCTTTTTGCTGCCACACCGGTTTTCTCTTCTGTTTCTAAAACTGCCTTGCTTCAGCGATGATAAAGTATGTTGAGCAACGTTGCGTAAAGTTTTCAGCTACTTCAATTCTCAAAGCAATCACACTCGTACCCTTGACGATTTACTTTGTCGTATGCATAAGAATACGACGACAACATGCATACACACGAAAACACATATGTACGAGTATGTATGTACGTAAGTGCGAGCGGTACTTTGATAAAATGCTTGATAAAATACTCGCAAATAAGTGGCACTCACACACGGGCTAATTTTATGCGCTCCACACTCAAATAAGGCGAGCCGCCAAACACGCACACATACCCATACAGTAAAACACTTCCTCACTCCCGCGCTGCACAAAGAAGTGTCACGCGTAATGGGTGAGGAAGTGCACGAAAGTGTATGAAAGTGCTTGCTGTGACACGACATAGCGGTACACATTAGTAGAACGGCCAAAATAAAAAATAAGGAAAATACAAAAAACAACAAGACTACATAAACCGAAAACTTGCGTAAGTGGGTGAGAAGCAGGATTGGCGAAAGCAGTAAAATGAAAGCGAAAAATGTGTGCGCAAATCTTTGTTTCCCCGGACGCGGTGTGCGGGCAGAGGCGATTGCTCGACGCTGATCAAAAGTAAACGCAGCAAAAGTGGAATGTAATGTACGCATTAATTCCTCATTTAAATTCAGCAACGCGTACAGCGCATTAGTTTTATTTGGTTATTTTTAAGCATGTTGGTGTGCGTGCGCGCGTATGACTGTGTATGTTTGTGTGCCCAATGAAATATATTGAAACAGTAGAGTAATAACGTTTTGCAACCCTCTAAAAGTTTGCCTCCCCTTCGCTTGTGGAACACTCAAGCGAAGCGTAAAAGCAGCCGAAGCTATCTATTTGGCTGTCAAGCAATGCTCACACTCATACATACGTATACATAATATTAGCAGTGTGTGCGTGCTTAAATTTGTTGCTTTGTGTGCCTGGCACCACAATCGTAGAAGTTCCAACATTTCGTTGCATACTTCGCAGCGTAATTTCGACAGTGTCAGTTTAGGAGCTGATTTTTTCAACACTCTTTTCTTTCGCATTACTTTGCAGTTGTGTTTTCTGCGAAAGTGGCATACTTTGTGCCACATTTTACTTCAAGCATTTTTCGATTACTTGAAAGCAAATTGTGGTTTATGTATATTGGGATTGAGGGGTAAAAGTAAAGTAAAAAAGTAATGGCACTGAAGAAGCATGCACTGATTTGCTTCTTTTTACATTTCTTTTTCTTTTATATTGCTATCGTCTCTCTGCTAGTTGCTGCTATGAGATAATGTGAGTGAGCTGCTGAGTGAATAGAAAGGATTTTTATAATAACCTTCAATGGGAAATATATTAGTGTGAACTTTAAAAAAACATTTTTTTCATACCTTATATTAAAAAAATGTTTAATTTACTACTCACATCACAAAAAATAAAATAAAATCATATTTCCCACTTTATAACTTATCTACCGCAGCCTTTAAGGATATTTCGTTACTACTATACTTTATTCATTAACTCATCGTAAGCTTGAGACAAGCATCCCTTAAACACTTAATTTACTCTCCCCTCGCCACATTTCTCTCAAGAATCTTAATCGCCTTACAATAAATCCATTACGGCGCAAACGCTTCCAAGCACAATCATTAAAATTTTCTATACAACATTAACGCATTTTCTGCTGGATTTAAGGCTGTTATGGCGCGCCATGGCACATAAGTGCCGATTACTGCACAAAAACCGAACACACACACGTGCACGCATAAAGTGCCGATGATGCAGACATTGAGCACGCTTGCGCTTCTTTTGTGGCTATTATTAACAATATATGTATATAAAATTATAATTACATTAAAATCAAGTGAAGACAAAGCTTAAAGCCTTTTGGCATACTCACAAGCGAGCAAGATATGTAGGGAATACAAGAAGAAGAAGAAGTTATAATAAAGAGGATACATTCAATGTTAAGCGTAAATATTTTCATTAAAAATAGTTTACCTCGGAAAATATGTTGTTATGTTATGTCATATGAATGTTATGTTATGCTATATTGTGTTATGCTATGTTATATTATGTTGTGTTATATTATGTTTACGGCTGTATTGCTCATTATTTTTTTCATAAACCTATTCCCTCATAAGCATAAATATCGAGAGTATTGCTTGAATTGCTTACTTACAGTGCGAGCGCGTAGTTCAAAATAAGTTGTCGCACTGCGTTCCTCAGAAATTCTGCTAGTACTTTTATTAAAGATACTTAAACATATCTGTGTCTTTAACATGTGACATAAGACATGTGAGATCTCTAAGCACTTTATATTCAGACGTGCCATGCATTCGTTTTTTGTCTGCCTAAAAAACGAATTGAGGATCGAAAAATAAAATTAATTCGATTTTAATACACTGTACGCATAATAGAGATTTTTTGTAATACAGGGGATGGGGATTGCCTGCGCTTTACTTGGGAGTGTTTGCTCTCCCAGCTTAAATATTGCTTTTTTTATGCTCTTGTAAGGCTTTAGAGCATTGCTGACACATGTCATCGTGCATTTGTAATTGCGTTTAAGTTCTTTTCGCAAAACCCAACACAAATAGAGTTATATTGCTTGATTTAAATTTGCTTTGCTTGATTAAAGTTTGTAATTTAACATGCGTTGTTTATTTTTCTGACATGAATGAGAACGAAAAAGAGATAAATATAGCACCAATCGAAAAAAATTTATGAAAGAACATTTTAAATAGAAAATAAAACATAAATTTGAACTTTCTATGAAGCTCTAAATCTTTACTTAAATAATTGTGTTATGTAATTCAGTTGTAATTAAAAATTTGGCGCTTAGAGCTACGCGCTACTTAGTTTAAAACAACTTTGACTAAACCAAGAAATATTGTATGAATTGAGCTTGGAATTACTTCGCATCTTCCGTATACTTTTGATCTGGCACCCAACGACGTTTCCAACTAAGTGGTAATCAGCTGGACTAAAGCCCATTTTTAATCTACAGACTTGTGGATTTTAACTATTACAAAAGAACTATCGAAAAGTGGCATGGTCACCATATTCGATCTATCGTTCTGAATATTTCTATTTTGAATAATAAAAATCCGATTTGCCTATAACTTTTTATTCTTTCACCTAACTTCTTCGAATAGGATGCACATTATATTATCTTTGAAAATTAGTATTTACTCAAAATAGGTTCCATTTAAATCAATATAACTTTTGGAATGATCAATCAGCGCACGAATCGATTTGTTATGTAATTTATAGGAATGCTCTCCAACATCACGGTTACGGTTGTTTGAATGGCTGGGATATCATCATAAAATGCTCCCTTCATGTTGGTTTACAGTTCTGAAAATAGAAAACAGTGACATGACGAATACGGAGGGTGGTTGATGAGCGGAAGTCGTTTCCTTAACTTCACTATTTTTGGTCGCGTGAGGTGCCGAATAATTCAAGAAAAATGTTTCAAATCAGATAAAGCTACAATACAGTGACGCTGTGTATGCTGCGAGCTCTATAGAGCTACATTATAGGTGATAGTGTTAGAGAAGCTTAACTTTATCATATCAATTTAAGTAATATTTGTTTTTCAAATACTTTTCATCATTATTCTTACCAATTGTATAAGTATATAAATGAATTCTTTGCATAGTCTCAAATCTCGGAAAATAAATTGATAGATAAATCTCCGAAAGAAATTTTTCCACTAAAGACGTGAGACACGCCCGCTCTTTTTTGTGTAACCTCCTCTGAGCCGTATAAATTTAGCTTTTACTACAAAAAGTGGTTTTGCTTTCAAGCTTTCACAAATAATTTTATCACCTCTCCAATTTGGTAATACTTTTGTGTTTACATCACTTTTTATGGGTCCCTTTTCCACAATTGGACATTCCGTATTTAATTTTTGGTTGGTTAAGCATAAATTTTATGGTCTGTCGCCTGCTTTCACGAGACACGCAATTATACGCACTCATACACACCGGAGCGCACACACACACTCAAATGCTCTGACAATTTTATTGCACCTTCAAAGTAATCTGTAAAATGATGTCTACATTCCCTTGGACTGACATTAATTTCTACACACGTATATGTATATAGTAGAGCAAAAGTTCGTTAAAATTTTGCCGGCTGAATTGCAGTTAGCAGCTGGTGTTAACTTTTACTAGGCAACTAATTATGTTTAGTGTGCGACTATTTTTGTTGCTCCCACTCGATTTTAGAAATGTCCTTGTTCCAAAGGCTCACATACGAATATATATGTGATTCCAATTCCGTTCCCTCTGTATGCAAGTAAATTTAGGTGGCAAATAATAACTTTCCATTGCAGTTTTAGTTTTGAAAGGCTCTATAGTAGTCAGAGCCACAAGTTTTTTGGTTCTTTTATACATTTTTGCTATAATTACATACAAACCCAACAACAATGCGAACACTATTTAGAATCGCTATAAATGGTTAGCTCTAGAATGCCAATAGATGCAGCAAAAACTCTGAATGCCCATAAAATGTTACGTTAGCATGTAATAAGCGACGTATAAACCAACAATAACAATAAAGTACTCACATAGTTCTTCACCTCTTGGGTTGTTGTGTGGCGTTCAAGGTGACCAGCATTAGCAGCTAAATAGTGACGGCATTGACTGCATCAACCGTTGACAGCAACAAAATAAAACAACAACAACACACAACGAGTGGCATTGTGGATTGTAATGTCGCTGCATTGACCTTGTTTACTTTGGAATTTGTGTTTCGTGATCAATTTTGTTTCTCTTTCATGTTTCTTCTTCGAAACAAATAACTCTAGTATTTCAATTTTTTTAATAGAATATTTTTTAACATAATAAAAGCATTAAATAATATAATTCTAAAATAATATAAAAATATATATCGAGCAAGCGAACAAAATCTAAACTACTTGATTTATGGGGTTAGGGTTAGTCAGAAACATGAAAAAATTAAAATTTTCAGTAATTTTTTTTTGCTATTAAATTATGTTATTTTACAAAAGTAGTAATATGGCATTATTACACAATATTTTGACTTGAAATTACGAAAATTTAAAAAAATAAAAATTTTAGTTTCCAAAGTTATAGCTGTCTGTGTTGACCCAGTTTCAAAAAAAAGTCCTTGCGATGACAATCATATGTCCTTGGAGATTCATCTAAAATCAATCGGATAAAAAAAATTTGTTTTATAAATAGATAATGCTGGACCTTTTTGGCGGCCTCAGGAAATTTTTTTCTAAGTTTTTGAGAAAAAATCAACATAAGTTTCATTAAAATCTACTAAGCGGTGTTCGATTTACAGTTGTCACCAGTTCATAAAACATAGTTTTGAGAAAAACGCATTTAAAGTTTCTTGCCGCTATCGCTAGCTATTGCTTCCGAGCACTTTAAAGTGCCCGAGCGCTCTTGATTATTTGTCGCATAACTCAAAAAGTAATTATCGGACTAACTTAAAAATTTCAGAGAATATTTTCAAGGTATTACACTTAACGAAAATGCAAAATTGATTTTTTGAAAATTCTGACTACCCCTAACCCCTTATGAAAGATTTATAGACGAAGGTCGACTGAATACTCTTAAGAAGCACACCAAGTGTGAGAGCTTAAAAAAAGCGATTTCTGGGAATTAAATATAATCGATAGTATTTATTGGTTTAAAATTTTAATTTATTTTTATACATATTTTCAGAGTACATAGTAAAAATTGTTTAAGACAAAAATTATTTTTATATATTTCATATTTTTCAAATTACACTTGACCTCATACGGCGCTAAACAAACGTCCCTAATATCGCAATGTTTCGGGCCTTTTCCGTGAATGAAATCTAAAAATGCATCTCTACTGGAAGATATTGTCTGCGCCCAACGGTTGAGAAAAAAAATTAGTAACGCTTTTTAAAATGTTCAATTTCTTTTTAGTCAAATTAAAAAGGTGGGTCTTTGTTTGGAAAACATGCAGAACAAATTTGATTGATAGTTTTGTCAAAAAGTCTAACTAAGGGTATAGGCCTATTATGTTTCAAATAATAGAAAATTTTTTGACTGATTTTCAAAATTACTGATTTTTCAACTCTGTAATAATATATCAATATATATATTATACTTCATGGTTTCATGGCAATTTTTTAGCTTTTAGACTAGATTTTTTCAAAGGTTTTTCTTCCACTATTTCTTTTGAAGTACTTATTAGAAAATTTGACATATTCTCTGTTGTCATCCTGTTATAAGAAGACTCCTGCTTTTGGCTGCTTTATTCTACATTAAATTGATTTTAATTCTCTTACCGCTAAATATAATCGTTTTATTCACCTAACGATAATTTGTACTACCTTTGAATAATCGATGTGGATATAGAATTAGGTGTGCTAAAAATATTAGTATGCCGAGAGTTGCCTATTGATGAAATGAAATCAAGCATAATTGAATCAGACATGATTAAGAGACTAGTTCAAAAAAATAAGTATAAAAGAAAATTCACAGCTCACCGGTTACTCAATCGATTATAACTGTTTAATTGTTTATTTAATTTATAGGAAACAAACCTAACGGTTTACTAAACGTTTTTCGTCACATAATAAAGAATTCCTCCAACAAAGAAATAATCGCAACGCAATTGCGAATGTGTTACAGAACAGCTTATTGCATGGTTGCACTGTAAGTTTTGCTTGTTTATTTAAACTGGTTGAGTTTGTTCGTTCGTTCTTGTTATAAATAGCATTATACTCTACTATAGGTGAAAGAGTCCAGTAATCTGCATTCAAAGCAGAAGTTCTTTTACAAGATCAAGACAAAATCAAAGAATCAAGTTTTAAAGTCAAATAGAATTTTGAAAAACCCAGTTCTCTCACTCTAGCTGGAGGTAGATTATCAAACTAACATTTTACGAGATCGATTAATTTACGGCATTCAATGATTTAAAAGTAGCCGTGACATACATATTTACCTTATTCCCTCATTCGCTCACTTACTTACTTACCCACACACTAAAACACATACTTCGCTCCGAACATTTATTGCTTATTGAACTTTTCATTGGCATTGAACATTCGTTGGCAATTTTCAAATATTTCCACGCATACCTTCTTTGTTGCGTTTTTTATTTCCACTACACCACCAAGTGCCAACATAACCAACAGCAGTAAAGCAGGCACCAACAACAACAGCTCACACAAAGAGTCGATAACAAGACCTTTAGTATGAACAAGCAGCAATAATGTGAGAATTGCGAGCGGAAACAGTCAAGTGAAGGCAATGAAAGTTTGCACTGGAAGGAAGGGGCACAGGAGCATGGTGGAAAATTTAACAGTTTTCGAAGAAGAAAGAAAGAACGAGCGAAATCAAAAGATTTTGAAAACGCTAAAAGCTAAGTGGTGGAAGCGTAACAAAATATTGCAACAACAAAACAGGCGAATGATGGGGAAATAAAAAAAAAAACAATGAACCGAGGCAATAAACATGGAACGAAACCTCAAGAAAAGCGCAAAAGAGAGCAACTACTTACACACAGGCTATGTGGTGTATTGGTACGCTATGGCCAGTGTAAAAATCAGAGCAGGCAGTAACGCACGTTTAACGGGATCGTGACAACGCTCGCAACTTGCTGTTAGTATTTATGTTGCTGCAACATTGCAATTTCATGAGTACCGTGAAACTTTTATGCACTTCGCCGCCGCATATATGCTCGAAAGGCCGGCCAATGGATATCGCTAAGCGCGAGCACGTATATTAACATACATATGCACATACATATACTCATACATACATAAACATAGATATACCATAGATATTGCCACTATACAATCGCCTCCTGCAAAGGTCAATTTCTAAACTTTTAAAATAGATACCAAATATAATAGATGTGTGTGCGTAAATGTGTATGAGTATACAGTTTCTCGTATATATTGTACATACTTAATAAATAAATAATTATAATTGCATAAGTTGATAAAAAAATGCTATGCAAAAGCTTTACCGCGGCAGTTCCCGAGTGCCACACATACCTTTTTTTATTTATTGATATATTTGCTGATTCATAATCCACAAAATAGGGAATATTCTTTTCGTTTGTAATGATGAACCAATGCAAAACTTAATGCCACATATCAAATCACTTAAAACTTATTTTAAACCTATATTTCTGCTTCTAAAAAGCTAGTTTGCTAGCTAATGTTTGAAAATGGCCCATTTTGCTACAAAATATGTTAACTTATTAGGCCATTTATTATTAATAAACTCGTCAGTAACGCATATTTCTCAAGTTGCTTCAAACGACTCCCTTCGTTAAATTTTCACAACCCTCTCCTTTACTATTTTCTGCTAAGCACTTCTACATCATTTAAAAAAAAGTTCCACATATGAGCTTCTAAAACAAATGCCACAATATTAAAGATTTATTAGTATTTAAGTATAATATATATTGTGGTGAAAAATTTTTGGCAATAAACATATGCAATCAGTCATTTGCATAATTTCCATAATGACAGGATACAAATAACTCCAAAAGTGCATATTTGCCCCCTTGCTAAATGCAGAGGAGCGCAGATATCCTCCGTATTTTACAAATATTCACTTACAAATGCGAGCATACACACACAAATGTGTCTTAGCAGAGTTGTTTTAGAAGCCAACCGGATGCTACAGATACTCTGAACCGACGGCAGGCACAGTTCTAGCAATATTTCAAAGCTATTAACTCTACACAAGCATATTTCCCGCCCACACATGCAGTTACAAATACAAATGTAGACATAAATAGCGCACAAATAAATGTATGTGCATAAATTTCTGCGTGGCTCTGTACTCTAGTAGACATGCAGACCAATTAAGTAGTCGCTTTTTCGCTCTCATTTGCACGCACACACAAATATTTGCTCATATTTATGCTTATGTATGTACATTACAAATACAAAGCGAAAGCCATAAACAATCATGAGCTATGAAAACAAGCAGCAGCCATAACCTGCATAACTAAATAGCTTTCACATACATAAATACATAATTATTTGCAGTTTTACTGTAATACTCACACCTGGCGGACTAATTATCTCTCCAAGCCTCCTCTTCTCCTCAGTCTGTCAGTGCTGCGCATTGTGCTGTATAATAGTTGTAACCATTGTTGTTGTTATAACTATGCGTTTTGTTAATAAGGTTGGTAATGTTTGATTGCTGACATTTTGTTTTTGGTTTTGTTGTCGCTGCTGAGCTTGAAATGCCTGTTGCCAACGGCGGTGATTGTTGTGCTGCTGCAAATGATTGTGACGATGATTGCTATCATTTTGATTTGCTGTCATACACCTGTAGGAGATCTGCTGGTAGTTTGGTGGTTTTGTTGTTTTTGTTGTGCTTATTGTTTATTTATGACTTCATTTATTGTTTTACAAATTGCGCTAATTTGTTGTGATTTGGCAGCACCTCAAAATGCCGTTGCAGCCATAAATATGTGTTATGATTAGTGGCAGACTTCTGGAGGCGTCAAAACACCAACAAGTACAAAGCAATTGTTGTCAGTAAATGAAAGCGGGCAAATAAAGGCATTTAATTTTCCTCGGCGTGTAAATTAATATTTACGTTTACTGCAATGCGTTTGTGATGAGGCGTGGGACTGCTTTACGATTTGACGCTCACACAGCTAACGCTTCCATGCATTTGGCATTTATAACCCGCAGTTGTGTGCTAGACACCGTAATATATTGCTCTCAATAACAAATTATAAAAGTGTCTACTCTGAGTTATGAAGCGAAGAGAGAAATTTAAGAGAGAGAGTAATAAATTCTGGCACCGAAATGTCATATAAATATATTCATAGAAATCATTGTGTGAGATATATTTACTAATTTATATTACTCTGGTGTACTAGCCAGGCCTACTATATCAGTATTTTGCATTGCGTATAGCTACTTTTCTAAGTATACTAGAAATCGCACGTGACACTGTTGAAAATATTTGGCAGCAACGCTCAAATTTATTCAAGAATTCGTAAATTAAAGCAGAAGTGAGATGGAAAGCAATGTCATTCATTAAAATTTAGAAGCCTAATTACTAATAATTTTTATTTAATTTATAAAGGTCGTAAACGTATGGCAAAGAATTTAGCTCTATTATAAGGATAGGATTTGCCAATATGCCACCTTTTGCAGCAAACGGGGCCGTATGTCTGCAATAATGCGCCGAATATTGCCTTCCAAGGGGTCGATTGTCTCGGGTTTATCTGCGTAGACATGCGACTTCACATAAGCTCGCAAAAATAATTCAACAGTGTTAAATCGCAGAGCTTGGAGGCCACACCATAAGTCCGCGACTCGATATGATGCGCTTAACAAAAGTTTTCTTCAATAAATTGAATCAACGAAACAAGACTGTATGAAATTTAGCGCCGTCTAGTTGGAACCAAAGGTCATCCACATCAACATCCTCCAATTTATACACGAAAAATCGAAAAAGATCATTAATCATGGCTGTATAGCGTTTCCCAATGACTTTACCATTGTGGCGTGCTTAGTTTTTGGAGAAAAATGGACAATTGAGCAAACTAAACAGTGACTTTTTGAGTATGTAACGTTACTCTAACAATGGCTTGTGGATTATCATCACTCCAAATGCACGACTTGCAAACGCTGTTGCGAGTAAGTCTGTTCATTATTAAAGACAAACCAAACTGAGTATAACTCAAATTGAAAATCACACGTTTTAAAAACACCCGTTTTATATTCCCATGATCAGTATGCGATTGTCATATATAATACGAATAACGGTGTACGGTTGCTACCATACTTGCACTAGTAGCCATATGTAATAGCGCTTTACTGCTGAATCTATTTGCTGGGATTGATTTGTAAGCCAGGGAGCTAAAATTACTGTAATTTTTTATAAACAAAAAAATTATGTTAGTACCTTTAATAACGGATAATTACTGATAAAAACAATTTCTTCATTCTTTGAAATTAAAATAATAGTTCGATCTGAAAATCTACTTGCTTTCTGCTAAGCCACCGGATCCAGTTAATCATCAGTAGTCATCAATAACTAGATATGAATTTGAAATTTTGACTCTAGGTACATTTTTTTTTTAAATAATATTTAGAATATGAGTATTTATCCAACGATCACATGCTATAAAACTCGTTGTTTAGTTCGTCAGTGTGAGCTAATGAAATACACACACGTTAAAAGCTGTATTCATATGTGCTTAGTAATCCATGTTAGCAAACTTTGTATAATATTGTGTGTGTGTTTGCTAATTTGCAACGAAATTTGAAATGCGTCATAATGGCGCACAATTCAACAGTTTCCACTTCAGCACAATACAATCAATCAGTAGATATGCACAATAACCGTAACGAATAGTCCAAGTGGGGAGTTGGAGCGCAAAGGAAAGCGGCAATTTATTGAACGTTTTACACTGCAACAACAACAATAAAAATAATAACAGCAAATGGGTGAAAGCAAACACCATAAATTATGCCAGAGCAATAACAATAACGACGAGCCAGCAACAGCCAGCAAACATTGAACAAAAACATACACAAACACTAACCGAGCTAACAACAACACACACACACACATCAGCATATCAGTATTTATCAAAAATGTGCGCTCAAATGCTTTGTTTAGTATAATAGCCAAAAAATGCTAGGCATACGCGCTCTGCGGCGGCAGCGTGTTAGTTATTTGAGAATAAAAGGGCGAAATATTTATTTTCCATGCCGATGCTCCTCTTTTCAGTTTGCTATTGTTATAATAGCTATTGCTGCTACCGCTGCTGGCGCTTTAGTTGCCCATGTATCTCATTCAAAATTCAAAAATAATCTCTTTTGCATGGCGCTGAAAACACTGCGCGCACACACTTACATTCACATGCCATTTTATTGTTATAGAGTTTGCGCTTGTATGTAATAACGATTTTCGTTTTTTGTTATCTTTGCGTTATTTGTTTTTGCAGCTTTGACCAGCAATCACTCCACATAAATCATATTTGAAGCAAACATTTATTTTCCATTGCATGCTTTCTGGCGCTAGCGCTCTTAGTAGCGAATTTATTACAGTTACAGAGAGGGGATGAGGCGACAGGTATTAACAATAAATATTGCAAGATTTCAATCGCTTTTATTTAGCTTTGTTTACATCGAAATTGCATAACATGAACGGAGCGGAAAGCACAAAGAGCATTTAAGTTGTATTACAATGAAAGGAGATGCTAAAATTAGATTTTTGAATATCCTTTTTTCTGTTCTTTTATGAATTATTGATGTTTGAAATTTCATGCTTGAAGTATGATATGCCAATTTCATCCCTCGATTTTGTAACATTTAAAAGGTGTTGTGATTAGAAGCAATGAAACGCCATTTTTCTTCAATCTCATGGATTTTCTCATACGCTCATTTTTTTCATACAAAAGCTTTTTGCATAATCTTCGCCAATCTACGATTATTAATGATTCTCATTGGCATTTGTTAAAAAATTTGGGCCTGAATTTTATATGAAAGTGGTTACCACGCTTTAGCTGGCGCCTTAAAATTGCAGGGTATCCTATTGCTAAATACAGGAATATTCCGAAAGAACGAATATTTGTTTTAACAAAAACTGCTTATAACGTATAAACGAATTTTTTACATTGAGAACCTTAAATAACGAACAATAGGGATTTGTTGATACTCGGTTTAACGAACAACATGAAGAAGACGAATGTATGTAGAAAGAGAAAGAAAGAGTTGAAAATAAAATAAATACGTGATGAAAACAGAGTAAAAAGAATTAAAGAATAATAATGAAAGAAACGGCTACTATAGATATAAGTGTTTCTTTACGTTTTGTTTGACGAAATTGAAAATGTGAAGCCTTAAAGCTTACATATGAAGATGCAGTGAAAATTTTGAAACAATGTATCCAGTGGGCAAAGCAGAACAATGTCGATTTCACAAAACTTATTGTATGGACTGAACTTCAGAAAGAAGCCATCAAAAATAATATTCGTATTCCAAAGAGGCAAACGACGATTTATCAATTTTTTAAAAAGTAAGTACTCGAATTAACGAAAAGTTCGATTTAATGAACTGGCCTGGCAATTAATGTGTTGAAT
Organism: Bactrocera oleae; assembly: GCF_042242935.1. Classification (NCBI taxonomy): domain Eukaryota; kingdom Metazoa; phylum Arthropoda; class Insecta; order Diptera; family Tephritidae; genus Bactrocera; species Bactrocera oleae. Next base: position 42,407,186 of record NC_091538.1, read on the forward strand.
ATTTTGGAGTACTGATGTATATATCGAAAAAAAAGTTTAACTCATTTTAAAACTGAAGTACTTACTCTTCAGAAAATGAAAATCGCCGCTACTGTCTTCTTCGCTTATATTTTCTTTTTGAAAACAAGGTCCGTTTAAAACTGTGAAAATTGAATTATGGGGTAACCTTTATGGATGTATCAGATTCCAGTTTGCATGTTGTCAATAATCCGAGGTTACTAATTAGTTCCAACTTTTATACAGGTCACAAAAGAGCACGCGATATAGATTACTATTGCAGTACCTCAAAAGATGGTAGCGATTAATAATCTCTATGCACCAGCAATCCAGTTCGCTTACAACAACAACTGTTGTCCAGGCAAAAGATTTTAAATTTTTGTTCTTAAAAACTCACTTGTGTGAAATGAATTTGGTGCACCAGGCACTCTTATTATTTCACTTTCATTTTATTTTCCATAAGAAAAATTTGCGCATTTTGCATTGTGAAGTAATTTTATCCGCTCTACAATACCCTTCCATAGTTTTGATTTGGTTCGAAACAGCGAGTTTAAAATTTTTTACATGGTGTATATGTACTTACTTGTACATTTGTTAAAAGTACCTTGAACAAGGCGTATATGTACATATTGTTGTTGAAAGCACCTATTAATCATCCCACATGAGTGAGTAAAATTGCTTTGCTACTGATTCATCCGCGATTAGATTGTGTTCTTTGTGTTGCAACGATTTCGACACGCAATCGCAGAAGTGTATTTGTAAGAGCGCTATGAAACTCAGCGGCTATATATATGGTGTATGGTAAACTAGTGTTTTTATTTGAACCCATCGATCAAATCAAACCTTTCCATAATAAATATCAGCAAACAACACCTAATTTGTACTTTAAATTTCTTGGCATGATGAAACTACATTCTCTAGAAAAATGTATTAGCTAAAGTAAAAAGTTCGTTCGGTTTTTATCTAAGAGATGGCGTTATTGTCCATAGTATTAGTGTTACGTGTCGCATCATGTCATACTATACGGCGCGGTCACGTGAGCACTTATTTAATTGCTGAGGAAATAAAGATAAACCAGAAAACCGTTGGGAACCATTTGCATAACCTTGGATTCAAAAAGGAGCTCGATGTTTGGGTGCCACACGAACTAACGCAAAAAACATGATGAACCGAATTTCCATCTGCGAATCGCTGCAGAATCGCAACAAAATCGACCCGTTTCTGAAGCGGATTGTGACTGGCGATGAAAAATGGGTCACTTACGACAATATCGAGCGCAAACGGTCGTGGTCAAAGCTCGGGGAAGCGGCCCAGACGGTGGCCAAGACCGGATTGACGGCCAGGAGGGTTTTGCTGTGTGTTTGGTGGGATTGGCAAGAAATCATTTACTACGAGCTGCTCCCCTATGACCAAACGCTCAATTGAGTCCTCTACTGCCAACAACTAGACCGCTTGAAGGCAGCACTCATCCAGAAGAGTCCATCTTTGGTCAGCAGAGGCCGAATTGTGTTCCATCAGGACAACGCCAGGCCACACACGTCTTTTGTTACGCGCCAGAAGCTCCTGGAGCTCGGATGGGAGGTTCTAATACACTCACCTTATAGTCCGGACCTAGTACCAAGTGATTACCATCTTTTCCTGTCCATGGCGAACGCGCTTAATGGTGAGAAGTTGGCCTCAAGAAAAGGCCTGTGAAAATTGGCTCTCCGAGTTTTTTGCCAATAGGGACGCCGTCTTCTACGAGAGGGGTATAATGAGGTTGGCATCTCGTTGGCAACAAGTTTATGAAGAAAACGGCACATATTTGACTTAAATCGAACAAATGCACACAAAGTTATCATCTTTTGAAAAATCAATAAAAAACCGAACGAACTTTTTACTTTACCTAATATTAAGTGCAAACCGTAAATTTTTTATTCATGTTTCATATTTCCTCTTCCATTTTTGGTTTATTGTCCAAACTATGATTACCCGAATATTGGTATCGTTCTTAAGTAATGTGCTACACAATTGTACGAACATATTTACAAGTATTTTCGTATTTGGAAAGCAGTATTTAACGCTTAAGTGTTAGGGAGTACAAATCAAACACATTATAGAAGATGTTTTAACAGAATGATTCGGACTTGTTTGTGTTATACTTTTTTATTACCTAACGATTGTTTGTGTCACCTATAACTAATCGCGATAGATAAAGGGTTATGTACATATATATAAATAATCAGGATGAAGAGACGGTTTGAAATCCGGATAACTGTAAAAATGAAGGTACGAAAGTTGGTGCACTTATCCTATGGCATCCAAGGGAATTGCAAATAGGCGCAATCGGACCATTGCCACGCCTACAAAATGCCAATAAACGAAAACTTTTAGAGTGCCGTATCTAAGCCGCAAATTAAGATGTGGCCAGGGACACCTCTGGGCCAAACAGTTTTTAAAAGTGGCCGTGGCTCCGCCTCCTAAAAAAGAAAAAGTGATTTTATTATCTCTTCAAACTATGTTAAAATGGGTAAAATCGAATAATAACCACGCCCACTTCGCATTTAACGGTTATATTGAAAACTACTAAAAGTACTATAACTCACTGAATAAATGAGCCACAAGCATTAAATTTCACAACCGTGAGTAGATATTTGTATCGCTCGAGGATTGTATGACACTATGTTACACAAGTTAGGAAATGCTTTTTTATAAGCAATTATTTGCCATTTTTAATTTTCAAATCTAATCTCTGGTTTCAAACAATCGCTACCGTGATCTAATCAGAGCGAATTCGAGTCTTATCTAAAAGAAATTTCCGCCAATAGAGCACTTGCAAAAAATATTTGCTTTTTCTTTACCCCACATCCATCCTTAAGTCGTTAGCAGTTTACTTAACTTGAGGTTTTAATCGTAAGTCTTATTAGATATGTCTCTTCTCCTATGCTTATTCGCCTTTGTAGTCATGTTTTCTAACAATGTGTTCCCTCTTTCAGACTTGGTACGAACTGGAGCGGTATCTGCGCGATGAACCTAAGTTGCAGTCATACAAGAAGATTCATGAGCTCGACACAGCATGGGATCTGCTATCGGCCCCAGCGCGTATCTTCGAGGAACTTAAAATCAAAGAACAAAACCTCGACTCAGTTTCCACAACGTCTTCAGTGTCCTCGACATGTTCCGGCATGTCATGGGATAGCAGCGGCTCGCAGGCCCTGAGTTGCTCGGTGGTAGTCAAACAGGAGCGCATCGATGACGACGAGGAAGAGCTGCATTCGGATAGCTGCGAAGAGAAGTACACCGCCACTGCGTTGGCTACTTCACTGGGCAATGCCGCTGCCACTTCGCTGGCGTATTCGCCATGCGGCTCCGCTTCGAGCACGCCGACGCCGATCGTTGGCACCATCAATTCGGCCCAAATCGGCACGACTCTATCGGCGGTGCCGGAGAAGGGTATCAAATTGCGTGTAATCGCTACAAAGGCGCACAATAAGGGCGCTAACAGTCGTGCTAATAGCATTAATGTGAGCATCAGCAGTGGCCATAACAGCAACAATCAAAGTAGCAACAACAGCAACGGTGGTGGCAGCAGTAGCAGTAGTAGCACAAGCCCGCAGGATTATATGTTGCCGACCTTAACGCCGCCATCGTCACCCGAATCGATACGAACCAGCATCACAAACAATACACAGCAACAACAACAGAGGCAGCAGCAACAGATCGATGCTAGTACTATGAGTGCTACCGAACTGGCTACACTTATACAACAACAACAGCAGCAGCAACAACAACAGCGCATCGGTCAGTCGCAATATTCTGCTGCAACGCCAACTTCTACCGCCATACTACGCTTCTCCAGCGCCGTTACGACACTGGTCAATAGCAGTAAGAATCCTACTCTGACGTCGACTACAGTTCCTCTATTACAACAGCAACAGCAAAACCTGCAGCCGCAACAACAACAAAAGTCGCACTTGAGCATACAAACTGCCAGCGCCGGCACAAATACCGAGCCGCATCCGCCGTCAGCAGCCCAGTCACAGCCATCAACATTGTCTTCGTCGTCATCCTCGTCTACGGCCCACTCCAACATTCCGCGCAGCACCATCGTTCGTCTGACATCGGCGAATGGCACAAAGAGTGGAGCCATTAGTTTGGCGCGTGTCATACAAATGCAGAATAGCGGCAGCGGAAGTGTGGCAGCAGCGATGTTGAATGCGTCAGCCACATCCAAACAGCAACAACAACAAATGCAACAACATGTGATGAATATGGCGGTGACAGCAGCGCAAATCGCCCAACGCGGCACACAGCTGCAAAATCCGCAAGTAACCACATGTGAGTAGCTCGGCGATATATCTTCTATAAATTATAGGTGGAAAAGAAATAGGATGAGTGCGCGAGAAACAGAGAAAGTCAGTTTGAAATTGTGTACAGTGTGTGAGAGAAAGAGAAAGAAATATAGCTTCTGGCGTTCGAAACGAATTTTTCAAAACTTTCGTTTAGAACAAAAATTTAGAATTGCTTAATATCAAAAAATTCAATTATAATACTAAATGAGATAATCATCTAAAGCTTTTTTAAAGAATCATATTTTCTAATAATTTCTGTCACTACTTACCAGTATAACTATATAATTGTATAAGAAAATGAATCGTTGGTTACTCAGCTTTAAATTAAATTAATATTATAAGTAGTCCTGAAAGCTTTTGATTGGTTTATAGAGCTTTGGATAAAATTCCAAAGAAAATGAACAATTCTTTCTTACGACTTTAACCCCGCTGTAATACAAGTAATGAGAAACCTCCCAAAGAATTAACATAAATATTAATTAAGCGTTAAGCTCTTTAAAACACAAGGTAAGTGGTTATAAATTAATAACAGTCACTTAATATATGTTGCCTTTCTCAACAAACAATTGTTTGCGCTAATTATCTGCTTAAAGAATATTTTAAGCTTACTTTAACTTTTCGAACTGCTAAGGTTCATAATTATTGTGCAAAAGACAGCAAGTCTATTATAATAAGTCCAAGCCTTTTTATAATGAATTTATATATTTTTTTTTTATTCTTACTCGGCAGTGACCACCAAGACCCACCAGCGACTACACGATCACAGTCCAGATGCCAAGCGTCGGATACACAAATGCCAATTTTTGGGTTGCAAAAAAGTCTATACCAAAAGCTCACATCTTAAAGCACATCAAAGAACGCATACCGGTAAGTGTAAAGAAACTGTAACTTTCGTTACTTTATCAACCTTAAAAATACTTTTAGTTGTAAAATATAGTAAAGCTTTTAAATAACTGTAAAAGCTGTTATACTGATGAGTAATCTTAATCAAAATCCTTTAATCACTCCAAATCTTTTAAATGATGAGTATGTGTAAATCATACCCATCAAAAGAAAAGCAAATTTCGAGGGTAGATCCAAGGTTCCATCAGCAACAGAGAGTTGATTAGAAGTGAGCCCATAAACATACTTCACACAGCGATATGTCTAAAATACGCATACGTTTATATCCAAAAAACGATAAGGCGGAGGACAACCAACGGCAAACCCCCATGAATCAATAAAATGGCGAGGGGTGAACAATTTTCACACTCTCGCCTCAGTTGGACACAAATAAAGGATATTGCTTGTTTGACTGATGCTCCCATGCGTAGAAATATACAAGTATGTCGCCGCATATGTTTACTCAAGTATTCTATGTACTCAAATATACTCATGAATTATGAAATATAACTCTTTTCAACACTAAAATCAGTCATTTCATCAAAATTATGGTATTTTGAGAAATTGTTGGACCGCAACAATTGATGCATCCGTGCAAGCGGTTCATACAAGTAATGTATGTATATATTATATATGTGGACAAATGGTTGCCTACCCAGATACCTCTATCCATACACATGCGTTAGCGCATATATAACATTTGAGTTATGTGTTATCGTGTGGAAATTTTGAATGTTTTGCTGTCAAACTCAGTGATGATAAATTTTACAGCAGTTTCCATTAACGGAGTTTTTAGTCTGCTATGCAAGGGATAGTAACGAAATAGCGCAACACTTCGGAATATATGGATCATAAATAATATATGAATGTCCAACCTTGACAAATACGGATTTATAGCACTCGAGTGTATCGAACATGTACGTACGCGTGCCTGGAAGTAGGCTAAAAAATAGTTTTCCGTTTGTTTGAATTTATATGTATTTTTATTTTTAATTTTTTGGTATTTTATTTTAATTTTTTCAAGTTGTAATGAGCTGTACAATATATATATTTTTTTTTAATTTCAGAGTATATATTTTTATATTACAAATGCACCTTCTACTTATACTTACTTTTTAATAAATAGATACAAAGAGCGTTCCAAAGTAAACAGAACTTTAAAAAAAAAGACAGAACAAATGGTTCTATCGGCAAAATCAATTAATTTTATTCAAAATAGTCTCCTTTTGCTTTAATACAGCTTTTTGCACGGTCCAAAAGCATGTCGAATGAGTGTTTTAGCTCGTTGCCCGGTATGGCCGCCAGAAGCCGGTGCAAGTCTTTTGAATAGCATCCACGTCTGCATAACTCTTTCCTTTCATCGAAATGAATTTTTCCGAAAAGGTAGAAGTTGCACGGTGCCATATCAGTTGAATACGGGGAGTGGTTGGTTGTTAAAATACGATTTTCGTTCAAGTAATCGGCCACAAGCGTTGATCGATAAGACGGCGCATTATCGTGCAACAAATGCCAACTTCCATCTTCGCGATTTTCGGGCCGAGTGCGACGTATACGGCGCACCAAACGCTTCAAAACTCCAAGGTAGAATACCGCATTAACGTTTTGGCCGAGTGGAACAATACCCTTAAAATCATAAAAACAAATCAGCATTGTCTTCTCTTTTGAGTTCTCCAGGCGCGGTTTTTTGGGTTTCGGCTCGTTTCTCATTTATGTTCTCACGACCACTTTGAAAACGTTGAAACCACTCGTACACTCTGCTACGGAATAGGCAATCATCGCCATAAACTTGTTTCATCAATTGAAACGTTTCGGTAAAAGTTTTACCAATTTTAAAAGAAAATTTAATGTTGGCTCTTTGTTCGAAGCTCATTTTCGCACCGATGACGAAAACATACTGACACTTAAAACACAATAATTTCACTTCCAATAATTAAAAACTAATGAAATTTTTACTGGAAGTCGATAAAGGATAGCAGATTCTAACGCACTAGTCGACATATAGATAACGCCACTAGAGTTTACTTTGTTACTTTTTTACTGTTTACTTTGGAACTCACCTTGTATAATTATTATACCAAAATATAAATGAAATCTCATAAAAAATTAGTTCTAAAATTAAAAAACTCAATATTTTATTTTAGCCTTTTACGAACCCTTCTTTTTATTTACCCAATATTCGTGACTATATTTCCTTTTTCAAATACTGATTAGCTTAGCGTTAATTTATCATATTAAAATTTTATTGGCTCCCATACAGTAGGGAGAAAATGAGTTTGTGTGTCTTGATCAGTAAAATCTCACAAGAATTTCGGAACTAAAGAAATATTATAAATATTATATTATTTCTTAGTTTTTGTTTGTCAATAACGAAAATATATAACAACAATTGCTAAGAAAGCACTCTTATCAACTCAATTCTACTCAATTATGGACCTAAGAGGATGTTGAGGGATAGAGCTTATATGGACTATACTACTTTATAAAACACTTAAAATATCTAAAAAATAACAAAATTTATAAATTCTTATATTCAAATAATAATAAATCTAATTATGGACTGCAAGTGCCAAATAAGGTGATTAAAATAAATAGAAAGCTTCTAAAATCGATTCACTGCAGACCAGTTCATTTATTAGTGTGAAAATATGCAGAGTTTCATTGCGGAATAACTCCAATACACTCACACACGCATGTTAATGCGCACTAATACACAAGCAGCAAACGAGCGATTGTCGGCAATCCTTAGCAACTAACGAAATCACAAAATCCACTAAAAGCTGCTGTAAAAACCTCCGGACTGGGCGAATATGTTGTAAGACTTTTCAACAACTTTGCACTTTTGCACTTTCCACACGCACACATACATACACAGAAAGTGTGCTGCATCTGCACGTATATATGTGCATGCAACACAAACACAAATACCGGTGTTTAACTGCTAACTGGTGCAGCAATCAGCGTCACCAGCAGGCAGACAACCCAAACACTAAGTTTCGACTGCAATTACAGTCTCACCGAACGTCTCCTACCGTCGCTGCCGCTTCCTTCCGTTGCCTACTTTTCTTCCTCTGCCACGGCAGGAGTCACAATGAACTCTCGCCTGCTGTTTGGCTGCCTGAATGAACAATCGTTAACTTATGTCCGCCAGCAGCTATAACGAGCGTTGTCTGTTGCCAAGCTGATTGCACAACCGCATACGCTCACCCAATCCAAGCACACTCATACACACGCATACGTATTGATGGGCATGGATATGGTGTATACGGCAGCATTATGTTCAAGCAATGTCGTTGGGGATTTTCAATCGTTCCGCAGCTTATTTTTGCTGTTTCTGATTTCCGCTTGCATGTTGCTGTAATGTTTTTGCTATTAGGCGCACAAAAAACGCAAAATAATACAATCAGCTTGAAGGAGTTGTTGTTGCTGTCGTTGTTGGCAAAATTTCAAAAGTGCTTTCGCCATCAGCATCAATGGCAGGGCCATAAATAACGCATTGTGCGAGGTATAAGGCAAGCGGCAAGCGGCGAGTACGCGGCATGTTGTAATAGGTGAGCAGGCCAAATTGCCAATGGCTGTATTGAATTTGAAATGCGCATCGCCAAACAAGGATATCAGATAAAATGGCGCAGGACAAAAGATAAACGACGTGGGGCAGCTACAGCAGCGCATTCGACAAGAGACGGCAGGGATCTCAAAATGTTGGCAAAGGAAAAGTAAATAAATTTGCCAAACGCAAATAAACAAAATAACAACTGCCATAAAAATCTTTAAAAGTGCATGGAATTATGAAAGGCATGAGCATAGGGTCTTCTCTTAAGTGGACAAATGCTTTGGGTCTTAGTAAATTTAAACTAAAAATAAATTATTTTTAAAAGTTAAAAAAATGTATTTAAGTAAGTTCTGAATATCCCCGGCAAGCGTTTTTGTTGGGCTTGAATTGTTAGAACAATTCAAGTTGTTCTTTCATACTAAAATTTATTTAGAATTTTCTATTTTAAAGAAGTTTTGTATAGCAATAGTAATGATGTTGCTCAAACTGGTCGCAGTCCTCTTAGAAATCAGTCTTTTGGCAATTCACAAAGTATTGGCGTAAATTTTTTTAATAAATGTTGGGGTATAAGTATTATATAAGAAACCAGAGGACGTGAGAACAGTTTTATTAATAAAAGTAAAAGGCCGTCGCGTTTCGTTGGCGTTTAATCATGTTCTAGCCAAAAAAAGACCAAGGTTTACTTTTTTTTTTACTACATACATACAGGTTAGTTGAAAAGTTGGTTGGTCTCACCAAGAAAAAGTATTTCTAGCTCCAAATTATTGTTTTCTTAAGTTGGTACATCTGTCGTGAGAACACATGCAAAGTTATAAGTGATTCTGTTAATTAATTCTTTATTTACAAGCTATTTGAAGTTGACGCGTCAGAGTATTTTTTTAATATGGGAAAATTGAATATTGCGCAGGGATTAGATTCTTTGTTTTGAAATTTTTAAAAGCAAAGGAAAAAGTGTATGAGGAGTCCTCACCATAAAAACGGATCGTTGAATTTTGGGCTGGTGAATGTAAACGTGGTCGTACTATTCATAATAGGTATAGTTAGTGAAGATTCAAGTTTGACTAAGCGTGAAATTGCTAATGAAATGGGCATCTTAGAAGAATGAGTGCTTCATATTTTACATGGAGAATTACTTATAAAAAATCTGTTTTCATCGAAAGAAGAAGCTATTACAGACATATAGACGGGTATTTCGTAGAGCTTACGGAAATTTCTCATAGCAGTGATGGCATAAAATTAGGGGGAGGATCATTGGAATAAATGTATTGAAGTTAAGGGAGATTATATTGAGTAAAAATATACATTTCGTACCAACAGTATTTTTTCATTTCGAGCGCAGAAATATTTCAATCAACCTGTATATAGGTATAATATCAATTTACATAAAGTGTTATTTCGACAACTTTTTTGCCTTTGAAAGGTTCTCAATTGAGTACAATTAATTTAATCTTTTATAGACCAATTCCAAATTTTGGTCGAGTTTCTGGGTATATGCATCCTTAAGCAACAGATTTTTGCAGTTATATTGTTAAAGATTGTATAGTGAAAGATTTCAACCAAGTATTATTCTTTTCAAGGAGTGCGATTCGACGTTACACGTATATATAAAAATACTTTATCATATTTAAAGTTATCTCAGAATAGACATTTTAGAGAGTATTTATCTGTAGTACATAGTAGCCTTGAGTGATCGTATTGATACTTGTATTTAAAGAAAAAAAAATTGAGAGTATCATCCAGCTATACGAGATTTTACAGTTATATAATTAAACGATAAAAGTACCTTCCGTTTAAAACATATACTTAAAATATTAAGTAAGGATTCTGTAATCCATTTATAAACGATATGTCGGGGCTTCCAGTTCATTTGTTTTATTTCAAAACGCTTTTTGAAGAAAAAATATGTAAAAGGAAGGAAAAAAGAGCAGTATAATATTATATAAAACATCACTTAGAAAAATCTTTAAAAAATACTAAGTTATTCATCGTACACACATATATTACTAACTAAATATTCAAATAAACAAAAGATAAAAGTAAAGTTGTAGATATGCCTGCCTGAATGTTTTGTATGTTTATCAAATAGCCTCAATAGATGTCGACGACATCGTTTCGCTATCGTTCGAAAACAAAAATTATTGCCAAAAGCATTGCAGAGTGACAGCTGTAGGCTATACACCGTGTATTGTTTGTATTTTGTTTTGTTTCTGCATTCGTCATAGTAATTGTGAATTTTTACAGATAAGAAAAAAGTTTAATTAAACCGCTGATTTCGGTATCAAATGACTCACTTGCACTTGGCGCACGGGGGCCTGGGTGAGATTGAAATGTTTTATTTTTTTAGAATTGTTGTAATAACAACGACAATAACAAAATACTTCTTCTAATTCGATTGCATTTTTATTGATAGTTTCCACATAAAACATTGCTGAAATTCCACCGGCAACTGCCCTGCAGCGAAATGTACTCGCAAAGAATAGTTTTACAGTTACAGTACAGGACGGCATACCAATTACTAATATGGGTTTTTGTTAATTGTCAGATTTTGGTGAGAAATATACTTGTTTAGTAGTTGATACAAGATATATAACTTATTTAATTTGGACTTTCGCCTGATGATCCTGAATTTTTTGAAAAAATTCTAATTCGCCGTTATTGTCTGTTTTCTGTTTGTAACTGTTCTGAAATGTTCCTTTTTTCACTAGTACGATTTTAATAAAGAATGGTCTAGTTTTTTGATGTTTCAATGAGGGGTAATTTACATGATTAATATATATACTATAAAAACACACCTGCATGCAGCGGCTGATAAGAACCACTGCCTCCCTCCCCACTCCCGTTGTTTTTTCCAACTTTTAATTTCTAGTATGTCCACATTTTTTAGTTTGATTATTATTTGTTCATTCTCAATGGTATGTGCATAAAAAAATTTATATAAATACATATATATCATGTATATATATAGATACTCGTGTATACAGTTTATGCATATTTGCATAGTTCGCAAGCGATTTTTACTGATTATTCCGCGGCACATTCCGATGCGAGTTTTTGCGGTTTTCAGAAATATTCGCTTATTTTCAGAACCCAGTTGGTTTCAACTACAGCTGATAACCAAATACATACTGACATATGTACATCCACGTGTATATATAAACATTACTCACCTAGTTTTAGTCACGTTGCTTAATTGTGTTGTTGTATATTGTTTTTTGTTAACATTTTTTATTTAGCTATTTTTTGAGGTTTGTCGTGACATGCGTGACAAACTGTGTAGAATGGAATTCTTATCTTTTGTTTGACAGAAAACTAGTATCCACTAAGCAACTATTATAGATTTAAAAATTTGCATTACGTTTGCCAATCTGCTACTGATCATAGGCAATTGATTAGTAACCACATTTTTAATTATTTACATACTATTATAATAACATTTCCACTATCCATTGTTATCGGTGCAACCGAATTTAATAGTTTTTCGTTGTATATATTTCAAAACGTATCATCATATAGATGAACCTATATATGGCTTTGAAAAATTATGATCTATACTAAACGTTCCATGGTTCTAAGTATCCACATTCTGAATTCATTGGCATGAAAATGTAATTATATTTCGCAATTCATGTGAACACGATCAAGTTGTCTAAGCCGCGAAACTTTGGAAACCCTAAAGTTAGCAATCTCCATAAGCGTTCCATCGAGGTGTTCCCTATTTTGCTGACATCTCCATCTCGTTTATGTTCTAGTAAATCGACTTAAGCAAAATTTGAGCCTTATTATCATTCCAAAGTTCCTTAATCATTGTAATTTTTAAAACAGTCTGTATGTAAGGGTTATTTTTATAATGATCGGCATCGTTCTGGCAGTACTGCTAAATAAAATAGTGTAGCTCAAAAAAATCAAATTTATTTTCATTCGGCTATCTGTTCATTTACATTTGCGTTTCCCAAGCTTCTCCCTTCTCCTTTAGTGATAAAATTCAATTGCACTGTGGAAAAGCTGTAAAAAAGCCATAATATGATTACGGTATCCGAATATCAGCTAGTTAACCACAAAACGCTGCGAATATTGCTACAGTCACTGAGCGTGTGCCAATGGCGTGCTCGGCAGTTACCGCCCAAAGAAACAGTATGTTAGCAGAACTAGGTTAAGTATTTAAGTGTTAGATACACGCTGGGATCTAACGGAACACCGCAAGCGGCAATGGGTAAAAAAATGAGATTTTGTTTCCGCAAAAACGAAGAAGAGCCAAACGGGAAGCAGTGAGGAAAAAATTATGCGGTAAACAATAAAGTAGAAACAGCCCACAGAAAGCCAAAGAGAAAGCTGCAACCAAAAGCTATGCTTATATTTATTTTAAAACCTTAAGAACCGGAAGTAAATACCAGCAAGAGAGAAGAAACCAGCTGCAGTTAAAGCGGACTGCAATAAAACTCGCGCGCATCCACAAACACACACACACACATGCATGTGAGAAAATGTATGTGCTAAATCTACGACAATCTGCAGCAAACAATTGCTATAGATAGCGAGTGCCACACACATGCTCAACCAACACACACACACAAGTATGTATGTATATGGACGAACGCGTCTAAGATGCCAGCAGGAAGTCGTAGTATTTTCGAGTGTGTAAATAATGGCAATGCCGTACAAAAACGGTACAGTGACGACAGCCGAGCGCCGAACGGCCACAAGCGCAGAAAGTTGTTACGGCCACAAACTGCACTCAACTTAAAAATTTAGCGACGTCAGTTGGCTGTGGCGGCGACTGCGCCTTCTGCTCTCGGCCTCCTTGCGAACGCCGCTTGCCTCCAGCACGTTGTATGAATTTTTAAAACGCAGCCATAAAATTACACGAAAATTTATTGCCCAAATCGCAGATAAAATGTAACCTCAACGCTTTATCAACGGCAGCTGTCGCCATGCTGTGAATTGCTAACTCACTCACAAGCTTTGCCTCGTTAGCAAGTGGCTTGCTCCGGCGCTAACGGACGCAATCGCATTGCTGTTTCTGTATTTGTGTGTTTTCAATCTGATTCCTTTTTCGGGCAATGGTGCATGCAGCAGCGTCCAATAGCGCACACACGCAAACTGACTCATGTAAGCAGCCTAAGATGTCTGAATTGATATCCTCCAGTTTAGACCACAAAACATGGCTAAGTCGTGTAGCAGCGCAGTTTTTATTACAATAGCAGTTTCTTACTTCACTGCACTGCGCTGCATATGTGAGTACTGTGCTGTATCAAACGGTGCACTGTGGGACAGTTTGCTATTGTAGATGCTCGAAAAAATTGGCGATCTAATTTTAAACTCTTTTTTACAAAAAATATGATAATATAAATCAAGTAGTCTAAGAAGTTCTTATGATTAAAACAGATAGGAGACTTAAGGGAAATTAAATTACCAGTGACAGTGGTAGTGATTCCAAAATCTAATTACATTTGATACTTAATTCCCTACATTTATTACTTTTCAGCAGATAATCGGATTGATCACATTGATCACTACTTAATCCAGGATATATCTTTGGCTAGTTAAAAATTCTTAAGTAAAAAGATTCACAAAAAAAGTATTATATATGTCATCACATTATTAAATGTTTTTTAATATATAATTTTGGGTTATATTGCAAATATTTAGATTATCTTAAAGAAGGTAACCATAAACACCAAAAAAAAGCAGCACTTCCACATTAATTAATTTTGTTTCTTGAAAATATTGGTCGCTTTCTAGAAATTGTAATTTAATTGTAATTTAAAACCATAAATTAATTTAGGTTGTTCTTATCATAATAAAATCATATAGAACTTTTTTCCCGGCTCAGCTTTCTCCTTAGTAAACTTAATGCGCAATACATTTGCTACTTTATCTCTCCGTTCCACTTTACTTGCTCTGCATTGTCAATATTTTATAAAACATACAGTTAACCCGCCTTTCGCCAGCCAGCTATCTGCGCGCCTTCCTTGTATCCCTGCATCCGCCACGTCAAGCTGTTCAACCTTACATATCTGCACTTAGGCGGTCGCCTCCTTTGTCTTAAGCTCTAAAGGAATTTTTAATTTTCTTTTGGTGAATTTTCTATTACCACAACATTTCGCTTTCCGCCGCTGCGCCGCCATTTTGAATGTATCTCCGCTCATTCTGGCCACTAACTTACTTTGCTCGCATATTTGGCTTTTGTTGCGCTGAAAGCTCGATGCGGATATAGTGGTTGCGAAGCTGCAACTGGCTCGCAATACTCATCCGACGCTTATTTACTTGTTCGCGTTGGTTTCATCTGCTTGTCCTACAATAATAAGTAACTAAGTAAGTTGCGCTTGTCATTCACGTTGTAGGATTTTCTCATTTTTATGGTCTGTTTGTGTCCGTTCACTTGACTGCATTTGTAATCTTTTCCTAACGATTTTCCTTTTTGGCATTTTTATAGCCGCTTCGACGCTTAAGTAATTGAAATGGCCAAATATGAATGGCAAAACTAGCTGGCATTATCTGTGTGTGAGTATGGGCGGGGGATTTGCTTAAGTTGTGGTTAACGTTGTTGTTACGATGTTGCAAGCGGCTTTTAAAGTTATGTCTAAGTGCGAAGCGCGATCCGCGCATTTAACGGCATTTTCCTTGAACTACGAAATCTGTCATAAATTGAGCAAATTGTAAGTTTCTTTGAGCGGATTAATAAACCGTTGCAATGGTTAAAATTGCCGATAGAAGCGTTGTAGAACTGGCAGCTACTTGTATCATTTCGCGACTTCGCTTTCGGATTTTCTGTGTGTGTGCTGCTAACGCGACTTGACTATTTTAGTCGATACCTTGAAATTTGTGGACTTCAATTTTTTAAGAAGAGAGTTTATTGTTGGGCATTTCGATATCAAACGAGTGTTGGAGTAGAGTGACAAAAGTTTGAGCTTCATTAATGGTCAATATGAGTTCTATATTTATATTGTCGGCCACTTCACAAAATATTCAAAAGCTCGAAGGGCGCATTAAAAAATTATGTGTACTTTTTTTTAGCACACTTCTTCCGTCCGATTGCCTCCGTGTATTTACTCTTCTGTGATTTGTGTGTTACACCAGCGCCGGAAGCAGCACATTGTTAAAATGTTTACCGGAAGGAGAACGCATTGCCACAGTGGAATATAAACAGTAAGCGATGAGAAAGAAAAGCAAACGAAATGAGTAAAATATAACTCAAATTTAAATCTATTTCAATGAAAATTTATAAAAAGAAACCCGAAACCTCGAAATTTAGACAGTCACATTTTCAGTTCGCACATAATTTACAAGGCGCAAGAGCCATAATATTTCTGACTCTGCTGTAATTAGTTGACTTTTCAGACTTAGAAATGTTTACATATATACATACATATATGAACCCTATACCTATTTACCAATTATGGGAAATGCGAACCTTTGGCAAAAGGTTTTAGGGGAATGCTATTGAGCTCATAATATAATCTGGCATCTTCTGAATCAGCCCTTCGTCAAACCTAGTTTCAGGCTACCATACCACTGCAATGTAGCAGTAGATGTAATTGAACTCACTGACTATTTGCTCAGGGCTAATCATAGTCTTGGTTGTAGAGTGATAGACTTTTTTGTCTGCCTGGTCATAACGGAGAACAAGCATTCTTGCCTCAATATTCTCAGCGTTCTAGCGTAGTATCTGCGAACAATCAGGACCTGCGAGATCCTTCTGAAATGCATTGCTCTGAGCAATACTCCTATATATTATACTTATGTATTCAATGAGGTTAAATTCTTGTCGGATGCGAATTGCCAAAGTTGTATGGAGGATAGTGGAAATATCCAGATATTTCCTCTTCCACTGTCCAACTTTTGCAAGAATGAGGTTAAAATATCTCGGTAGCCATACTGGCTTTGAACTAGGTGAATCGGATGGAGTTGTGGTGGGCTTAATGAGCTGTGTCGATCTATGACGGCCTTTTGCTCAAAAGCCAAGCGTCTTTGATCTACCCAAAAGGGACCTATTATGGCTCTTGTCGCTCATCTACCATATTACCATAATGTAATATATGTACGCTGCGCAAAAAAGGGGTCTTGTTTGCTGAGTATTCAGCTGATTGGCACAGAATGTCCTCTTTCCAATGATAGAACCTTGAAAGAACTGAGCAATTTGGTTTGGAAAAATAAAACCTTCGGAGTTGTACTTAACTCATTTGGGAGCATAATGAACCTAATAATGCCTTAAGTGTGTGCGTTCGACGTCCAGTCTACCAGTCGCTAACCAACCAATATTAATTCATCGTTATTGGCCAAATATTTTATAAATTTTGTACATCTTTCGTTCAGTAATTTATTACATAATAAAATCGTATTTTTTTTTATTATTTTTCTGTTTGGTATATATGTGAAACACTCTTATTTGTCATTGTAAGCTTCTAAAAACTTTAGAATCTAGCATTGTGTTAAGTATACAAACTTTTGGTTTCATGAACAATCTTAAATGAGAGTCTTAACTGTGTTTTTATATATTTAATTATATAATATATACATTTTTTTTTTGTTTTTGGAAAAGCTGTTTTCTTTAGCTCCCAGCAGTATACTTCTCATTTTTCTTTGCATTTATGCTTCAAATATTCTTTGCATCAAATTATAGCTCACTGTCATACTCCATTTCGTGCCAGTTACTCCTGATGCAAATATTTGGCTTTCTTGTAAGTAATAATTCTTTTGTTTTGTTTAATTGTTTCGCAGTTGTTTAGCATCTCTTACAATTTTAATTTTAATTTACTTTGTCGTTACTTGAGCTATGAAGCTTTTGTTCACTGCGCCCATTGCAGTTGTTGTTGTGCTTGTTGTTCTCTCAATATTTGTTTTGTTTACTTCTGCGAATACTATATGTATGCAGATTTCTTAGAGAACTTACCGATGTACTGAAGCGGAAAGCACTGTTTTCTCTCATTGTTTCTTCTTTATGCCGGCGCATATTTTGTTAGCGAAATGCGAAAACTTTCTTCATTTTGTGTTGCATCAGAATTTTCTTTTTGTTTAACATACTTTCCAAACATTCTTTTACATTTTGCTGCTGCCCTTATGAGTCTAAAAGTAAAAGAGCTAAAAATACATTGAAAGTTTCACAATTATATTTTAATAAGTTGTATTTTCGAAGAGAGGAGTGGGCAAGTTTGACATATGACAGTTGAGGTTGCGAATGTGTATTTAGTCAACGAAAAGTTTGAACTTTAAGCACCCATCAACAATGGACACTTCTTACTACTTACTAACATAGATATCATATAGATAAAGGCATTGAGAATTCGAGTAGCATTTTGGTGCAGCAATTTCCTCGCCTTTGCTTTTACTCTATCTCTATCAAAAGGTAGAGAGAGATATAGAAAGAGAGAGAGATTGGTTCTCACATTTACTATTTCTTCTATTTGTTGTGCATGAAGTTAGCTGTGATTCTAAAGATTTTCTGTGTGATTCTACAATCGTTCAATTTTCTCACTTTTTAACTTTATTCAATTCGGAAATTATTTTATCCACACATGCATAACTAATATATGTATATGATACAGAAGATACGATAAACCCTTGTGACCCTTTGTCTGTAATGTCGTTTTAGATATTGTATCGGATTATTCTTCTACTTATCCTGACTGAACTGTGACATATCCCCCATAGGATTCAGATTTTATGATACAGACTTAAACTTAATCATCTAATATCCCCTTCTATGTATTCAACATTATTAAAAAGTTTGTTTCCTGGGGCTTCCGTTCGATGATTTTAGTGACGTTCGCTTACCTTTCCTTTTCACTACATATGATATAGATAACAACTACATCGACCCAGTTTAGTTTTTGTTGCCTTATATGAGATTCGTTATATATCCTTAACAAGATATATTAAATTTGTCACGATGTTTGTAACACCCACAATAAAACGTTGGAACCGCTATAAAATATGTATATACATATACATCAGAATGACGATGATTTAGCCATTTCTCTCTCTCTGTTCGTCTCTCTGTACGTCTGTCTGTCCGTCCGTTTGTCTGTATATACGCAAACTAGTCCCTGAGTTTTTGATATATCGAACTGAAATTTTTCATACCTTTCATCAAGAAGCTACTCATTCGTCGGAACATCCGATATCGGAGAACTATAGCATATAGCTGCCATTAAAACTGAACATTCAAAATCATATCTTGTATGGAATCTTTTCTATTTGTGAAGAAGAAGGATGTAGAAGAAATCTGTAAATGTCACCAATATGATAAACAATAAATTTTTCTTCTTGATTTTGAGAAACTTTAGGAGGCTTACAAGAAAGTTCTTCAAGCAACTCAAGTGTAGATATAAAATCCAAAAAACAAGCAAAATCTGTTAATATTAACATTACCAATAATATTTAAAACTACTTCACTAAACACAATAATGACTAATGTTTTCCAATTTTTTCTCTTTCTCTAGGCGAAAAACCGTATAAATGCTCCTGGGAGGGATGTGAATGGCGCTTCGCACGCAGTGACGAGTTGACGCGTCACTATCGCAAGCACACGGGCGCCAAACCTTTCAAATGCCGCAACTGCGATCGTTGCTTCTCGAGATCGGACCACTTGGCGTTACATATGAAGCGCCACATGTAAATAATATTTACAACAATGGAAGTGAAGCAACAACTGAGTAAACATGACGCATGAAAGTGAGCTAACTAAAAATGTATCATCAAAAAACAGCAAAAGTGCAAATGTATTGAGACTAGCTGAGAAGCAGTACATATGTATATAGCAGAGTAACTAGGTTAAAGGAAAAAAAATATAAATCATAAAAAAAGCATACACACTAAAATTAGTCGTTGACAAGTATAAGCATTAAGAGAAAAACACAAAATGAAAGAATAGATCCTTATATGATATAAATAAAAATAATGATATTGTGCCATCAACACGCAAAAAATGCAAAATTAAAAAGCTTAGAAATTAAAAATTAGTTTTAAAAGAAAACGCACACATACAACACACTGAGAAATTCAACTAACTAAATTGCATTTGACTAAACGCGACGCGCAAGACACACAAATAAATTTGTTACGTAAATTATGAAGATTGTTCATTTTTGTATCTCACTGTTAAGTTTAGGCTAATTCTTGAACAAATAGTATTTCCCGTTGCTTGTGTGCATTAAGAAGAATCAAGTTCAGATTAGTAAGAAACCTTATGTTGGCAATACACAAAGCGAATATCAGGTGTGCGACGCCAATAATGCTGCTTTAATTCACGCATACAATTAAATTTAGTAACAACACAAACAAAAACAAAAATCAATTATTTAAGAGCTTAAACATAATTTTCGCCTTTTAGTCGTAATTGTATTTCGTTTTTAAATAAAATAATAAATTTTTATTTGAAAAAATATTTAAGTGCTTAAAAGCTCAATCGCGTAAAGCTCTATGAAAGCTTTCTTGTATTGAGCATACAGAACAAATGATGAATTTTACCAAAGTAAAGCAATTTTTTATTAGAACTATTATTGTATTTATCATTATTATTAAACATAATTATTGTAACTAAAATTTATCCTTACTTAGATTTATTGTCTTTGTTGCGCTTGGTTTATAAGTTGAAAGCGCGAAGCAGAACATATTTAACTATTAACTTGGTATTATAAATTAGTGTATTTAATTAAATAAAATGTACTTTCTTTTAGGTCTTTCGCCGGGTATTATTAAAAGCTAACTGTATATAGAAGCGTATCATAGCGAGTGCAGGGCACGATCTGTACTAGTATTGTTCACTGTTTATATTTAGGAAAATGTAAGAATGCTTTGCACGCTGCTTTAGTTAATAAGTGGGGGAAGGACTTAAAGAAAATGGCAAGAGAAATTAAAACTATTTGTATTCGATCGTTTGGCTGCGAAAAGACTTGAAAGTGTGTGCGAATTCCGAGATTGCACTCTTACACATTTTAAAACCTTTAAGCTCTTAAGCTCATTTGTTATTAAAGAAGAGTATTTCAAGTTCAATATTTTATAGAGACCACCATTTCCTTTTATATACATATTACGAAATATTCGTATCTGAAAAAACTTCGTAGAAAGTTCATAAAAGGATTAAAAATGTCAAAATAAACTAAAAAGCTTTCTACAATGAGTTATCAGATAAATCAATTTGCTAACTAACAGGAAAAAGATAATGCGCGCATGTAAATATACGAAAGCTCAATTTACAACGGCAAATATCATAAAAAAAGCTTTAATCCAGAGAAGCTTCCACATAGCGCAAGTGAAAGTTCTCTTAAATCATTCATGAATATATGAAGATGAAATAGTTTTTCCCCTACTATAAAATGAAGATTATTTTACGTTTGTACACACTCAAAGCTCTTCTCCGCCACATTCGAATATGATGTATTATCCCAAAGCGTAAGCTTAAGATATTTTGTATAATTTCCTGTGTGAGTAGCAAAATCACTGCCAAAAATTATAAAAACCTACATTTAACTGCATTCAAATAATTATATAAGCTTAGTATCGATGTTTGATGTTTGAATGATAAAAAAAAATTAAATAAAAAATATGCATTAAAAAGTTCAAATTGTAATAGGCTGAGATGCGGTAGATATAGAAAAGAAAGAAAAAAAAAAACACAAAACAAAAAGAGAAAAACACATTTGTATATTTACCTTTAGTTTACAGATATTTTCTTTCGTCTACTTATTTTAATGTTCTTGTAACTACAACAAAAAAAGTGCAAATATTGTTTAAAACAAAGAAAAGAAAATGTTATAAGTGAATGATCGAAAAATTCACAAAAACGTGAATATTGTTTCATATACGTAACTGTTTATTTTAGTTAGATTAAATTCGATTTAAAAAGAAATCTTCAAGAAATGGCCTTTTCGTATAAAATACCTTAAGTTTCGTAATGCTTACAACTCACTTTTAAGTCTAAAATAATAATTTGTTGCATAAAAATTTTAAATTTTGAAAAATTGAAAAAAAGAAACGCTGAAATCGTATGCTATTAAAACCTTTTCAAACAGTTAAGAAAACAAGCAAGTGTTCTGCGTAAAAGCTCTGAGGTAACACGAGACGCTTGTAAAAACAGTGTATGTTCTTATTTCAAGTTAAGTTCCTCTGGTGTTTATATCAGATATATTTACAAATGTTGCTAGTAGTATTTTTATACAACAAAAAATGTTGCCCAACATTTATAAATCACAATTTCTTACAAGCGTTACCTACTTTTGAGCGCAAATATTTCTATTATCACTATTTTCAAAAGCTCTGCGAACTTATGCTATTTATAAACTTTAGAAATGTTTTCTAAAGCTCTCGTGTTGCTTCACAATTCGTTTGCTTTAAAAATTATGGTCTGTAAAATTTAAATTTTTTGTAGCACCAAGAACAATTTAAACTAATGTGGCATAATTATATTAAAATTAATAAAATGATCAGCGGTTTCCTTCATTTTTATCTACTCTACTTATATAAATAAAGAAAACACTGATATTATTTTCTGTTTTTTTTTTCAGAATTACCCAATGAATATCATGTGTGAAACTATGCAATAATTGTAAAATTTTATATCACATTATAGTATTTTGTAAATCGTAGTTTTTACATCATAAAGTTTTTTGCTTGTAATTATTAATTTCATTTAATTTTCTATAATAAATAAAAATTTCATTTTGAAACACAAATTGCGTTCTTTTTTAATTTTGTTTATTATTTCATATACTAGTATACATACATACGTATACACATATATACATACATAGCTGTAATAGAGAGATATCCTGATATATTTTCAAAAAGTTTAACTCTTCCCTTTGATCAGGTTTAAAGTTCATCCATCATGTAGGGAGAGCAACAACGCCGGCAGTTTCCACATTAACTGAACACCACAAAACATTAATATTTCACTATTCACTAAAATAATCAGAATTTTACATTGAATCATTTAAGTTATAAACAAACTTCAAGACAATAATATTAGGTCAAATTTTCCACTAGAAGCTTTCAGACTCAAAATTCACTCCCATATTTCACCATCAGTTGAATAACGTGACAATTTAAATAAATGTTGAAGAAATAAGTAGACCGAATGGAAACTCTCCAATTATTAAATTATTTATAACAAAAGTTAAGAAAAAGGACTTATTGTTATTTTTTTAATGTGCATATACTACAACAATTCTTTCCAAAATGTTTTAACTTAATCCATTGTTCAGAGAAATGACGATTCGGAGACAGCTAATATTGTGCTTATCTGATTCTTTTGAATACAATTTCGATTTTTTGCTGAAACCTTATATCTACGTATCTTCATTTGCACTTAAGGTAATTTTGTATTGCAAAAGATCATTGTTTAAACTAATTTTGGATATTTCGTTTTTTCAATAATTTAGTGAGGTGATTTCAATTCAGTAGTTAAAACAAGACCATTACTGTGTGCTTCACTGTTCATTTGAAATTATGATTGATACCAAATGATGTCTAATTTTGGGCGCGAAAAAACTGATGTTGCTCGAAATGGATGCACATGATATACTCCAAAATATGTATTTGACAACAGATTCCAAATATTATCGGAATATCCGATAAGAATTTTATAGGTTGAGGTTGTCTTGGTTTAAGTTCCCCTCTGTCGATCTTCAAGAGCAATTCAATTATCGCCGTGGCTGCGGGAGACAGTTTAAGCAGAGAACGTAAATTCATTAACATTCTCTGGTTTAAGCCTACTTCTTAGTTTTATGAATCCGTTTGGGTGAATTTTGAAAGAGCCACTAAAAAGACGCCTAGCGGAGTTAAAAAGCATTCCTGCTGTTCAATTGAAAAAGAAACTAGAAGTTATTCGTCAACTACCCAAATTGAAAGATGTGCTCCGCACGTGTTGCTGTTCCTCAATAAGAAACTACACTAACGACACATTCCCTAAATATCTTTTCATATTCTGTACGTCTCGAGTTGTTTAAATAAATTTTGATTTTTTAATGATAAATGCATTTCATACTCTAGGATATTTATTTATTAATAATTAATATTGTAGTTTTCATTCTACTGATCTAGTAGATCGACAAATGATATAGCAGATTGAAACAAATATTTCTTCTAAAAAATTTTCATTCTATATTTGAATAGATAGTTTTGATATGTTTCCTAATTTCTAACCCAGAGGCTTATACAACAACTATTGACATCTAAGAGTTTAACGTTCTTTTCTTATATCGAGTTTTGAGTTTGGCCACCGTCCGCAACGAAGAAGTTTCCATCAGTAGTCCTGTTTGTTCATTGTTCAAAATTTTCATTATTTAATTATCACGGCTCGCTCTACATGTGTCCGCCTTTTCTAGTAAATTTTTTTGGAATCCAAAAAACATTACGAGTTTATAACTGTGTTTATTTAAATAGTTGTATTATGTTTATAAAACATCAAATATTCATTAGATTATCGGAGTATGTATTTAATTTGAAAATATGAGAATTTGAAGATTTCTCTTTCGTTCATACGTCAACGAAATACATCATACTTATACCAATTATAGAGCAATTTCTTAACTAGTTATTTGAGTGATTGTTTTTAAAATTTGTACAGGTATGAACTCATAAGGTTTTTTTACCCAAATTCGACTATCGGGATTGCTTCCCCATCATCTCGTCCACATATCAGAAATAACCGTGTGCTTGTATGGGAGAAACACAGTTTGCTGAAGAGTTGGGCTTGCAGTGCATACTAGTCGTAAAGTAGTTCATTGTTAGTTTAGCAGGGAAGCTACCCTTACCATTTAATGCCATTATATGTAATTAATTTTAATAAAAATTATTAATCCCACAATTCTAAACCTTATTTCGCATTGATTATTATGAAAGAATATATAGATTTTGCTAATTGTGTTTTTGGCTCGCTTTATAAGCTCCTTATTATGAGGATATTTGTGCTAATACTTTTACTCAACTAAATTACTTCTGAGAAAAAATATGCAAATCACTTTCGATTTTGGTTTGATTAATTTTTAAACCTCCCATTGGATCTGTGCGGTAGTTATCATAAAATTTTGGATATTTCAAATCCTTTGAAATGAATCTTATTTGTATATACATACATACGTACAAATACTTGTAGGTATGTATGATACTCACTTGTTATGTATTCGTTTGCCGAATATTACTTTGCAATTGGTTTGATATATTATTTTATTTAATTTTTTAATGATATTTTTCCATATTTTTTCTTATATATATTTTATGTATTATTTCTACTCCATCCAATCATTTGCATTTCTACTGCATTTATTCGTCTCTTCGCCAAGTCATGAATGAAAACTGAGACAGAACGATATGTATAGATTGGTCAGGCATCCAATTATCGTTTGTGTGATGTAATATTCTGTGATCCAGTAAAACCAAAAAAAAAATATATATAAACAATTTTATTAAAGTAAACTAACAAATACAAGCAAACTATAAAATATGCTATTAATAAATCAGTTAAAAGTAGTTTAACCAAATAGTTGAGTAAATAATCCATATATTACAAATACATATATATCTATATATATATATATATATATATATAAAATGTATGTTTTGCATGAAAGTTATTGTAAAAAGCTTGCAAACATTTCAACTGATCGGATTAGTTGGAAAAATTGCTTAAGCCTGTACTGGAGTTGAATAAAACACACCCTAAAGTGAAATATTATATAGAGCTTTCACACTACACTATAAAAATTAGCATTGGCAAAGCTTGTGAAACTTTCACATGCGATTAATTACAAATTTGTTAGAGAAATATTGCTTAGAAAAATACTGGGAATCTTCAATATTCCATAAATCCAATTATAATCTACTCGTCTGATTGTTTAGTAAAAGAATGCTGAGAGAGCTTGCTTAGATTGCACGCGCTTGCAATTAAAGTATTTAAGCTTAAAGCTTTTAGCTTATTTAGTGAAAATTGTAAACCATATAAACATGCATAATTGTATTGCATAATAAATAGCTTGACAGCAAATTTTAGAAGTTTGTGCTTATTTAGTCATATTTGTATGACTTAAGGTATTTTGGTATTTGTCTTAAATATTTGCTTAATTTTCAAATAAATTATGCATCATTGTAGTGCTTACACATGTAATTAACTTGTTTGTATAAATAAATTTTGGAAATTTGCGTCAAAATGCTATTTATGCTTTATTCATGTGAACTGATTGTTATTTATATGTAATTAAGTAAAGTTTAACAAGTAACTGATTTATAAAGATACATATAAATGTACATATATATATATATATGTGGGATGTTTCGCTTTAGCAGATATCCAAGTAAATAGTAAGGATATTTCGGTATC
The DNA here is from genome assembly GCF_042242935.1 of Bactrocera oleae. Taxonomy (NCBI): domain Eukaryota; kingdom Metazoa; phylum Arthropoda; class Insecta; order Diptera; family Tephritidae; genus Bactrocera; species Bactrocera oleae. The sequence goes on from NC_091538.1 coordinate 42,433,260, forward strand.
GATATATGAAAACAAAATTTAAATATGTAAGGCATAGACCGGGAATAACTGTAACAGTGTGTACTTCCGTTGAAATATTTTGCTTCCAAATGTTCCAAAACAAAGCAACTAATCCGCTATTGCATACTAAAATAAAAAAAGTAAAATATTTGAGGTGTTTATATAACAGCAAGGATTAAGAAACTCTCATCCAAAAATTACGATTGGAATTCTCACAATACTTTACAAAAATTATAAAGCACTTTAAGAACTGAAAAAAGTTAGAAAACTGTTGCTTAAGACTTTTTGAAATTCTTATAATTTTTTGTATACGTGTATGTATATGCTGAGACCTTTCATTTACATTACAAATTTATTTATTTTCTAAATCTTAATAATTTTAAACAGTTTGTTTTAAGTTATGTATTTATAAAATTATGTATTATATAATTTTTACAATTAAAAAATTATTAAATTTATCTAAATTTCTAGCAATGTGTTCCAAATCAAATATTATATTGTACAAACAGATTTTTCATCCCAATATTTAGAAAAAAAATTCAAAACTCAACTCAAACCAACCAAAATCAATAAAATGTGTCAAAAACTAATAAATATTAACAATCAACTGACATTTCTATCAATAAATTGCCCGTAAAACGTAAGAAAGATGTTTGTACTTCGAAAATATAAAATTATTTTAACACTTTAGATTTAGGACTTATCAACAAATTGCGCATTTCGACAACTAATAAAAAATTTAAGTATTAATTTCAGCAACTAAATAATACAAAAACGAGAGTATAATCTATTGTAACAAAAGCATCAATTTTTCCTACAAGCAAGCAACCAGCGATAACAAAAAGCTCAAGGCAAGCATACATACTGATATAAATATACACATATAATATGTGTGTATGTATGTTCTACAAGCAAATGCTTATATGTACATGAGGGAGCATATGTTAGTCGCTGTTTATATTTTGAACTAGACCTATGTAAGTACACTCAAATATAAACAACACAATTCAAAGACTGGTCAACGAGGTGTTCCGCATTAATGCAAAAACAAAACAAATAAAAGTAAATAATAAAAGCAAAACAAATAATTCCAAACAAGTGATAAATAAGCAGCAAAATTAAAAACATTTGTATCTAGCAGAGAAATCTTATAAGAGTGTAAATTTTCGGTGAAGACAGAATTTTAAGCAAAAATTAAAACAAATAATATATTTCACAAACAAAAAAAAAAAAGATGCTAAAAATTTACTAAAAATTATCTCATATGCCCACAGACATACTACATATGTAAGTATGTATATAATTAACTTTTGTATAATATTTTACAAAATTATATGGAGACGTGGTGTAGGACATACAAAAAAGTTGTCAATACCATGAAAAGCACTTAATTTCTAATTGGTGTAAATTATTATTTGAATGCATAATTTATGCACATCCCTACAATATGATTCATTGACGTTCTCTGACTTAACCTATCAAAACTTTGCTCGATAAGAAAAATAAGGCGGGGCGTATATCAGAAGCAGAGAACGTCTGCTGTTTTGATAGGTTAAGTACTGCTGAGTGCACTAAATATGTAGCAGACTTTTGGGCAAATTATTAACGGTACGTTTGAAATACCTCCACGTTTTACTGCATGAAGCTTAGTATTTGTAAAAAAATAAATTTTGGTTTAAAGTGAGTGGAAGATTTATATAAGTTTGGCTTGAAATATCGATGCTTCAAAAAAGCCCTAGCTTTGACAATTTATGCTGGGAATAAAGAAAAAATAATTTAATTAAATTTTTAACAAAGATATGAAAAAATGTTTACACTTCGAGAAAATACTTTTCACATTATTCTACCAACTAAACAATGTTTTTAGGACCCCAAACTGTACGACCTTTTTAAAATTTGATACTACAAGGTGCGTTCTAAAGTAAACAGTAAAAAAGTAACAAAGTAAACTCTAGTGGCGCCATCTATATGTCGACTAGTGCGTTAGAATCTGCTATCCTTTATCGACTTCCAGTAAAAATTTCATGCCATTTCATCTATTGGAAGTGAAGTTATTGCGTTTTAAGTGTCATTATGTTTTTGTCATCGGTGCGAAAATGAGCTTCGAACAAAGAGCCAACATTAAATTTGGTTTTAATTGGGGTATTATGTATGCCTTGACCTCATTGTCGTATATACTACATATTTTGGGTTCTGTCCTCATACCTTAATTTTCAATTAATATCATCATTTTTTTCCATAGAAAGTTTATACTTTGTCCTTGCTTAATTACGTGAATTTTTATTTAATGTGGATATTGCTCTTCTATAAATTGCGGCTTGCGTCTCTGTTAACACTTTTAACTTTTCAGGGTCATAGAAGGATCTCTAAAGGGAACTTACAGATTCTCAAGTGCATGCCCGTGTAATAGATAAAATCTCTGTTCCAGTTAGAGACTGGACATTTAACATCGGTCATCGGTCTAAAAACAAAAAAATGCTTCAGTTATGGTTTCAGATTAAGCAGAAAATAAAGCCTTTGTGCTAAAAAAAGTTTCAAAAGTTTGCTTATAAATACTGTACAGATATTTTGTCTTTAGACCACGTGTCCATATAATTTTGCATATGATTACATAGAAATGCATATGAGAGCATAAGCATACACAGAGATACGTAAATCAAACAATTTCCGCAAGTACGAATTTTACGAAAGTCGAAAAATCTGAAACAAAACAAAAATCAAGTAGAAACGAGACATTACGCTATAAGAAGAAAAGAGACAAAGAGATATTTTTAGGTAGTGCGTAAGAGAGGAAATGCAAATAACTACTGATTTTAAGAAATTGAGCAACTCAAAGACATAACATAAAGAAGTACATACTTACATACATATTGATAAGGAAACGTTCTCTATAAAGATACCAGTGCTTAAGTTGTAAAATTAGTGATAATGAATGAAGAAGTTAGTGTAAGATTGATTAATACGAGATCCGACAGTTGAAGGGTTTCCAACATTTTATATAGAGTATTCAATAAAACAAAAACATGAATGTGTGTACATATGTATAAATGCGAATACATACAGGTTTAGATATATGAGTATATGTGTACTTGAATAAGAGAATTTATATTAAATTAAAATTTAGAAGAAAAAAAATCAAGCAACTTTATAGCAGAAGAGAGAGCTGCGGAGGGTGATTATTTTTGTAGCACGGAATACGAGTAGATACAAAAGGCGAGTGATAGCGGCAAAAAGCTAACGGAAGTTTATTAGACTTAAGTACTTAAATATTGGAGCAAATTCGCAGTACATCTATAAGCAGTGAGAACTCTGCACGTTAAATATATGGTTATGGAAAGTAACATGTAAGTATGTATATAAATGATTATACATATTCGTATAACCATTTACAAAATAGAACTGTGTGTTTATCTAGATATGTACATATGACTGTAATATAGTTGAAATTTTAACCACATATAGAGAGAAATGGAGAAATGCAAATCACATTATATGGAAACTATTGAGACATATATAAATGTAGATATATGTAGTATATATACATATATATAAAATATGAGCAAACACAAAGTTATTGTAAATTCTAGCTAATGGTTTTTGCGTATTTTTGGAACAAAGTATAACAAATACACACACATGTATGTACATACACCTACTTATGTTATATACTTCAATGAGGAAAAATTTTTACAACTTGTGCGCGAATAGCAGAGTAGTTTTTGTTGACATTTTTTAATTGTTAACATTAAATAAATTTTTTTGCATTAAGTTGACCAAATTGAATTTGATTTGCTACAAATATATAATATAAATGAGTACAATTATTAAATATTGGCAAACATTAACTATTTGCGATGCCTTTTCGAAACTTTTTTAAATGGATTTTTGTTTAGTTTGAGTAAATTTTTTTGTTATTAATGAGGTAAATACACATTTAAGTATTTATTTCTTAATTTTTAGTTCAGTTTTGTATAAAAATAAAAATCAAACTCAATTGCTTTATGTTTAGAAAACATTTCACGAATTTTTATGAATATAATTAATTGAGATTGTGCAGACTATATTAAATTAATATAAGGACAAATTAAGGATTACACTGGTCTACTGTAGTTATGTTGCCCTATATATAAGATCGACTTTGGATAAATTTGGGCTCACAACACGAGAAACTATCAAGGATTTTATAAGTTTTGTTCTCGTTAAGTTTTGAATTATTATTTCCATTTGAATTATAAAAATTAGGCAACATGATACAAAATACATATGTATGTATATATATATAATGTCAGTTTGGTTTTGAAAAATATCGGAGACATATATTATATTTCAATAAAACTCATTTTATGATCATATGATTTATAATTCTCCAATTAACAATTTCCTTTTAAGAACCAGCAGTAATCTGCCATCTGATGACGATCCCAGCAACCTTGATACCTTTCTTCTATAACTTTTAGATCCTTGTTGAACCGTTCTCTCTATTTCTCACCATAATTTCGAAAATTAACCAAAAAATTTTCGAGATGATTGCGAAGATAGTCTAGCTAGATACTCAACTTTTAGTGTCTGAAAGTGTGAAGATTGAAAGCATATTTTTCGCAATTTCTTCATAGTTTAGTGCTTAATGGTTACGTAAGGAACTAAATCTATCAACGAAAAACTTTTCGTAACTTGATCCTGTTTTAAATCATTGAGTTAGTTTTGGGAAAATAAACTTGGCGTAGATGCTTTATAATCCTTAGACTATCTGCATTAGTTGTGTATGTTGTAAACTACCGTTGAGTACAAAACCAGTATACTCTTATGCACTATATTGCAAACTATAATCATAGTATAGCTCTGAACTTCTCCTTATAAAAACTTCATCATAGAACTCGCAGTCCAACTTTTACGCGTTTCCATTATATTAATATATATTTATATTCTCTAAATCAAGTGATATTTCCTTCTTGGATACATACTGGTAAAATATTGTTCGAATATTTTTTTAATATATAAATTTGTTGCATACTTCTGGGCTGAGATGTAAACCATATTTCGCCACCAGTTTATTTGTGAGTTTAAACTCAATTTCTTTTAGAGGTCTTTAATTTGTTATGAAAATTTTGAAAAAGTAATTTGGAATGAAAATTTGTTTTTAGAATGTATTTAGTAAAATTTTTATCGAAAAATTTGGTTTAATTTTCTGAGGATTATTCTCTAGATCTAGATCCCCTAAAATGACCGTTGTTAGATGAGCTTACGGAATAAAATTGTATTTAACTATTCTGCTAATTTCAGTTTGCCGAGTGTTCAGTAGAAACAGGATTAAAAATACATATACAAAAAGCTAAATTATAATTAGATTCATAGCAAATTGTTTTAAATTACATAAAACTATTGATACAACTTATAATTTTCAGTTGAATATTTTTATGCTTTTCATTTATTTTAATATGGAAATTAGCGCACTCATTCAAATATACATACAAACATACTCATATAGTAGCGTTCGCACATGAGTTGCACTAATAAGTATATATAATTGTATACAAAATTGTAATTAGAAAGCCAACAAAGAATTTGTTGTAAAGAAATAACTTTTTTGTGACTTGTCTGTTGCTGCTTTTTGTGCATTAATTAATATAATTAAACTTACTATTAATAAAGTAGCATTTAAAAATTTATAGAAAAAATAAAAAATTATAAAAAATGTGTGAAATAAGAGTGGTCAGAAATATATGTTTGTATATGTGCGTATTTCAAACAAGTGAGATAACTTAGAGAAGAAATATACATTTAAACTAAAATAAAAACTAAAAAAATATAAAAAGAGTTTAAATGGTTATAACCACATAAACATGAACGGTATAGTCTATAAAAAACAAAACAAAAATGACGAAACAGTTTAAGTAGGGCGATGCTATGCTGGCAAAACGAAAGCGAAATCTATTTAGAAATCATTTATTTATATTTATTTATGTAAGAATAAATTAAATGTATAAATAATTACATATGATGATTATTTAAGAATATTATGATTACATATAGTAATTAAATTATCTATGATGAAAGCAGAAAATACACAAAAAAATTCCAAACAAGCAAACAATTGAGATATATGGTATATTATTGTACGTAATTTAAATTATATTTGATTAGTATGAAGAAAACAAGTGAACCAAACAACTGATACTGAAGAAAAAGAAAACCAAATAGAAAATCGTACACAAATTTTTTATTTCAATAAAAAATCGTAAAATTTAAAAATAAACCAAATTTGTTTTTATTTGAAGGACGGAAAAACTTCAGGCCTCTGGCGTCTGCAGGAAGAATAGAGTTTTTTAAGGAAAGGGTGGGTACTGAAAATATATTTATAAGCATCTTATCGAAAGGAACTGGAGCTGTCGAAGCATAATGTAGAGTGAAGCCTTAGCTGTTAAAATTGATAAATTTTATTGTTGTGTACAAGACGCAATTCATTGAGAGCGAAGTAATCAGTTTCAGAAAGCTTTGTTTCCTGGCACCCAAGAAGATTTGGTTTTGCAAATCGGGGGGATCGGTCCTTTGCCACGCCCACAAAGTGCCGTTAAGCAGAAACATATAAACTGCCATAACTAAGCACTAAACAAAGATACAATGCTATAATTTGGTAAAAGGGATCACAGTTGTGAGCAAAAAAGTTTTTAAGGTGGAGGTGGCCCCTTCCCTTAAATGGTTTAATAAACATATCTTCCAAACCGCTAAACTTAATCAACCAAACTTGTTGGGAAGAAGTCTCTTTAGCATTTCTTTGTACACTGTAGAAATTAGTAAAATCACTCTCCATATAACGTTTATACTGAAAACCACTAAAAGTGCGATAGCTCACTGAATAAATGCATCACAAACATTAAATTAATTTCACAACCGAGATGTTATGGAAGGACTTTATAGCAGCAGGTATAAAAATTGGATAATGGTCGTGGCACTGCCTACCTCTAGGTAAAATCTAACATCTCAATAACTCCTTTACCGATTTCAACCAAATTTATTGCATGGGGTTACCCAAATATTGTTATTATACACTGTGAAAATGGGCGAAACTCAATGAAAACTAGGCCTACTTTTCATATAACACATTTTTAAAACTTTTCCCCATATACCTTATACAAGTATTCGGATTTTCAAACGTTCGCTTTGCGTCATTTTACAAGCATAAATGACATTCAGAGTGCATTGCTGAAAGTGCTAAAGGCTTTCCCAAGAATCGAGTTTGAAAAGTGTTCCGACAATTGGAAAAAGCGCTGGCACAAGTTTGTATGCACGTGCAATAGTGCTATGATCCTTCCTTAGTGGAGAAATTCTTTTTTTCGCCGTTTTAACCCTTTTTTTTTGGTTTTCTATAAATTACTATAATTTATTTGAAAAATTTTCTTCAAAGATACAAGAAAAAAGAGAAATTTGTATTTTCCTTTGTCATATGAACCATTCACAGTAGTTAAACAGATCTAGTAGCATTTATGATAGCGGCCATACCACTTTAAAGAGGTATCCGCATTCTCTCTTCTACGAATTCAACTCGATAACTTTGTTGTTGCTTTTACATTTTTAATTTTTCTGACACAGAATAGTATGGGGCATAAATCTATGAGGGAATTGAATATCACAAAAGATTTCAGTTACCAACTTTTAAATCACCATCACGGTACAAAAAAATATTAAACATTTTCTAAGCCATCAGCAACGTGAAAATTATAGTCCATCGCATCTTTGAGAAGTGACAAGTGAGAAGGACTTAATGTGAAACACCTTTATATAAAAAGCTGTACACTCAATAAACTTTATGAACAGTTTTATTGCCAAACATATGCTGCAGAACTAGAAAATGCAAATTGTTGGAAATCTCTTCAGCAGAATCCTTTAGTAGACCAACACTAGACTATTTACTTAATAACGGTGAAGTGTCTGAGTTTCCTAAAACAAATACAAGAACTTATAAATTCAAGATTTTCTTACAAAGCATTTGCGGCGAATCGGTCTAATACTATAAATATACATGCATATATATAATTACTTATATAAATATACAGTTGCATATGTACGAGTATGCTGATTGGTATACTAAAGTTTTCCAGTTACTTGAATAATTAAGATTTCTTCAAACGCACTTCATTACAAATAGTAAAATACTTTGAATGCCACACACTGAAAATGTAGCCAATTTGCAAAATGAACTTGTAGAGAATACAGAATGCAACAAACCTTTGACATCACTTGAACGAGCAACTATTCTCAATAATTAAGCCTTACAACTACGCTCTACATACGTATGTACCATATATGTAAAAGTAAGTATGTATGTATGTAAACTCATCTGCGAGTATTCATTTAAACAGCACGAATACAAGGCACTCAAAAGCGTTAAAATTCAGGATTTTCAATCTTGACTTGGTAGCCAGAAACTTCTGTGCATATCGTCGAAGATAAATGTTGTGTTGTCTCTGCGAGTAAGTAATTTTCTCAATTTAAATAGTTGTAAAATATGAATAAATACATACAAACTAAATGGAAACTTTTAAAGGATTTCAACAATTTTCGCCGAGGAATGTTTGTCGGTAAGTAGCACTAGTATTTCTGGAGTAATTGCCTGGACTTTATTGTCTTTCTGCTTAAAAGTATGAAACAACGATGTGCCATCATGTTCTTTAAATAAACCCAGTAGTTTTGAAGTAGTATTCGTCTGGTGACTTTAGAAGCAAAGTTAGTTTCGTTTCAACACGAACAGCTAGCGAATTTGGATGCGGTTTCTCTACTGAAACCTGGAAAACCCGCCAACCAAGGGGAGTCATATCGCCAGATAACTCTCCCTTCCCCAGGAGTAAAGACACTTGAGGCCTTGTTCTTCCAGACGTTCACTCACCATCTGAGTCTAGCAGTCCATTATGGCTAACGGAAAGTGCAAATAAACACTCAGATAATTCGTAGTCTAAATAAAGATCCTTGTCAAAAGCTTTTGGCACAGTCAATCACACAATGCCACTAGGAAACATAGAACAATATACGCTCCCTCCAGGGCTGAAGAGGTGAACCATGAACTATCTAAGCGGTCGGAAATCATTAGCACTATTTCAAGGACCATATTTTGAGTTACGAAGAATTAAACGGGTGTTCGGCAAGGTGGTATCCTCTCCTCGCTATTGTTCAACGTCTATATATAATCTATATATAAATATCGGGCATTTTATTTCGAGCAGTAAAATGTTCGAACAGAAATGACGGCAAATTTACTTTTCCTCTTGGCCTTGTTCATTTTGATAGTATCATATAGGTGCTAGTAAAATAAATCCATTATTTATTATTAGGCGGCTTTATATACGGATTGTATCTTGGGGTACGCTATATGGCGTTACAAAGATAATATTTTGTATTAAAAACAAATTCTCAGACTGTTTTATGATTGCTTGACTCAGTACTGTTTGGTACGCAAAAATAAAATGAACCATATTTCACAGTTTTTCTTTAACAAAGGCAAATAAGTAAGTCAGATGGACAAATATGTGACTAGCGTTTATAGTAATGATACTGTAAAAGTCAATAATGTGCAATTTTGATTTTGTCGATTCCGTTCCCGTAATTTTGATCTACAAAACGCACCACGTTCTGGAAGAGCAATTATCAAAAATATCGATAAAGTAAGGGAAATCGTTACTCCGACCATCATCCATCATTAAAATAATCTGGATACAAAAAGAAGCTAGATACATGTGCCACACGAGTTATCGCAAAAGAACTCATGGATCAAATTTCCATTTGCGAATCGGGAAAAGTGGGTTACTTTCGCAAACGTCAAGCGAAAGCGATCGTGGTGAGCAGTTGCAAATGGTGATCACGCCAGGTCAGAAAGGTTTTGCTATGTGTTTGGTGGGATTTGACAGGAAATTATCTATTATGAGCTGATCTCCAATGGTCAAACTCTTAATGTGTTACGAACGTGTGCTGTAAACAATTGGACCATGAAATGAAATACCAGAGTGCAAAGAGTGAAGTAATAAATCGAGATTTGTACTACGGACTTGTATTAGTAGTAGTCAGTTTGCCATGAAATCGTAAAAATATTGATACTGTCTAGATCAAAATTAAAAGAAAATCGTAAAACTGTGCCTAATAGACACTTAATACATTGTTAAACTTTACCTTAGTAATGTTAAAATTACTTTGGCTAATTATAACACTAGTGTCGAAAAATTTATATATCTGGACGTCTGCATATTTTTTCCAAATAAACCGAAATAGTACTGATTCTGGAACTAATGCAAACATTCACACTGGGATAAATAAAAGCTATTATGAAAACGTTTCCAATCTAAGGTACATACATATATGCAAAGCAATTTTGGAACTTTCACAATTACTGTTGTTTTTGCCGACACATGGTCAAATATTTGGCAATTTTCTTGTAAAATTAATACGAACACTAACTCCTTCTTTAATTTTCAATACTCACACACTTAACACACTTATATACGTATGTAGCTCCAATGCATATTCTAAAGTTCATTCAGCAATTTGTAAGACAAGAAGTAAAGCCCGAAGCTCAGAGCACTTGTACCAACATTTGGAAAACTTCTTCACCTTGTTCCCTGCCCATGTCTCTAGACACAACCCTACATAAGTTTCCAATTTTGGTTAGAATCAGCAACATCCCTGGCTTACAGTTGCTACCTCTTTTTTCTTGTTTTCGCCATAACTTTTTGTATCTTCACTTGTAGTTGTTTTTGTACATGTTTATTCTAGCCTGGCCATTTAGTTTTCTTGGCCAAATCACTTGGCATTTCCATTATTCGTTTGTGTTTATCGTAATGCATTTATTGTTGTTGTGTTTTATATTTTATGTGCTGTCTTGGTGTTGAACAGTAAAACTTTTCATATCCGATTTCTTTTTGCTACACTTCGTTTGTTCAAAAAAAAATTTTACACAATATATGGTTTTATTTTAGTTCTGGCAAAAGTTCTCAGTAATTACAAACATGACCAAGAAGCTACATAGACACATGTGTATATGTGTGTATGTATGATTTAGTTGGTATAAACATGTGTGAATTTACGAGAGCACACTTCGTAATTCTATATGACACATGTACCCTGCAGGAAATGAAACACCAAAGCACAAGTAGAATTCTATATTTTAATGTCCAGATTTTAGTACAACAATTATAACTTGGAAGATCGAGAATATATATTATTTTCATTTGATCAATATGAGCGTAAACATAATTTTCCAGAATTTTTCATTTAAACTTCTCATTAAATTTGTGAGATCATTCCATATTCTCGTGGAACAAGTAGTTTGATTTGTTTATGAACATACAGCTTTATAAAACTAATTATATCTAAACTAACCACGAAGAAGTATAGCATGAAACGAATTTTTGTTTTCGGTAAAACTTTAAAAACTGTTACAGACTTTAGAGTAATTGGTATCGGCTTAGAGTATATACTCCGATAGATCTCCACAAACAACAAATGTTTATTCTTATCTTAGACATTTTAACTTGATTAATGTCAAAGTTTCATTACAATTTAATTGTTATTAAGTTATTGGTTTCAAAGGGACACAACATCTGTCCTTTTCGTTTACAATCGTAAAATGTGAATTCCATATTTAGATGTTGAGAAGTGTTTTGACACATTTGCTCTAGCATATTAAATGATCAAGTTGGTAAATCTCTCGTAACCACCAACAAAAATGTTGCATCCTTTTCAGGAAGTCCACAAGAGGTAGACGCTACAGTAAATGTCGCGAAAAACTAAAAAATTGTCTTGCGTGACCGTAAAATGAAACATTATTGGTATCTCAAAGGAGATGGGTAGATCATATCATTCACGAAACCATTAACTTCGGGTGCTATAGCTATACTTCCCTTCACAGGTGCATTTTTATAGCATAAAAGGGTATAGAAAGATATTTTCCTTGATTTTGATCGGTCAATTGATATGGCAGCTATATGCTTTAATGGTCTGATCTGAACAACATGTTCGGAGATTATAGCAAAGCTTTGGAAAATAATATAAGCCAATTTAGTGATTTTTCCATGCGAGGGCTTGAGTTTGATAGGTCAGTTTGTATGGCAGCTACATATATGCTGCATCCGACAAATGACCAGCTTCTGTTCAGGGTATAAAAACACCTTTCGCGTAACCTCTGCCATGCTCAAACGTTCAAAAGAGAATCTAATTAAACGCTAGAAAAGTTAGTTTATATGCCGATTTGACAATGGTCGATATGTGGATATACTATAACATACTTAAGTCTAATCATTCTACAGAAGCGTAGGGCTTAAAGATACGTTAAGAAATGTAACGAGTTTCGTTGAATTATTATGGATGTTTTTAGTGCACTCGAGTTAGGACTTCTTTAATATTAGGTCAAGTACCAAGTATTCGGTTTTTTATTGATTTTTCAAAAGATGATAACTTTGTGTACATTTTTCCGAACACAATTCGGCCTCTGTTGATTACAGATGGCCTCTTCTGGATGAGTGCTGCCTTCCAGTCCGGTCCAGTTGTTGGCAGTAGAAGGCCGAATTGAGCGTTTGGCCATAGGGGAGCAGCTCGTGGTATATGATTCCTTGTCAATCCCACCAAACACACCGCAAAACCTTCCTGGCCGTCAATCCGGTCTTGGCCACCGTCTGGGCCGCTTCCCAGAGCTTTGACCACAACCGTTTGCACTCGAGGTTGTCGTAAGTGACTCATTTTTCATCGCCAGTCACAATCCGCTTCAGAAACGGGACGATTTTCTTGCGATTCAGCAGCGATTCGCAGATGGAAATTTGGTCCATCATGAATCCAAGGTTATGCAAATGGTTCCAAACGGTTTTCTGGCTTATCTTTAGTTGCTCAGCAATTAAATAAGTGCTTACGTGACGGTCTGTTTCCACTATATCCATGATTTTATCGCAATTTTCGACGACAGGCCTCCCGACGCGTGGTGCATCTTTGACATCGAAATTACCGGAACGCAACCTAGCAAACCACTTTTGTGCTACATGTTCGTTTACAGTATCGGGCCCATAAACTAAATTAATTTTTTCAGCCGCTTTGGCTGCTTTTTCGCCTTGATCGAAGAAAAATTGTAAAATATAGCGAATTTTCTCTTTGCTGGTGTCCATCTTTGATGAGGGCTCACAACGTACTGAGTCAATCAATCAAAAAAACTGTCAAAGACAAACTTTTAGCGCGAATATACACGTTTTCAGCACCGTAGACACGTAACACTAGTACTATGGACAATAACGCCATCTCTTAGATAAAACCGAACGAACTTTTTACTTGACCTAATATAGATCACTTAAGATCTTTTAGAGAATTCGGCATCAGCATGAATTTACTCTTGTGAGCAAATAAATCCTTGAAGCTAGCTGAAGTTATGATAAGGTGCTACCTAACCTAAAACTATTTACTTTACTTTTGCGGTGGCTTCTTGGCTGGCGAAACCAAAGCTGCGAGTATTGTGAAATTTAAAAAGATCTTTCCAAATCATAAGCCTTCACACTATTATTATTGGAATCTAATTTCACTGTGTGAATTCCTGTTGGCTTCCTTAGCCTTAGCGAACGGATTTTTGTGTTTTACTTTATGAAGCGATACACTTCGCATTAGTGTTTCAAACAAGATGAATTTGTGTGAGCGAGTGCGAGAGCTGACATAATGAAAGGGTAAAAAGTTGAAATACTTTGCTGAACACACGCAAAGCACGTAACACTTTCACGCCACAACGCACACAAACAGATACACAGGCGAACATTTATGCAAGGTTGCAGTCCAGACCACACATGAACTAGGCAAGACGTGAGGCAAGTGGCTGTGTTCTTCTCTTGCCGCATTGTCGTTGTTGTTGTTATTAGTGTAGTTAAAAAGTATCCTTATCAAAAATGTTGTGTTAAAAAGTTTAAAATGAAAGCAGCACAGCATGAAATCGCGCAAGAAGCCAAATATGGCGTTAGAAAGTATATATGCGACTGATGAAGGGAGTGAAAATAGAGAAAAAAGTACCAAGAAGTTGTGGGAAAGGGAGTATCAGTATGTAGAAATCATGTATATACAAACATCTGTGGCAAGCGGTAAGTACGGAATGTAGAGTCATCTGGACAGCTGTAGTGCAATTTGCACCCCGAAGTGCATGTGAGAGGCAGCAAATTTTGACTTTCACACATAAACAAAAAACTGAAAAATATATTATATATATTTCTAGTTTGGCGTATTCATGTACGGCTCCGTAGAGCAGCTTGCTTCTGTGCAACTTAGACTGAGCCAAAGAGGCAGGCAGTCAGCTAGGATATGTTTGCCATTTGTAAAATGTCAAAGTGGATCAAAACGCCTGCCTGTTGTGGCTGAGTTCGCAGTTCCAGTGTCCCAGTGGAAATTTGCAGGGTGTTTCTACTAGAGGTACGCCTAATATCTGTTGACAGTAATACCGATTATATGAATTATTTTAGAATAAGGTAGGAACCTTTAGAACTTCGTGTCGGACATTAAGGCCTCGTTTACTTTTAACGCTTTATAAAGTCGACACTCTCATACGCCGGTTTCTACATTCCTCGGCAAGAACTTTTGATTGAATTTCAATTATAAAGTTAGTCTAATAATTTAGCCAGAACACTCTTACGACTTTTAAAGTATTAGGCCTACCTATGATTTTCAAAAAACATTAGACCCTGAACAGAGTACATTATATTTTAGATGAAGTTTGTATCACCCAGTAGGAAATCTCGGATATTATATAATGTATATATTCAAATCATCATCGAGAAATCTTCACGAAATTTGGCATAAATTATTGTTCAAGACAACGATGAAAACTGCGAAGAAATTGTTCAGATCGGACCACAATACACAAATTTAATACTTTTTGTGTATGCTAAAAAATTTTATTTAGATAAGGATTATGGTATTTTAACTTATTTTATTTCGGATAGCATGCTAGAATCAACGACGCACTTTGAGGCTCCTTGGAAGAGAGTGATTCAGAATATTGGCTGCCATTTTGTTTCAAATTGTCTATATACATTTTTATATGCACTAAAAATATTTTTATAAAACCTGAGAGAAATAAATGCATTTCTAGGGGTCTACAGTTTTCTGACTTCTTAAATGGTTGCTAAAATTATTTTGTCGATTAATGGATAGATGTAAACTAAGCATGTGTAAAATACCCTTAGCTTGTTTTTTTTTGGAGTAAAGTCATAAAAGCTGACTGGGTTAATAATACCTCGAAACGCGTAATTTTTCATATGTAAATGCATGTATGCACGCCGCACATTGATGAAAATATAGGAAGATAGTGAAGATGCAATCAGCCAGCTGATGCTCTTCCATAAATGCATATGTATCTAAAAAATATTCTATATACAGTTATATTTGTATGTGTGATATCATCCGTAGTTCAAATGAAGATATATGAGGATATCCTTTTATATCTCTGCAACGAATTCACAGATTTTTTAATGCATTTACATATCATACATCCGTATATATGTTTTTCAATGTTGATTGTTATGTAAATAATAATTAAAATTTTTTTTTGGTAAGTTAAGGAACTTTATTTTCACTAAGGTTTTGCTTTTAATGTTGCCATTTTCTGTACATACATATACTGTTATGATTGAGATTATATCTATGAAGATGACTATTAATCCGAATCCAGGCATTCGAATCAAATATGGGTTCATTGGGAGCATAGAATACAAGTAATCTATAACAGAGCAGCATTCGTTGGTGGTGCGACCAGTTTTTCCTGATAATGTTGAGAAAAATATACAATTAGTACTGATCTCAGAAGTTGAAACAAGTGTCGAAATAAAAAAAATATATTGTCATGGTTGTTTAAGATTAAATATTATCAAAGGTGAATTTGAGACAGCTTTTTCGTTCTGATTTCCGCGCTGTGGTAATAACAATTTATTAATCTATGTAGGACTGATGGCGAGATAATTACGAGTATATTAACTAACATAATCACTTCAAGTAAGGCAACTAGTTATTCAACAATTGAATGCAGTTTCGGGGTCTCTAAGGGTCTTAAAAGATATCTTTGACACTTGGAGAAATTGTTAGCGAATTAGAGTTGAATCGAAAAATTTTTATATACAGATGTTTTTCAGTACTTACTATTTTTAAAGATCTGTTACCCTTTAAGTTATCAAAATGAATACACCATTAATAGTACGTTATTTATTTGTTCGGACCGATTATTACATGGCGCCAGATGTAAAACGATATATCAATGTAGCAACAAAATTTTCCTATATGTTTCATTAGTCCTTCGACTACTTGCCGAGGAAGTGGTATACAAAATATGTACAGTATTTTGATAGGTGAGCAAGATCACGTCGAGTGAACCTCCTATTGTCCACTTGATCATCAAAATTAAGTCCATGTATTTTTTTTTAAGAACAGCAATTGCAATAAAAAATGTATGCCCTAAACGCTTTTTCAAAATTTTGATTTTGAAAATAATTTTTTTTGTTGGGTCTCAGATTTTGCAGCGTCTATTATAATATTATATATATAATAATTAATAATAATAATAATAAATATAATAATAATTATTATTCCCGAAAAAAAAAACATTAATTATATTCTCCTTCAAAATTGCATTTTCCAAATCAACTTATTCTTCCGAACCTCATTAGAAATGGGAATGGAATTCCTAAAATATCTATCAAGCTAGAGGGCGAATCTTATTCGCCTATCCCAGCTCTAAGAAAGGGCTTTTGACATCTCCGTCAACGAGGCGGAGCTCAATTGGCAGTAGCTTCGGCTACACAGTCTTACCGGAGACTCAACTCTGGTACCACGGGGAGCAGAATGTCCTTGGACTTCGGGCCAATCTGCTCATTGGGTTCGGCCCTTTGGGGAGTGTCGTGGTGGCTGTGGTTTAAACCTAAATGCTGAAAAAACTGAATTTTCAGTTCAAAAAAGAAGTTGCACAAGCAACTGGGTTTCGTACCCGAAAACGGAAGAGGTTTTAGGTCGGCCTCGAATCCTACCAAGATGATCAGTGTGCCCCTACACACTGGCCACTGGTAACCGAATTAATACTTCCAAATAGCTCGTATTATTTGGGGCGCTTATCAACGCATTGTTTTGATACTTTGTGCTTTTGAGCACCGTGAGGTAAGGCCGTTGACGGCAGGTACTCACGTAAAACACACCGGACGTTGACCCAAAGTGGGGTTTACGACCCCACATGGTCTATTGGCCTCACACAAGTGCCATCCGTCCCATACTATGGCATTATCGAAAAATTGTTGCCTAAAACCCGTGTCACAAGTGCAGCGTGTCTGCTTTCTGGATATTACTGGCACAATAAAAACTACATTAACAAAGGCTCTAGAGGCTATCCTCGAAAAGTGGATTCGGCGGAATGCAGAATATGCGCGGAGGATAATGAGACGCTGGAACAATACCTTTGCGAACGCCCAGCCTTCGGCCGAATGAGATGGGGTATGTTTTACTGCCCCCAATGCTCCAACTTAACAGACATGGGGCAGCTGGGGTGGAAAAAATTGTTTTTTTTTTACCAAATGCTGGATAAGGCTTAATTTAGTTACCACCTGGGAGCACAATGGGTATAATAATGGCCTAAGTGCTGCCGCCTGCGATCTGGTGTTTCTGCGCCTCGCTATTCAACTAAAAAATTAACCCTATTAGACATAATGTTGAAATTCTCAAAAATAAAATACATCAGTAGTGCCCTGTTTAAGTGGGAATAAAAATGAGCAGAACTATGCGAATAAATAATAACGGAACTTTATTCAATGAACTTCCGGCTATTTTCTTTAGGTCAAGTAACGATATTTTCTTCGTCAAGTCATATTCATTAATTTATAATTAAATAGTTATGTTTAAGATACTATGAAAATAAAAAAGAAATGGCAATTTATTTATTTTAAATATCCATCTTTAAAAAGATTTACTTACCCTAGTTGGCTCTGTGCATATTAAATTAAAGTTTGTTGCTGTTAAAGCTAAGTTATTCATATTATTTACTTCGCAATCTCGTGAAGCCACTCGCTTAAGAACTTATGTATTTCTCATCTGCATATTCTTTTTTCCAATTGAAATCTTGCATTACTCTTATACCATTTATCATTACACGTACTTCGCCTCCTACTCATTGGCATTTACCAGAACAGGAAAATTTGAAAAATGCAGCACTTTACAACTGAGACTGGAACCGAGAAAACTTGTTACTAAAGGTACATGCAGGCAAAGCAACTGTTGGAAAATATCAAATGTAGTAATTAGAAAATAAAATTTTTAAACTGAATTAATTAATATAATTGGATTTATTCGCAATTTGAGAAATGAGGATTATTGTTTATGGTTCTTCTTGTGATTTTGAAGGGAATATATATAAATTAAAAAAGTTATACACATATCATATATTGTAGCAGTATGCGTGTCTTTTCGGATTAGAATTAATTTCTTATTTACAGAAATATATGACATATGATGTCATGGCTTATCTTTCGAAATATCGGCTTCAGAGCCAATTATATCGGAAGATTTCCGAAATCATACAATTTTGGATACCAGTATTGTCGAAATCACAATTTTACAATATCAATTGAAGCTTGCACCGCGCTCTAAGGCTTTTGTGACCCAATTTTCAAATATGGATTATGTCCGTCATATACAGCATAGGAAATTTTTAGAAAGTGCATCACTTGCCCAGTCTGGTTGCATCTTAAATCTGAGGGCTTGCAAAATCCAAGTATAAAAATGTATGTGTGTGTGTGTGTGTATGCATATGTGAGCGAGTGATATTAAACTCGCTATCGATGAGCATGGTATTACTAATGGCATGAACGGCTGCTACGGCCATTGCTGTATATATAAATATGTGTTCGCATGTACTCGGCAAAGAAAGGAAAAGCGTTAAGGAAAGTCTAGCTAATGCATGGAAGTGACAGCTGAGCGCTTGCTGCAGACGACTGTCAATGTAAATTGCTAAGAAAAGCAGATGTGAATTTGCACATTTCGCATTTGAATTTGAATTTGAAGGGAAATTAAAGCAGAAAGAGTGATGTGACTCTAAGAAGACTTGGCTCGACTACTAAAGACGCGTTGCCTTACGTTGTTGTGATTTTTCGCATCGCGTTTACCTTCTCAATCTCTTTATTCCTGCTTATCTGCTTGTTTCGCTGCGATTTCAAAGTTTTCCTTTGTTCCTCCAGATACAAGGTTTTTGTTGCTGCATTTATGAATGCCGTTATTCAAATAGAGGTCTAAATAGTATAAAAAAGTGTCTTTGCAATTATGTTGATAACTTGTATATATACATACATGACGTTTGGCACTTGACAGTGATGGCGTCAGCTGCAATGTTATCGATTTCAGTACTTTATTGGCTCATCAATCTAAGGAGGATATATTTTCTATGCTGTGTAGCTGCTTTCTCTCTTTTATACTTTAAAAACGTATTGAAGATAGGAAAGTATACGGGAGGGTTGTGTTTTGGGCAAATATATATTACACTTTTATCCTCTTATATGGTATTTATACTCTTACAACATGTTGCAATAGAGTATAATATTATATTATAGTTTTCGTTATATGGATATAGGGTTAAACATATATGTATAAATGATCAGGTTGATGAGACGAGCTAAAATTCGAGTGTCCGTTTGTCCGTCCATGCAATCGATATTTTGAGTAAAAATTAAGATATATTAATGAAACTTGATGCACGTGTTTCTTAGCAAAAAAGGGAAATGTGTTCGTATATGGACATAATCGGACTACTGCCACTCCCACAAAAAGTCATTAATCGTAAACCTATAAATTGTCATAACCAAGTGAAGATAGAAAACCGTACTTTGGTACAACTAATAGTGAGGGGGTGGGGGTACAGTACAAATTTGCACAGGACATTTCACTTCAATACATCTTGCGACAACATGAAAATAGATGAAATCGGATGATATCCACGCCCACTCCTCATGTAACGGTTTTGTTGAAAACTACTAAAACTGCAAAAAATCAATAACGAAATTCGTCAGAGGCATTAAATTTTACATCCGAGTTGACACAAAACGGCTTTAGTGGAACAGGTGTCAAAATTGTCATTTAGACAAAATCACATATCGCAGAACCTACTTCAACAATTTCAACCAAATTTGCTACATTAGATTATTTGGACATTCTCATATAACAGTGTGTAAATGGGCAAAATCGGGCAGTAACCACGCTTTCTTCCCATTTAAAATATTAAATTAAATTTTTTGAAAGTTGCTTTGGAAAAACTTTATTTGCATTTTTTTCTTTTACTCATATTTTTCTTTTTTTTATATTTTAAAGCTCCGGAAAATCATTTATATTTGCGATATCCATAAATATATTTACTAGTTCCGCATTAATGTCACCTCCCACACTTCATTTACGCCATGGTATACATATGTGTGTATGTAATGTCTGGTGATACTCAAGTTCAGGGTTCAATTGCCCGTCACAGTATTATAGCACCACGAGAGCACAAAGAGTAAATCGCATTATATGCAAAAGTAGCTCCATCTGTTTCCATTGCTATTATGGCGGCACATTGTTGTTTTTGAAGTCATGCTTATTGTTATTGTTGTTGCATGCCCATTATATGCGGATTTAACAGTTCAGTGATGTCATTTAGTGGCTGCTGCAAGCAAAATCGACCGTCCGATCAACAAACCAAACGGCGAATATGGGCAAAAAAAACTACGCGATGGCAGAGTGTCTAGTAATCGCAGACCGCTGCCGAAGTCGGGAATACTTATGTCTACATATACATATATGTTAACACACATGCCAGACAAACTTAACTTAACTCGAGGCAGACATCGCAGGCACAAATGATTTTGAGTACGACTTATGGACATATGACTGGATATCAGCTTATCTCCCACGTCTGCTTGTAGACGTATGTGCTCGTTAGGTCTACTCTGTATGCGCTCAACTTCGCTCAACTTCAATTTCATAGTCTACTTGATGGTTGCGGCGTCAATAATGGCGCGCTGATTTCTCCTCAACCAACCGCCATATAAATACATACGTACATACATATGTTATACATATTGCCATTGCCACCTGATGTTGCTCACGTGCAAATGTTGTAAGTCAAATTTGCGAGGCGGCATATTGTCAGCGTAGTGTTTCTGTCTCAATTGCCGGGCTGCTTTGCTGGCGATCGGCAGCAGCATCAATTTCAGTTAAAACTTTAGTTCTCAAATTACATGCAACTCTTATATTTACATGCAGAGATGCAGATTTCATACATACATATACAAGTATATATTTTAATTCTGTCTGTTCTGTGTTTTGCAGACATTAAAAGGTATTTAATATGTGTTCTCTAGACTTACACTTTAAATTTTTGTTATTACATATATAAGTAGTATATGTTTGGTTTTTTGTTTATATTCTTCAGATATTTGTGTGACTTATGGAAAATTTCAATCCTACACCAATGTCAGCCTTGTGATTAGCATATCACTTCATTCTTGGCGAAACTTCGG
The DNA here is from genome assembly GCF_042242935.1 of Bactrocera oleae. Lineage (NCBI taxonomy): Eukaryota > Metazoa > Arthropoda > Insecta > Diptera > Tephritidae > Bactrocera > Bactrocera oleae. The sequence continues at coordinate 42,454,775 of NC_091538.1, forward strand.
TTGATCATTGTTATACTCTTAAGTATTATATTGCAAAAGGAGTTCAGCATTCGGAAGACAATTTAATTAATAGACGGTGACTAACAAGGAAACCGCTTTTTATACAATGTACATGAACATGCATAAGCTTCTTTGGTGAAGAAATTTTTATATCCGTATTCGATAACATTTTCGTTTCGAAACAAGAGGTTATACGAAGCTTTGATGAAGGCGGTTATTTCACTTTAATGCACTATCCAGAGAGCTCCTTGCATTGAATTCGCTAAATTTATTTTTGTAAAAATACATTTTTGGAAAGGCAATTATCAAAGATGGAATGGAAACAAATCTATTCGAAAGAGATAATACTATATACATACGTTCGGTTACTCGAATATATATATGTATTTAACTTTTCAGTAGAAAGCTTAAGCATTCTTTTCATTGCCAAAGTGATTCTGAACCGAAATCAAAAAGAAGGGAAATTCCAGAACTGTATGTATATTGTGTTAATTTTTAGGAAGACATTTTGATCTTTTACCAATATACTAAGAAAGTAAGATAAATTTGTTTGTAAATGTAAATTCTTTATTTATTTTTTTAAATCATTTTAATCGCCTTCAAAGTAATCTCCATCTCATTAAATGCGCTTTTGTTGTTCCCGAAACAGTTTGAATAGTATTTTTCTGGCTTAGCTTTCTTTTATTTTAATCTTGTCAAAACGGCGTCTCTGCATTGGCTTTTTGAGTTTGTTGAATAGCCAGAAGTCGCACGGAGCCAAATCAGGCAAATACGGTGGTGGCGAAACGATATGATTCGAGGTTTTGGCAAAAAGTCGCGAAGAACCAATGCAGTATGACATGGAGCATTATCGTAATGAAGGCTGTTTCAGACACACAGCCTAACGCAAAAGACGAATAACGCTCAAATAACATTTTTAGTTGACTGTTTGGCCCGGCGGAAGAAATTTATATCCACACCTCGGGGAATCACCTCACCTTCCTTTTTGATCTTAATCGTATACAGTGTAATATTAACATTGTAAAGTGAAATTATTATGGGGATTAGCAGAACGTATTGACGAATATTATCCATTTTGTTCCAAGCAAATTACAGTATGTTTAAAAATACATAATGTTTTACCGAAAAAACTGATATATATGGGCCGATTTCGACCATTTATTTCGGAATAATATTGAGTTGACTACAAAAGTTTCTCATAAAATCATTAAAAGAATCTCCAAGGAGGAGTGTCCAAGAACCGAAAGCTTCCTTTGTCAACTATGTATATTCGTTAATAAAATACAACCATTTGTTTTAAAGTGTGATCCTCTTTGAGTGTTTTTTATAATGACTCACATCTGACTTCCCGATCTTGTCCTCTTATTGCGATCAGTAGAAAATTTAGATGGCGTGTAACGATACCATGGAACAACACTTAGAAAATCTCAAAATTTATTGTCAAAACACATATATGGTCTGGCCTTTAAAAAAAACAATATGAGACTTTAAATTAATATTTAAAATATCATTTGAGTTACAGGCTTCTAAATTATAGCCGCTCAGCTCAATCAGTTTATCTTTAAACGCTTTTTCTTCCAAAACTACATTTCTAAGATTGGCTGTGTTTGCGACTTAAAGGCAAAAATAATCCGATCACTTTTTATACCCTGAACAGGTTATATATATTTGTCACGAAGTTCGTAACGCCCAGAAGGAAATGTCAGCGACACTATAAAATATGTGTATAAATGATAAGCATTCGGAGCTGAGTCGATTTAGCCAGGTCCTTAAATATGTCTGTAATACGCGAGCTAGTCCCTCAGGTTTTAAGGTATCGATCTGCTCTTTTGCACACGTCCTTTTTTACTCAAGTCGCTGCTCATTTGTCAGAACCGCCGATATCGAATCACTAAAGCATATATCCATACAAACTGAACAATCGGAATCAAGTGCTTGTATGGAAAACTTTTTTATTGGACGAGATATCTTCCCGAAATTCTCATGGATTATTGTTTGAAACAACGATATAATCTCCGAAGAAATTGTATTGATCGGGTTACTATAGCATATAACTGCCATACAAACTGACCTGTGAAGGGTATTAAAGCTCCGTTGCAGTCGAAGTTAACGATTTTTCTGGTTTTTTTTTGCTTAGTTTTTATATATATAATCTGTCCAATGAACTCTCAGTTGCATAAATATTTCTTTAACATTTTTATTTCATAAAGCACATCAGATGTGCTCCTTAACGGAGATATGTCAAGTTTATGTTCTAATTATAAACGACTGATTAGTTCGGCTATGCTGCGATAAGTTGCTCTTCAAAGCCATATACAAGAAATCTAATTCAAATAAGAAATGTTTTGTTTTTCCAAATTGAAAAAGCTAAATGATTTTTATCATGCAGTTATTTGTGTATTACTTTAAATGAAAGTTCTAAAGCTCTAAAAAACACCCTTAATAAATGGTGTATTCCTCAAAAGAATTAAGTTATTATATCTGTTTTAAATTAATTATCATTTAATTGAGTTAAATTGCTTTGCGCACTCATGATTATTTGCATGTTTAAAATGATTACAGTGAAAACTCTTTGAGCATAGCCTTTTTGTCACGTGTCATCGTTCTATGCATATGTACACAGTTATGATAACAATTTTATTCAAAATTTATGGGTAATAGACGCTCCTGCAGACAAAGGTACATCCCCACCTTAGTGAGCGCTTAAATTGGATGAATGGTTGCGAATTCCGTGGACTGGAGGCACTCTGAGCTATTAGACATCGTTTAAGCCTAATTAAAATGGCAACATAGTAAATCAAGGCATACATGGTTATAAAAATTAGGGTCAGAAGTAAACGCGAAAGCCTCTGCATTTCACTGGCAAGTAAAAACAGTGAATTTTAATTAAATATGAACAAGTGAGTGATTAAAATATGAAATTTGCCACTTCTGTAGATGTCTGCGAGTGCTTAATTACATATATACCGTAATTGTGCGTGCAACTATGCATGATTATTGCAATAAAGATAAGAACCTGCGGCTGAGCTCGCGTGTCCAAGCACTTGTCATAAAAGCTGAACATCACCAAAGCAACAAATATGCATATGTGCCCCAACAACTAATAGCACCTGGTTGGCATAGCAGTTAATGGCTTTAAAATTGAAGTAAATGCTTTTCAGTCCGAGGCAGTAATGACGAGAAAGGCAAAAAAAAAGCAAAAAAGGGGAGAAATGAAACAAGGTAATCCAACTTCATTACATTTAAGCACCGCAAAGCGCGCAATGAAGAACACACCTTACAAACCCCAAATGTATATGCGAGTAAACATGTGTTTGAGCGCATCGCGTTTGGGGCTCTCACAGTCAGCGCTTCGTACTGTGCGTGTGCTATTCATGCAATGTGACTTAATTTAATTTAATTTTTTTATTAATTAAACTCAGTGCGTTGCTATGTGTGCCTTCCAGCACTATTTTTTATGGAAGTGCTGTTGCTAACTGCCACGCACGCCTACAATTACTATTAACCCATAGCCGTTATTTATATGCATGTCCTCCTTCTCATTGCCGAGTCACTCATTAGTGTATATCTTCGCGCAATTAACGAAAATTATAAATGAAAAGTCACACCGTTGTGTCCGTTCCTGTGCGGCGCCCCATTCGACTCAGTTGGCCACAGCCCGTTAACACATTTGGGACCCGCCTTTCATATTCACACACACCCGGCGTTCATATGTTCATATATGTATGTGTGTGTGCGTGTTGTCGTAATTATATTAAGTATACTCGAATTTGTGGTTCTAGCGGCCTGTTAATGTCACTCCAAGTGTCAATTTTTACATATGAGGAATTAAGCAACTGTTACACCTTAAATGCTCGTACTGTGCACTTCCTACTTTTTGACATATCTAAATGTAAGCAAATTATGTCTGTAATTCTGTATACTTAAATATGTAATTAATTTAAGTTGCATTTTATCCCTTATATAGACGGGTGATATCATAAATTATAGGCATAGAGAAATGTGAAATGATAAGCAAAAAGTAGGGACGACAGGTGCTCCCGCTTTGTTTGGGCAGAATATTGTGTTCGGGCAGGTTCAAAAGTTTCCAACATTTCTATTAGTTGTTAAACTTAATCCGCAAAAGTCACAGAGAGACTTCAAATCTGTCGGATTGTTAGATATAGCATTTAGGATGTAAAAGAATAAATGAAAAAATTGTCTTCGCATAGTTTAACGGCAATCGACTAGGTCTAGGAAGTTTAAGGAAGATTGTACTATAAATATAATATCAATTTTTTGAAATATAGCTATAATCTGTGTATCGATCTCAATGGTCCCTATGTTGAATATTAAAACCGAAATTTGACAGAGACGGCTTTTTTTTTTTAAACGACACAACCTTATAACCAAGTTAATGAGTAATATTCTTTTTCCAGTTTTCTTTCTCTCTTTCTGAAAATTGATAAAATGGATTCGGCTGAATGCGGAAATTGCGCGGAGAATTACCTTTGCGAATTCCCAGCTTTAAGCCGGTTGAGATGGGATATCCTCTACGACTCCCAACGTTCCAACTTGAGAGACATTGAGGATCAGGGGTGAAAATAATCAGTTTTTTTAACCAAATCGACAAAGTTGCTGTATAAGGCTCCACTCGGGAGTTTCCAACTTGGCAAAAGTTTCTTCTAAAATATCTACATAAAAATATTGTGTTAATGTGAGATATGGAATCACTTACGGGGGACTAATTTCCTAGAAAGTTACAACTCTTAAAGTGATAACTACCATTTTCTAAACGCTAACGCTTTAGTAACCGGTGAGTAGCAAGTTTGCTGAAACTTCAGCTACTAAACCAGCGAACTTATTTACGACTTCACCGAATAAAGTGGTGGAACATAACGAGCATGCAAATGTGCTATTTCTAAACTAGAAATAATGTTGCACTAAATTTCCACTATTTGCTTCACGGCCAACTGCATAAAGTAACCGCTTTTACGAGGTAATTCTGCGGCAAGTATGCGTCCTTCTTATTAGCTGCCACTACCACTGCAGTTGTGACTCAAGAGCGCCTCAGACTGACAAGCAGAGAGAAAGAGAGAGAGAGAGAGCAAGAGATTAACGGCGTAATGTCAGCAAAGTGGTGACATAATTACTGTCAAGGTAATCAACATGTGTGTGTTGAAGACCCTACACGACCACACAAACACACATATGTGATACATGCGTTCGTTAGGCAGCTTATGCAAGCAACTAAAACGGCGAACGAAATGCTAAGTTGGTCAAACTAGTGGCAGACGAAAGTGTGACGAAGTTTTCTACACACTTGCGCACATCTTTGAGATGCAATATACTCGTACGTGCCACTGCACAAGTATTGGAGCGCAACTTGCTGGCGAGCACTGTTGCGCGTTGCGAGTAAACATCGGCAGCATTTTAGCACAAGTTGACCTTTAAGTTGTGCATACGCCAATTTCCCCAAGTGGCTAAAGTTTTGCCAGCAACTTTATGTGTCTTGTGTAGTTGCTCGATGTACCGCAATGTACACACCACACACATGCGCACACATATGCGTGCGTGCGCAGTGAAGCACGATGTAACTAGTTGGCTGCTAAGAAAACGCAAGGAATGCTAAAAGGCAAATATGCACCCAAACACACGCACCCTGCAACGAGTCAAACCACAAAATGCAATTTTCGCCCAAAAGTTTCAGCTTTGCTTGCAAAGTGACATAGTTTCTGGTCTCTTTCCACCAACGGTTGCACTTGTCGCTGTTTCCGCCGGGTCCGTTGTCGTCGATTGTTGCATGCAGCCAGTTATGGTGGCGCGATTTCAGATGGCAAGCCAAAGCGCAGCCCCTCTTACCCCTTTGGCTATTTGCTGACTTTCCCTACATTACATTACTAAACCTTAGGTAAGCCACCACATATATTTCTATATATATGCTCGTAGCATGTGTGTGCCGCAGTCAACATGTAGTCCTTGTGTTAATAGTATTTGAGTTGCAATGCAGTTGGTGACCCTAAAGTGCACCAACCACTGCTGTATGTGTACGTATATGTAAGTGCAAGTGGCGCCATCAGGTGGTAAATGTTCGAAACTCATTTATCCAAAGTGCATCATGGCGGCAATGCTAACGCTATGCAATGCCACCAACCTATGCAAAGAGCCACCACAAATACGCAAATAAGTTGATTACCTTTTTTGCATTTCAGACGAGGGGGGCGAATACGTGCGCCTACAAACACACACACACATACCATACATAAGCACACATATATATGTATTAGGGTGGAGAAATTATTTTTCCTCAGATACGGTGAATATATCATTCGAAATGACGCAAATGAGATATTTTATGATTTTGAGCCGCTATTTTGTGAACAAATTTAAAAAATTGTGAAGACAAGAAAAAAGATTTACTTGATTTCAATCGTTCAGTTTATATGGTAGCTATATGCCATAGTGGTCCTATCCAAACAATTTTTTTGGAGAATGTAACTGGTGATCCAAGTAGTGGTACTTTTAAATAGCCTTTTTTTTAACAGATCGCGTGTGAGTTGTGTCAAGCTGTCACGTTATAATTCACAATAATTAAAATTCACATTCTGTAAAGAATGTGTTTCGCGCGCTTCGCTTAACTTATAATCAGCATACTATACGCAAAACATCACCCATCTTAAGGCCCAGCATTCATGATTGGATAATATTCGACTGAATAGAGCACGTGTGAAGAAAATATAGCGGCCGAGAATGTACACTAAGACCGTGGAGAGGCTATTCGGTGTCATTCGCAGCAACTTGGACGGACGCATGGAACGACGTGGCGCATTTAACGACGAGTTCTTAAATTTAAAGCGCACAAAATATAGCTTATGCAAGAATTGAAGCCACTTGATCCGCCCAAGCGAGGTCGCTTTGATTTATGGGCACTTAAAAAGTTCCAAGAAGATCCGACGTTTTCGAGCCAAATTTTGTTCAGCGATTAGGCCCATTTCTAGCTCAATGGATATGTAAACAAGCGAAATTGTCGCATTTAGGACTAGGGGCAAACTAAAGAGAGTCATTTCATCCAGCAAAAAAAAAACGGTTTGGTGTGGTTTGTGGGCCGTTAGCATCATCGGTCCATATTTCTTCAAAAATGATGCCGATGAGAACGTAACCGTCAATGGCGACCATTATCGCGCCATTATAACCGAATATTTGATGCCTGAAATTGAAGCTCGTGATCTCGGCAACATTTGGTTTCAACAAGACGGTGTCACTTCCCACATTTCGGTGAGCAAATAATTTCACGTATTTGGCCGGTGGACACCAGGATCGTGTGATATCACACGGTTAGACTTTTTCCTGTAGGATATGTAAAGTCATTAATCTATGAGGGCAACCCTGCTTCCAGCCAGGCTTGGAGCAAAACATCATGAGTGTCATTCGCCAGTTACTAGTCGAAATGTTCTTTCGAATGATAATAAACATTCGCCAATAAATTAGAAATTTCTGTGTTTTTTTTCTTTAAAAAAGTAAGGAGCGTCGAAATGGATAACCCTTTATTATTGCTAAAAATATATATGTTGATTTGATGAGTTTTCACAAAAATAAGCTAAAATTTTGTTAACCAATATGCAATTTCCTCAGGTTTAATTCAGCTTAACTGCAAACGAGACCACAGTAGGGTCGTAAAATATCATATTATGCCAGATAAGAAAATATGGTAATCTTACGAGTTACCCGAATACATCGATTTATCTGTTTCTCTGTTCCATTTTAAACTAAGAGAGTTGTCCTTTTTCAACTTTTACAATTATATAATATTATATAATTTTTTTCTTTGCTGGTGTCCATCTTTGACGAGCGCTTACAACGTACGTATGACATGATGCGACACGTAACACTAGTACTATGGACAATAACGCCATCTCTTAGATAAAAACCGAAGGAACTTTTTACTTGAACCAATATGTATGTGCATGATATATTTTCAATGAAAAAAGTTTTCTATACAAGAATTTGATTTTGATCAGTCAGTTTGTATGGCAGCTGTATGCTATAAGTTAGTAGTCCGATATCGGCGGTTCCATCAAATGAGCAGTTTCTTGTGAAGAAAACGTTGTGTGTAAAATTTTATATCGATACCACAAAAACTGAGGAACTAATTCGGGTACATACAGACTGACGATGATGATATGATATTTATGAGTAAGAACAATCCAGACCTTGTTTGTAGATTCTTAAATTCCCTACAATATTAAGTACTAATTTTTACTATACAATAGTTTTTTAAAATTAATTACACACCCATGCATATTTATATGGGAAATAAAAAAAAAAATAAATAAATAAATAAAAAAACGGTTAATATTAATACAAAGATTTCAAATTTTAGGGATTTTTTTTCGTAATTTCGAACGATTATTTCACGGTATGTAAAAAAAATAAATATTAAACGTTTTTTGTTGGCTCACCCTAATATGTATGCATACAGTTCAGTAAAACTCTTTGCATTAATTTGACTAAAAAATGAGTAAAATAAAGGCGAGAAGCTAAGCAGTTCGATGTGCAGTTCACGTGCTGCTAAAATGTTTAGTTGTAGAGCTTTAACATTTTACTTGCGAAAAATGCCAGATGCATGTATTGCATATAAAATGCTATTAGGTCAAGGCAAACAGCAAGTGGCTGCTTGCAACACCTTCTAGCTCACTGTGATGTCGTTAAAGAGGAAATAATTTACTATGCCCTTTAATATACAACATTGTAGTAAAAAATTGCAATATTCTACTCATTTTTGTTATTACTAAGCTATTAATATCAAAGTTGTTTTTAGGGTATCTTCTTTCTTAAAAAATAATACTTGATAGGATAATATAAGAGGAAGCTGGTTTAATTAATACTTGTTCAAGATTGCGTGGCAACAATCTTAGTATCCAGGCGATACACAGAATTGGCATATCAATATGATTGGAAAACAATAAGTCAGAAGAGGTTTACAAAATCATCTGGAATTAGTTCCAAAGAAAATTCTATATTTCAAAGACCTAATTCACTTTGATTTCTATATTTTAAATCAAGAACAAACGATGTTGGCTCTAAGGTTAGTGATAATATACTAAAAATTGCCTGCAGTGTTGGAGCTATATATCTGTCAACAACTCAGTCATTCAAGGAAGATCAACTTATTTATAGAACATACACATCTCAGCTATTTAAACATGATTATATATTGGAAATACATTCAAAGCATTGGGTATAACCGAACATTTTATACTCTCCCCACTTACAAAGATTAAAGCAGGCGAAATGCCTTCGGGTGTTGGTAAGACTTTATTTTAAAAATGTTGCGACAGAATTCAACATTCATTATCGAAATCGTGAATGAATTACAACAAAATTTGGTATTTCATTAAATTAAATTCACCTAGTTTTATTGATATATTTCACTTCGCATCAGATGCATTTGATAACAAACTCAACCGAAGAGGTTAAATATAATACATTGAGTTAATGTGGAAAACGTCAATCATTTGATCGGAATTCATTAAATAATATTAGGGATATGAGGCTTAGATCAAGATCTAGACAAACTTCATTTATATTTAGCGCTTAACCACATAATTTTTAGGAAAACTTGTCTACTTAATTTAATTAAAATATCATACATTTATACCAACCTAAACTTTTTAAAGTCAGCTGAATTCACTTATTGTCGGAGTTAGACTATAGTATTGTATAACCAATACTATACGTTTATTGAATTTTTCTTACGATATCTTATATATTGACCGGTATATACTGTGTCAAGCCCATCGGAAGTTTGAAAATATTATATTAGGTATATGAGCTAATAGAAGTGACCCGATTGAACGCATTTTTGACATACAGACATAATATAATCAAGAATGGGTTCTCTCCTCACAATTCATACATACCTTTTAACTATTCACTTAATTTGAAAATTACCCAAATATTTTCTATTTAATTCGTTTCACTAAAAACATTTCCCTTCAAACTAATAAATAAAGTTCTTACACAAATTAAGGAACGTGTTTTACAATTTACATGCTGTTCTATGCTTCTTCTTTTCAACTCAAACGAATTACGTCGCAAGATGGCGGTATACCACAATTTGTTTTTGTAGCAATTGCCGAAAAAAGTAACAGTAAATACTTTTCGTAATCTTGTATTTTATCATTAGCAGATATTCTTATACAAGTATGTATCTTCTAAAAAACTCTAGTCTAACTAAATATATTGTTTCAGCTAGTATATTTAATAATCTGATAAATCATAAGGCATTTTATTAAAAGGGTCTTGTCCGCACGAGAACATTCAGTTTAATTTTTACAATAATTATTTACTCGCATAACTCCACCGCATTCACCGCCCTACTTTGTAGCTCACCACTACGTATGAGTAATGCACTCATCTCGGTGTTTGGCTTGCTTTCCTTGCATTTTATTGCTATTATCATCTTTCTTCGCTACCACAATTAGCACAGCAAGTTTTACTGCGCTTAAGTTGCTTTTTAGCCTGGCTCATCGTATTTCATCATCAGCAGAAGCGGCGTCAGCGGCAGCAGCAGCAAGCAATCTTCTCGTAGCCGCCTTTTAGCTACAGCAGTTGATCTCGTCGGTAATCTTAAAAGCCAGAAAATTTTCTTGGCATCACATTGCTTGTTGGCTTGCGTGCTAAAGCTGATGTTACTGTTTGTTGTCGTTACAGGCAATTAGCTGTATGAAAATATTATATTTTAGTTGCAGGAAAATTTATACCGGCAATATGGTGAGTTTATGTTAACTGATTTATTGTGCGTTTTTAATGCTGCACGAGAAAGCCAGAACAGCACAGCGCTAACTAGCTTCTAACGAGTATCAAATATTTTCGACTTTCTTTAATTTAACTAAATTTCTTGCTTTTTAAATTTCAGCAATCTCAGTAGAGTTTTAAATCCAATCATAAAACACTAGTTTACTTGATTTTTATTTACTCGACGATTTTCCTGAATTGCCACCAACCCGTTATGTCCTCAGGAAAACATTACTTAATTTCATTTTGTAAGATATTGTGATTTTAATTAAAACATTGTCGAACACGAAGAGAATTAAATCAAATTCGTTACGACGCAACAAATTCAATATAAAAACACTTGCAGATGTCTACCAAACATCCATATAACAGCTGTACCTATGGAGACAGACTTTGTTCGTTAGGATGCGACACATATACATTATTCACAGGCTTATAATATGTACATATAAATACGAAACCGGTCGGATAAGTACTTTGCCTCACTACCGCTCGCAAAGTTAATTTACTGTCGTTTAGTACATTTTCATAGAAAGGCAGAAGAGCAACACCGCAGTGACATCAAATAGCGATTGAATGATGTATACGGTGACTTTTCTCCTTTGATGGTCCATCTCAAAAATTGTTTAACAAGTTTTAACGTGGTCTCACGTAGTTTTTGAATAGCTGAACCCAGGTGAATAGCTGTACGTCTTCCATGGAGGAGAAACAAGTGTTTTTTAACTATGAAAATGCACCGAATCGTACCTTCAATATAACCGAAATTCATCCATTACATTTTCCACGAGAATTTATTTTAGTTCCAAAATAGTTTTTTTTTTTCTATCAGGGCTGAAAGTTAAGTCGAATGAGGAGATTATCGCCGCCACACAAAATGTATTTTACAGACAAGGTAAAGAAAAATCGCCATTTTTCTAAATTTTTCTTTTTCTTGTCGGACCGCCCTCGTAGGTGCAGACATATGTAAATTAATATGCAACACATTTTGTTAAATAATTGCTGTAAACATTTCGAGAATTTCAAATGCAGTTGGTAATTCATTGTAGTAAAAGATGTTTTTGTTGTTGTTTTATATACGAGATGTTTCACACTGAGCACATATCAATTGTTTATAATTATTAAAAGTTTTAAGTGAGCAGAATTTCGAAATTTAGTAGATCCGCTTTGCAGCAGGGTATTCAACGTGGGGAGTGCGGGTATGAATTAAGTCACATTGCACACTCTCATACATATTTAACACTCCCAAATCGGCAATTTGTTATAGTTTAGAAAATCGTGAGAGGTAAGAGTATTTTAATTAATTAAAAGTTAGCTCTCGAAGTTCACTTGATTATTAGCAGAAATGCAAATTGCAAAAGCAGTTTATGAAGTCATATCAGCAGTAAGCAGGAAACTAGAGAACAGTTGCCGATTTAGATATGTATATACTACATACTTGTACTAATTTTATAGTATTATAATTTCGCACTGAATGTCAAATTTGTGTATTCTTTTCTCAGCATAGTCTCCGACCGGGTTCTTATTTCCTCAGTTTGTGCACTTTACAATGATAAGTGCAGAACAAAAGAAAGGAACAGTTGTAAAGAAACGCTTATAGCAACGAAAGAAATTAACTCGATAAAAAATCGTTAACCGGTTGTTTAATATCAATCGAACCGTTGTTCATTGACATTTTAGTACATTTTTCTCATTTCTCGTTATAAGAGAAACCAGGAAAGAAAGAAAATAACTCGATCCATACACATTGCGCCGAGTTACTTTTATTTTAGTTCTCTAGCAATATATATTAAACTCAAACGGCATAAATCGTTGAAGAAATATCGGAGAAAGATTAGGTAAACTTCAGAAATTTTTTGTGCTTAGTGCCCATTTGATAATCAATAGTTTTAAAATTAAACAAGTAAGGAAGGGCTAAGTTCGGATGTAACCGAACATTTTTTACTCTCGCAAAGTCAAATGGTATACTCGTTTGGGATTTCTTTGTGGATTGACTGATATTTTCGGTAGAAGGTCAACTATAGGCACTGGGATCCACATATTTAGTACTTAGGGGTTTGAACAGTTTTGGTCCGATTTAGACAATTTTTGGCTGCAAGGTGGCATACTTTAATTGCATTATTTACGCAAAGTTTTACCCCGATATAATCATTGTTACCTGATTTGCATAGTGGAAAGTGAAAGAATCAGATGGAATTGAAAATGGTGTTACATGGGAAGTAAGCGTGGTTGTAGTCCGATTTCGCCCATTTTCGCACTATAACATAGAAGCATGAAAAGAACGTTATGCACCGAATTTGGTTGAAATCGGTTGAGCAGATCTCAAGATATGGGTTTTCACCTAAAAGTGGGCTGTGCCACGCCCACTGTCTAATTTGGAACACGGTTCCTATAAAGCCAATTTATACCATCTCAGAGATAAAATTTAATGTCTCTGGCGTGTTTAGTGCTTGATTTATCGCGCTTTTAGTAGTTTTTAACAGTACCGTTATATGGGGAGTGGGCGGAGTTGCCACCCGATTTCAACTATTTTCACACCGTCAATAGAAGTGCTAAAAACATTTGCTTCTAGTGAATTTTGTTGTTATAGCGTTAGCGGTTTAGGAGATATGCACATTAAACCTATTAGAGGCGGGACCACGCCCACTTTTTAAAAAAAAGTTCTTACTGCAGATGCCCCTCCCTAATGTGATCCTGTGTACCAAATAACAGTCTTGTATCTTATTGCGGAGCTTAGTTATGGCAAGTTATTTGTTTTTGATTAATGGCGTTTTGTGGGCGTGGCAGTGGTCCGATTACGCCCATCTGCAATACCAACCGTCTCACGGTACCTAGAAACATGTCTACCAAGTTTCATAAAGATATCTCAATTTTTACTCAAGTTAGAGCTTGCACGGACGGACGGACGGACAGACGGACGGACGGACAGACGGACGGACGGACAGACAGTCACCCGGATTTCAACTCGTCCCTTCATCCTGATCATTTATATATATATAACCTTATATCTAACTCGATTAGTTTTAGGTGATACAAACAACCGTTAGGTGAACAAAACTATTATACTCTGTAGCAACAGGTTGCGAGAGTATTAAAAAGTATTTTTTCGCTGGAGCTTTTTACACTCATGCAACATGTTGCTACGGAGTATAACAGCTTTGTTCACCTAACGGTTGTTTGTATCACCTAAAATTAATCAAGTTAGATATAGTCTAACGTCTGACGAGACGAGTTGAAATCCGGACTGTCTGCCCGTCCGTCCGTCTGTGCAATCTGTAATTGAGTAAAAATTAAGATATCTTTATAAAACTTAATTTTCTGACACCGTGCGAAAGTTGATATTGCAGATGAGCGTAACCGGACCATTGCTACGCCCACAAAACGCTATTAATCGAAATCCTATAAAGTGCCATAACTAAGCCCCACAATAAGATGCAAAACTGGTTTTTGGTATATGACGGGCATATGTGGTTTTAAAATTTTTTTTGAAGTGGGTGTGGTCCTGCTCTCTAATAGGTTTATTGTACATATCTTCGAAACCATTCAAGCTATTATAACCGAATTCGATGAGGGCATACGTTTTTAGCACCCATACCGACAGTAAAGTGCGATAAATCTATAAGAAAATGCGCAAGAAAGTTAAAATTTTACACCTGCGATCATAAAATTGGGTCAATACTACCTTTATCTCCTATATACCTAATATACGATCTTCAAACTTCTGCTTGGCTTATACTACTTTATATATCAGTCGAAATGTAAGATATCTTAGCAAAATTAACTGAACGGATAATATTAGATATAATATTTTAATCAATTTAGGTAGCTAAGCTTTCTTAAAAATTATGTGGTTTAACGCTTAATATGAATGGAATTGGGTTAGACATAGTCCAAATCTCATGTCTCTAATGAATTGAATTCCGATCTCGGTTTCACGTTTTTGCACATCAACTCAATATAATAAATTTATCCTCTTCGGTTGAGTTAATAATATAATTTTCATTAACGCGAAGTAAAATATAGCCATGAAACTAAGTGAGTATATCAACTTCAATATAAGTTAATAAGATGCCAAATGTGATTATGATCCATTCACGATTTCCTGAACATTTTTAAAATAAAGTCTTGCAAACTCATAAAATTATTTCCCCGGCTTTAATTATTGCAAGTTGCAAAAGTATAAATTATTCGGTTGCACCAGAACTTAGTACGTCCTTACCTGTTTAATACAAAGTTTTGTCAAAACCTGAGAATATTTTAACGCCTTTGAGCCTCCTAAATTGCGTGAGTGTAAAATGTTGGATTTTAAGAATTGTAAAATTATATTTAGTTAAGATTTTCTGGATTACAAAATCCAAACAAAAATAATTATTCAAATATAATTCAATAATTTTTTAGTGCATTATTTAGTGAATAATTAGTTAAAATATTTTCGAGGATATAATGCCGTTAAAATCCGAAAATTGGTAAGATATAATATTATGTAACGATTTTCTTTATTATAGTGGTTTTTTGTCAAATATATCGTTAAATGTGTTAATTTTCTTTATAAAATTGCGTAGAGAGGTCAGACTTTCTCCTAGCTGTAAGCTGTGCAGCTGCACCCGAACCTAGCCGTCTATTGCTTCTTCATGTCTTCGACCGGAAATTGCTGGAGTGCAAATCGCTTAGATTTTGCTCAATTACTAAAAATTTATATTAGAGAAAATAGCAGCCTATTTATTTGATTGCACATTTCCCAATGAAGTACTACATCATATAATTATCCCTATTTTTTGTTGTTCAGCGAAATCCAACAATACCCAAGCAAGATTATAGGTTAACCGAAATGTCGCATTGCTTGCGGTGTTAGCGGCAATGTGCCAACAGCCGACAACTATGCCATTGCAGCAATAGAATACTAGCATTAAGTGCAACATAGCTATGACACGTGCGTCTGATGTTGTAGCAACAGCAACAACAACCAACTATTCGTATAGCCTAAGGTGCCATCAATAAACGCCGCAGCGCTTTATTCTAGCAACTGGACTGCGGTTTACGTGCAGCTAGTATGGACATCGCGTGGCCACATGCGTGTGAGGATGAGTATATGTGTCAGCCACCGCAAAGCGACAGCCAACGACCAACATCTGCTGCCGATTATGCCGATGCTGCGCTTTTGAGGTCGCAGTTTGTAGCTGCTTACGACAGTAAGCTCTGACACTTGCATTTATCCCAGCTACTACCAGGGCAAAGGGGCGGTGGCATAGCGTCGTGCTGCCACCAAATATGTGTGCAACTGCAACCGAAAGTTGCAGAAATTTCAGTAGTCGTGATAACGACAAGAGCTATTTAAGCATTACGTGCTTCAATTGACGCCAATCACTGGGCGATCTGGCTTGGCCGCTGTAAGGAGAGTAAACCATTTTGCTGACAATGTGGCTCAATTCGCTTTAGGACTCTAGATGAACATATACATATGTAGCTGACGCTGCCAGGACGAATATGATTTTAAATGAACTGCATACGGAAGGGAAGTTGGTGTATATTGTAGTATCCTAGATAACATACTTCCAAAGTTAAATTAATGGTGTAAACTTATTTGAAACATAACAAGTTCGTACTAAGAAATTTATTTTTCATACAGAATCATAAAATCATGCTACTCATCCAGTTCAGATTATATAATGGATGTTATAGGTTTTGCTTAGGATTTGGATATAATTTATTAGGGATCCCCACAAAACTCTCTGAGCTTCATTATGTGTGTTATTTCCTTAAGTTTGTGTCAACATTTGTATCAATGGAGAGCTAGTCATCATTATCTTGTCCACACTAAAACTTTTAAAAAGAGTATTGCTCAACAATGCTACCTTTTAAATTCCGAAACAAAAGATATAATTTTAGATATTTTGGCTTTTTCTTTCCAGAAGAAAAATTAGTTTTATTTTCTTTGGTCACTGGGATTATGATAATTATAATTAAAATTAAAAATCTAATTCTACAGATTGATAAATACTTCACGATCTAAAATGATTAACTCATATCATTGACACCACAAATCAATATTTTAAATAAACTATTTAAATTTAAAGCCAAAATAAACAAATATCTCTTTTTAAAATCAACAAATTCAAAGGAAATCAATGAAGAAATAATAAAAAATATTCACGAATCTTACCCCCTCTAAATGAATAAATACCTGAAAACCCCCTACCATGTTGACTATAGGCGTACAATAATCCCAGTGACCAAAGAAAATAAAACTAATTTTTCTTCTGGAAAGAAAAAGCCAAAATATCAAAAATTATATCTTTTGTTTCGGAATTTAAAAAGTAGCGTTGTTGAGCAATACTCTTTTTAAAAGTTTTAGTGTGGACAAGATAATGATGACTAGCTCTCCATTGATACAAATGTCGACACAAACTTAAGGAAATAAAACACATAATACTATATAGTTTCAGTGATACGTTCCAGTTACTGTACGCCAAGTATACTTTGCGCACTCGAAGAGGCGACGATAACTACCAGTATATCCGTCAGTTTTAGCGTTTCACAGAAATTTTCATGCGGCAATTCTTTAAGTTTTTACGCTTCCTACGTTTGCGTCTATCTTTCGTTACCATTAATGATTGTTTATGCCACCGATTTACATTATCTGCACAAGAAGCTCACTTTACTTACCATATAGTAAGTAAGTATATATTCGTCAAAAATCTATCGAACACCGAGTTGCTCTTAAACAAGATGCATAGCTTTAAGCTAGTCGGAAAAATTCGGCTCTCCATACAGATTTCTTTTTCACGATGTGCGTGTGTATATGCTGTGCCAAAGTGCAGTGACGTTGCATGAGAAGATAAGTCACATAAATGAGAGCCTTGTATAAAAATGTTTAAAAAACGTGACTGGAAAATTTCACTCTTCAACAATCAGCGTCTCTACTGTGGCCGGATGCGGAAGTGTAAGAAATTCGTGACCTGCAAGGGCAGAAGAGAGTTCGACAAAATAAAAAAATATTTTCCAATTTCACTATTTTAAATTAACTTAATTTCTAGTTTACATTTTGTAAGTCAAAGAATCGAACCACAAGGATATCATGCTTTATGTAATATGTATGCTATGCCACGCCTTGACCTCATAAGCGAAGTCAGATTCCCTGCTTCTATATATATACGACACTTGATTTTGATCGGTCAGTTTGCATGACAGCTATATCATATAGTAGTCCGTTTCTACAAATGAGCTGCTCTCGGTACGATATCTCAAAAACTGCGGAACTAGTCGCGATTCAGCTCTTCACGTCAGTTATATACATATATATATTTAATATGGGCTCCAACATTTTGTTCTGGGTATTACAAACTTTGTGGCAGACTTAATATAACCTGTTCGGGGTTTAAAAATACATAACTGGTAAGCCGTTTCTATTTACAGATACTAAATATAACCTGTTCATATATTACATATTGATACTATTTTCGCACAAGCGTATGCATATATAAATTACCGAACTATGGTATTACTCCATAAGAAGTATAACACACTTTTATGCAATAAAATACTGCCGAAGTATCAACATACTCTCAAAATTGTTACATTGATATTGAGCATAAAGCGTGTATAAATTTTCAAGCTAACGAACGATTGGTTCGTGAGGCCATGAACGTTCAAATGAGACTGCAGTGGGAGAGCAAAAAAATATCCTCATAACCATTTTGGGTTGTTGTAAAAGAGGATAAAGATAGACAGACGGCACTCCAAAGATATCAAAGAAACCTTTTTAGTATACTGTTCATGAATATTTGGGTATGCAAAAGCTCTGTGCAAAGTCGGTCGGTTCATTAACTTAAAGAGATCAAAAACTGGCTTTCAATTGCTACGCATCCACCGTGTTCCCCGGATCTAACTCAAGCGACTGCTTCTTGTTCTGAGACCTCAGGGGAAAGCCGATAGGTTGGAAAATGTTGGAAGAACTTGGCTGCCTATATCCTACTAAATATCACAAGGTTCACCAAAAACCGATGTCTATATATAACATAATATATTATAAGTGTCTATAGTTCCTAATTCAGACTTATATTCCTTCTTCAGAAAAAAATTTTAACAAGAAATATGCTAACTGATATTAAAAGAGTTCTAGGAGGGCTGCACGTTTAATTTGTGCTGTTTCACATAGGATGATTTATATAATTTTTCTTTTTCATAAAACAGTTAAAATATATTATTAAAACCAATTATTATACGTTAGTATGAGATTTAGGTGAATATTCTGTGTTCAACTTGAATGGAGAAATACTTACAAATACGGCAATGACAGCAATTACACTGGAGCGTCTCGGAAAAAGTAGATTTTCGGTGCCACTAATCCGAAATAGTGCTGGATCATCCGAATCAAAAATTAAAGGTTCACTCGATAGTTCATAGTTTTCCCCAGGTAACGACGAGAAGGATTTTTAATATTCCAACTTTAAATAATTGGAGAAAACTTTTAAGGAAAAAACTAGATTTTCAGCGAAAAAACGGTTAATATGTGGTTGTAAAATGAAAAATATTAATTATGTGAAGACACCGCGCATATATTTTATAGCAATTGGTCAGGCCAAAACTAAGGTTTAAAAAATGATTATATTTTAATTTTGTTTTTATTGTGTTATTTAATGAATACAAGTCTTACAATAATTTATTCCAAATGACTTCCACCCTAAATATGAAACAAAACTTTTAATCCAACAGATTGCAGCATGCATATAGCTATATAGTAAGAATTGGTGTGAAACAATTCGGGTATAGTTGTGATGTGATAACTTTATTCTGTTTTCCATTTTTGCAGTTGCAGACAATTTTTGCTTCAAAATCTTACCTCTAATCTGCTGAAACTGCGTTTAATATTCCCAGAGTTGTAAGTACCCAATTAAGTGACATTACTAACACATTGCTCAGCCGTAAAGCCTCGGTTGTCAGGCTACCGGAAATTCAAAACCACAAACGGTCAAATAATCCACAACCATAATGACTCGCTGACTCGCTGTTTGACTCGGCCAGCCAGTACTACCATTCCTATGGCCAGTACGGCGGCAACGCTGACATAAAAGAATTCACTCTCTCATCGCCTCAAACACCGGGCGCTGGTTGGCGCTTCAGGTGCTGGCAATTGCAGCCGGAAATTGCGCTGATGGCGTCGGCATTAGCACGGCTACACCATGGACGACCGCCTGAGTAGCAGCACTTGCCATACCGTACCACACACTAAGCGTGCTTAACACAACTACATCGGTTTCGTTGATGAAATGCCGCATGCCACTTGCTGCATTTCGCATGCAGCAACAACGCGCAAATGGAAATCACCTCTCGACTTAACTTAGTTGGCCAGTTGGTGGGGCGTATTAAGGTGCAAGGAAATGCAACCTTAACAATACGGAAATGTGGTTAACTATTGGCTGCTTTGGTGGTTGACTGGCATATGACGACAGCTAACCGCAACGGAGTGACGATGAAATGCTTTGTATATATGTAGGTATGTGTCTGTGAATACGTGTGATTTCTGGCTTGCCAGGCGTAAGCCATCAGTTACCAATCAGTGCACATATTGATATGAGGCTGCCGTTATGCCGGTTGCCGACTGCAAAGGAAATTGTTGATTTTCACATCAAAGGTACGGCACGGTACCGCAAATTATAGGAGGGGACACAATTTTTTCGAATGTTCCATTAATTAGTATGTTCGCCATTTCCGTCATACTTGGAGAATTTTGATTTTGTCTTATGTTTCCATTATAACAGAATGCATTTTTCTAAATAAGTACGGCACTCATAACATATAGAAATTTTTTGGTATGGATCTACCATTTATCGAATATCTAGCTTTGACGGTTGACTTACACTGAATATGTTTCTTGACACCATGAGAAAGTTGATATCGCAGATGGTCGTAATTGCACCATTGCCATGTTCACAAAACGCCATTAGTCGAAAACATTTAAAATTCCATAACTAAGTTCCACAATAAGATAGCGAATAGAAGCTTCTCTAGCTTCCAACATTTTTTAAAAGTAGGTGTGGCCCACCCTTGCACATATCTGCAAAACTTCTAAAGTCACATCAACCATATGTGCTCTGAATAAATGTTTTTGTTATCTCTTCCGACAGTGTGATAATCTAATAACTTTGATTTTAGAACCGATTTGGTGCATTAGGGCTTTATGAGAACTGGTATCAAAATTGGACCCACTTTTAGGTGAAATCACATATGTTATATCAAGACCTACTCGACCAATATCAACCAAATTCAGTACATCAAATTACCCTGATATTCCAATATTGCGCTATTAAAATGCGCGAAATCGGACTACAACCACGCCTTCCTCCCATATATCACAATTTTAAATCACATCTGATTCTTTTAATTTCCAGTATACAAATCACCCACCAGTGACATCATTGGTGATGGTATATGACGTATCTTTACGAAACTTAGAAAGCATCTTCTTCTGTTAATAATATGTGGTAATGCTCAAATTAGCTAAAATCCGGTCAATACTACCCCTATCTCCCATATAACTAATATAAGATTTTAAAGATGGAAAGATATTTTAGTACCGGCCGCTTGGTTTATGCTGACAATTTTTTCTCCACGCTCGATATCGCGCGAGTTCTGGTGAATCAAATAACAATTGTTATACACGAGTTCATGAGCCCTGTTTGCTCTCTATAAAGGTGATTTGTCCGAAGAAGAACAAAGCGACAATATTGCTGTCTACAATGCATTATACGTACTTGCGATGTATACACAACTGAAAAAATTCCTCTTTACTCCGATCGTACAGTTAATATGTCAGCTATATGCTATAGAGATCCGATCTAAACAATTTCTTCGGAGATTACATTGTTGCCTTGAAAATACTCATATCTCGGCTAATGAAAACTCTTTCCATAAAAGCCCTTTTTTCAGATCGTTCAGTTTTTATGGCAGCTATATGCTATAGTGGTTCGATATCGGCCGTTCCCACAAATGAGCAGATTCTTAGTAAGGAAAGGACAGGTGCAAAATTTCAGATCGATAGCTTTAAAACTGAGGGACTAGTTAGTATATATACAGACAGACGGACATGGCTAAATAGCCTCAGCTCATCATGCTAATGTATTTGCTGCATAAAATAAGAATAAAATTTAGCTAATTTACCATATTTTTGAGCTCCACGTTGTCGGACTCGTGCCGCTCATGTGAACAGTATGCACGACATCAAAAGAAAATATACCCACTTTTAGGTAAACGTAGTTATCTCGGCAGCTAATCGAGCTTAGCTCCTTTTTATACCCTGAATTTTATACCCAGAAGAAAACGTCGGAGACCCTATAAAATATATACATAGGTATATAAATGATCAGCATGATGAGCTGAGTCGATTTAGCCATATCCGTCTGTCCCTAAGGTTTTGAGATATCGATCTTATATATAGCACATGACCGTTTTTCGCCAAGTAGTTGCTCATTTGTCGGAATGGCCGATATCGGACCACTATAGCATATAGCTGTCATACAATCTGAATAAACGGAATAAAGTTCTTCTAAGGAACCTTTTGTATTTGTAAATTATAGCTTCGGTGCAACCGAAGTTAACGTTTTTTCTTGTTTAATACTCACTTTAATATTCATTTACACACATCTGAAATAAAATACGTTTTATATTTGGTAATACATTTTCAACACTATCGCTCAACAAAAACAAAATTAATTGAAATTTTCACTGGCGTCAAGTCCATACAAAAGAAAGCAAATTTCGCTTATTCATGTTAGTAGATAATTTTACAGAACTTTATTTTACAATTTAAACTGGAAAACTTATTGGCTAACTAATTCCAAACACAAATTTTTCTGTCACTCGCAGCTGAACGGAACTGAGAGGGCGTGAATATACAAAATAATTTTAAATTGATTAAGTGTAAACTTATCACTAGCAAAGCAGTGTTATTTCAGAAGTTGCGCTTAAAAAAAAAGAGAAAATATTCCTTTCCAAAGTGACAATAATAAATTGTAAAATTCATTTTGCTGCCACTCCATGACAATAAATTCAAAATCGCTGACGGTTGCGCTTTTTCTTAGCGGGCGAAAATTTTTGGCATATTTTGAAACTTACACTGACACGCCTAATTAGCCATTAGTGCTTATCAAAAAAAGTGCGAGCAGAGCTGAGCAGCAGCAAACGGCGCGCGAATGCAAAAACGAGAAACTTGTGCAAAAGGTGTAAAGAGAAAGAGGGAAATGGTATGGGAAATGAGTAGTTTAGGAAGAGTTCGTCTGTAAGCACACAAACAAACATACACATGGGTCTATCGCTTTGGAAAAATTGTAATGACCCGCGAGAGTGACTATAATAACTGCGGCTTCGACGAAATTGCCCATTAACAGTTAAGCGGAATGGGCGCAGTCGGCTGCATATCCTTTTGCTCTTCTGCAGCGCGCAAAGTCAAGAGGAAGTGACGAAAAAGCAGTCGAAAGTTTTGTGGCTTAATTTTGTGTTTTTCATTCAAAAGTCCGTTGTATTTGAGGGCGCGGCAAGCAAACTTTTTCAACGGCTTTGCTGTCTAACTGCTACAACTTGTTCAACATAAGAACGTTTTTCATAATATTTTATGTACTTAAAATAACTTTTCTGCTCTTATTTTTCGTACAAAATTGGTTTTAATACTTCCTTACACTTTATAAACGGCGTATCACTATTAAGTCAGTTTATAAAATTTTTACGAAAATAACAACAATTTAGTGATTGTTTTTGTTCGCAGAGTATAATTAATAGTTTCGTTCATCTAACGGTTCTTTTTAACAACTGAAACTAATAAACTTTTTTATAAACTTATCTGTTTGAAAAATGTTTTAGTTTGAATGCATTTAATTTGACCTTTTATTGGTAAATTATGTTATGTAGCTATCACGCCATACATAGATCCATTGATCCATAGTAATGCCAGATGGAGGTTCAGTTTAATTTGAGCTGAAGTATTCTTCATACAGGACGTCAACGCTGTTTGCCAACTTTAGGAGCGCCTTTATATTTATTTTTGATACTTCATCCAGTCCCTTGAACTGCTATTGAGCTCCTAGATATCTAAGACAAGTTCTAGATAATGCCGGACAGAAGCATAGGAGGTGTTCCAGCGTCTCCCTCACGTCTCATTCCTTGCACTTTCTGCATGTATCGTCGTTACTTATTCCCATCCGGCTCGCATGTTATGCCAGTAGGTTGTGACGTGATCAATGACGAAGCATCTGTGCCTATATCGAGAAACCTAACGACTTTTTTTTGTGGACAACCGCACCTTTGTTAACTTCAACAAAGCTAACTGGGTCGGCTTCACATAATTTACCGAGATTCACCGCCTACCCATTCCTACGGACAAAATCCCCACATAAGAGAACTCAATTTGGAGATTCGGCAATTGGTAAACCAGCATAAGCAAACGAAATGGGTAGAACACCTGTAGTCCTATAATCTCCCCATCGGTGATAGCAGTAAGCTTTGAACTACTCAAGGCCTTGTCAAATCCGAAGCAGAATGACAACCGTGTTGAAATTCAATTCCTAACCATTCCGCCTCGGACCCGATGAAATGCGTGAGCTATTTTAGCCAACAGTTCACATTGCTCCCTACATTTTAACCAATCGGATATCGCAGCTTAAGTTTACTGTAGAAATTTATATCCATCGATACCTGGCAGCGATTATTATCCACTAATGGTGAAATTGATCTTTCTGGTTTACCCATGAATAGTTGCCGCCTTAAGGCTGATCGTAAGTATAGTATGGAAATTTTCTTAAAATCAATTCACGTTTATATATTTTAACCAAAACAAACAAGCTTTAGACTGTGTTGTGTTGTTAGGCTTCCAATGAACAAATAATTCTTTATATGGTTTCTTTTTACATAAACAAATTTATTATAAATAATTTTGACATAATTAGCCTGAATACATTTTACATGAAATAGAAAGCCACTTAGTTTTGGTTCTCTTTAATTTTTAAGATCATAAAATTTATTCAACTTTGAATTTGAACATGGAATATTTTGTTTTTCCTACACTAAAATATTACCACGCCTTCTAAACTGTTCTGCCATTGCAGTAAATACTGCTTTTTCGTTTTTTTTTTGCGTGGCAGCAATTTTCACACATGCATGCGTACGAATCGCATAAATAAAAGTTTTTAGCCACCTCTTCTGTGGTTCATACGTAGTACATGTCTATGTAGGTAAAGCGTATTCATGTGCCACACACCATTCAAATCAAAATTCTTCCATTGCCATGCCAGACTTTCGTGCTCGTTCTCATATCCTGCCGCGTAAAATGACTGAAAAACGTGGGAAGTCCTAAATTTCATTTGTATGCAAGTGCAAATGCGAGCATCAACAAACTCAAAAGGCCAAAGACTTTTAAATGCCAATGTTATGGTGGTAATGGTGATAGAAGTTTGTTGAAGCGTTTTAGTAGAATTAGTAGTAGTAGTGGCAATGATAGCAAAAAAATTTAAAATGTGAATTGACGCCCAAAATTTAACAACGTTCTGTTCAACAACGTCTCACACGTGCCTAACTGAATTTAACTAAATCGGTGCTAACCTAAAATTAGATGAAGATATCCATATATTCAGGCTGTCCGGAATAAAACAGAAATAATAAAAAGATTTCCAACCTTTTGTACCCTTTAGAAGCCTTTATTAAATAAGCGCCAAATGTTACTGAAAATTGTTCATAGGCAAACCAAGAGACTTGAGCGATTCCAACCGAGAGGCCTAATTTTCGACCCTTTGTTGTAGCAATTGGGGCCGTATGTCAGCAACAACGCACCGAATATTCTCTACCAAAGCATCAATTTAGCTATATGGCATGTAGCGCCGTCTTGTTGGAACCTAAGGTCATCCACATTAACATCTTTCAATTCAGGCACCAAAAAGTCATGACTCTATAGCGTTCCCCATTGACTGTAACATTATGGGCGACTTCATTTTTGCAGAAATATGTATACGAAATATGGATTTCATCTGCCCATAGAGCACACTTAGTGACTTTTTGAGGATGTTATGGCAGCGCAACAATGTGACTTGTGGTTTATTATTATACCCATTCAACCAAAAGCGAGCTTCATCGTTGAACAAAATTTTTTTGGCAAAAACGTGATCGGTGGTCATCTCGTTTTGGGCCCATTCCTCGAACGTGTCCCATGTCGGTTGATAATCATTCGGCTTCACATCGTGCTCGGTTTGGATCTCTTCGCAAAGTTAGTGGGCACAGCTCCAATTGTTGCTCTCGATGGCGGATGGACTTATTCTGATCTTCCTCGATACTCTGCTCCACAGTAGCAATAGCGTCTTCGCTGAGCACTGACTGATTCATCGGTGTTAGACGATAGGAAATAAGTGTGATATGTGAAGATTTGCGCGGACATGTAAATATAAAACGAGTATATCGTTGAATGCAGATATTAAAAAGTCTTTGAGGGCTGATTACTCTGGCTAAGCGACACATCTCAACCACTTGGCTTGCGGTGGGCAGTGTTTTGACTTCCGGGACATTTATGTATCGAAAAATGTGATAAATGTATTGCTTATCATTTTAGTAATGAATTTAGTGCATAGTCTCCGCATCCAATGTGTGTTGCATAGGTCGTTGAATGTCATTGATTATTGAAGTTGCTTCGAGGGGTGATCGCGAAGATCATTAACCGAAAGTATGTCGGGAAGAAACTCCAAGAGCTTTTCACTTTGACTTGACTTGGCTTTTTCCTAATGCCAGTTAAATGTCGTCGGTATAGCTCCCCGTCGGCTACTTGTAAGTCCTTACATTTGTTGGTTAATATGAAGGTGGTACCCCTTATTCGAGCCCTCCAAAAACACTTGTTTAATTTTAAATATTTTCGACGATTAACTTCGGGATGGTTGTAATGACTTTCGATAACCTAGATATAGCGAACATTATGTCTTCTAGGATCTTTGAGTATTTAACCTATTTAAAAGCTGTCAACAGGTTAAGTGTTATGGGAAAAGCTCATTCACAGGGCGGATTAATTAATAAGTTTTGTTGATGACTTGAACTTGAACTTTAGGAATGAGCATTACAAGCTAGGATAAGAAGTCCTTACCTGAAATAATTTGATGGTGAGTTTCTAAATTTTACAATTTGAAAATGTGTAAATAAAATTAAGTTTAGTGGAGGTTATATATTCTACTTAGGTTATATAGGTCTACTTTCCAGGCCTCCGGAAAACGTACATTTCAAATGAGTTAAAGAAGCAGCCATGGTTCAAATGTATCGGGATAAAAGGCGACTATGTGCAAAAATAAATAGCTTATTTTCTAAAACAAAATTTTTTATGTAGGCCAATTATCGGACAGCTTTTGACCATATACATACATATATGTATAT
This sequence comes from Bactrocera oleae, assembly GCF_042242935.1. NCBI lineage: Eukaryota > Metazoa > Arthropoda > Insecta > Diptera > Tephritidae > Bactrocera > Bactrocera oleae. Next base: position 42,481,937 of record NC_091538.1, read on the forward strand.
GTGTGGGTATGATACGTTGCAGTATAGTTTCTCTTACAAACATCGGTGTACAACTGTTTTTATACTCTTGCAACATATTGCAACAGAGTTTTGTTCACCTAACAGTTGTTTGTATCGCCTAAATTTGAGCGAGATAGATATGGAGACTGTCCAGTCACTACTATTCCCCATGTAGCAAACTTTTAAATTTCATCTGATTATTGCAAAAATTGTCGAAATCGGACTATAACTTTTCAGGGACCCAGACACCAAATATGTAGACACCTGACTTTTTGCCGAAAATATCGATCAATCTGTGAGATATACAATTTTAATTCGAGGAAAATGTTTTTTTATAGTAATATACCCTTGTGCCAAAAATGGGTAAAATCGGGTCAACACTTCTGTTAGTCCTCATATATATTTTACAAGTATTTTCGAACTTCCGGTTGAATTTATACCGCATTTATCGGTCAATATAAGAAATCCTAATAAATTTCAGTAAGAATGAATGAAATCACGCGATACTTTCAAGTTTATTTTCAATTTTAGCCAACACTTTGATCCTTGCAATTTGCGATAGAATAAAATGTTCGGTTGCACTTGAACTTGGCTCTTCCTTACCTGTTATTTTTAGTTCGTTGGTGTGCTTCTTCATTGCTCGCGTCCTGTTTCATTGGACTTTAGTCAGCAATTCTCTTTGGGAAATTAAAAGCTACTTGTCTGAAAGTTTTCCAACAATTCTAATATTTTTTAAGAAATCTTTACTTTTACTATTTTCTTTCGTGCTGCATCAACAACATTTTTTCTAGCACACACATACATACACACATTTGAGAAGCTCGTTGCGAAAAAAATCAGACGACTAGTATAAAAAATAACAACAAATAATTGTGTGCCTGTATGTAAGCATATTTGTACTGCGATGTAGAAAATTTCCAACTGCATGGCAACACAGCAGACTGACTGCTTGCTTACTTCCACAAGCACATGTATGTTTATGTAGATGTATGTGTGCAGCTCAGTGCTTATAACTCCCTAGAAAGCATTCCTCGTATAATGTTGCCGCATCAGTCAGTCCCGTTATATGTGTTTCGCTGTTCATACGCTGCTGACAACATAAGAAAGTTGGCCATTTGTTTGATGGGGTTTCGCGCACGCTCAGCACAGGCCACTCAATGGTCGTCATCATATTAGCTAAAGCAGTAGCAACAACAACATCGAACCAGGGGACAACATTAGCCAATACAACAGCGTTTGTACAATTTCTTCATCGATAGATGTGTGTGTTTGCTAACATCTGTTCCGTCTGGGTGTCCATTTAAGGCAATCATTGGGGATCACATTTTTATTCTGTGACTATGTCCATTGCATATCTGTAGTCACACAACAATGCACATCCACACACACATATGTACATTTATATGCTTGTATGCTTACATGTGGTGCAGTAACTGATTGTAATTGCATTTTTGTGGCATTACACAAAACAAGATTTCATTGGAAATAGAAATAAAATTGCATTGGCAATAAATCTTTGGTGGACAGAAAGCGAATAAAAATAAAGGAGAATTGAAGTTGAAGCAAAAGGAAAGTGGTGCATGGAATGCTGTTTGTGGTGGGCGTGGTAGCCTGCTTGCGTTAGTTTTAACGGTGGATTTTCTTCTAAAATTAAAGAAAATAATTAAGCAAATTCTACTGTAATTTTTACAAGCGACTAACAGAATTTTATTTTAGACAGCAACTAATTCAGCATTTTTACTTTGATTAAGGGGTCAGGGGTAATCAGAATTTTCAAAAAATTTTTGCATTTTCGTTAAGTGTAATATCTTGAAAATCTTCTCTGAAAATTTAAAGTTGATCTGATAATTATTTTTTGAGTTATTCGACAAATAACAAAGAGTGCTCGGGCACTTCAAAGCGCTCGGGAGCAGGTAGCTAGCGTTTAAATGCGTTTTTCTTAAAACTATGTTTTTTTAACTGGTGACAACTGTAACTCGAAAACCGCTTAATAGATTTTGATGAAATTTATACAGCTTTTAGAATACATAATAAACTCGGGCCTGATCGAAGGATTGTATAATAAGGATTGTATAATTTTTAAGGCCAATTAACTCTGGATTTTCACCCAAAAGTCTAATTATTGAAAAAAAAGCTTCGACCAGGCCCAGGATTATCTATTTATAAAACAAATTTTTTACATCCGACTGATTTTAGATGAATCGCTAAGGACAAGTCAAAACATTGTGTAATAACGCCATATTACTACTTTTGTAAAATAACATGATTTAATAGCAAAAAAAAATTACTGAAAATTCTCATTTTTTCGTGCATCTGACTACCCCTAACCCCTAAGTGAGGGCACGTTAAATATTAGCCTGAATCAGCATAGCGTAAGGATCGACTATCAACAAGGGTACAACTGAAACATGCAGGCTACGTCACTGCTAATAGCCTTTCACTAATCTTAAGCTCTTATGTTTTCTTATTGGCAGAGGCTGAACATAATGTAATACCAAAAGTCAAGTCATAATTTTTTAACGCTACAGCTCCTTGCTGCACATGGGACCTCCAGGCATCTTGGTCATTTACAGTTTCGGTTAAGTTTTCTATGCCAAGCTTTTTCATGCCTTCCTCGAGTTCGTCAATCCATCTTGACTGCGGTCTTCCCTTGCTTTAGTGGTGAATACTGTAGCCTGTACAACTTTTTTCTGGGATCTCTTGTTGTACATTCTCTTTAAATGGTTGAGCCAACTTAGTCGCTGTGCTTTGATAAAGTGTAAAACATTTTCACTCCTTATAAATTGGTTTAGTTCATAGTTCCGCTTTAACTCGACATTATCTTTTACTGATCCAAAGACTTCTCTTATGATCTTTCTTTCAAAGATTTGCCGTTTGGTAACGTTCTTTTCTAGTACCATCCATTATTTTTCTTAAAACAGGTATAATAATAATAATAATAAATAATAATAAGACAGGTATGACCTATTAGCAGCGCATATTCTCTTTTCGACATTCACGATTGTTGAGTTATCGCTACTGTTCTTTTTCCTATATGTCCCGTTCTCTTTGTGTCACTTATTTCATCAATGGCACAGCACAAAATTATGTTGAATATTTTGGATGATAGCGTATCTCCTTGTCTTACTATAAACTTAATTCTGAAGGATTCGGACTTACTGTCTAGTATCATTACTTTTGATACGGTTTCACTCAAGAAGTGTAATGTTCTAATAAGTTTTTCTGGTATTTTGTATATTCGAAATGTTGCGGAGGGAGTCATCCTATTGACCTCCCGCAAAATTTTGCAAATATTTTGTACACCATGTTGAGAAGGTGATTCCGTGGTAATTTATAGGAACTATTGTTGCTGCTTCCACCCTCTAAAAAGTTTAATATCCTAAGCTCTTAAAGCCATAATAACTAAATTCGATCTTTAAAAATATTTTCGACACTGTGAAAAGGGGCAAAAGCGGATGATAATCCCGCCCACAACCCATATAACGGTTATGTTAAAAACTACTCAAACAGCGATAAGTCACTTAATAAAAATTAAAAATCATTAAATTTCCCAATACCTATGGCACAAAAGGGCTTAATAGGAGCCAGTGTGAACATTGGACAATGTGAGTGACATCGCCCACTTTTGTTTGAAATCCGATTTATCAGGAACTATTATACCGATACCAAATATGGTAAGAAACATAATATCTATATTCGCATGTAAAATTGTGAAAATGAGAGAAATCATACAGCAACCACGCCTACTGCCCATATATAACAATTTTAAATTCCTTGCTATTCTTTTACTTCATTTCATAGGTTAAAAATCGAGACTCAATGGTATTATCGAAATAAAACTTTGCACAAATGCTGTCCTAAGGTACTCCGATACCGAAATAGACCCCCATGACCTTCCTTTTAACCGATTGTATCGGTCAATCTGTCAGGGCTAATATTGAAATTCAAAAATTAGTCAAATCGGGTCCATAGTTTCCCTAGCTCCCATATGCGTCATATAATAATCTTTGAATTTTCGGTTGACTTTATACTGCATCTATCGGTAAATAAGACAGTAATCTTTATAAAATTCAGAAAGAAACTTTTTCTCACAATAGTGTAACTAAGTGACAAAATGAATACCATCGGAGCCATACTTTCCATAGCTTCCATATATCTAATATATGGATTTTCAAACTTTCAATTGACTTTATACCTTATAGGTATATTGGTCAATCTGTGTAATCTTAATGAAATTTAGATATCATCCTTTTCTTGGAAAAAAGTTTTTTGATGCGAAACATGAATAGAATAGGGCTAGGGGTAGCCCTATATATATAATGTAAGAATTTCAACTACCAGTTGTACGGTGCAAACATATCGGTCAACATGAAATATATTTTCCATAACTTTAAACCGTTTAAGCGGCCAAGTTTTCTTTAAGCCTTAGATATAACCTAGATATACCTAATATATTAAATTTAGTCTCCTTAGTTAGGTATACATCATATTTTTCATTTGGGCTAAGTAATTAGATTTAAATATTTATATATCGGATACAATTAAAATGTATTATTGAAACTTAGTAAGTCTATAACTTATATTATAAACCAATAATACACAAATATGATTGTAATTCATTCAATGCTAGGCCAGTCTCGGATTTTCAAAAAATGTAACATTTAGCTTGAACTACAGATTTATTCAATTGGTTGAATAGTTAAGAAAATGTTTAATTTTATGTTTCATTGTTTAATTTGCTAAAGTGTCAAAGTGTGTTTGAATGCGTTCTTCTTGAAACCATATTTTGCAAATGGAGTGATGATGGTACTCGGAGACTTCTACACGTAACCACTAAAGTAGTATTAACTGTTCTCGATGCGTCAAGGTTTGGAGAAAGCGAATCGAACGAACTAAACTATATCTTCAAACAAATGGGTAGCACTTGCAGGTCAACCCTGCGCTAACATGTCTTCTAACGCATACGCAATTGTTTTGCGATCCTGGAGAAATTCTTCTTTTCACTTCAAAAAATGTTTTAATAACTCGTTAGTTCTGTTTTCTATAATCAATTATAATTTACTTAAAGTCTTAAGTTTTTGAAATGAAAAAGACAAATCTTTGTATTCTATTTTTGAAAATATAAAAAGTTGGAATCAATAAATGAGTGGTTACACCGCTTTCATAAGGTATCTGCATACTCTATTGTACGTAATGTAATAACCTTTTTGTTGCTTTCACATGTAATTTATTTACAAGAGAGCAGCGCGCAAAGATATCGAAAAGAGAATTGACGAATCGAACGCTGCTATTATCCACGAAACTGTCTATGTTTTTTTTACTATTATTGTAACTTTTTTTCATAAAAAAAAATTACCGCTAATTTTGCATCAAAAAAATTATCTTTTTAAATAAGCCCTCCAAAAATTGATGTGAAACTTAAATCGTACATACCTTACATACTAGCAAGTCTTATGTATATTAAGACCACGTTTTTGTATTGCTTCAGACAGCATGAGTTCCTAAAATCGACTTTGCCCATAGAGACCGCCATTTGAAAGGTGATCCCAAATATGGGCTCAGTAGCCGCCATTAGAATGAAATGTGTTGGTTTTTTCTTTACTCCCAGAAGAAATTAGGTCTAAACTGCCCTAACTCCTATAGCCATACCATAGAAAATTTGATTCGCATTTCATCACCGTCATAAGCTGTGCCCTGCTGCAATGAAAGCGATGCTATTAAAACTGAAAAGCAATTACTTTGGAACTTAGCTAAAAAAATATTTGGAAAAATACCTAAACGGTTGGCCGAAGTATTATTTCCTCACTTATTACATTCTCATATGCAGAGTCTCACATATAAATATATTTTTGCAAAATTTTTTGATTTTGCTTCTGTAAATTGTTATATAAAATCTTCGTTACTTGCGTATAAAAATACGTGGCAAAACATCCGAGGAACTTCATTAAAAAGGATAATATGGTAAATGTCAATATAATTGCTTAGGAGTATGTGACTTGTGCCGTTATGTTCATAAAAGATGAGACAACGCCAATGTGTACTTGCATTCTACGATAATTACCTCATATTGCCAGCAAGACCGTAATTGTTTACTTTTCGCCGCAAAACAAACGAAAAGCACAGTCACACAAAAACATATACATATGAATATGTGTATATGTGGGGTACGCTAGACCCTGACACGCCGCCAGCAGTGCTTGAGAAGTGTTGCTCAGCATGTGGCAAGTGGCAAGTGGCAAGTGTAGCAGTCAACAGCACACTTGACTTCAAAGCAGCGAAAACATCAGCCAACATTCGAGTACTCACAAACACACATATATACATATAAGAACACTTATGGTTTGCATGTGTGTGAGGCGTCTCTTTGTGACTTTTAAACTGGCTTCTGCTGCCTTAACTCCACTTTTTTCGCACACAATGACTTGCCTTCTTACATAATATTCCTTTTATTAAGTTTATTTTCTACTTAATTTTCTACTTTTGTGCTCTAAGGAAAATGGAATGGCAAACACACAACAAAATGCAAAGAAGGAAACAACAACAACAAATATGACTTTGCTAAAGTGCATGTTAAAACTTTAAATTTTAATTATGTGCCCCTAAGTGTGGCCCGCGATGACGACAATGACGACAACGATAACGCCAACGTCAACGCCGACGACAACAAACAGACGTAACAGCTGGAGGCGCAACAACAATGCTAACAACAAACAGCTTGGTGTGTGCGGTAAGGAAAATGGCTAATGAAAGCATGGAAGTAGAAGGTAGGAAAAAAGTGTAAAATGGCGAAAGAAATAATTTAAAAAAGTTATGAATGAATAGCAAATATAAGCGCAGCGGCACATCGACATGTGCCAAGCGTAGCTATGTAAAGCGGTAGTCTTCGCCCAGCCGCTTTAACGCCTTGATTGCGTTTACAGCGTTGCATGGGTAGTTACGTGATGAGAAAATAACAACAAAGATGGCGAGAGGAAGCGCAAAGTTAACTGATAAAATTATTTGATGCAAGAAATGCGCGGAAGCGCAGTTAACGAAGCAATGAAAGAGGTAGATTATGGCGGAGCTCAAGAGATGACGAAACGAATAAGGCCATATTTAAATAAGCTCCATTGAAGATTATCGCTCGGAAGCTAATCCAGCATTAAAAATGTTACATCTTTCCAATTAACTGTTATCCAAGCGCTAAGAGCAAACGTAATGGTGTTTATATATATATTATAATATTAAATAAATATCTCCTTAAATTAAATTACCGTTTCTCCACTTTAGATATTTTTCACAAAATGTATCATGTAGAAACATCTAAATTCTTTGGCGACCAAATAGATCTGCTGATGCCCGGAAAAGTGATTAAATAGAGAACATTTACTAAGACCGTATTCTCACGAGGACTCCTTTGTCGCCAAAACAGGTTTTTTGTAGGTGAGGGGACAACGAAAAAAAACGAAGGGCGTGGGGTGCTTGATATATTTAATGTGACAATTATTCTATCTGCAACTATTTATGAGGAGAATCTAGTAAAAAGTTATGAAAATATAGTAAAAAGAAACTCATGTTTCCTGAATTGAATTATTCTCTTAATAACTTTAATTTTATTTTAAAGTAATTAATTATGATTAATTTTTTTATCTGCTACTATTATAAGCTCTTTGTAATTGAAAATTATTTTATACTATTTAGTACGATTAGCTGTAAAAGCGTGATTTTTTAGTTTTTTTTAACTATTATTTTTTATTTAAGAATTAAATATGTATGCAAACATGCATAATATAATATAATCATTTTAGAAAAAGGTAAATAAGGATAAAAATTAGCTAAGCAAAAATATTTATTTGCACAACGTACAAGAAGCGTACTAGAATATGAGAATGTGATGTGAAAGGAAATTAAAAAATTGTTCGACTCGAGTTATTGGACTCGTGTTGCTCGTGCGATTGCATTTAGCGACATCAATAGAAAATTTGTTGATAATGAACGAGAAATCCAACATGATTCGGACTTAAAAATATATATTCACTACTTTAACTACCGCTTAATTTTATTATGGGCGGAAATAGGCTAAACGGTTAAAAAATTTATATTTTTTGTTTAAAAAAATTGTTAGAAGAACTATTGAAAATATGTTCCCAAGAACTTTACTAAACTACTAGCGAGCGATCCATTTTTTGAAATGCGGTTTTTTCAAAACGCTTTTAGTTTTATCTTGCCTATTCGCTACTTTCAAAACTATTAAAGAAATAGTTTTGAAAGTTGGTAGTTTATTTCATATTTAACCTTGCCTATTGGCAAAAGCTGGCCGCTTCTGAGCGATTGCTTCCTTCAGACGGTCCAATTGTTGACAGTACAATCCAACCAAACACATAGAAAAACCTTCCTAGTCGTCAATCCTGACTTGGCCACCGTTTCCGCCGGCTCACCGCGTTTCTACCACGACCTTTCTCACTTGACGTTGTTGTAAGTAATCCACTTTTCATCGCCATCACCAACCGCTCCAGAAATGGGTCGATTTTGTTGCGATTCAGCAGCGCTTCGTAGATGGAAATTCGGTCAATAAGGTTTTTTTGCGTTACCTCGTGTGGCACCCATATCCAGCCTTATTAAATGGTTCTAAACGGGTTTTTGTGCAATCTTCAGCAGTGTTAAAATAGTGTAAACAGTGCTTACATGACGATCGGACTCGACAATGTCCATGATTTTATCGACATTTTCGACAATTGGCCTTCCAGTGCGTGGTGCATCTTTGACATCAAAATTACCGGAACGGAATCGACGAAAACGAATTGCGCGTGATTAGCTATTACAGTATCAGGACCATAAACGCTGTTTACATTTTCAGCCGCGTGGCTGGCGTTTTCGCCCTTAAAGAAGAAAAAAAATATAGCTATTTTCTCTTTGCTAGTGTCTATCTTTGACGCGCGCTCAAACAAAACTTAATCAACCAATCACAGAACTGTCAGAGAAGATTTTTTAGTAAGAAATGTCATCTTTCTAACGCCATTTAGATCGGACGCGATCGGACTTATACAACGCGAGATACAGATAAATAACGCCATCTATTGGAAAAATTATTAATTTCTACTACACCTAATATATAACTCTATAACAATATATAACCCGTTTTCGTCTGTTTATAATTCGTAGACCAATACCGTCATTATCCCCAGTTGGTGCGAAGTACTTTGAAGACAATAAAACTAATTCGGAGCAATAAACATACATTTAATTTATGGACTTTGACACAAAGAGAAAAGATATTGGAAATAGTTGCAAAAAACCAACGATTTTGATTAACTGCATAGGCCTAAAGCATAGTAAAATATATATTATCAATAAAAAGTAGCATGATGTAAATGGACGGCCTATTCTATAGGAGATATCAAGGTGAACCCTTTGAATATGATTTTGGGCAAGTGATCGCCGCGGCTGGCTCAAATAAAATCCATCCCAAACTCCCAATTTTCAACTCCTTTTTGCAGCGGTTGGGACCGTATGTCAGCAACAACACGCCGAATATTCTCTTCCAAGCCGTCAATCGATGGCGACGCGCTTGTTGGTCATTCGGCTTCACTTCTTACAATAGTTGGATTTTATAAGCTCGCAAAACAAAGTGGATGGGCACAGTTTCAAGTCTTGCACAATAGCGTATTCGGTGCGCACTGTACGCCGTCTCTGAGAATGCGCTCACGCTTCCTCATCTAAAATTATTTTATGCTAAATAAATGTGATGTTTCTATGATTTTGCAAACATTTATCTGACCTTTGTAGCTGATTATTATCATGAACAAAACTAAGAATCAATTAGATAATTCCGCTTTTACGCTATTTTATAATCAAGATTTTAACTCAAGCTCACATCGCTCCCATATCTGTAGGCTTTGTATCAGCAATCAGTGTGTGGTTAGTTTTAGCTGTTACATACATATATACTATGTATAAACATATATACATCTCTATATTAAAAATCCTTTTCCCTTTGCCACATATGGATTTTTGCCATACATTTTCTTAAATTTTCTCTTGGTGAGTTGTAAAATATAATATATAGTTGGAGTTCCTTTTGCGACAAGCCTTTTCCTCTGCTACAGTTTTATTGCAGCTTTTCTCGTCATTGTTTTTGTTTGCGTCATTTTCGTTGCGTAACGTTTGAAATTATACCCAAAGGGACAGTAAAACTGAAATATTTATGGCCAGTGTATGTGTAATAGAGCAAGTCGGGGGATGACCAGCAGCTGAAGACACAAAGTGCGCCAGCGTTGTAAACGTGAGCTATTCGATCTAGTAAGTGGAAATAAGTGTGTAGCGGTTCCTAGTGTTTGCAGCAGTTTGCGTCAACTTTTTTAATATCTTTTTCAGTCACCCGACCCCAAACCGGCATCCTTCATTATTTTTCTTACCATCCGGCAACGCTGCACTCAGCAGAGTAATTGAGTTGTTGGGTAGTGACTGTCGTGGTGCTTTCCTTGGCTGCTAAAGTTTTATGCTTACAATCCCATTCTTATGCTGGTCTTAATCTGTGCAGCCGTGCAACTAATATTTTTGCTGCTTTTGTTCTGCTAATATTCTAGTTTATGTGAATGTAATTCAGCTTGATAATGCTTTTTGTGAAAATGTACGGAATATTAATATGTAAGTGCGGGTAAGCTTTAGTGTTAATGTGCTGCAACATTTTGTGTTTATGATTTTTCATCATATATTATCATTGAAATTGCTTAAAGCGCTCTCGAATGAAATTTTTAAGGATCAATTCTTTTTCGAAGATATTGCTTTGCGCACGAAAATTCAATTAAAATATTTCAACTAATTTTTGATAGCCTTCATCATCGATTTCAATTCTCTAAATTATTTGCTGAATATAATTACACTTTTTACTTTTTGACAAAGTTGATTTTAATAATTAACAGAATCGTTATTACTTCTTTTCATTGCCCCTTACACGTACGATGAATCCATTTTTTATTTATTTATAAATGTGTTCTATGGCTCCGTGGAACAAAGGGCAGCAATGAACTTTTCCATTAATTGATATGAATTTAACTTTTTTGCATCTTAAATATTTCGATGTCTAAAATTTCTTCTTCATGTTAGAGCAGGTCGAACTTTGCGTCGGCTGCCCTGTGGATTCTAGTCCAGTGTTCCGAGTGATTTTGTCTGGATCTCGTTTCAGAATATACCCGAGCCAGTCCCATTTTCTTTTAAGAATTTCGGCCCAGAGTGGTGATTCATTTGTGCGTGACCATAAGTCCGTGATGGAAATGGTGACGGGCCAGAAATTGCGGCATACAAAACGAAGCCATGGGCTTGTGAAAACTTACAGCTGTTGGATGTCAGATCCTACGAGATTCGATCACAGAGCTCTTTTTATACCCTGAACAGTGTAGATTACGTTTGCCACGAAGTTTGTAATACCCGGTAGAGAACGTTGGAGGTTTTAGAAAGTATATATAAAAAATGGTCAGCGTGACGAGCTAAGTCGATGTAGTAATGTCCGTCTGTCTGTGAGTAACTATACATGCGAAGTTCCTTAGTTTTTGAGAAAGCGAACCAGAAATTTTTCCCACGTCCTTTTTTTAGCAAAGAGCTGCCCATTTGTCCGAACCGACGATATCGGACAACTATAGCATATAGCTGCCATACAACTGATCGACCAAACTAAAGTCCTTGTATGAAAAAATCTTTTATTTGATAAGGTATCTTCACGAAAATTGGCAGAAATTATTAATTAAGACATCGCAATAATCTCCAAAGAAATTGTTCAGATCGGACAACTATAGCTTTAACTGCCATGTAAACTTACCGATCAAAATCAAAATAAATATCTTTCTATAGTCTTTTAGGCTATAAAAAATGAGCCTGTGAAGGGTATTTTACGTTCGGTGCAGCCGATGTTAACGTTTTTTTGTTTGTACAAAATTTGACCAACCCGCATCAGAGTAACGCTCTTATTAATTTAATTAATTTTGAGAAATCCCTCTACAAACTAAAGTGTTCCAGGTTGCATGATGATGAAGTGTATGGAACACATTTTGGAAGTTCACAAAGATGAGATAGAGGGAAAAGCGCCATTCGATTGAGTGCTCCACTATAACACGTAGGCTATTTACCTGGTCAATGGAGGTGCAACCTCGACGAAACCTCAAAAAAAAAAAAGTCTTCAGCGATTTTCATGGCATCGTATTCCGCCGATCATCGTATTCCGCCGACGGTCGTTTGGATTCCGAACTGAAATGATGGAGATAAATGCATTGCCTGAATGCAAAATCGGGTTCTATTGTATATCTTACGGATCGTTATCTCGTTACTCGGATTTTTCCCAAAATAAAATAAGAACATTCAGTACTCCTCAAAGTGCCGATTTAAAAAAACATTACGTATTCCAACCCTCTTGTTCTTAATGTCATGCCCTGTTATTTGTTGCAGTTGTTATCATTGGCTGCTACGAGTAGAGTGACTACAGTTGCTGCACTTTATTATGCGCACTCAGCGCTAAATTTTATTGTCAGTTCATGTTCCACTAAATTATGTAGAATACGCGTGAACGGCTTTACTGCTCGTTTTTGTTGCCTGCTTTGCACCGTCTAATGGATGACCAGTGCACACACACCGCCGATCTTTCACGCCGCTCCTTGCTCGTACTTTCGCTTGTCTTAACCAACTCAGTCCAATCGCATTCGAGTGCAGCGCCACTAATTTGACTTGGTCTCCCAAGATTTGCCGCTGCTGGGCCAGCTCCTTTGGGCTTTTATTATTACATTTTGTATTTTATTAAATCTTTGCAACTTTGTTGCAATTGCAATATGCCACTGCCATTTGCCTTTCACAATTGGGTGGCTGTTCCTGCAAAGCATTGCCACTTATTCGCGTCTTTCCGTCAGCTTGTAACATTGAAATAATTAACATTTGCTGGCTTTCAGAGAGCATTTTTTTTGTGTTATTCTTCATTCCTGCTCAAGTTGTCACTTACAAATGTCACTCGGTTCATTTCATTTCTGCTTAATACCTTAATTGTTCGTCCTTTTACCGCTCAAAGTCCAGCCTTAATTTCCTTGCACCAATTTTTGTGCCTCCGTATATTATGTAGTTAGTGAAAATATTGAGAAAAGTGTATGCTTCTTGCTCACTCGCTCTACTTCGTGCGCATCAGACTTATTTTTATATCCACCACTGTTATTATTACTTCGTCGCCATTTCACGTTTTTAGCTTTCTGCAGCGATGACCTAAATTTGAGTTGCTGTCACTTTGTCAGAAAAATTTAATAGCAACTGCGACATTTTAATTGATTTAAACTCTTTGCATATTGGCTAATTAGCACAAGGGGAGCAAGCGTATTGTATAACCATGTGAGTGAAGGTCTATATTTGATTAAAATTTTAATTGTAATTAAAGTCGTCTCGAAAAAGAAACTTTAAAGTAGCTTTTAATGCAAGCTTTATGCGTTTGAAGCGGCACGTCATATGAATAAAATGATTAAATTCTAGTAGTAGTTATCATATATTATGATTCTTATAGTATAAACAAATAATGTGTAAAATATTTGGGTATTTATCTATATTTATGATATTATGTAATACCTGCACCATGGTAATCTATAGAGGTTTAGATCAGGGTAGATAATTTTTGAAAGCAATAAACAGCATAGTAGGAGGAAACCCATTGGAAACGGAAGATTAGATAATAAAAATAAAAGAGAAAATATTTTGCAGTCGATCTGAGCACTATTGAAAAGTTCTAGATAATGCAAAGATTTATTACTTTTGTATTAGCACCTGTTTGTTAATTCAAAATTTATGTGAAAAATTAAAATATCACAGATTTTGGGTTTTTTATTTTTAAAATATTAAAGAGCAAACCTTTTTTCGGCTTAAAATAGCAATCGAAATTTCTCTCGTCAAAATATCATAGTTTTCTTTTAAGTCAGTAGGCTGTATGTTTCTGATAGTATTGTATAAAAATATATACATTACTATGGTAAATTTTCTCAAAAAAGGCAAAAATAAAATGCCGCCTTCAATTTTTGTAACTTGCTGCTTCGTTTACAATGGGTTCCAACCTGCTATGAATTCATTCACTTTTTACTATTTCCAGGCACCTGCACTATTTATTTTGTTTTTTCTTTCATAATTAATTGTTACTTGCCCTTTCTTCTATCCTTATGTTTCAAATTTTATATTAGTAAATGATATCAAAGAAAAGAAACTTTAAAAATAGTTTCAGTGTAAGAAGTCCAGCGTATGATACGACACGTCGTATGAGTAACATTTTTCATTATACCCTAAGCAGGGTATATTAGGTTTCCTACGAAATTTGTAACACCCAGAAGGCAACGTCGGAGACCCGATAAAGTATATATATGAACGATCAGCATATGTAAGTTGGGAGAAAAGTAGAGACACCTTAGTATTATTTAAGTAAAACAAAGTAACTTATTACCACTACATTTAGGTATATCGCATCCACTTTATTTGCTTGGAAAGTTGCGTATGATAAATGCAATTTACTGTCTGCCACCGCTTCTTTTGCCACTCCAAAACAACTTTTAACCTTTGGCAAAACCAGGAAAACTCTGCAACTTTCACTCAAGTGTAATGCAATTTGATAAAGGAAACAAAAATGTATTCTAAATATGGACATATAAATAAATGCAAAGGACCCAGTAGACTAAGCTATTGGCGTACTACAAAAAATGCTTCTCTGTAATACTCTGTTGGTTGCTAGTGCTTTGATGATGATAGTAAATTTAAGGGGACTATTCATATTTTGCCTTCATATTTCGATGTTCCGAATATTCAAGAACAGATCGCGAAATAATTTTTAAAAATTGTTTTTTGTAAACTTTATTAATAAATGGCTGATAAAAAGTGGAAAGTAAAAATATTATTGTATATGTTTATATACCGAGCATCAAAATATGCCTAAAATTTAGGCCTCTAGCCTGGAATAAATAAACCCCAAATATTATATGAAATATGGTTACTTTTAGAGTACTCTCTCATTCTCGTGGACTACTTTTTTCATGTTTACATGGAGTACCCGCCATTTTTACAGGAACATTACATTATACGGAACATGCAAATAAGCAAACTCAATTGCCCGTACGCTATTTATTTACATGTATATATGTACGTTTTCCACTAGTTACGCATACGTCGCGCTGGCCGAACTATACATAGGGGTAGGAAGGAAGCATCAGCTGCGCTGAAGTGTGCTGAATTGGCAGGCTGCTTTAGCATTCAAATGACCGGTTCATGGTGGCACCAGAAGTTGGCATGCAGTACGGCAGTTGCAAATTGGCCAGCGAACGTGGCAAGCACGCAACATAGACAAACAAACAGCGAACGAGTGCGTAAACGAGCATCACCCAGCAAGCAGTGGCCAATGCAAAGGCTAACATGTAATAACGGTCCTGCGTGCTGGGGTGCTGTGGAGTAAAACAAATGCACAAATGGCCAATTCGACAGAAATACGAGTAAACAGAGGAAAATGTGGAGAAATATAAAATCAAATGAAAAATGAAAACAACATTAGTTGCGAACTAGCAAAGCGTACAAGACAAAATAGCAAATGAAGCAGCAACAAAGTGGAGAAGAAAGCTAAAAACATTCACAAACAACAACAAGTACACAAAATGTAAACCTTTGTACCAAAAATTTACCTCCAAAACTAAAACAGAAGATGCTCGGCATGCATGTTTGCCTTTCAGAAGTATATATGTAAATATTGTACTATGTAGATATGTCTATGGTAAGTCGGGATGCAGTTATCTCAACGTCTGCTCTGCGTTGTAAACTTGCTAGCAAGTTGTGAAAAATATGCTTACACACACTTACATATATGAGTGTGTGGAAGGTTTTGTTCGTGTTTGCTCAACCGCTAACGAAGCATAGCTAAGGAAATACAAATACGATAAATAAATTTAGAATTTTAAATAAAAATTCAAAGGAATACTATTAAATTAACTCAAATAGCCAGAAGATATGTATATGTAAAGGCAAATAAATGAAAATTTAGCAAAGAGGAAAAACTTAATAATTCACTTTGCTGTGTTGCAAGTATTTTAATTTGGATGACCCAAAATATTCTCACATACATTTCTTTAATATCCAAATCCAATCGGAATGTTCGATTGTCCATAGCACAATTTCGAGCGACTGGAAATATGTAGCTTTGTTTTGCAAAGAAAAAATTGCACATCTAGGAGAGGGCAAGAAATGCGACCCATGCAGGTATACGAAATACCCAGTATCAACGCAATTTTACATCTTCAAACTAGATATCGGTCTGGACTAAGTAAAAACGAATCCAATTTCCCTCTTTATAATTTTAATAAAACTATATTTAAGTGTATACAAATATTGATATATTGACATTGAAACGAAATCTTCTATGATTTTGTAACTCGTTCTGCCTTAAAAATAGTAACAAACTAGATCCGATCGACTTGATCGTAATAAACCTACATTTTAAGCTTTAAATTTTTACATCGCAAAATGGCGGAAAAAAATTGTATATAAAATTTTTCAAAAAAAATTAGCAGCAAAAGTTTATACTTAAAAAAAAATTTATTTTGAAAAATTTTCAGGTGTTGCAAATTTTTGAATTACAAAATTCGCTGAACAACTCAACCTAATTATTTGAGATACATATGATATACATAAGCTCAAAACAAGCTAAATTTAATATATATTGTAGTATCTATAAGAAAAGCCAAAGGATGGGAAATCCCAATTTCATTCTGGATTAATCAAAGTCTTTAAATATAGTAAATATATGGGCGCTGGGGTAATACACATATTAGAAATATAGGGCCTTGGGGAGTATTGATCCAATTTCATCCAAATTAAGCATTACGACATATCTTTAATGGACACAAGACCACATTATAATCAGCAAAAGATTATCTCCAAATTTCAATGCGAGATCACAAGAATTGCGCTCATTTTGCCACTAGTCTAAATTTACTCAATTGGCTGTTAGTCTGTATTCGGGTATGTTCAATTTTTAACAAGAATCTCAGACGCGCAATTCACTCCTGCAAGTCGGAATATTTGAGCGCACATGCTTACCGACATCCCTCTGTACGAATTACTGCTAATACAATTTAGCAAATAACTTATTTGTATTTACGAAATAACTACTTGAACTTTCTCTAGCTTCTGTGCTCAACTAAGTGATTCCTTTCGAAATGCAACTGCATGCTCTCCACGTTGAACGTTTCATTTCATTAGCTCCGCAGTCACACAGACATTTCATTTGGGTCAAAGCTAAGGGTAGATACATATTTGCAGCAAACAGGCAGCGAGTTGAGTGCCGATGATGCGTTTCCTTGCAAAATTGATATTTTATTTTCTAGTTTATGTGCATTCGCCGCACCATACCCCGCTCCCACTCTGGTTCCTGGCGCATTTGTTACTTTTTAGTTGTTTTGCCCTCTGCACGCCTGCTGCATCGAGAAGTTGCCAACAAGGCCAAAAGGAGGTTTAACCTAATGTGTTGCAGTTGAATTGCTGGCAATGCTTTTCTGCTGATGCGTTTTTTTGGCTGCCTCTTGCGGCGCTTCAGTTCCTCAGGCTTCTGGCAGAGTCGGTCAACCGACCCCAACTGGGTTGCCTGCCATTGACGCTCAGGCTATTTGAAGCGCATGTTGTAGCGTTGAAATGCCAGCACAAAAAATGTATGGACCTAAGCTTTCTCTGCTCGGCAAACGCTTGAAGGATTCAAAGTGAATTTAAATTTTAAATTTTTATACTAAATTTCCGTTTGTGCTTCAATGGCTCTTGCAATACCTGTGTCACTGAGCACGTAAGTAATAAATATAATTATGTTTTAAGCTCTGTTTGAGCGTTAAAAAAATAACTTAACTTTTTACGTTCTTACTTTTTTGCCAATAATAATTTTACCGTATCGTGAATACTTTTTCGATTTCCATTGCTTAATTGCATTTTCATGCAACATATTTCGTGCATTTAATTACATTAAAGAGAATTCGTCCTATTGTAATGTGTAATTGGCTATAACAACTTTGTTGTTTACGGTTTCAGGTTGTCTGGTACCGTCACTTATCCCGTGATATTTATATTTGTTGCTTAAAATAAATATCTTGCTATGATGTTAATGCTGGAAAAACTAAGGAACTGATTAGGCTATTTCTTCTCCAGCGGGTATTAAAATATTTTTAGCAAAGCTTCGCTTAACAAATGCTGTAATACTTACCAGATACTACGGCCATAGACCTATATTTCCAATACGGTATATAAGGATCTCACCTATCACTTTAGTCAGGATCTTTGCCATTATAAAATAACACATTTCGGAAATGGCATTTCAATATTATAAACTTCTGTAAAAATAAAAACTGAAATTCTGATATTGTTTCTATATTGAAGGCTGAATAAAAAATATTTTCCACGACGTAGGAAAAATGCCCTCTTTGAGGGACAGATAAAATGAGAAAAAAAAAGTAAAACTAATTTTGGAGAAAGTAGAAAATAGCATATTTTGAAGGAATATTAAATGACGGTAGATTGTTGCAAACATTTTCTAAAATGTGTGCCAGGTAACAGAGTGGTTGGATTTAGTTCAGAAATAATGCTACACAAAACGACACCTATCTCTCATATAGAACATAATAAAAGATTTTCAAACTTTCGGTTGGCCGTATACCGTATATATCGGTCAATATATAAGATATCCTAGCAAAATTAACTGAACATATAATATTGGATAAAATTTAGTTTAATGTCGAAAATTTGGGAAATTATATATATTATCGTATATCAGTCATCGACTGATACTCAAAGCGAACGGTTGTGTTTTGTGCTTTTGGCAATTTTTGATATTGCTTCTCGTGAGTGCGTTCTAACTTCAAGAAGTTTTATTTTAAGCACGTGTGTCTGTATTATAGTACAGTAACTTTAAGAGATATATTCCCAAGGCGCACTCTCTTGGTGATAACAAACATTCGTGGTTTGCTGTGCACAAAGCATTAAAAAATATTAGCAATGAAATAATTAATATATCTGAACTTTGAGACGGGAAACTGTTCTTACTGATAAAAAAAACAACATAGCTCAAAAATTCATAATAAAAATATTACATAACACCTTAACTACGCTTACGCTTACTTACACTTTCCCACCTCACCAATCCACTCCTTGCACTCGTTCTTTTTGTATTAATTGTTCTGGTAATCACCTATATAATATAAAACAGCTCTAATTCGCTATCATAAAAAAAAATACTATCAACAATTTATAAGAAAATAATAAGTTCATGCAAATTTCTTCTACAGAGGACATTCCTTCCTTTATAAACAACAAAGCTATCACAAATTATTACGAAACACATGAAAAAGAAATAACCGAAAACAATTACACCACAGCAAATACAAAAAATACAACAACAACAGCATAAGTCGATGATCTCAAATCCACGCAATGATCTCCTCATTGGTCTCACACCTTACAGCTCCTGTACTAACAACATCAACAATATTGTCACCTCAACCCACAGTATTCCCCTCTCTAACAACTGACATGTTATGATAGAGTAAATAATGCGTATTTTAAATTCGAATATATACGGCCTACTCAATAACAACTCTGATTTAAATATCCTTAATAATAAACTTCGTTCAGAAATTATATCACTCCAAGAAACCCATATCCTTTTCCTAACACTATTGAAACCTATTTTAAGTCATCACCTTCTCCAAATGCACCTCACCTTGATGCCGATATTACATTTAACGAGTTCGAAACTACAGTATTGACCCTAAAACGAAAAAGACCAGGTGCAGACAAAAGACCCGGTCCTACCCCATCTTAAAAAACATCTCATACTCTCTTAAAGAGAGACCTCTCAACCTCTATAAGGTACATAATACTGGTATATATGCCCAGCCATGTAAAGTTTACCGAGTCATTCCCATTCCTAAGCCTAATAAACCTTCTTCCTATATTGAGAATTACAGACCCACTTCCCTTTTACCTTGTTTGTCCGAAACATTGGAGAAAATCATTTCTTCCAGACTAATGTGGTAAGCGAAAGAAAATGAACTCATAAGCCCGTACCAATTCGGTTTTCCAGAAGGGATAGGAGTAATAGACCCACTGCTACAATTTGAACATTTCGGTCCCACTAACTTGGCATCTCGTAACTACGTTTCGGTACTAAGCTTGGATATAGAAAAAGCCTCCAGATGACGCCATGATCTTTACAAAAATTAAAAACTTAAGGCAAGTTAATCATACATATTCGAAAATTCTAGAAAAAACAATTGCTCCTTCCGCACCCTCTTCTTTTTAAATACCCCATAATCATAAGCTTACAAATATTGTACTGGGCAAAATATTTGATAAAACTCTTTCGTATAAAGAACATTGTAAATATTGTATATTCGATTAAACTTATTTCTAAGACTAAATATTATAAAGCACTTATCATCAAAAAATTGTTTGTGTGACCCAAACATTCTCATTAGTGTCACAAAAGCCTTATTGTTATCAAAAATTTACTATGGAATTGCGATATACGGACACTGTGCCAAAACCCATATCGAACTTTTAAACGCGTCATACCATCAACATCACCAATTAAAGCAATTTTATTAAAATCCGGATTACCAGATATTTTGCAAAGGACCACACCTAATACTTACTCGTCCCAATATTGCTCCTATGCAGAAACGATTTAACACTTAATAACGTAAATAGTACGCTCCAATGTTCCTGCAGACACAACAAACCTTCAACCATTGTGTTCTCTCACTACTTCCAAACAAATAGGAATAATTACGAGCCCTGCACTGGTTTAACCCACATCATCTCCGCCTTCCTTGATATTATCGTCACGTTGTGTTAACGTTACACAACAACATCGCAAGCAATCTACGAACAACACTAAATATGTCCAGATATACAAAGAAACTATATAACCAGATGATTGGGAGTTTATCTTTACAGACGGATCTAAAAGTGTTGCCTCCACCATATTTGCTCTGACAAAGAAGATCGGCGTCACCATAGCTGCCTTCGTCTTACCATTATACTGCTCGGTATTCACAGCTGAAACAGCAGCGGCAATTTTTGCCTCTAACAATGGAAGGAAAACCATTATTTGCAGCGACAGTAAATCCGCCACAGATGCCATTTTTAACCAAGCAAACTATTTCCTCCTGATCACAAAAATTAAAAACCTTATTTATAAATAAAACAACGTAATCGAAATTATGTGGATACAACATTATCTTAATGACATCATCTGTAAGAATAAAAAAAAAATTCATACGCAATAGGATTGCTACACATGGACACCTCTTGAATGGTACAAACAAACCCGGACATATGGGTTCGGAAGACTTCACAGTACCTCATATCCCTCATAGCTGTTCACACTTACAACAACACAGAGTCTCGATATGTGGCGACAACAAACCATTTGACTTACTCAATCGGACAGATGACAATAGCATAAACCCTTTTTATACTCTCACGAAATGTTGCTACAGAGTATATGTATGAAAAGGGGCCTAGCAGAGCACGATGGGGACAGTTAGCACTACATATAATAATTTCCGTTATTCTAACAAACCTTATTATATTAATGGTTTAGCGCTGAACTTGAATGAAGCTGGTCTTGACATTGGTCTTAATCTCATATTAAATGTGGAATTTAGGAAACTAAAATATGGTTATAAAACTAATTTCCTTCCTTACATTTTTACACTTATTATTAACACTTAAAAATGTTTAATTTCAAGGAATAAACAATAAAAGTAAAATAGGTGTAAATACATTTTTTTTCTACAAATTTTTTTTTGATTTTTGAGCGAAGTATAGTAGTTTTAACTTTTAACTTATTATTTTCGAATATCGCAAATGCAGTTATGTATATGTTTTCAATTCATTGTTTATCCAGTATTGTTGTCAAAAAAGGTGATTTTATTCAAACTATTGTATGTGGAGACTTCTTGATCAAACAACTTGTATAGACTACTGTTGAACAGGTAAATCAAGTAGAGATCTAATATGTCGGTGATCCTTCTCTAAATCAAGGATCCAAAGTTTTACAAATTTTAGTGACATCATCAGGAGTAATAGGTTCCCAAACTACCATAAGCGAATGTGAGCACAGGCTGGAATTGAGTTTGTACCACTGCTAGTACTTTCTTGGCAGAAATCCTCAATTTCTCTGCAATCAAAAATTCGCTTTAATACATCTTAAGTCAATCCGTTCTATTTGCTTCCAGTTAATAGCTATTTAATCGACTTAGAAAATGAAGAAAGTATTTAAGACGCTTCTGCAGTGTATCGGTTGGACACTGCTAAAATGCAGTAACTGGAATGTTGTTGTAATATAGTTGTTAAAAAATCCTTATAGTAAATAAATAATTATTATTAGGTACATAAATATATATATACATGTATGTGCTAGCATTTGTACCACGATTCTCTTCAGGCTTTCTTCAAATATGTCACCGCTAGATTCGAGAATTTTTCTGTGCATTGCAAGCGGATTAGATCTAAATTTGCTGTACCATGATACGATAGTCGTTAACATATGCAGATTTTATTTAGAATTTACTATAATTTTTGTATTAGTTAAAAAATAAACCCAAAACCGTGGTTATTTGAAATTTCACATACATTTTTAGGTTATGCAAAGAAATCTATGTACAAAAGTTATAGATCTTTAATATATATAATATTACCATACAACGTTTTTCTATAAGACTCATAGTTTTACAATATTCAACCACACCCCCTCCTTTCTATTCTCGACTGCAGATTGCCCGTCAATGGTCTAAAGATCGAACATATCTGACCGTCCAGTTTATATGTATTCGGATCGTAAGTTCCACATTATGCTAATATCAATTCACATGTTCTACATACATATTATAATATTAAACAACTACGATAAGGTCAAAACTCTCTCGTAAATGCCATAGGCGTCCGTCTGAAGAATTACCAAACCAAAGGTTCTATGCAACCGTTTGTCAGTACGCTGCCGTCTTGTTTATACAGCCGCAGTGAATAAGTCAAACCTGTATTAAAGACGTTGTCAAACGGGTAAGCATGTACATTACAGCAAAAACAACTACAACTTAGGTTACAGCCTTTTATGTACATACATATAAAATATTTACCTGAATAACAACAGGTATGTACAATATGTATAGCGAACGAAAGCAGCAACAAACCACATATGTTCCGGTTTGGAGCTCAAAGTAGCTCATAGACTCTGTTCCTACTATTGTTGTACATATTACATAATTATCCCTAGCAATAATACCGCCGGCAAGAATGTCCTCTACAGCGTTCATTTGCACTACATTTTGTAGTAAGTCTGTTGTTATTGTAGATTTGTGTTTGTTCGTTCGTTCGCTGATTGCTCTGCGGCAGCTTGCTGATAATTATCAGCTGTATCAACAACAAAAATCATGCTCATCATATCGGAAGGATAACAACATAAAGGCTTCACTAATCCTGCTGTTGTGCGGTGTGTTTACTATTGACGTGTAATTGAGCAGCGTGTGTAGTAGTAGGAAGACACGTACGAGTAGAAGCGACACATTTACACGCTCTAGGACTATATGAGCATATACAGAAATTAAACACGTGCGGCAGCCCTGTAAGAAATATTACACACATCCTTTGTTAATGCCTTCGTGTGTGTGTGTCTCTTTTCATATGTAATTACAAAGCTTATTGACAAACAGGCTTTACCAGGTAAAAGGATTAATGCGCGTTGGGAAAGGGATTTGATCCAAAGAAGCCACGTTGTCAGCTCGTACATTTGATTGGGGCAATAATATGGTATATGCTTGAAATTTATCATTCTTATGTCACAAATCTACCTTGAAGACTATAGCGTCTGGAATGGGAACGAATTTGGGGCTCCAACTGGAAAACTAGGTTTCCGTAGCGGCGATAACCTTCTTATTCGACCAAAATTTTTGTCCAACGAGTGACTTTTTCAAGTCTGGAAGAAAAAAGAAGTCGCGGGAGATCAATTTCGGATAATGCGTCGAATAGGTAGCAGTTAATAGGTCAATTCATGCGATTTGGCAGGGATGACAGTACAGGTATGAGCCGGCGTGGTTTCATGGTGGGTTCTTTCTTCGCCAAATTGGGATGTCTCTCTGCAAAGCGGTATCAAATCGACTCAATAAATCAGAAAAGAAGAATCCTATGCCTTTTCCCTTCTTCATCACATTTTCTTGTTGTCGATAGACTTTCTTATCTGTCTTCTTCGGAGCAGGTTCGTCGAGTAAAGCCCACTGTTTCAGCTATTCCTTGATCTCTGATGTGATCCAGTGGATTCATGTTTCGTTGATGGTCATGAAATGTTGTAAAAACTTTTTCAGATTGTGCTTAAACAGCGTCAAACACTGAAGTGGTCGCGCCGTTGGGCTTTTTGACCGGAGAGAGCAAACGCAGCGCCCATCGCGCGACAGCTTTTTCATTCGCAATATTTCATTCAGGATATGACCCACATGATCATAACAGTTGCCTTCTGTTTCAGCTATCTCCTACATCTTTGATCGGTATCTACCTTTACGAGATATTGGACTTTTGTCAAGTTATCCTCAGTGGTAAACCACGTTCAAACTCGTTAAACCAAATTTTAACGGTCGCCATTGATGAAGAAGAGTCCTTTTATACAAAAACCAAGTCCAAAAGTACGATTAATATCACGGCCGGATAATGCTCTTTTTTAATTTTTCTGACATCCGACGGTAAGTATACTGTCTAACCCGGTCAGTAGCTATCTACGAAAATTAACAAGCGAATTTACTATAAATTTCTTTTGCGATAGTGACGGCATCGATCGGTGAGACTAAATACATATTTATTAGACCAACTTCGTATGCATACAACTAGAAATAAGTTATACGTATATGTTATATTCAGTGCGGTAAAAGCCGTTATTAAATGTTATATAACAAGCAGAGGCCGCAAGGTCACTAAGTGCAGGCACATACTAACACTCTCTCACACATGCAGGACAGCAGAGCACAAAAAACATACCAATACCTACTGTCACATCTTCTAGTCAACTAATATGGTTAATATTTTATCCAACTAACAGTAAAAATTACTTCAAATGACAGTGTGATGATAAGTTTTAGGACATGTCATGATGTTGAGCAGTAAAAGATGTAGAACTCTGAAAAGTGGCAGGCATAATAAAGTAACTAGGAAATATGAGGCAAGCAGTCGCTGGGTCAGCGCCGGATTTATTTATTACTCCAAAGAATTGCCGGTTGAAGAAAGTAGTTAATATGCATGAGTGAGGGCAGCAGAAACTACAACAGAAAATGAATTAAGCGAAGAAGAAAAGTGAAGGAAAATAGTTTGCGCTGCGCTGTTTATGGTAAATTACGTACCAACTCATATTTAATTCAGCATGAATTATTATTAGCATGCGTTTACGTTGCTTACTTGAGAGAATGTTGTCGAATGTTGTTAGCGTAATAAATTCCCAGATGTTGGCACCAATATTCGATTATTCCCGAATATCGTTCGAACCGTCCCACTTGTTTGATTTATTGATAAGATAAATGGAACTCCGCTTGCATAAAGTTCTCCCGCTAGATGACGCGTTGGTTGAGCTATTTCCAAATTTGTTTTTACGAACAAAATTTGGCTGATAGTCGAGACAAATATTGACATGGAAATCATAACTACATTTGTAGAGAGATTCGGTCGCGCTAAGTTTAAGTTTTCCCTTTTCAAGTAATGATTCGGAAACAATAGTGGTGATCGAATATAAAAGGTCAGACTAATTTACAACCACAGTCATATCTTACAATTTGTCTCGGATATTTGCCGTTCTGAAAATATCCATCAATTCTGTAGTGCACAATTCGATCGATTGCCTGGAAGCAGATAAATAAGTTATGCCTTTTAATAGTTAATAGTTAAAATAATTACTCGAAGCAGTTGTTCATAATTATCATGTGAACTACAGTCATAGGTGTGCTCGTTTTATGCTTTTCAATAAAGACGTCATGTGGGCGTGGCAATACTCCAAGTCGACTTTGAACTAAGCTTTCACCCGAGTTCTTCCATTTTAGGCACATTTATGCACCATTAGGAGAAAACTACGCTCCCTCAATTTAATTATGATTGCGCACATATTGGCCGATATATGATGTATAAAGTCACCCGGAAGTTCGAAAATCTTTCTAATAGGTATATGAGGGCTAAAGAAAATATTGATTCGATTCAATCGATTTTTGACATACAGACATATTATTATGAAAAAAGAATTCTATTATAATTTCAATAATATATCTCAAACATTGACCGATATTTTCGAAAAAAAAGTCAGCCATAAGCTCTGTGGTCCATATTTCTGATATCTGGGGGTTTGAAAAGTGTTGTCCGATTTTGAAAAGTTTTAGACTAGAAATGGCTTACTATAAAGGGAATATTCGTGCAAAGTTTTATTCCTATAAATTAATTCGTGCTTGAGGTAGGCGTGGTTGTAGTCCGCTTTCGCCCATTTTCACATTATGAATTTGGAATGTCAATTAGGTTGAAATTGGTCTAGTAGGTCTGAAGATATGTGAATTCACTCAAAAAAGGGCGGTGCTACGCCCACATTCCAAATTTGACCCCGGATCCTATAAATCGGGCTTAAAATTGTATGTCTCTAGCTTAGTTATGGTAATTTATAAGTTTGTAATTAAATGAGTTTTTGTCGGTGAACACGCTTACCAAGGATCATTACGATATATCAATTTTTACTCAAGATACAGCTTGCACAGACTGACGGACAGACAGACATTATACATATATAATATAACCCTATATCTATCTCGGTTAGTTTTTGGTAATACAAGCAACTGTTAGGTGAACAAAACTATTATACTCAGTAGCAACATGTTGCAAGAGCGTAAAAAGGCATTTGTTCGATATTCCCGCAAGTTTTGAGTCCGTTCGAGGTGTAAACTAAATTCACGGTACAAC
The DNA here is from genome assembly GCF_042242935.1 of Bactrocera oleae. Classification (NCBI taxonomy): domain Eukaryota; kingdom Metazoa; phylum Arthropoda; class Insecta; order Diptera; family Tephritidae; genus Bactrocera; species Bactrocera oleae. The sequence goes on from NC_091538.1 coordinate 42,508,913, forward strand.
TTATATAATATCCGGGTTCAATATGTTAGGATTGAAGTGTGCTGCAAAATATTTAAATATTATCCTAAAATTTTTAAGTAACTAAGTAAATATAGTTTTTAAATACTAAAGATAAAAATTGTTTAGATGCATAAATAGTCAGTCCATAAACGAACTAGGATACTTTTGAAATCTTAAAGTCGTTAAATATTAAGACTTCCTTAGTCTTATAATAATAATAGGTCATCTTATTAAGTAAATACACGAATATATTTTTATCTTCCTTATTAATTAACTATTTGTGGTGTAGAGGTTTGGTAAAAGCAACAATTAAATTTAATTTAGAATAATGGATCTGAAGCTCAATTATCCTTGTTTCTTAATTACCTCAAATTCAGAATCACCTTAATTAACACCATGCACTCATTAGCAAAAACCAATCATTAGCAAAGAGGTATAATAATTTTCACAAATTTCGCATGAAGTGAAAATTGTGACAGTCATTTAAATGAACCAAGTGAATGGTAGTAATGCTCTAATTGATACTGACATGACACATGTGAGACGTGCAACAATAAAGTAACAATTTAGATTCAACTACACCGGAAGTAGCAACTACATCCGCAAGCCAGAAAATTCGAAAGCAATAGCAAAACTTTTGTAATGAAACTGATAAAGTGCTTGGCATTGATGAACGCCATTCCGTGGAGCGGCGGAGGGGATGCTGTCTAAAATTGCACATCTTCCTAAGTACACAGCGCTGATGAATTAGATGGTTGCGGAGATGTGGCTGGCGAAAGCAAGAAATAGTTCATATTTACCTCGTCTGACTTGCAAATTGGTACATACAAGTATGTCGAGCTGCAAGCACGAGTAACCGTTTAATCAGACAACCCGCATATGGCAGCATTGATGATGAGTGCTGAGGAAATATGCTGGCAAAGTATATAACGAACTGATTTCCGTTTCGGTTGCAATTGTTTGGCATCGATAAATCCTGCCTGAAACAAAAAACTTATGAGTTGCACAACATCGAATCGTATGCGTGCTAGTAGGTATACATAATCTTCATACTCCAGGGCCAGAAGTTGGAGGTGAGAACTCTAAATTTGTTGTGTGCGCTAAAATCTATAGCTTTAAAGTTATGTTTGTTATAATAATTGCTTTAGACAGTTCGTTTTGCCTGAGTAACGCATAATTAGTATTGGCTTCATTGAGACAGTTCTTTGAGAAACGACATGTATAACAAGAGAACTTGATTTACACGGTCTGGTTTGACATAAGGGGTTACATACAGTTAGAATATTCAAAAGATTTTTTTTTATTATTTTATTATTATTATATTATTTTAAGAATACATACAGAAAATTTCATAGCGTTCCGGTGTATATTTTCGAAGCCGGAGCGGCAGCGCGTTTTTCTCAGAATGGTGTTTTCAAAGACGGTGACCAGCATTCCTCGAAAACGGCTAAACCGCTTAATCTCAAATTTTAACACGAGCTTTTTAAATGTATTTTTTAATAATGATTCTATAAATATTTTTGTTTTTATAAACAATTTACGGTCTAAATTTCGGAGAAAAATCGATTTTTTTTTAGAAACTGCCATTTAGTCGAAAATTTTTTTTTTTTGCTTATTGCTTCGATTAATTACTAGATTTAACATTACTTTAACGAAATCTGTTCGGTTTTTAAAATTAAAATGGTCGAGTTCAGAGATATAGTGGTCACCGCAAAAAGTATTTTTTGAGAGAAGCTCCCGGAAATCAGCTGTAGCTCTTTTCCAAATTAATATTTTTACTAGTAGTAAGTCTTAAAATATAGTTAAAAGATACCGTAATAATGGAAAATTCCCTTTTTTCGGCCTTCTAACTGTATATAACCCCATAATGAACATGCTTACTCCGAAACAACGTTTGCCAATCGAGCAAATTTTTTACCGCTGCTTTCAATATTCGGTCAACATGCGCATCCTCATAAACGCTGTATAGTGACCCGAATGAGTACATTCGCCATCGATCCCGATTTTCAAAAAAAAATTTTGTTCAGCGATGAAGCTCACTTTTGGTTGAATGGGTATGTTAATAAACAAAATTGTCATAACATAAAAGTATGTGCATTTTATTCATTTTTATTGAAAACTATGTGTAAAAAACATCTTGTCTAATTCACTTTAGAACGAATCGAACTGACATAAATACAAATATAGCAGAGGTAGAATACATACATAAAACTGTATAATTTTACTGTTGCTTTTGTTAGAAAGTAACGAATAGAACAAAAACAGGCAAAACTGCAAAAGACTTTAATTAGAGGCGATATAGGAAACAGTTATTCTACTATATAGTTGCATTGTTACTTTCATAATCAAATTTATCAAAAGAGACAAGAGAAGTGGCGAATCGAAGACGGCTTGCATATTATGAATAATTAAATTTGCGAATTTCTCATTCTCTCTAATTTCACAGGTGTCTTGACTCATACAGAATTTATCATAGCTGAGTACTAAAGGATGTTTTTTAGACATGCGGCTTTCAAGAAAATATAAAACTCATATAATTTAATATTATGGCCAAAAATTTAGCTTAATTAATTTAGCTTAAAATATAAAGATAAGGGTTAGCTATTATATTTTAAAATAAATTCCAACCAAGAGGCCCAATTTTCGATGATTTGTTGGAGCAATTCCGGCCTTAGGTCAGAAATAACCGAATATTCTCTTCCTAGACGTCCATCGTCTCGGGCTTATCTGCGTAGGCAAGTGACTTCACCTAACCTTCAATTCAGACATTAAAAAGTCAATAATCAGGACTCTATAGCATTCCTCATTGATTGTAACAATATGCTCATCTCATTTTTGAAGAAATATGGACCAAAAATTCCCTCTGTCCATAGAGCTGCCGAACAGTGAAAATTTTCTTGTGAAAATCGAAATCGGTAGATCTGCTTTCGATCCCATTCACCTAATGGGAACAAGTTGGATTTTGTAAACTCACAAAACAAGATCCTTCCGCAAAAGCTTCCATAAAGTGGATGGGCACAGCTCCAATTATTGCCCGCGATGCCGGATGGACTCATTCCGGTCTTCTCCGATATTGTGCTCCACAGTAGCAATAGCGTCTTCGGACGATTCAGGGCGATTATGTCGACCCAATATAAGACGTAATTCGTGATGCATCCCGCGAACTGAACCGTTATTTCAAAAAGACCCACTCCGAAAGTAATATTTTCTTATTGAAAATCACATTTCCAAAAAAACACTCATTATGTTATTTCTTCATCGGAATTATATGTACCTTTTAAATTCAAGAGAATTGCCTAAACATGAATTGAGCTTGAATAGTACACGAGTACAACATATTTCTCTTACATGCAAACAGTTAACAGGACACGTATGTACAATACATAAATAGCATTGTGCATGCATTCTAGCAATTATGCGTCAGACATGCGTCATTTACGCAACACCAGCATCTTTGAGTAGATAAGTGAGTTGTCGAAGGATGCGCGACCAATCACCACCACGCCTACGTGCCTTTCACTCACATGGCAGACATGCAAGCAAATACGCCTACAGCAATAGCACGAACTCAGCAACGGGCTTGTACGTACATATGTATATGTGTAAAGGGTACGTGAGTGGGTTTAATGCTTCCTAATATTGAGTAGAAGCGATTTCCATTAACCAAAATATTTCAGAACCTACTACTTAGTACTCAGCTATAATTGTTAGATTTTGTTCCTACTAAATGAATGAGGGTGGCGCGTCTTTGATTCTGTGGTGGTAATCCTTTGACAACTCTTTGGTATTTAAGTATGGCCAGCACAACTATGGACCAGTGCAGAAGCCTTTGAAAAAGGTAAAAAGTGAAGGAAATTTATAGTAGGTTAAAAGTGAGCTTTCAAAAATTATCTACCTTGGTCTATTTGTTAATTTTTTAGGAATGAAAACTTTTTGAAGAAACCAACTCATTTGTTAAGCTTCCTCTATATATACAATGAACTGCCTAAAATTTAACGGGATTTCTAAAATTTTCACACTCGCAGATGAGTTCTTGTTTTTTTCAAAAGAGAAAGTGCAGAATATATCAATGGTTTAGTAATCAGTCAAAAGATTCCTCATAAAACTTGACTAAACAACGTTAAAAAATATTCTATAAATAGATCTAATGAAAGGTTGTACTGTTTGTTGTTGGACATTAGTATATATATACTAATAGCTATGACATGTAACTTTATGCTTTTTTTTTTGCAAAATTCGAATATTTAAGAAAAGCAAGCACAATACTGTTATTCAAAGTATCACCCGTCTCATGCTATAAAATAGGAATATATTTCTGGTAATTTGTGGATACCATTCCAAATTAACTTTGCTAGCTTGGCGGCCAAGAATGAATTAAGTGAGGGCTTTCTGCATCGATCGGTACAAATGATAGTCAGAAGAAGTAAGGTATGTGCTATTAGACAAGTGAGGCAAAACTTAGCAACCGCTCTTTTCCAAATAGTTTTTAACCAGTCCTGCAACATTAGGCCGATCGTTGTCATGATGAAGAATTATTGCCTCGTCCCTAGCCTCGAGTTGCCTATAGCGTTCCTTAGCGCTTTTTTCACCCGATTTGTGATTTTACGCGATAGAAGAGAAGAGAATCGTAATAGATCCCTTTTTCATCACTAGTCACAATCCGATGCAGAAAATACTTCTTTTTGTAGTGTTCAAGCAGAAATTTTGACTTTCAAAAGCGCCTTTCAAGATTTTCCGGTTTTAATTCACATGATATTCAATGTTCTTGCTTTTGTATATATTAGGCTGTTTTTAGACGGCTGCAAGGTTGATTGAATCATAAGTAAAAAAGTAATTTCTCCGTAAGTCGAAGTTAGCCTAAAATATCGAAATATTTTTAATCAAATTTCGAAATTATGCTTATTGATAACATTATTATTAGTTAGAGTATATCAGTAGGTAAAATATGGACATCATCCTCGTTTTTATTTCAATGGTGAAGCTTATATGGCAGATGCTATAAGGGGACAGAGCCGAATCATCGATAAAGGTACCGATATCCAAGGTATTAAGTCATAGACATAAATTTTTACCCATATTTGTTATGTAAATGCTAAGGCAAAATATTTTCCAATTGCATTCACTTAGTCATAGTTGTTTTTTATACGTGTGGTTTTCAAGAAGAAAGAAAACTCATATAGTTTAATGTTATGGTCAAAAATTTAGCTTTATTATAAAGATAATTATAAAAATACTCTAACATACAACTTTCTTCTATACAAAAAAATGTCTTCATGATTCCTACAAACACTCCTTTAAGACATATACGCAGTTAAAGTTATGCATGAAATGTACTGATTCATATAGTATCCCTTGTCGTATGAGCAACAACGAATGTATAAATTACTTGTATGAATGATCAAATCATTTGATTTGTTAACCGTACCGTCGCCCATTAGTACGAAGAGGCCTTGAAAAATAGATAATATTTAATCAAATATTTTTGTATGCAAAGAGCGTTTATAAAGGAAAGGCTTTTTTATACTAAGCAGCTACACCGAAAAATTTGACAAACAGCTTATTTCATATATGTATCTTACGAAAATCAGCTGTAGTTGAGGAGAAAAAACGCAGGTAAAATGTATAGTTCTAAAAATGTATGTGCTTGGTATTTAGTGGAAATGTACTATTTTGTTACTTTCTATTTTTGTGTTATTTTTGCAAAATACGTGTGCATCATTTTTTAAAGCCCCTGCGTATACAATACCATGTGTTTAAATTAGCTAAGCCTCAGTAAATAACCACACCCCTCCACTCAGGAGAAACTGGCGCACCCTAATAATATCCACCACATACTCATCAATACACCACACCAGATGACACCACACTGGACAATACAATACACCACAAGACCGCGTACCTTATTCAATACGAACGCGATTCAGCGCGCTGCCATCGTTCGCTAAAACCAATTCGATTCGTCAACTTTTTTTTTGGAACTACATATTTCTTCTTAGGACAATACCATTCCGCATGCGCCAACTCTACATTTAGCGGTCCGAAAATATATAAACTTATATATAAGGAATTTTATTGTGCAAAGCTTAATAATAAAATTTCAATATTAAACTAACTAGCGAATGTTAAGTACTTACAATTGTACAAGTGGTGAGTGATGCTAAAATGGGATGTGCTCCCTAATGTATTAAATACAAATTTGTTCGCCATGCTCTAATTAAGTTAAGAAAAGAAGCATGCAAACTTTAGTAATTTTTATTTAGAAATAATCTTAAATTGTATGAAGTTTTGGATATTCTGTAGGAAGTAAGCGATGGAAAGGAGGATAAAGACATAATATCCACAGATATATTTATATTGCCTCTACAGAAAACTTCACAAGTGGAATCTGATTGAGAGTTGATAAATAACTAGTAGTTAAAAAAAACTACTGATATTATATATTCAATAAATATAACCACCGGTCATCGAATTTGTATAATGGCCCAAGTACTTCAAAAGATTCTGGATTATATAGCTACGAAGAAAGTACAATAATTAATACGTTGAATGAAGCATTCCTAAAACACGGTGGCTTACCAGAAAATCTAACCATCGATTAAAGTATGATAAGCAAATTCGATTTTAGACCAAATGGTAAGTGTATACAGATCACGAATGGGGTAATGTAGGTACTCATGGTCTATTTTTATGCAGTTGCAACATATTGCTACCGAGTATAATATATTTGTACACTTTACGGTTGGTTGCAACACCTAACACTAATCGAGATTGAGAGTTATACATATTATATGATCAGGATGACGAGTCCGAATTGAAATCCGGATACCGTCTACTGTGTAATCGATATCTTGAGCAAAATGATATCGTACGAAACTTGGTGCACGTGCTTCTTGGTCGGAAGAACGAGTTCCTAGATGGCCGTACTAGTTATACTGCCAAGCCCACGCCAACGCCATTAATCGGAAATGAATAAAGTTCCATAACTAAGCCACAAATTAAGATTCTAAACTGTAATTTATTACAACAAATCGCACTAAGGAGGGAAACCTGTGGTCCGATCCTAATAGGTTTAGTGTATATATCTTTGAAACCAATAAAGCATCCAAATTTGCACAGGATAAGTCTCTTCCTCTTACTACAGTGCGAAAAAAGTGAAATCGGCTGATAACATCGGCTACTCTCCGTATAACGGTTCTGTTAAAAACTAATAAGAGTGCCACCAATCTACAAATAAATGCGTCGGAGACATCAAATTGTTTACCAGAGATGATACGAAAGGGCTTTAGAGGAGCTTGGACGATGGGCGTGGTACCGTCCACGTTTAGGTGTATACCCATGTATCGGGAACTGGTCGACCGACTCCAAATTTGGAATGTGACTTCAATTAGATTTTCTAATTTAACCAAAAATGGGTGAAATCGGCCTAAATCTGCGGCTGCTTTCCTAGTATTAAATTCCATCTGATTCTTTCACTTTCCAGTATGCAAATCAAACACTAATTAATAAATAGGTATAAAACTTTACACGAATAATGCCTATGAATTGTGCCTTGTTATTACAAAAAAAATTTTCAAATTGGACCAAAACTGTTCAAGCCCCTAGCTACCGTGGACCTAAAATTTATAAAATCGGGTGAAAACATGTCCTAGCCCCCATATAACTATTTTTAGAATTTTTAAGGAACCGGTTTTATTTACTCCTTACACAAGTATATTGGTGATGGTATCTGAAGCACCATAATGAAACTCAAGAGTATGTTTTTCAGGTAACAATATGTAATAATGTCAGAAATAGATAATATCGGGTTAATTCTAACCCTATTTCCCTTATTGGCTTCGTTGGCTTTGTACCGTATATATATATTAGTAAATATTTAAGATATCTTATCAGCAATAACAGAACTTATAATACTGGATATAATATAGTTTAATCTACATTTTATATATGTGGTGATCCATTTTGATGTCCGTTACTTTTTTAAAGAAAGAAAACATCGGATCTTCTATGAACTTTTCAAAAACCTATAGAGCGAAGCGACCTTGCTTGGAAAGGTCGAGCATCTTCGGCACAAGCTGTATTTTGTATGCTTTGAATTTAAGATCTCGACGTAAAATGCGCCAAGTCGTTCCATACGTCAGTCCGAGTTGCTGCGAACTTCGCCGAATCGACTCTCTACGGTTTTCGAGTAAACTCTCAGCTACGGCGGATTACCCAATAATGAATGCTGGGTCTCAAGATGGGTGATAGTGTTGCAAAAAGTACGCTCAGTAGGTCAATTATGTTGACCATAAGTTGAGCGAAGCGCGCGAAACACATTCCTTATAGAATGTGAATTTTAATAATAAAGTCGAACAATTTGTAAACGTGAACAAAAATAGCATGACAAGTTGACATGACTCAGGCGAGATCTATCAAAAAGAGGCTATTGAAAAAAGTACCTCTACTTGGATCACCCGTTATATGTAGTAAACATATACTAATTTTCGCTATTCTAACAAGCCGGCTTTGATTCTTTCAAGTTGCAAGAGCATGAAATATTTGGTTTCACTCGCACTTAGCCCTTACTTACTTGTTTGTAAAGAGATCTAAAGCTCATAGAGTATTGCTTTTTATGCTTGCGCCATCAAGCTGCTTAAAAAAGTGCATGTGACTAAATGCACGAGTGCACGTGTCATTTTATATTTACACCTTTGCGATTTTCTGTCGTTAAACGTGAGAGCTATTGATGTTTTCATTTTGCTTTTTATTAAAACAAACACCCATACAAATATCTTTATGAACACATATATATTTATATATTATTTATATACATGCACACATCCTTACAAACATTTGTATAAATGTGTGAACTTTCCTCTTTCAACTCTAACTTTCAGGGAGTTTTATCTCACCTTTCCCGCTGTTAACCCTTTGCCGTTTTCACTTTGTGCCTGTCTCATGGACCGTGACTGTGTTAATACACATCATATCACGTGTAGCCATGTTGAAATGTTTATAACAGTGTTGTCATAACGGTGCTTAATACCGTTCGCTGTCAGCTCATGTGGCTTACACGCTCTAACACTCGCACACACAGAATGTGTCCCACATACATATACTCGTATATACATATATTTGTATGGTATATAGATAAACAAGTTGCAAGGGCGAATAAACACGTGGAATGGAGTGAACACGCAACAACTAAAAGCTTACATGACTTGTTTATTATTACTGCCACAATTTCCGCGATTGACTTTTTAGCTGCTGAATGCAGTTTTAGCTGACAACGTTAGATATTTCGTTCATAAGTTTTTAGAAAAATAAATAATTCTCTCACGTGTGCTTTATGCGACAAGTCGAAATTTTTCAAAACTTAAGCCATAATACGCAGATGCGAAATCAGCATCTACCTACATGACAGGTATTAAGTATTTAATACATATATATATATATACTAAATGATTTAGAAAGACGAAGTATTTCCTTTCCTCTGGCAAACTCTTTACATCAATCTAAATTTAGTCTCTAACAATGCCTACCTCCCATAATTATTTCCTATTTTATAGGATCCTCTTGACTTTGTTCTCGAAAACTAAGACACAGATCTGATAAACAGATGTATGATAAATGAAATTACGTAATAGTAAAGTAGCAACCTTCAAAGATGAGATCATAGCTTCCTCTACCCTAACCAGCTAATATTAGCGATGGAGTTTTGTTAGCAATGCAGATCTTCGACCATTATCATTATAGTCCATGCGTTTTGGGTTCTACTTTGAAAATCATATTAAATTTTAAATCTATAGGCTTCTGTAAATCTAGCCTATCTATTGTGCTATAGCCAGAACGCCGTTGCTTAAACCTGAGAACCAATATTATTTACTCTACTCAAAAGCTCTTAATTTCGTGTACCCATATGTGCTGATATATATAATATGTGCAGTTACACTCGAACTTAGACCTTCCTTACTTGTTAAATATATCGTGGGAATATATAAGGAAATTATATGTTAACGCAACAAAAAATCGCGAGGTTTAACGCTTTAAGAAACAGAATAATCGAAAAATCAGGTGTTTTTCATTACGAACTTTGAAAAGCAGACATCGAGCTTTATATTATTTTAAAAATACAATAGTATCTCAACTCAGAGCATAAATAATATATACTTGTATATATGCACTTTTTTAAATTTTTATTCGCCAAAGTTTTTCCTCACATAACTGTTGTCAAAATAAAATATATATATTGATCAATATAAAATAAATCATGCTAAGCATTAAGGTATACGTATTAATTTCACCTAAGTATAATTAAAATTACTTCGGAGATCCGCAAAGATACAAATTCCGAAAAAACGTAGCTTGACCACAAATGAAAATCAGCGCGTATATTGGGACTATATTACTATTGACAATTTGTGCTTTCGGCCGGGCTTTAGATGTCCTCTGTATTTACTATATTTTTCTTTATGATGTATTAAGTCTTGGAGGTACAAGCAGGTTTCTGGAGACTTTTGCCTATAAAAGTGTGTTCCATGACAATATCCTCCGGAAACAATGAGTTATGGAATTAATGGAATAAATAAATTAGATGGAACAAAAAAAATAACGCCTGAGAACCTATAAAGTATATACGTTTATAAGTGCTTAGTCGATTTAACCAAGTCCGTCTGTACGCGAACTAGTTTTTCAGATATTGATTTGAAATTTTGCACACATAACCGGACCACTATGTGATATAGCTACTATTCAAATTGACCGCGATTTATTGCCACGGTGCAGCCGAAATTAACGTTTTTTCTTAATTTCTTGAATTAAGAAAAATATCACAAGCATTTAGTATCAACGATATGATTGAATCGGTGAAATGTTGTGAAAGATTTTTAAGTTTACCAGAAGAACTGATAAGTGAAATGGATGAAATGTTAGCATTGTGGTTGGCCGGTGAAGATGATGACCGAGAGGAAAGCACTTATTTTCCAAGACAAAACGAAGAAGTTGCGGCTGTTCCTAAAGTGTTCAAAGACGTCACTATGAACGAGGCCCGTCCCTCGAGTTCTATTATATCTTACAGGTCATAAGATGGTCAATCGATTCTAGGAACTTTGAGAATTCCGTTCTTTAACATAATAACGTAAGGTAACCCAAACAAAGGAGATATGGCGTAAATGGTCAGATTCTGAGCAGACGTCGCGAATGTGGACGAAATCTGTGACGGAAAAGGAAATATGTATTATTTATTGGCCTTTGCCAGCACAATTGGATCAAATAAACAATATACTACTAAGCTGGGGGACAACAAACAAATCCCTAAATACTGGTCTAGGTGCTTACGTATGTTGGATAGTAGGTATTCCGAAATATATTCGATTTGATAACAGCAGACAGAAATCCGCTTGACAAGTAAAAAATAAATTTGCTGCTTCGATTAAGAACTGTTTGCCCGTCGATATATTTGAAGATCGCAAATAAGAATCTAGTAAGTGTGCCACTTCAACTCCAAAGGAATAATTTGTGTTTGAAAACATATAAGGAAGAGCCAAGTTCGGGTGTAACCCATTTTATACTCTTGCCAAAACTTGTTCTCACTCACTGTTCGACGAAATGGTGAATGGATTACAACAAAATTTGGTATCATATTAACTTTTTTTTGAAGGTCATAGAGACACTTAATTTTATAATTATATCTTACTTCCCCTCAGCGAAATTTATACTTAAATCACTTGGGACATAGAAATGAAAGGGCATATTGCATAAATTTTTGACATTGCTCAGGTATGTTAGAAATCTTATTTTCAAACAATTTTATAAATTATAAAAATATATACAATATGGAGTAAAGTTACCCGGACGTTCCAAAGTCGTAAAAATCAGTTATATGGGAGCTTAAGCAAGTTTTCGCCCGATTTTATTAAAAATTAAAAAAAAAACACTTTCTCAGTTTCATTAAAATAACTAGCACATTGGCCGATATACTTGTACTTGTATGAGGTATAAAGTCAACTGGAAGTTCAAAAATCTTTCTATTAGGAATCAACCCATTTTTGATATAAGAGTATATTATTATCAAAGAAACATTTTCCCTAAATTTCAATAACATATCTCATAGATTGACCGATATTTTCGGCAAAAGCCATAGGCTTCTGGGGTCCAAATTTCCGATTTATGGGGCCTTGAATAGTTATGGTCCGATTTTGACAATTTTAAGACTTGAAATGGAATACCATAAAGGCAATATTCGTGCAAAGTTTTATCCCGATATATTAATTCGTGCTTGATTTGTATACTTGGAAAGGAAAAAATCAGATGTGATTTAAAGTTGTATTATATGGGAACATGTCCGATTTTACCTGTTTTCGCACTGTACATGGGAATATCAAAATAATCTTATGTTCCAAATTTGGTTGAAATTAGTTGAGTAGATTCGGCGATATGGGATTTCACCTAAATGTGGGCGGTGCCACGCACATTGTCCAATTTTTACACCTGCTCCTATGAAGCCTTTTGTGTCATCTGGATGTAAAATTTAATTTCTCTGACGCATTTCGTTATTGATTTATCGCAGTTTTGGTAGTTTTTAACAAAACCGTTACACGAAGAGTAGGCGTGGTTTTTTATTACGATTCGTTGTACCAAATTATAGTTTGAGATTTTAATTCGCTTAGTTATAACAATTTAAAAGTGTTCGATTAATGCCGTTCTGTGGGCGTGGTAGTAGTCCGATTACATCCCGGACAGACAGCCAGCACTACTTGAGATCCACGCAGTGAAGAAAATATAGCGGCTGTAGCTGAGAGTTTACACGAAGACCGTGGAGAGTCAATTCGGCGCCTTTCGCAGTAACTCGTACTCACGTATGGAATGACTTAGCGAATTTTACGTCGAGATCTTAAATTAAAAGCGTACAAGATACAGCTAGTGTTGAAGCTGCTCGACCTTTCCAAGCAAAGTCGCTTCAGTCTAAGGGCTTTTGGAAAGTTCCAAGAAGACGTTTACAAGCCAAGCTTTGTTCAGCGATAAGGCTCATTTCTGGCTGAATAGGTATGTAAGCAACCAAATTGTCGCATTTGGAACGAAGGGCAAACTGAAGAGATTCGAGAGTTGCCATTTCATCCGCCGCGGCCAGTAGAAAGAGTTAATCTTCAAAAAATGTTCTTTCACCCTATATTTACATATACCCTATATCTAACTCGATTATTTTTAGGTGTTACAAACAACCGTTAGGTAAACAAAACTACCACATTAAACTCTGTAGCAACATGTTGCAAAAGTGTAATAGGGAAACGGAACACTTGTAACGAATTTGGGCCGGAACGTTGTTTTAAATTAGTGTAAAAATATGGCAGTTCTAATTTTAATGATAAAAGGACTGGAGTATGAAATAGCCATAAGAAAAACGAAACATGCATACCGAAGGAGTTGTTAATTCCGAAAAGAAAGGTATTGAGCATATTATTAGGTTACCACAACTACGAGAATATAAAGTGGAGGTTCTCATTTCGACACTTCAAATACTGAATTATAATAAGTATAAAAATAGAGTCAACACCATAGATCAAATGGTTTTTGGTCACATTTGCAAGCAGACGTTAGCGTTGTTATACCCTAAACAAGGTTTATTCAGTTTACAGCGAAATTCGTAACACCCAAAAGGAAGCGTCGGAGACCTTATAAAATATAAGCTGACTTCGATTGGACATTTCTCTGTTCGCTTCTGCTTTCTTGTCAAAAAAGCAACAACAAAGCTATCGGGTTAAATTGAAACAAGAGAGTTTGCGGATATATCATTAAGAGCATAAAATTTTTGCAAGAGCAAAAAAATTGATTTTGTAAGTTGGAGAGCAAAGTAAATGTTTAATAGGATAAGATTTTATGGCGGGTATCATATAGTTAAGACTGCTTTTAATATAAAAACTATTATGTGTTAGAGACAAGCTTAAATATTGATTTTTCATTAGTTTCAAACACCACCCCACCGACATCATATCGGTAGAGAAAACAGCACAATATTGATGGTGGAAATGGAGAAGTTGGTGGCTCCGAAAGACTCCGCACAATAATATTTTCGTACGTATGAAAATGACTGGGAAAGCGAAATACCGCAAAACTGTATGAAAAGCAATTACATGGATGCCGATTATACATATAACCAATATAAGCTATTTATGAGCATATTGATAACACCATAGTGCGATATTAACTGAAAAAGCACAGCGGGAATACTGACCATTCGCATTGGAAGTCGTGTGTGTGTGTGTTAGCTTATGAGAACCCATTTGTTCTTTTTGGTTTGAAGTGTAGATTAGGGTATCGTTAACAGTTCATTTCCTTCGCCAGCATAGTGCATTGCCGTTATGAGCATGTCCCGCATACCGCTTGCTCTGATATGGCTGGCAGAATGGCAGAATATGAGCACTTAAAAGCAATGTCCTTAATATCAAATGCAATGCGCTGCAGTCGTGGCCAAAGCGCTGGCTGGTCAGTGCATGTGGTGCGAGTAAAATGGAAACGGAAATGTTGCTGCCACTAGTAAACCATATGCTGGCGCACACAGATAGAGCCACATATCTCTACATGAACACCGCTTGAAATGTTAAGATTTTGCTCATTGCAGCTGACGCGCCATTCGCTCCACACATTATTGCTAGCTCTTATGGATGCTGGCTTGAGTGGTCAGCCATGTACAATACGAAACGCTCGAACTTGACTGCTACCAAAATGCAGCGCTTTCAACGTTCCGTTTTCTTTTTCGCTCGGTTTTCGCCAAACATCCCATTTATATTTCACTTTTACACGAGTGTTGGGACTAGGCACAGCAGAAACTGATATGTTTTTCGCTTGCAATTTATCTGTGTCTAAATGTTGTTGGTGTTAAGCTTCATTTTATTACTTCGTTACGTTCCTCCTGAGAGCTTTTTTTAAACGAACAGATAGCCACGGCATATAGTTATAAAAGTATAATTAACACACAAAATTAGACTCAAATTATTACATAAACACTACTTACAATAATTATTTAAAAAAAACATAAACTACACCGAAGCTATCGTTTAGATATCTTGTCAAAACAAAAAGTTGTCCATACAAGAACTTTATTCTGAACGGTTAGCATATGTGGCCTTGTAGCGTTGCCTTTTATTATAACTTGAGTAAAAATTTAGATATTTTGATGAAACTTGGTCCACATAGTTCTTGGCACCCATGGGAGGTTGGTATTGCAGATGGACGTAATCAGGCTACTGCCACTCCCACAAAACGCTATTGAACAAAACATATAAAGTGATTGCAGTAGCAAGTGACACTATTGGGCTAATTTTTAAAAACCGAGCATCATACCACCCCCTAAATGTTTGACTGTCTGTGTGTATCTTTCAAACCGTTGAAGCTTAATTAACCAAATTTCTTGAGAATAAGTTCTTTAAGCTCTTCTTCTGATACTGTGAAAATGGGTAAAATGAGATTATAACCACGCCTACTCCCAATATAACGGTTATATTGAAAACTACCAAAAGTGCGATAACTAACTAAATAACCGCACTACTAGAATTAAATTTCGCAACCACGATGGCAAGGAAGAGCTGGCAAAATCAGGTCAATACCTCCCTTACCCCCATATACCCAATATAAACAATTACGAACTTCCGGTTGGCTTTGTACCGCATGTATCGTAAGAAATCTTAATGAAATTCAGAAATAATCATTCCAAATTTCTAATAATAGTGTTTCTTCTTGTCTGTAGTTGTAAATAATGGATGCAATACTTCCAACTTTTAATTAAAGTATACCTATACGAAAATCCCGTATATCACTATATATATATAAAAATTTTTGTTACCACCTGGACTTAACTCTTCCTTACTTGTTTCTAACACTTTTCTTTTTATATATAACCAATATGTATATTAGTCGTCCTAAGTTCTTTGTGTTTCATTGCTTGAGTTAGATAAATTTAAACCTAGTTTTGTTTTAAGAGCTTAATCGATAGTGCCAACGAAACGCGAAAACATGTAAGTTCATTAAATCCGTTTTATACATATAATTCCTGTTACAACAACTAATAATAACAAGTAGGATAATACATGAGCTGAAAATGACAGGGCCTAACAAGGAAAATTTTTTGTTCAAAATTTGCTTTATTGATCAATATGATCTAAATGCTCATGCAATATAAAGCCAACACCTTGTTTTGAAATCCTGGTGTCTCTACGACCATGTTTAAAGTCAGCAAACCAACGTTTTGTTATGGTCCCTGATGGTTCGGAGTCCCCATTACACTTTTCAAGCCATTTCTTTGCTTGAACGGTAGCGGGAACTGGTCAAGAGCCAGTGTAAAATAACACAAGTAAGGAAGTTTTCAGTTCGGGTACAACCGAGCATTTTATACTCTCGCAAGTTGCAAGGATCAAAACCCGGGAAATTACTTCAGCTGTTGACAAAATTTTTGACACTAGACATACTATTATCGATAGTTTCATTTATTTATTTTATCCTATGAATTTCAATTATATACCTTACACATTAACCGATATTTTCGGTAAAAAGTCAACTGGGATCCACATACTCAGTAGCGTCTTGAACAGTTTTGGTTCAATTTAGATAATTTTTGGTCTTAAAGTGGCATACTTTAAACGTATTATTCAGGCAAAGTTTTACGCCGATATAATCATTGTTGATTGATTTGCATACTGGAAATTGAAAAAATGATATGGAATTGAAAATGGTGTTATCTGGGAAATAGGCGTGGTTGTAATCCGATTTCGCCCATCTGCGTACTATATAGTAGAAATATGAGAAGAATATAATGTACCGAATTTGGTTGAAATCGGTTAAGCAGATCCGAAGTAATGGGTTTTCACCTAAAAGTGGGCGGTGCCACGCCTCATAACGTCATCTCATACTATCCCAGAGATAAAATTTAATGTCTTTGGCGTGTTTAGTGCTTGAATTATCGCGCTTTTAGTAATTTTTAACAGTACCGTTATATGGGGAGTGGGCGGGGTTGTCACCCGATTTCATCCACTTTCACACCGTCGATAAAAATGCCAAAAACATAGCTTCAGTGGTATAGGAGATATGCACATTAAACTTATTAGGGGGCGGGACCACGCCAACTTAAAAAAAAAAAATTTAAGCTGTAGATGCCCCTCCTTAATGTGATCCTGTATACCAGTCTTGTATCTTATTGTGGAGCTTAGTTTTGGCAATTTATTTGTTTTTGATTAGTGGCGTTAGATAGATATCTCAATTTTTACTCAAGTTACAGTTTGCACAGACGGACAGACAGTCACCCGGATTTCAACTCGTCTCTTCATTCTGGTCATTTATATATACATAACCCTATAACTAACTCGTTTAGTTTTAGGTGACACAAACAATCGTTAGGTTAACAAAACTATTATACTCTGTATCAACATCTTGCGAGAGTAAAAAAACCAAATTGATTATTATCCATTGTTTTTAAAATAGCGTCACTCTTAGCACAATAACTTGCAAACTAATGAATAGAATGTCTTGAAATTTTAACAGCTGTCTTTTGAAGGTAACTAACCGAAAATGAGGTGCCATTTATGTGTGAGCCCCAATCATTTTCAGCTCATGTGCTATAATGAGTTGCTCATACGCCGCGTATGTATGTACAGGACTCGTAATACCTTCAAATACGGTAATGCAATGTAGGAGCTATCCATATAAATCAATTGCGCGGCACATACTTCGGGGCGCATCAACAAAACAAACCACTGCGCGAAGGAAGATGCCATTTGCGGAAATTTCTATATATACTCGTACCTGTTCGTCTCCATCAGCAGTCCTGTACGATTGTGATGCAAGGGAAGAATATCGATCGTAGGGATATAAAAATAAATAAAGTAAGGAAATGGTAAAGAACACAATAATCAAGCAAGTTGTTGATTTGCGCTGAACGAAAAGTAGAGAATTGGTGAAAAATGGCAAATAAGATAAACAAACCATATTGACATTTACAAAAATGCATATCCTCACAAAGAATCTGAAGGAGCAGCACAACGCTCTACTCCATGGACGGGCGGGACATTTCACTTTTAGCACAACTGTACTTCTCGTACTTGTCAGGCAGCCAGGAGACTTAAGTGTTCCATTGTGAGGACGTATGTGTGTATGTGTGTGTGAGTCGCCTTTCTGATCGCACAAAAGTTGGGGCGAATAAACGTTGCAAGTTTACAATCAATTGAGAATTGACTTTTCGCTACGACTACGTTACGTAACAGCAACACCAAGAAAAATATAAACAAATAAATATTGGAATAAATAAATAAACACAGTCACACACATTCTTATGCAGAAATCAGCAGACACACGTCTGCGTACGTGGACTATAACGGCACATATGCTTAATATATTTTGTACATAAAAATATACAAGAAAGTAAAGCATATATATGTTTGTGTGTGTTAACAGAGTCACATTTATATGCGTGCATTTGTAACGGTTATCGCTCTTCTGTGCTCGTTGTCGTTTGTAGCGGAAATGAAAAATCAAATCGAACGCCAACAACGCAAACAACAACAACATCAATTGTGCTGCTATATAAATATATATATATATATGTGTGTGTATGTGCCGATTTAAGAAATTCGAAGAACTGACGATCAACTCAAGTGGAAGTTTCCATTTAACATACATACAAACATACATTTTTCTTTCGGTTTGTTACTGTTGTTGGCACATGAACAAATGTAATAAAATAGCACATTCGTAAAAAAGTAGGTTTATGACATATGTACATATACTTACATGAAGTTGACTTTGCCATTGGAATTGCAAATCAAATGCAAAGGATCTTCTATGGAAAATATTAATGCTGCCCAGAAGTATTACTGTTGTCCATGTATTTTGGCTGGACATTCTCAAGTGTTTCTTGCCTCAAATGCTGTTGGTCCAGATAAACGACATCCGTGATTGTCATAATATCATTACACAATTATATGATAATAACATTAAACTAAAAAACTATCACTCACTTCTGAATGGAACTATACTTAATCCAGTCATTATTTCTTATTTGGTAGAGAAAAAAATTAACATACAGGGTGGCTCACGAATCGTGCTACAAAAGCCAACCGTAATCTTTTTTTTCCTGTGTGAGTAGTCGACTTACTTTTTTTTTATTTGTCAGGTTATTATTTAAATATTTTAAAAATTAATGCTTGGGATACCAAAAAGAGCGTTTGCATAGTGCCGCGGTACCATACTTTGCAGTCCGTCATTTCCGTCCAAAGGGAATTCAGACGTGATTTTGGCGGTACTCCCCCGTAGTAGATGGATCATTATGAGGTTGATAAACATGTTTGCCGAATCTGGAAGTATCGCAAGAAGACCCTACCATTGAGATCCGTATGTTCGTGTTCAAGAAACAATCGCGGCTGTCAATTCAGGCAAATCCAAGGGTTTCGGCTCGCAACTTATCGGCGCAACTTAGAGTTAGCAAACAGTCATAACAACGGATATTTCATTATGACTTAATAATGGAACTTGATAAATTACTTGTTTATGTATGTCTGATGATGCACATTTTGATCCAAACGGAAATGTAAACAAGCAAAATTGCGGTATATGAAGTGAATCAAATTCAGAAATAATCCACGAGACGAAACTTCACCCGCAACGAGTCACTGCGTGGTGCGCAGTTTCATCAAGTTGTATTGTCGGGCCATACTTCTTTAAAGAAAACGGTGTAACAGTAACTTTCTATGGGCATCATTATTTAAAGATGTTGAATGATATTTTTACCCAGAATTGCGCCGAAGACGTATCACGTGCAATTGCGTTTGGTTCCAGCAAGATGGAACAACTGCACACATAGCCAGACCGGTTATTGCGGAAATATTTAAATTACGAAAACTTGAAAACAAATCAATATCAAGAAACTCCACTTACCGCTGGCCCCCATGGTCACGTCACCTGACTACACCCGATATTTTTTTATTGTGTCAAGCAAGAGGTGTATAAAACAAAACCCAGAAATCTGACAGATATGAAGCAGTCTATTAAATCGATAATTGAGGCAATCCCGACTTCAAACCTTTAAGCCACAATGAATAATTTTCTAATTAGGTATCGCATATGCGGAGCCGAGCATGGAGGTCATTTACTGTTCAGAATTTTTAAAAATAATGAATTATATAAAATAAAAATAAATTTGCTATACAATAAAAAAAGATTTTACAGTTAGTTGTAGATAAATAGTTGTGGTCATTCCTAAACTGAAATCCTAAACTCCTCTTAAAGTTCGGCTTCTTAATCAAAGATCATTGATATAACAAGTGGATTTTGGCTATGTTCCGTCACATTTATGTCAAATAATTAATATTTCGTCAACTATAACAGCGCAACAAAGACATGAAAAAGTAACAACTATTGGTTATCAGAGATGTTGCAATTCCAATTCTATTCAGGACTTGCAATATTTTTCGCCCAGCAATAGGGATGACTTGATTTTGACAGCTCATGGCGGCCATATTTGTTTACGGATGTGTCCCAAATTTTGACAGTGTGTTCAGTAGATTTGGAATTTTATCGTGTCACGTTTCACTTCGGTACAACGCTTGGAAATTTTCCAAGACTATTACGAAAATTCACGCTTTCCGGCTGCTACTGTAAGAGCACTTCGCGCAAAACACGGTCGTCTCAAATGGGGCCCATTTCTGGCTAAATGGCTTCATCAACAAACACAATGGTCGCTAAGTAAAATCCTCGTGTGGTTCAGAAAACGCTTTTGTTTCCCCGAAAATTGACCGTTTGGTTATAAAAAAATGTTGACCGACTTTGTTTTCCGAAATTTGATGAAATCGACGAGGACGATCTATATTTCCAACAAGACGGTGCGCTACCTCATGTTTGAAGTCTAAACATGAACACACTGCGGGAAAAGTTTTTCGAGAAATGGCCCAGTCAAGATCATGCGATTTAACGCCTCTAGATTATATTCTCTGAAGTTATGTTAAAGCAAAGCTTTATGCCAATTAACCAGAAATGCTGAAGGAGCTCGAAGGAAACATTCAGCGCACTACAGACAAAATTCCAGTCGAAATGAAAATTGACGTAAACGGGTGGAGATATGCGAACGGAGTCGTGGTTGCCATTTATTCGACATTTTATTCAAATCATAAGCCATAAAATTATCTGCATAGCAAAGAACAGAGAATTTATATTATATAATTTAAGTAAATTGAAGCGCTCACAAATTAATGTAAATTTAAATTAAAACTAATTTTTAAAATTTGAACAGCACCTTTAATAAATGAATGCTCCTTCAAATATCCCAACAAGTTAGTAACTAATTGAATTGTGTGGTACAAGTAAGAACACATTGCAATGATATAAAATATTTAAAACGATTTTTTATATTTCCAGTGACCTTTCACAATCCTGTTTACCATTGACAGCAACAAATTGTTATGGGAATTAAGTCAAGCAAAATTTGTCAAATTTCAGCAGATGCGAAGTGCATTTTGTTGGTTTTGTTTAGTTGTGTAACTGTACATACGTAGTACATGAGGAACCTTGTGAGAAATTGATTTCTCGTGTCGTGTTTCTTGAGAAATTTTGACTATTAAATTCATAGATTCTAAAAATCTAGGTTTTTAATATTATATCTCTTGTACGAGTATTGCAATATTTACGTAACATCTTTAAGTAAAGTAGATTAACCATGTCCAAAGTAATATTTTTATCAGCGAATGACTAGCTAAACAATTAAGTCAAGTAATTGTAGTTTTTTGGAAGTAAGTTTTCATCTCTTACTTTATGATGTTCCATAGTGAATTTTAATGCCAAATGAAAGCCTAACAGATTTGAGGTAATCCCAAAATTCATACTTCTTAACAAAATACAAAAATTTTTACTGGCCAATATTTTTAAAAAGACTTAACGATGTACTGTAAGTAAGTATGCCAATTTAAAAGTCGAGCTGACAGAAAGCCTTTCACGTTGGTTAATAAGGGATTGGCGATCTTTTATTTCATGGGAAGTAAGTGCAAAAATCGTCCAGCAGAGTCGGTAATTTGAATCCTAATCGAGATTGCCACCGATCTCAATTGTCACAACAAACATTTGTTCAGCGATGAAGCTCACTTTTTGATTGAATGGGTGCGTTAATAAACTAAATCGTCGTATTTGGAGTGATAATAATCCACAAGCCGAAGTTGAGACGCCGTTACATCCTCAAAAAGTCACTGTTTGGTGTGCTCTATGGGCAGATGGAATTATTGATGACATTGATGTGGACGACCTTTGATTCAAACTAGACGGCGCAATGTGCCATACAACCAACGAAACAATCAATTTATTTAAAAACACTTTTGGTGAGTGCATTATTTCGTGTCATGGGTCTGTAGCGTTGCCTCCAATATCGTTCCGTTTAACACAGTTGGACAATTTTTTTGGGGTTATGTGAAGTCGCTTGTCTACCCAGATAAGCCAAGACGTCTTGGTAGGGAATATTCAGCGCGTTATTGCTGCAAAAAATGATCGAAAATTGGGTCTCTCGGCTGAAATTTATTCGAGCCAGGTTTGGCGAAGACTTGCCCGAGATCACTTTTAAAACGTAATGGCAAACTCTTATCTTTATAATAAATTCTTTATATGCGCGTTATTTATTCTTGAAAACCACATGTTTATAAAAAACACCAACCAAGTTTGGTCGGGACAAGTTTTCTCGGACCTCCTCCGGAGTTCGAAAATGGGCAAAATCCGGTGATAAGCTCGCCAACAAGGTAACGACTATGTCGAAGACTATCAAATGTGGACGGAAACGGACTACAACCACGCCTACTTTTCGTATATAGAAATTTTTAATTAATTATCGAAATAAAAAATTTTTGGTATAATAAATAGCTTAATAGTATTGAATTGTTTCAACATATTCCCATAATATGAATTAACCTTTTTGGAATTTAAAAACGTATATACATATTTAGATTATTGATTTCAATATTCTGTAAAGCATTTTTAAATATTTATAATTAACCGAATCTGCAACTATCCAATAATTAACCTCATATAAATCTATATATTTCCGACATCGAGTTTTCTATAATATATATGTAAACAAATGGTTTATGTATATATATGGTATACACAAATGTATATACTAATGTTACATTTATGAACTGCAACCGAATTTGCAGGATTTTACCGGGTAGTGTTTCATTTCCTGCTCACCTATGCAGAAACACTCGTTTATTCATGTTTATGTGCGTATGCATGACTGCACAATGTATTTACAACTATACATGCACATACGTAGAATATGTTATATATACGTACATATGTGTGTGCATTTACAGTTGTCATTAAATGCAGCAATTTTATGGTTTTTCATAATTAATTTAGCAGCGACACTTGCTGCAATACACACCCACACATGCGCGCCAAGAGATGCTGTTTCCACAACAATGATTACACACGAACACACAAGGTGTTATTCTGTGTGTATGTGCCTATGTGTGTCGTTCGCTCCAAATGTGACAATTTTAACAGCATTGTTTATTAATTAATTTATTTATTTACAAAACACAATGTAAACAAAATTAAATTGCATTTGCTGCTGTTTACACTCACACAAACGCACACATCCGCAAATGGCAGTGTTTCATTTGGTTGCATGTGTGCTGGATTGTTTTCGTATTGGGCTTGTTGTTGGTCAGCTGGGACTTTGAGGATTTGACACAACACCTGTCTATGTGTAAATCCCTAATATGCGACTTCGGTGATTTCGACACCGAATGAATGGAAATTTCGAAGGTAATACCAGAAATTTGTGTCAATTAACAATTAATTGTTCGAATTGTTGCTGTCAGTTGTGATGATCCCAAATGGGGTAATTAAGTGAGTGCAGCAAAAGAAGTGGCTGTCAGTTGGTGAGGCGGTGCTGTGCCTACGTGGGCTAGTGTGAAAGTGATAATAGCTATGGTAATGACACTGAATTTAATACTACAACTTTGATATTCAATTATTAAATTTTTTGATTCAACAATAACTTATATAGAATTAGCAGAATTTAACTTGATGATCACACATTGCTCTTGCAAATCCAATGCAATTTTTACAATTAAACTTATCGAATCCTACCAGAACGGTTTGTATAATTGTTAAAAATAGATAACACAAACGTATTCGAATGTAACGGTATAAGTATATATACTTTATATTTATTTATATAGATTTAAGTTTTGGAAAAATATTGACCATTTTCATGTTGACTAGTACCCATTTTCTCTAAATTCGGGTTGGCTCATTGACCCACTTTTATCAAGATTACTGGTTGACACTTTAACTACCCACGCGGTTAATAAGAAAGCTTATAAAATAAAAAAAACTGTATTTGCTTTATCACCTAAAACTAATCGAGATAGATATAGGGTTATATATGAATATATAAATGATCTGGATAACGAGACGAGTTGAAATCCGGGCGACTGTCTCCATGAGTAAAATATAAGTAAAATATGAGATATCAGACTGAAACTTGGTACACGTGTTCCTTGACAAAGAGGTCAGGACGAGTTCGTAGATGGGCGTAATCGGACCACTGCCTGCCTACAAAACGTCATTAAACGAAAACCTATAAAGTGCTATAACTAAGCAGTAAATAAAAATTTAAAACTGTAATTTGGCACAAAGGATCACAGAAGCAAGGGCTAAAAGTTTTGAAGTAGGCGTGGTTTCGCCCTCTCAGAGGTTTAATGAACATATCTCCTAAGCCAATTAAGATATTATAACTAAATTCGCTCAGAAACAATTCCTTTAGCATTCCTACCGACATTGTAAAATTTAATAAAATCGGATTATAACCGCGGTTCACTTAAAATAAACTTCGGTTCTGTTAAAATAAACTTAATGCGTCATAAATCAATAAATAAATACGTCAGAAACATAAGATTTTACGCCCGAGATCATAGGAGAGGGCTTAATAGGAGCCGGTGTCAAAATTTGAAGGCGTGGCACCGCCCATATTTAGGTCCAAACCCATTTCTGTAGACCTGCTTGGTCAATTTCAACCAAATTCAGAAGGCAAGTTTATTCTCATAAAACACAATTTTAAAATCCATCTGTGCCAGCTTATGACCACAAATTACCGAAAATCGACCCTAAATCTATGAAGTATATTATAAAAATTCGGAGAGAATCTTTATCTGATATTAATATGCGCGTGTGCCAAAAATGGGTTCAATCAAATCAATAATTCCCTTAGTCCCCATATACCTAATAGAAAAATGTTCGAACTTCCGGCTGACTTTATACCGCAAATATCGGTCAATATGTGAGTTATCTTAATAAAATGAATAGAGCGTATTTGTCTATTAACAATGCACCTTTACGCATAAAATGGACAAAATCGGGTGAAATTTTGCCCTAGTCGCTATGTAACTACTATCTAAAAACTTCGATTGGCTTAATAACGTACATATAATGACTTTCGATATTCTAGCAAACCCTAAGCTGAATATTTCGGCATTCATTGTGTGAGTTATATATATATATAATGTTAATTAATGTATTAAAAGTATTTCTCTGGATTTGATCCTTGTAAGTTGCAAAAGTATAAAATGTTCGGTTACACCTTAGCCCTTCCTTACTTATTTTTACTACATTCATTATCTTTCTGGTATAATTTCGATTTTGGGTATTTTGACAGTTGATGTATAACGAATTGGTTAAATGAGTATGAATTTCAGCACGCCATCCACACACATTCATCTATTTCGAGGTTTCAAAGGTTAGCCGGGACTACGTCAATGGCCCAAAATTGAAATTATCTGCTCACCGAAGTGTTCTCTCAATAAATCCATTGATTGATGCGATGTGTTCGAAGTGGCGCCGTCTTGTTGAAACCAAATATCGCCGAGAACACGAATTTCAATTTCAGGCATCAAATAGTCGGTAACCATGGCGCGATAACGGTCGCAATTGGCGGTTACATCTTCACCGGAACCATTTTTGAAAGAAATATGGACCAATGATTCCACCGGCCCACAAACTACACCAATCCAATGTCAATGCCAATAATCCCGTAGCCGTAATTCCATTGGCACACACAAAATTTCAAAAAGTAATAAAATCTAAATTATATTTAAAACTAAACAAGCTCAAGATTTTGGTTGAACTTTCTTGCTAATACGTTGCGCTTTAGAAGGCTGGTAGATCTCTGATTTTCAAGCGGGTTTTATTACAAGCTTGTAGCAAGGCATTAGCTAATGTATTCGGAATTTAAGTTCGTATTTCTAATATTATCTCCATGTGAGTCTTTTGTACAAGTGAATGCCTAGATAAGTAACATCATCTGCTTGTGGTACTAAGTTGATTACTAATTGACATATGGAGATAAAGTTTCACATGAACATTAAAAAACGTTGTAACAACTAGTTTAAAAGAAACATTTTAAGTATATACAAGAATTATATTCAACACACGTTCATTGTTCTCGGCTTTTTAACGTCAATTGAAATCAAGCGATAATCCATCCCTCTCAACCTGATCTTTTCAATGGAGTAGATCCGTTTCTCTGCCACCAGAGGTACTGCATCGAACACCTTCAAAATGCAAATGCTCTGGCTCCAGACCCATAGTTCGCTTCTTTGTCTAGCTTGAAGAAAGCAGAATTAACAGTACGGTTGTTAAGATCAATAATAATATCATCGGCATATATATTACTTTGTTTTCGGCTTTAAACTCTTGCACAGTACGCTCGATAGGACATTACACTGTGGGGACTCCCTTTTTTATGAATTGGGCAGAACCTATTTAAGTTCAAATCATCGGGCATGCTTTCGTTCGACCCTATTATCATAGTCGGGTAATGGAAGGTCTGTTCCATGGTCATCATTTCCGGGTGTCGTACTTTCACTATCATTAAGCAGGTTGAAAAAGTGTTGCGTCCATTAACTCAGTATTCCTTAGTTCCTAAATGAGTTTGGTATGCTCCTGTATTGAAACCTTCTCTGAGTCGCCGCATCTTTTCATACAACTTTCATGCAATATCCATGTCGGCCAGCTTCTCATGCTGTTCGTACTCAGAAGAAGAAATTCTTTCTTTTTTCGTCAATCGCAAAGTTGCGAGGTAGACAGTATGTTATTATAACTCAGTGATTAATCATAATCAAGAAAGCGTCGCAATAACCTTTTAAGAGGAAAACAAATTAGTGAAGGGGCCACAGCCCAAATAAGAATTTTTACTGCTAAATTATTTCGAAATTATTGAGTTGTACTCTTTTTGAAAAACCAATATAACCAAATGAACAACTTAAAAGGATTTATATCCTATTAATTATTTTTCCTAAAGAAAATACCTTATTTCTTTCAAAAGTTTACCTCCTCAACTGGCAGTTTACCATACCCAAAGAAGTTTGATTAATTTCATTTCGAATAAACCAGCTAATTACTTTAACTGCTTAAATACTCCTATTGCCGTAAGCTATTACAAATTGTTAGGTACTTACCCAGTACTTTATCACAATCTTGTATTATTGGAATTTCGCTAGCCACCGAACAAGTTTACAAACATAAGGAGAAATTTTGCGAGGAGACAAGTTAAATCAATCACAAAACTTGCAAATACTTCGATAATAATTCATAATTCTACTTTGCCAGAAGGTTTGTTTTATTTATCATATATTAGGGCTGTACTAATAACTTTAAATTGTAATTTTTGGGAAAATATTGAAAGACTGAAATAATAGACACTTGTCACCTTGGAATTCCTTCCCTATATTATTCAACAAATTACTCCTTGTTTGAGTCGCGCATCGACAACATTTCGGGCCACAATGAAGCTTAATTTTTTAGAGAGACATTTTAAATCCAATCGAATCAAGTACTTCTAAAGATATCAAAGCAATAACTATACGAGATACCATATGTAAAACTCTATTCCAAAAATGAGCTACATCTCTAATCCCTTATATAACAAAATTAACTTTAAAACTTATATGTTGGATATGTTGTGGTAATTGATTGATTTTCTGTAAAATTGAGGCAAAGTTTTGTTTTGAGGACTGGTGGAATAACTTCGTGAACCCTTCTGTTGCTGCTTTGCTTTTGTTTTATCTTATGTATTGTACTGTTACATTATCCTGGTTAGTCAGCTTATCTGTACACTCGAAAATTTGATAAGAAAGCGTTTATGAAACTATTATAGAAATAATAAAGAGCATCCGTAATGTATACATTCATAACATTTCCATTTAAGCCGACTAATTATTTCCAATACATAGGTAATTACTTGGCGTATATTTCAGATTTCATTGCCTCCCTCCATAAGCAATGAATTTCTGCTTTGTATATATCAATTGCTATCATTCTAACAGCAACATTCACCAGCCTCCAATAACTTCATCCAAACGTTGCAAAGCATACATTCACAATTTAAACTTATTCGAGTTATTTTGGCCTTGGGCGATTCTATTAAGTGGTTTCATTGCCAATCGTATTCGCTATTTACTTACCCAAGCAGAAGCAGACAATTATATGTACATATGTATGTATTATATATACATTGGGGTGTTCCAAAAACAAATTAAAATTTCTTGTGTGTGACCCTCCTTATTTGTTTGACTCACGTTGGAAAAATTGGAAACTTAGTTTGGTGTGGGTAGGATTACGATCAACCGCGCCGATTTACATCGAAACTTGTTAATATTTGCTTACTACAGCCGAATACGCAAACTATTAATTTGCATTTCTTATACATTAAACACATATTTTTTGTTCGGTAAACATGTCAGTGGAAGCGCTGTTTTAAGAAAAATATATTTTTAATAGGTGATGAGCAAAACTATAAATAAGTTTTAGCACTGTAAATATCAATATCCACGAGTGCATTATATTGTATAATGGGAAAAAGATCGTATACTTACAAAAATGTTTCCTAATTGTGTAAAAAAACTTGTGAATTTATATTGAATTGGGACGGATTGGTAAAAAATGCGCAAAAAGTCCAAATAGTATTTATACAGCATCGACAAGAGTTTGTCAGGAACTTAGGCTATTTGTTTGAAATTGCCCACGCCGATTCACTTCGATTCATGAAATCAAATGAAGATAAGTATTTTTTGCAACGAAAGGTGAAGTGGACAAAAAAGAGAACGATGAAGAGAAAAGGGCGCGCCTGAGAGAAACGGTGATATAAATATATCGCAGAGTCAACTACATTGACATCGTGATATGATCCTATATAAGAAAACTCACCTGATTCATAGGCACAGACATAATTAACAATATTAATTATGAAAGAAGATTGGTCAAGTCATATCAGGGCTTGCTACCCAAAACAACAAAATAAATGCGCAAAGCCTTCATCACTCCAAAATTAGTGGCGGCGCTGGGCAAGTGTCACTTAAGAATGAGAGATTCCGTATATGTATATTCTCGAAGCTACTCTTGAAGCACTTGGAAAGAATACTGATGAATTTCCCATAAGTAAGCCCTCAATTCAAAGAATTCGCACAGAAAGACGCGAAGAGCTTGTTGAATCCATTAAAATTGATTTTCAAAATGAGATGCAAGAGTTTTTAACGGTTTATTTTGTCGGAATATCAATGCCTGCTTTAGCTGTGCAAATATTAGAAACTCATCAAAAAGATAACAGGCAGAGGCGGTTTGGAACGCGCTTGCAAATTACAGCATCAAACACAATTCGTATTAATGGCTTGCGTATAGTACTTCTTGGATAGAAACTGATAAAGAATTGCTAACTTTTGCCTGGCGCTATCAAATGTATGAGCTAATATTAAAAAGCGTATTCGAAACCAAAATCAGGCTTGAGCTATAAATTAGTCCGAGATGACTATCGAAGACTTGTTGAGCTCTCAGTGAAATTTTTAGGTAGAGATAAAAATAATAAATTAAAATAACGAACAAGGATAAGGCGACACGGTTTGACATCCCACGTTAGGCCATGGCTCCAATGTATTTTGGCCCTAAAAGCACCTTATCAGGATATGTGCTTTTTGAAGTCAATGAAGATCGAAAAAAGTCGATACAAAGATCTTGAAAGCTGCTGCATAGAAATATGTAAATCCACCATATAGGGTATATAGCCGATGAAATTGGCCATTAACCACATAATCCGTCATCCAATGGAAAAATCCTATCCAAGGAAGAACTCTGTGGTTCATTGTTTGGTTTCATTTATAAATAAAGTTACGTTTATACATTATAATTAAACTTTAATACATTAATAATTTCCGTTCTGTTTTACAGAAAAAAACATATCAGTCAAAAGTTAATATTCACCCAGCTTCTAATTGATGATTGATTTCAAATACGCTGCGTACGAGAAGAAGAATGAAGATTTATCCTGACTTTAGAGACAAACTTTGAAAACAAAATTTATAGAATAATGTTTTTATGTATAATATTAAATAGTAATATTGTATGTTTTGAGAAAAGAAATGTTTACCTTATACTTTGGGACACCCTAATATATAATATTATATGTAGATCAATATTATTTCCTTTAGATATGTATGGTATACCGACACTTATTTATAGACATACTTACATATGTGATGCCAATCAGTTTATGGTAAATGCAAATTTTCTCAATAGCAATTGATACTTTAGGTTTAGACATTTGTCTATTCATATGAATCTGTCCAGCTTCTTGTTTGTGGAATTATATTTTTATGTATATGAAAATACCATTGCCACGTCCACAAAACGTTAACGGAAACCTAGAAAGTGCCTTAACTAAGCACTAAATTAAAACCAAACCTTTTATTTGGTAAAACGAATCGCAATAAGGGTGGGGGGTTCCTGTGATTTGAAAATCTATAGGTTAATATATATATATACCAAACCACTAAAGCTAAATTAACCGAAATTGGACAGGGGAACTATTATGAGCATATCCTCCGACAATATGAAAATGGGTGAAATAGGAACGTAAGTCGACGGACCCCCCGTACTTAAAGTGCGATAAGTCAATAAATAAATACAACTTTATACCCGAGTTTTTACGAATGAGCTTTATAGGAGCTGGTATCAAAATTCGACAATGGGTGAAATCTCATATCCAATGCACTTGTAGACCACTTTCCACGAAATTTTTAAATCTTTATGATTATATCACTTTACAGTTATCTATATAGTTATAGTATATGTATTATTGAAATTCACAAAACGTCTTCTCCTGATAATAGTGTGCAATTATGCTGAAAGGGGTCAACATTATTCTTGCGTCCTTATACCTCATAAAAAGATTTTTGAACGTCAAGGTGACTTTATTTTAAACAATACGTGAGTTACAAACTTAAAAAGCATCACATTTTAATAAAAAAGTCTTCTTGCGCCAAAATTAACAAAACGGGGTGGATACTCTAGCCCCAATATACATAAAATAAATATTTTCAAACATACAGTTGACTGTATGCCCTATATGTGTATTGGTCAATCATCATCATCAACCCAATATTTTAAGTTTAGCCCCTTCGGTTGTGTTTATTTCCCATACATCTCAGTCGAGAATAATTTAGAGTTGAATATAATTATCGCTGACCTAAAGTAAAATATAATAATAAGGCTAAATACATATAAATAAAATATAAGTTAATAAGTTACCAAACATGATTATAATCATTTCACCCTTTCAAAAAAAATTAATGGAATTCTTTCGCAATTTTTTTATAAAAAGTAAAGTTGTTTCTCCGACTTTAATCTTTGCAAATTGCGAGAGTAAAAAACTATAGGTTACATTTATATAAATATATATATATATGATTCTCAAAGCATCAGCTTTGTTTTCCCAAACAACAATAATAAAATTTAGCTTAACCAACACCATTGTGTTTGCTGTTGTTGGGGTATTCGTTTCTTTTGTTTATTGCTTGGCCTGTTGCTACCAATTTTGTCGGCTAATATTTTCCAGCAAATTCATACACAAGTGTAGGAGCTTTTGTTGTCCGCTAGGAACCGCTTAGAGGGCTATTGAATTCGATTACACCGTCATAAGTTCTTGAAGTACTGCATTTCCGGAAGTGGATTACATTAGTTCGGAACTACTTTAGGTCTCGTGAGCTATGTTTATAAGAACCTTAGCTAGTTCCCAGTTTACTTTTTTTTCCATTTATGCGATCCTTTTCGCATTAATCCACAATGACATAAAGAGACGCGGTACCTCGCTTATCAACTAGTATATATAACTTTAACTCTTTATATGTATATATGTGAGGTAAAGCTAAAAAGCTTTTTGTTTTAAAATTGGGTAAGATCGATCGACTGCAACAATTTTGTCTAGTGGACGAAATTTTACTACGCTCTCAGTATACAAGTATCTAAGTAGCATATTATATAGAAAGCTGAATCCTGGGATTGTGCGAAATACCTATAACTGCGATTTATTTAAGAAAAAATAATTTTTAGAAGGTTTTCCATCCTTTTGAAAATTTTATTAAATTCAATTCATATCACCAAATTATTAGAGCTTCAAAGTTCATTGGTATAAAAAAATTGTCTCTGTAAGATATTTTGTGGTCTCGGTTCGGCGACGTGTGAAAAGAATATCAGGAAATTTTCGAACATCTATAGACGAAATCCTAAATAAACCGTAAAATGAAAAACATTTTCAGCTTTGTTAAATACCTTCTCGAAAATGTTACTTAAATTGAGTGTTCTATTGCAATTGGCTTACAAAAACCAACTTCACTTGATTCATGGGTTTAAGGTAACTAAGAGCTGATTTGAATATAAACAATTTTTGCTAGTTAGGGGTTAGAACTTAATCTGATCAGTTCACAAACCTGAGCTTTCAATACCTCTTCTTTCTGGTTTATTGATATTCAGTTCGTATTTTACAAAGAACTCTACTATTTCTTCTTTTACTCGTTAGCTCTGAATTATTAAACTCTTCAGTAACTAATGATACAGAGATAACAATTGGCTACTTAAATACTGTCGGATTGTTTATGTTTTAAAATGAAATATGCAAGATTTGTCGTGATCTGAAAAGTTGAAAAAGCTAAACCCAGAATTCCTGCTAGGCACTAACTTTATTGATTGGGTGTCTGCATTGAAGTCTGCTTGCATTCTGTCGATGTCTGTTAGACAATATTATTTGCAATTTTAATAGAAAACGCAATTTATACGCTTGTTTTGGGATTTCATAATAACGTCTGCTCTCTCGTCTTCGTCTTGCCTCATACGCTTTACAGCTCTTCGTTCTTTCTTTATGTCCTTACACATATGTATTATTGTTTTTGTATAGCGTTGTTGATTTTTTAATGCTATTTATGGCATGTGTGCACATCTTTTTGTGGTGAATTTCATGCTGCATCTACTTTCAATTCGCCCACTTTCACGCTTCATTGCTCCTACATTTTCTCACTCGAATTGTCGAGCATTTCGATAGGTACTAAGTACATCCACTACTTATTGATTCGACGGCATTCATTGTTCACATATTTTCCGCTGCATTACATACGCGTATTATTAGGTGTTATTTGCGAATACCTTATGTACGTAAATCCGATGGCAATTGTCTGCCTTTAGATCGTGTAAAACGCGGAAACAATTGTTTTAGATATACGAAATACAATATATAGATCGGGATCACTTAAGGTAAAAAACCCCGTCGGTTTTCGGAAGGGATTCATATACTTAGATATTTTGGATTTAAACTTAACCATCAAAAAATAAATTAGAAACAAGAAATAAGGAAGGGTTAAGTTCGGGTGTAACCGAACATTTTTTACTCTGGAATCTTACAAGAATCAAAGCAGGGAAAATACCTTCAATTGTATTCAAAACTTCATATTAAAAAATGTTGCGAAACAATTCAACATGATTTTACTTGATGAATTTGTAAAAGGATTACAATAAAATTTGGCATTTTATTGAGTTATATTATAGTTTTATTGCTATATTTTACTTCCCGTCAGCTAAAATCATCTTCAAATCAGATATATGGCATATAAACTCAACTGAAGAAGCTAAATTAGATATAATGAGTTGATATGAAAACTTCAACCAGAGGATGGTAATTCATTATTTTAGGGATATAAGGTTTGGATGAAAGTGTATACCAATTTCATTCATATCCCCACAAAATTGTTAAGCAAACTTTTTCATTTCATTTTATTAAAATATCACACACTTTGTCAGGAGGAAAGTCTGAAATTATTATACAGGCTATATTGAGGACAGAGAAAGTTATTACTGATTAAGTTAATTTTGTCATTTATGAGAGCATATTTTTAAGTAATTTTATAAATATAATATATAACTCTCACATTGTTCGACATGTTCGGCATAAGGTTTGTTAGAAACGAACATCAATATATGTAGTATTTGGGAGTTGGGGTACTTCGTAGACTAAATTCACATATTTTCGGCATTAAACTATAGTATATCCAATATTATACGTTCTGTTAATTTTTCTATACATCTTACATATTGACTGATATATAAGTATGGCATACGGCCAACCGGAAGTTTTAAAACTTTATATTAGGTATATGAGAAATAAGGATAGTATTGACCCGATTTTATCTACAAGTATTTTTGGCAATACAACATATTATTAATATAGTTAAATGTTCCCTGAGTTTCAATAAGGTATCTCACATACCATCACTAACATATATGTAGTAAAATCAAACGGATGTTTGAAAATCCTGTGATTAGTTATATGGCGGCTAGGGCAAGTGTTCACCCGCTTTTATTAATTTTAGGCTCAAAAAATATATCTCACAGATTTATCACTATTTCCAGTAAAGAGTTAGCACCAGGCGCTGGAGTTCCCATATACGGTAATTGGGGGCTTGAACAGTTATCTTCCGATTTTGACAATTTTTAGACCTGAAATGTTATACCTCAAATCCACTATTTGTGGAAAGTTTTGTCCCGATATATTCCTTGGTGCTTTATTTGTATACTGGAATGTGAACGAATCATATGGAATTTAAAATTGTGCTATATGGTAAGTAGGCGGGATTGGGCCCATTTTTACACGGTAGATCATCAGACTACTAGAAAATTCAAATTTAGTGGTTCCGGAGATATATGATTTCTCCTAAAAGTAGGCGGTGCTACGCCCGTCGTCCAATTTTGTCATCAGCTCCTATAAAACCGCTTCGTACCACTCCGGATGTAAAATTTAATGTATCTGATGTGTTTGGGTATATATTCATCGCACTTTTAAACGTTATTAACAAAATCGTTATATTGGGAGTGGGTGGGGATATTATCCGATTTCATCCATTTTCGCACTGTCGGTAGGGGCTCTGAAAGGATTTGAATTTCATTATTGTGGCTTTTTTTGATGCGGAGATATGTACATTAAACATATTACAGGGCGGGAGTTTTACCACAGGTACCCCTTGCTACTGCAATCCCCTGTATCAAATTACAGATTTATATCTTCATTGAATGCTTAATTATGGCATTTCATAAGTTTTCGATTAATGGCGTTTTGTGAGCGTGGCAGTGAACGGTGGTTTCGCCCATAGGCCAAATATAAAAAATTTCATCACAAAAAAAGGAACGAAAAAATAATAAAATTGTTTTTAAAAAGTCCAGACTTCTTAATGGCAAACCGATTTTTTCTGGAAATGTAACGCAACTTTCTAAAAATAACATTGTAGTTGTCACCACTTATTCATTTTTTAAGTGCAGGTGCACGCAGATTGAATATTTCACAACAAAAGCGAAGTTCAAAAGGGGAAGGCGATTTATTACGTTTACGAATTTAAATTCTTTTTAATGTAATTTGAAATCACATGTATTTATTTTATGTTACAATATTAACAAAAACTAATTCTTAAATCGTTACTTTTGTTTACCCTGTATTTTATGCATTTTATGTGCGTCTTTAATATATATACATAAAGTTTTAGTTATGTTCTCCTTCGATTCCCCCATTCCTTTCTTTCTCAGTGTATTTGTGCATATCTTAAGGTAATAAAAAAGTTAAATGTAGCTGCCCAATTACTAACGTCAGCTGCTTCATTTACAATCAAATATTTTTGTGTTTTTCAATAAAACTGATATATCTGCCGATATTATGGAAATTGATAAAGATTTAATACTTAGAGTCTCAACTTTGTTGCAAGCCATATTTTCGGGTTCCATGATTAATTCAGCAAAATTTTAGACTATGATCTTGAAACTACAAACCAGCTTTTTGGTAAATATCCCTGGTTTTAATTGGCTCCATCGGTGCATAACATTTTACTTCATGGTTTTGAAGTTAGAAAACATTCCTTGGTTCCGATTGGAGAGCTTTCTGTAGAATTTTCAGATGCAAGAATGAAAGATTAAAGAAAAGGGTTCCGATTACCACATACACGGAAAAATTCACGTCTCGCTTCAAATACAGATGTAATATACATACAGAGTACAATTCAAAAGTTCCAGGACTTTTTAAACAACGTGGCTTCTAGGCGTCACTATCTGTCTGAAATTGTTATCCCTCAATTGTGTATTCTTCAGTGTTGTATAAAATTTATATAACAGCTGACTTGTATAACAGATGATATCGCGCTACATGTGACATTACATTTGTAGTGTCGGTCGGAAAATGAGCCTCGAACAAAGAGCCAACATTAAGTTTTGTTTTAAACTTGGTAAAACTTTTACCAAAACTCATCAAATGATGAAACAAGTTTATGGCGATGATTGTCTATCCCATAGCCGTATTCACGAGTGGTTTAAACGTTTTCAAAGTGGTCGTGAGGACATAAATGAGAAATGAGCCGAAACACAAAAAATCGCGCCTGGAGAAGTCAAAAGTGAAGACAATGCTGATTTGTTTTTATGATTCCAAGGGTATTGTCCACAATGAATTTGTTCCACCTGATCAAACCGTTAATGCGGTATTCTACCTTGGAGTTTTGAAGCGTTTAGTAGCACGTATTCGTCGCATTCGGCCCGAATATTGCGAAGATGGAACTTGGCGTTTGTTGCACGATAATGCGCCGTCTCATCGATCGACGCATGTGGCCGATTATTTGACCAAAAATCAAATTTTAACAATCAACCACTCCCGTATTCACCTGATATGGCACCGTGCGACTTCTACCCTTTCGGAAAACTACATTTGGCCATGAAAGGAAACCGTTATGCTGACGTTGATGCCATCCAAAAGGCGACGACCGCCATCCTCAACGCTATACCGACAAATGACCTAAAAAAGTCATTCGATAACCTTTTGGAACGTGCAAAACGTTGTATTCAGGCGGAAGGAGACTATTTTGAAGGCGACCAATAAATTTAAAAAAAAAACACAAATAATATTCGTTTTTTAATAAAAGTCTTGAAACTTTTGAATTGCTCCTTGTATTGCTTTTGAGCTCTGATTTCTTTATTACTGGGCAACGAAAACTAGCTTATAACCACAAATCAACGCTACTAAAGTCAACTATAGATATCATTGATGAGACAACATGCACACTATTTGTGAAATGATCCGATTAACAGTCAGTTACCATGTCAGCCATAGGATATAGTCGTCCAGTTCTGATATATTTATCATTATTTAAAGATTCTTGCTGAAAATTTCAAAACGACATCTAAAAGTATTTATGGCCGGGGCTCCCATGCAAGCAAAACCCCTGTGCAATGGTCCGATTACGCCTATCTACAAACTCGTCCTTTCTCTTATGCCAAGAAACACGTGTGCTATGTTTCATTCGAATACGATATGTTTACTCAAGTTGCAGCTTGCACAGACAAACAGACAGACATCCGTGTTTCAACTTGTCTCGTCATCCCGATCATTTATATATATATATAACTCATTATCTAACTGGATTATTTTTAGGTGATACAAACAACTGTTAGGAGAACAAAACTATTATACATGTTGCAAGAGTATAAAAATCCTGGGGTAGCAACTATTCGTATGTAAGTGGTTTGCTGTGTGTGTTTGGGCCGTGTGATCACCGAAGACTATGAACGAGTGGAAGCCGCGATTTGTTGCGGACATCAGAAAATCAACAGAATAATTTTACATGACTTTGAAATAAAGTCGATGAAAATAATTGACACGGGTTGGTCATATCATTCTTGAATAATTGAATATGTCTAAAGTAATATGACGAGTGGGTACTACATGAGCTCATAATCGACCAATGCACACACTCGTAGGCATAAGCCAATGTATATATTAAAAATTACTTGCACATCGACCTTTTTCTGATCATAGCACTCATTGAAAATAATCCTAGGAAAGTATCAGCAAGTTCTAGTACGAGAACAAAATAATTAGTAGGTTGGAACTGGAACGATTATGGACATATTGCCATCCTAAACCAGCAAATCAGACTATATCCTCTAAAGGTTACATTTCAATAGTCACTTTCGGATGAGATTACATCTTAGACGTGATGGGTTCATAAGGGAAGGATGCCACAACCTCTATCTGTACAAACGAGTAAAAAATGGACTGCGGTGTAAGGGCGTTGTACGTTTATTACTAATATTGACATATCTCTTCATCCGGCGTCTAAACTCAGCCAGCATCTTCCAAGCAGAAGTACTTAGTATAGAGACGGCCTATGGAGTTCTTTTGAATAACAGGCGAATGAGTTGGCCAAGCTAGCAGCCTCTTTAGATGAACCTGAGGTGGAAAGAAGATAAAGAAAATCCATCCACGAATTTCTAATGTCACGGCAAGAATTTTAGTACAATCTTATCGAGATTATTTTTAATAGTGTTAGAGAGTTAATAGTGAAGGTAGCATGTTATAAAATCAATTACTTCAATATTGCAATACAATACAATTCTAGAAGTTTGTATTGTAATTAATGACAGGTTCACGAAATTTCAAATACCGAATGCTAAGTGGGAAGAGAAGCTTCGTTTTATTTATTATTTTCATCTGCAATAATGAAGCTAGTGTGGACGCAGTGATCGGCAGATGCAGATTTTCCTTTGCCGAAATTGTAGCTACCAATCTCAATTTACTCCTAAAGAGTGCTGCGACTGTTTTTGTGTTTATTTTTACAGCCATGTTGAAGCGGAAATGACAAATGGCATGATTGCGAAGTTTGTGCAGCTGCACTTCCGCTAAGTGACAGACGAACAGCGAGAGCGAACGAATGACCTTAACAGCCGTTATTTGCAGCATGAAATGTTGCAGTGATTGAGGCGAGTTTAGTCTTTCCAAATTTTAACTGTAAAAAGCAAAATGTCGGTTGCGAGAGCGAATATTTTGGTGGACATCTGCGATCTACCGAAAGACCTTACAACCACGCAAGTGCTTTAGGTTAAACGGGGCTTACCGAGTTTAGCGAGATCTGATGATTACTTGCAGCCTCAGTCATTTAATAGTGCACGGGAAGGAAAATATTGCTCACTCACACAACTGTTAAATAATCTCTGCTTTAATAATATTATTACTTACACAACAGAACATCGACTCTTCTCTTTGTTTCTGCAACATGTGGCTAGCGGAAAACTTCATCAACCGAAAAAAATATTTCGCAACGAGAACTTCGCGTTTCCGCATTTAATTTTTATCACTGCTGACTTTGCTGGTGTTGCGAACCTCTGTGGCTCTCGTAGTGGTGGTGATGTTGCCACTATAACCTTTTCCACGGGTTAATAACAGCTGCCGACATCTAAATGCCACTGTCAAAAACACATCGACGTATCTCTCGTAGAACTCGTTGCACTTGTTGTTGATTTTGTTATTTTTGCATCGGCTGTTGGTGTATCGACGACTCACGGAGCCATTTGGTCATTGCAACACTACAATAGATGAATATCCTACGACCAGTAGCTCACAAATTTTAACTTGTTGTTGTAGTTCTGCCATGTTATTGTTGTGAGCTCACCTAATATTTTTGTAGTTGTGCGAAATTACTTATTTGCCAA
Organism: Bactrocera oleae; assembly: GCF_042242935.1. Lineage (NCBI taxonomy): Eukaryota > Metazoa > Arthropoda > Insecta > Diptera > Tephritidae > Bactrocera > Bactrocera oleae. The sequence goes on from NC_091538.1 coordinate 42,548,744, forward strand.
TTGTTTGCTGATGTTGCCAGTTGTGTAGTTACAACTTGTTTGTTGAACAACAAACCGACAATGCAGCAATCTTGATTACTGTCAGTGGCATAAACAGCACTAACAAAAATAAATGTATCGTTAATAGAAAGCAGAAGAAAATAAATTCGTCGATGAAAGCATGCGCCTTTTCGCGCAGCATTTTTTATTAATTTCTATACATTTTTTTAAACATTTAATTTTTTTTTAGATCTTTCAGTTCGAGGAATTTTTGTCTGTTCTTACACAACTTCAATTCTCACGCTGCTCTTCCCTCTCTCTCAGCGATTTTCGCTTATTTTCATTTGTCCGCTTACTTATTTACTTGTCTGTCTACACACTTTGTTGTTTCTTTTATTTTCCTTTTTTTGAACTTTTTTTCATCTTTTGTATTGCCTGTCTGCCATTTAGTCTGCGCTTATCAGCCTCGTCTTCGCCTTCTTCTTACAAACCGATTTCTTGGTCCTTCCTTACTATTCTCATCAATGTTTTATTGTTTGTTGTGGATTGTTTTTGTTGTTGCAGGAATCATTTGTCTGCGGCGCGCCATTCAATTCGTTATTTGTTTGTCCAATTGCTTGTTGATGGGGTTCGGCAAGTCGATAACATTACACTCAATATACTCACGCACACACACACACACGTACACAGAGAATTCACTCCGCCATATTGCTTTGCAATTTTCATTTGCTTTGCCTGTCAGTGATAGCAGTTTGTATTTTCTATCACTATAGGAAGCGCAGTTTTTAATATCTTGTCATTTCATTATGAGAGCAATTATTGGCCTGTCTTGCGGACGGCGGGAGCAGTTGCGAAGTATATTGGCGAAGACAAATTCACATAATTGTTGTTATGTTTTCAGGCTTGCCTTTTATTTAGGAGCAGTCAACTTGTCGTCTTACAGTTCATTACATTCCAAATGATGAAAGGTATATACGTGGTGGTTGGATATTAACATGGCTAGGAGCTAAAATGTTTATTAATTTCAGGTCTTTTTTGGTAGTAAGTAAAATAAAATGGGGGTGGAGAGAAAAAGTGAATGAAAATAGTAGAATGATAAGTACGTAAACTCGTAAAAATAAAACTTCTAAACACATTTTTTTAAATTTTTAATTATAACCTTGGAATTAATTTTTATACTCTTGCAACATGTTGCCACAGAGTATATTAGATTTGTTCACCTAACGGTTGTTTATATCACCTAAAACTAATCGAGATAGTAATAGGATTATATATATATAATATTATATATATAATTCAGGATGACGAGACAAGTTGAAATCCGGATGTCTGTCGGTCCGTCCGTCCGTCTGTCTGTGCAAGTTTTTCACGTATTTCTTGACAAAAATTGGACCACTGCCATGCCTACAAAACGCCACTAACCGTAAACCTATAAATTGCCATAACTAAAAATGTTCTAAATCGGACCATAACTGTTCAAGCCCCAACATACCGAATATCTTTACCCCAGTGCGTATGGCTGACTTTTTGTCGAAAATATCGGTCAATCTGTAAGATAAATTATTGATTCCAGGAAAGTGTTTCTTGTATAATAATAGTTCCCTTATACCTTATATAAAGATTTTGCAACTTTCAGTTGACTTTATACCACATACCTATATCCGCCAATGTGATAGTTATTTTAGTAAAATTGAGAAAGCGTGTTTTTCTATTAACAGTGTATATTTGTGCCTAATTACTCTATATATATGTTTATATTCATAAAATTGCTTGAGAATAAGCACTGAAGTATACCTGAGCAATGTCAAAAATTATTGCTAACAGCCCTTCCGTTTCTCTGCCCCCAATATATACTATATAATGATTTCCGATTTTCTACTTGAATAACTTTAAACCGAGTCTTTGACCTTCAGAATAAGTTAATATGACACCAAATTTGATTGTAAATCATTCATGATTTCGTTGAATAATAAAGTTGAATCTTTTTGCTACATTTTGCAATATAAAGTTTTGTTAATACCTGAAGGTATTTAGACGTATTTGATCTTTTCAAGTTTCAAGAGTATAAAATGTTGATGCTCTTCCATACTTCGATGCCACGTACCCACGTACAAAATAACAGTTTTGTGGCTTAGTTTCAGCCCTTTACAAGTTTTTGTTAAAAAGTATTTTGTGGTAGTGGCAATAATCCCATTCCGACCATCTACAAATTCACGAATTAGGCATGCCAATTTTCATTAAGATATCTTAATTTTTGCATAATTTATCGCTTACTCGAATTCAACAGATCTCGTCATTCTGATCATTATGATATATATAACTCAATATCTATCTATTTTAGCTCTGTTCCCACATATTTTGTTAAAGTTCCAATGTCTTTAACATATTTGAACATATTTGTTTTAACATATGGTCGATAACAGCCCATGATTAACAGAAATTATGTGATATAGCTGCCATACAAACTGATCGGTCAAAATCAAGTTAATGTATGGAAACCTTTTTGTGAAGCATATTATAGCTTCTTTGCAACCGAATTAAAATTTTTGTCTTCCTTTAATTCAGTTTGGTTATTCAACATAAGCTGTCTTCGATTCGAGAATCCTTAGAAAGTAGCGAATCGAACAATATATACTAGCTGTTAAGCGCTTTCGCTGCAACTCTGCGCTAACATGTTCTATGATGCTTGCTGCATTGCGCTTCTTTCATAGGTGGAAAAATAACTTTTAAGTAACAACTTAGATTCGAGTAGCATTTTATACCTCACGTCTTTTATGCTCAACTATATTTATTTTAAGTCGTATGTTCTCAAAATAATAAATAAAAACAAAAAGAAGTAGCTCGTTTCGTGAGCCATTCACAATGTTATGACCGGTCTAAAGTCTGTAAAAAAATCATGTTAGCTTGGAATCAAGAGAATTATACCCGTTACATTGTTGCTCCTTTTATTTGTAAAATTTTTGGCGTACAAATAAAGCTAGCAGAGAAATGGAAAATCGAAGACAGTTGTAGTTGCTGGCGAGAGCGTTTAACCTATCATGACAATCTTGGAATTTAATTGGTTTTAATAATATTTGTGTAGTATTTATGTAGCCTAGCTTATCGCCAATTGTCACTAATTTATTTTCCTGTAAGCAATAACTTAAGGTCTAAGAACAAGAAGGGGCCACCACAGACTATATTCGAAACATGCATCTCTAACCAATCGACCGAGAACTGTAAATTGTGTACATATATGTGTCTTTTGAGGCTAAGTCTAACTACGAAGCCTACTGCTTTTTTTTTGTAGTGGAAATAGGAAAGAACTAGTTTGAAATTATATTTCTCTAAAAAGCTATTATTACATTTAGAAGGCGGATTTCGTACTTACAAGTTTTTCCTTGTTACCATAATTGGAAAGCATATCAAAAAAAGGGTCCACTCCGCAAACAAGTTTCTGCACAACCAAAGTAACTAATTTAAAAGCAGCTGCTACAATGTCGTCTAATGCTTACAAATTAGTCAAAAGGACACAAGATGGCTGCGGCAGGCGATAAGGCAGATGCTGTTGGTTACGGTAAGATCAAAGCAAATAAATATTCACGGTCAATTATAGAAAACAACGAAGAAGCCAATCATGAACTGAAATTAAACAAAGTGCAGGCAGACAAGCATTACAAGGATATGACACTAGTAACGGTGTGAGAGCGGAATAGTGGGTGCGAATGAGCAACGCAAACGGTGTGGGAACGCAGCTGGCGTGAGTAATGACTGTGCCGACTCCGTTGACTGGCAACCTAATGAAGCTTAAATTATGCATTACATCAAAGTCAAACTGATTTTCATGCACAGATTCAAATAATTACACAATCGCATAAGTGTATGTGTATTTGTGACTTTGCATATGTATATTTGTGTTGTTGTGCTTGAGAATGAGGTGGAAGGTTGTTGCTTGATTGATGTTGTGTGACAAATAAAGCACGAACTTTGATTTATTAAAACTTCGCACACGCATGTGAGATAACAATGACAAGCATTAAAAATGGCCGCGAGGCTTCTGTCTGTCTGCAGCTATGCGCCTATGCGAAAACAATTAAAGTGGATTTAATTTCAGCAAATTTGCGCATAATTCCCATAAACACAAACAACAATATGTATGTGTGTGTTTGATAATACAATATATACGCATTCCATATGTGTCGTTGTGTGAGTGCAATAAATGAATACGTGAATGAATGAATTCATGTTAGCTCAAATTTCGCCGCAACTTCATAGCATTTATGTTGGCTCGGCGTATGAGTAACATTTTAGTAAAGTGAACGATGTGGCTGCAATTTTGCATATCTGCACACACACACACATACATACGAACAAAGCGGGTATTTATATTGTTATTTTGGGTGAAAAGCGCTGAGCTGAATTGGGTGGAGTTGGAGGCAGAGATTCATCAGTGGTATAAAATTGTTGCATCCCACACACCTACGTGGCTTATATTTATGTAGACGAATTTAAAGGGCGGAAGAAAGGCTAGAAAAGTGCGCTGCAGTTACAGTCGACGCCGGCTGCCACAATTTTGTGCGCATTAATGCACATCAGTGCACATGTACATTATTCTGACACGCTACTTCAGCCGCTGTCAGGCGCTCAACGCATAGAAGATAAAAAAGTAATCAGATACCACAGATATACTGTACAGTGATATGAATCATGCATTGCCTCCGGCACTTCATGTTAGTAATAAATGCTTTTTTATTTTATAAATTAACAATCACTTTAGAAGTGTAATTATATTAACTCCTCGACAGTACTTTCGGAAAATAACCTAGCTTTACATTAGGTGCTAATAGCCCGGTTCAAAAAGATTAAAAATATATGTACAAGGTGTCTCCAAAGTAAGCAGGACTTTTAAAAAAATAGATAGAACAAATGGTTTTATCGGCAAAATTAATTAATTTTATTCAAAATAGTCTCCTACTGCTTTAATACAGCTTTTTGCACGGTCCAAAAGCATGTCGAACGAGTGTTTTATTTATGTCCTCGCGACCACTTTGAAAACGTTGAAACCATTCGTATACTCTGCTACGGAATAGGCAATCATCGCCATAAACCTGTTTCATCAATTGAAATGTTTCGGTAAAATTTTTACCAGTTTTAAAAGAAAATTTAATGTTGGCTCTTTGTTCGAAGCTCATTTTCGCACCGATGACAAAAACATAATGAAACTTAAAACGCAATAACTTCCCTTCCAATAGATGAAATGTCATGAAATTTTTACTGGAAGTCGATAAAAGATAGCAGATTCTAACGCACTAGTCGACATATAGATGGCGCCACTAGAGTTTACTTTGTTACTTTTTTACTGTTTAGTTTGGAACGCACCTTGTATATCCTTCTCTGTGAGTGATATTTAGCTTGGGATCTCTGAAAACTTGGTTACGTTATGGTAGGTTAAGTAACCCTTAAAACTCTTGCTGGGTAAAGAAAAATTCTCAGAGAAATACATTTTTGATATAATAGTATTGTTCATCTAACGGTTATTTGTATCACCTAATACTAATCAAGATAAACATTGGTATATATACCATATATATAAACGATCACAATGATGAGGCGTCCGTCGGTCCGACTCTGCTAGCTGTAACTTGAGTACAAATTGAGAAAAAGAAGTTTGGTATTGTAGATAAACGTAATCGGAAAACTGCCACGCTCACAATTGAGCTAATTTTAACATCTCCCACGGCACTTGGGAAATAGATGAAATCGTATGAGAACCCCGCCCACTCCTTATATAACCGATATGTTAAAAACTACTAAAAGAGCGATAAATCGTTAACTAAATCAGTCAAAGATATTAAATTTTACATCCAGAGTTAAATATAGCAATAAAACTCAGTGAGTCTATGATATAAATTATAACTTAATATAATACCAAATGTGATTGTAATAAATTCCCGATTTCGTCGAATAATGAATGTTGAATTCTTTGGTACTTCCCCGGCTTTAATCCTTGCCAGTTGCGCCTTCCCTTCCTTACGTTTGGCAAGATCTGAGAAAAATACCTCTTCCTTTTATCCTTGAAAATTGTGACAGTATGAAATTTTCGGTTACATCCGAACTTAGCACTTCTTTACTTGTTTAAAATAAATTGTTGCAAATACTTGAAGATATTTTCCCGCTTTGATCCTTGAAAGCTAAAAGAGTATAAAATGTTCGGTCCCAACCGAACTTAGCACTCCTTAGTTGTTTAGATATTTGTTTTTAAGAAGAGATAACACGTACAAAATTTTTTGTTATGGCCAAGAATTTAGCTTTGTTATAAAGATATGATGTTGCCATTATGTTTTTAAAACAAGAAAAAACGTTAACTTCGGTTGCGCCAAAGCTATAATACCCTTCACAAAAACAAAGGCCCCTTACAAGAACTTGATTCCGAACGTTCAATTTGTATGGCAGCTATATGATGATCTGATCTGACCAATTTCTGTGGAGAATAATTCGTTTCCTTAAGCAATAACTCGTGCCTAATTTCGTGGAGATACCTCGTCAAATAAAAAAATGTTCCATGCAAGCACTTTACTCCGATCGTTTAGTTAATATGGCAGCTATATGCTATAGTCATCCGATCCATACAATTTCTTCGGAGATTAGATTAATGCTTTAAATAATAAAACATTCCAAATTTTGTGAAGATACCTCGTCAAATGAAAGAGTTTCCCATACAAACACTTGATTCTGATTGTTCAGTTTGTATGGCAGCTATATGCTATAGTGGTCCGATATCGGCCGTTCCGACAAATGAGCAGCTTCTTGGGGAGAAAAAGAAGTGTTCAAAATTTCAGATCGATATCTCAAAAACTGAGGGACTAGTTCGCGTATATACAGACGGACAGACGGACGGACATGGCTAAATCAACTCAGCTCATCACGGTGATCATTTATATATACACTTTATATGGTCTCCGAAGTTTCCTTCTGGGTGTTACAAACTTCGTGGCAAATTAATATCAGGGTATAATAATTTCGATCAAGGGACCATCCAGCCAAAAGTGGGCTTTATCGCTGCACGGGTGATGGTGGACAGGTCTTCTTCGATACTCTGCTCCACAACAGCAATAGGGTCTTCACTGATCACTCTACGGCATCTCTGAGGATGCCTAATATCAACTAGAGTAAATGTGGTAAAAAGCTTATCCACAGTTGCTCTAATTACCGACTCTGATGAGCGATTCACCGAATACTGACGCAGCGCGCGATATGTCGTTGGAAAAACTATTTTGGTAATAAATTTGCAGGATTTACAAACTTTGTTCCGGATTAAATCTGTTCATTATAAAATGCCCAACTAATCCGAGTATAAATCAAGTAACAGCTGTAAAAAGACCAACAACGAGAAAAGTATTATTTTGTCTAAGTTACGCATTTTTAGGGATTTCTGCTTGGATAATCCCATAAGTGCATTTCACAAGCACACTGTGGTAATATAAAATATTGTCACAACGTCCCCGGAATTTCGCGATTTTTCTTTTGTGTTCTAGCAACGTATTTTTAATTCTCTTAATGCAGACGGTATTTGGTCTGGTATAAATCTATGGCATTTCGATTATGGATACTTGAATGATTCTAACCCCACTATTTAATTGAACTTTTCTTTTAATTTTAAAAATGCAAATGAAATGAATTTGTGAAATGTCCCACGGTCCAGTCCACATAAGTTTTAACAAAGCAACGTCACATATGCTGCAGCATGTGCGCCTTTTAGTCTCGGTGTGTAAACGAGTGGCGCGTGTGAGTACGATTACAACGTGTAAATGTCCTTCACAGATGCGCCGGCTGTCAGGCCTGTCCGAGAGCGGACAAATGTTACAAGCGAATCAGCAGCGACTAACGACCAGCCGACAGGCAGCGCCGAGCAGCCAGTAGCTAGCCAGCAAATGCACCTCATAAGTGATGCTTTATAGTCAGTTTAACAGGCAGCAACCTCATACCGGTTGAAGCGGCTTAAATGCATGAAGCGCTGGTCGCTCGGACTAGCAAGCATTACACCATGTGTGTGGCACGTCCATTTAAAAGAGCACTACGACCGATAAACACATATGCATTACATACAAGCATACACTTATGGCTGAGTGTTTGCTGGCATTCACGAGTGGAAAAGTGATGCGTAAAAATCCGCAATTCCCAATTCACACTCGCAACGTTCGCAGCAGCTGGCATTCGCATGCATACAGTATTGCACAAACTTGCACACCCACATACACATATGTAGGTATGCATGTGTTTGTACGTTTACTAGTTTTCATCAAATGAATGCTGCAGTGCTGCGCTCTCAACGCGTCGTAAAACTCTTTGACAAGCGGAAATTAAAGTTGCTCACCCCCTCCGCTGCCACAACGTCCACGCCCACCCGTTTTGCACATTCCACACAACGCTTTCAGTTTATGCGATTAAAATTGAAATGCAATTTAACGCTACACGAGTCACATCCATGCGCAGGCGCAGGTGCAGACGGTGGCTATGGCGTACAAGCTGCCGCATAACAAAACTTAACTTCGCTGCAGCGTTCCCACAACATTTAACGCACAGCAAATCACTCATACGACTCGTTGCCTCAACTGCCAACTCATTTTACAGGCGCCACCCCCTCTTACCACCAATGCCATCGCTACGACAAGCGTCACAGCCAACAATATTCGCTTGACTTTTTGTTTAAACGCAATATGAGCACTGGTGGCGGTTTCTTGTTACTGTCTACTTCAGCGACTTCACACACGCTCCCACAAAGCCGGTATTTTTCTGCAGGCTGCAAGGCATTTTCCACGGCTGCCTGCCTCTTAACAATCACAAGAGAACTGACTGCCTTGGCAACTGCACACCCACTGGTTTCCCACTCGGTCCGGGCTGTCAGCCTGTGGTAACGTCTTGGCAGGCGTCACTTGCATTCATGCAGTGGCTTTGCCACACAGCTCCTTTTTAATTGCATCGTGCAGTTATCCTACTTTGCCTTTTCTAATGAGTGTGCTATTTTAGTGCGCAAAATATTAAATTTACATTTGCCACGGAAGCCATCAGGTGTGATTTCTATAACAACACAAAATATCGCCTTATAAACCTCCATCGCCTTTAGGTATTTGTAACATCAATATATTATATATGTACACATATATTATTAAACTTGATTCAATAATAAGAAATATCGTTAACTTCGGCTGCACCGAAGCTATAATACCCTTCCCATGTGCATTTTTTATAACATAAAGGGGTATAAAAAGATATTTATTTTGTCTTTGATCAATCAGTTTATATGGCAGCTATATGCTATAGTGGTCCAATCTGAACAAAATGTTCGGAAATTCTACACGTCACACTTAGGTATTAATTATATATGGTATACATTAACGGGTCACCGACGTCTCCTTTTGGGTATTACAAACATAGTCACAAACTTAGCTTACCCTGTTCAGCGGTAAATCTATAGCTTTAAATACGACCAACAGCTTTGTTAATATTCAATAATTCTTTTGTTATATTTTTCAACGCACTATCGAGAAATTTCAGGTAAATGTTAAAGAATGGGTTTAGCGAAAAATGTAAAAACTTTTTTTTCTATAAGGAAATAAACAGCTTCTCAATAGATATTAAGAAATCGCGGAAATATATAATGATTTCGGGAAACTAATCATTTAGTAGCAAACTCTAAAGGTAAATCGTTCTTGTGTTAACTGACGTCTTGTCTCGAATATATTTCATACATTTACAATCATAAAAAACAAAAAAAAATTTCGATATGGATTCCAACAATTTTTCCTAACTACATATTGGTTTCAAGTTTCGAGACTGAATATTAGGGTAGGTCAAAGGAAGGAATATTTTATAAGTTCTTAGACATCTCCAAATATGAGTTCTTAATTGTAACGGAAAGGTTCTTCGCCTTACAGTTTTCTATTTTTTTCTTATAAGTCATACATATTTCAAAAGCTTTCAGTCTTATTTAAATCCCTTTTGCATCAGTTTTTAGCACTGATGTATGGTTAGTACGGGCTAAGCGGGCATAGAAATCAGCTACCCAGATCCCTTCGTATGGTTTTCGGATGACTTCTTTTCACTTCTTTGCCTAAAGCTAGAGCACTCAAATGGGGCGATACGCTTGTTGTTTGTACAATCTCACTTTTGCCTATCAAACAATCGTAAAAACTAGTAGAGTTATTTCAAAAAAAGTTACTGGGAACATATCACTCTAGCACCTCAACATACAGCTGGAAAATGGATTACGGAAAAAAATCAAGCCCAGCCCCGGTTATGTTAAAACCTTTTAAGAGCTGGCACGGAAGAGCTACGTATTAATCGGTATAAATAATGGACAATGACCATAACACCGTTCAACCTTGAATGGAATGCAATATCTCAACAACTACTCGACCACTGCACCAAATTGGATGTAGCAGGATGTGATTCCTGCCTAATTCCCATGGAACACAAACACAAGTATGGCGATCTCAATGTATATGGCTGACCTTTTACCGAATCCATAAGTCGATAGATGAGATTTCTTTAAATATCCAGCTTCCTTTTCTAACTATAGTATGCACCTGTGTCAAAAATAGATATATGTATGTATGTAGATGCAATAATGCCACTAGAGTCCACATATTGTGCATATATGTATAAGGATTTTTTAATTTCCGTTGGGCGATATACTAATATAATACATGTATCGGTCGGTGTAAAATATCTTAGCATTATCGGGTAAACTTGCAATATGGATAATAGAAAACATGTGAAATCGGATCACAAATAACCCAACTTCTTTATACCTATTATTATGATTTAATTAATTAAAGTGAACTTCATGCCGAATATGTCGGCCAATTTGTGACTTCACTTAATTAAATGACGCGGAAACATGTTCTCGAGCATAATTTTAGTTTAATGCCAAATTAATCTGTCCAGATCTTCGCCTAGCCCCAATATATAGATTTTCGACATTCCAATTTACTTTATGTCGTTTTTTTTACCCTGAACAGGGTATACATATTAAGTTTGCCACGAAGTTTGTAACGCTCAGAAGGAAACGTCGGAGACCCTATGAAATATATACATAAATGTTGTGTCCGTCTGTCTATATACGTGAACTAATCCCTGAGTTTTTGATATATCGATATGAAATTTTGCTCATCTTCTTTTTTTCCTAAGAAGCTCTTCATCGGTCGGATCAGAATTCTTGTATGGAAAATTTATTTATCTAACAAATTTCTTCACAAAATTTGGTATGAATTATTATACAAAACATTACTACAATAACTAAAAAACTTTTAGATCGGACGACTATAGCGTATAGCTGCCGACAAAACTGGCCGGTCAAAATCAAGTTCTTGTAAGGAAACTTTTTATTTGTTAAGTGTACTCTAGCTTCAATGCAACCGCAATTATAAATTTTTTTAGTTTTTGTTCGATCTTAAAATGAAATTAAGTAGACACTTGGAGCTGCGACCTTCCGTAATTGTGTTTTTTCTCCAAAATATACATGTGGCTTTTTATAAGCATTCTCATTACATTGATGCCGCATTTTGCCTATGAGTCACTGTGTATTAGGTGAAATGCATTGCAAAATATTTACCTTTATTTTTGCTTATTTGAAACATAAATTGTTAAACACTAACCCACATTTAAAGCGTCAACGCAGCAGAATTCAATTTCATTTATGCAAATATTTACCACCCATTTGTAAAACAACGGTATTTTAAATATTCATGCATCTAAATTGGTTTTTGCCGATAAATTGCCTACATCGTTTATGGTCATATTTCAATGCCTACATATACATATGTATATACATATATGTATGCAAACACCCAAACTAACCCACCTACATAAATATGCTCGTGTGACACCTAAATGCGCGCAAAGCTTGTCAAAGTGTTTACATTATAATTAACATGACAAAAGTGCGATTAAACGTTATTTCTGCGTTATTAAAATTCACGTTCCCAACAATTTTGTGAAAGCCACACACACACCCACACATAAAAGCACTGAAGGCAATAGATATTTCGCAGCTATTCGTGCGTTTAAACGGCTGGCTTTTACTACTCTTCTCAGGCGCGTAAATGCGCAAATAAGCACGGCATTGAACTCATACAAACATGCATATACATGTAACATATACATATTCGTGTTCCTAAAAAAGCTGCCTACACACGTGCATTTGGCGCGCCTATCGATTGAATGGCATTAATATTACAGTTTTAAACAATAACCCCCAATTGAATGAAATCAACGTGAAGCTGCTCGGAGGCTAACAACACCAACAACATATTGGTAATTCGATTTTACGATGATATTTGGGGCATTAAAATCAATTTCTCAATACACATACATACGTACTTACGTCAGTGATACTATGCCCATACAGCAATGGTAAATGGCGAATGATGCATGCACCGAGTCAATGGCGTTAATTTTCGTCTGCATTTCGATAATTGAACGCAATGATAACAAAATCACGAGGCAATTTATAGGCATTACATATGCTATGTGTGGCTCGTACATGAATAAACATATGTACGAAAATAAATATTTATATTTATATTGGCGTATCTGAATTTAAACTTGTTTGTGTGTACTTCACAGAAGCTGAATACAGTGTTGTTCAAAACATATGCAACTAGTTAAGTCGAAATTGTTCAGCGAGCATATTTGTGAAAACAACTTTATTTTCTCGCAACAGGTTGCTCAGAGTAAAATATTTACTTACTGCTTATAAAGCTCTGTACAATATGATGCAATGTCGATCTGTTCCGCCGCTAAAGCATGTGTTTTCATTTGGTTTAGTCGTGTAGTTTCAATGAGGCAACACTTTTTCAGAGTTGGTCTTTTCAACAGCTGTTACTTTACTTATACTCAATATGGTCATACCTACTTCCGAACAATATTCGCAAATCATGCAGATTTATTATAAAAATAATGATTCAGTTCGCGCGATGTATCGCGCGCTTCGTCCAATATTCAATCGACGTAATTGCCTGTCAAAGCATGTAATTCGAGTAACTATAGATCGGTTTCGAGCCTCGTTTACCTTAGTGGTTAATGCTCACCGAATACGCTATTGCATGGGTTATTATTTAAGGCAATGATGCAATCTCCGGAGAAATGTTTCACACCGGATCACTATTATATTTAGCTGCTATACAAATAATATTTATATTGATAAAAATTATGTAAGAATTTCAAAGTTCCGATTTTCTTTATACCGAATATATTAATCAATGTAAAAAATTTCTTAGCAAAGTCAAGTGAAAGGTTTGTATTTGGTATATGTACTATAGTTGAATATCAAAAATGTGCCACATATGTATATTAAATTTAGCTTTGAATGTAATCCATTCAGAACAATGATCGTTGAATTGTTTCAAAACGGTTTTTAATATAATGTGCAACACCTAAAAGTATTTCCCCGCCTTTGATCTTTAAAATTGCGAGGGTATAAAATGTTCGGTTACACCCAAAATTAGCCCTTCCTTACTGGTTTTGGTAACAAATTTGCACAATTTGCACACGTTGTTCCCTAGTTGGCCAACTGGTCAAGTAACAGCTGTCGAAAAGACCAACTCTGAAAAAGGTATGTATTGTATCATTGAAACCGCACTTTAACAATTCATTTTGTCTGAGAATGCTGTTTTAACATTTATTCAAAATTAAAATTCTCGGCAATAAGTGTTCTTTGTAGAAAGTACGACGATTGGGTTTGCTTGGTATTCTTATGGAATATATCTGTAAGTAGATTTTATGGAATTTCGCCGCCTTATTAAATTTTGGGAGTACCTTAACTTTGAAAAATATATATTATAAGAGTTCTCTTTTTATCATTTTCTGTTTATCATCATAGTCTAAACAAAGAGAATAGTAAAATAAAGTTATAAGACCCAAATAGGAAAAAGTCGTATCGCATATCAATATTGAAAAATAATGAGAATGAGCAAGGAATATTTTTTAATTAAAAGAATAATAATCACTCTTTGCTTAGATTATTAAAGAAATAAATATGGTACAAAAGAGAAAGTGCTTTCGAAAACAAAACGCTTCAACACAGAAAAAATGTTTGTTTTTATTTTTAGAGTAGTCTGGATAATGAAAATACTTATATGGAGAATAATAAAAAATTATAAACAAAAGAGTTGAAAAACAAAACTGAGTTAAATAAATATGTATATTAAGATAATATTTAAGTAATTTGCAGTTAAAAGTATTTAATATAAATATGAACTGGGAAAACACTAGTTAGGCGCGACTGATACGAATTTCCGACAGGCCCTGTTCAAGACCATATTTATGTTTAGTTATATGAGCTTTAATAATTCTGCCCTTCCAATTCACGTATCTATGCCTTAGGGCAGCATCACATCGGCATAACAATCCACATTCAAATAAACATATATATAATCGTAATCACAAACACAAACACCATCACAATAATCGTCACCAAACCGCTGACGGCCATTTGCGTCACGCCACACGAAGCACTTCATTCATTTCAATCTAGGTATATTTATATGGTAGAGAAGTATGTGGAAATATGCTCATATTTTGGAAAATAAACTGACTGTGTACTGCTGAAACTTTCTTCGCATGTACATATGTATGTTGGTAAGTGCTTTTTTCAATAATACTCCAATGTTTTTCTATGGTGAGGAGCACACAGAAGCACTGCAGATAATTGTAACTTGTGATGAATAAATAAATATATACTTTAGTAAGAAAACATACATATATATGTATGCATGTCAAAACTTCAATATTTGTATTTAAATCTTTTGAAACTGAGCGTTTAAATTAAATCAGAAAAAAATCAGCCACAATATCAAAGATATTGGCTGCTTTTTCAATTATAATTGGCTGCATGTGATCACAATGTATTCCAAAATATTTAAAAAGAATTTGAAGCATATAGGGTATTTAATTTACTCAGAATCCTCAGATTTTCAAATTACATAAGGATTATGTGGAATTTCAGAAGAAAATTTCAAAGACAAATTGTAACTAATTTAACCTAACTTTAGTAAATTATATATTACTAAAATCAAATCTATGTCAGTATATATCTACATTTATTAACTTAAATTAACTTACGTAAGATATGCCTGTCATTAAATTAAGTTTTAATAAATATTATGTAAATGTCAAAAACAATTTAGATATGTGTTTCTATGTTTGCATTGTATGCTTATTATATAAGCAAGAGTATTATTAAAATATCATACACTCACGTGTTCTCGTATATGCATTCCTATTAAAATAACAAATAACCCCACAAGAACAGTGACAATTATTTGACCTGTTATTTTTAGGTCAGAGCGAAAAAAAAATTCGGCAGCATGTAAAACAAAGTTTCTTTAATTCTCATTTGACACTTCACAAAACAGATGAAAACAAGTAAGGAAGAACTAAGTTCGGGTGTAGCCGAACATTTCATACTCTTGCAATCAAAGCCAGGGAAATACCTTCAGGTGCATACGGGTTGTTAGAACAAAGAATATCAATATATGTAGTATATGATAGTTTGGGTAATTTTTGAACCAATTTCACATATTTTCGGCATTAAACTATAGTATATCCAATAATATACTTCCAGTAAATTTTTCTAAGGTATCTTACTTATTTGCTGAAATATGCGATATAAAGTCAGCCAGTAGTTCGAAAATCATTATATAAGGTATATGGGGGCTAAAGGAATTATTGACCCGATACAACCCACTTTTGACCATCAGGCGTATTATTATCAGAAAAGGATTCTCTTCGAATTTCTTTAACATATCTCACAGATTGGCCGATAGTTTCATATAGACAATTTTTAATAATCAGGTCGCCCACCTCAAAGGCACTTTAATTGAAAAGTTGTATCCCGATACATTCATTTCACCTATTTTCGCACCATAATATAGAAATATGAGAAGAATGTCACGCACCGAATTTGGTTGGAATCGGTTAAGCAGATCCCGAGATATGGGTTTTCACCTTAAAGTGGGCGGTGCCACGCCCACTATCTACCTTTTAACGCGGTTCCTATAAAGTCATCTCATACCATCCCAGAGATAAAATTTAATGTCTCGGACGTATTTAGTGCTTGATTTATCGCGCTTTTAGTAGTTTTTACCAGTACCGTTATGTGGGGAGTGGGCGAAGTTGCCACCCGATTTCACCTATTTTTACACTGTGACTGTGTGCTAAAAACATTTGCTCTCAGTGAATTTCGTTATTATAGCTTTAGCGGCTTAGGAGATATGCACATTAAATTAATGGGGGACGGGACCACGCCCACTTTTAAAAAAATATTTAACTGCAGATGCCCCTCTCTAATGTGATCCTGTATATATCCAAAAAGAGTCATGTATCTTGTTGTGGAGCTTAGTTTTGGCAATTTATTACGTTTTGATTAATGGCGTTTTGTGGGCATGGCAGTGGTCCGATTACGCCCATCTGCAATACCAAGCGTCTTACAGTACCAAAAACCATGTGTACCAAGTTTCATAAAGATATCTCAATTTTCACTCAAGTTACAGCTTGCACAGGCCTACGGACGGACAGACAGTCACCCGGATTTCAACTCGTCTCTTCATCGTGATCATTTATATATATATAACGTTATATCTAACTCGATTAGGTTTAGGTGTTACAAACAACCGTTAGGTGAACAAAACTATTAAACTCTGTAGCAACAAGTTGCAAGAGTATAACAATAGAAAATGTTAACTTCGGTTGCAGCGAAGCTACAATGCTCTTTACAAATACAAAAGCTTCCTTAAAGACCTTAATTTTGATTGGCCAGTTTGTATGGCAGCTGTATGATATAATGATACGTTCTGAAACATTGTGGTCACTGTGGTCTTGGATAATAACCAACGCCAAATTTCTTAAAGGTATCTCGTAAAATGAAAATGGTTTCCATACAAGCACTTGATTCCTTTCGTTCAGTTTGTACGGCAGGTATCGGCTATAGTGATCTGATATCGGTGGTTCCGAAAAATGAGCACATTCTTTGAGAGAAAAAGATGTGAAATCGATATCTCAAAAACTGAGGGACTAGTTCGCGTATTTACAAACGGACGGATGGGAGAGCGCAATAGGGATAAAAAAATCAATATCTGCAGAATGACATTAATGAACAAACTTTTCTTTGCAGATTATTAAAGGTGAACGTTTTCCGAGTTGCTTCATATATTTTGCAATTTTTTTTGCGTTACAAACGCATTTCAATTGTTAAACAACAATTTATGTAAAATATTATTATTTAAACAAATTGCAGTAGTTTATGAGAAAATAATTTAACAATTTCATTGTGCTCTTAAATTTAACCTTCAATAATTTTAAAAAATAAATTAAATTTGACGAAATATTTATATCAAGGGGTGTGCGCCTGGTCCCTTATCTAATGAATTGCTAATTTTTGGGTCCTTTTTCCGATACGACGTTCTAATTCATCCCATAAATGCGCTATGAGGTTCAAATCAGGATACTGGGGAGGAGAATTAAATTGATGAGGCACGATATGAAGTTGATATAACAGACAGAAGTTCCGTAACAACACGTGCACATTGCTTTACGTTATTGCCCTATAGCCTCAGATTTGTTTTTTCATAAATTCAAGTACACCATACAATTCTATACCATTATGGAATCGCCTCCTTGTTTCATGGTAAGAAGTAAAGCATTTTGATAATAATGCTTCTCTATTTTTGCACCATATTTTTTGTTTTTCATCACAGCCAAACAAGTTGAACCTGCTTTCATCATTAAATAAGACGTTTTCCTTTTGGGTACACGGCTATGAAAGCCACACTAACCGGGTTTTCCAAAATTTTCGCAATTTCAATAGCTTCAATCCGTGGAGATTTTTCGCAAAATTTTACGCTTTGCACGTGCTGAAAGCATAGACGGTTGACCGCACCTCGGCTTGCTATACCTATATACTTTTCGTTGGATAATAATTCTTGATTATTGTTTGAACGGTTGACTTTGGAAGTCCTACTAGTTTTCCTATTTCACTTAGAGATTTTTGTCCCTAAGATAATTTATGTCTAGATGTCGTACTTCAACACTAATTTTTTAATAATAAAAAAATAGCACATGCGAAAATACTAACAGTAAGGAAATTAGTTTATTTAGAAATAATGGTATTAAGGAAAGATACTTGAGGTAGTCGGTTGTTCCTAATTCCCACAGCAGCCGATTCTACGATATCTTGCTCTTGGAAAAACCGTAAATATTGACTGTCATTGACATCATAACAAATGTGAGTGTAATGATAAAGCCATCAAAATTTTCTTGTTGGGCAATATATAATAAAAGTAAAGACATTTATTTTATGCCAGCTTTGGTATGCTACAAATAATAATAATACACATTTAATTAAGAGAATTGATTTCAATCATATTTAGTAACTTATTAGAAATTTAAATTGTAATGAAGATTATATCATCTGTCATAAGTATACTTATAGTAGTTTTACTACCGTTTCATATTTTATTACATTAAGATAAATAAAACTAACAAAAAGCAATACATTCATCATATTAGTGCAGATCAAGGTATATACCGATATCGGGAAAATATGATCATTAATACCATTAAAATATTTTTTAGTTAACCAAGATATTCGGTACAAAGTAAGTCAAAGGTATTAGCAGTATTATGACCACCACACTCAATACAGTCTAGAATTTGGCATCGCAAGCAGGTCTGGAGTTGAATCCAGAGAAAACGGATCTGCTTGTTTTTATTAGGGAATATAAAATCCCTTTACGGAGGCTGCGTTCGATAAATGGGATTCAACTCTTTCTCTCAAGGACCGCACTAAAAACCTTGGGGTAGCCAACAATGCCTTATATGCATGTAGGCAGATGCTCAGCACAACTTACGGGCTTTCTCACTCTTAGCCTACCGGATGCCAATTGAAATAGTTCAGCGGCTGACTGTGTGCGCAGGCAACCTAAAGGATGACTAATTCTCATGGACTATGTAACGACCTATGCGCGGCTCATTAATCTACCTGTATTTGGGGCCTAGAAAAGGTCTGTTCCAAATAAGACCATTATTGAGTGAGACAAGCATAATTTGTGCTAAATTTTATTAAACTTTATTTAATATATTATATTACCATTGCACAACATTAAAGTATAACTTACAGAAAGAAAATCGTATTCGATTTTTATGGCAAAACACCTTTCATTAAAGCAAAAAGCAACAACAAAGTCATAAAAAGAATTATGAAAAGCAAAAGAACAAAAGAATGAATATAATCAACTGACAGAACCAAAATTTGCATTTGTGTAACATTACAGTGACATTTTGAGTAAAAAGTGAAAAAACAGCGTAGCTTTAGACTGTGAGCTGCAAAGAGCTGACAGCGATAAGACAACGGTTTACTGGCAAGCAGTGGGTTAAAGGGGCATTTAGAAGCTTCACTGAGAGTAGACAATCGGGTGATTCTTGACTGCCACTTGCTTCATCTGCTTTATAATTTTGTGTGTGCTAGAGAGAGTGTATGGTTGTAGAAGCTTCCCCACCTTCGCTTAGCTAGGCATGTCGCGCATAAATTATACACGTACTAAAGAAATATTATCTTGAATGTCGCGACTTTTGTGTGACAAATGCACCTGTTTCCTGCTGCAGCGAAAATAAGAGCCAAGATCTTGCTTGGCTTTGTTTCTTCCTTTACGTAAACACATTCTCGTATCTGTACAAAAGCTTACGCTGCTACTTCGTATGCGACTCGGTGCACCCCAACTATGTCGATGTGTCGCGAGCTCGGGGATTGCTTTGTATGTGCAAAATGATAGATCTCAGCTCTCGTTGGCTTAGCTGGCTTTTCCGACGACTAATGTGCTATGCGCGGCTGTGATTCAAAAGCCATTTGTCAAAACGGGAAAGGCAAGGGAAACTAACTGCTTAGGTAAGTGGGGTCAGCAGCGATAATAAAATAGCAAAAGGATTTAGTGCAAAGAGATAAATATTCTTTCGCAAAATCTTTATAAGTCACCTTCAGTTGATGCTAAAAACATTAGTTTTATTTGTGAGCTTTTAATGGAAATTTCGGTGGTTACGTCGAGAGGTGAATGCGCATTCAATGTGTCCCGGGTGCGCATCTAAATATCAGAGCCTTGTGAAGTAGCAACTAAGATTGTCATAAAAAAATTAAAATGGCACAAGGTTGATCTTCAAATTCTCACATCTATAAGAGTAGAAAATAGCGAAGAAATTGCCGGAGGTTCAATAAATGTAATCCAATATAGCTATTAGTCGGCAACCAAATATTTGAGATTTATAATAATTGAAAAATTTAAAATGAATAATGGATAGCTAAAAAATACCAATAACTAATATGGTCTGATTTGGTTTTACTACAACCGTTAAATGAATTATTTGAAGGTTTTTGTGTTTTCAAAAGATTTAGAGTTCCGTGATAGTTTAGATTTTTTTATTGTTGAAATTTTGCACTCCCAGAATAGTCACACAGAAAAAATAAAGATTCGATTTCAACTAATGTTGACAAATACAAGAAAAGCTAACAGAACCTTTGTGCGTCACTCAAGCAGTCATTGCAAACGTCTAAAAGCAGCCAAATACATTCAAAGGCAAGTAAAACGGGTGCTTTATGGATTGAAACCAAGAGACGTAGAAAGACGATTGCGCATGCCCGAAATGCTGTTTGAACCCTGTTTTTGCATCCAATGATCATCGGCGATGAAAAATGGAACCATTACGGCAACTCTTAAAGCAAAAAGTAATTTGTGAAACCTGGCCAAACAGCGAAATCAACGGCAAAGACGAATATGCGTGATACGTAGATTGCCTTTTATTGTAGATATCGGGATTTGGCAACCCTAGTGTAGATATTTGACAACTCACAACTTTATCGAAAAGTTTGACATTTTTGATGTCATACACACTGCGAACGTTTTGACATACGAGCGCTATTTGTTTTGTTTACAGTAACTTAAAGTATTCATCTCGGGCAAAAAATTAAATTAAATCGCGAACATATTATCGCGATTATTTTTTACAACTTTCGGCGTGGATAAACTGTCAATCGTCGTAGATCACTCCAACACACTGTAAAAAATTAAATAAATATAACGTTGGATTGCACACATCCTGGCACTGAGATTGAAATATCTCGGCAATCACACTTTCGGGGGACCTGAATACTTAGCCGAAATTGATATTGGCCGTCTTAATAAGTTTGTTATAGGCACAAAGCGTTTTGTCGACTTGTAAGGATCTTTTTATCCAGCTTATGGGAGTTTTTAGGTCTTAACCTAACCTAACCTGGATTGCACACAATTTGTCAATCGCTCAAAAAAAAGGCTTGTGTCGATTGGTCAAGAGAATGGTTAAAAAAAGACGTCGATTCTAACAGGTATCTCACTTGGACAGCTAATATCCGGTCCATTGTGCTATCTACAACTCCTATATCTTTGATCGTAAAGACTCTCATAAATCGACGAAGCGCTTCGAGACGATTACAAATTAGTTAAGTCGGCTAATGTTAGTTTCTATGTCTTCTGGTTCGCTGAAGTTATGACTACCGAGATTTCTCATCCACAGTATTGCAGAAGCTGGACAATGGAGAAGAAAGTGTCTGGATGTATCCACTTCACGCTCCTTAATACAACTTTTACAACTTGCGTTGAATAAGACTTACCGCATGAATGCCTATTGGACAATGTCCCGTAAGAACCGCTACGATTGCGGCAAGATAAATATTGCTAAGAGCAAGTAGATCTCCTGCGTTCTACTCTGAGCCAAAAGCTAGTCGTCGACCAGTGCCTGCTAAGGTCCATTGATCCATAGATGGAACGCAATAGGCCTATGGAGATCCAACTCGGTCCCATTTTAGCGGAGCTAGGGTGCGATTCCGCTATGACCAGGTACCCAAACGAGGGTGATGATGAAGTAGCTTGATGCTATTTCTAATAAGGTCCATGAATAGATTTGAGCGCACAATTAGCGAGCTCAGCGCTAGTACTGCCGCTTTGCTGTCTGAGTGGGGATACACCTCACTGAAAGAGGCTGCACTTCGTGGGATTTTTTGTTAGTATTCGCCTAAACTTGAGGACTTATGACAGCCCTCCACACTTTCGCAGAAGGGTATCCAGGAGGCCTTTAGCTAATTTTAACTCTGACTTCTATACAGCCAGTCTTGCCTTATAAAACGCACAATTGTCACTACAGCCACTTCTACGGGCATTGTTGCAGAGTTTTCTGCTCAAAGATCTGATCTCCGTTAGCTCTAATGTCCAGCAAATTGGTTTCCCCTTACCTTTCTGAGTTTTCAAAAGACAAGAGCATTTAAGAGTCCTTCACACAGAGATATAAACCTTGACGAGCTCATCAATCGCACACGTGGATAGAATCAAGCCCTTGTCGGGCGCAGTTGGAAAATCTGCTTGAAGCTTCATGCAATGCCATGGCTCTTGGATAAGGACAACGTTGGCCTCGCCCCTTTCTAGACGAAGCAAGAAATCGGCGATAGCCACCTTTGCGAGCTAAAGATAAATTTTAAGCATCCTCCAAACTCTTCTCCAGCAGTGCGAGTTCCACATCATCGTCCCCCGACCCGATCCTCTACAAACAAGCGCTCAATACTGAACACGAATTCATTAACTGACGATCGTGCTACGCAGTGAGCATAGAGTGAGGATAGAGGTAATATCCGTCGCAATTTTAGATATTTTAATGAAATTAAAGTTTATATTTTTGGAACACAATATTAAATGCAATGTATTCAGACCGTAGCCCCCTTTCCTAAGATTAATATTTTAAGCACTGAGTGACTTTATACCAAATATATGGTCCAATATGAGATATATTTTAATAAAAGCTTGTTATATAAAATGTGGACCCAATATTTATAATATAATAAATTTCGTTTCTTTGGACTTTGGTTTAACTCTACACCTCAAAAAGACCCTCTCACTCAATATATTTCAACTAATTAAACGGGAATATTTGGCTTATGATTCTGAAGTGAAATGTCAGGTGGGTGAAATCGGGCATGTGATATTGATACAAACGGCACTGAAATTATGAATATAGTAGTTTTTGCTATCCAGATTGATTTTCAAATATATATTTCGGTCCATTAGAAGAAACTGAGTGAGCCCATGATCTACAATAGGAATGGGATATACGAATAATTTTCGGCCGCATCCAAGTTCAGCCCTTTATTACATATTTTGTAGCTTATAATTTCTGTGTTCTGAGAAAGAGGGCATATAATTAGAATAAAGTATTTATGTGACTATACGAACAAATAAGGAAGTGCTAAGTTCGGATGCAACCGAACATTTCATACTCTTGCAAATTGCAAGGGTCAAAGGCGGCAAAATACCTTTAGGTGTTGGTAATATTAAAAAAGATAGCAAAAGGGTTCAAGACATTATTCGACGAAATCGTGACTGGAATTAATTTTGGTATCATATTAATTTATTTTGTAGGTCCCTTAGTTTTGTTACTATATTTTACTTCTCGTCACGGAATATTATACTAAATTCATGGGGGGCATTGAAATGGAAGGGCTGATTGCATTAATTTTTGACATTGCTCAGGTATACTTAAGTACTTGTATTCAAGGAGTTTTTATATAAATTAATATAAACATATGTGGTATATGGAGCAAAGTCAGTTGGACATTTCCAAATTTAGGCACAAGTGTACGTTGTCATTAGAAAAAAACGCTCTCTCAATATCATTAAAATAATTCCCATATTGGCCAATATATGTATATGGTATGAAGTCAACTAGAAGTTCGAAAACCTTTATATTTCGTATATGGTGCTCCTATCCACTGCAAAGTCCGTGCCAAATTACAGTTTTATATCTTAATTTACTGCTTAGTTATGGCATTTTATATTCTTTTGATTAATGGCGTTTTGTGGACGTGGAAGAGGTCCGTTTACGCCCATAATCGAACACATTCTTACTTTTTTGCAGGGAAGATGTGTACCAAGTTTCATTACGATATCTCAACTTTTACTCAAGTTACAGCTTGCACGGATGGACAGACGGACGAACAGGCACTCACCCGGATTTTAACTCGTCTCGACATCCTGATCATTCATATACAAAGTGTCTAAATCGACTAAGTTCTTCTCGCTGATCATGTATTTATATTTTTAAAGAGTCTCCGATATTTCTTTCTGGGTGTTGCAAATTTCATGGCAACTTTAAAATACTATATTCAACCTAAATTACTTATAAAAATTAATCGTGATTTTAGCTTCTTTAATAGTGCTTCCTCTATATTTTCAAAACACTAAAATTTTTAATCAATTCACTGAAAACATGTCGATGTGGCTGCCAACTGCACGCTTTAATCAATTATCTTTGTAACAACGGTGCTTCGGTTGTAGAAGGAATTGTTTTTGTAGCTGCTGTTTTCATGCTTGCCATTTAGTTCTGCACTCAACTAAGCACCTTGGCAGGTTTGGATGCTTAGCCGATGTTTTGCACGTAATAACTCGATATCAAGGTAAAATGTCAAATCTACCTAAGCCGCTGAGAAGATGAATGTGGCTTTGCGGCTTTTACTTTATTGCATGAGCTGGCACAGTGCTGTACATACAAATAGGTTTACGGTTGCCTGTGCGGCATAACGGTTCAACTACGGTTAGTCCGTTACTAAATTGCAAACTTTGGCTTTGGCCAATGGCTTTGCCGTTTCGTCCGTTCGAATGGCTTAAAGGTTGCAACAAATTTTATGACATAAATTCCAATATTTTGCTGTGGCAGCATGCCGTTACGTATGTTAAAGACACTATTAGTGTACAAACGCGCATACCTAGTGGACAAGCGATGGCTTAGGTTGCGGCTGCTCTCTTTAATTTTCTTCCCATCTCACCACCGTCATCAGCCATTTGGCTTGAAAGCGCTGTCTGTGACTTTTGCCTTGAAATAAGGCATTTCAGCTTAGCGTTGCCGCTCTTGGGCCGCCATTCCCCTGTTTTGCCATTGTATAGACAGTTTTCCGTTTTATATTCGCCAGCTGTTTTGTGTTTATAGTTGTTGTTGTTTGTTTTTAATAGCTAATTTGTTAGCATTAGCCTTTTGCGTTTGCAACTCGTAAATATGCCGCTGTCTCGACTGTCTCGCATGTCCTTAAGAGCAGCACTCACCCCCTAACTATGTGTGTGAATGTGTGCCTGCCTGTGCGTCCATAATTTCAGCTTGAAGCTGACTTCTACTGCTGCTGCTGCTGCTTGCCGCCAATTTCCTTTGTTGCGCTCTAAGTTGCTTTAATCTGGGCCAGCCACAGCGCGTACACCTTGCCGCCCTCACATTTGCCACGCCCTCATAATACTTTGCCGCTGCTTCTAAGACAATTTTCCGTTGTTGTTGTTATTATTGTAAATGCTGTGTGTTATTATTTGTCGTACCAAGTCATTTATTTGGATTTTGCCTAGCATTGACACTGAGACGTTGCAAACAAGCCAGCCGAAGACTCGCACATACCCCACACTTGCCCACATGGCCACATATATGTATTTCCTTTCCTCCACTCATGGATGTATGAACATACATACATCCTCTTACGGCTGACCCGTTTTGCGTTGCTTTGCTGATGTGGGTAAGTGTGTGAGTTCATTATGTCCTTTGGGACTGTCTTTCATATATTCATACATACTAATTTGGCCTCCAGGGTATAAGCATATATTCACACACACATATTTGCAACGCACATATTTGTAAGCACTCATTATGTCTATGCGTGTGTATGCCTTAAGAATGTGTCGAAAGCCTGCCAGTATTTGTGGCTCTTTCAGTTCACTCAATACACTCGCATGCGAATATACATACGCATGTATATGCACCAACGAGAAATATTACGTGATGTTGGTAACTCCATAAATGCGAAAGAATTATTTCGAAATGAACTTAGCTTAATGTAATTATTTATATCCACACTATATCAAATAGTTTCGAGTTTCTTAGACATGAGCTTTATAAATGTATAAAAACAGTAATGCAATATATCCGGAACTCTAACTACAGTAATCATGCAAGCTCTCATGTGGCCATCAACGTTTATAAGCCAGACATGCCAGAATGTCATGCTTGAATAAATTATTTTATAATACTTCTTATATTACTTCAGATGGTCGCAAGGGAGGCCGCTAAGGAAATCTGTTTTATATACCTACTTAGACTAAGAAGTTTGCAAAGGCGCTATATTGCCCTTCAAAGATGCATTTTGTATAAATTATTAAGTTCGTTATCTTAATTTTAATGGATCTGTTTGAATGGCAGCTATATGCTATAGTCGTACGATCTGAAAAAAATTGTTTTGAGGTTGCAGCGATGCCTTGAACAATAATATCTGCCAAATTTCGTGACGATACCTTGTCAAATAAAAAAGTTTTCCTTACATGGACTTTATTCCGATCGATCAGTTTGTACGACCGCTATATGCAACATTGTAATAATATATGTAAATCGACTCAGCTGGACACGCTGATCACATATACTTTACAGGACCTCCGTCGTTTCCTTCTGGGTGTTGCAAAAATTGTGACAAACTTAATATTTTCTGTTCAGGATATAACTAGGGTTATTTGCTTAGGCGTTTAGCATCAAGCAACATACCGGATAAAATATGTAAGAAATTTTTCTACTCATTACTAAGAGGAAAAGCAAATTTGTTGATATTTTAATTAATTTTCATGCATACTCTCTTAACGCTAAGCCAACATTATGCTGGCTTTATTAACATACTTTCCTCATTGTCTGAGGTATTTCTGTCGAACTCAATATTTTTACTTTGAAATGCATTACAATTTTCTAAGGCCTTACAAACAAGCGTCACGCTATCTCCAAAACTTACCCCCAAATTATTTTCATTCAATAGCTAGGTAACTTTTTGATTGTCGCCACTAATAGGACGTTTGTGTCTCAACAAAACAATATATACAATACATTTCAATGAGATTTCACTTCAGTATAATCCTAAATTGATAAATGCTAGATAAACAAGTACGAAGGTTCGGGTGTAACCGAACATTTTATACCCCTGCAACCGGCAAGGATCAAAACTGGCGAAATAACAAACATCATCTATCTAGTAAAGGGTTTTCCAATAAGAATGATATGATTTACAAAAAAACAACACACTAATTGTTAAGGCAATTCAAATATTTATTTAGTGTGAAGTACAATCGACACAATTAAGTGCTGAATATAAAATCATTAAAATGGCCTCCAGAATTTCTTTTGCAGGAAAGAATTCGATGAACCCAATTTTCGAATACATTTTACACTAAATCTAGTCGTACTTGTATGTCATGAACAGAACGTTTAATATTGACTTCTAATGTTTGAAGAGTTTGGTTTATTGCTAAAGACTATGGTGTTAAATTACAACTTCTTGGAGGCCATTCAATGGCACAATTTCTTGAAATTATCTAATCTCCAAACTTTTCTCGCAATAATGCGGTTGTTGCACGCGCTGTGTGGCACGTAGCCCCGTCTTGTTGGAACTAGATGTTGTCGAGATCAACATCTTTAAATTGCGACAATTAAAAATTGGTTATCATCCATTTATGCCGCTCTTTATTGACAGTAACGATGTCACCAGCTTTATTTTGACAGAAGTACAAACCGATGATTTCACCAGACAAAAAACCACACCAAACTGTCAATTAAGGTGAATGAGTAGAATGGTTGTTCATGAATAATTTGTGGATTTTCTTCGCACCAGAATAGACAGTTTTGGTTATTTACCGCATCACTCAGACGAAAGTGAGTCCCTTCGAAAAAGGTGAAAGCGCATGAAAAGTTGGAAATAGAGAACGATTATTTTGATAATAAAATTGAATAAGTTGGAAGCGTTTTTCTTGCGTATATCTTTCCATAACAAATTTGTAAACATTACTGAATACAACGAAAAACAAGTAAGGAAGGGCTAAGTTCGTTTTAAATTTTTTTGTGGATTTTGCCGCCGTGTTCTATGTTGACCGATATTTTCGGTAAAAAGTCAACTATATTCACTGGGGTCTACATATTCAGTGCCTAGGGGCTTGAACAGTTTTGGTTGAATTTACATAATTTTTAGTCACAAGGTGGCATACTTTAAACATATTATCCACGCAAAGTTTTACGCCGATATAATCATTGTTGCTTGATTTGCATACTGGAAAGTGAAAAAATCGGATGGAATTTAAAGTTATGTTATATGGGAAATAGGCGTGGTTGTAATCCGATTTCGGCCATTTTCGTACTATAACATAGAAATATGAGAAGAATATTATGTACCAAATTGGTTGAAATCGGTTAAGCAGATCCCAAGATACGGGTTTTCACCTAAAAGTGGGCGGTGCCACGCCCACTATCTAATTTTAAACGTGGTTCTTATAAAATCGTCTTATACCATCCCAGAGATAAAATTTTATGTCTCTGGCTTGTTTAGTGCTGGATTTATCCCATTTTTAGTAGTTTTTAACAGTACCGTTATATGGGAGTGGGCGTGTTGTCGGCCGATTTCCCCCATTTTCACACTGTCGATAGACATGCTAAAATTTGTTCCCAGTGAATTTTGTTATTATAGCTTCAGTGGTATAGGAAATATGCACATTAAACTTATTAGGGGGCGGGACCACGCCCACTTTAAAAAAATTGTAACTGCAGATGCCCCCCCTAATGTGATCCTGTATACCAAATAAAAGCAATATATTTGTTTTTGATTAATGGCGTTTTGTGGGCGTGGCAATGGTCCGATTACGCTCATCTGCAATACCAACCGTTTTTCGGGACCAAGAAACATGTATACCAAGTTTCATAAAGATATCTCAATTTTTACTCAAGTTATAGCTTGCACAGACGGACGGACGGGTAGACAGTCACCCGGATTTCAACTCGTCTCTTCATCCTGATCATTTATATTATCAAGTATTATATATAACCCTACAAGTATATCTAACTCGATTAGTTTTAGGTGATACAAACAACCGTTAGGTGAACAAAACTATTATACTCTGTTGCGAGAGTATAAAAGCTTGTAAAATTAGTTTCAAATTTTGATAAATATAAATTAAAATTTTCCATTTTTAAACTGTCTAATTTAAAGACAACTAACTGATCTTTAACTATAAATTTGAAGGTACTTTTTTACGACATATGTATATTATTACCTAAGCCATGTAAACCATTTACTATTTTATGTCAACTAAATTTGATATGTTATCAAAACTAATTAAGAGGGTTAGGTCAGTCTTGATAGCTCAAAATTTCCTCAATTTCATCGATTTATTTTGTTAGTAAGGAAAAAGTTCTATTTAAAACAAAATAAATAAATAAACAAATTATTTCATTCAATTCTCATACGAAAGCTTCGAAAAGAGCTAACTGCGCGAGTGAACCGCGCTGCACTTTATTTTTTGACATTGACTGTCCTCCTTTGTTGTTCCAATGAGGCCTACATCTCATATTACCATATATTGCAGGCTAGCTGAGCGGGTCGCCGCTCACCACGAGACTTTTTCTAATACTTAAATTTTCGGTGATATCTCTCTAATGGAATGTCCGAATCGAATAATTTAAAAACTTATACAAAGACATTGAATCAGTCTTGAATATGAAGTTGTTAATTTTGATAAGGATTAATATCAAGGTACAAATAAAGAAGTTTTACAAAGGCGACATTTTAATTATTTTTGTTTTAATAAAAGAACACTTACTGTGACGTAGCTGCAACAGTTAGATATATGCTGTCGCGACATTTTTTGGGGATAATTATAACCATGTTCTGCAAAGTCGTAGTACATTATTTTGTTCTATCATCAACAGTGTTCGCAACGGATGTGATGTAAGGAATTTTTAGGTAACTTTTTTACACCTTGGGCCTATTTTCACCGGAGATTGTGTAGTTTCCAAAGGTTAAGGAGTTTTCTAATCCATCAAGCAGTTTCGGAGTCTCTTTAATTCAAACAAACAATCAAATATTACGTCCGTTATATGGAATTGTTTTTATATCCCACTAAGCTTTCCATTTTCTCTTTGTTTTTTTACATAAAAATTCAATTTTGTATATTGAATATGAAGTTTATTTGTTTTTAACGCATAAAAAGAACCCAAGTAATACTTTAATAAATGAATTAAAACAAGATTTTAAAATGCTCTAATAGCATCTTGTAGTGAAAGCAGGTGAACTATTTGGTTAATGAAGGTCCTTACAATTTATTTTGAAAAAGATAAATGCAAGTTTTGAAGTTTTCAATATTGAATGAATACCTTCACTTTCATAAATTATTTTCATTGATTTATTTTAGTAGACATATAGGATAAAGAAAAGCTTGTTTTTCATACCGAAACTCACCGTTATACGAGTATACTGTAGTATTACGTTATTATATCACAATGTTCAACAAAAATGCAAATTCTGATATTTGAATAAACACTTTATTGTGTGTCCATGTGTGTGCTATTTAGAGAAGCTCCTGAGAATGCAGTGCATATTTATTGTCCGTATACGCTTTTCTATCGCTCAGATATGAAAATCAATTGTTGTCATACATCGATATCACTTGAAAGCACTTGCAGGCTGAAAAAATCGGGCAAACTTTAAATTGACAATACAGTTTGAAGAAACAAATGAGAAAACTTAAAGAAAATGCCAACACACATACATTTGTACATGCTCAAGACTGTAAGCAGACACACAATAAATGTGAGAATAAAGGTAAAAAGAAAATTGCAAAATAACTTGACTTTATAACGGATATGCACACAGTTATGCATATAGGTTGGTGTATGTGTATTGAAAATTGATTGCACAACAAGCCAACGCTTGTTAAGGCAAATACACAACCGCAAAACACAAACGTATAAGCGATATATTTTTAGTCATGTGTGTGTATGTGTGTGTGTGTGGTGATACAAATTAAGAATATGCAAGGATATGCTTGTGCCACATACATAAGTATGCACATGAGCATGTATGTGTATGAAAGCAGACTGTATACCAATTTGGTACATTTTACTGCTTTTGTTGTTTGTGGTTGTTCTTCTTGTTCTTCTGCTAGATAGAACAAAAAATAGCATTGCAAGCGGCTTCAATTAAATTTTCCATTTATTATTTTAATACGTTTATATGCTGCACCCGCCGCACTCTTCTCCATGCTCCCTATCTTTCAGCAGCTACGGCAATCAACCGTTTATCCACTCATCCATTTTGCTCATACGACCAGTCGTACCAGTGATGCTGGTAGATTGTTTTGAGGCTCTCAATAGGCAGCTGAAAGCTGGCAACTGGACCAATGCGCCTGTTCACTCCGTATGGGCAATTGACCCCGTCCGCAGCATCACCAAACTTCAACCGTATGGTATGAGTGTATGTGTAGGTGTGACACATTCAACTGCAGTTGTAGTGGTATTTTATTTTATTGTTGCAATTCTGTTAAATTGTATTTGGATAATATATTATTTTTATTCTATTGCGGATGTTGTGAAACTGCTTTCAATCTCTCAATTTGCTATTTTCATACTTGTTTTTATTGTTCTTCGATCACAGTGATATGCAAAAATAAAACCATACACCCATGCATATGTCGGGCATTTAGAAAATTCTCTGCACTAAAGTACAAATATATATAGATAGAGACATATATTCTTACATAGTATACCATATAAATACCATATAAGTGTGTCCATCTGTGGTTGTGTAATTTTGCTGCCACAATATTATCCTTGCATTGTTATTCCGGGTTTTTTGCTGTTGTTGCAAATTTAATTTGATTTTCTCTGCATTTATTGATATCCTTAAGCGATATTTGACTTTATTTTATTAGGTCTCATAAATGCCAATGTCTCCGTTGCCGTTTTTATTCGTCATATTGTTGCTAATATTTGATAAGCGTGTGTTTACGAATTTGACTGCTCTAGTGAAGACAAATTTTCAAATTTCGTATAGTTTATCATATTCCATTTCATATTACGTAGAGTTGTATTATATTATATATGCCCACTATATTAAATATAAATTTCCAATCTACTTTAAATAATTGTAATTATGATAAAAATATGCCATTAATATTATTAGATATTTCATACATCTTTAATGATTAGTAGTGATTCCCTGTGCTTACTCCTCTGTAGGTTTAGATATTGTTTGTATAAGAATATTCGTAGAGGGCACTTAGAAATTAGTTTCAGTTCATAAATGCAACGTTTTATCCAATAAATAAATAACTTATTTGTCTTCAGAAAGTTACTCTGTGGGTACATTTAACTTGATTCTTCATAAGTGAGTCTATATTTAAGATGGTTACCACACTAACTATGGCGCTTAATGCCTTGCTACATATAGCACCGGTGGACCTTCCCGCAAGGTGTCTGGCCGCGAAAGCTGCTCTCATACTCAGGAATGTGATTATTTAGATGATTGCGAGCCTGCGCACTCCAGAATCTTCTCATATTTTGATTTCATTCCAAAGTAGTTGGATTAACAGGTCACCGATCCTAGCCTTGGATGTCCTTTCTCTCAGCGCATATCTTCGAAAGAGGCATGGGAAGAAAGACTCGCTGGAGAAGAAGGGCAGTGAGTTTTTTTACGGATGGACCAAAGCTCGAGGGAAGGGTTGGTGGAGGAGTACACTGTCGGTCAGCTCAAACTGCCATAAAGGTAGCAGTAAATTTATTGCGCCGGAGCGCCGCCTCCTTCAGAGTGGTCACCATCCACTCCGATAGTAGGGCGGCAATATTAGCCTTGAGTTTGCTGACTGTGCACCCAAGACTAGTGAAAGTATGTCTAAACTGCCGATCTCTAGCATCGAGTTATTATATGATTAAACCGATTGGGTGCCTGACCACAGTAAGGCTAATAATCTTGCTAGGACATGCACTTCAGACTCAATAACTCCGAAATGGGAATGGGTAGGAACTCCCTTAACTTCTTATAGATCACTACTGAACTGTTGGGCCTCAGGCCAGCGCAACAAGCGTTGGTCAACTGACAGCAGCAGCTGCGCACGAACTATTCGCCTTTTATTGGTTGTAGGAGTTCTAACTAGACACTCTCCGATCGAGGTTTATGAGGTAAAATTGAATATCATAACGGGTGCCAGCTTTGGAAGAATATGAGATAGAATAATCTCAACACTTTAGCCAGATAAGGCAAAACCACCTTGGATCTTATACTTTTAGATATCCGGGATTACGGAAATATAAATATATCACCTAAGCAGATTTGTGATAGGTTCAGGACGTTTTGCTGATAGCTGATATCCAACTACAGGAGTTTTTCGTCTGGCTTCACAAAGTTCTATACATAAGAGTCTAAGTGTGATCTCCCGCTCTTCTTTGCTCTTCCTTACTTGTTATATATAGGAATGAATTATAGTCTACATTTAAGTAGTAAAGAATGTTAGTTACTATTTATCATACTTCCCCCAGTTAGTGAAATATTGTGTTATTATTGCAACATTTCGAAATGCCTTAGGTATTAACCGATTGATACATTTCACTAAGATACTTTACGTAATATCCGAACTAACAGGTTGAATTCAATAATCTCGGTACTGGGTTTAGCAAAAAATATAGGTCAAAGTGTTTGCCGCATCACATTATATATTGGGTTCCCCAATAGGGATGATATGATTTCTAAGTGTCGGTTCGGCCATTTTTGATATGTCATGATCTGTAATTTTTTTTTTCATTGTATTCAGTAATGTTTACAAATTTGTTATGGCAAGATATACGAAGAAAAACGCTTCCAAATTATTCAATTTTATTATCAAAATAATCGTTCTCTATTTCCAACTTTTTATACGCTTTCACCTTTTTCGAAGGGACTCACTTTCATCTGAGTGATGCGGTAAATAACCAAAACTGTCGATTCTGGTGCGAAGAAGATCCAAAAATTATTCATGAACAACCATCCCATTCATTCACCTTAATTGAGTGTGTTTTTTTGGTTGGTGAAATCATCGGCCCGTACTTCTGTCAAAATAAAGCTGGTGATATCGTTACTGTCAATAAAGAGCGGCATAAATGGATGATAACCAATTTTTAATGGTCGCAATTTAAAGATGTTGATTTCGACAATATCTAGTTCCAACAAGACGGGGCTACGTGCCACACAGCGCGTGCAACAACCGCATTATTGCGAGAAAAGTTTGGAGATTAGATAATTTCAAGAAATTGTGCCATTGAATGGCCTCCAAGAAGTTGTAATTTAACACCATAGTCTTTAGCAATAAACCAAACTCTTCAAACATTAGAAGTCAATATTAAACGTTCTGTTCATGACATACAAGTACGACTTGATTTAGTGTAAAAAGTACTCGAAAATTGGGTTCATCGAATTCTTTCCTGCAAAATAAATTCTGGAGGCCATTTTAATGATGTTATATTCAGCACTTAATTGTGTCGATTGTACTTCAAACTAAATAAAAAACATTCGAATTTTCTTATTGATTTGTGTGTTTTTTTAAGCTATTGCATAGCTTCTATCGCTGGCTTAGAGCGTGGAATCAAGAAATTCCGTAACGGAAATATACCTAACACGATCACAAATCATGCGCAAAATATTTGCATACTTTTAGGCATATTTTCGCATATCTCAAGCGGAACAAATCAATTTAAAAGACAGCAGGGTGATTCAAAAATAATAGTATACGTTTTTTTAATGGCAAATAAAAATATGGAATTTAATAAAAATTTAATTAATAAAAATAAATGATTCAATATTCGGAGTCATAATATGGGTAACATTATTATTATGGTAAATAGCTACCCCACTTTTTGGAACAGTATCTCGTTTGACTTGAGCAATGCAATTAAAATAAGATATTTCAATCAGAATTTAATGGTAATAAATTTCCAATTGGCTGGCGATTTCAACATCAACTTCGCTGATAAAATATCAGTGCGGTTCACAACTTTTCATTCGGAAAAATTTAGTTTGTAAATTAATAATGATCCAGAAGAGTCTACAACAAAATATGTGGCCACCATTGACGCGGTATTTTGCAGATATTTAGAGAATATGAAGTCTCAAACTTATGTTTCTTATTTTAGTTACCATAAACCTATAGTTTCAATGATAAAATTCCTGAATAACCCACATGGATTGTAAGATAATAAAAATAATCAAAACAATATGAACTTCTCATTTATGCAATAAAATAAAAAAAATTGTTTTCTTATCGATCACCACGCTCAAATTAATATCAAAGCAAAGACAAATACCGCATAAAAAATAAACAAATAATTATATTTGCATAACTTAATAAAAAATGCTATACAATAGCTTTACCGCGGCAGTCCCCGAGTGCCACACGTACTTTTTTTTGAAAAGAAATCATATTACTCTTATTGGAAAACAAAAAAAAATTAAAAATTAGAATACATAGTCATACAGAATGACGAATATCCTCATTATCGATATATATTGACTAGGTGATTATATCTAAAAGTTTCGATACTTTTATAAATAACAGTTGCCATATTTAAGGAGTAATATTCGTTGTGAAAATAATATAATAAGTTGGTAAGCGATAATTTGTAATACCCGTTGTCCATTATATGAAAGGTGAGTGTGACATTTACCCGATTTCACCAATTGTCTCACGTCCAGTTGAAAAAACCCCAAACTACCCGCTCACTCAAGCAGCCACTACAAAATGTTGTCAGACGACTTTGCATTTTGGAATGATATTTGCACCCTCACCCGCCCTATAGCTCAGACTTCGCCCTTCTGACTAAAATTAGTTCTTGTTGATGTATAACGTTCTCACTATATTATGGTTCACATCCAGGTATCACAAATTGGCTTGATTTATTCTTGGCAGCAGTTCTTTTAAGATAGAATCCACATTGCCAAAAAGATGGGAAAATACGTTCAAATTTTGAAAAAAAAAACTGACAAATATAGTTATAGACCCAATAAGACTTATAATTTAAAATAATTTAATTAAATAGAGCATTAAATCTACGAATATAATATATTTTATTAATTTTTTTATTCAATATATTCTCTTGCATCAATTTCTTATTTTACAGCAATCAAGGAAAGTAAGATTTCATTTTTTTGCCAAGCATCCGATATTTCTTTTCAAACACCAATTCCATTTCCTCCCAACGCCGGTGCTTGTAACACAATTTTAATTGTTGTACAGAGAAGAGTCGAAAGCAGCGTAGTTCTAAAATTGTTAGCACTTTACCCTTTCACTTGATATTTTATCTTTCTTCCGATTTATCCGTAGAACGTACATGTATGTACATTGACATGGATGTGGGGGTGTGTGCGCTTGCCTGCAACTGCAGTATTTCGTTTACTATTTCCGGTCAGCAGGCGCACACAAAGCCAATGCTACATTTTGGCCAGTTCCATATTCGGCGTGTGGCTGGCATTGAAAGCGCTGTTGAAGATGAGGAAATGGCTTTGGTCAACGCTTAGCTGTTTAGCTGTGTGAGCATATGTGTGCTTGTTTGATTTCTAATTCGTTAAAGCTTCATTTCCGGTTCAGTCAAGCATGCAACCATGACCAAGCCAACAACCAGGCGCAATCAAAGTGCTAAACGGCAGGGCGGACGGACGGGCGGACAGTCGCTCTGTTGGCCCAAGAAGCAAAAAAGTTTAGATGTCAGCTGCAAGGTGCGGGAATGATAATGAAATTTTTAAACGACTTTCATTTTGCTGGAAAATTTTCAACGCAGCACTTTGTTCACTTTTTTGTCCTAACAAAATGCGCATTGCTTTCTTTATATATCTCTTTCTCTTTAACCTATTTGTTGCATGCCTGCTACACAAGGTTTTGGCTTGGTTGACTCGGGCAAATTGCGCGCGCACACTTTTTGTCACTGACGTCTGATGAGCTATCATTGTTGTTCACTCAGTCGTGCGCCGATTCGTTTCTCCTTTTACCACACTAGTCGGCTTCTTAGGTCATTTGGCTTTTTGCCTACGAAGGCGGTTCTGCAATTCTGTTAGCCGGTGACTTTTCGCCTTCACTCCTATGATTCAAAGGCAGCTTTCGTTCAGGATATGAACATTTTATGACGGACCAGCCTATATCGCCTTCTAAGAGTGACCAACCCACAGCTTCTGCGCCTCTACAGGAGAGTATGTGTTGCTTCTAATGGTCTGCTATTGCTGCTTCGACATCTACAGCTGTGCGTTCTCCGTCTAGTTCAACGCTTTAATTTTTGTACTTTTTATATTCCTTTTGTGCGTTTAATTTTCTTTTATGCTCTTTTTTGTGTTCCAACTGCTGACCGTGCAAATTTGTGGTTTTGTTTTACAATTTAAATCAATTTAAAGTTTGCCGCTGCACTGCTTTGGGCTGTTCAATCACCCCATCCACTTTTATTTTAATTCTTTAGATTTCATTGTGGTTCAACTTCGTTTCCAACTGAGCTCTTACTTCTTCCAAATAGCGGCAACTCTGTTTACCGAAGCTGGAAAGTATAATAAAACGATTGCGCGTTGCGGTGAAGTTACTGAAAGTTCGTTGCAGCGGAAAAAACTTCGTCATCGGGAAGCCATCTCAAATAGAGCATGCCGTACATACATTTCTATTGAATTCGCAGAGGCGCACAGTGCTGAAATAGGCATTTAAACTTCAACGGAGGTCACTAAATGAGGGCTGATAAGGTATTCATTTGGCAAACCAAAAGATTCATACTGCGCTAAAAGTCATTGGTGTGCTTTTGCATAAAAACTTCAAATGTAGTTGCAATTAATATGTAAAGGAAAGAATAAAAGGAAAATCGTTAGATATAGATCATTCTCAGAGAGGTATTCAGGCCGCAAGGCCACTGCTATTTCAGTACTGACGGTCTATTTGACGACGTGGTATAATGTGATAGATTCGCTTCTCTCCAATATGTACTTGATGAATCGTAGACAGCTTATGTTATTATTATTTCCAACGGTTCACTTACACATCATCACGATATGCAATAATCTTGTAACGGTAGTGAAATTAAATTTTTTTGGAGCTTGGGGGCTCCTGCGCTTTGGGATTTGTCCTGATGCAGTCAGAGACGCTGCTTTTTCGCTGTCTCGCTTTTCGGTCGGAGTTACGACGGCACCTATGAGTACCGGTACTCCCTTTAGCAACGGACGCGGTGTTAGCACCTTTCGATTTCTCTGAGGCAGGATTAGCAATTGAACTGCTACCCCTAACCCTAGGGTATAACACCGCGAATTAGGAGGTGGCAGCTCTTGGTTGTCGCGCACATGCGGACTCTAGCAAACCGATTGAGTAGTGCCGTGAATCACCACTCACACCAGTGAGGTGTGCCGAGGACAATTTGACTTTAAATTTATCACTATCGAAAAGATAGATATAGGGTATATATTGAGTAAATTTGGCCGTCTGTTAGTTCGTGAAACAAAAACTTTGGTAAAAACGTTGATATGTATATTCATGAAACTTGTTCCATGTCAGCCGGAATGGGACTTAAAGCCTACGGATCTAAAATAAATTTCGGTGCAAACAGTCAGAGTACTTAATCATTCTTCGCACGTTTCAACATAGGTTAAAATCGATTTTTAAAATTCATGAATATATTTTCCGTAAAAAATTGTTTCAATGCGTATTAATTATGAAAACTAAAAGATTATATAAACGAAATTGGTTCAAAAATATAGGATTTCTAATTAACTCGGCACTCTCGCGAATTAATTGATAACTCTAGGAATAGTTTACTTCACTGTTGGAGATTGCAGCAAGAAAAAATAATAAAGTTTTGAGCCACTATTACAAATCAAACTCATACCTTTTCCGCCTTAATGTATAGGTCACGAAATAGTGGAACAATGTGGTATGAAGTTATAAAGGAATTTGAAGTAAAATTTTTAAATTTTTTTTTAATTTGAAAGCAAATATAATATATTTTCAAATACCTAGATGTTTGTATTACCTTATAACATTCAAGCCGAATTTATAGGGAACATGAACTCAGCCTTTTTTAATGGCAGCCATCTTCTGAGTATATTTCAGCCTAATACTTTGTTGGCATAGGAGCATAAACTCTGCCACACACTTATGCAGCACATACATATGTAAACTGCAGTTATGTATGTGTAGCAGTGCCATAATTATCTTTCTTCTAAATATTATCAGGGGTGATGTAGAATCTGATAGTTGTCGGAATCAGAATTGAAACCGAAAAAAAATGTAGTAGATGTCATGAATGCAGACATTATTGGTTTGACGTTCGAAAGAGAAAGCGTATCGGTTTTTGGTCACGGTTTTGGGTCACGAAAACCAATTTTATCGGTTTTGTTATCAGAAACAAAGCAAGAGGATAGTCGCTGACAGATTAGAAATGTAAGTTAAGAAATTAATTTATGTTATTTTTACGATTTAATTTGTCTTCATTTCTATAGGGGAAAACATAAGAATAAAACACAAAATGTCATAATTATTGCGGAACTCATTGTAAACTTTAGTAGACTTTTTTCAGTTTTTTTAAATTTATTAAACGCTGCCAAATTTTTTCTTTTGCAAGTTTTGTCACATTAGTAAACACCTGATTCGAATATTGGTTAGGTATATGTTCGAAAAGGCGAAAATCTAATCAAATTCTGTGACACCATTGAAAATCAGAATTAGTTAGCAATTCTGACAACTACGCAAATCTGTCTTGGATTCCATATACAACACCCCTGTTAAAAAACCTTGCATTAGGAAAATAAGAATATGTATACACATTTGCTCTTCCTCTTCCATTTGTGGTTAGGGTTAAATTACGTGCTAGAGGTTCATAAATAGCATGCACAAAATATGAGTCAAAATTATTAATTCTCTATTTAAGTATAAAAAAAAACAAATTCCCGTTCTTCTGTTACCACCTTATATGAAGTTTCTTTGGCATATGGCCTTCTATTCGTGCAGCAACGGTAAATAATCAAGAATCAGCAGATTATTCTGTCACGAATTTCAATCATCTCCTCTCATAATTCTTGCTACTACTTACCTACGCCTCACTTGCTGATCCATTCTGCCTACATGCCTGCCGTTACCAATACAATAGCGGTAAAATGCGCCCAATCAATAACGCATAGATATGAAATTCAATTACAGACAGACATTGAATAGACTTTTCGTGTGCTCATCCATGAGGAAAGTTTTTATTTGGCATAAGAAAAAATAAGTACACACGCTGTCGCCCGCAGATAACACCAAGCCTGAAGCAAAGAATTGACCATAGTCTGCGCAAAATTTTGCGTATTGTGGCAGCCAAAAAAGTTTCACACGTACGCCTAAAACTATCGCCGAAATCAATGATATTCAAAAGATGCGCCAGCAGCCAATATTAAACCAGGCGAGAATGGGAGAAAATGCTGAATTACAACTGGTAAGTGGCACGAAGCAAATGAAACGAAAGAAATGCAATAAACCAGTTTTCTACAAACTAAAACTTCGCCATTGAGTCGGCGTCTAAGGGCGACGTGTGCAGTGAAAGTGTCAACTGAACGAATTTTTCTTCCATACTTTTCCTTTTTGTTTTTGCAAACATACATATGCACCGACGATCTTTAGAAAATTGTCCGCTTTTGTGCCAAAGGGAAAAAAAGACAGCAACAATAAGCTTAGCGAATCAACATTGTAACATGGATGAGGGAAAAAACCACAAGCGAAGCACCAGTGTCCGGCTGCTGAGTAGCTGCACGGCTGTTGGCTAAGTAACTTGTAAGCAGTGACATCGATCCGACGCGCAGCGGTCGAGCGTGCGATACTCCAGCTGCTGGTGGTAATGATGTTTCCATTGGCTGTTGCTGGTATTCTCAAGCGGCCAGGCTGCATGCTGACTGCAGAACGTTGCGCACGTGTTTGACATTTCTGATTAGTTGCTTGGTGGGGTTAGAATCAGTTGACAAAATATTCACTACTTTAGTTTTCTGCTATTCCAAGTACTTTCAAGTTGGTTAGCAAGTTTTTTTAGAACTTAACACTTCTTTCATGTCTCTCTTCTTGTATGTACTAAGTTGCCTTTCTTCCACTTCTCGTCACCAAATCGCAATTATTTGCTTGCAAATGTTGAGGGTTATTTGCGGTTTGCATTTGCCTGATTCACACAAATATTTATTAGTTATAAATAACCCATAGTATATGAAATAAGAAGTGATTTGAAAAATAAAAAAAATATTTCATTAAATTACTTTTGTTCACAAATAAACACTTATTATGTGACAATGCCCCCAATAATATGCCGAACTTTATTTTTTAATATACACGCAATTCCGTTCGAAAATATAATTAAACAACTCTACAAACAAAAAAATGTTTGGTACCATGGATATATTCGCAACTTTTCATGGTTTCAAGTGTATAGAATATTGAATTAAATTTATTCATGAAAATATTCTTGTTTGCTCTTGTTTTTATGACAATTGTACATATTTTGGCAAATTATTAGCTTATTAGTAGTAAAATGAATATTTTTAGTCATAATTAGGGTTCTGCGCCCTTTTTCCCGCATAAAAATATCACGGAAGGTTTCAAGGTTTATTAAAAATTAAACGTGGATATAAAAACTAAAATTTCCTTTTCGTTTCAAAAGTAATTCGCATGTTCTTAGAAACAATGATGTTGCCAAATTTCCAGAAAACGGTACAAGCTACCAGTGGAAGTGAAACAGAGGGTGAAATATCTACGCCAAAGTTATTTTCAAAAAATGAACTCAGAAATTTAAGAAGTAATCAATTTAGGAATGATTAGCAATTTTTAAAGCGTTGGACGTGGAAGGATATTTATACTCTGGCAACCTGTTGCTACAGAGTTTAATAGATTTGTTCACCTAACGATTGTTTGTAGCACCTAAAACTAATCAAGTTAGATATAGGGTTATATATATATAAATGATCAGGGTGAAGAGATGAGTTGAAATCCGGGTGACTGTCTGTCCGTCCGCCCGTGCAAGCTTTAACTTGAGTAAAAATTGAGATATATTTATGAAACTTGGTAGACATGTTTCTTGGTATGCAGATGGGCTCAATCGGACCACTTCCACGCCCACAAAACGCCATTAATCAAAAACAAATAAATTGCCATAACTAAGCTCCGCAATAAGATACAAGACTGTTATTTGGTACACAGGATCACATTAGGAAGGGCCATCTGTAGTAAAAAAATTTTAAAGTGGGCGTGGTCCCGCCCCCTAATAAGTTTAATGTGCATATCTCCTATACCACTGAAGCTATAACAACAAAATTCACTGGAACCACTATGCATATCAAGCAACAATGATTATATCGGGGTAAAACTTTGCGTGAATAATACATTTAAAGTATGCCACCTTGTGGCCAAAAATTGTCTAAATCGAGCCAAAACTGTTCAAGCCCCTAAGTACTAAATATGTGGACCCCAGTGCCTATAGTTGACCTTCTATCGAAAATATCAGTCAATCCACAAAGAAATCTCAAACGAGTATACCATTTGACTTTGCGAGAGTATAAAATGTTCGGTTACATCCGAACTTAGCCCTTCCTTACTTGCGTTAATTACATTTGTATAAAATTTTCGAAGCTTGCAATATTTGTTGATCCTCAAGTATGGCAATTCATGAAAGATACAGATTTTATGGAAGTAATGACTGTCCCGAGAAATGAAGCTTGGAAAATTTTTGTTTTAATAGTCTAAGTTTTCCTAAGTAGATCCAAATTATTAAGAAAATGTGCAGACAAACTTTAAGATTCCAGGGACAAATATAAGTATCAAGTTAGACTATATTCGCAATCTTGTGGATAGTTTAGGAAATTATAGTAAAAAACAGAGAGAGCGATTCCATCAGGATCTAAACATGATGAAAGGAAGGTATTAAGGCTGGTGAGATCGTCGCATTATAGCAGATTATTGCTGGTCCTTAAAAAGAGATTATCAACTGAAAAATTATAAATGAACAGCTCAAAAAATCATTTTATATGTTTTCGACCTTTCGTTCTCTGTTTACTTCGATGTATCCTTACCTTTAAAAACCAAACTGATATTATACATATATCTGTAATTTTTCTGATTTTTTAGTGAATAATTAAAATTAAGATTTAAAGATAAACGAGAGCAATGAGCATGAATTGTGGGCACAAAACCACTGTAGACCAGTGTTATGTACTGTATAAAATGATTTATGAAAAACCGTAAAGCAACCTTTTGCAAATAGGAAAAGTGGAAGGTTATGGTATACCATCAAGGCTACTTGTCAATAATCATTCCAAGGTTAAATTGATTTATTTTTAGCTATGTATTTGCTTTCGAAAAAAATTGGATTTATCGATGTTTAGTATAAAAATACATAAATTATATACTTAAAACTTGTGTATTCTAATGAAATTATTGAAAAGTGTTTCGAGTATGCAAGTATTAGAAGGATATAAAGACTTTACTGAGTGTGGTGAGATCATAGAAAACATTATTCAAGTAAATAGTTCATCAATTTCTTTTAACGATAAATGCTGACATTAAAACTACATTAGAGAGAAAGCAAAGGCACTTATCCTAACTTTCGAATTGACTTAAAGTGTGCAACTCAATTTGTAGATTTGGAAATTTTTAGCTTTATTCACTTAACAGCTCAAGATAAAAGAAGGAACTGAAAGTCAAAGCGCCTGAAAAGTCTGGTATGGATACCACACATCTTTCTTGCTGTTTTAGGCAGAGATAAAGAGATGTACAACTCTAAAGTCACTGGAAGTGGAGAGAGTAAGTCACCTACTCAATTTTGACAGTTGACTGGATCAAGTAGATTCAAGCTTTCGCGGCAAAAGAGAGACGACCCGCTTTAAATTTCGCCAAATTATTATTAGAGGGGAGAAATTGTTTTGAAGTACGAAACTAGAAACGGTGCTGATGATTGAGAGGAAGCAGAAGGCAAAACTTCGACTACCAATAAAATTTTGACAAAATAACGGATCGCAGTTTACATACACATAGGGCATAAGGCATGAAGAAATAGTTAATTTTGAAGGTGAAATAGATGATTGCTAAAGAAACGACATCGATAAAATAACATCGTCAAAAAAGCTGCCAAGTGTGGCGCTTTGTGGTCGTTTTGAGTTCCCGAAACTCATATATTTTTTGCTGCTCTGTATCGATTGGTGATATAAAAAAGAACTTCATATAAA
Organism: Bactrocera oleae; assembly: GCF_042242935.1. Taxonomy (NCBI): domain Eukaryota; kingdom Metazoa; phylum Arthropoda; class Insecta; order Diptera; family Tephritidae; genus Bactrocera; species Bactrocera oleae. Next base: position 42,592,815 of record NC_091538.1, read on the forward strand.
GGCATATGTTGTTGTTATCCAAAAGTAGCATTTTTGAAAGAGATAATTAATAAGAATCGTGCTAAATACATCAAAGTAGATATAGAAATATGACCAAGACACCTTTTTCTTTAATTTGACATATATCACCTTTCTCCAGATGACTACCAAATATTTCACCAAAAAACAATAAAGCGGATCACAACTATGCCTGTTTCTTTATTTCGGATTTCACCATTTCATTTTGCTTTTTAAATAATAATTTAAGTATTAAGCACTCTTTGAAAGTAGATTTAAGAACCATACAAACAAACAAATTATAGAATATTTCTCGCTTTATGACTCGATATATAGATGTGTGACTGTTAGCATTTGAGGCGTTAATATACTCAATATTCTCAGAGCGTCCCTTCACTCTTTAAAGCGAAATATTCAAATTATAAATGACAGAGATCGCAGAGCAAACATCCACTTTGCTCAATGACCCCATAAACTTGTTCACAGCAGCAGCTGCAGTTTGTTAATACCGCAATGCAGCGCATAAAGCAGCCGCACTACTTAAACTTCGGTAAACATGCTTAATTATTCCATTAAAGAATTTCTTTGCTGCTTTGTTTTTCTCTTCTTCTTTTTCGCCAACAAAATTCAACTTCAGAAATTTCTTATGCGACCGCTTGCATTCAAAAGCGACCGCATACTAGCTTCCACCCCGCATTAACATTTGCCGGCTCTTGAGTTTCCAAATGCAGACATTGGTGCCTAGAATGATGTCCTGTCCTTTCTCTTGAGATGCTGGCGATGCGCTGCATTGGGCGGAGCGCTTGAACCGAAACTCGCCAAAGTTCAATTAAAACTTCTGCCACTTTGCTTTGACAAAAATTCCACCAGCTAAGGGAGAAGCAGAGGCGAGTGTTCCGCTTCAAATTGACGACGCGAGAGGCTGGTTTGAGGATGTGCCATGAAAATGCATTTTTTGTGGGGATAGGCTGGGGGGCCTAGCGGCAGGGTTAAGTGCAGTTGAGGGAGTTAAAAGCAAAAGATGGTGCAATCAGGCAAAATCTTGATGTGTGGCAGCAAAGTCAATTGAAGGTGCCAACTTGCCAACTATGTATGTACTAGTATGAAGACGCCACGAATAGCCAACGTAGGGAGTGCAGCGACTATTTTAGTTTTCTCTCCGCAGATCCAGTGGTTGGGTACATTATTGGCAGCAGTCATCATCATCGCTGACATTATGATCCGGTGAATGCGCGTTGTTGTTATACATAGTTAAATTAGAGGTGTAAGAAAACGTGTGTATGTTTGTTTGTGTGTTATATTTGATTCCAGTTGCTGGCGTTGACAGCAAGGAGAATAAAATGTCAATATGGCAGACAACCGCAAAATTATGAAAAAAATCGCAAAAAAATTTATATAACGGAAATTGCCGAAGAATGCAAAGTAAATGAAGCTGAAAAAGTACATAAAGAATGTGCAAAAATGCAGATAGACACCTCATCTTGCTAGACACTTTTGTGGCGCGGTTTTAGCAGCTAGAGGTCTCGCATTAAGCACGCATAGCGCGTACTTCGCCACTAATTTGAATATTTTATTTAAATAAAATACCACAGAAAATGTACAATCCACTCAATCTGCCATAGTTATGCTCTAACATCGGAAATGAGATGTCTTAGGTGAGCAGAGAACAGTAGACGTGTGCCGTAAATACTGCCCACGATTTAATAGAGAAAGTAGCAAATACAGCTGCCCCGTCTTTGGTATAAATATTCAGCGAAAATGAATGCAAATAACTGTCGGTTGGATATTGGACTGAACCATGTTTCGAGAGATTAAGTTAAAAGTTAACAGAAATTTCTCCGGTTTTCGAAGGTAGCCATCAATAACAAAATATAATCTTCGACTTTTGAAATTGGGCTTATTGCAAAACATAATCGTTAGTTATAGTTTGTGTGCTACCAGCCATATTTAAATTACAGATGCTCTAAAAAGTCAATGTCAATTTTTGAAAAAAATAAATTGGTGTGTTGCGAATGCTTTCAAAATAAACACTAGAGTGAAATATTTATAAAATTAAGTTGGCATATTGTTTGAATCAACAGTATTTTCTCCATCTTCACGTATTCATCATCAAGTTCGACCTGGTCCAGCTTTCTGTTTACCAATACCCACAAAAAAGTTCTTTTGCCTGGTATTGTAATTATGACTTTATTGATGCTGTAGAAACATAGGTAGGTAGGATCATCAATACAAAAAGTGTTATATGTTCAACTTGAGAGACATCGTCAAGAAACCTTAGACCAATACTTGCGATTATTTTCCTATACAATGTCTTGCATTCGCATAAAAGAAGGCTCTTCTTCTTCTACCACTTGACAGCTTCTACAATAGTCGTTATATGATATTCGCAGTCCTCTTGCATGTCTGTCCATTAGACAGTGACCTGTTAGCACTCCTACTAGAGTTCTTACATCATTCCTATTGAATTTTAATATCCGACATGTGTGCCCTATATTCCATTCCATGCTTAAAAGCCCAAACAAAAGAAAATTATTTCTTATCGTAAATAGTTTTAATGCTTTTGAATATATTTCACAATAACATTAGAGAAAAATGTTTGGTATTTCAGTCATCGCTTCCTTAAGTAAACTAAAGAAAATCTGTCTGCAGAAAATGACTGCAAACACATCAGATGAATACACTTTTTCTACCTTAACAGTTAAGATTATTTATACATTCTCTTTCAAAACCATCCCACTGTACGCAGCTGTCTTAAGCCCTAAGCAGCTGGAATCTTGAACAATGTTCGGCATTGCTGGCAAGTGCCGCAAATTGCAATAAAAACAACTAAAGCAAATAGTTACCTTAAGATTGCTAACACCTGGACGCGGGTAAAACTTTCGCTTTGGCAATTTCTATCATCAGCCTCAAAAGCGTTGATAGATGAACGTGTGCTGAACGTTGATGTGATACATCTAAACGTTGGCATCATAATTTTTGCAATATCCATATTGCCGTCTAGCCACCTAGTACTTTCTGCGAATCTCAAGGACTACTTCATGTGGGAAGCACCTGGGCATATTAAAGCATGGAGTTTTGTGGTCTGCCATTGGCTCATAAATTACGCGGAGCATGCGACGACTTTTCAACATTTCATCAACGTCTTTGCGAAAGAAAAAAAACCCCAAGCAATCTACGGAGTGTGAACAACAAATACAACTTTGAAATCAGTAATTTGAAACTCGCTCAATGTCATTAGCAGCGAGCGCATTATCAGCATAACGGTAAATTTTATACTTGCTCATAAGGAACGTATACGAACAAGCACGTTATAAGGTTCCACATAAATATTTGTATATGTAGGTATGTAGAACCGAATTCTTGCTCGTCGCGAAAAATTTTGGGTGCACTTCTGTCCTAAAAAAAAAAGAATATTAAATATTAGTTATGTGTGAAATGTCAAAATGGCTGTCACAAGCGCTGCGCGCCGCTCCACGGCTTCTAATGAAAACGTTCCCCAAGTTTTACTTCGAAAATTTTCAGCGCCAACCCGCTTTCAGCGCTCTCATTTCATCTCCGACACTGGCGCCGTGGTTTCTCGACAACACCTGGCAAGCAGCGTCCTCCAAGCACAAAAACCTACACATGTTACCCATGTAAGTCAACTACCCAAAAAGTCAACAATTCCAACGTCACGCTATCACAACAAATCCTCAGCAGCGCGGAGCGTTCGGCACGACACGCCATTAGCGGTGTGTCAGCTGTGGTGGCACTTGTGGCGTCGAGAGTGGGAAAACGGGAAGCAGTCAGTGGCACTCGTTGGACGCTTGGGTTGAAAGCTGAACGTGGTGCACCGCGGTGGCTCCGCTTTGAGGCAGCTGTAGACGTTTCGCCGAAATAAGGTGTGTGTGTGTAGTTGTCAGCGAGATAATTGTGGAAATAGCTAGTGAAAATGCTTTTAATGCATTCTTTATGAGGTAACAAACGAACAAACGTCTGGCGATATTTAATATGGGAACAGTGGTTTAGGTCATCATGAAGAATAAAATTGTGCATTTTTTTTCATTGATGAATTTACGTACATTTAAATGTTAATATAATTTGATTATACTCTTCGTAGAAAGCCTCTGACCTTTGAAAGGCATAGAGTTTGTTTATACGATGGTTTAGTCTTGGATTCTGATATGGAAAGAGTCTGTTATATGCCAGCATAAAGATATAATATTTATAATATGCTATTTATAAGGTGATATTATATTTCTCCTAATATTTATACTATTATATGCTTCGCTTTAGTCGAGAATTCTTGAGGACCAAGACACTTTATTTTGAAAAATTATTTATGAACACCTAAGAAAAAAATATTAAATACATGGACAGTTTATCAATGATTAGTTATACAATCGGTTATTTGTGTAATCTTAAACTAACTGAGATAGATGTGAAATGTTATATATACCTATATATATATAAATGATCAGGATGACGCGACGAGTTGAATTCCGAGTGATTGTATGTGCGTCTGTTTGTGCAAGCGATAACTTTAATAAAACTGAAACTAGGTACACATGTTCCTTGGAAACCATCACAAAGTGCCATAACTAAGATCCACAATATAATATAAAACTACTTTGGTACAACGAATCGTTATAGTTAGGGCACCTGTGTTTTGAAAAGCTTTAAAAAAGTGAGCGTGGCCCTGTCGTCTAATAGGTTTAATACACATATCTCCCAACCCGTCAAAGCTAAATCGACCAAATTCGCTTGGAAAAAATATTTACGTTTAACCTCCGATATTGTAAAAATGGGTGAAATCAGATAAAACCCACGTCCACTTGCCATATAACGGTTGTGTTGAAAACTACTAAAACTTTTATAACTCACCAAATAAATGCGTAAGAAACAATAAATTTTACACCGTCACTTTGATTCTCATATACTCAATATATCAAATATGGTGTATTTGGTTGAGTTTAATACAAATATCACGGATATGAAGTAAAATATGGTAATGAGGCTAAGTGAATCTATGACCCATAATATAACGTAATAAGATACAAAATATAATTTGAATCCTTTCACCATTTCATCGCTTTGATCCTTAGGAATGTATAAAATGTTTGGTTATAACTGAACTTAGCCTTTCCTTAATTGTTATATATTTGATTTTTTATACCGACAGAAACGATCGGTAAATGCACTGGAGCTCGTGAAATCGTAATTTTTTGAAGTTGTCGATTAGTCATACTAAAAAAGTAAGGAAGAAAGAATAAAAGTGATGTACTTAGTGTACTATATCCCAATCAGACTGACTTTCACAGTAACGAGTTTAATTATGGTTTTATCTGGTATATTTATTTAAAGTGCGTAAGCGTAGCAAACAAGCAACCTAAAACTTAACAAAGGTCAATTAACATAAAACCAAAACCATTCGCCAAAATTAAAACATGAAAATCGCCAAAGCGTCGCTTTTAATTGAAATGTCGTCATTTTTTTGACATTTCTGCTGTTTGTTTGCCTTTGTTGTTGTATGCCGCACGTGGCACACTCAGTCATTGCCCATTTACTGAATGGTCATTGCTGCGGCGGCAACACCACTCAACGCTTTCATTTCATTCATTCATTCATTTTATTTCATTTCCGTTTCCGCTGCTATTCATTTGCACACCATTCACCATTAAACCGCTTGAACAACACCGCTAACAATATGCACAGCCACTACCAACAACACCAAAGCATACAACCAGCCACCTTATCGCCAACATCACATCAGTTCAACGTCAATCTCGTAGACAGTGATGGCTGTGCAGCCATCTAGCCAGTCACATGAAGCGTTGTCTCGGAGTCAAAACGTCGAAAATGCGCTGCAAATCTGCATTCCACTTTTCTGCTCTAAACCATCCTTTGATCCACCGTAGTGGCAACAACTGGGACCTAGCTACTAACCATAGCATCACATTTCCGTTTCTACAATACACGTTTGCTTGTTATACCGTTGGACTATTGCAGCCATACGCTTATCTTCGTTACAAGTTTACTCTACCCAACTAAAGCAATCGAGCTATCTACTCTTTTCGTGCTCTGCTTTACTACGACTCACACTTTGCTCACAACACTTCCGAGGGTAATTAATTCAAGGACTCGTCTGTTTTAAACGACTTACAACTTGGATTACAATTAGACAAGCGTTCCGTTTGTGCTGCTCTCATTTACAAGCATGCCGACAGTTGGTGATATCTCCTGAACACACCCACACATCTACAAGCGACATTAGAACCTACGTTCACTAAAATGGTTTTGTATTTGCATAATTTCTGTTTTTCGTTAGTCAAGTCAAGGACGTGCAACTTATTTCTTATGACAACCTATCCAATCCCTAACAATTATTTAAATTTATGTAAAATGAACTCAGTAATATTCGCAAGTATTTCTCATATTCATGGACCTTCCAATGAAACTCTTCATCAGCTTCAGTTCATCTCTTCAAAGGCTACTTGAAGCAAAAATGAAGAATACCATCTCAGATCTGGAACACCACCAATGCAAAACATACTCTAAAATGGCTTTGTAGTAGTATGGGTGATGGACAACGGACATGGAGAAAAGAAAGAATTATATACGAGTGTTATCACCGTCCAATTTCCGCTGTTGTCTCAGGGGTAGTATTTCTTTTAACTCCGGTGGGAGCGTAGAGTCAAGACGTTTAGTAATCAGGTATCATCAGAAAGATTGGTGATTAGTTTCCTTCTTAATAGGGCTACTACCTTGACCTATGAACCTGTCATAAAAATACACATTTATTACGCGAGCCGCTTGCGTCAAAATAGACACCCAGCCGGCTACAGCCGTCACTATTATGTGAAACATATACTAAGTCCTTCCTCGAAGAAGGATAATGTTATGTGGATTATTTTAGCTTCAGTACTCACCTTCGACCTTACCGGCTTGCCAGTAGATAAGTTATCACCAGCATCGCTCTTAGATAAAAATCTTTGAGGAGGATTCAAACCAAAGCAAGGTTTAATCGAATCAAATTTTGGTGTCCTGATATTAAATATTCAGAACCATATCTTACCATATACATACATATGTGTTCATACAATTTCAATTGAGATGAATACGGTTAACTCTTCCTTACTTGTTTATTATTGTTGTATTTGATTCAAATCAATCACTTTTTTTTTGGCTCAAAGAAGCTAGGAACCCATACAATTTTAATTTATGCCTAGAATTTCTAGGTAAAATTTTTACCCAATGTCTACAGTGATCAATTGCGTATGATTTGCTCGAAACTCCAGCAATCGGGGATATATATTTTAGATATTCGCATACAATTCTAAAACTAAAACCAAATTTCAGTGTTTCAGATAAGTTTTATATTTTTTATTATTTTACTCTGGGTTGTCGGTGAAAAATTAGCACACTTCACGAATTATCCGTTCGCGCGTTGCTTGTGTAGTCTTCATTAGTGTGCGTTGCGAGGAGCCACCGACAATTTTTCCGCCACATGGAAACATACATATGCAACGCGACAAAAGAACATGCAGCAGCACCCGCGATTGTTGGCTGTAATTGCAAATAAATACCACTCTACTCCTCCGCACTTCGCTTTTCCGTTGCGGTTTCAGTTGGAAATTCATGGAGCCTTTAATTCACACTCTTCTGCCTCTGACACACATTTTTTTATTAAATTAATATACATGTAAATTCTTCTGGTTTTTTTTCCATTTACAAGCGGTTCGCTTCGACGTATTCGTGAATTCGTAATTTATTTTTAATATAAGGAATGAGGAAGCAAGATACTATATAGGTTTAAGTCAGTTTACAGATATGTATATGTAATAATATTAATTTAGAAATATAATAGTCTAGATTTACCACTATTTATAATTATTCTAAAATAATAATCGATCATGTATATATGTATGTATATATTTCTCGAAGCTAGGAGGGGGACTATGTGTAAGGTTTACAACTGAACCACACATTTACAACTTTATATAATCGATGTCGACTCAACCTACAAAGAAAAGAATTTGAGTTGAATTTTCATCGCCTATTTTTATGCGGTATTATATTATATTAAATATACGCTCGAAAAAAGTACTTTTAAACATTTGCTATACAAAGAAAAGTATTTCATTATAAAGATAACCAGCCGGCCTAAGTTTTACGATTTTATCTCAGCTTTCTAATGAGGTATGCGTTAAACTAATTGAATTTTTTTTATATTGCTACAAAAGGTAAATTTTTAAAATCAAATAATTTTTGGTTTTCTCACGTACCTGAGGATTTGAGAATGGCTTTAAGAACGGTATTTTGGAATGTTTTGATAATTTTCATATTGTAAAAATAATTTTGCTTGGAAGCGAAATATTTTTGAACAGGTTCTTTTCAATGAAGTTTTGTATTTAGAGGACTAGATACTAGAGTACGGTATCTGTATTCCATTTATGTAGAGAGGCAAATCACGTAATGTCTTATTAGTGAAGTCAATAGGGACAGATTTCGTATTATTTAGTTTTATATAGTAATATTGATTTCTGATATGCTGATCGAAGACAGGTGCTCAAATCAACGAAATTAACTTAAATACCCGTGATGCATTTAAAAGACCTGAATCTTAAGCAAAAATTGCTTCGACTCCAGAATACGAGTGTGTTCAAAAAATATCAGGAATTTTCGTTTTTTGAACAAAATATTTGATCATTTGTCTACATACAATAATGTTGTCGCCTTTAAGACTCTCTTTATTTTTGGAATTAGGAAAAGGCCACACGGAGCCATGTCTGGTGAATATGACTGGGGCATCATTAAAGTATTGTTTTTGGAGCAGGTGCACGATAACGTGGTGCAAAAGCCGTTTGTTTTTCCACAAATACGGTTGTTTTTTCAGATTGCTTTACGCAAACGACGTTGAACTTGTAGATAGTATCCCTTATCATCATTTGACCTTGAGGCAAGAATACGTACAGCACTAGGCCACTAATGTCGAAGAACACAGTAAAAATAAGCCTCGCGAACCTTCGTTAACCTTCGAGCGCACTGGTCGAACATTTTTCGGTCTGGGCGAGACAGGATGCTTTCACTGAGACAATTTAGCCTTAGTTTCAACGTCATATCCGTAAACCCTTATTTCGTCACCTGTTATAATACGTTTCAGTAATTCTGCATCGTCGTTGACTTCATTTAGTGCTTCTTAAGCAGCTTCCATTCGCCGCTTTGTGTTCTAAAATCAGCAATTTTGGAACAAATTTTGCTGCCACACGTTCGAAAAAATCCCATGGCATTAAACAATCGATATTTTAACATCATGAGCGTCTGTGCTTGTGATTCGGTGTTCATTCGTAACCATTGCTTTCACTTTTTCTACGTTTTTAACTAGTTGTTGATGTACTGGGACGGCAAGAGCGCTCGTCATTTTCAACGTCTTCACGGCCATCTTCGAAACGCTTATACCACTCGTAAACTTTTGTTTTAGTCATAATGACTCACCATTGGCCTTTGTTAACATTTCACACAAATCCTCATTAAAACACGTCTAAACTCTTTTTTGGATAATGATCCAAGCACAATAATATCTGCCTTAACTGGTTAATTTTCTATATTTATATTTATATTATATTTTTAGTGAATTTGAGCTCCATGCATTTAATAATGCTAATTAATGCTGATATATGTACTTCCATTCAAATTTTTCACGAGCTAGCTCTTCGAAGCAATTCGACAACCTTCAGTAAAACCATACCGAGGGCTATGGACTTAGAATTGTAACGGACGACATTATGTTAACTCCGAACGGGCGTTACATTTGCTCAGTTCGTTCAACAGCAATGTACCTAAATATAAGCAAATTTATCAAAGGGAACACATATGTATGTACATAATTGAATCTGGTGGATTACTCAACCGAGAGCATTCAAATTGCACTTTGCTCGCCCTGATCGGTTGTGTACGAGTATTTTGGGAAAGTTTGTCATTTGCAAAACAAATGCACACACCTCACTGCATGATGCCAAATAACAGTACAAGTATAAATACAGGCAGCCATATGCAGATGTGGGTGTGACGCAGACTTGCTTTGACTGTTCAATAATTCCAATTTCCGCAATGAATTTGACAGTTATTCGCACAGACACTTGTTAGCTTACACTGTTTAGATATACTTACATACGTATATATACTCGTACTTATATATAGCTATAGATATGCACGCATGTGTATATACCATATTTGGAATGTGTGTTGACAGCGTTGTAGTGTCAGTTGTGATGTGTGAAATATGTCATAGTCATTGCTGAACGCAAAAGAAGAAGCATCAGTTGGCGAACCTTTTTGTAAACTTTTAATTACTTTTTCGTTGGCGTTTCTAAGTTTGACGATTGTGTGCGCTCATGAATGAAATCATACATCGAATATTTCACAGATAACATGCACGTTGGATAGAGTGGTCGGGCTAAAAGTTGCGGGAGGGTTGAGGTTGAATAGGCGATCGACTTAACGTTTACATTGAGCTTATGCAACTTGGTAAAAAAAACTTCGTAAAACTAGGAATACTACAGCGAACCCTTCAAGATGGATAGATAACAAGTAAGTAGGGAAGGGACTCAGTTCGGGTGTAACTTGTCTACTTATTTTCATTAAAATATCACACATATTGACCGCCAGAAATGACTGAATCGGGTATATCAGGGCTAGAAGAAGGCCTTGGCATTACATTTCGACATTACTCAGGTATACTCGAAAACATGTTTCTCCGCGAATTTTCGAAGATAAACTCATACAATGACCGATATATTCGGTATAAAGACTGCTAGAGTAACGAAAGCGTTATATGTAGACATCAGAGCTGCAATAGTTCATGAGCTGATTTTCGGCATTTAACTGTTCTATGTACAATATCATACGTTCAAATTTGCTAAAATAGCTTACATATGGACCGAAATATGCGGTATAAAGCAAACAGGAAGTTTGAAATTTTAATATTATGGGGTTGGGGTCTGCGCTTAGTATTTACCTGATTTTATTCATTACGACGTAGCATTACCAAAAAAATTGCTCTTTGAGTTTCATTCAGATACCTCAAAGATTCTTTTTCATTTTCTTTGGCACTACAATCGTGGATTGGTCGGGGTCGAGAACACAAACCTTCGACTGTTTCCTCTATCCTTTGCAAGGTCAAGCCACTTTTACAATAAAAGTGCAGACAAGTCGCAATGCATTTGATTCTCCCATTGGATGTGGTCTCAAATCGAAAAAACTTTTCATCATCTCATCTCGGTTTGTCAGAGAGGGATCTGATTCTTAATAGCCTGCTGATCCCAAATTAGCATCTGTGGGCAAGAGTTATGTTGCGCTTGATCTCCAGACTTATAATATTGGTGGAATTTATGCTGGTTTCGAGATATATAAAGTCTTTAAACTTTTCAAATGTATAGTTCCCAACAGTGACGTAGTTCTCAAGGCGCGAGGAATATTTTTGTGTGGGCTCCAAATACTTTGTCTTGACCTCGATCGTCATTCTGCACAGCCGAATGAATTTTGCAGGGATACCAAATTTAGACATTGTGTCGAATATGCAGCTCCTGTCAATACTGTCAAAAATGGTATTGAGATCGACAAAAAATGATGAGTGTCGATCTGTTTGTCAAAGGTCTTCCCGAGTATTTGACGTATTGTGAAAATCTGGTCTATGGTCAATTTATTTACAATTTATTTACAATGGGCTTAGGCCTTGTACACAGTACTGTCGAATAAACCTTATATGCAATGTTAAGGAGGCTGATCCCGCGATAATTAGTGCAGACTGCGGCATCTCGCTTTTTGTGGAGGGCACTCATATTCCAATCACTGGGCATGTATTCATCCGACCAAAACATGCTTAGCACCTGGAACGTGTGGCTTTCTAGCTCCTCGCCACCGCTGATCTACGCCCTTAGCTGTACTCAAACGTGGGCGTACCTTGGCTGCACTTCTGATCGAACGTACATCTAGCACACTGGAAACGTGCCTACAGTCTATCACAAGGTGATCAATTTGGTTGTGCGTATTTTATTAAAAAATTGTGAAGTCAACCAGGTGTTTGAAAAAATTTCTATTAGGTATTTGTAAGCTGGGAGAAGTATTCACCCGATTATACTCATTTATATACACAACTATTATCTTCGAATTTCAGTAATAGATCTCTGACTAACCTACATTTTTTGTAAAAAGACAGCAATTTGCATACAAATTCACGTATTCGGTATTTGGGGTTTAAAAAGCTGTGGATGGATTTTAACAATTTTTAGATGTGTTTTATTTCAATAACGTCGCTGACTCCCTTTTTATATCCTTTAAAGTTAAAGAATTGATAGAGTTTAAAATTGTGATATTTGGAAAGTAGACGTGGTTGTAGTCCGATAGCACCCTGTCGAAGGAGAAATATTTGTCTTGAGACATTCGGTTGAGCTCTTCTTGTTTGTGAGTTTTAAGAGTTAAAAGTTCTTACCCTATCGTAATTCGCTGTACTTAATTACACATCTCTATCCTAATTTGTATATTCGGTATAGCTTCTTATATGTTTTCAATTGACAGCATTTTGCGGGCGTGGCAGTGGTCCGATTCCCACGATTTAACTCGTCTCATCAATCTGTAATATTACTATATATTTATATAGCAATATAACTCTATAAATATTATATTTCATTAGTTTCAGAAGTTACAAACAACCGTTAGGCGAACAAGACTATAAAAAAAATTTTCTAATATGCATTTCAACGATAGTTATGCTGATATTGTATAGCCTGAAGCCTTTTCTTCTCTAATCGCCGTTACTCGAAAAATATAAGATCTTAAGCATTTAAATTTAGCTCAAAAGAGTTCCACGTTTTCCACTAAACACCATAAAGCGTTTATTTCTTATTGATAACAATATAAGACATATTTATAAGCCTAAGTATATATAAATTTGGTATTTGAACTGGCTAAAATCGGACCATATTTTATGATAGACCTCATATACCGAAGTTGCTGACTGCGGTAATTTAGTTTGATTTTCAATATTTAATCTTTGAGCATTCCCCTGAACCGCAGTATTATATTTATGCAACTACAACTATTAGAATGTTTTTAAGTAATAGGATATGAAAGTAAACTCACCATAATTTTTAAGGCAATTCTGCCACGAAAGCCGCAAAAGAAATGAAGCTAATTACAACAGATTTTGCCTTTTCCGCAAGCCCCACACCAGCGCCACTGCACAGCCCGGGAGCAAGAGGCTAATTTCGCCTATAAAAAGTAAATCATGGATGAACATTTCATGAAAATTCCATTCATTCAAAAATACGGACAGCGGAAAAGTTTCTTGTAAACAAACCATAAATGCCGGCTGCAAGCAATCGCATTCGTTAGGTGTGAATGCAACTAATGAAGGTCATAAAATAGCCAAGCGAAGAAGATGACTGCGAGGGAGGATGGGAAAACTGAGAAACGGTGAGGGAAGTTAAGCAAAGATTTTGCGCCAACTTTTGCGATGAATGATGAAGGTGGATGGATGTTTCTTGCTCTCTTTTCGACTGTGTAAATGGTGGAGGATGGTCGGCGAGGTAGTCAGACTCGCGCACGACATCGTAACAGAGATGATGATGACAAATAAAAAAGAATAATTGCATGATATAAAATGCGCAAAACGGATTTACATTTTAAATTTTTTTATGAGTTTGTCATTTTCAGAGATTTTTTGCGCTTCTTTGTTTTAAATCAGTGCCTGCAATTTTCCCTCCTGACAAAATGCACAATGGGCATGTAAGATAACAAGAAATCTGACCGAAAATGGCTTGACGGAGGATGTGAGAAAAAAACCCCCAAAAAAGAACAGAATGAGTGTAAAAAATGTAAGAACTTTTTTCAGCGTTTTGGAGATTTTTGTGCAAAACCAGCGTGGGAGCATGAAAATAATGGCCGAGACAATTTTTTATGACAATCGCATTGGCTTTGTTTTTATGCAAAACTCGTTGTTGTTGTTTTTGCTGTGTTTGCTCCAATTTCTATTTCGTCGCTTTGGCCATATAATGCATTTTTTTGGTTTATTGTCAATTTTTTACTCCCATTTTGTCGGCCGTAAAATGGCGCTGTGCTGGCAGCTCAGCTGACTAATGTTCTAAAGTTGCCAAAAACAAAAACAACATCTACGACTAGTTTTACAATCGCGCACTTACCCGTCCGCAGAAATGCACGCCTCTGCCATCAAGTGCCCTCACATGCTTTCCAATGTGTGTGTGCGAAAGTGTGCCTCTGTAACTCCGCTTGGCGCCCAAGCGTGTGGATTCCTTCTTACGCCGCTCACTTGCATTTCACGCTAACGGTATATTTAGCTTTAAAACAACTAGAATTTCAATGTGCACTTTTTATGTCCTACTTTTTCAGCAGTTAAGGTATAATCAGTTTGTGAAATATGGAAAGGTTATACCTTTTTAATGTAATACACATACATATGTATGCATATCGAAGTTAGACCAAATCTTATATAAAGTAAATCTGATCGACTCCTCGATATCCTAAGTCAACTAAAGAAACTCAAAATGTCCACTTTAACTAAATTGAAAATGTAAGCTACTTTATCATATTGACCGAGATATTGTCGATTCTGAGTGCGTACGATTAGATAGCTAATATTATATATATATATATATTGCTTCCTGTTTCCGCTTTACGGTGTGAAAATCTTGCGCATTAAGGCGAAATTTCAAGTTCGGGACCATTCGGTTCAGTCACCGTGTATTAAGCTAATTTTGATTACTTTCAAATTTTCAAACTTTCAATTACATCTACCTTTCAACCAGTATGCCGGGTATAACTGTACTTTCGCCAAATAGTATTTCAAACCCTTGTCAGTATTTTTTCCATCCAACTGCATTTTCCTTTTCGAGTGTCAGTTTCGTTTTCTTTTGAATCTCGGTTTGCATTTTTCCGTTTCCTCTTTGCTATTTTTTTCGCCGCTTCTCCTTTAATATTTATTTGCTTGTTTGTTGGCAAAGTTGTCAAAAAGTTAGGCTTGGTGGTGGCTGACTCTTGTTTCGCCGGGACCAAGTTTCTTTGCCAGCCATTTCAGCTCGGCAATACCAGCGCCACTGATTAAGGAAGTTTTCCCCATTTCGTGTTGCGGGTCATTTTACAAAATTTCATCAAATTATTTTCTTTTATTTGTGCATTTATTGCAGGCTCCATCAGTTTGTTTCAGTCCTCTATTTCATACCGCTTGTTTGCTTGAATTTCGTGAAGTATGACAGTTTTGAATTTGGAGTTAGTTCCTTTCATACTTCCTCTGTGTAACGTTATTTTTTACATTTTAAAGTTTCATTAGGCTTCATATTGCAATATTTCTCTTTCACTGCTGAAGCACCAATTTCTTAGACCACTTCAGTGGGTGACTCGCGAGAGTTAGAAAAACGAAGCTGAAGTTTCAAGTTTGGGAAACTTGTCGTAAACCATGACAGACGTGATTAGGCTATCACTGAAATTTGATAGATTTGTTTTGACTGAAAATCTGAAAACTAAAAAAAAATTTTAATACGAGTAGAAGCGAACACTAGAGACACGAGTACTATGTATATATGTATATATGTACATATACAAATATAAATAAAATTTACAAACTAAAAAAAAATAAAATTTTCCCATACAGAATCGTTTAAAATACAGGCAGTGAGTAACCGTTCTATGTAATGCAGTCACTGCTATTATTTGGACGACAGTTGTATGTAACAAAAACAAAAACAAAAGATTAACTTCGGCTGTACCGAAACAAAGTTCAAATTTCCTTACGAGGACTTGATTTTAATGGACCAATTTGTATGACAGCCATAAGCTATAGTGGCCCGATCTTCACACATTATAACGTTGCCCTGGACAATAATCTATGTCAAATTTCATAAAAATATCTCGTCCACTACCAATACCAACCAGACTTTGAGAGAGTGAAATATACGCGCTTTAAGAATTATTTTTCTTTTCTGACCAGGAAGCTGCCTATTCGTTGGAATCGCCGATATCTCCTCACACTTTCTGCTTTATCACTTAAACTGTAGTTATTATTTAGCCACACCTGGTGTTTTACTTTCTTTAAGCATGTGCTTGAGTGAATTTGTAATACAAATGAATAGATAGTTGGTGCATTTAGCTGCATAGTTTTAAGCGCATTGAAGTAATGTAAAAAGAGATGGAGACAGACCACAGCTCGCAGTGTATACTTTATAATAAATCTAATCTATCCCTATGGTTTAAAAATCGAATCTCTATTCAATCAAGAATGAATTACAAAACAAAAGAGTAAGAGATTATATTACAAGATGCGTTCTAAAGTAAACAGTAAAAAATTAACAAATTAAACTCTAGTGGCCATCTATATATCGACTAGTGCCTTAGAATCTGCTATCCTTTATCGACTTCCCTTAAAAATTTCATGACATTTCTTCTGTTGGAAGTGAAGTTATTGCATTTTAAGTGTCAGTATGTTTTTAACATCGGTGCGAAAATGAGTTTCGAACAAAGAGCCAACATTAAATTTTGTTTTAAAATTGATAAAACTTTTACCGAAACGTTTCAATTGACGAAACAAGTTTATGACGATGATTGCCTATCCCGTAGCAGAGTGCACGATTGGTTTCAACGTTTTCAAAGTGGTCGTGAGGACATAAATGGGAAATGAGCCGAAACACAAAAAAATCGCGCCTGGAGAAGTCAAAAGTGAAGACAATGCTGATTTGTTTTTATGATTCCAAGGGTATTGTCCACAAAGAATTTGTTCCACCCGGCCAAAACGTTAATGCGGTATTCTACCTTGGAGTTTTGAAGCGTTTGGTGCGCCGTATTCGACATGTTCGGCCCGAATATCGCGAAGATGGAAGTTGGCGTTTGTTCCACGATAATGCGCCGTCTCATGGATCGACGCTTGTGGCCGATTATTTGACCAAAAATCACATTTTAACAATCAACCACTCCCCGAGAACTTGAATTTGATCGGTCAGTTTGTGTGGTTACTACATGCTATAGTGGTCAATTTCTTCGGAGACTGTTTTTCGCTCCACCCTAATATGTATACTCCATTTGTATTTGTATTTCATTAAAAATTATAATATTATTCGAAGCTTTTTTTCACGTCTCAAACTTACATATATGGACCGAATTTTGATCGATCACTTTGTTTGACAGCTAAATGTTATAGTGCTCAGATACCGGCGGTTCCGACAAATGAGCAGGTTTACAGATCGATATCGATTATGAATTTTTAACGAGGTCTTAAATCACATTATAGATAACTACACGACAAGATTATATAATATATTAATTTTTAACAAATTTTTGATTTAAACATAAATTTTCTGCAATTAAAAGTTTACGAGTCTTGCGATAAAAAAAATGTTAAAATTCTAAAGTTCTCATATATGAAAATTAAAATTCAGTTAAGCAGAAAGTTGTAAATTTCATTTACATTTTCCAAATCTTCAATGTCCTCATCAGTTAAGCTAATATTCAAAATTCCAATACCAAAATATTAGATAATAATATTCTAAAGCACTTAAACTCTCCGACAAGCCGTAAAACATTAAACTCCATGAATTGGACTGCTGATTTTTGAGCTTCAACCTGAGCTCATCCGACAAACAGCAGCTCATCTTTTAGATGGCAAAGGCAAATGCCGTTCTTCCTTCTGCCACACCTCAGGCAGCACAAATACCAGCACAGTGGCACACACACGCAAATATTTGCACAAATCAATCGAGATGGCTTACTTGCAACGCATGCCGGCTGAATTTGAATCGACTCCAGTTATAGCAGCAGAGATAAGCCGGACTCACCACTTAATAGCAGCAACAATGCATGGGAGTAAAAAACACAAACTGTATATATTGTGCATTCGTAAAGGAAGTATCCAACGGTATATGCATATGTGTGTGCATGTGCATGCATTTCGCTATGCTGCCAGAGAAATATAAATACAAGCTTAATCTTTCGAATATTTCAAATAAAATGGCAAATTCAAGCTAAAATATGTTTGCTGTGCAATGCGTTCGTCCAACACACACACACACTTATATAGAAATACAGATGCGTACACATCAGGTGGCAGTCTCGGCGAATGTATGCCTGACGGCCAACGACATCGTTTGAACTGCTAGTAGTAGTTGTAGTTGTTGTGGTGGTAGTGGTAGGGAGCTGAGCAGCTGCAATAACAACTGAAAATGCAGTTCTAGCCGAATGGAAAATGCGGCGCAGCTGCAGCAGCAAATTGTTGATACGCCGCAATGCAAATTAACCACTCTGACGGCGTATTGACTTTGGCATCGGAATCGCAAATCGTTAGACAGAGTCGGTAGAGTCGGCGGAACCGGCGTTGTACGCCAGTTGGCCTGCGGCTGAAATTTATGCAGCTACCATAAGGGCTGCGTCGATGACGACAACAATATTTGACAGTATCATCGCCGTGCGAAACTTTGCAAAAAGGAACACGGAATGGCGCAACAAAAGTCAAACAACATGATTATGCTATAAACAAAAACAACTGAAATTATCGGCATCAAAATGCATAAACAACACAAATAAAGACAAATATTATATATGTGTAGTCATGACAGCAATTACAGCCAATGCAGACATAAACAACAACAATGACAGTGAAAGAAAAACAAAAACAAAGCATGGTTGCATGCATGGAAAAGCGCTGCAAGCAGGCAAACATATGCAAACACACATATATGTATATGTGGATAATGGGGAGATCCATGAAAAATAATGAGTATGAAAACGCTTATGGAAGTAAAGTTCGCACTTCTAAGCTCTTTCAGTTGACAGAAGTGCTACTTAGTTAAGCAACCACGAAGGAGGGCATTCACGGAAAATTGGAATACATGTAAATACAAGTATTTCTAGTCAATGTCTAAAAAACATTTTTGATGCTTGTAACACAAGACATGACTTTGTAGGTGTAGATTAACAAAATTGCTTTGAAATATGCTTTAGTTTAATGCCAAACATAAACTAAATCAGACCAGAGCTTCGCCTAGCACCAATATGCCTAATAGAGTTATTTTCTCTTCGGATGTACTAAATCTTGCCATAAATTCTGTTACAAAGTTTACAACCCATATAGCGAAAATAAACTCTTAGAAAAAGGTGCCGTTATATCTTAATCTAATATTATATAAACAGTGTCTACTCTTACATAATAATCAGTTCAATGTTTGCTTTCGCTTATTAACAATGAAGTGGAGAGGTAAAAAAAATCGTATTGCGGTGATTGGAGCAAGTAAATTTTATGAGCTTCTTAAAAAAACTTAATATAACGAGTGTGTTCGTTTTGATGACAGAAAGAGGAGTGGTCGCTCTCGTATGATTCGATCCAATTAAGCCAAAAGAAAACTGAAAAGTCTGTCAAGAGAAATGGGTATATCGACCAGATCATGTCACGACTTATTAGAGATGATTTTTGCTTGAAAGTCTACTATCAACTCTATTTATCTGACAACGGTGCAGGCGGCTTCTTCAGTGGCATGCGGTCAACTGCAATGGAAGTATTCTTTTTACAGATGATACAAGCTTTACAGTTGTGGATCTGGTGATGATGATGTTATGTATGAACTTTCCCTCAGTACTAACATAATGAATACGGCGATTTTTGTTAGGTAATATCTTAATATGTTTTATCATATTAAAACCAAAATATATATGTGTTATACAATTTTGTAGACAATAAGAAATGTTTCCTCTTACTCGAAATTTATAAGTGGTGAGAGTATTTTATATACCATAATGATTGGTTGAACCCGATCTTAGCCTTTTCTTACTATTTTTTAAAGTTCTATAAACTGCGTCTACTATATATAAAATCTTATCAAATTTTAATCAGACTATTAAAACCGATTCCGAAATTATTTTTCTTCTATTAATAAAAACCTTCAGCCAATGAATCCAATTTATCAAAGAAACAATGCGATCAATGATTTGCCATTCCTTCACCGAATTTATCTTTATGCCCGTCTAAAGACTTTTTTATACCTGAATACTGAACAGAATATATTAAGTTCGCCAAGAAGTTTTTAACACATAGAAAATAACATTGGAGATTTTATAAAATATTAATGATCAGCGTAATGAGCTGAATCGATTTAGCCATGTCCGTTCGTCTTTCTGTATATACGTAAACTAGCTCTTCAGATTTTAAGAAATCGATTAGGAATTTTGCTCAAATTCTTTTCTTTCCCAGAATGCACTCACTTGTCGGAATCGGCGATATCGGACCACTATAGCATATAGCTGCCGCTAACAGTGACCGATCAAACTAAAGCCCTTGTATGGAAAATTTTTTTAGTTGAGTCACGAAATATGGCATAGATTACAATCCAAAACAGTGCTACAGTCTCCGAACATATTGTTCAGATCAAACTCATACTGCATGAAGCTGCCATGTAATATGACTAATAAAATTCAGGATATTTTTATAACCTTTTAGGACGTAAGAAAATAGAGTGAGGTGATTTTACTCCGGTGGTTTAACAATGGGCCTCCCAAAGGTCCAGGTGCGTCGTCAGACAGCCATTCTACCTACCTACCTACCTACCTACCTGTGTAAGAAATTCCCCTGAGAAGGGTACTATTTTTTATTTCTTTTGAAACATCGGATATTTTAGCATAATTTTGCACGCGATTTCATTTATACGAAGATAATGAACATTTAAAGATCAGAATATCAAAAATTTGGTTGATGTTTGTGTTGATTTTTCGATCAATTTAAAAATGATGAACTCCAGGAATTGTTCTACTGAAATATTCCACACGAGGCACTTTCAATATTACCTATAAGTATTACTTCTAACATATCTACGAGTTGGGCTCCATTAACTGATAGTTTTTATTCAGACAAATTTCGAATAATTTCGGCTAATTTGGAAAGTATTGGCTGGTTGAAGGCGTTAACAATCTCGATATATTTTAGAATATAGCTCATATTAAATGATTTTACTCAATACTTCATACTATATAAATATTACTTTCCAGGTTGACTCGATGGCAATTTCAAATTGGAGTACCCTATAAAAACAATGTACGCAGAAATCTTAACTCAAAGCTAGCAGCCAAGGGCCAAAGTAAATCTTTAGCAAATATGCAAAGTATGACATGATACTCGTATATAATAATGATGAGCATCTGTGGGAGAGCTATGAGTAAAAGCATAACTTTTGGCAAACTTAAAGACACACATGCACTTACACATGAGATTGTAATTTTTTGTTGCTGTAAAATATTTGAAATACAGCTAGTAAAAGCAAAGCAGCAATCTGCTTCAAGAATGTTACCATAAGCAAGGCGGCAAAGGCGAAACATGCAGAGGGGCTGAAGCAGTGCTTGAATAGCAAATGAAGCGAAGAAGCGCCAGCGTGTTAGCGAGAGATCGAAATAAGCCGAAATAACGTGAAAAAGAGGAGTACAAGAGCACACGACAATTTTCGGCGAAGCAGCACAAGCTACGAGAGTTTGTTGTAGGAGACTAGCAACCAGATACAGGGGGATTTCAAAATGGGAGCGTTAGGGGCTACGTGTATGTTGTCAAAAGCGAATTGTGACAAAATCTTCGAAGACAATTGATGGAAGACTTAAAAAATATGTCGTTTGTATTTTGTTTATGCGCCGTGTGCCAAATTATATACTTATGTATATGTAAGACAACTGCATTGATATGCAACAATGATTGAGGCAAAGACACAGCGGCTGCGGTGAAGAGGTCGGTGGCAATTTAGCTGAGCAATCACGAAAATGACAACAGCGCACAAAATGCATTCATCATTCAAGGCGGCAGTGATGTACGAAAAATACTTTATATGCACATGTATGTGTGTCAGCTATATAAATGATGCGCAGCAGCGGCGATGGAACGCACACACACACACAACCATAAATAGTTGTACACGACAGCTGACAAGCGCAGCTTTTCGCATTCCCGCCAACATAACCTACGACTTTTCGTTGTCAAATAAATACCACTTCCACAACCGCACTCACACACACATATATTAATATGTAGCTCAGTGTGTGTGTGGCTTCATGCATATGCGCCCGGTGTAGCGTGTTTTATAGTCTGCTGTCACATGTCACACAATTTAGTTGCACACCAACACCGTCAAAAGTACGCACAGTTTGGCAAAAGTCACAACCAACAACAATAACAGCAATAACATACGCACACACACACAAACGCGCGCAGCTAATGTTTTGTCAGTTTGACAGCGTTGCTGATACCACTGTGCTACAAGACATACCAGCAACAACAATATGCGCCACAGGCCAACAGCAGTATCACGCTTACATGTCGTTTATGTGGCAAAAGTGTTGGCATGCAGCTATGTTAATGAGTTGTTGCTTAATTTTCGCTATGCGCCACTAACTTCCACTAGCACACACACACACACGCACTCTCATACTCACATACATAACTGTTTGTTTGGCGAAAAAACCCGCCTGTTCGTCGCAACTCCATCATACGAGTATTGTTCCTAATGTTTTCCTTTTTATTTGCAACATTGTCTGCGACGAGTTCTACAACATAACAGTAATCATCCCCGAGCCCCCGAATTTCAAGCTTAAAAGTGGTACAGTCGCCGCCCGCCCGCTCGCATATTTGACTTGTAATTTTACACACAAGTGCAAATTAAGATGTTTTATTTTGAATGATTATGTGCTTGCTTCTAATGAATGTAACAATTTGTGGCAATATCAGTTGTTATGATGCAAATGGTAGAATTGAGAATGTCACTTGGGTAGCCGCAAAAATGTTGCCACACATGAGGCCAAATGTCCACATTTGCTTGTGACAATGTTTCATATTTGACAGTTAATTGTGTTTTTGCGTTGTTGTAGCAATGCCACAGAGTAATAGTTCATTTGTTTAGAGTGTGGCAGATATTCGAATTCGGCGGAAGAATTTTGCAAATTTGTTTCACCAAATAAAAATTATAAATAGAATAAAAATGTTGGAAATAAATTGAGGATATTTCTTGCCATTAGGTCTAACGTTTGTGAGGTTCCTTAATGTGAAATCAGATTCAAAGCCTTAAAAGGCATCATAGATGTCCTTTATCAAATCGTTTATACAGTAAAAATAAATTGCTAGATTCATGAATTGAGCTCTACGACGTAATACCTTTAAGTGTGGTTCCCTAGAGTCCATTATTTTATCAACTTCCGTACCGTTACAACCGTTGCCACGAGAGTCGGGTCTACGTAACCGGAACGGACCCGGATTTATTTCGGCCAAGGACTGTCAACTCAGCAGAATTCTGCCGCTACAACAACAAGCAACTTCCTCAATTCACCAACCACTACTGCCATTCTTCATAAATCTTACCACGAATTACGAAATTCACTGCTGAATTTGAATGAGCTAAGTAGAACATACATATGTATATCAATATCATCATTATTTCCTATATCTCCCACTGGAGCATAGGGCCTATTAAAATATTTATTTAGTTGATATTTTTAATATTGGCATGTCGATATTCGGTTCTTATTTAAAATTATCGAATTCGATATCTTGAAGTGTTTTTATGAAACTTCGGAGCTCGTACAAATAAGAAGTCCCGTTGCTGACTTTGATTTTTCCGAAGGAGCTGCTAAAGAGCTAGACTAACGTCAAGCTTGGTTATTACCAAATTTATTTCGAAAAGTCACGAATCAAATAATTTCAACTACTATTGTAATGAAAACTGTTAAAAGAGCTCCAGTATATTCTTTATTGATAAAAAAGCAACAAAAAACGTTAACCACCGCACCGAAGATACAATACCCTTCACAAATATAAAATACTCCTAACAAGAACTTGATTTGATCGGTCAGTTTCATTCCAAATTCGGTAAAGATATCTCGTTAAACGGAAAGGTTTTCCATACAAGCACTTGATTCCGATCGTTCAGTTTATATGGCAGCAATATGCTATACTGATCCGATATCGGCGGTTCCGACAAGTGAGCAGCTTCTAAGGGAGAAAAGGACGTTTGCATTTTAGATTGATATCTAGCTAGTTCGCGTATATACAGACAGACGGACGGACAAAGAGACGGACATGGCTAAATCAACTCAGCTCCCCATAATGATCATACATATTTATTTTATATGATTTCCTATGTTTCCTTGTTGGTGTTACAAACATCGTGGAAAACTTAATATACCCTGTTCAGGATATAATCAGGAACTACATACCAGGGTTCAAGTTCAAGAGTTTCCATTTTATATCTCCAAATGTTATGTGTTTTATTCAATATTAATATTGATTCAGAGCATAGACGTCAAAAAAAATTTCATTAAAATTTTAGATCAATGTGAAAAACATCAGAAGCTTTTAAGTCGTTTATCTCAAGTAAATTTTCGCTTTTTTTATAATGAATAATTGAGCCAGGAGCGAAGGAAAAATAACTGACAACTGCTTATAATAATTGTAAACTAAGCTTCACTGCCACTTAATTTGTTTATAATGTCACGAGCAAATATATTTTTTCTTTATTATCGCCATGAAAATAGTCTCCTTTGATGACCCGTCCGTGTCAAATTTGATCAGATGGTATATAATATCAAAATATTCTCACAGAGTTAGAGTATTAAAAACTCATTTAGTTATATTACTATATTTTACTTCACGCCAGTTAAAATTGTATTACTATCATCTTCAAATGTGTTATATGAGATATAAACTTAACTGAAAAGCTAAATTTAATGTAATGAGTTGATATGAAAACGTCAAGCAGAGGATCGCAATTCATTATTTTAGGGATATAAGGTTTGGATCAAAGTTAAGACCAATTTCATTCATTATTTCACACTAGTTTGAAGAAAACTTGTTCATTTAATTATATTAAAATATAACAAAGTCGGAAATTAATATACAAGCTAATTTGGGGACAGAGAAGGGGATGGGCTAATTGAATTAATTTTGATATTTCTGAGGGATAATTGATACACATTTTCAAGCAATTTTTTAAATAAAGGGTGGCACACGAATCGTGCTATAAAAACAAACCGTAATAACTTTTTGTTTAATCAATGCATTACATTTTTTTTTTTTTTTTGATAGAAAATTTACTTGATTTTATATAACTAATTATGTTTAAAAATTATGGACCGTAAATGTCGACAATGGCATTCGGTGAGTCCACTTTGTCTCGAAAAATATTTTGTAGGTGGAACAAGCACTTTACAGAAGGCCGAGAAGATGTTGATGACGATGAGCATCCTGGAGGTGCGACCACGTCAACAAGCGAAACAGTGAAAAGAATGATTCTTGAAAATCGTCGAACCACTATTAGGGAAGTTGCAGAGGATGTTGGCATATCTATCGACTCATTCCATCCAATTTTCTCGAATGTTTTGGGCATAAAACCTGTGCCAATGAAGTTTGTTCCGAAATTGATAAATTTTGAGTAAAAGCAATGTCGCATTAGTATCGCTCAAGAGTTGTTGAATGACGTCAACAACGATCCAGGTTTGCTCAAACGGGTCATAACTGATGACGAAGGGTGGATATATGGTTATGACGTCGAAATCAAGGCTCAATCATCCCAACGGAAACTGCCAGATGAGCCACGACCGAAAAAGGCACGCCAAGTTCGATCAAATGTGAAGGGTTTGCTCACTTTTTTCTTTGATTGCAATGGTGTGATGCATTATTAGTTCCTGCCGAAAGGTCGTACAGTTAATAAGGAACAATACAAGGAAGTTATGCAACGTTTGCGTGAAGCCATACGGATGAATCAATCGAAATTGTGGAAAAACAAATCGTGGTTTTGCATCACGATAATGATCCATCTCACTCACTCACCGTTATCATGAAAGTAAAGCGTTTTGGCACAATTGATGAGATCAAGTCAGAATCGAAAAAAGAGCTAATGGCCATACCGATGTTTTTACATTAAAGGGGACAAAATAGATGTTGATGAATAAATAAATACTTTAAAAAAAATCAAAATTCACCTTTTCCTTTCAACACACCTCTCTACTACTCTGTAGCAACATATTGCAAAAGTATAATGAAATAAAACATCAAATTAGGTTGAAAGTGGTCTGTTTTGTTTCTTTTTTGTTATGCAGATAATGTTATGCCATTTATGGCCAAGTGGCCACCACAGCTTCGCTTGCATATCTCCACCCGTCAATTTTCATTTCGACTGGAATTTTGGCTATAGTGCGCTGAATGTTGTCTTCAAGTTTCTCGAGCATTACTGGTTGATTGGCGCAAGCCTTTGATTTAACATACCCCCAGATAATATAATCTAGAGGCGTTAAATCGCCTGATCTTGGAAGCTATTTGACAGGGCCAATTCTCGAAATTATCAAGTCACCAAACTTTGCACGCATGTGTCCATGTCTAGACTTGAAACATAAGGCGGCGCACCGTCTTGTTGGAAATAAAGATCGTTTGCGTCGATTTCATCTGATTTCGAAAAATAAAGTTGCTCAATATCGTGTTATAACGCTCGCTATTGACGGAACCGGCATTTTATGCCTCATTTGAATGAAATAACGCCCTATGATGCCGCTATACCATAACTAGCACCAAACGCTCAATTTTTGAGGATAAAAATTGCGTTTCCTGAACCACACGCGGACTTGAGTCACCCCAATAGCGACAATTTTGATTGTTGCCGAAGCCATTAGATCAGAAATGGACCTCATCTGAGAGAAGAAGATATCGAAAATACGATAAGACGAGACTCTTTATGATACAAGGTGTGTTCCAAAGTAAACAGGTTTTATCGGCACACTCAATTAATTTTATTCAAAATAGTCTCCTTCTGCTTTAATACAACTTTTTGCACGGTCCAAAAGTATGTCGAACGAGTGTTTTAGCTCGTTGCCCGGTATGGCCGCCAGTATGCCGGTGCAATGGTATCCACGTCTGCATAACGCTATCCTTTCATCGGCAAATGCATTTTTCCGAAAAGGTAGAAGTCGCACGGTGCCATATCAGGTGAATAATCGGCCACAAGTGCCGTTCGATGAGACGGCGCATTATCGTGCAACAAACGCCAACTTCCATCTTCGCGATATTCGGGCCGAACACGGCTCACCAAACGCTTCAAACTCCAAGGTAGAATACCGCATTAACGTTATGGGCGGGTGGAACAAATTATTTGTGGACAATACCCTTGGAATCATAAAAACAAATCAGCATTGTCTTCACTTTTGACTTCTCCAGGCGCGATTTTTTGTGTTTCGGCTCATTTCCCAAATATATCCTCAAGACCACTTTGAAAACGTTGAAACCACACGTGCACTCTGCTACGGGATAGGCAATCATCGCCAAAAAGTTAAAAGTTTTACCAATTTTAAAACAAAATTTAATGTTGGCTTATTGTTCGAAGCTCATTTTCGCACCGATGACAAAAACATACTGACACTTAAAACGCAATAACTTCACTTCCAATAAATAAAATGGCATGAAATTTTTACTGGAAGTCGATAAAGGATAGCAGATTCCAACGCACTAGTCCACATATAGATGGCGCCATGAGAGTTTACTTTGTTAATTTTTTACCGTTTACTTTGGAACGCACCTTGTAGTATAAAAAAGATTCAGAAAAAAACAAACAGATTCAATGTAAACATTTAGTAAAAATCTAACTATCGGAGATTACACGTAAACGGATTGGGAGGAATATACTCCACTAATACTATCTAATCTCAAATGCATCATAGAATTAAGGGTATATGTGGTTAAAAACGTTGCATGAGTAACAGGAACAAATGTAGCGAAGGTTTATAAAATGGAGCATTTCGGTATACAAATTAATTGAAACGATTACAGTTTTGTTATTAGTAGTTAGTGGATGTGAACTCTCATTTCTTTTAAAAATTGCTGCTAATTGCCACCATTCTGAAGTTACATTCACTATGTCTGATTTCTGTCGTCTCATTTTTCGTTAAGGATATCTGAACAACAAGCAAAATTTTAAATTTCAATTTTAAGCATTTTATTTTTTACATACAGTTAAATACATTTAGACAAGCTCCTTACCATATGTATTATGTTGAAATTAAATGATATCAATCGAAAGTATTACCAATATTTTATAAATAAAAGATTTTGGCAAAGAAAAATTAGAGCGGCGATAACGTTATACTTACCACATAATTTAAATGTTTAAATACGAACAGCGCAAAACAATAAAGGCGACATTTTATTACCCCAAAGCAGCATCATATGGCATGGTAAAGTTCAATGAAGTTACCAGATTACCCTGTAGGAAATAAAATATACTATAACTTTTAGTTTGTAATTAAAACTGTCGTAGTAAAAAGAAACGGGTTCGAAAAATACCTATTAAATTTGTGTCTACAATCTGACAATGAACAACTTTTGAAACAGCAATATGCATAACAAACAAGAAAAAACGTTAACACAAATGTTCCGAAAAAGAACTTGATTTTGAACGGTAAGTTTGTATGGCGGCTATATGCTATAGGTGCTCGATCTGAACAATTATGATTATATTACAATGAAGATATCTTGTCAAATAAAAATCTTTTCCTTACAAAAACATGATTTTACCCGTCAGTTTGCATCGACTCAGCTCGTCACGCTGATCATATACATATATATTATATAGGCTAATCGACGTTTTGTACTGAGTGCTACAAATATTGTGGCATACTAAATATACCCTACCCACGGTATAAAAAGACAGTCAGCTTATTAGTCAGTCTTACGGTCCTTGCTAATACAAGTATTGTATTACATTATAACCGGTTGATTTCCCTACAGGGTCTAGTTGTGTAAATGTGTAGGTTATATAGAATGCAAGCCTGATATACTCATGAGTGTTTTTCAATGTTTTCTTGCAATTGCCACATTCTTAATTCGGTATTTTTCGCCATTTCTCTGCATATATCTTTGTGTGGATGTGTGTGCACTAGTTTGAATTGCTACACTTAGCGACGCATTGCGCGTGTTTGAATAGCTCCAAAGGGTGCAATTTCTCAAAACTTAAACGACAGCGCTGAACATTGACAAAAACGGCACAAAGAGCACAGAGTACAACTTGCAACTGCCGCGCAGACGCTGTGCAACACTAAAACACAGTTCAAAAGCAAATGTCTGCGAACACACACACACTTGGTAATTGAAGTGTTTGCAGCTATTTGTGAGAAATTTAAAATGTACGCAAGCTATATGTATTAAAAAAACAACGGTGTTAAGCGCTGCGCCCGAAATGCATATTTTCTCGATGGTGAGCAACGCGCTGGGGCAGCAGACAGATTGTGCGAAAGATAGTGTTGAGGGGCCCGCATGCAATTTCTCGTATTTTCACTGCCACATTTCCGTTTCAGCGCACTTTTTTCGGTGAGTTGGCCGCCAGCTGAGTGGCATGAAAGCTTGTGCTTCTGCTTTGCTATTGTTCGGCTGCCGCGTAGCACAACTAAAACACTTTCATCAAAATTATTATTGCAGTAAATGCTTTCTGTCATTGCGAGCGCGCTCCCCACCGCTTGGAAGTCCTCTAATTGCGCGGCGCAACGCTTGGTTTCCCCCATCTTCGGTGATTTGCTGGGGTGCCGCAGCATCATTTAAGCGCAATAATTTTTCTGCTTGTGGCAACCCTGCCGCAGATTGTTGCCTCAATGTAAGCGAACATGCTGTGGGCGTTATTGTTGCAATCACAACATAGTTCTGAAAAATGATGCATTAACAAGCGTGTGTAGTGGGTACTAAACGCCACATATTACGCTTGTGGAAGAAACACTACGAATTTCGAACAAATTTGGTCTCGTACGAAGCATTCCAGCAACCAAGTTAGTTTTATGCACAGCTAACACATCCTCTTCCCACTGTAGCGACGCTGGTGTTGCAAACACAATTTCAACAGCCCCATCCCCACTGTAGCGACGATGGAGTTGCAAGCACCGCAAAAGCAACGGTATATGCTCCACTATATTTTTCTGTTATCTCATAAAATTGCAACGCTCGTATGTATAGCCGCGCTTCCCTTGACCTCGGTAAAAATCAGCAAACCACGCCCCCTTGGTTTGCATTATCTACTCCAATCTCTTTATTTTATGTTTTATGCTTTCATCGTTGTTGTTGCTACAGAAAGCGCATCGTTGCTTTAGTGTTGCAAGCCGAGCATATGCCACAGCGACTTTTAAGCACGCCGGGGTATTGTTTTTGCCCGACTTTGCCAGCTCTGCCCCCTGGCCGCCGCTGCTGCTGCAGCACTGCTGTCGAAATGAAAACATTAAAAATTTAATTGCGATAATACAAGTGCATAAAATGTTAATGGAGTGAATGTAATCTGCCAACACAAACACACAGCAAACGTGGGACCTCGGAGGAGTTACATTTTGCTGAGAGTTTAATTTTTCTGTTTTCGTTTTCTGCTCGAAAGCAAATGTGAGCGGAGAGATGAACTAGCATATTTTACAAAAACACACACTTAACAGTAATGTAAAAGTGCCAGCGGCACTCATAGAGTAATTTTGGTGCAATGGGGATGTTGCCACAAATGGTAACCGTTAAATGATGCAAATACAAAGCTGCAACTCTATCATGAATCGGTTCTGCAAATTACAAAATAAAGAGAAAAGTAGAACATTGAGCACTGCTTTTGTTTATGCAATTTGGTACCCATTAAAGATTTTATTGGGAGCTCCTAGGAAGGAATAGCATTTATAGAACTTATCTGTAATTGATACTTTCAATTTGTTATCTCCTATCCTATACATTAAATTCAAGATCTTATCATTCAAAAACATACTTATTTACAAACAAAATAGGAGCAAAGACAAGGCAGAGAGAAAGTCCCATGAATTAGTACAGTCGAACTTCTCTGTAACGAACTAATATCTAGAACACAATTTCATAAAATTTTCAGTATGCTCTCTTATAACAATTTCTCTTATAGCGATTTTTTTTATACTTTTTAGACAAGTGGTTTTCAAGAAGAAATAGAACAAATATAAGTTAATGGTATGGCAAAAAATTGAGCTTTATTATAAAGATAAGGGATTGCTATTATGTTTTAAAAATGATTTCAGGCGAGTGACCGCCGCAGCTGACCAATGAGGTATTCTCCTTAACTAAAATTAGCACTACAAAAAGCTGATTTTACTAAATATTTTAACACAAAAGTAAAAAAATGTGCATACTTTTTATTTGAAATGAAACTATACGTAAAACACAGAACTTTTTCAAACAATTTCGTATTACGAGTTTTCTATATAATGAGCTTAGGCTAACTATGTCTCTAGGCAAAGTCCACTTCCGCACGGTATTTACAAGAAAGTAAATGATCTGCTGATAAAAGTCCCATGAGACTTATGTATGGCGGTATCATTATTACTAATAATCAAACATCAACAGTGAGTTCCAGAGCTCCTGTCAAGAAGATTCGCACAGCGCTAAATAATGCTAAAATGTTCACTCTATTAGTTACGGGTCTAGAGAAGTCTTGGGATATTTTCCTTACACAAAATCTATGGTCTAGATTTATACCACAGATCTGGTACTATTCCGTAATATATAGCTTATGGCTTAATTGATTGAGATGTGCCAATTCTGCAACGGCTTGAATCTTATGTAGGACACTTCTGACTCCAACTACTACGTGAAAGTGGTAAAGTATGTTCAAATATTTTAGAAAGCTTACTCTTATCAGATATTCAGAGCATCGACCTTGCTGTCCGAGAGGCTTTCGTTAATCTTATCCATATGCTACTATGCTATTAACTACTTATTTGGTTCCACAGTTATACTTGTATGACGATTTCAACAACCGGACATTTCCAATCTGCTTTTCAATATGTACCCTAAAGTAGTACATAAACATTCTTCTTTAACAGCTCTCGGGATGCAAAAACGAAATCTCTACAAAGCAGCTGGCAAACGTAAACAAACTTAGGTAAAAGGCGGCAAAGATAAGAAATCTTAAATAAAAAAGTAAATTCCATAAAAAACGAAAGAAAATTCAAAAGAATCTAAAGATGAAGCTGTAGTAAAGTCGAGTAAGTTTGGAGTGCTTCTACTATCATCTGCGTGGCACAACACTCAACATCTCTGTTGACTTCCGCTATTCAACTTCGCTACCAGCTACGCTTCAATGCCAAACTCTATCGAAGTGTATGCACTTCATAAGTGCAGAGAGTCTGCAGGTGCATAGGAAAATTATTTGGTTCAAAACTGAATAAATTTTACTTTCGATACACAATAGCTTATTGGCACGCAACCCTAAGCCCTTTCGCTTGGTCGGACTCTGCACTACCTCTAAATTTTATGAAATATTTATAAATAACCTCAGCCACTGGAGGCCTTAGCTTCCTAGTGGTTTGCAGATTTAACGACTGGATTACGTTAATAAAAGAAAGTTTTTTAAAATCTTGCAAGCGCTCAACAGCGACTTTAAAATATAACATCCCGAAATTCGTGACGATATCTTCTCAAGTAAAAAAGTTGTCCACACAAGGACATGATTTTGATTGATCAGTTTGTTTGGCAGCTGTATACTACAGTAGTCCGATATCGGCGGTTCCGACAAATGAGCAGCTTCTTGGCGAAAAAAGGACGTGTGCAAAATTTTAGATCGATATCCCGATACTGATCAATTTTAGGCTCCGCACAGTGGATGCGAGATTCAGCGCTGATTTTGTTCTTTGCTATTATACTCGTACATGTGTAGTTTTCATTTTAAATCTTGTAATTTTATTTGCTCTTATCTGGAAAGGAGTATTTTGTATCCAGCTCTGTGCTAAATATGAAAAAATAATAATAAGAAAATAATACATAAATACCAAACGAGATGTATTTTATATGTATTTGTATAAAGATTTAGGGCGTTATTCGCAAATTTAAATGTAATATAAATATTATTACGGTGTGTTTTTGTAGCACGATTCGTGAGCACCACTGAATAATATAAAATGTATAATATATGCACCATTTCAACACTAGACGGCGCCGAAAAACGCTTCAAAACTGTTTTGTCGCATTGATCAGCTTTACGCTCGGCTTCGGTCAGCTTCCTCCCTACGGAGGCTGAGCCGTATTTTCGTATGAAAATATACGCACACAGTGGTGAAAATTATTTCCCGCATTCGTCAGCTTTGCGCTCGGCTCGGCTTTCAGCGGCCATTCTACAGGCTCCCTAAATCGACTAGCTTGTCATGCTAAACATATAGGTATATATATATATATTTATTTATAGAGTTTCGAACGTTTCCTTCTGGGTGTTACAAACTTCGTGGAAAACTTGGCCCCTGTTCAGGGTAAAGTAATATAATATAAGTATTTTTTCGTCTTCAAGCACCTAATATTTCTAGTGAAGATATAAGCTGTCTTCGGTGCAGCAAGCGTTGAAAAAAAGAGTAACGAACAGACTATACCAGATATTTAAACTGGCCTAAAATATGATAAACTTGCTAACATTAAAGATCATTGCAATGAGGTATACGCATACTCTTTTCTACGAGTTTAACTCGATAACTTTGTTGTTACTTTTGCATGTAATTTTTACACAAGAAACTTTTCTCTAATATGGGGAGCAGAGAAATGGCAAATCAAAGGCAACTATAGTCCAATTGGTAGCACTTTGACGATTTTTTTCTAGTTCCAAAATAGAAATATATGGTATTCACTTGTTACTATTTTTCTCACTGGGAATCCGAACTGCACAACGTTGGATATACTTACATAACTCTATGTATACCATATAAATGCATATGTATTGTATATACATATATGTATGTGTGTTATGTTTTTTCCTCTGCCACGCACATGCAAGTATGTAGCCTGCATCCTGCTGGTGGTGTCCTATTGAAATTTGCATCAATACGCATTGGCGTGTATTATGCACAACAAGATAACAAGCGACAACGACAGTAGCAAAAACAACAACAACAACAACCAAAGTAATGGTAATGGCTAAAACAGCAATCGTAACGCTGTGAGAAGCGACAAAATAGAGTTGTGCAACAACGCATTCCCGACCCCCATACCGAAATAATAAAAAGATGAGTGCAGGGACCGAACACACTCACATCTACACCCACAAAGGCAGAGTTTCGAACAAAAACAACTCAAGTGCAAATTTGTAAACAAAAAATGGAAGAAACATAATGCAAAGGAAATATATAGAAAAACAGATGTATTGTAGAAGCGTCAAGTCGAGTTTCAAAATACGAGCGAAACGAGTGAAATACTAAGTGGGTAAGTGAGCGAGCGGCGCTTGTTGAAAAACAAAAACAGGAAATACCTTGCGATGCGCTTAAGCACTTCCGCTGCGCAACAACAGCAACAAAGCGCTGCGCACTGCAGCCGTTGCACTGCAATTCAATGCTTGGAAATGCAGAAATACTGGAAGACCGTTAGCTGAGGATACGTCGTTGGGAGAGCATGGGTGGGTATCACGTTGCGTTCGCATCCCTTGACACAGAAGTCGACGCAGCAGAGTGCAAGTGTTTTTGTACGAAACACAAAACAACAACAATTGTATAAATGTGTGTGGATGTGTATGAAATACGAGAAATTAAAATGAGAATGGACATGTGGAGTAATGTCGAATAACAAAATGAGAACATTGCTTTAAAAGTAGAAAAATATGCAACGACAAGTAAAAGTACACACACAAGTACGTAAGTACTCGTATATATACAAATATTTACATAGAAATAAAACAAAACCTAGAACCGAGTGCATATGGCCCACCAAATACTATTTTATGGAGTCATAGGAAATCATACTAACTTGATTGGTAATTTCTAGGAATATATTTTATACTTTTACAATAAAATTATCTTCGGAATCAATATGTATGTATGTACATATAAGAGATAGTCTGTCCGTTAAATTTTTGTTGGACACCTTGATAAACGGGTAGATGGATGATGATGAAGAATTTTTTTTTTTTTAAATACTCTCTCTGATCTAGCTATACTCCCGTAGGATGGCCGCCATATAAAACAAAGTAGTATAACATAGACTTACATGCCGATTTCAAAAATTTTTAGTACCAAACTACATTTTGTCTGTTGGAAAATAGTCGCTGTAGTAGATTTCGTCCAATCTAGTCCTTATGCATGAAATTCGGTTGGAATTGCACATAGTTGCTGAGAGATGAGACTTTTCAACATAACCTTTGTATGAAGGGCGAGCGTGGTATTATAGAGTAAATGTAGAAGTATATGTAA
This sequence comes from Bactrocera oleae, assembly GCF_042242935.1. Lineage (NCBI taxonomy): Eukaryota > Metazoa > Arthropoda > Insecta > Diptera > Tephritidae > Bactrocera > Bactrocera oleae. Next base: position 42,627,990 of record NC_091538.1, read on the forward strand.
ATTGCGTAGCTAAAATGGCTTGTAGTATAACAGGGAAACCAAAAAGTTGTTGCTAAAGGGTCGTAACTTCATTTTAGGTAAAATTAATTTCACTTGGGTCTTGACTTTTTTAATGTTCTAAAATGAGTCAATTCCAGTAAAGGATATTCGACATTTTAAAATACCATTTTAATTTCAGTTCTAGCTTTTTGTTAGCACTGAAGAGTAAGAATTTAATTTTTTTCCGTCAAAAGTCAACATATGTTTTAAAATTTAATGCTGTCACCATTATTTGCCTAACAGAACGGAAAAAGAAACACAAAAAATTAATTTCTAGGTTATTAAAAAAATTTGAATATTCAGTTTAGATTTTTTCATTTCTAATTCGAATACAAACGAAATTGTACTTGTTTATGTGTTATTATTTGCAAATGCTTTCGAATTGCACACAGCTGGACATTCTCACAAATCCTCTCATAAATAAGAAGATTAGTGCCGTTATGAAAGTAAGAATATTATATTTTTCTCGACATAAATTAAACGTTTCCCATGTATCCAAAAATTGTTTAGAAAAAATTTAACAAAAAGTTAATGAAGCATTATTCATAGTTTTGGTCAGAAATTGTTTAAAATGTCTGCTAACATTAAACTTTATTTCGTACCTAATTACAGATAAGTGTAAGCTCTATATTTCAGTATATACATGTATATATATACATGTATATATATATGTATAAACATTTCTGTAAGTAAGTAAGTAATGCAGGTGATTACGCGTGTTTGCATAACTTTGTTATGAAAACTGTTGGTAGTCGTTAGAAATAGTCTACCGACTTTTAGTAGCATATTAGTGTGTGCCTTAGATGAGATGAGTGCTTAATTTCTTAAAAATAGCTTGAGTTTAAATTTTTCAAATCAGCTCGAAATCAATCACACCTTTAGAAATCAATATTATGTACTAGCAGGCCGTCCCGTCTTCAAACGGGTATTAAACAAAAGTTTCAGGATATAATGAACTCATACACTCTCTTTTTTGTGCCTAGGATTACTAAAAAAGTGTAAATTATAAAAAAATCGGATAGTAGGTTTTATATTTTTTTCCTATTTCTTTTCATTTATGTATTTTTTTTATTATTAACTTCTATTCTTTTTTTTAAATATTTGATTATATTCTACTAAGTCGTAGTACATTATTTTGCCTGTAATCAATAGTATTTGAAGACATTTTTTAGGTCCTTGTTTTTGCATTATTGGCGTTTAAGTAAGGATCCCTAACTTTTTTGAAAATGTAATATACGAAAATATATAACGGTGAAAGAAATTTTAAATTCCGTCGAGTAGTTTTGAAACCTATTCAATTCAAACAAACAGAAAATAATTTTTCCTCCTTAGAATATTAGTATTAATATTAGGCTGGCTCAAAAGAAAAATTACCTTTTTTGTCTAATATTTTTAAATCAATTTATAATATTTATGTATAGTTGTAAAGGAAAACAACATATTGGAATTCAAAACAGCGTCCTATCGAAAGTAGGCGTAAGTTTGGTCTGATTTTTCTCATTTCTAAAAGGTTATAAGAGGGCATGAAAAGAACGATATATTTTCATCCAAATTTTAAAAAATTGGTTCATTGTTTTGATTTTTTTGCAATTACAGTGAAAAGTAGGCGCTATGATGAATAAATTTTTAAGCTAATTGATATGGACGACTAGCATGTTGGCCCTGCGTACTCTGCTTTATGTTCCTGAATTAATTTCGATGAATTTGTTCACCAGCTCTAAAATAATGTAAATTAGAAGTTCCAGCTCACATTCTTATTTACTTTATATCAGAAAGACTTTTGAAGGTCTTATATTGCCTACCACTGGATAAGCGGTTTATAAAATAATTTTTTTTTCAGTGTATAAGTTAAACCATATTAATCCTTTCATCTAATATTAAATTCTTATATATAGTATATGAAGTAAATATATAAAAAAAATCAATTACATATTTTACGAAATTCACTTAACTATTTAGAGTAAAGAGGACCGTAACCGGTGTTATTGATATGTGAGATTTACTAACAACTTAATCGTCTATATCCGAAATCCTCTAAATGCAAACACATTCCGTGAATTTTGAGTTGTGCAACATCAACTAATCAGCAGCAAAATGTTGGTAAAATTGTTGAAAATTTCCAAATCCGCAAAGAGACCTTCAAAGTTTTCTAGCAGCTGCGACGAGACAGGCGTGTAGCATTAGAGATATTTTCGTTGCTGTTGTTGCGGTTGAAGCGCGTGCCAAATAGTTATAGCCGCAACTTTGAGTTTGGTTTGCTCGAAGCAACTAGAGCTTAAGATATTACTTGTACGCCACCGCAAATGTTGCAAACTTGTTCTTAAGTTCATGTGTGCCTAAGAGGGGCGGTGGGAAGTAAGGTAATGCGCTAGTGAGTTTTGACTGATTGTTTTGGAGAATTTGTTGCAGACATGTGCGGATTTCTAACAAAAATCACAAATTCACGCTTGTAGCAATATTTAGGTGGTTGAAAATAGATGTATACATGGTATAAGTGTATTTGTATGTCGAATAGCTGATTGAAATGCAAATTATTTAGTTTAAAAAAATTAAAGAAGTCCGTAAAGCGATTCAAAAATGGTTATTCTAATGAGCAGCCCTTGCAACCAATGATGAAAAAATTAGCCTATTAATTTTACGCAGTTTCGTAAGGACTATTATAGAACCATTACATAACTGCCAAGTTCGAACGCAGCCGATCACAATATTTGTATTGTATATTGTAGTTTTGTTCACCTCAATGATCAGGATGACGAGACGAGTTGAAATTGGATGTATGTTTGTCTGTGCAAGCTGTAATTTAAGTCAAAATTGAGATATTGTAATGAAACTTGGTACACGTGTTCCTTGGCAAAAAAGTGAGGACAACGAAACACACCTGTGGTTTGAAATATTTGTAAAAGTGGGCGTGGCTCCGTTCCTAATAGGTTTAATGTATATATCTCCCAAACTTTTCAAGCTACATATATCACCCAAATTACAAAAAGACATATCATTTCGACACCTCCTGCGAATGGTGACAGACTATAACTGAGCTCAAAAGTAAGATACAAGACTGTCATCTTCAGTTTAAAATTTGTTTGAAAAAGTAGGCAAACCACATGAATACATTTAATATTGTGCAGCCACTAGATTATTTTATTTGAAAGGATTAAAAAGTTTAGAAAGCTTGTGCCGCATACGTTTACAATTCAACAAGAATTGGATCGAAAACAAATTTCTCAGCATAATTTGGAGCGTTATAAGCAATATTAAACCGATTTCTTGCGAATTTTTATAACTATGGATGGACTTGGAACTACCATCATTATCTTAAATTGAAATAAGAACTTTTACAATGGACTGAAACTGGTTGTTCTGGTCCAAAGCAGGTGAAGTCACAACGATCAGCAAAGAAGGTTATAAGATCAGTTTTTGGGATGCAAAAGGAATTTTGTTTATTGATTAACTGCAAAAAGGTAAAACAATAAACTCTGAATATTATGCAGCTTTTTGGATCAGATAGATGAAAAATTCGTTAGAAATTACCTGGGTTTCAGCTAAAAAAAATCGTTTTTCATCAAGACAATGCACCTGCTTACAAAACTGTTTTAACAATCACAAAATTCAACGAATTAAAGTAAAAATTACTTAAGCATTCACCGTATTTGGCAGATTTGACTTCCAGCGACTACTACCTCCCCAGAACCCTGAAACAATTACTTCGTGGAAAGCGATTTTCGTAGATTGACGAATCTATTGCAGCCGTAGACGGGTATTTTGCTGAGCTTTCGGGAAGTCATAACAGGGATGGCATCAAATTATTGGACGATCATTGGAATAAGTGTATTGAAGTTAAGGCAGATTTTATTGAATAAAAAAATATATTTCGTACCAAAAACAGTAGTTTCTCATTTCGAGCGCAGAAACTTTTCAACCAACCTGTACATACCTCTTATATCGCCTGATATACATATACGATACAAGCTCAACCGTAGAGACAGATATCCTCATATTCGATATGTACCTATTCCTAGTAGATACAGCTTTCGGTCAATCAGATCAGAGTAGTCACAAATTGCACAGCAAAATAAACTGTTCCGATTAAAAATTTTACTAGAAAGGGAAATAGTTGTGGATTGATTTCGGTAAATTTGAAGAAAATGTGTATGAAAGTCGCTAGCTAATTTCTGTTTAAATTTTTGCTTAATCAGATATAACAGATTTCCTTTTAAAATAGGCGGTACCATGCCCATCCTCAAAGTAGTAAAAGTATTTGTATTTTTTTCTGGTAGTTATATGGTTAGTAGGCATGAATTTTGACCGATTTCGTGCAGATAAACATCCGGTTCATTGGCAGACAATCATCAGTAAATCAATTCCAATCGTCTTCCTGATGAACTTGTTATATCTATATTTTAAATGTATATTTCTTTATTAGATTACTAATGGTGTTCCATATATTTATTAGATGGACAAAACCATTATCTGATACCTATACTATCCGGGTATGAATTGGATTTCAGGTCTTCTAGACAAAAAATTTCATTCAAACCAGAACAACCTCAGTAAAAGTAAAAAAAATTTTACGTCGATTGCACCTAAGCTATGTATAATACCCTTCACATGTGCATATCTTATAGCATAGAAGGGTATAAAAATTTATTTATGGTACTTTGATTTTGATCGTTCAGCTTCTTGAAGAAAAAATTACGTGTACAAAAATTTAGAATGATATCGCGAAAACTGAGGGACAAGTTATATATACTTTAAAGGGTCTCCAACGTTTCCTTCTGGGTGTTGCAAACATCTTGACAAACTTAATATACCATATTCAGGGATTGAGTTCAAGTTCCTGATTTCCCTGATCCAAAAAGTAGAAAAGTGTTAGGTGCGCTTGGATATCGTCAGCTAAACTCTTCCTCAGCTGAGAAATTATTCACTTTTTAATAAAGCGAAGCAACTGTTTAGTAAGACTATGTTCACACGAGGACTCTTTTTGTCGCCCATAGGCAAAGGAGACGACAAGGAAAGAATTATTTCTTGTTCGTAACAGTTCGCTGCTACGCAATTCGGCATTTCTTTTCTTTTCGAAATTCTTTTCATGGTTGCGATAACGCTCGGTTTCAAATGAATATTTATATCATGTTCGGAAATTTGAATGTGATGTGGCAGAACATGCAGAAAATTGTCCGACTCAAGTTGTCGTTCATGTGACCGCATTGAGTGACACCAAAATAGAATTTGCCGATAGTGAGCAACAAAAATAGTCCTCGTTTGAACAAAGCTCAAGTGGTTAAAAAATACATTGCTGCAAAAACAACGCTTTCTTAAAACAGTTCACGATAGTGGCGCCCTTACCACCAAGATATACATACCTATGCGCAAGGCAATGTTTACTTTGTTTTTAGTTTTTTCGATGAAACAAACTGATTTGGGTTTTAAATAATTGCTATCAGTGTTTTTATTAGGTTAGTTGATATTTTTGTACTTTTGAAAAGAACGAGTCTCGCTATGTGGCTATATATGTATGTATATCTATACGAGTGGGTACTTGTATATATGTCTTCGTCGTGCAAACTTTTTCGCAAGTTTTAGTTTTATGGAGTGATAAAGAAAAAACTGTGACATAAAATTTTATTATGTGTTCTTCCGCAAAGATATTCGCTTGTGCTATAATATTTTCATTCTTACAAGACCTTATACATATATATATAAATATGTGTATATATATATATACTCTATACCATATGTATTTATATGTATGCGCACGAGTATGTTTCCGGCTGATGTCAAAATAAACAAACTCCAACTGCAAACCCCAAATCAGTTGAAAACTAACCAAACCCACGCAGACGTCTCAATCCAACTGAGCTTAATTTTAACCAAAAATAGCTATATATTACTGTTGGTCTATATACAATATAAATATATATTTGGCATTGTATACATGTACAAACATGTAGTCTAAGGCGCAGCAGTTCTGCGAGAAAGTTTCCTCAGTTTTAAAAAGTTTTGAATTATGCGTGAAAGTGGCGAGTGTGTGAAACAAAATGGCGTATGCAATCCGTTTTTTGATCACACATACATTTATCTAGAATGTATGCGTATATTTATATAGTAGGGTTAGCCTTATTTTACGAAAGCAAAGCTCTGAGGTTGTGTATTTATTTATGTTACTTTACATTATCCGAATGGTCATTTACTTGAAAAAAATATATTCTAGTTATTTCTCAGAGTCCGCCTAAAGTGTTATAAAATACATTTTGTGTATCTGAGGGAAGTTTTTATATCTAGTCTGGCGACTTGAACAATGTTAAAACATAAAATTATATTTCAGACAGTTCTTTCTTGTTTAATATATACCAGTACCACAAATTATTGTGCCAATCCTTAGTCTGAAATAGTTACGTACGACTTCAAAATTTGTTGCCAAATTATTTAAATGCGATGAAATCTGACTTTTAAAAGTCATCTTTGAACAAACAATTCAGATTTTCGTCAGTATTTTTTAGGAATCTCCTAAGATGAATTTCGCCGACTTCTAATAATTTTTAATGCTCTAAGGAGACTCTGGATCTAAGTATCTATCAGCTATATATATATGATGTGATGAAACATTTTATCTTTTGACTCAGTAAGTCCAATTCGCTGTTAGCCCATACAAACCATTTATTGAAACAATGGGATAAGAATTTCAATTGCAAAATCACAACCTTAGACGAATTCCATAAGTTGATGCGTCACCCTATTGTGTGTGCACACACATTTTTTGAATCTTTCCAGTTTCCTAGAGAGTAAAAGAAGAATTTGACAGTTTCATCGCCAAAAATAGTTGGCTGAGTTTCACTTAGGTCAATGGGGAAATTATGCAGACTTAAGTGACAATAACTCACACGAAAGTCTGATATAAACAAAAAACCGCAAATATTAACACCAACAGTTGTTATAAAGATTTGTGTGGAATGGTATTCCGTTCACCGAAATCCAATGTGAAAATGTTGCAAAGTTATTATAAAGTTGACTGAGGACGGTCCCACCATGCGGAAAGTGGAGTCCTCTCTTCGATCCTCATTTACAACGATGCGCTCGTACTCGTATTGAGAGACAATGCTATATCTTATATATACAATATTTTACTGGATTCTTATTATTTACTAGCTAAAGAATTAAATCTGTTTTTTTCTAAAATTACTTGAATCAAATGTCTAATAACTTTTTTTGACAGACCTTAGATCCTTACGAAATCGTTTTTATCTGCAAAAAAAATCTAATTATCGACAAAATTTATGTTCATATCTGGAATATACCTTATCTTGTTTTCGTGCATTATTAAGTTTCTACTCAGAACTCTAATTAGATATTACATTTCAATAAGCACTAGATGAAGGAAAGAGAATTAATTTAACGTTAGAAGCGTTCATATGGCACATCTATTCTTGGACAATATTCGGGGCTCTAATAAAGATTGTGCTGTAACAAAGGTTGCAATTTACAGTTAAGTACTAAACTGCTTTAAGGAAAACGGGATATCGAAAAAGGCGCTCGATTAAGGAAACCCTAGTACACAAATGATCGTTGACATTTTGATAAAAAATTGTAGGTATTTGAGGCAGGTTTGAAGAAAAGAACTGCATGTTAATGTCTTTAGCTTAACTTTAAAAATTTGTAGGCGTTCACATGAAGCTAAAAAAATTAGCCATGTAAAAAATAACACTTTGTCTCCGGAACGAAAAAACTAGCATTTATTTTTATACTATTTCTTTAGTTTCTAGTTTTTTACTCCGATGTGTGCTAATGAAAACTTTTTAATACGTAAATTAACTGCGCATGTCGCTTACACCTCCCGTGCGAAGTGTTTTCACGGAATTCCGAAACTTTTGTAACTGCGCTCATTGGCATATTATTTCAACAAAGCAATTGTTATACCCTTCACAGTTTCTAAACCTACTTATTTCTTGCTTAAAATTTATAAAAAGTAGAAATCTACTTAATAGATATTTTTTTGGCTTAATCTAGTAAATGATGCTTTGTCTGTATGTATTGGTGAAAATTTGGCAAAAAACTAATTCGGATGCCGACAAAATCATAAAAAATCCGCATGGAAATTCAGCACAACATAAGCACGAGTTTTAAGGCGCTCTGAACGGTATTTATGGTTTGTGGGTGAGCTTTAGAAATTTGCTTTCATCTACTTGGATCGGCCACTGATTTATAATTTTATTTTTTGTTACTTAGCAGCGCCCATTTACATTTGCGTTAATGTGTGTTGCACATAAATCATTGCCACACCAGCGCCCCTAAAGCAGCAAGTACACACATGCGGACACAAAATGACACGGCACACATCTACTTTATGATATAGCCGCATATACAATACCCACATTTTCCAACTTACAGCTGCACAGCTCCATCGCCAGGGAGGGCAGAAGCTGCAGCAGCAGTGGCAGTGGCAACGTCTAACACAAACCGCACTCTGGATTATTTCTTGGTAGCGGTTGAGGATGTTCGCTATGTGTGGTAATTAATTCAATTTATGCCTTCCTCTTCCACGTACACACAGACACAAACATTTGTACAATACACACCCCCACACATGTTTTGCAAAAAGGGATATGTTAACATGCAAATGGGAGGATGTGTGCGGCATATCCGTGCATACATTATCATTCTTACTATGGGCTTATAATTTTCAACAACTTAATATAAGTTTATATCTGCTAGTGTTTACATACATATATACTTATATAAATATATGAAAAAAAAAAAATAAAACATGAATTATAATCGGAGAAATAATAGAAGATAATGCGTGAAGACTAACATATTTGTTGTAGGAGGAATCAACTTGGTTATAGATTAATTAGTTAACCTCTTGGTTCCAAACTGAGTAATAAAAGGAACTCGTCTTTAGCGGAAGAGACTTGGCACTTTGTACCATATAATAGTCATTTACTTTAATTTTAGTAGCGTTATGTTAAACACTGTTTCTTATTCTTATATGGTATGCTTTATGGGCATTTGGTGAACACCAGTTGGGAAATTAGCCGTCACTTTTACGCTTTTTAATTTCTCTTCCTTTTTTATACCCTGATAACATATTGAACAGTAGGTATAAAGAAATACAATTTTTAAAGTGTAGTATCGGCGCCGCCTATCATGCGATTAACATACAAGTATGTACTATGGATGTAGCGAACGTCTTCATCTTCCTTGGCAATGTTAAATGATAAAGGGAGAACAACCTTGACCGCTACGTATAGCTAGTATAACTATACATATCTCATAAACCCCTATAGATATTTCCTGCTATCCTAAATATCGCAGGTTGAGAAAATTTTTGTTTTTGGCGCTTGGGTTTTATTTAATATATTCTAGTTTTATATAAATAAATGTATATATGAAAGCACGATTACAAATCGAAAATATTTGCATTTTAAGCAAATAGAGCGACTTGAACATTTTTGAATTTCTTCGTATACGTTTCGAATTCGTTGTTTACTTTGAACCAAAAATACCACGTCTCATCAACTCTGGTGACTTTGATGATTTAAACAGAGACTTAAATAAAGCAGAGTTATTGGTATCGCGATTAAAACAATGGAATTTTCTGAATTCTGAAGCTCGAATATCTCATCGAAGAAAACGTCATGAAAAAGTTTCTTGTTTCATAAGTAAGGTAGATGAACTCTGTTTTTGTCATGACGTGAAAGGTTTATTATAAGAAATTGGTATTCTTTGTCTTTCAACCAATTGGCGCTTTTAACACAAAAAAAACCTAAAGGCTGTTTTACTACAAAAACACATTTCGTGTATCTTAAAGAAAATTACGACAGTATTAAAATGCAATTAACGGCAATTAAATATATGGAGTACAAGTGAGAAGTTATTGGAGACTTCAGATGGTGTGCTTTTTGACTGGAATGGATTATTATCTTTGCCTGTAAGATAGAAGGAATGAAGCTGCTCACTACCGCCAAAAAACTCTGACTCGTGCATACCGATTACGAAGTGGGTAAATGCAATACAAGTTGTATTAAATGGGAACCAATCGTCGATAAAATTATGTATATTAGTGCTGCCATTGCATATTCAAATGAGTCTTATTAAAAAAATTGTAAACGCTCTTAATCATGAGTCCCAAGCTTTCAAATATTTGAAGAATTTTTTTCCAAATCTTTCAGTGGCGAAAGTAAAAGCTAGAATTATTGTATAATAGAAATGTCTCAAATAAAAAAATTATAAATTGTGATATTTTCATTAAAATTACCTAGCAATGAGGAGAAAAAAAAAACAGTTTTAAGGCTAAAGTGGCTTCCTTAGAGAAACTAATGCTGACGAGGTGATGAAAAGATGCACATGTTATATTTTTAGATTTTAGATAAATTTATAATATAAGCTTATTCGGAAGAGCAAGGAGAACGCTTCCGTCAAGATAAAAAAGAATTTGAGAGACGTTACGAAGGCCAATATACTGAAAGCATGATGGGGGCTACTCTTGGGGGATAATAAGAAAAACTTCTACGGAATATGACACGAAAAGTAAGTGTGATCATTTTTAAACATTTGGAGCCTATTTTAAAATGTCTATTGTAAGAATGAATCTGAAAAGGATAGTCGGTACCTTTTAATAAACTATTTTTACAATATGTACAATTTTTGTATATTTTTATTTGTGTTTAAGTTTTCAATTTTTTATACCTAAGAGCAAATTCAGAACTATTATTTTATTCTTATTTTGTGGTACAAAAGCAGAAAAAATAAGGTGTGTATAACCCGTGCGCAAAAGTTCTGTAGACTGGTGTAACTCGTAGGCTGTTGATTAGTGGAAAAGCTAACTTGGCAGTTATGTTATGTCATTTCGTTTTAGATTTTAAAAACGCCCTGTTATTGTAGTTTGTACAACATGTTCCGAAAGATTTTACCATTTTCGGCCACTGACCCTGCTCTTTAAAAAACTGAATTGCTGTTAAAAATGTTTAGCGAATATTAGAAACCCCAAACTTTTGCTTTTAACAATTTTTGTTGACTTTTCATTATATTGGGACTGTACATTTGCCATGGAAGATACATACAAGGTGTGTTCAAAAATAATGGGAATTTTAAAATTAAAATTTCGTGAGTTCGGAGAGTCCAATTGTCGATTTTAATTATTAATTGCTTACGTTGTCCCTAAAGTTAAATGTGTTTTTATGTACTGGCGATTTTCAAAGATTTTGTACCTAAGTTTTTGGCCAAAAACAATACTGTAATGATGCCCCAGCCTATATGTTCACCAGACATGGCTCCGTGTGAGTTTTCCCTATTTCCAAAAATAAAGCGAACACTAAAGTGCCGTCATTTTACGAGATAGCTAAAAATTGCTGAAAGAGCTAAGGGCTATCCGAAAAATCGAATTTGAAAAATGTTTCGGCGATTGGAAAAGTGCTGGCATAAGTGCATAACATCAAATGCGGACTATTTTGAAGGCGACAACGTTAATGTGGAAGGATAAATAAATATTTATTATTTTTGAACACACCTCGTATAATCATATGTACCATATATAACTGTCATTAAAACTTTCTGACATTTCCGACTTAATTGAGGCTATCAACAGTGGCACGAAGAACAATAATTGGATATGTATCAATATATATATTTATACAATACATGTAACAAACATGAATATGTATGTGTGTAGAAAGAGAACAACTATAAACACAATACCCGTCAACACGTCGAACGTCAAAAGTTGAGCGCACAAGTCATTATTGTTGACGTTGACTACCGTTTGCAGCTGACAATGATGACCGTGAGTAGCATATACCATATTACAAGTATATACTTACGTTATATATATATATATATATTACACATATTAAAATATGAGTATGTATTGACAAATGAATTTCACTTTGTTATCACGCTCCACTTGTACTTTTAACCGAATGAAAATACGTGTTGCTGCTACTTAATTATGACGTTGCAGCACAACTACAGTACAACCATTCACAGTCGACGGGTGCAATGCAATGTAAGTGACTCGGAAGGTTCGCGAAGGCGATGGGTGATGAGAAATGATAAGCAAACAAGAAATAAGAAAGCGGCTTTCTTACTTTGCTTGAAGTAAATTCATTGTTACATTGAAACTTCATTGTGATAATCTATCAATAAGTTAATTTCCTTATTTTAAGCTTTTTACGTGGCCATATTGATTATTTTCAATTGCCACAAGCGAAGTTGTTGGCTTGATTTACTGACCGCGATTGCATGCAAACAACAGTTTGCAGATTGGTGTGGACGGTTGGCGCAAAGCTGCTGAATTTCATTGCAAAAAACTGAACCACAATAACAAAAAGAGTAAAAGTCAAAATAACGAGCAGTCATAAAAAGAACAACAGCAGAAAGTAGTAAATTTAAGCCAACAATACATGTGTGTGTCACCAGCAAAATGACGTAAAGAAATTTAATTATTTTTAAAAGTAACGACAAATGTCAGCATAAGGTAAAAATAAAAATAATTCATGGATATTAAAGTTCCAACCCAGCTTACATAATGAAAGGCGAGTCATAATTGTAGCTTCTTACCATTGGCTCTTGGAAGCAAAAAAAATTAATTCGAACTCGAATACACCAAATGGCCCCAATCAACTTCTTAGTTACAAACTATTTTATAACCTGCTAATGAGCCGACTATTTTCCGAAAAACCGACTGATAGTATTAGTAGTTGACTTCCTCTCCGTTATCATAAAAATATACCAGTCTCACATGGGTTAAACAATATACAAACAAAAATTTAGGTGGATCAGAAAGCAAAACGATTGATTAAAATCATTATAAAGGGTAATCCATTTCTAGGTCGCCTATGTTTTAAAGAAAAAAACACAGGAAATTCAAATTTTATGGGGAATATTTTATATTAATCGAAAAAACATTCTTTGGCATTTATTTTATGCAGATTATCTGTTTCAAATATTTCTCGCGGCTACGTCTCAGATGGTTTCTAGCCTGAATCAAAGCGGGATTGTTCGCATGGACTGCGAAGAAGCTTTAAAAACAACCCACGAATTTATTTTAGAAGCAGAATTGAATCATGCTCAATAATTTAGTTGAGAAAACTGTAATAGAAACCTACTTATTTATCTTTGCGGATACAAATAAATATCTGAATAGAAAGATAGATGGGTGGGACTTTTAATAAGAAAGGAGAGAACTAGGAAGCTGTTACTTTACAAAAAACGGTATTCGACAGCAATGTATTATACTCTGAACAAGCTATATGATGTTTACCGCGTCAGAGAATATTTAAAGTATTATATGTATATAGATATTCAGATGGACGAGCTGAGTCGATTCAGCCATCCATCTGTCTGTCTGTTTCTAACCACTCAGCTTTGGAGATAAAGTCTGAAATTTTGTACACGTTTTTTTTTCCCCAAGAAGCTGCTCTTTTGTCGGAAACGCCCATATCCGACCTCCATTGCATATAGCTGCCATCAAACTGACCGATCAAAATCAAGTTCTTGTATGAAAAACTTTTCTTTGACAAGATGTGTACACGAAATTTTATATCGGAGAAATATATGGCGAAAGAAAAATGCTTTCTAATGGATCAGAATGCTTGAAATATAATATAATGTTCCAATAGGGTAATATGCCCAAGCGACGTAAATGAAATTGTAGAGAAACTCCTTTATTTACAATACAAAATTTAAAATATAAAAGTTTTAAAATGATTTGTGCCAGATATGAATTTACTCAGAAAGCTGTAACAGTACTCAACTGCACTCGTATCTTTCCACTCCTCTCATAAGCAATGTTAACTGTATATGCGACCCTACGATATATACGTATATAAATGTATATTACATTTTCTTCTGTATATATATAATATATAGGTATAAATAGAACCGCCATACGGTCTGTCATCAGGACTACTACGAAAGCTATCAGCAATGTACCGGCGCGTCGCTGTGTTCCAGTTAATGGCGCCCATTTATCAACGCAACTGGGCGAATAAATGAATAAGCGTGTGCGTGAGCGCGCATAACGACGCCATCTGATGGCAGTGTTGTTGCAGCATTTAGTATACGCACACATACATACATACATAGTTTTGCTCGCATAATTATGGCCTTAAAAATGGTAGTCATTAATTTTATAACTCAGCACTAAGAGCATAGAAGCACATACATATATATAAAGAAGTATATAGTAGCATGGCTTGTGAGCGAATGTATGGCTTTATATTGTATGGCGATATAAGAGCCGTTTAACTGCATTCATTTGTGCATTTTAGACGTTCTTTGCAGCTCTCTACACCTCAGTGAACCCAGCGATATTTGTGACTTCTTTGAACTACTTCATTACCTTTATGTTTAGAGTTCATAATTTTAATGGATTTTGATGTATTAGGTGCTTTAGTTTATAAAAGTTGTTGGTTGAAATATGCATATACATAACAATGAAGACTTCTCAATCAAATATAGTAAAATCTTAAAAATTTTCTGTCTGAGTTTTGCTTCCTCAATGAAAGGTACAAGCGTGGCCATGGTCTAAGAATATAAAACAACAGTGAAAGCATTTCCTAAAGCTCGTCAAGCTTGAGTTAAAGTTTGTATACCAAAAGTAGTGCGCGTGCGTTATTAATTCCTCTCCTGGAGAGCAATTGGTATTATCAAGTCAAACATGCATATATATTTGAATAAACTGGTGATATATAAAAGTTGGATCATTAATAGGAGCATATGTGGCCCGAAAATTTTAAATAGTGGACGTAGAGCAACTGAGGATGATTGCTTTCGGCACTTCCTCAAATGATGTAAGAATGAGTGAAATCAGATTGTAACTTCGCCCACTTCGCATAAAACGGTTATGATGAAAATTACTATATGCGCGATAACATTTTAAGCAAATACGCCAGAAGCGTTAAGTTTCACATCTTATATGTCATGAAAGTGCTTCATTGGAGCCCGTGACCTAACAATTATACAACGGTCGTGGCACCACCCACTCATATCCCATATCTCAGGAACAGCAGACCAATTTCAAATAAATTCTATTCAAAACATTCTACTGACATTTCTATTTTACGGTGTAAAAATGAGCGAAATCGGGCAAAAGTTTCCCCTAATTTCCATATAAATCAATTATAAATCCCATTTAATTCTATCACTTTCCAACGGTTGACTGTATACTTTATATATTGGTCAATATGTGAAGGTATTTTTTATTAATGATATTTTTTTATTAATGATATGTCATAATGCAAAAAATGGATAAAAGCGATCTTCACTTGAGTAGATCATATCTAGCGATCAGTTTGATTTGACTTTTGATGACACTGCATTAACTCGGTGCGAAACGCAGTAATTAGATATAATTAGCGTTGAGTAATCAGTTTCTGAGCAACTAAAGAAAGGCAATTAGATTCTAGTCTGTTATGAATTAAAGCTAATGTTTTTCTTTAGAAATTGAAAAAGTGTTTCTTTAATGAGTTATGTAAGTTCTGGTCACGATCATCTCTGGCTGGTTTCATTACTTTCACCTAAGGTATAGAATTAATCTTTGAAACTAATTCTGGACGTTTGTAAAAAGAAATATGCTATCTACTGAAAATTCACCCACTTTATCCATACCAAAACTGTTGAAGCCTTCAATGAAATTTAAATCTAATCCAATGCGTAGGACTTATATTTCTGTATTTCACGACTTCACTTTAATTTAAAATCTATTTTCCACCGACTTATACATTGCGCTGACTATTGACATGAGCCGGTCGCCTGGACACTCAGCTCGGCCAATGGCCGGTGTTTGATTATTGACTGCTTCGTCCCTGCCTACCGCCGACCTGTCTCAACGCTCGCCCTTACAACTGGAATTGCCGACTATCAACCATTAGCGACTGCCAACTGTCAGCAACTTCATCAGTCATCAAACAAAGTAGCAACTGTTACAACACCGTCAACATGACAGGCAACAATGGTTGCGAAACAAAAACAACAACACCCACACCAACAGCAATAACTATCAGAAGTCTCATAACAACTATAAAATAGCAATACATGACGCAACAATAACAAAAGCGGTGAGTGAGAAAGATGCGAAGGAAAAAAGTGCAGTTACACTCGCAGCAGAACTGGCATGTCGGTGTAGTAGGGAACGCAGTTGCAATTTGTACTCGTGCGCGTATCAGTCTAATTACAAAAGTTTTTTAATAATCAAGAAAAAAGCCATAATTTTTCATCATTACGCCTTGGATGCGCAAAACGATAGCATGCAACGAACTCTCTGTGGGTGCGGTGCGGTGGCAAGAGGGGCACAACAATCAGCTAATAGTAACAGCCAACAGACGGTCCAACTCCACGGAGCAGATAGTCTATTGCGTCGGCAGAGACAACAATTGTTGCAACAGTTGGAGTTATAGTATTGTAAAAAATAGAGCAATTTGTTGCAAGCCAGAGCAGTGAGCAAGCAGGCAGCACCACAACCGCTGCTGAGGGCATCGTGAATTGCGTTTTGTCGGCAATAATACAACTGATTGTGGTTGTAATTTGGCGACAATGTGTGCACATTGCGGCTTTATGCGTTCCATATTGATAATTGTTCGCCAGATAGCAAGGAGAATGGGCAATATTTTAAAGCTTAATTTTGAGATTTTTCAACATTCCGCTTACCAACATAACAGAAGTAAGTAAAAAATCGAAACGTTTTAAGGAAACATACTGCAATAATCAATTGGTTGTGATTATTCAATTAGACGATAAAGGTTATAGCGAACTTCTTACTTTCCAATACCATTTCTGTGGTGCAATTTTCTTTCGCTTCGAAAGAAATAGGAAAAAGTAAGTGCGAGTAATTTTTTCATAATCGTATTTTAGTAAGGCACAAAATTTATTTCTATAAATTTTTTTTAAATACCGTAGCTTTCCTTCATCAAATTAATAATCTCTCGAACCAATTCACGTCAATTGTTATGTGTGGAACATGTGATATCTTAAGATTTTAACAAGTAAGGAAGGACTAAGTTCAGGTGTAACCGAACATTTTAACTCTCGCACTTTGAAAAGATCAAA
Source organism: Bactrocera oleae (assembly GCF_042242935.1). NCBI lineage: Eukaryota > Metazoa > Arthropoda > Insecta > Diptera > Tephritidae > Bactrocera > Bactrocera oleae. Next base: position 42,645,066 of record NC_091538.1, read on the forward strand.
GCGGGAAATTCTTTCAGGTATTGGAAAAGTTTATATTAGAACATGGTGCGAATCAATTCAACCTAATTAGCTCAAATGAGTTATATGTACAAATTTGATATAAACTAAAGCAAAGATAACTTTAATGTATGTATATGAAAAAATCATCAACACAAGGATGGAAATTCTCAATTTTATCCTGAACGAATGAAAATCATTGTATGTAATACATGGGAGCGGGGGTAATTCCCCAATAACACACTTTTCAGCATTAAACTATAGTATATTCCATATTATACTTTCAATAAATTCTTAGCAAAATCTTATTTATTGACCTATATATACGGTTTAAAGTCAAGGGGAAGACATATGTTAAGCACTGGGGTCCACATATTTGGTGTCTGGATCCTTGAAAAGTTATACTCCGATTTCGACAATTTTTAGGTGTTAGATTAAGTAACTTGAGGACACTATTTGTGTAAAGTGTTACCCTAATAACTCTACTGATGTTTGATTTTTATACTGTAGAGTAAAAGAATCAGATGGAATTTAAAGGTTTGATATATGCGAAGTGTGAACAGAAATATTTACGAAAGCAGTCTAGTTTCTATGTTTTTGGCTTTTCCATCATTAATAAATTTGGTTTAAATTTTTTTTAGAAAGCAACGATATCAAAATCTACACAACTAACATTTCACCTTAGAGGTCGCTCAAGTATTACGTAACGCATTTTTTCGCTGTTTGTGAACTTACTGAGCTCTACAATAAGGTATAAGGCTGTTATTTAGTACAACGAATTACATTAGGAAAGGGGTATCTACGGTTGACAATTTTTTGAATAGTGGGCATGTCCCCGCCTCTAATAAGTTTAATGTACATATCTCCTAAGCCATTCAAACCATAATAACCAATTTCGCTCTGGTGAAATCCTTCTGACTCTGTAAAAATGAGTGAATTCGGATTATAACCCCGCCCACTCTCCATATAACGGTTTTGTTAAATACTACTAAACGTGCTATAAATCTATATGGACGTGGCATCACCCACATTTCAGTGACAAACCATATTTCGGGATCTACTCGATGTATTTCAACCAAATTTGCTAGGTAATATTTACAAAAGTGCGAAAATGGGCGATATCAGACATAAACCGCGCCTACTTCTTATATAACGAAATTTTAAATTCCATCTGATTATCCTATCTTCCAGGCTACAAATTAAGAACCAGTCAATGTTTCCGGATAAAACTTTGCACGAATAGTGCCTTAAAATTTGTCAGAATCGGACCATAATCATTCAAGTTCCTATTTCGAACTTTTTATCAAAAATATCGATCAATCTGTGAGATATATTATTGGGAGAAACTCTTTTTCTAATAATAGTATTTCCTGTATGTCAAAAATGGGTGTCAAAAATTCCGTTAGCCCCCATTTACCTAATAGAAAGATTTTCGAAACTTCCGACTGACTTTATACACAATATATCTTCAAATATGGAGTTATCTTTATAAAATTGAGATCTAGTGATTTCCTAATAACGGTGCATCCTTCTGCCAAAAATGGATAAAATCGGGTGAAAACTTGCCCACATAACTAACATCAGGATATTTAAACTTCCGATTGGCCTATATGTAAGATATCTTAGCAAAATTAACTGAAAGTTTAATAAAGGATATTAAATGGTTTAATACCGAAATTATATGAAATTGGTTCACGAATTACCCAAACCCCATTCTACATATAATGATTTTCGCTATTCTAACAAACAGTATGCCGAATATGTCGGTCAGTGTATGAGATTTATAAAATAACTTGAAAATATGTTCTCGAGTTTACCTGAGTAATGTCAAAAGTCCGTGCAATCAGCCCAGACTTTTCTGCTTACTTGTTTTTCATCTATTTTGCATTCATTTAATGCTAAACAGTCAGTCCATGGATTCTGAATCCAATTTTTGATGGAGTTAATTTGAGGTATGGTAGTTTTTTGCAAATCGCTTATAGATATATTTACTACATAATCTACTTCATTTTCTTTGGGCCACTCGACATTTTCGAAATCCGAAAACTTGCCATATTGCAATATGCACATCAATTCATTGGCTTAGCGCGCAGCCACATCGATTGGTTGGATTCAAAATTTCTGTTGGTTTTTAGAGTGAATTTTCTTCTAACGAAAATCGGCTGATATTTTTGATGCAACATACCGTCCGCATATTTTTCATACACGATCATTTAATCGAATCCGTTTCCTCAACGGAGCCATGCGACTTTCTACTCTGTTTGCTCAATTTATAAACCATCCAAATCTTAGTCTGCAAAGTGTTTTATGGCATCCCTTATTCACCGACAAAGATGTAGTTCTACCTAAATTTTGAAAAAACTTTCAAGTCAAGAAGTCTATCTAGATCTGGCGCATGAGTACTCGCTGTAGGTGACGAATGTTCACAACTTCTGACGGCGATATACATACCATATGTTGGCCCTGAATACGCGACAACGTTTGGTTGTCCATACCGCCATTTTTACATACACTAGCATAAAAGGATCTAAGCTTTTCTGTTGGCAGCTGTTAATCCCAATGGAATTCTTGCCTTAACATCTTTTGAGATAAAAAGAATCTGTTGAGAACCCATAATTGAAGCTAAACTCTCCAAATTTCTGATTGTGGCTGAATAGACGGCAGAACGACGTAATTTAACTGGAACTATATTAATTAGTCGCTTTCCTTCAAAAGAGTCCGGTCGCAAGGTTAACAACTGTAGGTAAGTGCCACTTCGATACAGATTAAATCCAATATTCTTCATGTAACTGTGATGAGGTACGGCCACTTCGAATCATAGTTCATCGTCGTCTATCATCTGCTGAACTCCTATGAAATGCAATTTCATTGATAACTTCCACCAGATCTAGTTGTTTATCGACTATAGTAGATTGAACCGAATTGTTACGAGGTTCAATGGATTTCAGTCCTGATAAATCTTCGGCAGCCACTTTCATTAGGTTTTCTTTCATTGATAAACGATATTTTTCTTGCCTGGACGCATTACTAATTTGTCCGTTCAGCTTCTTTATTTTATTCGAGCCACTTTTTTGTATATTTAATTTCTTTGGCAAAACTTTTTTCTGCCAATCCAGAATCTTGTATGATTTGCAACTGCTCTATCTTGTCTTTAAAGATTTCGATTTCTTTCTCTGTTTTCTCTTGAGCAGGTTTCTTGTGATTTGTAGCCGCTTTTTCTGTGCGCGTTTCTTTTCGATTCATCAATAGCTTTCTCCAATGATTCTGACTGTACATCTTTCTTTTGATCTTCACAGCTTTCGTTATTTCTTTGAATTTTTGATGAAGATTACAAAAAAAGGTGTTTTTTTATTATTATGACAAATCGAGATTTAAAGCTTACCATGTTAAAAAAGACGTAGAATGTGTGCACTTTTTGCTTTTTTGCCAAGGTCTCTAATTCTTTAACTCATACTTTAATAGAATTAATAAATTCTGTTGTACCCATTTTGAACATTTGTTTAGTAAGCGTCCCAAAATCATTTACTTCTTCTTGACATTGCTTTGATGTTTTGCTCAGATGATCTTTTTTATATACAGCAAACAATTGCTAATAGTAGTTTCTATTCCCTAGCATTTTTACGTAATATTAATAGTTTAACAAAGAATAACGGACAAAGTCTATTGCAAAATATGAATATCTCGCATCTAACGAGTAGAGTTACTTATCGCAATCAATTGCTTGTGATAGGCGCTGTATCATCCCCTAAGCCTCCTTACTTAATATTTGAACGACCCCTTTACTCAACTCTTATATGTTTAAGTTAAATTAAATTTAAATTTAATTTCTACTTTTCTAATCTCTAATCAAATCTAAAATCATAATTATGATGGTAAGTATGATGAGCGTGAGACTCAAATTGAGCAGAGCCCTTGAATAAGAAAAGTAATTACAGGACTAGAAGAGCGGGCCACACATCCACCTCCCATACTACGGTTCAAAATTTAATATAAAACATATTTACAAATAAAGTCAGCAAGTAGCCAGAATCCAAAATTTTGTCAAATTATCAAAAATATGGTATGCCCTCAGCAGCACAATTCCAAATATTTTAAGTCCCGTCTGCTGTTGGCTCGCCGTCTTGTTGACCTTTTCACTTTTTCGTTGCATATCTGCAGGCGACATTTTTATATCCACAAAAAGTCACGACGGACAGGTTGCAAATATCTCCGCAGCGCAACAAAATCCATACATCTGCATGGCTACAACAGCAAGAATACAAGAAAGGCAGCAACAAAGCGTTATAATTAACTTTCGTTTGGGTTAAGTAATGTTGCCGCCGGAAAGTGCAACAGCAATAACAACCACTCATGGCAGGCTTGGTGGCGACCAAAGTGGCAAGCAACGGAACGCCAGTGTTGCCACCGTTTTCCATTGTGGGCGAGATAGAGCAATTTAGAGAGTTGGTACTTGTGTGGCAAATTGTCGCTTGCGGCGCTGCTGCCGTCGAGCGCAATGTGGCCAAAACATTTGCAACCGGCACACAGATATAATCACACTCACAAACACACACTCAGTGAAATTACAATGGTTGCGACTACAAGTAGGCAGTGTTGCTTTTGTGTTGTAATTTAAGTGTGTCGGCTGGCAGGTGTGGTGCCACATATACAATCAATGCTGTATACAAACGACAACAACAACAACTGCTTAGGCAACAGCTGTAATGGGGCCACTGGATAACCAGATAAAGTGTGTGCTGTTGTTGCACCAACTGGTAAGGATGTAACAAAATGCTTTAGTGTACGTTTGTGCCACAACTGTTTCAAGTGTATTTAGCACCATCAGTTGCAAGGTGTAATTTTAGTGTTGTTGTCTCCATATTAGCCCGAGTCCACACTTTAATGTGCTATTGTTATATTTTTGATAGGTAGTTATACTCATTAGGCTGTGAATGAGTGTGAAAGCATTGATTGTTGCATCTACGGCCAGCTGCCTGCCTCGGGGTGAATGGTGTTGGACAATTTAGTATTTCTGCATTGGCAATGAGCCCATATTAGATTTTCTGAACAAATAAAAATATTATTTTATAATTAGAATACAAGGCAATATTTGATAGTCGATTTAAGACTTAGCTGCTCGAAAACAGTTTATAATTATTATGTCATAATGGATGTAGTAAATACTTATGTAATGACAGAAATGCTAAAAGTTGTATGAAAGGAAATAACGACCACTGTACAATTTTGATAAAGGCTCCTATAAAGCTTTTTCTTGTTATCTTTTGTGAAAACTTAATGTTTCGTTTTATTTAGTGAGTTATCGCGCTTTTAAGTAATTTTAAATATAACTGTTATAATAGGAATGGGCACGGTTTTTATCCGATCTCATCCATTTTCACACGTTCGGAGAAAGTACTTAGGGAACTTGGCTTGAAAATTTTGTGGATGTCGGGTTTTCCAATAGCCATGATATGATTTCTAAATGTCGTTTCGGCCATTTTTAATATGTCATAATCTGTAAATTTTTTTTCATTGTATTCAGTAATGTTTACAATTTCATCGTTTAAAGATATACGCAAGAACAACGTTTACAAATTATTCAATTTTATTATCAAAATAATTGTTCTCTACTTCCAACTTTTCGTGCGCTTTCACATTCTCCGATGAAGCTCTCTTTCATCTGAGTCGATTCTGGTGCGAAGAAGATGCACAAATTATTCATGAACAACCATTACATTCACCTAAATTGACAGTTTGGTGTGGTTTTTTGTCGGGTGAAATTATCGGTCCGTACTTCTGTTAAAATAAAGCTGGTGACACCGTTACTGTCAATGTAGAGCGGCATAGATGGATGATAACCAACTTTTAATGGTCGTAATTGGAAGATGTTGGTCTCGACAACATCTAGTTCCAACAAGACGGGGCTACGTGGCACACAGCGCGTGGAACAACCGAATTATTGCGAGAAAAGTTTGGAGATTAGATAATTTCAAAAATTGTGCCATTGAATGGCCTCCAAGAAGTTGTGACTTAACACTATTAGACTACTTTTTGTGGGGTTATTTGAAGTCATTGATCTTTAGCAATAAACCAGACTGTCTTCAAGCCTTAGAAGTCAATATTGAACGTGCTGTTCATGACATACGACTTGATTTAGTGGAAAAAGTACTCGAAAAATGGGAAAGTTCCTGCAAAAGAAGTCATGGAGGCCATTTAAATGATGTTATATTCAGAACATAATTGTCTTCATATTAAATTAAAAACATTTGAATTCTTAACAATTAGTGTGTGTTTTTTTTAAATTATAAAAGTCTTATTGGAAAACCTTATATATATAGCTACGTCCACTTTTAAATTTTAGCCCACAGATGCCTCTTACTACAGAGATTTCCTGCACCAAAATAAAGTTTTTAGTTTTGATTAGGTGCTTATTTATTGAATTTTATAGATGCTCGCTAAATAGCAGCTTCTGAGCCTTTGATGCCAAGGAACACGTGTACCAAATTTCATCAGCATACCTCAATTTTTACTCAAGTTATCGCTTTCACAGTCGGACGGACGCACAGACAGACTTTCACTCGGAATACAATTCGTCTCGTCTTTCTGATCATTTATATATGTACACGAGTATATAAACCTATATCTATATTGATTAGTTTTAGGTGTTATAAATAACCGTTAGGTGAGAACCACTATTATACTCTGTAGCAACAGTTTGCGAGAGTATAAAAATGAGGTAATTTTCATATGGGAGCAATGCCTTTTTAAGCCCGATAATAGATCAAATTTATAAAAGATATACAGATTAGCTAAGGTGGTACTGCTGAATTCGTCTGTATACCTATAGGACTATTAGTAAATTAAAAACAAAAAAAGGCGCACAGAAAAAATGTTGTTAATAAAATTTCTTTTCAATTGTGTGAATCTCAGCCGTAACACATTTCAGCATGGTTTAATATTATTCTAAATCCTTGAACCAAAACATTATTTTCGAGAGACCATAAGTAAAAAATTACGAAGTTAGGCTCTAAAATAAAAAAAAATTGCCATCGAATTTCGAAATTGAGCTTATTTCAAACATTAATATAAATAATACAATGTAAGTGCATAAAAAAGAAAAATTATCTACGTTTTTTTCTAATTTCAGTGTTGCTGGTGTATAATTTTTCGATCAAGCTTATATGACAGATGCTATAAGAGATCAAAGTCGAATTTTCGAAAACAATTATAATTTTATATTAGAAAACTACTGACTCGATTATTGATAATTTTGTATCGTCATGATATGTTCAACATTAAATTCAACGACCTTCTAGTTTTCTTTAGCGATTTTTGGTCAACTGAATTCACGGCTATCGACTGTATGATTTTGTTTCCCTGGTAGAGGCCAGGTGCAGCATTTGGCACTCCTAGCAATTCCAACAACAGCAATATCTACACTTCTTTACATTCCAACCGTTAAAATACATCTATATCATCTTGACCGGAAAATAATATGCGCCACTGAAATAAAAGGAAAGCGTGGGTGCTGGCCATATTTTTACTTAAGTGGTAGGATACATACTGTAAATAATAATATAAAATATTTCAATTTTGCAGGCAAACTTCGAAAAAGAAGGAAGAACAATTTTTTTACTTATGTCTCAATCACTCGAGTAAATTGGCGTGGTCCAATTGCCTAGAAAAAGAATCGATTTTGTCGTACGGTATAAATAATGAAATCTAAATTTTGTAAAATTAGTACAGGGTGCCCCTTTTGAGCGGATGTTAAAAAAATTTGACAATTTTGAAACTTCAGTAAGGATTGAGAGTGTTAAACAGTTAATAATGTCATATTTGGGAAAAGAAAATGATTGTAGAATCATTGCATGACTAAACAAAGTAACTCGAAGTTTTGCGCCAAAGTCATGAAATATATTTTCAAACAAAACGAAATAGTTGATGTTAATATAACTTTTAAAAATCTCTGTTAAATTATTTATACTCAGTTTGGTTTACCTGAATTGGAGGATGTCGATGGGGGCGACCTTTGGCTCCAACAATACGGCGCTATATGCCATACAGCCAACGAAATAATCAATTTATTGAAGCCAACTTAGGTTAAAAAACAATATAATTTATTGTAAATCTGATCAACAAAAATATTTCAAATATCCAAAGTCCATTATTTGTCCAAAAATCAAAAATGTCTATATATCGACACATAAATTAACGAGATAAAAAAATACAATATAAATGCAAAAACTCGATAAAATCTCTTTCCTGGTAATGAATACTTACTTTTATAAAATAATCTTAAGGGCGTCAAGGTATACAAATTCTATACCGTAAAACTGCCTTCCCAAATTTAAATTTTAATTGATTTTAACCGCTTCTGATAAGGAAAACTAGAGATTTTTTTTTAACTGTTAATTGTTATAGACGGAGTTTGTTAACTGTGCTAACTTTATTATTTATGAACAAGCCGCTGTCCAGGCTCTCAAACACTATATCATCCATGTTAATATTGCCGATCAAAGTAGTATATAAACAAATTGTTGTTGTTCGAAAATTTGCTTTGACTTGTCCAGTATTCGGCTTTGTTGAGGTCACACCATGTCAGGCTGCATGTACTTTGGCTCAGCTCACAACTCTAGCTAAAAACAAATTTTCAATATCGTCGTAAATGCATCCTTCCACACACACACCATAAATGTATTAAATGTGTACGTTATTAGGTCCATACTTTATATAAAGGGCCATACATATTTAAACGCATGCGAAATTATGCTCGTGTTGCTTCCAAACATTCTGTTGCGGTCTTCGCTTGCGCCCCGCTACTACGACCTTAGTCTCCTCCGACTCGCTTGTAATCCGCTTTGTTTGTTAACTATTCCAGTAGTTATTGCATTAGTCCTGGATGCGAGCAACCAGCGACTCACGACCCTTACTCCGTCGTGTTCGTGTTTGTATATGTGTGTGCGAGTGCATACACGATTAGCAGAATGGGTGCTTGTAACAGCTTACTGCCGCTCGATTATCACAGGATAATCATTAACTTTTAGTGAAAATATACGAAAATATTCACGAGGTAAACTACGAGCATTTTGAATTGCTGTGGTCAGCGCTTTGCTCGGCTGCACCAAGTTCTAGTTCAACATGTGTGTGTGTGTGTGTGTGTGTATTGGATTCTGACTCTGCACAGGAAATTTCGTTAAAGCAGTACTCGTAAGTACATAAGCGGCAGCTTCATTGTTTATGAGGATGAAATTGTTTCGCCAGAAGCCGGCGATTTTGGATGCTTCTGTATGTGTTTCGTCGAAATGTTAATATTTTATAAATAATTCATTTAATATCAAACAATAACTGATATGGTTTATGTAATTATAAATAAATACAGTTAAATTAGTTCAATAAAACTTTTCGAAAATGGTAGGGTAGTTGCACAAAGTGGTCAGTAAGTAGATTAAGCTGTACTATATTATTCATTGAATTAACCTTTGATGCAAACTATAACCAAAAATGTACACTAGAATTAGAGAATTTGTGTAAAGTATGCTATGCCATGTTACAAATAACCCCTGGCAGGGTGAATTTCTTTCCTAAGTTGAATGTTAAGCAAGGCCTTCATGAAGAGTGACCTAACGTAGAAGCAACCTTAAGCATAAGAAACCCTCAAGAGCGGTTAGTCAACCTCAAAAATGGGTTAGGGAGAATGGGTAGACCTTTGGTATGGTCCAATATTCAGTTTTATGCTACTCAATTATAAACTATGAGTTTTGTAAAAAATTTCCAAATCTATTATAGATTGTTTTCTTTTTTCGGAAAAGGGGCGGAAACTGCCGTCACAGCAACTCTCCTTCCTGAAACCACTTTTGTATTACTTCACGGTGGCATATTTGCTGCGTATTTCTGAATAATCCCCCAGTTTGCTTTTCTCTTTAGCATGACGCTGATAAAATTTTGCGGTTTTATTGGGCTAACCAGGTCTTCTACAGCGGATCATTCCCATTTACACGTATCCATTTGAAATCTCTCCTCAAAGCTTCACAGTAACATTTCGCGGAAGTGCTTATGTTTTTTTTTTTGTTTTTATAAATAATTTACTGCCAATTATTATGGTAAAAATTTTTCTTTTCGTTTAAAGCTAAAATTACTAGTGCTTATAATATATCACGTTTTAAGATTGTTTCAGCAAACAATAGTTCCTAGAACCACCACCGCCAGTAGATGTCCTTTAGTGGAAGGGGATTCAAAATATTTACCCTTTGGCCACCATTTTTAAACATTTTTAGGTCATCATTAGGTGAAACTCAATTCCGTTTGCCTTACTCCCAGACTAAACTTCTAATATTAGGCATGTTTAAATAGTCTTTGATTGGCGTAATATCTAAAAAATTATTTTCACCAATGTCCTTTAAGCAGGAGTGAGTAGTATACAATAACTATAAAAAATGTCAACACTAAAAATTGGAAGTAGTCAAGTGATGGAGCATATTTAGCAATTTGCAATTTCTGTTTACCGAATAAGTGTGCTGAATAATCGCTAAAGTAAACGAATTACCTCACTAAAGTCCAATATTCAATCTAATCAGTTAAGCTAGACCTTCACTTTTAACTCTTGGAACTTCATTGACACTTTAAGCTACTAAACCGAGATCCACCAATTCTTTCACAGTCTCATAAGCTTGTACTTGTATATGTTCGAGAAACCTTGTGAAGCCGAGGCCTGATGCATTCACGCAGTATAACGGAAAGAAGCAGCCAGGACTAAATACTAATGAAATAATCAAAATTTTTTTGTTTGCGATTTTCCAACGAACTTAGTCTTAAAATAACTGAACAAATATTTGCGTTATAATAAAAATACCCTAAAGAGCCTCAGAAACTTCAGCAAACGAGACTTCCTGACTAGCATTAACACTACAATCAATATTGATTATTGTATTAGCAATAAATATGGTGATACTGATTGATGGCTGTAAATAATTTACTATTAAGTAGAAAACAACGGTTCCACCCCACGTACTCATCCAGAACCCACAGCCCAACTCGAGGCTGTTTATTTGCAATGCTAAAATGGAACACCAAATCCAGCACCTAATACTGAGCTTTCCCTTACACAAGCACCCCTCTTTTAAACATCCTGCCACATTCACATTCGCTTCGTTAATGGTTTCAATTAGTTACTCAGACTACAAACTGGCAATTGAATGGTTTATCATATGCAAACACTATGTACAGCAGTGCTGGACCAAGTCGTAGCCCCAGCAGCAGCGTTTTGTTTGCTGTTTCTAATTGTTTTTAACTCCTTCTCGTTCCATTCAACTGCTACATTTGTTGTTGTAATATATATCGCATAACAGGAACGTGCCATGGTCATTAATGCGATGTGCCAACAACAGAAAATTTGTACAAATTAAATTTCATGAATATGCAAAAGCGGGTGTGGGAATCTTCTCGCATATCACATTTAATATGCAGATTAAAGTATTTCCAACGGCAAGCAGCAACCAGCGAACGTCAGTTAGAAATAACCAGTGGCGAGCAAGCGCGCTCTGACAATCGAAAAGGAAACAAAAGTTGAAAAATAGAATTTTTGTGATCCACACTTCTTTTCCGCAGCTGGAGCAAATTTATATTTCATGGGCATGCGATATTTCCGTTGAAAAGTAGTTGGTGAAAGCAGTGCGGGGTTGTGGTGCCACATTTTATCGCGCTAATGCTATCATAATTGTCTGTAGCGGCACCCTGAAGCATTTGAAATTCATATAAATGAGAGGATACTGAGGTCGGTTGAAAAAAGATGCAAAAATCGACAGGGTGCATCAATTTGCGATGTAGATACTCTGCTATGTCTCAGTTAATGGTATCAATAGGGTTTGAAGTTTAATTAAAAAAGACAAGAGGACGTATCAAGGGTAAGTCTTTTGGTCAAAAAGATTTAATAAATCTTTTCTAGAGGCAAAGCGCTTTGAGCCTACAACTAATTTGTATAAACAACTGATATCAGTTTCGGCTATGTCTCCTGTTTCGCCAAAGGTAAGACTGTTGCGACCTCAGTCTTGTAAAGGCTAAACAATGGAGGAGAAAATGCCTGGATTTTTCCACTTCACTTTCTGCCATATAATATTACAATTTGCGTCCGACAAGATTAACCTTACCGCACGAATGTAAAGTAAGAGCTCCTATGATTGCGGTAAGATGAACTTTGTTAAAGGCAAGTACAATAGTTCAGTTGATCTCATAGGTTCTAATCGGAGATCCAACTCGTTCCCATTTTTGATCTCGGCAAGGGTCTCCCCTCTTGCTAGCTCATCGGTGTTGTAGTTTGTAGTATAATTTGCGACGCAGTGCTCCAAGTTTTCAGGGATGCAATTGAATGGGGAAAGAATTTCAGCCTGACCCTATTTGGACCAAGTTTTCAGGGATGCAATTGAATGGGGAAAGAATTTCAGCCTGACCCTATTTGGACCGCTACACTTACCCATATTCTCTGAGACTTAGAGTACACTTCGCAGCAATACACCTGTCGGCAATGTCCAGGGATAATATTTTTAAAATGGCATTGTTGACTTCACCACGGTTTCCTAGAGCCAAAACACTATCTTTGGTGAGAGTACCCACCTTTTTCCCATAGTTCTTCTATAGCAATAAAAGGCAAGCAATGATAAAACAAATTGTAACGAATTCAGATTAAAACAGCTCTGCATAGTTCCATAATATTAACATAATATTAGTCCTCACTTTTTTTCTATCAAGATCAATAAGAATTGCCACTTCTGTTTTAAAAAAGACTCTTTACATGGCCATTGGCTTTATTTCTAGCTTCGTTAGCAAATAATTACATGTTTTTAAAAGATTCTTTTCATTCTACTTACACTAAAGAAGGAGGTCACATGCTCGCGTTCTCTCATAGAGCCATGTGTATGAATGCATACATACATATACTTAAATGCTCGCTTGCGCTTAACATATCCATTAAAGGATTTACAGCGATAGTAATTGCCGTTGAGCCCAATTTCCCAGCTTTATTATCAAAGCGTTTATTTGCTTTTCACTTTCTTGTGACATTCGCGCACAAATATTTCACTTCGCTACATTGCAGATGGCGCGCTTGATGATAACGGGAAGAGCCAGCAAAGTGCTTATAATTCAGCGAAAAATATTAATTACACTTTTCATACTTACATTTCCCGCCACTTGCCACAATATGCTGCGCAACTGTGCTGCCAGAAGATATATCACCAATATTGCCGATATTACATTTACTTTAGATGCTTGCTTCGCCGGTTAAACATGTTGTTGCTGCTTTAGCCATTGCCGTTGCTGTTGCTGTAGTTGTGGTCGCATGTGCCAATTTATTGCGAAAATATTTACGCAATTAACTAACCACACAAATAAACAGGCAAACATATGTGGCAATATAAATGCCACGAGATTTACTCCCAAGTCATTTCGCTACGCCGCTGGCGGAGGCAGCTTTATCGGTTTAGCCTCAAACGTCGAAGAATGCCTCAAATGGGAAAATGAATATGCAAAACTTATTTATTTTAGGTGCACGCCCCCGCACACCGTGCGCACGCAATATCCGGCACATATCCGCGACAACAAACACACACACATACATGCTCACAGCGTCACACGCACGAGCTAATAACGGTTCACGCAGCCTTTAGGCCCAAACTGGCAATATTACATCGAGCCTACTTAGCAGTACCAACACCAACTCATAGGCCCTATCTCGTTGGGTAACACATACGCCGTGGTACACGTGCCGCGCTGCTTTGCTTGCTCGAACGCCAATTTTATTAGCCTGTCTGTAATTTATATGCAATCTTGATAGTGTTTCACACGCATAAATTAACAATTTATAATACAGTCATACACATACACATGTAAGTGTAGACGCACACATGTATCGTTTTCACGCATGTTGATATACGGTTTCGGGTTATTTGTGGTGTTGATTGGTTTCCCATTGCTTGCTTTGTCAGTCGTTTCAGAAAATATTGCGTCCCCTGCGCCAGATCTTGTGGGCAGCCACAAATTTTTGGTGTTGCCGTTTTACTTTGCATAAATATTATTTCTCTAAATATGTCTGTTTTCACTAAGCCCACTTTGGCCTTAAGGTTTGTTTGTGTGTGTTCGTTAAGACACTTACGCACATTTCCGACGCCCAAATGGGCGAAAATTGCTGCAGATTGTGCGGGTTAGCAAGTTAAGCTTTGATGATAGAAATCGAAACAGCTGCCCTCTCAACATTTGTGAGTATATTATTATCGTTATTACCAATGGTTCAAAATTTTAATGCCGTTGGTCAATATTTCTCACTAAAGGTGGATATGATAGTTTAAATTTAGCATAAATTATAAATAGACAGACAGAATGTTATTTCCAAATAACCAATTGAAGAGATGTTTTGAACGTGCAGGTCTATCATGTATTCTATCATTGTACCACTGAAGTACATATAATCAAGATTTTTACTGATGTTGATGCCTCATGACTGACCATCACTGTGACTTATCAGATATGATGCAAGGAGGATCCTATGCTAATGTCCTAATTATGGGCACTTTACTTCAGATTTTTTCCTGTTACTTATCGAAGAACATATATATATTAATATATTAAGTTCGTTAAATAATCGAAAAACACAGTCTGCGGGCAACCCAAAATAATTGAAATTTCAAATATTTTTTAGGTCCTATATTAGGAGTAATATATACAAAATGTATGACGCTGGGAACGAATTTTATAGTTCATATCCAAAATTGGGAATTTTCTGATTTTCTTCCAAACATAAACTCTGACCAACCTTGAAAATGAACTGATGTAATATCGGTTAAAGACATTTGGTTGTCAAAGCATAACTATAAGCATCATAATATATGTAGTAATTAGCTAGTTTTTCGTTGACTCACTGCCAATAAAGCGAAGTTTTCATTAAGGTTAAGGGTAATACTATCATAAAAATGTATATATGTTGAGTCAAACATTATGCGTATTCTGCAGAAAACATTCTAAATACACTTTACACTAAAAATTATACGGGTGACAAAAAAATCCGTACAACTAAGATTAGATTTGAATTAAGTCATGTTTGGCTAGACTAAAATGTGACCATTAAGCACTTAAACCAATTTTTTTTAATATAACTATTTCCATAAAAGTATAGTTAAAATCATAACATATAGTATATTTCTTCTAGGTTCTTTGACAATTATCGATTTAAATGCTGATTTGGTTTGGAACAAGTTACTTTTCCAACCTTGCGCAGAGGATGCAACGAGACGAGTTGTTTTACAATACTTGCTACCCTAAATGTACGGAATGTCTTCAACAGCGCTCAATGAAAAAGCATGGTTGAAATATTAGAAGAAAACTTTAAAACACCTACAGTTCTCAGCCTAATGGTGAGAAGCTACTTGAACGACAAAAATTTGTTGTATACAACTTCTAAGGGACTACAACACACCACAGGAGCTGGGATCGATCTTCGGCTATGCAAACGACATCGCTGCGATAATTGCCACACGAGACACTGAAGATGCAAGCTTGTCACTGAAAAAACCAAGCTGGTATCGTTAACAAAGAATCATATTCTGATTATAGTAGGCATGAGGACAACCATAGAGACTATAAGAACACAAAAGGTTGTTAATTACCTTAATGTAAGATTAGACCCCAGGCTTATCTTCTGAACACAAATCCAGCACGCTGCGGAAAAGGCGTCAAAATAACTTTCCTACTTAGTAGGCTGATGGCCAACAGCGGAAGACCAAGACAACAGAAACGGAAGCTTCTAATGTCGACAACACTAAATGTTTTTCTCTACGGAGCAGAGTTATCGGCAGACTCATTGTGGGATAATAACCGACGTAAAGCCGGCGAAAAAGCTGCTCAAATGGTAGTACCGGCATACCACACAGTTTCTGGCGAAGCTGCACCTTTGAAAAAAAGATGTTGAAAAAATAAGGAACAAATGTCACCAGCAGGAGGAACTAAGAGGAAATAACGTATGATAACTCGTTGGGACCAAGAATGTCATGGTAAATGAACGGCTAGGCAAATAAAAATATAAAAGAGTGGTATAGTAAGAAGCATGGTAAGGTCGGTTATTATGCTGCACAGATGATATCCCGGCACGGATATTTTAAGAAGTATCTACATAAAATGAGAAAAGCCAAATCATGTATAAACGTGACTTAAAATATACCAGTGAAGTATAATGACAACTTTATAGTAGCATAGTAACACAAATGTTACATTTACTTGCTGTAGAGACCTACACACTCTAAATTTTAGTAATTTTGTATCGAATGTGATCCTGCCCATCTACAACATTTTAATATAAACTTAAGTATTAGTTGTATTATTTGATTACTGGGTAACTTTTTTCAATAAGCATTCGAAATCCGTCTTCTACCCCTAAATTCCTAGTATTATGATCTCTATTCATACGGTGGACTATTTTTTTTATATATTGATCAGATATACTAATAAAATTATCTGAGAATATCGCACCTATTGAGTGGAATGATGGAAAATAATTTTTTATTAACATTATTGCAGGTCGTTGCATTCTTTGGGGATATGAGGAGCTGTAGGTCATTAGCGTCATACCATATTACTAAATTGACAATGATAGCTAAACCATTACACCTCTTTCACAAGTAGTTCAAGGAATGCTCTTCTCTTGCATACAGTGTAATGAATGTCTTATATCAAAAATCAAGCCCAAGTTATCGAATTTCTGGCTCTGTTGGAATGTAAGTGATATCGTTCACTTCGCAGAAGATAAAGACCTATATAGTGCTCCTTACTCAAATCATTTTTTTTTCTAAAAATCTTGATCCTTTGTTTACAAGCTCATTCAGTGCTGTCGATTTTCAAGGAGTTATTGCGACAGATAATTTCTTGTCAGTTTCCAATAATTACCAAACAAAGTCTGTACTTTTCAATCGACTTGTATTTCTAATTATAAAGAATTTAAGACAACTCATATTTTATATTGTTCAATTTAAAACTTAGCCAAAGAGCACACTTGCTATTGAAGACCCTTCAATACCTAAGAATTTTGCTGTCAAAAACAGTTAACGCTTTAACCTTAATAACAATAACAATGTCCCTGGTCCGGACTGCTTACATAATTTCGATAAAAAATGATTGAAATAATATTATTTAATGCCATTCAGCCACTTGAAAAGGTCAAGAGTCACTTGTTCTGCAAAAGAGAGAGAGAACATCAGCAACAGGGCAGCCGACAATAATAGAACTGCGCCGAAATAACCCCAAACTATACGACTTGTGCGGAGCTATGGTACATACATACATATTTGCGCATTGAAAACATTTTTTCGGTTTCAATTCAAAGAACTTTTATATTTCAAATCGAGTTCGACGTGTGTGACGTCGACATTGGCGATTAATTAACGCACTTACATGCACCTACATACGCTTGTTTTATTCGAAAATACGGGTGATGTGTATAACAGTTCGGCAGCAGACAGCGAGAGCAACAAAGCGAGGCTAAATACAATTACATTGTATATTACGGTACGTTGGTCTAGTTTGAAATTCGCCAAATGTTAACATTGCCTGCAGGGCTTGACTTACATTTCTACATATATGTATATTAAAATATTTATTAAAAGTATGAATATATATGTATTGTATATTTCTTTGCTCATATTGTATATGTATATATATGTTGGATATACATATCTTTATATATATATGTATATCTAGTTGGCATTGTGTAGAGCAGCGTCTTATTAGTGTTCCGAAAACGCCGCCACTTTTGCGGGTCAATGTGCTGCCACGTTACCATACACTTACGCACGGCGTTTATAAAAGTATGTGTATACGCGGATATATATACATATGTATATACTTTACGCAGTCTACGTCTACGTCCTACATCAACATATTCGCGCTTAATGTGCGTTCCACATTCGGTGGCATCTTGTATGCTGCCGCTGTGACCTCTCAAAAGAGCTTCGAACTAAGCAATAATTTTCACGAAATACTCATAAAATATGTCTACATATATGGTATATTTCGCAGCATTAAATGATATCTACAAGGATATGGGTCGCCGAGCCAAATTAAATCACATCATGCTTGATTTCGTTCCAACAACATTTCCAAAAGCAATTGCGCCCTTTCGTTTCACTTGCTTTCATATTTTCGCATTTTATTTATTCAGGCTTTGATTTCATTCACTTATTTCTTATTCATGTACTTGCATATGTATGTATGTTTACCGTATCGTCGTCGCGACCACTGCAGGGACGTCGCCGCCACCAACGACTGTACTTTTGTTTCAGTATCCACAGAGCGCATAAATAGATAAATATGCATACATATAAACAATATATACATATGTATATCTATATGTATAAATAGGGCTTGCAGCCAAATTGAGTTTAAGTCGCAATCACAAGTCACTTGTACAGGGGAAATCTCGGGCAAAATCTAAAATAGCAAAGTTTAATGGTGGAAAATGTAACAAAAGTAGTTAATCAAATTTACGTCTACAATACGCAACCATAATGAAATCAAGGCATTTTCGAAATTCTATTATCCTCACTCACTCACACATATACACGCACACTCTCAGACGCAACGTGCAATTTACCTCACACCACAAAGGCCTGTACCAACGCATTGCGTATCGCGGATGTTCGAAAACTGGCTTCATTTCGTGGAGCGGCTTTCATTTGCCGCCATCAAAATGAACACGGCGCTCAAAAGACGCTAATACAAAATGGTCTGAGCGCATACTCGTAGTCTCAACAACAAATCACTCTCTTTTAAAAAATTCGAAAATCAACTTATGAGTATGAGTGGGAGCAGTGGAAACGAGAGCGGCCGAACGGAAGAGCGAGTTCAGTTAAGAGTCACAGGAAGTGAGAGACTGCTTACAAAAAATATGCCAGTGCTGGCAGATTTAAGGGACTCTATTTGTTATACCGTTTTTCGAAATTCTAATTTTTCTACTGTTATACTGTTATACTTTCCTTGCTATAAACTGAAAGCTCTGCTGCGAAAATTCTGTTAGCAGATGCTCAAGCAACTCCGAAAGGTGGTAACATTCAAATAAGGTTTCCTCAGCGCTCACAAGCACAAAAGCAAGGTTGGAGTTAAATTTGCATAGAGTTGGTCATTAAGATATATAATAACAGTGAACTATGATACTTTCTCTCCAAAATGTCGCTTGTGACTTACTTATTTATTATTCTCTTAATGATCTATATTTCCCACCAGTTGTGCATATTTAAGTGAAATCACATATATCTGGACTTACTCCACCAATTTCAACCAAATTCGACACCTAGGACTATTTTGACATTCCCATGTCACTGTACGTAATAAGCGAAATCAGACTACAGCCACGCTTACATATCATATAACAGAACTTAAATTCCTTCTGATATTTTCACTTTCCAGTATATAAATCAAGCACCAATGAATATATACAAGTATAGGTCAAATCTTTGCGCAAATAATGCCTTTGAATTGGCATCTTGTATTTAAAAATTGTCAAAATCATTCCAGAACATATTAATATTCATTTGTTTCTTTTCCTTTCAGTATATCTACAAATCAAACAGGCGCCAAATAAATGTATATGTACCCCAGTGCGTATGGCTGACTTTTTGCCGAAAATATTAGTCGATCAGTGAGATATATTATTCAACTTCAGGGAAAATGTTTCTTGTATAATAATAGTCCCCTTATACCTAATATAAAGATTTTCGAACTTCGAGTAGACTTTATACCACGTATATCGTCCATTGTGTTAGGTATTTCAATGAAATTGAGAGAGTGTATTTTTCTAATAACTGTGCATCTTTGTACCTTAAAAGGATAAAATCGGGACTTTTTAGCGTCCCTCTGACTTTTATTTAATAATATATTTATATATTTATTTATAAAATTGCTTGAAAATAAGTTCTCAATTATACTTGAACAATGTAGAAGAATAATGCAACAAGAACAGACCACCTACGCCCCCAATATATGGTATAGTGATATCCAAATTTCCACCTGATTTTAAACTGTTTGGGTTGGTCAAAATGTGTGATATTTTAATCAAATTAAGTGGACACGTGTTTTTTTTAAGTTAAAAATGTATGTTAATGGTTTCGCGCTCAATATAAATGAAATTGGTCTCGTTCGAAACCTCATATCCTAATATTATATAATAAATTCCCATCCTCTGGTTGACGTTTGCCACATTATCTCAATATATTAAATTTATCCTCTTCGGTCTAGTTTATATCACATATATCTCATTTGAAAATGAGTTTAATATAATTTTATTTTATGGGAATAAAACTAAGCAAGTCTAAGATCTATATTTATAATATAACTTAATAAAATACAAAATTTTATTGTAATCCATTCAAGATTTCGTCGCATAGTGAATGTTGAACTTTTTCGCAATATTTTTTATATAAAGGCCGACTTTGATCTTTGCAAGTTGCTAGAGTATAAAATGTTTGGTTGCATCCGAACTTAGCGCTCCCTTACTTATTTAATATACAATTTTGGCAACACCATAAAGTATTATACTTGATTTTTTTTTGTTTTAATGCTACAAGGAAGTAGATTCCACATCTGCATGATAAACCTGTTTCATCGATTAAATTTAAATATCTTACAATTCTTGCAAGGTGGCAGTACTATCCATATAACTTTTTGCGCATTGAATAATCCAAACTCTTTTACATTTTTTTAAAAGACTAAGAGATAAAGACACTGAATGCCTTCTTATTCATTTATCGGTCACAGTCGCATCAGACTCCAGTGATATGCGGATAAATAACATTCGGTTTTTTGAGTAATGCCAACTTAGTAATCCAAAGGTAGCTACATGCTAAAAATACTTATCCTTGATATAAGTTGTTTTTTTTTTGCTCGTTATTACGGCGAGTTACATACAAAGTGTATATATAGCTCTCTTTATTAGCAATAATAATTTGTGACTATTTTTTTGTTGTTGTATGCTAGATAAATACCCTAGGTATTACGCAATTGAATAATTTCGAGGGAATTATCGATTAATTGGCCAACACAGAAGTTAAATAAATAATTGCGCTTCTATGGAAATACAGACATATTCCCCTGTATATAAATTAGTATGTACATATACATACATACCTAAGTACCTATGGAAACACGCAGGTATATATGTATGAATCCTGAATTACTTGCATTAAATAAATAACTGTAATAATTAATTGCAAAAATACAAAACTAGCATCGAATGGGGGCACAGCATATCTACAAGAGCACGCACACACACGAACCCACACCTACGCATACATACAGAAAAACAAACAACAAAAGAAAGCAAGAGAAAAAACACTATCACTCATTAGCTAAAGAGCCATTTATTGCGGAAATAGAAAGCGAAAATCAGAAAATGAATAAGGTGTAACTAAGTTCGGGTGAAACCAAGCTTTAAACAGAGCTCGCATACATGTCACATGTTCTATAGACCCGCACACATCATTCGAGCAACGTGCGAGTTCGAATTTAAGAATTCGTTTTCTGAGTATAGCGGTGCTTTTAAGAATTGTATATTCTCTCACTGGATCCATAACTTCTATTATCTAAAATATATAAAATATAATTAAAAAAAAAAATTTTAGCAAGGAAAATTTGGACAAGTTGTATTGAAATATGGGAACAATCGTCCAAAATGGGTAAAAATATCTGATGATCTTCTGCTTAAAGGCTTTAACCGAAATAATAAATATTCCGATTTGCTAAATGTACGAACTTTGAAATATTTAAAGAACACAGTCCAAACCGTCGAAATCTCGAAAAATGGAAGTACTTAAGTCGAACTTAAAAAGTAAAAACATAAGCATTATGTAAAAAGAACATTTTTGTGAGATACTCGGGAAAGATGGTCGAAGGGGACAATTATTATCTTTAGATGTAAATAATTTACGAAAAGTTTTCAACTAACAAATTTCAAAACTAAATATCATTTATACAATTAAAATAGCGGGTGTATTCTATAATGTTACAGAGTGGAACAAACGAAATCGCAGTAAAATGGGAAGTCTTATTATGAAGAAAAATAAAGAAACACCTACCGTATATGTACAATTTCATTCAAAACAAAAAACCGCTATGAAAGCTATCTGGGTGAAACATTAAAATAGCATCTGTAAGAGGGTATTAAGAATTTTAAGATTTTTTGACGACCTCAACTATACAGTTTACTTATGGCACATCAAAGACTGACTGATGACTAAGAGGCATAGAATTTCACAAAGGTTAAATCAATATAAGAAATTCATAGTTAACCGCAATTGTTTTCATTCATCGGCATGGTATACAAATGACTGCTGGTCAAAAATGAAAAAGAGGATGTTTTTTCGACACGTGGTTTTTAATAAGAAATAAAACGCATAACATTTACTGTAATGGTCGAGAATTTAGCTTTTTTATAAAAATATGGGTGTGCCATTATGTTTTAAAAATGACTTCGCACTTGTCCGAAAATAGTCCAGCGTTAAGTCATAGGATCTTGGAGGCCATGCCAAAGACCCATGACGCGAGATGATGCGCTCACCAAAAGCTTCCTTCAATAAGTAGATTAGTTAGTTGACTGTATGGCATGTAGCGCCGTCTTGTTGGCACCAAAGATCGTCTACATCAACATCCTCCAATTCAGGCACGATACAGTCATTAGTATTAGCTCTTTAGCGCTCCCCATTGAGCACACCAAACAGAGACTTTATGAAGATATAACGGCGTCTCAACAATATCTTGTGGATTATCATTATTCAAAATGCGACAATTTTGATTATTAAAGTACCCATTCAACCAAAAGTGAGCTTAACCTTTGAACAAAATTTTGGTTATGAAGATCGGTATGGGCGACCATCTCGTTTTAAGCCAGTTCACCGAACATGCGACGCCCTTGATGGTCGCTTGGCACTAATTCTTGCATGACTTGGATTTTGTAAGCCCGCAAGCCAAGATCCTTCCGACAATATTCCATAAAGTGGATGAGTGCCGCTCCAATTTTGGCGCGGATCTCTAGGGGAAAATACGCATACTCAGAGACGAGGGACAGTGCATATCGAAGACGCTATTGCTGCTGTGAAGCTGAGTATCTAAGAAGACCCGAATGAGTTCACCCGTCATGGCAGATATGAGAGTACGAATATTATTAGTTTCTGAGTAAGTCTATTCGTTATGAAATGGCAAACCAAATTGAAGCATATTGTGACCAGGTACAAAAATCCTGAAAAAGAAACGGTGTAGTTAGTTGATAAACAAGATTCTATACATATATGCGTACATATGTAAATATTTTCTTTTCTGGATACTGATACATATGTAACATGCAGCAGTGTTTGCATATTTGAAGGGTCTAAGTATATATATTTGTACTTTGGATAAGCAACTCATGAAAATATTTGTATTTGTTGCGCAGAAAGAACACACATTTAGTAGCCAAGTCAAAGATTACATCAGCAAAAACAACAATTCGGTAGCAAACACATTTCATGTGATACCGACAATGATATATTTATTGTAGCAGTAAATATATATAAACTATAAAACAATACTAACACACTGACACATAAATCTAATACATACATACATATTTATAAGTAATTATAGTAAAACGTGAGCAATCAATAGCTAGACGAGCAGTCAAAACGCACAGAGAGACAGACAGACCGACAATTAGTATGCATGCACGAAGGGGCGCACGACTGGGTAAGGTGAGCGGCAAAATGTAAGCGGAAATATAAAAACAAATGACTCAATTAGCTGAACATACACCTAAACTCGAATCGACTCGACCTTAAATCGTGCGCTGGGACGCTCAGCAAGGCGTTTTGTTTGATATTCGTAGGATGCAGCCAGGATGAGCAGTGATAGCGCGCAACAACCGCCCTAGAAGCGCACCACCTACACCCCCACACGAACACCGCTACGTGAAAACAACAATTAGTGTATGGAATTGGAATTGGAAAGAGGACAGAAATAGAAAATCACGAAAGCAAGCTTAAGATAAACTCACGCCTGCTACGTCTAGCTATGCAAACTTGCCGCATGCGAACGCGCTGTAGAAGAAATATAAAAAAGCAACAGACAACCTGAAGAGAAGTGGAAAAAAATATATCGAAGCGTATAATCAAGATTTATACCACAACATCAATCGGCATCAAGGGTTAAAACTTTGACAAACTGAATTACAACAGCACACCTTCGTACCACGCTTAGAGCTGTGCTATTTAAGCACAACTTTCACCGACAACCAAGCACATGCATACATAGAAGTAAGCTCTTGGAAAAATTAGTAACGATACGAAGCAATATGGTGCAGTGATTACACGAATGCTGTTGCTTTCGAACGCCCACACACACACCCACCAATCACCGATCACCGGCTGTGTGACGGGTGACTGTAATAAACCATCTCATATACATATATATGTATATGTGCAGCCATAAAAATATATTCATGCTGTATGCGCACTATGTACTTGCTGTTGTTGTCAGGGTAACACACGTACATGCACAGCGACTCGACGGACGAACCGGAGGCGACAGACAATCAGTCAACAGCAGCGATAACACGTCCTGCTCTGCGTCTGCTTAAAATCATTTAATTGTGATAAAGTTTTAGTTTATGAGTTGGCAATTTAGCTTGACGAGTTGCAACCTGTACACACTCTAAGTAATAAATATACAATAGTAAGCACCCTGCAGAAAAATCACATTCTGAAAAACTGGCTATACTGCAGTGATCCTAATACCATTACTAGTTTATTATGATTTTCTTATAAGCAGCCGACGAAGCCATCTGTGTCTTTTTTGTACAAGAGTTGTCCGATAAATATTTCGCGACACCGACGGATAGCACCACTATCGGAGAGAAATTCATTATCGTGCAGTATACACCCGTCAAAATTTCAGCCGAATCGGACTTGTAATCTGGTTTTGACCGTGTGGAATAGTCGAAACATCACCATGCGAACCTGCTTCAAAAGAGAACAAGGCTGTTCTATCGGACCTTGGTTTGAGATTTACAAAGTGTAATCTTCATAGTTCACACGGCTCTTCTATGATGAAATATTGGGCCGAATTGAGGAAGATGGAACTACATTTTGGTTCCAGATCTGAAAAGTATCTTGTCGAGCAAAATTGAAGTCGAATATGGAGGCTATCGCCACTAAAAAGGCTTTTTTAAAGATCTGCAGAAAGTTTAGTATTCGTATTAAAGAAGTTAAAGCATTCCTGGATCAAGTGATGTTTTTTACAAAAACGTTCATTTCCTTTTGTAAGTAAGTAGCCCACTTAAACTTAAATTATTACAAAGGGCCCAAATTTAAATCGATAGTAACCATCATTCCGCATTAGATATTTATGTTACTAGTTAGGGTTTGCCTACAAGGAAAGTACATTTTTACAAATATATGCATACATACATACATATGAGCTAATGGCAGCAGTTGGTTAGCAACCCATTAGTTAGAACTATAGCAAAAATTGAAATGACGACAACACTTTTGACAGCGATGTGGAATAAATGATGGTGAGTGTTTAGAGAGCAGGGCATTGCTTTTATCGTTCACACATACATTTTTACGTGTTTATGTAATTTAATGTACAATTTCGTGTATGAATTTATGCAATATACCCTAACACACCATAAGTGATATGGATGTGCTTCCTCGAAGTTCTCGGTAATACAACACCTACCGTTATGCTCGTAAACGCAGTGAAAGTTAATTTGATTTGTAGTCTGAAAAATTGCTGTAATTAAAACTATTCCTAACTCAGAGTGCTATATTTCCAATTAAAATTTATTCAAAGTATAATGTACGAGTGCAGTTTAATATGTCAGTAAATGCTTGGGAAATTTAACGGTTGTATGTGTATATGGTAATATATGAAATCTTATTATTTTTTAGTAAAATGTGTAGGATACTAAAAGGTAACTTGTTCGTACCCTGTTCCCCTACCTAAAAAAGCCAGCTTTTCATTTGGCCTAAATATCATCAGTGAGACATTTTTAGAGTTGCAATGGATATACACTGGGAGTAGAAAAAAAAGTTCAGCCGAATTTGATTTTCAACCCTCTGGATAGTATTTCCGGTACCCTCGTAACTTGCGTAACTGAGAAAACAGTAAACAAAAAAATTCTGATTTTTTACAAAATAACTCACTTTGTCTTAAGCTTGTCAATGTTCCCAAGAATGCTGGCTTTGCTTTCAAAGCATTCCACAATAAAATGTGAGGGTAAACAGATCTGGAGATATAGTAGGCCAATATTTTTGAGAACAGATTTAACAGAAACTGAATAGGTTGATTCATAGTGTGACATATCGCGCAATTTTATTGAAATCAGTAATGATCACGAATCGTCATTTATCAATAGTAATTAGGATCGGTTGTACGGTTTTGTTGGAAAAAAAATTTACCAGTGATTAGCGCAAACACCGTTCCATTGCTTATTAATATATCCAGATAATAATAGATTGACCTCATTTCTTGCATATGGCGAACCGATTGGGTTACTTTAGGTAAATCTAAATGATAAGATTCAAAACTGGTACGATAAGCGAGCTGAGATATTAAATTTTATTTCAGACATAAGAAAATAATTATTTTCAGACTTAAGGTGTTTTACTAAAAATAATTTACCAAGCACTTACTTTAAATTTGTGTAGGTAGATTAATAAGTTTTAAAGGACTTTAGTATAATATTACTGGGTCGGATCATATAATTCCAAAAAAATTGATTTTGTTAGCTTAATATCTTTCAAAACTTTCTGACAACACATGAACATATATGTATGTGTAGAATAATAGCTTTGATTTCGAAGTGATTCAAAATATATTTTAGGTAACAAGCAAGTGCGTCGACCACGTGTCAGTCGCTTATCAAGGCACCTAAACGAGTCTGACGGCGAAGTAACTCGATGCTAAACTTAGTGAGGTTAGACACTCTTTTACTTACTTTGAACGCACAATTTTCTAGCTCAAAGCTACTATTATCGCTCTGCTGTCGGAGTGAATACTCACCTTTCTGAAAGAAGTCGCATTCCGGAGTAATAAGTCTACTGTTACTTTAAAAGCAACCACTTCAGCCTGAAAAACAATACAGTAGTCCGGTAGCCTAAAGCTATACTCGCTGAAGAGCTCCTTACAGAAGAGATTAGCGTCCACCCATCCTTGAAAAAGCTCACTGCGCCTCTTCTCCTGATCCACATATTCCTCGAGATTATGTGAATGGAAAAACCGCTACCAGGAATAGCTTCTGCGACGCAGTGGTCGAAGTTTTCAAGGATGCGATTGAAGGAGGATAGAATTTCAGAGTGGCCTTGTTTGGACCCCTTAATATAAGCAGCTTCTCTGAGCCTATAAGTGACCTTCGCACCAATGCAGCTGCCGGGAATATCCACGGGTGCTATGTCTAGAATGGGATTAAGTGCCATTATTGGTGTAATCTGCAGTGTCTGCACCTAGTTTAACTAAAAAATTTAATAGATGAAGTAAATAAGCTACTAAACAACTTAAGTTTTCTATCCCTCTCTCTCCCCATTTTAGCCTAAGTTTTGAAGTTCTATTAGAAGTATTTCACATAAACTCTTCCTTTTTTTGACTTTGTTTAACTAATTGTCACGTCAATCACGGTTACACACATATACATACCTCTGTACATACCATTATAAATATGCGTTATTCATAGTACATTCTATATTTGAAACCAATATATAACACTAACATGTTTTTGCAGTGAGCACTCATGTACATTGTGATTAATTGCAATAAAACACTCATGACTTAACCAAAAAATGATAAATGACCTTTTGTTTTGTCTCCGCCTCGGTATGACACGTCTTCGATAGTTTCTCCACAATCTTCATCCCTACTCACCCAATGCTGTCCCTCACCGACCTATGCACGTGCCGCACTTAAAGCCATGTCCTGCGTCTGTTGATTGTCACATCCTGCTTCGCAACAGATACGCCAGCGCGGACGAGACACTCACGACTGTCTGCTGCGACAACTTCTGCTGCGTTCGCACCTTGGTCTGCATTAGTTAATGTTTGGACTTTTTGCTCTTTCTATTCCAACATAGTTCTTGCTTAATTTCTCACAACTTCACCTACAGTTTTATCGCTTTTATATTATTATTTATTTTTATTGTTGTTTCTACAATCATCTCATTTAGCACTTTTTGCTTGGAACTTGCAACAACTTAACGAAACATGACAAAGGCACTTTATCATACGTTCTCACTGGCTACCACGCTGCGCCACTAACATATGCACATACGTATGTATCAATTGCCTTCCAACTCTTTATATGAAAATATACTCGCTCCCATACATACATATACTTATACATATGTATATGTATCCACACTCACCAACACACTTTGGCATTTGAAAAATGTTTTTGTACAAATTCTGTACGTGATGTTGGAAATCCATCAACAGCAACAACAGTGTGTAGAGGAAAAACATACGGAAACGTCTTTTGACTGCATGGCAAAAGGAGAAAAATATTAACAACATTTCCAGCGGCAACACGAAACAATAGGAGCTTGCTTGCTGCATGCATTGGTGTATGGAGCACACCTAAACACATAGCCAAATGCTGCTACTGACTTACCTACAGCAAATGAAGTAGCGGCAACATAATGAAAATCAGTACGTGTACAACTAGAATACGCTTGCAACAAACCTATACATATGGGTGAGTACCCCAGAGTAAATGAAGCTAGTTGAAAACTAAAGCAGAACTCCCTCGCTGTGAGGCGCACTGCTCCCTAGTTTCTTTTAACATGATTATGTCCTAGAAAGAGGCAATGAGAGCCGTCAGAACTCCAGACAAAATGTCTAGAGCCAGTCACAAATTTATTGGGACAGCTAATATTTATTTCAGCCAATTCGCCGGGTTCGGTAGTCTGGTGAAAGCTGTACAGTGGAGAAGAATGCGTCTAGATGTTTCCCCCTCATCTTCCTCCTTGAATCCTTGAAACTTTGACAAGTTGCGTCCTCCAAAATCTTTAGTCTAACCTCGTGAGTGTCAATGGCACAGTGTCCAGTTAGAAGACCTGTCATTGCGGTTCAATGAACCTTTTGCGTTCCGCTCTGGGCCATAAGGCTTTCGCAACCCAACAAGGGAGGCCAATAGATCCAACGCCAGAATGCACGAAGATAGGAGAACACCTGCTCATTCTCATCCTGCTGAGACAAAGCTCACCAGCTTTACCATTTCCAATGGTTCCGATGTAGCCAGGCTACCGAGGGATATACTCCAGTCTAATTAAAATCAATAAATATATGATTATCTTCGTTGTGTAGTAAAATTTGCTAGCAATGAACTAAGCAAGTATACCAATTTAAAGATGTATTCAAAAACTCTCTACTGTAGCATTTAATTCGCTTCATTTGTTATTGCTTTCACATGAAAATGTTTGGACTACCGAGCAGAAAGCAATGGTAGCCGGTATATGAATGGGGAATCGAACAGTACTTATGCTAGCGCAGGTGAGAGTATCAACTGCTCCACTTCGCATCCGTTTTTCACCAGTTCAGAGAAAGTAACGAAACATGTTGTAAATAACCTGAGCTTTGGTGGTAATGTTAACCTTTTTCAACCGCAAGGTATTACAATTATTGGAGTATTCATCAGCCACCAAGTCGCTTGCTTCAAGGTTCACTCATAATAATATATACTTAACCTGTATGTAATCCATACATATCTTTACATACTATAATGGTAGTGTAGTATGTATGTGTGTTCAAACCAACTATTGCGACGTAAGTAAGTGTTTGTGGTTGATTATTATTTCCGGCTGCTTTATTTTCCTTCTTCTTTTACGCCACTCCCCAATTATTCTTCTTTCTTTGCAAAATTTCTTTCTTCACTGCATAGTTTTGCACTGCATACATCTATACAATATATATCGACCGAGTAAATACATTCTTACGTAGTGTGTATGTTTTTGAATCTGTGTGGTGCTGCCATTTTTCATCTTTGTAACCGAAATAAACCTACAATCTATGTTATATAAACTATTTATGCATATAACATCGTGTTGAGTAAGTTAATTAAACCACACTGACTCATAAATTTTTGCTGCATTTGCAAATTTGTGCCAACTTTTATTTGAATGGATACTGAATTGGAGCTCTCTTTAAGGAACAACAATGATCCGATTCTGTTTTTTTATATAAAGCCTGCACAGGACCCAGAATAATTTTATTCTGCAGTTTTGAGAAGCTCACTCAAAGCTTTGTTGAAGGTTTACTTAACTTAATATGGTTACCATAAGGTGAGCTTGTCATTATTGTTGAGGGAAGTATTTAATGGTAGAGTACGACTAACGGGTACGCTTAGAAAAGATAGAGTTTGATCAACGTAAAGTAGTATAACTGCATTTGTAAAACATCGCAAAACTGCTATGACAACGGTTGTGGGATAGAAATACCAAAACTCAGAAATGAGAATATATGTCCACTCAGCCAGGCATATGCGACACCTAATTAGAAAACTTTTCATTGCTGTCTAAGGAGGTGAAATCGGAATTGCCCCAATTATCGATTTAATTGTCTGCTTCAATATCCGGTCTGGATATAAGTGCAGTTGCTCCATCGTGCTGGAACCAAACGCAATTGCACGCGATACGTCTTCGGCGCAGTTCTGGGTAAAAAAACTCATTCAACACCTTTAAATAACGATGCCCATAGACAGTTACTGTTACACCGTTTTCTTCAAAGAAGTACGGTCCGATAATATACCTTGATGAAACTGCGCACCACACAGTGACTCGTTCTGGGTGAAGTCCCGTCTCGTGGATTATTTCTGGAATTGATTCACTTCATATACGGCAATTTTGCTTGTTTACATTACCGTTTAGATCAGAATGGGCCTCATCCGACATAAACTGGCAATTTATCAAGTTATGGTCTTCTTCGGCCATTTTAATCATTTTTCGGCAATATTTTTGGGGGTTTAACCGGCTTGTAATTTGAACTTTGTACGGAAACAGGTTTAAGTCATAATGAATTATGCGTTATAATGACTGTTTGCTAACTCTAAGTTGCGCCGATAAGTTGCGAGTCGAAACCCTTGGATTTGCCTGAATTGACAGCCGCGATTGTTTCTCACGAACATACGGATCTCAATGGTACGGTCTTCTTGCGATACTTCCAGATTCGGCAAACATGTTTATCAACCTCATAATGATCCATCTACTACGGGGGAGTACCGCCAAAATCACGTCTGAATTCCCTTTGGACGGAAAGGACGGACTGCAAAGCATGGTACCGCTGCACTATCCCAACCCTTCACAAATACAAAGGCCCCTTACAAGAACTTGATTCCGAACGTTCAATTTGTATGGCAGCTATATGATATAACGATCTGATCTGACCAATTTCTGTAGAGAATAATTTGTTGCCTTAAGCAATAACTCGTGCCTAATTTCGTGAATATACCGCGTCAAAAAAAAAAAATTCCATGCAAGCACTTTACTCCGATCATTCAGTTAATATGGCAGCTACATGCTATAGTCATCCGATCTATACAATTTCTTCGGAGATTAGATTAATGCCTTAAATAATAATACATGCCAAATTTCATGAAGATACCCAGTCAAATGAAAGAGTTTTCCATACAAACACTTGATTCCGATTGTTCAGTTTGTATGGCAGCTATATGCTATAGTAGTCCGATACCGGCCGATCCGACAAATGAGCAGATTCTTTGTTAGAAAAGACAGGTGCAAAATTTCAGATCGATAGCATAAAAACTGAGGGACTAGTTGGTATATATACAGACAGACGACAGACGGAAATGTCTAAATAAACTCAGCTCATCATGCTGATCATTTATGTATATATTTTATAGGGTCTCCGAAGTTCACTTCGTGGCAAACTTAATATACCCTGTTCAGGGTATAATAATAACCTGACAAATATAAAAAAAGTAAGTCGACTACTCACACAGGAAAAAAAGATTACGGTTGGCTTTGTAGCACCACGCGTGAACCACCCTGTAGTAGGGAGAAGCAACGAAATCCGCTATTTATATATATCTGCAGGCTTAGAGAGTCCAATTGTCTAACTTTTTTGTTGATATGCTTACAAGCCCGTGAAGTACGATACAATTTTAAGCTGTATTAATTACTTACTTTGTCTGTAACAGCCGCTAGGGGTTAAACGTGTTTTTATGAGATTGGCGATATTCGTTTTTTAAAAGCTAACACCTGGTTGCCTGTTCGTGAATTCTTTGCCAAAAACAATACTATAATGGTGCCACAGCCTCCATATTCATCAGACATGGCTTCGTGTGACTTTTCCTCTTTCGAAAAATAAAAGGAACCTTAAAGGTCCGTCGGTTTACAATATATTTGCATAGATGACATTAAAAACGCATCGATGAAAGGCTATACCAAAAATCGAGTTTGAGATTTTTTTCATAGATTGAAAGAAACGCTGGTATAAGCGCATATTATCGAATGGAGACTATTTGGAAGGTTGATGGGGGCTGGGCCGATTTCTCACCCAATTTTATCCATTATGAACAAAGAGATACACTGTTATTAAAAAACCACGCTCTCTCATTATCATTACGATAACTCACATATTGGCCGATATACTCGTATGCAGTATAAAGTCAACCTGAGGTTCAAAAATCTTTCTAATAAGTATATGGGGGCTACGGGAAGCATTGATTCATAACCCATTTCTGATTAGCAATAGGAACAGCCGTGGTTCGATTTTGACAAATTTGGAACATAAAATGGCACATCTTAAAACCACTATTTTTGCACAGTTTTATCCCGATATATTCGTTGGTGCTTGATTTGTGTACTAAAAAGTAAAGAATCAGATGGGATATAAATTTATGATTTATGGGAAGTAGGCGTGGTTGTAGTCCTTTTCAACTGTTTTTGGGTACCAAAGAATTTGTGTTTTAAGTTTCATTGCGATATCTTAACAGGTTGCGAGTGTATAATAATCGAAATAAACAGTAGTTACCATATATGGTATATATATTACAGTAAACTGTTAAACATGTTAAGTTTTTCGTAGTCATTTTATTTCATAAGATAAATAATAAATCAATTTAAGTAAAAAGTATCTTTTTATAATTTAGGTTAGGAGAATACCATATGTCTAAATATACCTTCACTTAGTTTCATTTTCTCGAAATTGAATAGAAAAGCAACATGAATTATTTTCCGAAATCAAATAAACAGTGTGCCACTTCATCTACCTTGGACGAAGCATATGGTAAACACTAGAAATAATTCACAGACTTTTTCTGAAATATAAGATGGCCAGCATACAAATCTCACTACAAATTAAAACTTTTAGTTATAAAAATAGCTATAACGAACCAAATTAATGAGCTTTAATATACTTTCCCGCAAACCAAAAAAGATAATCAATTTTCAGAAAGCCTAACATACATATATGTATGTACGTATGTGACTATACCGGTATACCATATACCATACTATATAGTGAACTGTTCTTAAATTGGCTGTTATTCAGCATATGTACGTCAATGAAAGCGTCGATTATCTTGCTGAAACCACCGTTATGCGTATTAAATCCACTCACATGCACCGTTCACCGCACAATTCATCCATACTACTTCATTCTTGCCCTTTCCACTGCAAGAGCGCACACATTCGTACACACGCATGCAGCCATTTCTCTCACTCTCGCTTAATCAACATAGTCAATGCAATTAAATTTCATTGATTCTCTTGAGTTGCAGTATTTTCTGGTTATTCGGCTATTTCATGCTACATTTAAATATAATTATATGCAAATTTATTTAATCAGTCATAATTTATTATTGACCAGTAAATAATGTGGAAAATAATTAATAATGGAATTCGGACGCAGCCATAAACGAAATGGATATTCGTGAGAGTGTGTGTGTGTCAATATTTGCTTGCGCATTAACTTATTTCACATGCAAATTAATAACAGACAAATAGGCAATGATAGTGGAGTAAAGACAGAGACAATAGTAGTGCATTTTGGGTGTCTATTTATAACTGTACATTATGCATTTGTGCCTGCTAGACTCAAAAAGTTAGCTTTGCTTATGATCTTAAAATGAGTTTTATTGCTAACGGGATTTACAGTTTGGTCTATCATTGTATGCGTATATTGTACTGTTCAAATATTTATTTATATGGTATGCACTTTTGGAAGTGACCCATAGCACAGTGACTGCATTTCTAGTGAAAGTGCTCTCAAAAGTAATCTCAGTGGGTTTAGTTGGAATGGATGTCTTTTGTGTATTGTGAGATCTGGAACAGTTAAAAACAATCATTCGGGCTGACATTGATATCTTCGACCTAGCAGTATGTTAATGATTAATTGTGGTCGCATGTGTTGGAACCCATTGTGGAAGCACTTCCTACAGATCCTTTAACACAATTCCGCTTATTGCATTCGAACGTCGAAAATCATTGACCACGATCTCGTACTTTACGTAAACTATGTAAATAAGTCCTTCCCAAGGCTGTAAAAACTAGTCAAATTGTTTTAATTTAGTTATAGAACTTCTGTAGATGCAGAATCAAGGCTTCTTTCTATGTATCCAAATAGGGATCACATCGCCGTAATAGCACCCAGCAGGATACTGTAATTGATTAGAGTGCTGAGCCTATGTGAGTCGTTGTGACAGAGGGATGGGCACAATAGACCGTGGTGCAAGCCTCACGTTCCACCACCGTACCTCGCATATGATTGTACTAAAAATCAGTGTGTATCACTAAAATTTATTTCAAATTTTGATTAAAGCTTTAATATTTTTTAATAATAATTTTAATATGGTTAATATTGTATTAACATAACTAATTCAATAGTACTTATAACAAAGACATAAGAAAATATTTCAATGATATAACATAAACATTATTATTCAATAATATAAAGTTTAATCTAATAAAATGAACACAAAAATGCAATTAAAATTCCAAATTTATTTGAAATATAATGAAAGACGTTAGTATTTATTTATTTATTTTTGTGCAATTTTTGAAAGCATTTTAAGCACAATGCTGGCTGGCCTGTACATTTACTACAATATGTCCTTACTCTTGTAGTTTTTTTAGTTGCATAATCTCTACCTTTTTTTAGAGACAAGATTTTGTAGCATTCTTTACATCTTTTACGGGACTGTCTTGCAGGCCCATCATAAGATTGAAGAAAATGTTTTACCTTATTTCAATTACATTTACCACATCATCAGTATCAAGAAAGTGATCAATAATATTTTCCCTAAGTTTTAACATATTTATACTTTTATCACCCCATCTTTGGTGAATATACTAAGCATTTACAAGGCAAGTTCCAGTAATTAGTTGGATTACTACCTTTCGATACCACTTAATGGTTTTCTGTAAGCAACTATAATACGCTGACATTTGGTCTGATAAATCAACGCCCTTTTTTGCGTTATAATAATCAAATACTGCACCAGATTTTTTTTTTTGTTATTTTTGCCTTGTATTAACTTACACTGGTGATTTTTTTAGGTAGTCAACATGCTTATCCCCGTCCGATAGAACAAAAAGCTTTCAGCGCAACCGCCTATGGGCGCGAAACATGAATCGAGTGCCGGCGTGAACGTGTTAAACAACAAAACACAGATACATATACATAGTAGAACTTAGCAGAAGTATACTCATTGTGCTGTGAAAACGTAAAATTTCCTACAGGGTTTCATCACATCATCACAAAAACCTGTTCCCAGCATATTCCATTAAGTGATTCAATAGTGTATTTAAGCGGCTTTCATATTTAATGGAAATGTAATATGTTTATGTTACTTACCAGCTCAAATATACAAAGTTGTTTACTTAGTTACAAACCAAGTATGCCACGAAATTATGCAAATAATTGCACTTTACTTACACACTCGAACTCAAATGTATGTGTACTTATATATACTGTATATATAAGCAGTCGAGTACTTAAGCTTCACTTCATAAATTTACTTAGTATGTTACTACGTACGCTACTTTAATTACTTTACAATCATTTATGTGAATTAATAAATATCAAGGTGCTTTCGTTTTGGTTATTAAGGTAAGCCGAACTGTAGAACTTAGCGATCACGTGTGATTCTGATTAAAGCAGATAAATTATTTGTTTGCAAAAAAATTTGTTCATACTCTGAAATAAGAGACTAAGCAATTAAGTCTTATAGGATATTTTCACTTTATATATTGGCAGCATAAATAACTGTATAATTCGAAATCATAATTTCGCCTCAGACTTATTTGTCCTTCCCTTCTTTCTTCTTCTTCTTTGGCTCTACAACCGTGATTTGGGCCGAAAACACTAAACTTCACCAGTATCCTCTATACTTTGCGAAGTCACGCCACTTGTACACCACAAGTGCAGACAGGTCGTTATGCACTTGGTCCTTCCATTGGATGCGTGGGTGCCCTTGCTTCCATTGTCCAACGCATTTGTTGGTTTTTTAGACGCTTAACTATAGTGTCGCCGTAAGGCTCATACAGTTCGTAGTCCCATCTTCTTCGGTATTTAACGCTCACGCGGACGGCTCCAAAAATCTTGCGAACAGTTCTCTCGAAAGCTCTAAGTGCTTTCTCATAGGCCGAGAATAATGAGAGACTTTTAGAGCGCAATTTTTGGTGAGAGAGGAATCTGCTGGTTTGGCAAGAATTATTTAGCCCTTGATCTCCAGGTTCAAATTATTGGTGGAATTTATCCTAGTTCTGAGATATACAAAGACCTAACAGTGAATCACCCTCTCAAAAACCTAGTTTGACATCGAACGGCTCGGAGGTGCATCCTGGGTAACACAACGTGCTGCATCCACGACCTTTCAACTGCAAATGACTTTTGTACCTTTGCTCCATATGGTGAACGAGATATTCTGTCCCCTAAGTATTCAGGGGTGACACCTTACTGAAATGGCTGATAGGTTATTGCCAAGGCTACTTTCGTCTCGTTAAAATCCCAGCAGGATTCAGAGTATATTCCCCTTCCGTCATCAATAAATTTGTGAGGTGGGTGTAGGTTGAGATATTGAATTTAAATCGGGTCCCTAGCCCCATATATGTAATACAAGAGTGTCAAACTCTCGGTTGCTTTTATAAGATAACTTTGTAAGATAATTTAGTAAAATTAAATAATATATCAAATATTTCAAATACTAAAATTAAATTTATTATGATAATGCAATGGATAAAATTGATCAATGAATATGTTGTTTATGACATCGGTTCACCACTTTCTCTAGCCCCTATATAACCAATATAATGATTTCCGACTTTCCACCTTACCTTAAACCAATATGTGTGAAATTTTAATGAAATTAGGTGGACATGTTTTCTGAAATATAAAGTAATTAAGCGCTGAGTATTAATAAAGTCGGACCAGACTTTGGTATGAACCTTATATCCATAAATAAATTTTTCTTCATATACTCAATGTATTAGACTTAGCTTCTTTGGTTCTTATTACATATATCTCATTCGTGTAGACTTCAATATAAATACCGCACATACACACACGGGACACACGACTTTCGGAATCGTACCAAGTGGGCAAATAATACTTCCATATTCCTGCAATGCTCAAGTAACCATTCAACTACGAAACATACCACAATGACATGGCGTATGAGTGACATTTATTCACTAATGATAATGATTTCCGAATTACTGCGAATTCGATTATTCTAATCAGAATACTTCATTTAGAAAAATATACTGGTACAGTCATGCTTACTGTTTTTGGCAATATGTTTTGGGTAAACATGTGTTTGTCGCTAAACGCAGAAATCCAAATTTGGTAACGTGTTAACAAATAATCGTTACTTCTCAAAAAAAAGGAAAGATTATCATACAAGAAACCTTTAGGCATTAAGCTATGACTTTCTACTAAACTTTTGGTTCTCTTTGTAAAATATAATCTAAATTTGCTGCTTGCGGAAAAGCGAGCATTACGGAGGCAAAAATGATAATCAAACAGCTGCACCATTACAACAAACATAGCCAATTCATCATCTGGGTATTTTTCTAAACTTAATTTCACTTAAAAAAGTAAATTACCACAATAAATGAGAAAAAAATAAGTAATGGCAGAAATGACATGGCAAAATAGTAATAAGGAAACCGCAGAGCCAAACAACAATGACAACATAACAACGCTTCAACAAATACACGCAACAAACTAAAACAGTTACCATTCGACTTGGCAAAGTGGAAACACAACGCGGTAAAACAGCGACAAAACTAACCGAAGGCAGCGCTGGCGAGGATGGAAAAATTGCAGCACATCGCAGCACCAGACGGCTGGAAGGCATTGGAGGGCTGCAGGACTTTGTGGGAAAACAATGACACAACTAACAAACATTGTTTTCCTTTGACATAACTCATTAACCAGCAACACAACAATGCTTGGAGTCGAACTTCTGCCTTCCGATGGGAGAAGATAAAAAAATAAAGCACACAACTAGTCGAAGACGCCGCTCGAGAAGTTAAAAGTAAGCAGAAATAAATGCTGTGTCAATAATGCCTGCGACAAGAGCGCAAAACGCACGCAACTCCCCACGGAGGTGCACGTAGGTGGGGCGTAGGTGCTCGAATCTCTCCCCGTGTTGCAAACATGTGGAGCCAGCTTACGACAATTCTACCGTCGAAGACGTAAAAAATCAGGATATGAATGAAATCGTATTAAAGGCTGAAAAGATAAGAAACAAACAAACTGTTAAGGAGAAAAATACAGAA
Organism: Bactrocera oleae; assembly: GCF_042242935.1. Classification (NCBI taxonomy): domain Eukaryota; kingdom Metazoa; phylum Arthropoda; class Insecta; order Diptera; family Tephritidae; genus Bactrocera; species Bactrocera oleae. The sequence continues at coordinate 42,683,830 of NC_091538.1, forward strand.
ACAAAGAGAAAAGGAAAAACTAAGCACTCAAAGCAAAAGGAAATGCTACATGGATAACTGTAAGTTGTTGACAACTGCCGCATCATCTTCCATATGGATCATGTGGCTAGAAGTTGATGATATTATTTTTGTTGTTGATATATGCAATTGCTTGTAACTTATTGTGTTGGTTTTTGCTCTAAAGCCAACTGTGTGGCATTCTAGTGCTTGAAGCTTTCGTACCTCTCGCAGTTCTTCTTTTACAAACAAACATGAAATTGCTCTAAGTTTGTTGATTTTGCCTTAGAAAAGATAATCTCCGTGAAAGCAAACTGAGCTATTTATTCAAACTGCATTTAGCATTAATAGATAAAAATTATTAAATATTTTAAAATAAAATCTTTGTTGGGCGTTATTAATTTAGCAAAGAAATACGTATACAAGTATTGTATTCTTTAAGTGGTAAGTCCAGTTTACAGCTACAAAAAAATAGCCACACTTTGACAATATATTCTGGAAGTGCGTAATTTCATATTCACTACCTCAGGCATTTTTAATTATTATGATTCAAAATGGTGGCTGCTTGACCACGACGGTTTCTAGCACTCCTAATATTTATCTATGCAAAAGAAAAAACGTGATCTTAGTCTAGCTAGTAAAGTATATACGTTGTTAGCTTTACGTTAATTTTCCGCAAAATTACGGCCTCGTAAATAAGAGATATTTAGACCAAAAAATTAAATTTAAAGTGGGCACGTGCTTTATTCTCCTGATTCTATGTAGCTTCGGGAAAACGTGTTTATCATTTACTCCCTGAAGCTGACTTACCCGAACGCTTCGTCAGTACAGCGAACTGAACAAAGAAAAAACTTACCCAACAATTTATTTAAGACACTAAAGTGTACTGGCTAGGGTTATCCTTAAGCGTAGGTATTAATAAATAATTACGCTGCTCTAAATCAAAACAGAAATTAAATTAGAAAAAATATAATAATTCAACGAATATTAAGCCGATGGACGAATTTTGATAAGATGTCAATGATATGAATAAGTAACAACAATTTATGAGTGGTGAACCAATTTATTAGCTCTGCCAAAGCTATGGATATTTGCTATGAACTCAATCTCATCAGAAGAAATCAGTTTATTCAGTTATATTAAATAGATATGTATAAAGTATTTTTTTTAACTCAGGATGTAGCGTAGAGCCAAGTTCGGTTCCGATAATCAGGTAAAATCAGAAAGACATGTGATTAACCCAGGTGTCCTAGTTCGTTAGTAGGACTGCTAAATTGGCCTAAGAACCTGCCATAAAAATACACGTTTATAATACGAGCCGCTTGCTTTAGACAGACGCCCGCTGTAGCCGCCACTATGATGTGAAACAGACGCTACGTACTCCTTCACAGAAGGATTGTGTTATGTGAATTTTTTTAGCTTCTGTACTAAGCTTCGACCTTACTTTACCTGTAGCTAAGCTACCGCCGTCATCGGTCTCAGGATCATTGCACTTACTCAGTCCCCTTATCACGACAAGATAACGATCCTCGAGGAAGATCATAGGTAGAAATAAGGAAATTAATTTAGGTAAATGCAGTATATGTGATCGAATTGATCTGTATAAAAAAAATAAATATTACAAATAAAATATTATTTATCACGTATATGTAATTTTATAGAGAATTATAAATTAAGTATATATTTCTACATTTTATGCCACTATTCTAAATATTAAGATTTCAGGGATTTAACTATAATAATGAGTTAATAAAATACCCTTTAATATAATCACGGCTGGTTTCTGCAACACCCAATTCTCTTCTATTCTCTCTCCCAATTCTCTTGTCAACGGTGCTGCTGTCGGTATCAAACGTTTGTTTAAACTCGATCCACGTACTGATGTTAGTGTTTCTGTCCGTTTATAAGAACTCTTTTTTCACATATACACAAAATAATGACACTTATTATTATATAGAACAACAAGCTTTATTTGTGCTTACTTAATATAGACCCTAAATAGATGTAAGTTTATCATATAACATGTACCATATGGTTGAAATTTCGGTATATGGTGGATATACTAACCGATAAACGTAAGGAAACTTACTCTAATATTTTCGAAACCTTTAATAACTATTGAGAAATCTATTGTAGAGTAAACTAAGATGATGGGTTCCAAATTTAATTTCAAAAAAAACAGGCCTTGTTGTGAGCCGCTTTTTTCCATTTCATACTGTTGTTACGGGGGTGTCCCGGGAATTCTGCACACGAAAATTTGGTAAAATTGCACACGAAAATTCTTATTTGATAAAGAACAACCGCTTATAGAGATCATTTTGGTAAATTGTGTAATTAAAAAAGCCAACTAGTTTTATTACATTCAATTTATTCAAACTTCAAAACTCGCTATATACTAAACTTTACTACACAAATTTTGATATTACCATATACTAAGTACAACAAATAATGGTAATAACAGATATTTAACAAAAAATGGTGACTGTCTCTCAGTTGCTTGAGATTAGTTGCTGGTAGTAATGCATAATATACATTTTTGTATACCGTTGCTAATGGCTACTAAATTATTGCTATACAAAAAAGCTGTAGAGAATTAAGCGAACTATTTTCCTTATTTGCCATGGTGCTATGCATAAGGACTTCCAGATAAAACATCATTATAATTCTTGTTGTGCGCTAGACACGACTCTCGCTAAGGGTAGGTTGAAATCTGAAACTAGATCAGATAAATCACACTTACCAAAGCAAAAAATGTATTCTCTTCACTTCAAAGCTCTTCAATTTCACTCCTCCTTCGGGCATCTAAAATTTAAAAAGAAAATAAATAAATATATAAAAAACACACATTTGAAGTAGATTTAAGAAAAATAAGAACAACATTTTGAAAGCTCTGAGCCAGCAAACAAGAAATTCAAATCAAATCGAATTTGCATTGTGAACCAAGCTTTGCTCGTCCTAGCCATGGGCAAACAGAACACACAAAAAAAAGCATCACGAAAATAAACACATAAAATAAATAGAGTAAGAACGTTTAGAATAACAACAAAAATCGCATCAATTTTACGCACGTTCATGCGCAACAATAACAAATTACATCCCCGTCTCCCCCTGTTTCACCACCAACGTCGCTTAGCATTTCGCTCCGCTGGCGTGTCTGCGCAGTCATGCTTCAGCATTTGACCATTCCACTGCACACACACACACACACATACACTTATTTACACGCTTGACGCTTTGTGTTTAGAATTCGTATTGGAAATTGTCAAATCACGTTTCGGCAATTGTTTGTTAACAATACCGCCAATGTTGTTGCGGCTGGCGCAGCAAACACAACAACAACCACATGCAACAACAATAGCAGCAGCGCCGCAATCACCAGCAACAACAAGGTAATCACCACGTCTGTCAACACGCAGCCCACTTCGTTTTGGGTTCGTAATAACTATGCTAAGTGCATAGCTACACACACACATACATACGCACATGTGATACACGTGGGTGTGCGGCATAGTGATGTTGCGCCTTCAAATGCCCCTCTTTTCGTCCGTTGCCACTGTGTCGCCGTTAAGTGCGTAATTTTTCTACCACATTTGATTTTGATTGGTTTTCCCAGCACTTTTGACGCATTTCTATCTACCTGCCCTGCGCTCCCTTTCACTCCCCCTCACTGCCACTTCGACTGCCCGCATCCACCAGCCGATTCCACTTATTGAACACGGCTCCTTAGCATTTAATTTTCTCGCGCGTTTTTCCCATCGACTCAGACGTTTCCATTGTTATCCTAACAAAGCTCTGCCAGGTTCCTTAACTGTCGGAATTGGTGGTTGATTGTTGCTTGGATAGTCACTGTGGTGATGGTCCTTCAATTTTAGACATTATGTGGGGGCGTGAGCTCAATCAACTAGGCTGAATAGTATACGTGTTGAAAATGATTTGTTTTCAATTTTTTCGGTTAAAGTGAAGCGTGTTAGTTAAAATTTGTAAATGTTGATTTATATTGTAACAGCTTGTTTGTTTGTCTTTCGTTAGATTTAACAAATATTTAAATTAAATAAGTCATTTAGGACTATTTTGCTACGAATTTGGAAAATAGTGACCTTGTCATGCTTAATATTATCTAATAAGAACCCAATAAATTATGTATAAGTTCAAGTCGTTAATAGAGAGTTCAAGGAAAATTATACATAAAATGAACCTGGAAGTGTGGGCTTCTGTCCTATAATCGCCATTCCGTCCCATAAAGTATTTCAAATACTGCTCAATAATTTGAGTACAGATAACATCTTATTATACCATAAAGACGCAACATTCTGACCTCTACAACCCCCAGAATATAAGATATTACTTCGAGGCTTTTACTTGCCTACTGAACATATTGCAAAGGTTGACCTCCTCTAGAGCTTCGATGCTCTAAAAATTTTAAAATTTTTTCAGAAAGAATACCAACTAAATTTAAATTGTTTTTCGGAAACTACTTAGCCTTGACATAAATTATGGTAAAACATTTACTACGCCTTGGCATAAATTATGGTACAACATTTACTACACAAACAGCGAGAACAATTTAGTAGAAAAAGTGAAGTTATTTTCTATTATAATTTGTATGTAGTGTCTACTAATGTGTGGAAAAACACAAGTATAATTTATGAACTTCACAAAAAATTTAATATTTCAAGAATGTTTTTATATATTGTATTATATAATATAATAAGTTTGCTCATATATCGGAACGGCCGCTATCGCACCAGCATAGTGTAAAGCTTCCATACAAACTGAACGCTCGAAAACAAGTGCTTGTATGGAAAAGCTTTTCATTTGACCAGACAGCTTCACAAAATGTGGCTTATGTTATTTTTTAAGATAACGACGCAATCTCCACAGAAATTTTTCCGATCGGATCACTATATCATAAAGCTACCCTACACACTGAGCGATCAACATTCTTCTTTTAACGCAGTATTGATCATTTTTCCCAAACGTCTGCAGTTGATGACAGAAAGAGTAGCGGTCGTCCTCGCGGGATTAAAAAACAGAAAATTATGTTCGCTGTTAAAAAGTTGTTTAATAAGCAAAACTATAAAATCAACGCAAAAACTTCCAAATACGTACAAAATGTTATTGCCAGAGTTGAACTAGGGCACCAGGTAGTTTGGTGGGGATTCTCCTGTTAATGCGGTACAATTCTGTGATAAAGAGGTTAAAACTGGAGCAAAAGTGTACCAGCAGGATGTTTTCGAAGACATTATTAGGCAGTTAAGAAATACCCTCTTCGATAGAGATCATTAGATCTTCCATCAGGGTTCTGCTGCAGCAAACAAGGCAAAAATAACATAGCAGCATTCCTGTTTTCATAGCTGCATATGATTGGCCGTCTGGAAGTGTGGATTTTAGTCCTTTGAACTTTGTGGTCAGAGTTGGAGAACATGGCTTGTCGACTAATACACAGAAGTTTGGAGAGTCTCAAAAAATCGATCGATTCGAACAGCGCCGTCAGTATCAATAAAAACTGTGCGTGCTGCTATTGATGAAACCGTTTGAGGGCTTGTTTGAAAGCAAAAGAAAAGGAATAATAATAATAATAAACTTTGGCCTAATTCTTTAATTTATTTTTAGTCAAATCACACTGTAACTTAATGGCAAAACCGAATAAGTGGAACATGTTTTAAGTGCTAAAATTATTTGTTTTTTTATATTTTCTCACTTCATGTTAAACAAGGAACGGGGTAGGCGTTGGGTAGTATTCGGCTTATTCAGAAGTGGTTCGCCGGGTTAGTGTATACCGAAGATTCGCCATCGGTGAGCCCTACCGCATACAGAATCCTACTATACTATACTACTATATTATACTACTATACTATACCTAGAAAGCTACAAAAATAGGAATCAAACCACTGAACGATAATGCTCTTTTTTTATTTTTCTTTCAAAAATCAGCGAACCTCTTCCACACACGACCAAATAAAACAACGAGTCTAATTCTGTTGAAATTCACAGTAGCCGTCTGATAGAATGAATTATATTGTAGGAAAGCATTTTTTTCGCGATAGTGGCGACATCGAGCAGTGAAGTTATTGCATTATTTCGAAACAAGATAAAGTAGGAGTAAATAGCGCTAAAGTCTAAATCATTTTTTAATATTCGTGTATCAGATTTATAATATTAATTCTCGGCCGATTTGACAAATTTCACACAATTAGCCACTGTTCATAATAAACTCTTTTTTGGAAGAATAGCAGACGAAATCTATATATACATCTTTTCATCCATACATATATAAAAACGAGGATTTCATCATTTATCAGATCAAAACTGTATAGAAAGCACCAATAGACCAAGTTGTAAAGATGTGTTGATTTTTTGACAACATCCTCTAAAATTAATATTGAAAATTTTACCGTAATGCCAACTTTAATCAAATTTTGGTTTTTAAGATATGTTATAGCCATTTTTTAATCGAGAAAAACTTTTTTGGAGAATCATTTGAACTCAAATAAACCCTGATGAGTACTGATAGCTACTAACTACTGGAGACTCAAACTAGCTCGAAAATTGCCTACTTAAAATTAAGGTGCCGTAAGTGGTGACCAGACAGAAAGTGCAAAATGCAATTTAACACGTTGTTGAGCTTAAGTAACAGCGAATTCAAGCGAGCAAGTGTGAAATGAAATAAAATAACGCAAGCATTCGAACAAAAACACAAACACAAGTAATACAGACATATTTAATGAAAATATAATATTTATGGATGTGGGTGTGTGTACATTGCCGGCTATAAGATAGTGCGCCTGTTGGTATGCAACAATATTTTGAAGAGACATAAAACTACACTCACTGCGAACACAAGATGGCATGTCAAAACTTTCACGACATTTAACGGAATTGTAAGCGCGGCATATTTTCAACGCACACACACCCACAGATATTCACCTCCATAGAGAGCATAAAGCGCTATAAATAAATGTGTTGCCAGTAAAGAATCAATGAAAGAATAAATGCATTTGTCGAGTCAACGCAGGACAGTGCGAGCGCAGCCGAGGAGCGGATAAGGAATTAAACACGAGGTTACAGATGCTATGCTGGCGTACAAGAAGAACTGTTGCTATTACTTAAAAGTTGTCGCACAAGATTTAACGCAACGCCGACTGCGCTGCGGTTACGAACTCTAACGAATGCTGCGCCCGTACAAACTTGCACACGAAAGTTCATTTATACCCGTTACTTACAAGCGAATGTGTGTCTACTTTTGGATATGTAATGCGATTGCGGTAAATACGAGGCAGCTGCAAGAGAAATGGTTGACAAAGGCGCGGATAGACAGCTGTGAGCCGACAGAAGAAAGGAAGAGCGCTTATAGACAGCCGTGCTTTACGAGCGCCTAGAATGTTCGGCTGATTGCTAGCGGGGAGCGATGCTGAGTGAGACAAGTGCAGCAGTTAAGTGATAGTTTCAGCAACATTTGCAGTGGAGTATTCTCTTAAATTGTACCATACGTTACATACACCCATTCATGCAAGCAGCGCACAGACATACACAGCGGGGCCTTGACAAAAACACGGCCAGACTGTAATGTGACACGGCTGTGAGACAAAAACCAGCCACAGCCGCAGACACAGCTACTGTCAGAGCATCAAGCGGAGCAGCTGGAACAGACCTAAACTGGAAACAAAAACTCATTAAACCGTGTTGATTTATTTTCTCATTTTTTTTTTTTTGTTTTTTGGTTGACAACATTTCGTTTTAATTTATTTTGCTGAATTTTTGTTTTTGTTAACAGAAGAAGTTTCACATAAAGAATGTGCAGTTTAATTTCTATGTTGACACAAATCCTATAAAAGGCCCAGGCGAAGTCAAAGGTATGAAATGCCTTCTCTACACCCCTCCTCGTCTGACTTGTAGGACCAAAGAAGTGCTTAAACAATAACAATAAAACAACAGCAACTGACACTTTGACGACTAACGCTACGACTATAGGAACAACGGCAAATATTACGATATATCGGAACCTTATAACGAGAAAAGAGGAAAAATTCACAAAATTAGCCAAAGATCAGTCTGCTGGCACTTCAGTTGATGTGAAGGAATATAGAAGTTTCCTGAAAGGGAAGAAATCTGACACTCGAGCAGAAATCACCAAACTAAGCAGCTTCCAGAAAAAAAATTGCCCCCACAACAAAATATTGGCAAATACCTTAAAAAATCTAGCAGGAAGGAGCCATGCTGAACAGCACAACAACAGCAAGACACTTATGTGATGTGGCCAGGGACAGTATCCAGCTATCTGTAATAGACGAAAACACCTCCTCACCCAAGCCTCTTGTCCATTTTTAACACCATCTTGCTTGTGAACTTTAATGCTTATGGAGCATTTATTCAGTGGATTATCGCACTTTTGTGTTAGTTTCAGTGGTTTGGAAGATATGTCATCATTTAGAGGGCGCGGCCACTCCCACAAGTGCCTCTCACTACTGCGATTCTCTGCATCAAATTATAGTTTTTTATCTTAACTTGTTGCTAAGTTATGACACTTTATAGTTTCTCGTTAAATAGTGTTTAGCGGACAGTGGTTCTATTATGCCCATCTTCAATACCGACCTCCGTTAGGAGGCAAGGAACATATGTGGCAAGTTTCATCAAGATATTTACTCAAGCTATCGCTTGTACGGACAGACAGTCACCCGGATTAAAATCGTCACATAATCTTGATCATGTCTACGAGTATATATATGTACCAAGTGTACCGATATGAATTTTATTTTTTGTGAAAATGAAATACTAATTTTGAAAGGGAAACTAAAAAAAAAATGTATTCAAAGTACCAAAGACCCCCTTTCTGGCAATTTGTGGATACTATTCCAATAGAAATGTTCTTCTTTTAAATCATACCAATCAGATCCCCAATTTTCGACTTCTGTGTAGGAATCGAAGTGTTGCTCAGCCAATGCGTGTCCCATCGATGAAAAGACGTCGTAATCGAAAGGTGAAAAGTCTGGCGAATATGCCGAGCTCCAAGCAAGTATTTCGATTACATCCTGAACCGATTTTGCTTTATGTGCATTTTTTATGCATTGTCGTGTAACAAAATTTTTTGCCGTGTCTTCTGGCCGATTCTGGTCGTTTTTCGATCAAAGCATGGTTCAAATTAAACATCTGTCATCTGTAGCGATTAGTATTAATAGTTTCATCAGGTTTTAGAAGATCATGATATACCACACCCTTTTGATCCCATCTAACACAGAGTTTTGCAAAGAGTATAATAATATTATTTCGGTAAAGATATTCAATGTATTCAGTTTTAATTTCACAAAATAATTCAAAATAAATAAATAAGATATTCAATGTATTCAGTTTTAATTTCACAAAATAATTTAGACAGTTTCCTGATTTTGACTGTTCTATCCACTATAATAAGGGTCGATAGTATTCGATAATATACACAATTGTATGCGATAGATAGATGATACACTCACGTAAAGTATCATATGGTATTCTGTTGGGGAATGGCAGCTGTACTCGCGCCAATATTGATGCTTAACAGGTGGGTTAATCTCTATTCTGTGTATCTGCGTGGGCTTTTTCAATTGCAAAAAGAGCAAGCAATCTCCATCTCCGAAAACCTCCATACCAATAAATGAAAATTACAGAAATATCGGTAGAAATCGTAAAGTATAAGTAGTATCAAACTTACTATAAAAAAATTCTTAATTTTGCAAATTTAATCAGATGATATAAGAGACTACGTGACACAACTTGAAAGATTCGCGTAAGAAGAAATATTTAAAGTTGCCATATTTGACTTACTTTCAAGGTTAAAATTCAATTTTAATTAAAAGTTATATTTGAATTTGATCGTCACTGACTCCAGCATTTAAATTAAATTTTCGAAAACTAGTTTTTTGAAGTGAACTCGATTCAATTGATCAATTAAATGCTATCTTTGCAATTTTAACACTTCAAGTTAGGTATTGCTGGCATATTATACAAATACTTTCGCAAAAAGCAACAAATATAAGATGAGGCCACTTCTTGGTGGATCTTCTTCAAACTGCTGTTTCCTATATATAACCCACAATGTAGAATTTACCGAGAGAGCTTTGTTACGAGGCCTTTGTTTTGGCGCTGTGCAGCATGAAATTGAATTTGAGCGCAAACTTCAACTCCATCGCAAAGTATTTCCACATAAGTACTCAAAGCTTTTGCGGCGCTGCGAAAAGTGCTGATTTGTTTTACAACTCTTCATTGGTTCTTGCGTTTGCCATTGAAATGTGCACTCCAATTTGAATTTGTTTAATTTGTTTCGTTCTTTTTCGAGCCGTTAGCATTATCGCCTCCATGAAAGCGCATATCTGTGACAATTTCATTGCCTAAGATCTCTGTGTGTTCCCTGGCTTTCAGTTGTATTGGTGCGCTTTGCTGACTCAACTAATTTTCGGTTATATTTTCAATTTGCATAAGAGCGAAAGATATGCGCAGACGTTTCTTGCTAAACGAAGAAGATAGGTCCCACCGAAATTTCTTATGGCGCCCGATGAATTCAACCATTGTTGTACTTATTGCAGGCAACAATAAAGCCAACAGCCAGAAACTCCATCATAAGCCATGCACCTGCTCAGTTTGCATTTTTTAACCACAAAATCCACTTCCGCCTCCCTTCCCGCCACTCCGTGAGCATCACTACAAGCCAATTGCTGCTTTTAAGCCAAGAGCTCGTGGCTTTCCTCTACCTTGTGAGTCTGCCCGCAGGTTTTTGTGTGGTAAAATGTAAATTTTATTGAATTCAACTCTTTTGTGCGCCATGTCACGCGGTTGTGCGTTTAAAGTAAATTGCATAATTACGCCTAATCTTGAGACGCTTTGTAAGTAGCACGTCGTCTCGTCAGCCACCTCGCTCCATACCGCCACAGCTTCGGCATACTGTGTGCTGCCCGGCTTACTTTCGTTAAATGTTGGTCTCGTTAAACCCCGTTTCTATAGCTATCCATCCTATATGTCATTGAAGTTTTTCTTTGTTTTACTGCCGGCTGTCGATTTGAATATTCAAGCGCTTGCGCAGCATCTTCCCTGCCTGCGACCCGCACTTTTTGTGTGTGGTAACTACTAGTTTTTAATTTGAATGACAAAGCGGATTTACATACTGCAGTAGGCGTATGCATTCAGTTTGGTTTTAGTTGGCGCTTTAAGGCTGGCCATCCCCTCTTTCTCTCTTGCATCCGTTTTGTCGACCAAACTTCGTTTCACCACTTTAACATTGTCGTTCCTTCCATTGTTTTGTGGCTTTGTTGGGTGCGGATTTGTGCACCGGTTGAAAGAGCGCTAGTCAACCACATACAATTGCAAAATCTTTTATTAATCTCATAAGCTATGCAGTTGTGAAGTCGTTGAACTCTTTGCAGGGGTGTGGAATTATAAGTTACGGCAAATTGCATTATGTTAGGGTAGACGCTGGGACAGAACTAGAAAAATAATTAAAACGACAAAATTAACAGGATTCAGATCTTTCAGAATAATAAATATTATAATTTTCATATCCAATCGCAAAAATACCAATTATTAAATTTGGTTCGTGCTATTCACATATGTATGTGATCTGATCAAATTGGATTCGAACTGGAGCTAAAGCTAAAGTATTTAACATATAAATTTAGTCATCACAATTATGTTTCAAAAGTACCAATTTAGTTTAACATTTAGTACTTAAAATTTTCTAAAACTGAAAATTTCCCAGTGAAAAAAATTAAAATTCTTGCAGCGTTATATATCCCGTAGGGGTAGTATTGAGGCTTGATTTTTATTTAGTAAAGTGAAAAATTCATATGGAAATAAAAAATGTATATATAGGAAGTTGACGTGGTTGTTGTCCGATTTCGACATTTTTAATTTTGATTTGAAATCTTTCCTTACCATCTCAGTTGTCTGACGCACTTATTTATTGAGATATAGTCCAATTAGTAGTTTTTAGCATAACCGTTTTATGAGAAGTGGGCGTAGTTATCATCTCATTTAACCCATTATCACAGCGAATAAAGAAAGGTTAAAAAGACTTTCTTTCAGCAAATTTGAATGAAGTAAGTTTCAACAAGATATCTAAATTTTTACTCAAATTATCGTTTGCACGGAAAACGAACAGACGCTGCTCATTCGGGTCTTATTCGATACTCTGCTCCATAGCAGCGATAACGTCTTCGGTAAGCACTATATGGCGACTCTGAGCATGCGCATTACCCACTAGAGTCAACGTGGTACGAAACTAATCTATGGTTGCTCGAATTTTCTACTCTGCTGGGTGATTATGTCGACCAAATATCGGTCGCAGCGCGCCTTGTATCGAACTATTATTTTGGAAATGAATTTGCACGATTTGCAAATGTTGATTTGGAGTAAGTGTGGTCACTATGAAATGCAAACCAAATTGAGTATAATTCAAGTAACAACTATCAAAAAGACCAACATATATTTTGGATATGTTTCAGGAAATGACATAGCAATGCTTTGGGAAATTTCCAATGTTGGAAGGTGCAACAGGGGTGGTATTTTCATACTTTAAACAATTCCGGTATTTTTAGAACGGTTTGTTGGAAAGATAAAAAATTTACATCTTGCCGAATTTTCACTACCCGGTACCATAATCTATGTTCCGCCTCAGGTAAAAGTTACAAAGAAACCTAACTATATCTAAAGCTTTAAAAGAATTGAATATAGGGTTATAGATATCAATGATCGCCGTGGTACAATGGTAAGGGGTGTGCACTATAACTGCGCACTGCTGTACGATCGCCCTTTAGTAGACGATTCCAACAATTTCGATATATAGATACCATACACGGTTTCGGTGAAACTAAAGTGGGTCCGCCTGCCTGCGCTAGCGATTGAAGTATACATACATACATATATTATTCTATGCATCAATACTTATTGTACTTCAATAACGATATATGTGCATATAGCGGTATTTTCTTCTCAAGATGCAATTTATTTATTAATTATTTATTAATTACCCCCCTTCGCCATTTTGTTTTAAATATACCTAAAACAAATAAATATTATCCTTCATCAGCCGTTGATCAGCACGATAACATTGATGGATAAGGAGAGCTCTTTCACACTTATTATCGCTGAATTGCCCTAAACATTCACGTTCCAACATGCGTTTCGGATCGGTGACATCGCCCAGGAAACTAATGATGTTACGCTCCACAAAAACGCCATTGCTCACCAGGCCCATGTGTTCGCAGAGAGAGTGTGTGAAACATTGTGTGGCCTTCGTGGCATTGCTGAAGTCTTTTTCGCTAAACCTACGCAGCTCGTCCATCGACAGATACGGACACGCTCAGGTCCAAACTTATTTTTACCTGAAGCGGAACGAGCCTGCAACAAAAGAACCAACACAAATTTATTTGAAAAAGTTGCTCGTTAGAGAATATAAATGTACTTACTTTTACACCTGGAAAGGATGGCAAGCCTCCAATGGTAGCCAATATCACGGCTGTAAGTACAATCAACGCTTTATTTATTGCTGACTGCATGACCGCTCCAATTTATTTACTTTTATATAAATATTTTATAGAAACAGTTGCTGTTTTTATTATGAATTTTTTATGGGCTTCGTGCATTAAATGTAATTGCACATATAATAAAAATTTCATAGCATATTTAGTGCAGATATGTTTGTTATTGGATGTCTTTGCAGCTTTCGAGACTTAATCTACTCTCATATGTGACAATTTAATCAGTTGAATTATTTTTAATGTTATTTTTTTATTTCCCCGGTAAAGCCAATTGCAGTTTTATTCAATTTTCCGCTTTGTTCAAAAGCTGATTTTGTAATACGCTTCGAATTGTTGGTGCTAATGTGAGAAAAGTTTTTTGCATTAATTTATTCCAATACGCCATTAGTTATGTTTTTCATTTATGCAGACAGTGAACCTGAAGTGGGCTTCGCAAGTAATGTTCTTTCAGTAAAGTTGGAACCATACTGTTCAATAACAGTTTTGGAGCTTTATAGACTTCTCGACTAATTAGCACGCCTAGTATCCGATTTATAAGGACTAGTATAAATAAATTATTTATTATACCCTGTAAAACCCAGAAGGCAATGTCGGAGACCCTATAAAATGTACAATATATCTAAATGATCAGCGTAACGAGCTGAGTCGATTAAGCCATGTCCGCTTCTTCTGACCGTTTCTACGTCTGCCTGTGTATGCGCGAACTAGTCCCTCAGTTTTTGAAATATCGATCTGAAACCTTATACACATCCTTTTCTCACTAAGAAGCTTCTCAAGTCCTTGTATGAAAACTTTTTATTTTGAGGAGGTAAATATTTCCACAATATTTTGCATAGATTATTATGCAAAACTTCACAAATCAAAGCTGCCATACAAACTGACTGAGCAAACTCAGATCCTTATATGGAAAACTTTTTTATTTTACGCTATATCTTTATGAAATTTGGCGCGACGTTGTAATCTCCGAACAAGTTGTTCAGATTGAACCACTATAGCATAAAGCTGCCATTAAAACTGGGGCAGTCGCTTCTCACAAGCTTCTCTTAAGGCTAATAATACTTACAAGTAATAGATCGAGACTATAAGGTGGACCAACCAAACCTATTGATTAAAGCTGTCCGTTTCAGCCTTATTTAAAAGGTTCCAAATGGATTTTGTGCAATGTTCAACTACTGGTTATTCGAAATCGTGTTCACATGATGGTTTCACTCAACGATTTCTATTATTTTATTGGCTTTGACATCAAAAATCCCCAAACGGGCTTGATAGAACTGCAAATTATCGTATTTCCAGGCGAGTTTTTCCGCATCATTTAGTTTCTCTTCAAAGCACATGTATATCTGGATTCTTGTTTAGCCCCATAATATCAGTCTCGCACACATTACACAACATTTTTGTGAAACCCAGGATTTATCTTGATTCCTCACAGGAAATCCAAAATTGTCTAATACAAAATTACGACACTGAGACACATCTTGAAAATGTAATTCCAATTAACTCATTATAAATTGGATTAAGAAGTTAAAAAAAGTACAGTAACAAGTCAATTCTGACCCGGCAGGCTTATAACTTAAAGGATCCCGCTAAGGTAAAGCTAATAGGAGCGTCAATTCGCCAACAACATGGATTATCCGCTCGAAGTGATATTTAGTATAGTATGTACGCATAAAGGGTTCAACAATATGATAATTCAATGGCTCTTGAGGTATTAAAGACATACTCCCGAAAAATATACACTTCATTGTACTTTCATCAAAAACATTTATTAAACAAATACGACTTAAAAATACCGAGCATAAAAATTAAAAAATAATTAGATAAATAAAAACAACAAATTCAATTCATGCGACATTTTATAATCCCCTAAAGCGAATTAATTTCAACCACAAATAAATCAATCAACTGTCGCTTGAATTTATTGATATAAATATATATGTGTGATATCTCTAACGCAATGCGTGCGATAATTAATGAGTTCTACTTAACACAAATTTATTATTTCGAATAAATTCAATGATGATTTCCTGTTGAAATATGTGATGGATATGAATTTATATTTTATGATTAACTGGATGTTTGAATGGCATGAATGATTTGGTCGAAATTTATGACCATGTGACTGTAATGACATATTACTTTCTAACTGGTAATCTGAATTAAGTGTTCGCTATAATTGATTTATTAATATCTACATTTATATTCTTATTGAATTTTAAATACTTAACATATAGAGAACAGTTCTTCTTTAGCAATTCACCAATCTAATTGAAATGCTTTAATTTTATAGAAGCGAAGGTAAAGCCAACAATAACAGCAATGTTGACTGCTACCGGCAAATGACGACCTTTCTGCTACTCCGTAACCCCGGATAACGCGGCAAGCTACAGAGTGCGAGTTTATTTAAACAAATTTTTCTGACCGAAATCAATGTATAATTCGGCTGGTTAAGCATACGAAAACCAATACAAAATTAATTAATTAATTATCTTTATAAATCCTAAAATTAATATTAATTCATTGTTCCAATATTCCGCACATGCGTTGGAAAGCTATATATCAGTATACAAGTATGTCATTCATTTGAAGCGGAAACAACACTAATTTTTCTACACTCAATATGTTGACCTTGTGCCTGAAAAAGTGTTTTTGCAGGAAGTTTTTCTTCATTTCTTAAATAAACAGAGACTTTGGGAGTCACTTACGCAGTAATTTTAGAGCGTTTAAAACAATCGTATACATTCAAACGCAAGGAAATTGCGTGTCATGTGAATTTAAGGCAAGAGACGGTAAAAGACGATTTTTTTTGTCAGGAGTGACACTTGAAGGCTACAAAAAGAAGTTACTTTTGCATCAGATTGTGACTGGTGATGAAAAATTAATCCATTACGACAACCCCAAATGCAAAAAATCATAATGTTAAGTCTGGGCAACCAGACAAATCAACGACAAAGCTGAATACCCATGATGACAAATGCTCTGTATTTAATGGCTGTATTCTGAGCTTCTGAAATCGGTTAAAATCATTAATGGGGTAAGCAACATTATGTGGAATTAAAGCAAGTGAATGCCGGAAAACGCGCGAAATTTGCGACTAAACATGAAACAATAATTTTCCATCATGACAACGCTCGACCTCATGTTGTAAGGTCGGTTAAAAATATGTGAAAACAGCAGCTGGTAAGTTTTGCTTCTCCCGCCTTATGGCTTAGACCTTGTCCCTTCTGACTACCGTTTGTTCCGGTCGATGCAGAACGCCCTCGCCCTCTCTGGAATACGGTTCACATGTGATTAAGGTATCCAAAATTTCCTTAATTCATCCTTGGCCCCCAAGTTCTTTTGGGATGGAATCCACTAATTTCCATATAGATAGTCAACTCATTGAACCCTCAATACTACAGATTGTCATCATTAGCTGAATCCGAACTTTAATTATGCTATTTTTTTAGGGGACATTGAGAAATTTTCACTCGAGGGTTCAAAAGGCGTATCGAAAATAATCTGAGGAGACATTTATTGGTCGAATCTCTAGATTAAACATCATAGTTTATTCTTTCTAAACCATGGAGTCAACAAAGCTCCTGTTTTTATATTCTGCTGACTTCCTGCATGGAACAAATTGATTTTTTTGCAAACTTTGACCTCTTTCTATTATCATCCATATGAACGTATCATTAGACTTGGCTTACCTAGTCGCTTCAAAAATAAGAATGTGCTATTATCCTTAAATAATCTGTTAGTTTTTGCAATCGCAATACCTATTCTAATCCTTTGTTAGTTTAGAGAAATCGTTGGAAAACTCCGCGCTAACTGTGAAATTTTATTATTGTAGAAGCTAAAGTAGTGTTAAGTCATATATTAATTTTGAAAAGCAATTACTACAGTAAAAAGTGCTCTACCACTCATCCTGTGTCAGCCGCTAATACTCACACATAATTGGGCACATTGCGGCTATTACACGCAGCCAAGTCATTGAAGACGTCTAGCTAAATGGCGAAAAAAATAGTCATAAAATTGAGGTGCAAAAAAATAATAAAGAAACTCCACTTAGGAAGGGAGTGAAGCACACAATAGCTTTTCATTGAAACACCGAGTCCACCTTATTGAGGTAAGTTACATTGGTGACACCTCACCGAACTTTTCAACCCACTCATACAAACAATCTTAGCCACATCAATTGGATAACACTCCTATCGGAACAACGCTTTTGCGGTGCATTTAGACGTGGTTTGCTGCGTTTCAAGAGCGCAATTTTGCCACTTATTTCTAGCCGCTACTTGGCAG
Organism: Bactrocera oleae; assembly: GCF_042242935.1. NCBI lineage: Eukaryota > Metazoa > Arthropoda > Insecta > Diptera > Tephritidae > Bactrocera > Bactrocera oleae. The sequence goes on from NC_091538.1 coordinate 42,701,610, forward strand.
CGGTCGGCACTCGATCGAATACACTTATGAGAGATTTGTACTCGACGGCTGCTACTGGCCACTACGTTGGAGTGTGACTGTGGCGAGACGAGTCTACAGTGTGCGCAATTATTCTCGTACCTTTGGCTCGAGTGCAATCCAATGTGATGAAGCGTTAAGTGAACTACTGAGGCTTTGGATAATCTGCGAATGAAAATGTCAAATGCAATTATTTGTGTGGAAAACCGTTACTTCTAACTTGGCCTCTAATGAAATTGATTTATTTGAAATATATAATAAAAAAGTATTGATATAATCTAATACAGTATACATAAATTACTCATTTGAGTTTAAGCTTGTTAGTCAACCATTTGAACCATTTTTATACAGATATTTTTTAAAATATTTATAGTTATGTGGTATTGTATATATGCATATATATCCATCCATACATATAACAACATAAATGGGATGCTTTAATGGTTTTGCTTTACAAATTAAATTACGCCAATTTTTCGGAGTAGTTATTGATATTTTACCGAACTAGAAATTAGCGCGCATTTGCATAATAATCAAATTCACTGCGCGCATGAAAACTAACTACGTACTAATATACGTTATTACATATGTATACATGAATAATATCATCTTATCTGCATAATGAACCGCTATTTTGCTCATATATTTTAAATTATTTTGTTATTGTTGTTGTTAATTATCAATTGAAACGAAAATATATGCTTCCTCAAGCGTGAGTTTATTAAACAAAATGGAAATGATGATGGATTTATTTATGCTCCTAGTTTTATTTAGATATATACAATATAAACTGCACTGAGGCCTTCATATTTAATATCTAAGAGCTTGATAAGTTGTAGTTCGATTTTGATAAACTATCTTAAATATTGACCAATATATACGGTATAAAGTTAACCGGATGTTTGAAATTCCTGATATTAGTTATATGGGGGCTAGGTAAAGTTTTCAGCTGATTTTATTCATTTTAGGTAGAAAGATACACTGTTATTAGAGAAACACGCTTACTCAATTTGACTTAGATAACTCACATATTGGCCGATATATGCGGTATAAAAGCAGCCGGGAGTTCGAAAATATTTATGTTTGGTATATTGGGGATTAGCGAAGTTTTGACCCGACACAGACATACCATTAACAGAAATTGATTATCACTTTGTGCAAAGTTTTATCCCGATATATTCATTGGTGCTTGGTTTGCATACTGAAAAGTGAAAGAAGCAGATGAAACGATTCACGCGAAGAACAACCAAAAACCGCAACTACAACAGAAATCATTGAGCAAGTTCATAATACTGTTAGTGAAGATCCAAGTTTGAATAAGCGTGAAATTGCTTAGACTGTAGGCATTTCAGACGAACGAGTACCTCATATTTAACATGGAGAATTACATATGAAATATCTGTTTGGAAAGTTAGTGCCGCACACGTTAACAATTCAACAGCAACTGGATCGAAAACAAATTTCTCAGCATAATTTGGAGCGTTTTAAGCAGAATAAAACTGATTTCGTGCGTCGTTTTATAACTATGGATGAGAGTTGGATCTACCACTATGATCCTAAATTGGAACAAAAAACGTTTACAATGGACTGAAGCTGGTTGTTTAGCTCCAAAGGAGATGAAGTCACAACGATCAGCAAAAAAGGTTATTGCATCAGTTTTTTGGGATTCAAAAGTTGTGTTGTTGATTGATTATCTGCAGAAAGGAAAAACAATCAACTCTGAATATTGCAGCCTTTTGGATCAGCTGGATGAAAATATTCGTGAGAAAAGACCTGGTTTGCTGCACAAAAAAATTATTTTTCATCAAGACAATGAACATGCTCACAATGGCGTTTTAACAATGGCAAAATTAAAGTATGAGTTGATTGAGCATCCACCGTATTCACCAGATTTGGCTCCCAGCGACTACTACCTTTTCAGAAACCTAAAACAATTATTTTGTGGAAAGCGTTTTTAGTCGAATGAAGAAGCTATTACAGCCGTAGACGGGTATTTTGCTTTGCGGAAAGTCTTTATAGGGATAGCATAAAATTATTGGAGGATCATTGGAATCAGTGTATTGAAGTTAAGGGAGATTATGTTGAAACAAAAAAATATATTTCGTGCCAAAAACAGTATTTTTTCATTTCGAGCGCAGAAACTTTTCAACCAACCTGTGTAGTACTAGTAGTTTGTGAGGTGTACTTTATACAAATATGTATTACGCTTTTTTTTAACTTGTAAACAGTGATCCTCTGCAACAAAATTCTGTTTTGCAGTTTTATTAGCAACTGAGTTACAGAACTTTATGGTTTTTCGTATAAGAGCATTTTGTAAATACGACAATGGATATCTTCCATTCCCAATACCAACATCCCCAGAATACACTAGTATTACTTACTGAAAGTATTGCCCATATGAAGCTACAACATTTTCTCGTCTTTCTAGCAATTCGTGGATTCCATCCCAAAAAAACTGCGCCGGATTGGAGGCCAAGAATGATTCAAGCCAATTTTTGATAATCTGTTCTGATAGAAACTGCATTGCAGTAAGGACGTTCTGTATCGCCGAAACTAATAGTAGTCAGAAAGAGCAAGGTCTGGGCTACAAGGCGGGTAAAGCAAAACTTCATAGCTTTAGTATACCTATATTAATTTTTAACCGATCTTTTAATATGAAACCGAGCGTTGTCATAATGGAAAATTATTGCCACGTCTCTAGTCGAACATTCCGGGGGGTTTTCGGCAATCGTATACATCAATTGACGACTTGTGTCGGTATTGGATGAATTTTTCATCACCAGTCGCAGTTCGATACAATTTTGCGAGCTCTTCTTATGTTTGACAACCGTCTTCCTCGTGTATTGCGTCCAATTCCTCATCCCAAACTATTTTGACCGCCCAGGACGTTCTTCGTCTTCGAAGCCAAAATCACCACTTTAAAATCGCGCAAACCACTTTTGGCACTTTCGCTCAGCTAGAGTATGTTCACCATAAAATTACACCAAATAAAAGTAATGAAAAATAAAACACCGCAAAAACACTTATTCAGGCACAAAGCCACACAAGGACATTAGCCTTCTAACATTGGAATAATGAAAAAATAATTGAATTACGCCATCTCTTGGCAAACTGCACGAATATAGTTATAAACCCAATAGAAATTAGATCAACCTATCAAAACAATAGTTCAAATGCAAGCTAATTAAATTTTGATAATAATTTTGTTCAATAACCATTAGCTTGTTATATAATACATTTTAAATTCATTTTAGTAGATTAAGAAAAACTTCTTTGATGAAGTTCCTCCGTTCGACCCGCAACTGCATATTTAGACCATAATTCCATAAATGCCTCTGCTCTTGGCGAAAGTTGATTATAAGCATCAAAGTAATTATCAATTTTATATGCCCCTCTTCAATGTGTCCAACTTTATGTTGCTCTCAAAATGTTCATACTTTTTCTCCCACAACACAATTAAGTGTAAATTACTAGAAAAAATAAATATAAGCTTTAACTGTAAAGTCCACTTAGTTTATTATAAAAATAGACAAACTTCGTTGTAGCTCGACGATGCATGCCACACAAGTCCATTGTCATCAACAAAAGTTCTACTACAATAAATATTGGCAATTGCGAAAGGAATTGGTTAGCAGGTGCGCCTAGCTAAACGGAAGCATTTGAAATTAAGAGAGTTCTCTCTCTCAGCCTCTGCTGTTGGGATTTCTAAAGAAAGCAGAAAACTTTTGCGTGAAAACAGTAAATTGAAGTGCTGTCTTTAGTCCGAAAAGAAAAAAATAACAAACAACAATAAAATGATGCGTCGAGGCGAGAGTATTTATAATGGTGACAATTGACGCTGTCAAAGCCGCCTAAGCGTTGTGGACAACAGTCATGGTTGCACTCACATACCCATGTACAAATTTTTTGTATTTGTTTTAGTTGTTATTAAGAAAGTTTACTGCCTCAAACAGCGGTCGGCTCTGAGTTTTGTCACCCTGTTCGTACTTGTCTTGTGTTTGGTATTTATTTGTGATGCTTTTAAGAAAATGAAAATCAGCAATCAGTAAATTTAAAGTAAATACTTATGTACATATGTAACAAATAAATTTTAATAATATAAGATCAACGAAGGACAGACATTTAAGTCAAAGCAATAAGCTTAATATTTTGTATTTAAAGATTTTAGATTGAAGTAAAATGAGCAAAATCTATTTATAAGGTTTCGCTACGAAAAAAGAAGCCAACCTAAACACTACTTTTCTGTGTTTTGTATAACATAATAACATAATTAGATAATGAGATTCTAAAGCATCTCCAAAGTAAAGGGTGATTTTAAGATGTACACATATTTTATTTCAAATACCATAAATAAAAATCACAGATATGCTCAAATTTTGAAGCGAATATTGAGAATATAGTGAGATCTAACGTTTCGAGAGAACTTTGGTCATAATTCCAATCCAACTTCCTTTAACAAAAAAAACGGTAACTTCGGTTGCACCGAGGCTATAATACCCCCAACAAATACAAACGGTTCCTTACAAGAACTTTCTTCGGAGATTAAAAAAGCTTTCCATACAAGCACTAAAACTGACGGACTAGTTCGTATATATACAGAGAGCCAGCCGAACAGACGGGCATAGCTTAATCCACTCAGCTCATCATGCTGATCATTTATGTATATATTTTATAGGGTATCCGACGTTTCCTTTTGGGTATTTCAAACTTCATAGCATACTTAATATACACTTTTCAGGATATAAATATTGACTTGAGGAATCAACGATTGCCGAAACAATCGACAGTGGCGCTCATATCTTTATGATAACAGTTGATTCTTCAGCAGTGTTAAAAAGGTATGGACAAAAATAACAGTAACTTTTTGTTGAATGTTGTTCATACTCTAAATACATAAATTTTGCTTATTGTCGTTCCCATTTAGTCTGAAATGTACCACATCGCTTATATGTAAGTTTTTTTTTGCAGAACGCTAGAACTGCAGGCAAAAAAAGCACCAGGAAAGTAAAGTTGCTATGTCAGTGGTCAAGAGCTCTAAACTGGCACTTAAATGCAAACAGTATTCTAACTTCGGATTAGGTTAAGCTAGATTATCCTGGCTGGCTGTCGCGCGATACATAGACCTACAGGTGCTTTGTAATAACAGATGTAGGTTCAGCTTAATACGAGCTGAAATTTTCGGAACACAAGAGTCAACGCTTTTTGCGAAGTTTAAGATAGACTTGATATCTAATTCTGGTATTTCATCTAGTCCCTTGAATTGCAAAGCTCTAAGATATCTAAGACGAGTTCTAAATAAGGCGGCACAGTAACAGAGCTGGTGTTCCAACGTCTCCCTCGTGCATATTTTCCAGCACTTCTACAACCATCCTGCAGTCTTTTCAAACCTGCATTTCCCTACTTTGACTTAAAATAATAATTAAACAATATTTTCTTTATAAATTTTTGACTTATTTATCACAGACTGTACAACTACAGACATTTACGATTTTATAATAATTTTCAGCTAGGAATTTTTGCTTTGAAACAGATTCGGTACAACTAATTTTACATTCCGATCAGCTTTTTTATGTTGCTAAGCACGCACAGCTCTCCACCTGTTGGCCACAAAACCTGTCAAAGAAATGTTTTTAGAATGTTTCCACTAAGAAAAGCATATGCAAATTAAATAAGCGAGATCTTAACGGACACTGAGGACACGGTGACAAGAGGTAATAATCCATGGCCCAACTGTTCTATAGAAAAGTGTGGCAAATAGCCATTTGCAGGTCTTAGTGGAAAATATAGATTGACAAGCATCGCACGTAATTGCATTTTTATCACATCAAAAGGTTATTTTTAAGAGGTAAGTATTAGTGAAGAATGTAACATCTAATAATGTCAATGGTATACGATCATATTATCTTGTTAATATTTATTTAAGTTCAAAAAATCTGAATAAAAATTATGTCACTCTGTGCCTATTATATGGAGCATTATTTTAAGCAAAATTATGCGACTTTTTGCTTAACTAACATCCAATGAAATTAGGTCTCAAAATAAACGAACAGAATGCATAAAAGTACAGGTGTAAGTCTTTAAAAAGATTTTTATATGTATATTGTATATGCCCCCGTGGTATGTTTTACTAGTCCTTAACTTTTTCAGTTCAAGTGTAATTAAGACCATCACTGCTTTCATTTTAACCGTTTTTGTATGCACATAGTGGGCGAAATATTTTCTAAAGCTTCTATTCTAACTAACAACACACTTATTTATAAATTTACTAGTATTGTAAAAAAATATTAATAAAGTGAGGAAGGTCTATGTTCGGGTGTAACCGAACATTTTATACTCCCGCAGAGTAATACGGTATATACTTTTTATTACGTTTTTTCGTATAAATTATTTTAAGCACAATTATGATATACGGTATTTTTGTATATATTTTAATTAAAATTAGGAAGTATCCATCCATTATTTACAATCACAGGCAAGAGGATACACTATTATTGGGAAAAATTCTTTCCGAATTTCATTAAGATTTATTAAATTCTGACCGATAGATGCGGTTTAAAGTCAACCGTTAGTTCGAAAATATTTATATTAGCTAAGGGAAGTATTGACCCGATTTCACCCATTTTTGCATAAGAGTATTTTGTTACTACAAAACTATTCCCCCGAATTTCAATACTAGAACTCATAGACTAACCGATATGTTCGGTAAAAAATCAATCATATGTACTGGTGTCTACATATAAGAACCCATACCTTGAAAAGTTATAGTCCGATTTCGACAATTTTTGGGTGGAAGACCTAATACCTTAAGGACATTATTTCTGCAAAGTTTTACTCCAATAAATTTATATTTGTTTGATTTGTATACTATGAAGTAAAGGAATCAGATAGAATTTAAAGGTTTGTTACATAGGAAGTAGGTGTGGTTGTCATTCCATATTGTGCAATAGTAATAATTATATAACCTCACACAATTTCAATTTGTAATTTTCGTAAAAGTGAGCAGTGGCATACGCATTGTCCAATTTTTACACCGGCTTCCATTAAACCTTTTCTTGTCACCCTTGTTGTAAGATTTAAAGATTGTGACTTATTTGTTCAGTTATCGCATTTTTAGTAGCTTTCAACATGTATAAAAAAATGCTTCCCAGCAAGTTTGGTTGAATTAGCTCCAGTGGTTTGGAAAATATATATATTTAACTACTTAGAGGGCGGGGCCCACAAGTGCCCCTTACTACCTCAATTATGGGCGTTTTCGTTTACTGTCGTTTTGTGGGCGTTGTATCTATGAACTCATCCTCTCTTTTTGCCAAGGAACCCGTGCACCAAGTTTTATTAAGATATCTCATTTTTTACTTAAGTTACAGCTTGCGCAGACGGACGGACGGACAAATGGATAGACTGGCAGACAGGCGGGTCACTGGGAACTCAACTCGTCTCGTCATCCTAATCATTTATATATATAATATAATTCCATATCTATCTCGATTAGTTTAAGGTGATGCAAACAACCGTTCGATGAACAAAATTATTATTAAATTCAGTGTACCCTGTTGCGAGAGTATAAAAATATAAGGAATTTTGTTTTTAATTATGAACAACCAACTATTTGCGTATACTTTCCGCGTACATCTCGCTATCTGCGTAGCCAATGGAGATAAAGCATGCCCAACTTATTTCAGTGTGAGAGTGCCTCAAAATTAGCGTTTTTCATAACATTTTGCATTGTAGCCAGATCAATCAAAATAATAATTTTTGAGATTTTAAATTAAAACACCCAACACATATGTAGATTAAAAATTGTTATATATTGATCGCTTAATATTATATATGAAGAAACTATTTCCTTTTTTGTGATTTTGTGATATATCAAAACAACTGATTTTTGAACTTTTATTTAAAACCAAATACATTCAAATTTCGCGTTTTCTTTAATTTTCATCGTTTTACATTTTTATACTCTTTCAACATGAGAGTATATTAGTTTTGGTAGCCTAGCGGTTGTTTGTATCACCTAAATATAATAGGGTTATATGTGGTACATATGAATGATCAAGATGACGGGATCGGGTGAGTGTCCATCCGTCTGTCCGTCTATCTGTACAAGCTGTAACTTGAGTAAAAAGAGATATCAGAATAAAACTTGATACACGTTTTTTTTTGACAAAAAATAATGATGAGTTCGTAGTTGAGCGTAATCGGATTACCGCCACGCCTACAAAACGCCATTAATCGAAAACATATAAAATAACTACGCACTATATTAAGTTATAAAACTGTTATTTGGTGCAATCGATTGCAGTAGCAAGAGTCACCTGTGGGGTAAGATTTTTTAAAAGTGAGCGTTGCCCTCTAGTTAAATGAACATATCTCCCAAATCATTCAAGCTATATCGCCTAAATTCGCTCAGGACAAGTTTTTTACGAGCCCCTATGGACAGTGTGAAAATGGATGATATCGGATTATAACCACGCCCTCTAAAAGCACGATAAATCAATAGAGTTGACTATGGGGGTGGCACCGCCCACATTTAGGGGAAAATGTATATTTCAGAACTTACTCGACCAATTTTAACCATATTAGGTATGTAATATTACAATGCAGTGTGAAGGCGAAGTCAGACTCAAACCACGCCTACTTCCCATATAACACAACTTTTAATTCCATCTGCTTTTTTCACTTTCCAGTATACAAATCAAGAATCAATCAATCCGGATAAAACATTTCTCAAATAGTGCTTTCAAAGTATGCCATTTCAAGTCCAAAATTTTCGATATCGGAATATAACTTTTAAGGAAACCAGACGCCAAATATGTGGACCCCAGTGCGTATGGAGATTTTTGACTTCCAGTTGACTTTTTGTCATATCCATATGTTATCTATATCGTCCAATGTGTTAGTTATTTTAATGAAATTGAGAAAGGTAATTTTTCAATAACAGTATATTTTTGTGCCTAAAATGGATCAAATCGGGGCGGAAACTTGCCCTTGTCCCCATATAACTGATATTCACGATTTTGAAAGGTCCGGCTGACTTTACTCCATATACCTACATACCAAATATGTTTATATGTACATATAAATTACTAGCTGAACCGGCAAACGTTGTTTTGCCATTTACATACGTTATTTTTAGGAATGTGTAAGGGACGTAATTATAATTAAAAGGAGAAAGAAGAGTTGTAGACAATTAAAGTATACTTGAAGTAATTTAAATAATTATTCATCAATAAAGTAACAAATATATATTAAATTACAATTATTCATAGCAATTTGTTCATCGAAAATAGTTCACATTTCTACTACTAATACAGGCAATTATAAATAAATAAAGATTAATTTCTCAACCCGATGGACTGTACAACATTTTTGGTCAGTCCGTTTTTAGCGAATACAAACAAACTTAAACGTTTGCCCACGCGAGAACGTGTCACATAAAGTTGTCCAATGCCTCACGCAAATATTTGTGTGCTGTCGGGTGGACGTCGTTAAGAAAAGAAGACCTATCGAAAAGAAAATCAGGTCAAGGCCAGACGCCATCATACCAAATGTAACACACATAAGAAAAACGTTGAAAGGAGACCTGCTGTTAGAATTAAAGAGTGAAGCAGAAAAGAGAGCAAAAGCGTTCCAAAGCACCTTAGAGGGAGTGGTCGATGAAATGGTTGTGAAACAGCCCAAAACCCACAACGTCACGATTATGTGCAAGGATTTGGATGAGATAACTACACCAAAAAAGATATACGAGGCACTACAAAAGGAGTGCGGAATACAAAATCTGGTGAAAATAAATATTAAAAGTATGCGAAAGATCCGAAGTGGTACCCTAATAGCTCTCATATGCCTGCGCGCTTAGGATGCCAAGGCTGCGCTTAAGGTAGGCAAAATAAAGATCGGATGGTCCATCTTCCGAGCACACACAGTTTTGAATACGACTTTCCCCAAGTATCTGGAAACGGTGAAGTCGTTAGGAAAATGAGGATATAACAGCTGAATTTAAACCACTGTGCTGCAGCACAAGATCTGCTTAAACAGAAAAAAACATTGACGTCGCCTTACTTAGCGAGCAATACTCCCAGCGCTCGGAAAGCACATAAACCACAGGCATATCTGGCAATGCCATAATATGGTCATGTAAAGATCATACTTGTTAGCTGATATGCTTCTCCCAGCGTCTCAATCAAAGATTTCGAAGACTTCCTCGTGGAGCTTGCTCTAGAAACCAAAGACAAATCGCCAGTCATAATCGCAGGCTTGGGGCAGCAGGCACACAAATCATTGTGGTCTGATACTAGAATTCCTAAGTCACACGAATCTTCAAAAAGGAAACAAAGTCTCCATAATTAATCTAATGTTTACAAACGATGCTCTAAGCAGGCACATTAAGTGGGCGATGTCGGATATATTCACAAATAGTGACCATATGGCTATTATTGCTGATGTTTCGTTTTCCGGAGAGGCCCAAGAGCACCTACCAAAACCGAAACTGAAAATAAAAAGAAGTTTGCTGCCGACCTTTTTGAGATAGTCTGGAGCTCTGCAAATACACCAGGCGAGGACGCCACTCAATTGGTATATGCAGTGGGGAAAGAACTAGTCAAGCATGCGACGCAACTATGTGTAGAACAGTACACCGCAACAAACCAAAGCCAGAAAGCTCTGTAATGCATCCAGACGTCGTCTACACCGTAATCAATGTAGTGGAAATTCAAAGGGTATCTGGGAAATTTTTAAAAGACAAAAGAAGTTTCTGAAGTCAGCCATTGACCGCAGCAAAAGAAACTGTTTTGAAAAGCACTGTGAGGAAGCAAACGTAGACTCTTGGGGTATGGCATACATAATGTGCATACCAAAATTCAAGAATAAGACACAACAACCCAAAAGCTGTTCTTTTAAGAAGAACATCGTAGAAATATTATTCCCTAAACACCATCTGATTACCTACGCTAAACCACGAACCGAAGTTGTAGAGCCACCGCTAGTAGTTAGTGAAGAAGAAATATTGGCCATACCGGGAAAAATTACAAGCAGCAAAGTGTCTTGTATAGATGGCATACCAAACAGAGCCTTAAAGGAAGCCATGATTTTAAAACCAAATGTGTTCGCAAAAATGTACAATGCATGCCTAAAAGAAGAAATATTTCCCGACCCATGAAAAGTTTAGCGATTGGTTCTACTACCTAAACCAAATAAGCCTCCAGAGGAAGCCTCATCATATCGACCTCTGTGTACGCTTGAAACGATTAGCAAACTCTACGAAAGCATAGAAAGAAACCGCTTGAATTAGCAACCCAGAAAGACGGCGGAGATCCACTATTTCTGTTGCACAATGTCGTCGACACTGCGAAATGCGCAGTAAGTGGAAAAATATGGTAAGGCGGGACTAAAAAATATTGCACGCTAATCACCCTTTATGTGAAGAATGTCTACAACTCAGCAAAATGGGCAAACATAATCCATGTTCTTGTAAACATTATTATAAGTTATTTTGAAAACAGACGACTAATATTCGACACTGATGAAGGTACCAAGAGCTATGCTGTTTTGAGTGGTTTACCGCAAAGCTCGGTTTAATGTCCTTTTCTATGGAGCGTGATGTATGATGGGGTGCTCAGAATAAACCAACCAGAAGCCGTGAAATTAATCGCATACGCGGATTATCCTATACCGGTAGTAGTGGGTAAACATATAGATAACCTCCGGAGCAAATGCAACGAATGCGTCAATAGTCTGCGGCAATGGTTCTCCTCAAGGAGTTTAGTACTAGCTGCGCACAAGACAGAAGTCCTGCTAATATGTAAGTATTAGGAAAATAGAGGAAAGAATATCTCTCACCATAAGGGAGTGTGAAATGCAATCACAGCCACAATTAAAGTATCTTGGAGTAAGTAGTACCTCACATACATACATATATACATACATACATACATTGCAACAATCGTGCAACAACATATTTAATTAGTGATTGGCTTGAAACTAATGGACTTACCCTAGCAGAAAGCAAAACGGAAGCCGTGCTTATTACTGGCAAAAAGACCCGAGAGACTACTAAATTCAGTATAAAAGGTGCTAGTATAACTACACAACCAACACTGAAATACTTAGGAATTGTTCTTGAGGCAAGACTTTCCTTTAAAGAACACTTAGCCTAAATCTGCGAAAAAACTTCAAAAACATGTAGAGTCTTAACCCGAATGATGCTCAGTACCCGTGGACCGAAGCAAAATAGGAGAAGACTCCTTCGAAAATACGAATATTTTGATGTGACAAAAACGTTTATAAGCAGTGAAGAACCTTCTACACAAGTACCAAATTTTGAATTATCTGTGATATTTCAACGTAATGAAATTCGAAGTTCAGGTGTTGCCATATATCGTAATAAAAAGGATAGATATTACGTTGTTGCTCTTAATTTGCGAATAATAAATCCTTACTCAAGTGTGACTGATGTCACGCTATCAACATCAGGAAGAATTGGGGACTTATGTGCAGAAGAGTGCCAAATCAACCCCAACGATAACAATAGTAAGAAATTAATTATAATAACTATTTATCTATCACCAAATGTTTCAATAAGGGATATCAAATTATTCATTGGAAAAGCTGTATTGCCATTAACAAACTTAGGTTACTGAGCTCTGGACGATGTTATTTGAGAACGCGTGAAATATTGTGAACAGTGTGGGTGATTTTAATTAAATATTTCATTGCCAAAAGCTGCGCCATTACTACAATTCCTCAAAGATAAATTCTATTTAGAAATGATTAATGGTAGGAATAATCCAACGACAAAAGTAGGGACCACTATTGATGCAGTTTTCGCTAGAAAAATTAATAAATTAGAAATTAAACATTTCATATTCATTTTAGCTATCATAATGAACTTGTGAATATTATTAATGTGAATACAACGCCCGTTGAAAGTGAAAATTTAATTAAAAAAATTGTTTTTTCGTACTAGACTTGAAGACGATCCACTTGAAGGACGACCATAGGCATTTCAGACGAACGATTACTTCACATTTTACATGGAAAATTGAAAAAGCTTTTGGAAAGTTAGTGTCAACGTCTCTTACTTGTTTATTTAATGAGTTATTGCAATTTCAGTAGTTTTAATTAAAACCGTTATATGGAAAGTGGTCGGGGTAATCACTTGATTTTACCCAATTTCACCCTGTCGATAGGAATGCTAGGAATATTTGCTCTAAGTGAATTTGTTTATTATAGCCTTAGCGGCTGAGGATAATGAATTGAACAGAAGATGCCCTTCCCTAAAGTGATTCGTTATACCAAATAATGGTCTTGTATGTTATTGTGAAGCTTAGTTGTGGCAATCTATTGGTTTCCGATTAGTGGGGTTTTAAGGGCGTGGCAGTGCTACGATTACGCCCATCTACAATACCAACCTTTTTACGGTGCCAGCGTGCACAGACGGATGGATGGACGGACGAACAGACAGTCACTCGGATTTCAACTCGTCTCTTCTTCCTGATCATTTATATATACATAACCCTATATCCAATTCGATTAGTTTTGAGTGATGCAAACAACCGTTAGTAAAGCAAAACTATTATGATGTGTGGTTGAAACAGAATAATATAAAAAGCACGTTTATAAGTCAGCGATTGATCGTATAAGTGTGAAAATTTAGAGTTGTATGTATTTTCCAACGCTAAAAATAACAAAGTCCTAAAAATAAAAAAATAAATAAAAAAATTGTGGTAAAAAATATAAAAATCTTTAGAGATATAAAATATATATGTTCCTTCCATCTCTTTAACCTATATACATTTATATGAATGGAAGATGGGGCTATAGTATTTTGATTGACAACTTCATCTGAGAGTAAGATAAAATCGAATTTCACTAATCCCGATGTTTTTGAGGGCGCTACGAGCGAAGGTACTTATCGGAACTCATAATATCCGTAACAAAATAAAAACAAAAAAAATCGTTAACTTCGGTTGCACTGAAGCTATAATACCTTTAAAAAATACAAAAGACTCTTTACAAGAACTTAATTTTGATCGTTCAATTTGTATGGCAGCTTTACGCTATAGTGAATCGACCTGAACAATTTTTTCGGAAATAGCTCCATTACTAATCCGTGCCAAATTTCTTGAATATATCTTCGACAAATAAAAAGTTTTCCATATTCCATTCCTTGATTCCGGTCGTTCAGTGTATATGTCAGCTTTATGCTATAGTGGTCCGATATCGGCGGTTCCAACAAATGAGTAGCTTCTTGGAAAGAAAAGAAAGTGTGCAAAGTTTCTGATCGATATCTCAAAAATTGAGTTACTAATTCCCGTATATACAGACAGACGGACGGACAGACAGAATTAGCCGAGTCAGAAAAGGCAAGAGAGTTTTTTAAGTGTTGAGATCTAAAGCTGCTCAGCTACAGAAACAAAAATTTCAACAGCCAAATCTAAAGTTACAATATAATAAATTGTTACATTTTCATTTATTAAGAGAAAACAATAAAGTCTTTTTAATTTTGAAAAGTGAGTCAGATAAGTCAAATGTTCTGGAATGAGAATTAAAATCATGACATATACGGCGGAATGGCTCATTTAGTTCAAAATTTGATCTACAGGATTTTAGCAGTAAAGGTCTAAACTACCTCGAAAGGCGAACCGGGATATTAAATATAATTTCAGACAGGAGAAAAGAACTGCAAACAGTTCCACTCAAAAGTTTCACTAAGAATATTATGCCAAGCATTTCCCTACGACTAGAAAGTGTAGGTAGATTAATAAGTTTTAAACGACTAGTGTATGGAGGTAGAGTTACCCTAGCATCCCATCGGAAATGCGCTAAGGCGAAAAGTAAAAATTGTTTTTGAACCGACTCTAACTTGTCAGAATGGATTTGGTAGCTAGGGTTCCATACCACAGAGGCATATTCCAATATAGGTCTAACCAAAGTTGTATAAAGTGTTTTAGTAATATACGGATCTCTAAATTCTTTAGACCAACGTTTAACAAAACTGAGGACAGCTTTTGCTTTCAAGACCATGGTATCAATATGAATACTGAAATTAAGCTTAGGGTCCATATTAACTCCCAAATCAACATAGTTTAAAACTTGCTCTAGAATATGGTGTTTTATTACATAAGAAGAGGGGGGCACAGATCTACGGGAAAAGCACATCGTTTTATTGAGATTCATTTCATTTATTGAGATTCAATGGCAAATCATTTCTATCACACCATGCAACCAAATTGTTTAAGTCTGTTTGCAACAGACACCTTTCCTCAGTTGAAGTGTATGATTTAAAAAGCTTTACATCGTCAGCGTATAATAAAATTTTTGAAAATTCTATTACTGAAGAGATATCGTTAATAAACAACAAGAACAGAATCGGGCCAAGATGACTACATTGCGGAACACCTGAAGAAACATTAATTGTATCTGAAGGTGTATACTCAAATATCACTCGTTGTGTTCTATTATAAAGATAGGAAGATACCCATTGAAGGAATCTTGGCTGAAAGCCCAGCAGATCAAGTTTATGTATGAGAATCGAGATATTTACTTTATCGAAAGCTTTGCTAAAGTCTGTGTATATAACATCCGTATGCTTATGTTCCCTAAAGCCCAATGATACATGGTTTACAAATACAAGTAAGTTTGTTATAGTCGAATTCCCTTTACGAAATCCATGCTGAGATGAGGAAATTAACGAAGAAATCGAAAAGGTTATATGGTCAGTGAACAGTGAATATACATTATATATTTTTAGGGTCTCCGACGTTACCTTCTGAGTGCTACAAACATCGTGACAAACTTAATAAACCCTGTTCAGGGTATAGAAAGGGATCTTAGTCTGCATAAGGCTTGAGTATAGTATAGTTCTAGATAAATTGTTCACTAAACCACGGACTTTTTCTGGAAGAAATCAGCAGTAAGTAAAAACAGTAGATTTTCTTAATCCTACAAGCCTCGGTCCCTTAAATAATAACCCAATTCGCTAGCAATAAACTCTCTACCATTCATTGAAAAGCTACCATAAATACTGGGTAAATATTGAATAAACCGAATATTTTATATCTGTAGGGAATTTCAAATTTACAGAATCGTTGCTAAGCGTACAGTAAAAAATTTTGCATTTTATCTAGCAAATATAACCAATATCTCTGATCTGTCGTTATCATTATATTTAATTCGAGTCATTCAGTTTTCGATTATTTAAAAAAATTTAGACATTGGCTATAACACTAAACAGATACGCATCTCCACAGATCGATGAAAAAGCACTATAATATTAGTAATGTCATGAAAATATAATATTTCACAGCTCAAAACATTCATTATAGCATTTCTCTTAAACGCACGGCGCACATGGCAGCTCTGCCGCCTGTGTACGGTAGTTTTTAAGGACACCACTTTGTTGAAATTATTTTAAACATATTCAAATGCATGCTAGCATTTGTGTTGACTGGAATTTAAATTGAATGCCAGATTGTTTGCGTTTCGAGATGAGAACGAACGATGGCATATGAGCATAAGCAAACAAAGCGGCACAAGCACGACGCACATGCAGGACACATATTGTTGTTGGAATGTGCAACAACCAAACTGGCACATACAACCCCACATGTGGTGGTGTGACATATTAAAAATGTACATTTCAAATGTTTTATTTTAAGAATTTTACGCAAAGCGACGCTGCGCTGCTGCCATATTAAACACATCCACTATGCGAGCATGTCGCTCATACGCCCCGCACGCCTGGCCGTTAGATACTTACATGTGTACATAATATATGTGTATGTGTGTAGGTGCATTTACAGTAGTTTATCCGTCTGCTAGTTATCAAACGCTTTGCACTGCCGCACTGCCTTGCGTTCGCTGCGTTGCAGCCTTTTATTATTATCATTTTTTAATACAACGCGCTGACACGTGTAATGCCTGTTGTACTTCTTTTTATTAATTCCTTATTGGTTGTTATTCTACATATGCACATCATGCATGCGTACATATACCTTTGTATATGTTTGTGTCTGCGTGCGCGTTTTTACAATAGAGTAGTGTAGTGGCTGCAAATAAAGCACATAAAATGCTTCGACTGCCAGCAGAGCAGTAGTGATATTGCCACATTTGCATTTTTCTTTAGCGACAAACTGTAATGATATACAAATATTCATATGTTTGTACCACACTTCTAACATGATGATAAGTAGTTTGTATTGGAATGCTGATGCAAGCGCTAACTTCTTATTGAAAGTTACATGGAATCAGTATTTTCAACCACTTGTTGCTTTAAAAGTTTCGGCAAAAAAATTCAATGAAAGAAATAAAGTTTTGTAAAGTCAAACATTGTTGAAGTAGAGCGGGAAACAAAGGGCATGTCCATCTTGCCACAATTTTGACTTTTCTGGCTATCCGAAAATCACAAAAGCGTGGATTCCCAACCAGTACAATTGTCATTTTGGGTGAAAGATTAGACACAGAAAACAAAAATATTTTATCAAATTGGTATCAATTTAAAGTAAATTTCGACTTTCATTAATTATACCTTAAATATTTAGATGTAACCCCTAAAAGAAAACGTCGGAGATCAGCATGAGGAGTTGAGTCGATTTAGCCATGTTCATCTGTTTGTATATACGCGAACTAGTCTCTCAGTTTATAATATGTCGACCTGAAGTTTTGCACGCGTCCTTTTCTCACCTGCTCATTTGCCGGAACAGCTGCCATGCAAAAGATTCGGCAACGTATACAAAAATTCGAGTTCTTTTAACGGGAATATTTATGCTACCGAAATTTCGCTTTTACAACATTAATACTAATAAAAATATGTTAACTGGACATTGGACAAAGATAACTTTTTTCGGGCGATTGACTCATAAGTAAAAAAGTGATTTTTCCGTTCTCCGACGTTAGTCCCCACCATCAACATCTTTGCCTCCGAAGATTAAAATTGAGCTAATTCCAAATCTTATTATGAATTATAGTATGTAAATCACTAAGAAAATAAAAGTGTGGACATAATCTAACTTTTCCTCTTAGTCAAAGCTTAAAAACATTTTTTGGTTAAGCTTATATCAAAGATGCCAAAAGAGGTCAAAGTTGGATCTTCGAAAAAAATTAAAACTTTTTATTTCGAAAAGTACTAGCCCGATATATGAATAATTGGTATCGTTAATAAAGTGACGAAATACAATTTTATACGTTATAACGTTTTTATGTACTTTAAGTATAAAACTTAATAATTAATTATACATATGTATTGTAAATACTTACATTTGTCCTCCCTTGGAGCTTTGACCCCATTGAAACCCCAATTTGGTGAATATGTTCTCCTTCACTTTCCAACCAACTAAGTTATATATATTCACATAATTAGAATAATTGCCAATGGCATCAGTAATAAATATTTTAAGTGCACTCCGAACAATGTCAACATTTTGACAGTTAGAAATGCTACAATAGTAAATACATATAAAAAAAAACAATAAAAGTAGAATAATATCAAATTTTCAATACATAAACACTAATCTTGATTTTTTTTCTCGAATAATCCAGCACCAAATTATAACGGGGCACTGCAATTTTTCTTTTTTCCGAGACACTTTCGAATAGTTGCAGCTATTACTGAATTTTTTTAATAATTCTTCATAGAAGTTAATTGGTTTTAATAAATGCAAGAAAAATTATGAAGTCCCTCGTATCAAAATATCAGTTAATCTTATCGAGTAGAGCAGTTTTTCATGAGGCTTGGCCCTGTGTGGAGTTCGCCTTTGTTCGCTCTGGGAACTCAAGTGATCGATTGCTAAACAAAATACATGTAAATCTTAAAGTTCCCGGAAATGATCTAACAAGCCTCCAATTTTATGCACCCGACACAAAATATTTCGCAAATTCTCTCCAATTTCATAATATTTCTCTAGATGTATTCGTGCGTTGCAAGAACAAAAATACCTCTTTGATAAAGGTTTTATTTTATAGGAATAGATCCAAGGGTAAAGAATGCCAAGACCAAATATGCAGAACAAATAAGTGCGAAATTCGGTTTTGATGCCGATTCCGCTCGAATGTTAGAACAAGACTTTAAGCGTACGCGCGTTAGCAGTTATAAGTAACCTTGTATATACTTGTATGATATGTTTGTGCAGATGTGTGTGTTTTTGCGCGCCACTGGAATTTGCAATTTCGCGATATCTTCGCAATCACTAAGAAATGCGGTGCGCGACACAGTTCAATTCATTGTCAATTCGATTAAATTCAATTTACAATTTTTGTGCACACAACCGTACACACACACACACACCCAAACACTTAAACATATGCATGCTAGGGAATTCGCAAACAATCATGGTGAAGGAAACGGAAGTGCACATGTTGGCGTGACAATCGCCGCCTTAGCCATACGAGCACCGAATGTTTATTGGCTGAAGCAAGAAAAATCGAGAAATGGTGCGAACGAGTGTGGAACGTTGCAGTCAAATTGTAACAGTTGCTCTAACATCGGCAGCAAGAAAAGTGCCATGGTGTAGACGACGGGCGTTGGTGGTGTCTAATAAAATGTCGAGGCGTGCCAATACAGCGCCGATACAAATACAAAGATAATTTGCTTCGATACACCATCGCGGAAGTGGCATTGTGCGCGTGACCATTTTGCACGCTCGCAGACAATCTCATAAGCGTAAATTGCATTCACAATTGATAAGTTTACATGCGCGTATGCGTCCGTAGTCATACGCATTTGATGCTAGCACTACAGCAGTTAATTTCGAATTTTATTTCATTACAATGGCTCCTGCTTTGATGCACGTTTTATTAGCGTAAAGCACAATTTTCAACGTAGCTACCGATTTTCCGCTGGAAAATTAATGTCTCAAAATATGACAAAGTCAATATTATTGAGGATGTTTTTTAGACATGTGGTTTTAAAAAAACAAATAAAACGCTCATAAGTTATTGTTATGGCCAAAAATTTAGCTTTATTATAAATATAAGGGTTTGCTATTAATAAGTGGAATAAACTCCATCCAACAGGACCAAATTTCGATCACTTTTTGCAACCCCCAATTGCGTATGTCAGGAATACTTCACATAACCTCAAAAAAATATTCCAGCGGTGTTGAATCGCAAGACCTTGGGGGCCACGCCACAGGCCACCGCGCTAGATAATGCGCTCGCCAAAAGTTTCCTTCAATAAATTGATTATTTCGTTGCCTGTAGAGCATGTAGCTCGGAATTGTTGGTACCCAAGGTCGTCCACACCAACAACCTCCAATGCAGAAACAAAAAGTCATTAATGTTGATTTTGTAGCGTTGCCCATTGATTGTATTGCAGTATTATGGTCAGCTTCATTTGTGAGAAATATGTACCAATAATTCTCTCTGCCCATAGAGCATACCAAACAGTGATTTTTCGGGGATGTAACGGTGCCTCAACAATGTCTTGTGGATTATTACCAAACCAAATGCGACAATTTTGTTTATTAACGCAGGCATTCAGCCAATCGTGAACAAGATTTTCTTGTTAAAACCGGGATCGTTGGTCATCTCGTTTTGGTAATAAATTTGTACGATTCGCAAACGTTGTTCCGAAAGTACTCTGTTCATTATGAAATGGCAAATGAAACTCAGTATATGGTAAATCATTTCACAGCGTTCGAAAAAAGAACTGTCTCATTGAAAGACACACGTATAAAGGCACAAATTATAATATGTTGTAACTACAACATTTAGAATTAGGAGACTCATGAAAAGAAAGAAAGTTTTCTGAGTATTGAGATCTATAACCGCTTAGCTAGAGAAACAAAAATTTCAGCAATTAAGGTTTTTGAAAAAACTTTTAAGATTTTATTTATTAAGAGAAAAGCACATAACATTTTTTATATTCAAAAGTGACTCAGAAAAATCAAATGTGCAGGAATGAGAATTAAACTCTTGACATATGCGGTGGAAATGTTCGCTTAGTTCAAAATTTGATTTACAAGATTTTAACAATAAGTCTAATCTGCATCGAAAGCGAATCGGAATATTAAATTTAACTTCAGACAAAAGAAAACAACTGTAAACTCTTCCTTTCAGGATTTTCACTAAAAATGTTACGTCATTTATATGCGCTAAGGAGAAAATGGATTTGGTAACTAGGGTTCTATACTACAGAGCCATACTTCAATATAGGAATAACCAACGTTGTAAAAAAAGTTTTAGTAACATACGGATATCTAAATTCTTTAGACCAGCGTTTAACAAAACTAAGAACACATTTTGCTTTCAAAACCATGGTATTAATATGAAGTAATTCACAAATCAACAAAAATAAAAACTTTCTCTAGTCTATAGTTCTTTATTACGTATGGAGTGGGGTGCACAGATCTACGGGAAAAACACATGGCTTTATATTTTTCTGAAATTCAATGACACGTACTCGACCATTTTGAACCAAAACGAAATTACGTGTTATATAACGTACTCAATATGATTGTAATCTACTCACAAATTCACCAAATTAAGTAAGGATGGGCTAAGTTCGGGTGTACCCGAACATTTTATACTCTTCAATATTTACACTATTTTGACACCTGCTCCTATAAAGTCCTTTTGTGCCATCTCGAGTGTAAAATTAAATGTCTCAGACGCATTTCGTTATTGATTTATCGCACTTTTAGTAGTTTTTAACAAAACCGTTGTATGGGGAGGGGCGTGGTTATCATCCGATTTCACATATAATATTTTAATACTGTCGCACGAGGTGTCGAAATGGTATTTTCTGTGCATATTTGGGTGGTATAGCTTGAATATGAGATATATGCATTAAACCTATTAGGGTTCGGAGCCAGGCCCACTTTAAAAAAACTGTCAAGCCACAGGTGTCCCACACTATTAGGAATTATTTACAAAATCAAGGTTTTTTATCCTAATTTTCGGCTTAGTTATGGCAATTATAGGTTTTGATTAATTTATTTTTGTGAGCGTGGCAGTAATCCTATTACGCCCATCTACGAACTCGTCCTTACTTTTTTTTGTCAAGAAACACATGTTTCATTAAGATATCTCAATTTTGATTCAAATTATCACTTGCACAAATGGACAGACGGACGTTTGGACAGATAGACAGTCACTCAAATTTCAACTCGTCGCATCATCCTGATCATGTGTATGTATATATAACCTTATATTTAACTATTTTCAAAATCTAGGGATAGATTCCTTATAAATTTCAAGGTACCTAAGTCAATACATATCAAAAGTGTACACTAAATGAACTTATTCTAACACAACAGTCTTTCACTTATAAAATCAGTTAGCGAGGGCTAGATATTCAGCAAACAAAGTTCTAAGCAAACTTCGATAAACGAGTTTAGTTCACTCCAGTCTCCCTTACATTTAGAAAAACACACTAATATTTTACTATTTTTTTTAAACTAAAGATGGAGCCAAAATCACCATTGAGGATGAGGATGAGCGCAACCCGCATCATTCGGAGCATTCTGATTCAACATCAATATCAATCTTCTGAATTCTAAATGATTGAAGAAAGACATTGGAACGTATTTTTGGAGCCTAATAATATCAAGAACTAGGTCTACCAAATGGCTACCTAGTTCATGTGATATGTATGACTTTATTAAAGTACTTCTTTTGAGAGAATAGGGCGTCAGTCATATATGCTCGTACTTGTAAGCCAGCTACAAATCAAATAACAATCAGTACTTGGTCCGTCAGGAGGTGGTCAAAAAATATATTTTTGTAATTTTTCTGCATCGCATAAAAGTTTTATAAAACATCTTGGATGGGCATTAAAATTAAAATAAATAGCAAAACGTTACATTAGTTGGTTCCAGCTACACCTGCTACATTCCAAGACGCTTCAAAATTATTAAAATGGGTTCAGTGTAAGGTATTCCATATTTACATATATTTTCCCAAACTATCAAGGTCTTATTAATCAGTTGTGCAATATTTATTCCCTTAGCTTGGGTAGTATTCTGCGATGTTCGATTAGCTGTAACTATATAGATGTGATTAAATTGATTGAACCTTATACACCAAAATAGTATGTATAACATGAATTAGAATTAAATATTGTCATTAACCCGGTTAACCTTCGTTTTAGTGACCGAGATGTCTGAATTCCACATATCCTTAACTGCTAAAACCAAAACAATGTCAGCTACAAATCTTACAATGTGTTCTGTTTAAGGACCTCATGTCGTAAAAAATTATTTCCATGTTAATAAACTTACGGTACCTCATCCCCAATTTCCTTTAAATAATTCAATGTTAAATATTGTAAGCAAAAAGTCAGTAAAAAATTTCTCATCTCTCCCGAAACCTCTTCAAGGCATTTCTATATTGTTCCACACATAAAATTTATTTATATTATATGTTCGTATACGCTCCCGAGTAGTAAAAAAAAAGTGGACAAACTTTGAGTACCCTTAGAATGAGCTTATTAAACTATTCGCAATCAATTCCCGCAAATTCGCCCGAATAAATTTGAAAGTAATGAAAAATGCGCATAACTGAAAGTTCACAATGAATGGATAAATGCGCAAAATTGCTACTTGTAAAAGTTCTGCTAATGCACAAAATATATTTTATATTTATGTTTATATATTCTGCAGTAATTCGGATACTTACTCACCAGTTTGTACCTAAAGTTACTGGTACTGGTCTCTCATACGTCAAATAGCAATGGTCTCTACTGGAATTTCGACATTGATAAATCATTGGGGAAGTTCTCTTCATATTTCTGCATCTCACTGTTATCCAAAATGTTATTTCATTTTTATTCTTCTTTTCTCACCATTAATTACAACTTATTGGACGTAAATCGCAATTCGTCTCTATTTTTCTTTGTAAACCATGAACAGGGTATTTAATTTGCCACGAAGTTTATAACACCCAGAAAGAAACGTCGGAGGCTTTACAAATTGTATATAGGTATAAATGATCAGCGTGACGAACTGAGTCGACTTGGCCATGACCGCTTGTCAGTCTACCCGTCTGTCCGTATACACGCAAAATTTAAATTTTGCACATGTTATTTTCTCCCCAATCTGCAATACAAAATTATCAATCAAAATCAAGTCTTTGTTTGGAAAACTTTTTTATTTGACAAGATATCTTCAATTGTATTACATCTTCCGTGCAGTCGAAGTTAACGTTATTTTTTGTTATTGTCTTCTTCGATTCACCACTTCTCTGGTTGCTATGTGCGATCTCTGTTTTTTATCAAGAATTGAAGAATGGAATAAGAAACGAGTATATGAATACCTGGTATATCTATTGCTATTTTATATACAAGTAGATTTATTTATACAAGTCTACGTCTGTTATGCCAGTTGTTTATACGGTTTACCACTCTCCATATCTTATCCAATGTCATACAACTATTTACTATATAAACCATTGACCTATCTCAACTGATCTAAATTTAATCGCTTTAATATCGGTATTTTCAAGAAATTACTACCACAGGGTTTTTGGAGCTGCTTGTGTGTTCAGTACTCATGTATGTTATGCATATATTGGTGGAATAAGTTTTAATTTCAGCAACACAACAGCGCCAACTGGGACGCAACCGCAGCGCTTTTCATCGATTTATTGTTGACGGAGCTTGCAGAATCGCAAGTAGATACCGATATGAATATTTCGGATGTATGTTATTGTTCTTTGCGCCTGCTGCTTATTCTTGTAGACAATACTACTTATCTTTGGCAGCGATTTTGACTGTTTTCATTGCTGCTTAGCAACTTTGTTTACGTTTACGAGTATTCTTCGCGTTTTGAGTTCTTTGTGGCCATTCATCTAGTTATTACAAAAATGCATATTTGCACAGGATAATACAGCTTAGCAGATTGGGTAACGTTTGGATTTAGTGGATAAGAGCATATTTGTGGACATAAATTCACGAGCTTCTCTAGTAGTTCTTTTGGAAAGGAAAGAACTTAATCACATACCAAAATAACTATAGTAACTATTTTTCACCGATGTGTCCATCCATCTGCCTGTGCAAGTGATAGCGTCTTGAGATATCCAGAAGAAACTAGGCATATATTCTTCTCCGCCCCTTGGAGAAGCTTATATTTCCATTCCTGGAAATCAAACAATTGTCATTCCCTTAAAACGATTTTATTCAAAATTACGAAAATTTTAAACTTTCTTACCGATTAAGTAAACCTCCAATTGCGTGATCAGCGAATTGAAGTACCTTTTTTATACTCTTTCAACATGTTGCTACAGAGTATAATAGTTTTGTTCACCTAACGGTTGTTTGTATCACCGAACACTAATGAAGATAGATATAGAGTTATATACTTGTATGTATATAAGTGATCAGGATGACGAGATGAGTTGAAATCCGGTTGACTGTCTGTCCGTCCATATGTCCATGCAAGCGCTAACTTGAGTAAAAATTAAGATATCTTGATGAAACTCGGTACACATGTTTCTTGGTTGGGCAGAATCGGATCATTGCCGGGCCCACAAAACGCCATTAATCGAAAACCTATAAACTAGTACAACGAATTACATAAGGGGGTCACATCTATGGTATAATCAATTTTTACAGAGTAGGCCGGGCCCCGATCCCTTTTAAGTCTAATGTGCATATTTCTTAAACCATTAAAGCTATAATAACTAATAATAACAAATTCGAACAGAATAAATTTTTTTTTGCATCACCCCGTGAAAATGAATATGACGGTTTTGTTACTTAAAATGCGATAAAACTATAAATGAATGCATCAGAGACATAAATTTTACGGCCAAGATAGTACGAGGGTGCTTTATAGGAACCGGTGTCAAATTTGGACGACAGGCGTGGCACCGCTTACATTTAATTAATAACCCATATCTCCTAGCCCACTAGACCGATATCAACCAAATTTGGCAAGTAATAGTATCCTGACATTCCTACATCACAATGTGAAAATGGACGAAATCGGAAAAAACACGTCTACTTTCCAAATAACATAAGTTTAAATTGCATCTGATCTTTCACTTTCCAATATAAAAATCAAGAACCAATTAATATGTCTAGATAAAACTTCGCACGGCACGTCTTTGAAGTGTGCCACCTTATGACCAAATATTGTCCAACTCAAACTAAAAATATACAAGTCCCCAGATACCGATTATGTGGATCCCAGTACATATACTTGACTTTTTATCGAAAATATCAGTGATTGAAATTCTGAGAGGATCTTTTCCTTATGTCTGTATGTCAAAAATGGGTTGCGGATCAATACTTCCTTTAGCCCCACATACCGAATAGACAGATTTTTGAGCATCAGCCTGATTTTATACCGCATAAATATATCGCCAAATATGTGAGTTATCTCAATGAAGAATGATTATGGTCAGCGCAAATGAAGATTTCATCCGGAAAAAGGAATCCGGAATCACTAATATGTTAAGGATAGTCATCACATTTAAGTTGTTTTTTGAGAATTTTATTATCTTTTCTTTTTAGAATTCTATGATCTTTTCACATATATATTTACTTAATATTAGAATGAGCATTTTTTAACACTAATTCAAGATGCGGCAGGTCAGAAGATTTAAAAGTTTGCGGACAGTGGATATTGCACTTTGTGTCACTTGACTATATATTGACTTGACCCGCCACATTGTCAACTGATATCGTTGCAGTATCATTTTTGTGCTAAAAGTTGTAAACTGCACGACCTAATGACGCATTTAGCACAATATTAGGACAATTGATCGCTAATAAAGTTTAGTGAAGGAAAAGATTCTTCACCAGATTTCAGTAGTTCTTATGCAAAAATATTATAAAGGGTGTTTTTTTAGACATGTGGTTTTCAAGAAGAAATAAATTCATATTATTTAATGTTATGGGTAAGAATTTATAATAATAACGGCGTTTAACGGAAGAGATGAGATATAAAAATATATATCTGGCTCTCTTACCCAAGAATCATCAATATTATTAAATGTACCAATTTTATCAATAAGTTCAAAATTTCCATTGAAAGGAAAAAGTCGATCTCAGTGGACGTCGAAGGCTTGAAAACAGAAGAAAACATTGGGAAATATAGTCACACTTGGTGATGGTCTATCGGTGAGATGGCAAATGCATTAGCTCGCTCTACAGCGGCCATTAAGCTGTTAGAATCGAAATCGTGATAACTACTTCCTGATATCTCAAATATCTCCTGTCTTCTGGACTACATTCTATTATCAAGGTATAACACCGCTTTCTACAAAATTTACTAGAGTAATTCAAAATAATATTATTTCCGAACTATAAGTACATTTTCAAAATGGGATTTGGTATGAAGATATCCACAAATTTTTCGACTGCTAGTATTTTAATTGAAATTTGTACGCACTATTAATACGGCTTGTCTACTAAAAGCACTTAGTATTAAGCAAACAACAGAACTAACAGTAGGAAATACTTATGTAACAAAAACAACATTAATTAGCTCTTTTATTAAGTATAATATAGACACTAATTGCAATTTTTTTTGGAAAAGTTCTTTACACCTACAACATGCGGTGTTGCACACATTTGGTTTCAACATGTCCGCTTTGTTCGGTTTGTTTATTGTTGTTATTGTGCTGTTTTTTTTTTTGTTAGTCTGTTATTGCTTCCAACAACAACAAGCGACGGCCGCCACAGCATTGTGTTCAAATTAAATTACATTTGCTGAAATAAGCCACTAAAAGCGAACTTAAGTGAAGTCAGTGCATTGCTTAGTAGTCTGCACTGTGGCATTTTTGTTTGTTTGTGCAAGAATCCGCCGCCAAAAAAGAATAGAGTATGCGGCGGCAGCAGAAGAATAAGTCAGAATTTTATCGATTCTTCTCTTTGCTTATTTATTCTCGGCGCATTCGTGCATTCATCGACATTGTTTAGTTTTAATTACTACAACGAAGCATTCAAACAATTGTTTTTGTATATGTCAAAGGAATTAGAGAGTGCTTTCGAAACCCTTAAGAATCTTAGTTAGTGCTGTGCACTGCGCTTGTGGTTGATTTTCCTGTATTCACACTTCAAATGGTGTTTGTTTTGATGTAGAGGATTCGAATCAACAAGATAGTGTGTAGTCATAGAAGTATTTTTTATTAGGGTTTACTCCTTCGTTTTAATTAAAAGCGCAAAATATAAAATAAATAAGTTTTGAAAGGGACTATTAATACCGTTAGTTATAGAACACCAGATCATTTATAAAGTATTCTTCTTGAAAGATTTGTCAAAAATTATATATTGAATCCGATTTCTCATGACCTCTTTACAAAAAATTAATTTAAGGTATACTGCCTAAAAATATGAATTAAGTAAATCGTTTGTGGAGTTAAATCGATGTCTTTTAGTAAATTAATTGTGTCTCGATATTATTATTTATGAAAACAGCAATAATTCTGAC
The DNA here is from genome assembly GCF_042242935.1 of Bactrocera oleae. Lineage (NCBI taxonomy): Eukaryota > Metazoa > Arthropoda > Insecta > Diptera > Tephritidae > Bactrocera > Bactrocera oleae. The sequence goes on from NC_091538.1 coordinate 42,729,992, forward strand.
AAAGTAGTAAATAACTGCGAAAATTAAAGAGGCTTAATATTTTTTATTAAGAGAAGTAGAGCTTAAGGGTCTATTCTTGAGATTCTCAAAGATTTTTTCACAACTCAAACAACTTTCAAAATTATAATCCTTTTAGTATCATAGCAACTTGACCAGTTTAGCCTTAACTTAAAAATCAAAACAATTTTTCTCAAAACGAATGCAGTTGTCACGATATCTCAAGTTCTAATTATTCCTGTTACTTGAAAATTGGCAAAAATATTAATTATTTATCTTTCTTACGTATGAGCCAGCAAAACTATGTGTTATATTTTGCAAAATTTTAGAAAGATTAAAAGTTGGTAAAAATCGATATTTATTTTTGAAAACTTTGTTTTAAACTTTATTCGTTCATACGATAACTAAATCTAATCAAGAATCTATCATTGTTTTATTATGGAAGGAAACGTCGGAGACCCTATATAATGTATATATAAGTTATCAGCGGAACGAGCTGAGTCCATGTCTGTCTGTATATACGCAAACTAGTCCCATAGTTTTTGAAATATCGATCTGAAATTTTACACACGTTCTTTTCTCACCAAGAAGCTGCTCTTCTGTAGGAACCGCCGACAACGACCGATCAAACTCAACGTATGGAAAACTCATTGTTGTTATTTGTCACAATTTTGTCATGAAATTTTGCGTAGATTATTATCTTATCCAATCCCCGGAGAAATTGTTTAGAAAATACTATATAGCGTATAGCATACAACTGACCTATCAAAATCAAGTACCTGTATCCAAAACTCCTATATTTGTCAACGTATCTTCATTAAATTTGGTAGAGATTATTTCTCAAGGTATTGCTACAATTTCCGAACATATTTTTCAGATCGTATCACTATTGCTTATAGCTGTCTTACACAATGACCGATCAAAATCAGAATAAAGATCTTTTTATATTCTTTTATGCTTGAAAAAATGAACCTTTGAAAGGTATTATCATTACGTAAGTACTTGAAAATCTATATGTATGCAAATATAATTTTAAGTGAAAAAAACAATGAAAAGAGCTTACTTTATTCTCAGCTGTTCCCATTTATTTGGCCGACACTGTATATGCACATCTGAAGCTTGCTTTGTCTCTTCTAATAACTTTCCGTATGGACGATAACCTAAAGTGTGATTAGTGTATAATTACATTATTTTTTTGAGTTGATGCAAAATACTTGTTGCTATTTTGCCTTCGTTCTCGGAAATTGATATACAGTTTAAAAGAATCATTTCAGTATGTGGTTAAACTCGTACTAAGGTACCACATGACGTATGAGTAACGATTTTATGAAGGTCGAGTAGAATCTCTGCACTTTTTATGAAATTTGACGATTAAAAACTAAAATTTACAAGATTAATAAGCTTTTTTATAAAATATAAATATAAAAATATATATAAAAAAAATGTGTTATCTAAAATTACAAAAAAAAAAAACCATTAATAAAAAAATAAAACAAAATTTCCTAAAAATTAACAAACAGCTTCCTATCATGTTAGAATAGAATTATATAGTAACGTGCCACATACTTTGGCAATGTTATTCATTTTATTTGCAAATTGCTTTCTCGCCTAAACACATACTTTTTTAGTACTAAGCTATTGTCAAAGCTTTGCCAAGTTGAAATTGTTAGAAAAACAAATGTTTGCACTCTGCTGCATTACAAATAAATATTGCGACACAATAAAATAATTCGGCACAGACGTTTGAACGAGCACAATGGAATGTCAACACGTTTGTATAAAGCAATTTCTACCACATATGTCCTTTATATGTATGTTCATTTGTTACTATTTATGTGAACGAGTGCACGAAATTGAAAGAAAACAAATATTTTTCGTGGAAGACTTGTAAGCAAGAAAAAATTGAGATAAATCTGCAGTCACCAATTGCTTATATTTACACTTCTGAGCATTTTGGTAAACCGCATTTCGGAAGTAAAATAGAAAAAAGAAGAAATTTAAAGTAAACAAGGCAGTGCAATATTTGGCAAGAAAAGATTACGTTGGTGCAAGTCCGAACATCTACAGAGGTGTATATGGATGTAAGGAAATTTTAAAAGTAGTAAAAGAAATGAAAAAGCAAAGCGGTGCCAGAATTAAAAAAAAGAAAAAATCGTTTAAACTCATAAAATATTCAATCTATATATAATGATAGAAGTTAAAAAGCATTTCAAATTTTCTTTGAAGGTCCCACCAACAACCTTTTGATGATTTCTTACTTACTAAAATTAGTTTCTTCATACCAAAAAACTTACCCAGAAGTTGTAATACCAAAAAGTAATCCGGTTAACGAGCGCAACATTTCTTAAGAATATGCAAACATAATTACCTTAAAATCATGTTTCCTGGCTGGAAATTACGTCCAGAGGTTGTATTGGCTTTGACAAAATTTGCACTATTTACCATATTTCATGGACCTACTTTGGGAATTGTAGCTAGGCCCAAAGTCGTTTGTTAACGCATTTCTAAAACTGGGCTTAGCTAACAATTTCAATCTAGGGGTTAGAGAGGCATGCCAAGGCAACACAGGTTTATTTTGTGGTGCTAGATCTATACTAGGATTCCTTGAAATAATAAATTTTAAACTTAGATTTATATTGGAATAAAGGTATCATTTATATAATGTATAATTAATGAGCATTTTTAAAAGTGTTTGCTTACTGTTTTTCCTTTGTCCGTCCCAATCTTTAGAATTTGTCAAGCATGTACTCAAAAGCGATTCATTCTCATTTTTCTGCTTTTGATGGAATCTATGGAAATAATTTAAGTTATTAAAAATGGTATGATCAATATAACTATAACATAATTTGGAAGTTGCTTGCATTTTTTATTGCTGATTTTAAGAGCGGAGAAAAGTCAATTTAGTATCCCATGTAAACTCCCAATTCATAATTAACTTATATATAAAAATTACTAAACAGCCAGGTTTTGAGATATCGATCTGAAATTTTGCGCACGTCCTTTTCTCCCCAAGAAACCGCTCATTTGTCGGACTAGCCGATATCGGACCACTATAGCATTTAACTTTCACACAAATTTACAGTGAAGTCTTAAGACTATATTTGATATCCTTATTTCATACATCAAGGCTTAATGGCTCATTCACATATAACTCACTTTGTATGACAATTTATACTATACCAACGAAGCGAAGAAAGCAACGGGTGGAGCAATGAATGATTTGCTTTGCTTTTAGTGTTTCTCTCTCATAAAAATGGTGACTGTTGCTTGACAAAGCGTATAAACATGTGAACGTAGCTATACGAAATTTTATGTCAAAACAGATGTCGTAAAGCGAAACAAAAAATCTATGTGAATCAGCTATAAGACTTGTTTGTGGCATAGGGATCAGTGCACAATTCGGCTCGCTCAGCAGCTGCCTTTTTAATTTCCAGTCCTCTATGATAACTACCAAAATTACCTATTTGTTACTCTACTATATAATAAATACTTCATTTTGAGAGTTATGACTCTTAACTGGAATGAAGAGTATCTAGTATACTAATATATATACTAATATATAAAAGATTTGACTGGAAAAGGTTAGGGATCTGTACTAAAACGCTAATAATGTACACGATGGTGTACAAAAATTACCTAAAAAAATGTTTACTTAGCGTGCGCTGCGAATGCTATTGATAAAGAACGTAATAACGCACTACGACTTCAAAGAACATATAATTATCTACATGTCGCAGCAGCATATGTCTAACTGTTATGCTTACGTCGTAATAAGTGTATGCTTACGGTATAAAAAAAAAGAAAAATTATTAAAATGTCGCCTGGGTAAAAGTTAATGCAAAACTATATATAACATTTTGAATTATTCCGTGAGCGGCGACCTGAAACATAATATGCGATGTAGGCGTCATTGGGCCACGGGAGGGGAGTCAATTTCAATATGAATATAATATGCAGCGCGGCTCACTCGCCCAGTTTTCTAGCTACGAAGCGGGCGTTTGCGGAATTGAATACAAAAAATATTAAAAGTTTGATGCTCATATCTCATCGTCAATATGAAGTCCTCCTCCACGATTTAATTCAGCTATAGTCTTCATCAAATGTTTTATTTCTAGAATCGTCAGATTTCTTTTCTTTGTGGTAGTCTCTTCAATACCAAAAGCAGTATCCCTTTCAAAACTTAAATAATTCACTTGTGTATATTAAAAAATATATTCCCCTTCACTCCTCAAGACATTGGACACAATAGCTTTAATTTTAAGGAAAAAGCTTTTTAGGAACCGCGGAAAGTTTCAATGAAGTTACCGCATCAATTTTTTTTTTTTATGAATGTCTTACTAACTTAACTTGCATCTGGTTAAACATTATGTGATATTCAACTGCACGGGCTAGATGAGCAGGGGGAATATTGCTTGAAGCAGCCATAATGGACGTCTTATAAAATATAAGCGGAAAGTAATTTTAAATTAATATTTCTTTATTATTGGAATGACGATCCTCCGTTTTTGCGGAGGATATTTACAACCTACGCATTGCAATTAAGCTTCTTTGGTTCAGTTATTAAAAAGGATGTAACAGACTAATCCGCCAATGATATCACCCCCATTAGTTGTCAAAGAACTTCAAGGCATCTCAAAAATATATCCTCAATGCACTCACACGTAATTCCTACCTAAATCGGCGTATCTACAGGAAGCACTCTTATACCATGCTTTTACGAATTTCACAGAGATCAGAGCTTTACTGTGCCCGAAGATACCGAAAATGTTTGCGACAATAAATTATTTTATCCAGTTCTCGAAATACTTAAGGCAAAGATAAGCCATATACTCACAACTTTTTACTCAGATTAATTCCCAATTTGTATGTGAAACGCTCAGCAGAGAGCCAGTGTTTTTTGACGATTAAAAGGCATACATTCAGAACAGTACACTAAAACTTTATGAAACGGTATTTAACAATTTCGGCCTTCGTTTGCAACAGTCTATCCCTAGTGCACTTTTATAACTTATAACACGTTTTCTGCTTCCGCAAATATTGTACTATAGAATAATGACCTTCAATTAAAATCAGAAATACTCAAATAACCACTACTTTAAATTTCAAATATGTGTTGGCCAAGAGTGCCACCTTCTCATTCTGAAATTCTTATAATTTATTTCTTACTTGCATTTCAAAAAAATTTCAATTACACTGGCAATGCCACACAAATATGCAATAGCATTACATTATTTTACGAACAAACAACAAAACAGCACAAGCAAAGTGAGAGCAGTCAAAGCAGACTCCAAATCAAGGGACTTCAGGCCCTGAGCATGCAAATTTGGACGCTATAAAAAATTGCAGACATAAACTTCTCTCACATATCTTTCATTTGACTTGCATACCGGAAGCGGAAGAGGCCTTCGCCCTAATGGAGTAACAGCGCAAGTAAGTATTGTTGTATTGTACATTCGCAAGATTCCGACTGACTGACAATCCACTGTGCTTTTATTTTCCACAAAAATCCAAGCTGACAAATGCGCATTTTCGGCAACGACAAAAATAATAGACTTTGGAATTTTCTTCTAATACTGCGAATGCAACATTTCAAGTGCACACTAATACACATGTATGTGGGACGGCGTACGTATGTAGATAATGACAGTGACATGATGAGTCAATGACAGCACCGCTGCCTCAAAAAGCCAGCAAGTATGCTCTACAACAGAGATGGAAAGATGGCGAGCGAGACAAGAGAGTAGTGCGAAGGGAGTTGGAGCGACATTGTAATAGCCATTGTAATTGCATGCCTACGCAATACTCATACACACACGCACACATACACTACAAATAAGCTAAAATTCTTGAGACCACTTCCAAGAAAGTAATAAGGAAATAAATGCCGCTCCGAGCTGAATAGCAGCGAGTATGGGCAAAAGCCAGCTTAGCTGTATTGTATTCTTTAAAGTATTTGTTTGTTGTATTTGTGGCCTCTGGAGTTGCATGTTGCTATGCAAAACGGAAAAATTAACTTGTCAAAGCCGGTCTCATCAGCAGTCAGCGGAATTGAATGCAGCGGCAGTATTCTTGGCAGACAGTCACCGCATTCATGTCGGCTATCCGAATTTTTGTTCATTTTAATTCAATTCAATTCAACTATGTATGTATGTACAAGTATGCATGATCGGCCCGTAGGCATAGACAAAGAAGGTGTCAAGGGAGAGTAAAGAGCTATCATTGGCCAAAAATGCAGTTTTGTAATCTTGGTTGGATAAAGGTTACCCAGAAAATGCCGGCGGGCTGAAACTGTGGGTGGTTTGGTGGGGTCTACTCGATATATTTTATATACGGGTAGAGTGGATTCTTAACCTAACGACGTATATTCACCGAATGACTGAACAACTAAACCTAGAAGCAACACATAGATTTTAAGTTCTTTTGTAAAAGGATTGCAGCAAAACTTCGAGCATAAAACGAAACTTTTTTAGGATCGGCAGTTAGAACTGCCATCTATCGGTGATTCTCGAGCGCCGCTATGATAAAGACAAAACCGATTTCAACAAATCTTTTGGAAGCAAAAAGTCAATATACTACACCCCGCTTGAAAATTTTAACTAAATTAAATAATTAGAACTCATTATTGAAATTAAAATAAAGAGATTTAAAAAAACTTATACTGAAAGTGGAAATGTTGCCATAATTAGAATTTTCCATCAGATCCTCATAGATTGTCGAAGCGTTTTGAGCTTACTACAAATTAGTTAATGCAGTTAAAAGCAATCCCAGCCACTGCACTGGGTTCGCCGATGGGGTGTCTACCGAAATATTTCAATCTCAGTTTGGTAAAAGCCGGGCAATAGATGAGAAAGTGACAAAACTAAGTTGGATGACATCTTACAGTTCACTCTGGGAAGGATCTCGCAGTGGCACAAGTTCAGGTTGTTGAACAGCGCTTGCCGAGCTCACTGGACATTGGAAAACCGACTAGCTTCCAATCGGATGAAATTGGAGTAAGGATGCGCTGCCTAGTAAGCTGATCAACTTTGCAGTTACTGGAGACTCTCCTGTGACCAGACACCTATACAAGTATAATATTAAATAAGCTTGATGCTATTGCTAACGAGATCGTGTACTTTTTCACTAGTTTTGAGAGCACAGTCAGCGAGCTCAAAGCGAATATGGCCGCTCAGCTATCGGAATCAATGTACACCTCTCTGAAGGAAGCTGCAGTTCGGAGCAGTATATCTACTGATGGCAGCTTTCTCCGCTTGAAAGACGCTGCAGTGATCTGGAAGCCTGACACTGGAGTTGAGGGAGAGTTCCCTATAGAAGACTATGCTCCGATCCCAGCTTCCCTAAGTTTAATAGCAGCCTTCGCCACACAACACCTTCCACCTGTGACTATAGGTGCAACGTGTAGAATGGCATTGAGGGTTATTGTTGGTTTTGTGCTTAGGGCACCACAGATGCTGATGATGGCCGCTCTTTGAACGCGCTCTAGCTGCTGTGCTAGTGTGGTTTTCCAAGCGCCCTCCATCAGGCAACGACTCCATAAACCATTATGGGCTTAACTATAGCCTCATAGAACCAGAATACTACTTTTGGTGAGAGACCCACCTCTTCCCAACTGCTCTCTAAAACAGTATCGACACCTTCCTATCCCACCTTTCGGGGTGCCCCTATTTACTTTCCGAAGTATCCGTCCGATTCCCCACACGATGTTGTAGGTCCCCTCGATATCAAGGAAGGTCTAAGTCTCTAAAGTGAACAAACACATAAACCCGGCAGCTTGACAGCTTAAAGAAAACAAGAGTTAAATGGAACGTAACCATGGGAAAACATTTATATTCCAATAGTTTTACATTATACCCCGTCCCGAGCGAGTTGAAGGTGTGCAGCTCTTAGTGAGGTTCAAACTTGTAGAAACCAAAGCTCTTCACCTGTGAAGAAATATGATAAATTTTTGATGGCATAGCTGTATTAAACACTGTATTGCTTTCCCCCGTGTTTGTACATTAAAAAATGGGGAAACAAACACAAGCATAATCACACTAAGCCCTTCTTCACCCACCATCTGCTAAATTTCCGGTTTATTTCTTTCTTTTTGTGGTCGTCAGACGCAATGAGAATGTCTGAGCCTACACATTTCTTGGGATTTGTTTGCTGATGCTCCACACTTTATTGTGTTTGGCTGTTTAAATATTTTCAATTGCTCGTCATGTCATCTCCTTCGTCTTTATGTTTTGCTTCGCTTTGCACTTGGGGCATCGCTTACTACGTTTATAGATTTTTATTTAAAAAGAAAAAAAATTCCATGCCATTTTTGGTGGTATTTTTTATGTACCGATCTATTGCCAAATCTCCTGCGGCCTGCTGTATTGCTCATTTTAATAGTTTGCCTTCTTCCATACCTACGAAAAGACGTCTCATTTAGGTGAATAGAATTCAATTTGATAAATATCTCAGGCATTTTATAGTATATCTGCAATAGACACTCTAATGGAAGCAACGCCTTCGAGTTGTTGTGATTTTTGTATTATAGTTTTATGTGAGATCTTCCCTGCGATAGCTACCGTGGTTGCACATCGAGTTTTGATGAGACACACCAAGGTGTCCAATAACAGCAAAACTGATTCTTCTATAAACAGGAAATGTGATGACCACCGTTTTATGAGGTTCACAAGGATTTTCGGATAATCATATCGACGCCCCTATTGCCGAGGAAAGAAATGCTTTTCCACCATGGCAACGTACCAACTCACACCCACGCCGTCTTTACTTCCAAATTGGTATAGTTAGTCCGTCCGTCCGTCCGTTCGTGCAAGCTGTAACTTGAGTAAAAATTGAGATATCTTTATGAAACTTGGTGCACATGTTTCTTGATACCGTAAGACGGTTAGTATTGCAGATGGGCATAATCGGACCACTAGCACGCCCACAAAACGCCATTAATCAAAAACGAATAAATTGTCATAACTAAGCGCCACAATAAGATACAAGGCTTGGCACACAGGGTCGCATTAGGGAGAGGCATCTGCGGTTAAAATGTTTTTTAAAAAGTGGGCGTGGTTCCGCCCCTAATAGGTTTAATGTGCATATCTCTATAATAACAAAATCCACTGAGAACAAATATTTTTAGCACCTCTATCTACGGTGTGAAAATGGGTGAAATCGGGTGGCAACCCCGTCCACTCTCCATATAACGGTACTGTTAAAAACTACTAAAAGCGGTTAGGTGAAACCCCATATCTTAGGATCTGCTTAACCGATTTCAACCAAATTCGGTACATAATATTCCTCTCATATTTCTATGCTATAGTGCGAAAATGATCGCATTACAACCACGCCTATTTCTCATATAACACCATTTTAAATTCCATCTGATTTTTCCACTTTCCACTATGCAAATCAAACAACAATGATTATATCAGCGCAAAACTTTGCGTGAATAATACGTTTAAAGTATGCCCCCTTAATAAGTAAGGAAATGAATATATAACAAGTAAGGAAGGGCTAAGTTCGGATGTAACCGAACATTTTATACTATCGCAAAGTCAAATAGTATACTCGTTTGAGATTTCTTTGTGGATTGGCTGATATTTTCGGTAGAAGGTCAACTATAGGCACTGGAGTCCACATATTTAGTACTTAGGGGCTTAAACAGTTTTGGTTCGATTTAGACAATTTTTGGCCACAAGGTGGCATACTTTAATCGCATTATTCACGCAAAGTTTTATCCCGATACAGTCATTGTTGCCTGATTTGCATAGTGGAAAGTGAAATAATCAGATGGAATTTAAAATGGTGTTATATGGAAAGTAGGCGTGGTTGTAGTCCGATTTCGCCGATTTTTGCACTGTGACATAGAAACATGAAAAGAACGTTATGCACCGAATTTGGTTGAAATCGGTTAGGCAGATCTCAAGATATGGGTTTTCACCTAAAAGTGGGCTGTGCCACGCCCACTGTCTAATTTTGAACGCGGTTCCTATAAAGTCATCTCATACCATCTCAGAGATAAAATTTAATGACTCTGGCGTGTTTAGTGCTTGATTTATCGCGCATTTAGTAGTTTTTAACAGTACCGTTATATGGGGAGTGGGCGGAGTTGCCACCCGATTTCAACTATTTTCACACCGTCAATAGAAGTGCTAAAAATATTTGCTTCCAGTGAATTTTGTTATTATAGTATTAGCGGTTTAGGAGATATGCACATTAAACCTATTAGAGGCGGGACCACGCCCACTTTTTTAAAAAAAATTTGAACTGCAGATGCCCCTCCCTAATGTGATCCTGTGTACCAAATAACAGTCTTGTATCTTATTGCGGAGCTTAGTTATGGCAAGTTATTTGTTTTTGATTAATGGCGTTTTGTGGGCGTGGCAGTGGTCCGATTACGCCCATCTGCAATACCAACCGTCTCACGGTACCATGAAACATGTCTACCAAGTTTCATAAAGATATCTCAATTTTTACTCAAGTTAGAGCTTGCACGGACGGACGGACAGACGGACAGACGGACGGACGGACAGACAGTCACCCGGATTTCAACTCGTCTCTTCATCCTGATCATTTATATATATATAACCCTATATCTAACTCGATTAGTTTTAGGTGATACAAACAACCGTTAGGTGAACAAAACTATTATACTCTGTAGCAACAGGTTGCGAGAGTATAAAAAGAGTATCACTAGAAAGAGCATCATCGATTGACCGATTAAAGCAATATTTCAACTTGTCAATGAAAATTTTTCCATGGCATCTCAAAATATGGACGGTATAACTTTGCATGCCGAGTATTGCCGCTTTAGATTTGGTTCATCGCAAGCAATCCATTCGGATGGCTGCCGATTGAACTCGGAAGTGAAATGATAGATTCATCTTACATACGGATACAAACCTATACTGTTGCTCAAACACTGCTCAGAATCATAAATTTGTCTATTATTGCGTTTTTGTCTATTGTGAGCGCGCTCTGTTCTTTTAAGTCATTCATAATATTTTTATGGGTCTTGTTAATGTTTTGTACATAACGCTTTTTTAAAATACCATATAATATTATATCTCAAGAAGTAGATATGCGACATTGTATGAAATGTAAATCTTTTGAAGTCTAGGTCCAAAAAGAAAATATGATGAATTCTGGTAGCCCTATCTCGTACCAGAACGATGCTTGACTAACAAAAGATCATACAATTTATGGTAAAAAATAGGGCTCAAATCATCCTAAATTCTTCAATACTACTCCGATTATTATTCACTTTCACCTGAACAATATTCCCAATTAGTAATTGAGGGTGTGCATAACCTGACTATTCTGTATTTGTATCCTTCTCAAAACACTGAGACACGAAACTGGCGAAGAGGAGGTATAAAAATTGGTCTTTGTACTTGACATATTTTTCTAATAATATATGTATGTTCACACCAGGACTTTTTTTGCTGCCCACTCGGTTTTTCTAGACAAGAGGACCGTGCTCGGGTGGCACGCTTTGCGTTCTTGTTCCTTGTTCGTAATAATTCGATGCTACGCATTTCGGCATTCTTTTTCATTTTGAAACACTTTTAATTGTTGCAATCGCGCTCGGTTTCAAATAATTATTAAAATTAGTTCGGAAATTTGAATTTTATTATTTATTTTTTGTACGTTATATGCAAATAGGTATGTAAATATCCATAATATAATGAAAATTTTTTAGAAAAAGATAAATAAGGATACAAATTAAGTAATCAAATCCGCGTCCAAGAATATGAGAATTTGAATGAAATTCAGAAAATTATCCGACTCAAGTTGTCGCACTCGTGGCACTCGTGGCACTCGTGTGAACTCAATACAAAATAATAATTTGTCGATAATAAGCAACAAAAGGAATTCTCGACTGAGCTATAAGACTAAGTAATACTTTAATCATCTTCACTTGAGGTATGGCTTATGCTCTCTTTTTGCGTACAAAGCGTATATTTTCTACCATTACTCTTTTCTATCTTTTATTGAAATTAGATTACTATCAATTGAGCTAGGCTTTCTCCCGAATTTTTATGACGAGTTGAATAACTCGAGTGGAATTCAGTCCCATGGGAAATCTACAAACATTCTATTAAGTTTTATAATTTCTTCCAGGTCTCCATTCATACACCACGAACAAAAAATTTGATATTTAATCTAATTTTCCTATCGAAAGTGGAAGACACAACAATCCATATTCTAGACACTTAATACGAATACCAGTACTCTTATTTGATTGTTTTCAGGAATCTCCGCCATAGCGAAATATAGCAGCAAAACTAGAAAATATATAATAAAAACAAGTAAGGAAGGGCTAAGTTCGGATGTAACCGAACATTTTATACTCTCGCATAGTCAAATATCATACTCGTTTGAGATTTCCTTATATATTTTAATAATTAGAAGTAGGAACTGTTGCTTCTGTTATTTATATACACAGTGAAATTAATTAGAACCATTTGTAAATCGTTCCTGTGTTTTGTTTTATACGCTTATAATTGATTTTATATAGAATGAATTACAACTGTATTGAGGAGTATGAAAAGAAATCGGTTTTAGACCATGATTAACATATTTTATTTACTTTATCGATATTATTATACATGTTTAACTTAAAAATAATAAATGTTAACAACTTTAAAAATTATATTATTATATTAATTTGTATATAATACTTACAATATTAAACAATAATTTTTATAGAGACTCTTAAACAAATATCCAAATTATGTTTCTTTCCTCCTTATACTATTTAATTTCTATCATATATTTATATTGGGTTGGCAACTAAGTAATTGCGGATTTTTTTTTTAAATCAAAGACAATTTTTTCATGGAACTAAATAACTTTATTCTGTAATGTGTTGCCCATTTTGATCAATGACCTTTTGCCATCTTTCAGGCAGCATCATAATCCCACGTTCATAAAACTTCTGGTTTTTATTAGCAAAACACTGAATCAGGTACGATTTGACATCACTAGCATTATTGAAATGTTTGCCATTCAAGGAGTTTTGTAAAGATCGAAACAAAAAGTAATCCGATGGTGCAGAGTCAAGACATATATACACTGCCGTTCTTTTATGGTTTCGTCGCCATAAACAGCACATAACTTTATGAGAGCTTGCGATGCGTTTTTCCCTTTGCGAAAATAAAAAAGCAAAATATGACGAAAATTTTCCTTTTGATCTTCCATTTTTCAACGAACGCCAAACGAAAACTACGCAGCCGATCAAAAAACTTTTTTTTACTGATTGACAGCTGAATTGCCAACTATCAAATAACAAAATGTGTTTTACATTTGGACTACGCCGGCAAACCTAAAAGTTCAACTGAAGCCATCGATGAGTGAAATCCGCAATTATTAGTTGCCAACCCAATACAATATTTTTCTTAAAATTGTTTTAAAAATTATTGTCAAAATTTCTATATCATTCTAATTCGATTATATTTAGTTTAGTTTGAAATTGAGACACAAATACTGTCATGATAGCTGTGTACTGTCTCAAAAGTAATTGCATTAACATGGGAAGGATCCATGTTTGAAAATGCCCAATCAATTTGTATACCGGCAGGTGTAGTTGAATATTCTAAACCAACCAGGGAACTAAATTTTTTTCTTGGAGCAGATTTCCTATTGTAGTACCTGTAGACATTAAACAAATGTTAAAATCTCCAACAATTAGCACATTTTGATTGCCTAACCCAGAAGTAAGGACTTCCTGAAGTTCTAAAATTAAATGTCTGACAGAGTAAGTGAATTTCTGTATAGAACCAGAATATTAATATTGAAACATTTAAAATAAAATTTCTTTACAGCCTTTGGTTCTATAGAGCTAGCAATGCTATGCTTTACATATATTATAATGCCCCGTTTATTTCTATTGCTTGTTCCCGTGCTATCTATCGTCAGCTCGTTAATGGGAGTAAATCCTGGTATATCAAAATTTTCGCAAGGATAACTCCAAGTTTCTACAAAACATAAAATATGTGAAGATAGAATCAAACAGTCGCTTTTTATATCATTAATGTGAGCATGAAGACTCTGAACATTATGGAATAAAATTTGATGTCCTGATGTTGAAAAATTGAAACTTGTTGTCAGAGCTTTATATGTGTTCAATTCCCTCAGTTCCCTATATACAGGATCCGATTCAGAAAATTTGTTAGGAGGAATAAAATTTCGTATGATGAATAGACCTTCTGCGGTAGTAGCTCGACTGCAAGCGACATATATTGAAGCTCTAGGCATTCTGGGTCGAGTATGAACTACAACTTTATTATATCTGGCACCCTGACTTATATGAATAGTTATTCCCTTAGCCGGAACAACTGGAAACTGATTTCTTTCAATTGAAATTTATTTATTTCTTTTATATTAAAAATATTTTAGAACTTTTTCAATTGGTGTCCAAGAACTTTCTAGAGGACGAGGCTTTTTTGATCATTCTATCAAACCAACAGAAGGTTCCAAAAATTTAATGCACAGAATTGTTGGAAAAGAACAATGGCAATCAATTTGCATAAGTTGTCCAGCTGCCCCATTAACCAAGCCATCACACGTGTTTATATTCACTGTAATCATATATTTGGCGGATGTTTTTAGTGTCAATTCATAGGGCAGTCCCTGCGTTTCAGAAGTTTTGAAAAGTTTAACTCTTTTCAAACTATTATCATTTTCATTTATACCAACTCCTTCAACTGAGTCGTTTGCAATTGAAAGGATAGCTTCGGTTGGGGTTCAACTGAGCTTAAGGGAATTGAAATTATTTGTCTCTTCATTGGACCAAAATAAATGTATGGCATCATCGGGAACTTCTTCGAAATTAACTACTCGAGTTTCAATGAGTGATATGTCCTCATTTGTCATAGTACCAGAAGCCATATGGTTTAATGCAATTGCAAGGGCCTGATCCTCCCGTTGTCTCATTATTTCCGTTAATTCAAAGTATTTACTTATATGACAACTAAAGCGCTGTATGTATTTGGGTTAGGAGAGAATATCCAACTATCTCCAACAGGCGAGAGTTGCTTCAAATCACCAAACACTATGATCGGTATACCACCGAAGGGGCTGTCTGTTTTGAAAATTTGTTTTAATCTCGCATCAACAAAGCAAAGCATACAAGCACCTACCATCGATATTTCATCAATTATGATTAATTTTAAATCGATAAGTCAAGAGTGCAATGAAGTAACTGTGTTGGTTAAGAGATTGATATATTGCAGACGACTCTTTCCTACACCTGCCACCATAAAATGGGCGATTTGTTTTAATCTGGTGCGTCAAATGTGTCAAATAGGTTTTTTGCTTAGTATTTAGACTTTGAACTAAAGTAAATAATTACTCAACTGAAATTAAATGGCGTAGTTTAATAATTCAAATATTTTCATCAGATCAGTGCCATTATCTGTTGAATCTTCACCATGCAACTCCAGCAAATTTATATTTGGGTTTATTTCTGGAAGTGCCAACACTCTGAACTCAATTTCCACAATAGGTTGTTCATTTTGAGCACCCTCCTCTAAGTCTATTTTATTAGAAAGACTTTCTAGAACATTTTCAAGTTCTCTTGTCACAAAAACCTCATATTTTCTTTGATTTTCCTCAATTAGAATACGATGTGTTATGCAAGTCTGCTCATTATCGTTTTCAATGAGATCTTGCTGTTCATTCCGCCATGGATAGTAAAGCATTACCATTTCACGGAAATACTCAACTCTGGCCAAATCTGGGTTAAACCTTCTATACCGAATAATACAAGGTTTGGTACGTTTCTTAACAGAACCGCTACCGTCTTTAAGAGGTATGACAACCTCGGTTTCTGGTAAATTATCGTCTTCCATCTCTTCTTCTTCATGATCACTGTCTTGTGCTCTTCTACTTGATTTAAAATATTTATACCTAGATGCATAATCAGCTAAACAAAGAGTTTCTAACTGATCGGATCTTTGAACATAACGGTCTAAAATACCGGCTACGAATATTTCAGTCGAATCTGAAAGAAGGTTCTGAAGTTCCGCTCTAGGTTTTACCATTCGAACACGTTCCTCAGGTCGAGAGGTATTTATAAATGTTTCTGCATTACTTGCTTCCGAAAGATGGAGCCCAATGCAGCAATATACTGCTTCATATGCAGATATTTCTGTGCCTGATATAAATTTGTGAAATATATGTTTAAGTTTTTGCTTAATAGTATAATTTCCAACATTTACCTCTGATATAGCTTCATTTAAGAGCCTAGAAATTCCCATGTTAGATTTGTTAATATAATTAGTTATATATGAACAGCAAGCATATGCATCCAGTATATGTTGGATATCCACATTTGCTCTCTAAAGTTCCCAAATCAGAGGATTATAAACGTTTATAAAACGATCCTGTAATTTTCTTTTTAGAAAAATTTTGGGTTTTGTTAAACTTGATTTAGGGGCTAACAAATAGTCACCAAAAGACATATTTATTCTACTACAAGTATCTGACAGGAAATGTTCAAAATCTCTTAAATTATAAATCTCTTCTGCAGTCATATTTGAATTTAAGACGTTTTTAATTTTGAAAAAACTTTCCTTGTCTCTTTCTGAATTTTGACTTGTTTTTATAAGAGGTAACAGTATTTGCGTTGAAGGCATATAGTCACCAAAAGACATATTTATTCTACTACAAGTCTCTGACAGGAAATGTTCAAAATCTCTTAAATTATAAATCTCTTCTGCAGTCATATTTGAATTTAAGACGTTTTGAATTTTGAAAAAACTTTCCTTGTCTCTTTCTGAATTTTGACTTGTTTTTATAAGAGGTAACAGTATTTGCGTTGAAGGCATTAGAGGATATGGTATACCAAAACGACAAAACTGTTGTCCTCTTATTTCCCTAGACCGATGTGGTTATACTTTTGATAACCCAAATAATTTTCTAAGTGGCTGATCGAACCATCTGTAGAAATATACAAATAATTGTCAATAAAACTAATGACATCAGGGAATGTCTGAGGATCTTGAAAGTTGATCCTGGGAGCATTATTAAGCCAATACATGCCATGTACATGCGAGGAACCTCTCTGTTGAAACTCCACTCTCCAGTAGAAATTTGTAACAAAATGCTGTTTAAAAATGCCGGCGTTATCTTTAAAAATCTTAAGAATTTGTCGATAGCGGTAGTCAAAATATCTAGCACAAGTAACCGCGTCTGACCGAATTAAGTGATATCTATCTTGGGTTGTTAAACTGTTGGCTTGCTCTTCCGAAATACCTTTAGAATCAACAGTTTTAGAGAGGATGACCAAAAGCTCAACCCACTGAGATTCTGCAGCCGCTAAAGTGATAAAGAAGGTTGGAAGCCCAAATTGGTGAATCATAGCGATTGCCTTTTTCTTCTCAGCTTCCCAGTGCGCAGGCCTAACGCCTTTCAAAACCTTGTAACCATCATCGTGTTGAATCAAGTTTTGAACAAAGTTTCCGTTTAATAGATTTTGGGTCGTAACTCGGTTGCGACCTGAAAACTTTCTAAGGCAAATGGATGTACTATTCTTAATTTGTAGCAGTTCTAATTTTTTGTAATCATAGAACAACTTTGAAATGGTACACGCTCTTCTGTCAAAACGGCGAATTTCAGAACGTATTATCTTGCTATATGTTTCAGAGCATGTACGTTTCTGCCCAACGTATATTGTTCTAAATGACAACTCTTCTGAATTATTATCTTGAATTATGTCAATTGGTATCTGTCCTTCACCTGGCGCTATAACTAAACGGTTATAGTCTAAGTTTTCTACAGGAATATTGTCCAAAAGAGTTTCTTGACCGCCTGGATTTAGCTCTGAAGGTAAAATACCCGTGGGAATATTATTACCTGAGGGATTATCATGAGAAGTTTGTGCCGCATGAAAAGATTGAACCAATCGGGAATCCTCTGCAGATGCAACAGACGGAACTTCTTCTTGGTTATTAAATTCTGAAATCCAGTTTTCATTAATATGTATATTGTGCTCACGATACAGAGGGGTATTCACTAAGAACTGCAAAGCTTCCATAATCTTTGCGGGGCGTATGGTATCGATCATGTAATCATGATTGTATTCCAAACGCCTTCTTACGTGAATTTGTATAACATGAGCCTCATCAAAGGACCTTGGTAGAGATATCACAATATTGTTAACAGAAATTGGTATATTAACAACAGCACCTTTGAGCAAACTCTGACCTTGATATCCTAACGGACGGATTGTCATAAAAGGCAATCTAGGCATTATGAGACGTTCTTCAATTGGGGTTAAATCTTTCAAACAATCCGGTATTTCAGGAAAGTCTAGACCGTTAGCTAAACATATTTTTGGAAAGTTCTTTTTAACATTCGCATTTTTGCAAGTAGCACAAAAATAGTAATTTCCATCTTCTGAAGCAAATTTTTGCATTAAAAAGAAGGCGGATACAGCATTCGGCTGACCTTGCGCAATAGTTTCGAAATTTAATTTGCGAACTTTTTTCAATTTGTGAAAACCATAATTCGCCGCAGCAAATACATATTTCAGTAGGGCTTTTATTTATGTTTTGGAAATAAATGTTTTTGAATTCGTTGGGACCGCCTTTGGTTTTCATTTACCTATTGACCGGGTTATCTCTACTAAGGCGAACCTGACTTTGTCTAAGACGTCTCTGATTCAAAATTTCTTCTGTCATACCCCTCCTACTAAGCTGTCGACGTTGTATTTCTCTATCACGCTCCTCTCAGCTTATTTCACAACTTCTTCTTGCATGTTCTCTTTGCATTTGATCACGAATGCGCTCTAAATTCTTATACTCAGGACTTCTTGCGCGAAGTTCTCTATGATCCCTAGTGCTCCTACTTTGTTCATCATAACGTATTTCGGGATTTTCTCGCCGTGATCTATGACCTCGAGTACTTCTTATTTGCTCTTCAGAGCGAATTTGTGGATCTTGCCGCCTTGTTCTATGCTGAACAGTATTTGCAACTTGCTCAACATATCGAACCTCGTGATTTTCGCGCCGAAATCTATGTCCCCGAGTATTTCTGCTTTGCTCTTCAGTGCGGATTTGGGGATTTAGACGTCTTGCCCTATGTTGAACAGTATTTTAATTTTGAGATTTTCCCGCCTGTTTCTATGTTGATTTGTATTGATAATTTGTTTGGACAGACGTACAACAGAATCTAACCTACGATTAGCGTGACTTACAGTACTTTCTGACTGCTTGCTATCTCTATATAAAGAGTTTGCACGAAGAACTCTTATACGTCTTCTATTCTGAAGACGACTTAGTAATACAGATTTTCTACTTAATCTACATAGGCATAATTAATTAATAATAAATGGCTTAGTTTATAAAATACTTAAAGGTAATAGTTATATAATTCAGTCCGTCCGGGTGTGAAAAGTTGGATCCTATGTACTACTCTCTTTCACTGTAATTGAATCCTTGATATGACTCCTTTCCTGTTCGGTGTATATGTACTATAGTATACTTGTGCACAAATGTATATGTGTTTGCTCGCCACTCTGTATAATAATAGTTTAAACACTATACTATAACTGTTTGCATAAACCATTTTTCTGTTCACGAAATCTAGTGCAACTGAAACTACACACAAAGTGTACTGATATTTATTATACTCTTGCAACATGTTGCTACAGAGTATAATAATTTTGTTAAGGTATATTTTTGTACACACAGCTTACGTACTTTTGTATACATATATATTACATAGATATTCACTAAAATAATATTTAGTTATATTTATATTTTAGAAATTAGTAGTTTATTTCATTGTATTGAAATTAGGTGCTCAGAAAACCCCGTCTGCTCATGAAGGCTAAATTAACAATAACTTAAATATACTTGTAATTAAGTATGGTATACACATATGTAGATTTTCTTATTGCTGTCTTAATATCTAAACCTTCCATAAGCTGCCAACGGCGCTGGGTAAATCCCAAAAAGTACTTAAATGTAATTTTCTGAAGTTTACAGCTCAACGCATGACCTTCATATTAAAATGTATCGCAAACTGAAATAAAAGACAATAGCATTTAAACCGATGGTCGCAGTTTACCTATTACGTATATTTATTTCACGCGATCTATACAAAGTCCACCACTCTAAGAAACTTTTTTACATTGTTGTCTGGTATATCTTGTTATAAGTTCAATATGATATCTACTGGATATCATAGTATTTTAGATGTATTATATATTAGAAGAAATATTTGTGTATAGAAATCTATGTCTATCTCGATTAGTTTTAGGTGGTGCAAATAACCGTTTGGTGAACAAAACTATACTCTGTTGCAACATGTTGCAAAAGTATAAAAATGTTGCGAAAGAATTCAACATTTATTATTCGAATATCATTTGGTATATTATTAACTTATGTTATTGATCATAGATTTATTTAGTGTCAATACTTTTTTTTTCTCCAAAATATTAGCTTTAACAAAAAGAAGCTATTTAACTCAAACATGCTATATGAGATATAGACTAAACCAAAGTGGTTAGATTTAATATGTGGTATATGAGGTTGTTGTTGTACCAGATGAGCGGAAATCAGTATATTAGGGTTTTAAGGATTAAACAAAGGTCTAGACCAATTTCATTCATATGCAGCGACAAACTACAATACATTATTTTTAAGAAAAAGTGTAAATTTAATTTCATTAAATTATCAAATTAACAAAAAAATTATACCATAAGTAGTAACTGTGAGCTTAGAAAATTCGTGGACCGAGTTCACACATTTTCGGCATTAAACTATTGTATATCTAATATTTTACGTTTATCTAAAGCCAAATGGAAGTTGGAATTTTTTTACATAACGTATCCCCGATAATGGATACTAAGGCCGAACCGAGAATTTTGTACTCTTGCAATTCGCAAGAATCAAAATCCAGGAAATTCCTTCAGGTGTGGCAAAACCTATATTAAACAAGTAAGGAAGGCCTAAGTTCGGATGTAACCGAACATTTTATACTCTCGCAAAGTCAAATGGTATACTCGTGTGAGATTTCTTTGTGGATTGACTGATATTTTCGGTAGAAGATCAACTATAGGCACTGGGGTCCACATATTTAGTACTTAGGGGCTTGAACACTTTTGGTTCGATTTAGACAATTTTTAGTCACAAGGTGGCATACTTTAAACGCATTATACATAGTGGAAAGTAAGGGAATCAGATGGAATTTAAAATGGTGTTATATGGGAAACAGGCGTAGTTGTAATTCGATTTGGTTTTTCACCTAAAAGTGGGCGGTGCCACGCTCACTGTCTACTTTCTAACGCGGTTCCTATAGAGTCATCTCATACCATCCCTGAGATAAACTTTAATGTCTCTGGCGTGTTTAGTGCTTGATTCATCGCGCTTTTAGTAGTTTTTAACAGTACCGTTATATGAGGAGTGGGCGGAGTTGTCACCCGATTTCACCCATTTTCAGACCGTCGATAAAAATTTGCTCCCAGTGAATTTTGTTATTATAGCTTTAGGAGTTTGGGAGATATGCATATTAAACCTATTAGAGGGCGGGACCACGCCCACTTTTAAAAAAACTTTTAATCTGCAGATGCCCCTCTCTAATGTGATTCTGTATACCAAATAACAGTCTTGTATCTTATTGTGGAGCTTTGTTATGGCAATTTATTCGTTTTTGATTAATGGCGTTTTGTGGGCGTGGCAGTGGTCTGATTACGCCCATCTGCAATACCAACCGTCTCACGGTGCCAAGAAACATGTCTACCAAGTTTCATAAAGATATCTAAATTTTTACTAAAGTTAGAGCTTGCACGGACGGACGGACGGACGGACAGACAGTCACCCGGATTTCAACTCGTCCCTTCATCCTGATCATTTATATATACATAACCCTATATCTAACTCGATTAGTTTTAGGTGATACAAATAACCGTTAGGTGAACAAAACTATTATACTCTGTAGCAACATGTTGCGAGAGTATAATAAATCCCTTTAATTTTGCTATTATTAATTAGCTTGTTTTCATTTAATACTTTACAATACAATAAATTGTTTGCTCTGCCTCAAATTATATACCAGACTTCGTATTTTATGTATATTCTAATAATCGAAGAACTGTATTGATTTTCACTGCTGTGAACTGGAAACTTTCACAATTTTAACGCACACGGCCACTTATGTTCAAAATTGGCAATAATAAAACCAAATATTAATAGAGCGCATTAAATTTCTCAGAGCGCAATTGCCAAAATTTTTTAAGTGTTCATATTTCCTCAGAATTTGAAACTCTTAACACTTGCAATAATACCGAAACTACTGCTGTAGAATTCTATACTTTCACATAAATGTAGGTTTGGCAGGAGCGTAGCCACAATTGGAGTTCGAGAAGGATGAAATTTAATGGTCTACCGTAAGTGATTTACTAGAGGAGGGAGTATTCTCTCCCTCTCTCTATCGTTAATACTTATACTATGTTCGCAATGAATTGAAATCTTCTTGAAAACACAATTTGTGGGTTGTGGAACCAAAGTCGTTCTGACCGACATTGTGTGTTTTCGATGAGTTTTCATTGACAGTTCACACATCTATTTATTTACATTTGTTATGTACCCTACAAGAACAGTGACGGTCATCTGATGGGTAATATGACAGTCATAGCTGAAAAAATTTTGTCAGCGCGCAGAACAAAGTTTCTATCATTTTCTTAAGAGCCTTGTTTTCTTTTTGTTTGTTTGTTTTGTTTTTTTCTGAGTCATTGCTGACCATAAATCCGTCATAGCTGAAAATTGTCAGTTATGACTGAAACGCTATCAGAAGTGAAAAATTCTTTTGCGCAGTAGATAATATTATTTTTATTTCTTTAATAAATTTCAAACTTTTAATCAAAATTAGTTATAATAATTTACTTAAATATAAAAAGGAATGCAACAATAAATATAATAAAATAAGAAAATATAAAAATAAATTTTCACTTGATGCCATCTCGTCCTCTCAATAGCTCTGCGTACGTCTTTCTCCAATCAGTGGATAGTTCTGAATTTAAAAATGCAAATGTAAATTAACAGTACTGACATATCAAATGTGAGTGTATTGGGGAACCCATCAGCAGTTTCTTGTAGGGTACGTTTAGGCCAATTATGGAATGTAAACAAATTGTCAACTGACATTTAGGGCTGGCAAAATATGTCTTATAATAATATCGATTAAACTAGAGCAGGCACCGATTATATGGATGAAAACACAAGTTTTCGCGTGAAAACCTCTTTTGTCTTTGAAAACACGAATTTTGTGTCGGTGAGAACATAGTATTAGGGACTAGTTTGTATTTAGTAAAAACACAGACCGCGTAGCTAGATCTACTCACCTCGCGTTTTTGTTCATTTCATGAGTTTTTCTTCTATTTTTGGTATTTGTAAACATATAATTGTATGTGTGTTTGGAAACGGCGATACCTTGAACTAAGAGAGAAATTAAAAGTTCTGATTTAGAGATAAAACAAGAAAAAACGTTAACTTCGGTTGATAAGCTATAATACCTTTCACGAATTTTCTTACAAGAACTTGATTTTGATCGATCAGTTTGTATAGCTGCTATATATTTTAGCAGTCCGATCTAATCAATTTCTTCGGATATCGTTCAATTTGTATGGAAGCTATATGCTATAGCGGCAAATTAGGGAGAAAAGGAGGTTAGCAAAATTTCAAATCGAGATTTCAACAACTGATGGGCTAGTTCATCACGCTGATTATTTATATACATATATACTTTATAGACTCTCGGACGATTCTTTTTGGGGGTTACAAACTTCGTGGCACACTGTCAGCAAGATAGCCCAAAGTAAAATTGTAAAGTTTTTTTATTTTGATCAAATTATTGTATTTCAATTAACCCCCATTTTTAGATTTAATCTAAAGAACTTTACTGTCTAGAATTATAATAGTTGCTCGCTCTCAGAAAGTTCCACTACATAAAAATTGCATCAAAATAAAGAGAATATACGAGTATACTGGTATTCCGGGAACGAAATAGCCGATAAGATTGCCAAAAGTGCCATTTTTTATTTTACTTGGCTACCGAGCTCTTTCAAGAAATACGCAAGTCTTTAAAAATGATAACGGGCTGACAGACGGATCAGGATGAAATAGTATACCATAAAAGCATGCAGGATCGCAAAGATCATATGAAAGAGAACATAAGGAAAACACGCATGCTTTTTACTCACACGATCTCGAAAAGACAGCACGACGGTTGTTGGTCTAGTCATAGGTCACAGCATACTGGCATCACATACTATCCATGTGGGCATTATTATCGATGACACATGCTAAAAGTGCAGGGAAGTAGGCATGAGAAAGACGATAGAACACCTCCACTGTCTCTGTTCTGTTCAGCTTTATCTATAAATCGGCTTAAATATTTAGTAGCTTCGCAGTTCAAGGGACTGGCTAACGTATCAGAATTAGATATCAAGTCTCTATTAAACTTCGCAAAAAGCATTGTTATCCTGTACGACGTAAAGTTCAGCATATATTAAACTGAACCTCCAATTGACAATAAAAAAGATCTGTAGGTTTAAGTATGGCAAGACCGCCAGCCAGTATAACCTAACCTAATCTAAGAAGAATTAATTGTGAATTTGTATAATCCTCAAATAATGCTCATTGTAAGTCCCAGAAATCACCAAAGTTACCCTTTTGAATTATTAAGGAACCAATAACATCTGTAGAAGCTCTCATGATTCGTCTTTGCAAAACAACTTCTGATTCAGACCAAGTCAGAGGCGGTATTCGGCGGTGTTCAAGATCGCCCTACCCTTTCACCGCTACGTCACTGCTGACATGTTTTGGGTTCTTATTTCTAGGTGAGAGAATGTGGATAGGCACAATTTGCTCCATTCTCTGTTATTATCAAAAAAGAACAGTAAAAGTAGTGGATTTTCTAGCCACACTTACCTTTCCGGTTGCCGGTTTCCTATTTCCGGCATTTGCATGCCAATCGTATAACTTTTCCAATTTACTGCCATAAGCAAACATGGGCAATTATTGGTAACAGCAACACCAGCAGAAATAATACCAGCATAAACGAATATTTATAAATATATACGACTATGTGCACACAAACAAACAAACATATGTTTATGTGCCACATACATATGTGTGTGTATACTTTTATAAGCAGTTAGTTTGTGTTGCTGTGGTTTGCCGTCTCAACAAACTTCGATTTGAACTTCAAATTCGACCTTAACCAAGCAATCGCCAGCCGTCATGAGTGCCAGCAGCTCAGCTGCTGAGTGCTGTTGTGTGTGTGCGTGTATGCATATGCATGAGTGTAAGTGAGCTCAAGTGCAGTTTTGATAGCTTTTTAGTGCTTTTCAGTACTTTGCCGGATTTCGAATATTTTTCATGAACTGAGCAAAGTTTACCCTGCCTGCGTCATATATATATATATATATGTGTGTGTGTGTATGTTAGTTGATGCAGACGACGATACATTTTGATGCAATTAGTTTCATCATTAGTTGCAAGTTCTGTTTATGCTGCTGCACAGAGTGCTCTTGCTACTACTTTCAATAACAAAAACAACAAAAAAATGCCCGAAAACCCATTGTTGTTGTTGTTGGTATAGCTGCTGCTGCTGCTGCCGCTGCTACTTTTGATTGCCAACATTACAATAACACCCTGCATTGTTGCCATCGCTTTTCGTTTTTGCTATTGTAACTGTAAATTTTAATGTTTGTTGTTTTCTTTTCCACTTCGCCAACAATTTACGCTAACACTAAACGTAATTCAACAATAAACAACAACTATGGTAATAATGAAAGTAATAAAGCTCAAAATGTTATAGAAATAGAAAGCGTGTGTGCGTCTGTGATCACGTGGGTGCTTAGGAATTTCGGGCGTTACGTATCTTCATTTGCTTAGTTATTTTGTCTACTTAATTATCTTATCACAGCATGGAATTTACGCAAGTGTTTGTTTGGGTATTTATTTCAGCTTCTTTCTAGTCGATTTGCTTGCAAAAATTAAGATTTGAGTTCACTTTCTTGTGTTCCCATAGTTGTGTGTTCCCAGTTGTCTGGCGTTACCCAAGTATTGACTCTTGATAGGCCTAGGTTCACTCAATTAGTTATTTTTGTTACAAGTACTAAAACCAGACAAGCTGAAAAGATCGGATCGTTTCTATGAGAGATCGTCACTACCAGTGAATCCATATGTTTTGTAGTACGACCTATGTATTCAACAGAAATTGGTTTTTAAGAAAAAATCAGATAAAAACTTTAGATGAGGTTGATCCAGCTAGCTGACGTTGAAGAAACGTTTTCAATATAATAACAAAATATTTCGGGTATACATAGCTGTAGTCAAAGTCGCGAAAGCTTACACTTATGTAGAACTGCCTTGGTTAATGTTCTAGTAATTGTTACTGGATTCTCGAAATATGAAGTTGTTTTAAAAGCTCATGAATGAAACACTGGACGATCTGAACAATTTCTTCTGCGATTGCACTATTGCCTTAGACAATAATCCATCGGACATATATTTTATAGGGTTTCCTTTTAAGCGTTACAAATTTCGTGCCAAACTTAATATACTCTGTTCAGGGTATGAAAATTGTATGACCGCTAATTTCGTTTTATCGCATTCTAAGGTATATACTATATTGAATAATAAAATAAGATTTACCAAAAAAAATTGTTTTTATTTTCGAACTTTTCAGTCCACCTGTTAGACTTTTACTTTTACAACTTAATTGCCTTCCAATAGCCCAATCAAAGTTCAAGAAATTAAATAATAAAACATCTTCTTTTTAAGTAATTTCTCCATTAACTGTAAAGAAATCAATCTCATTTACATAACTGTCAATCACTTCCCTTTCCCCACCCACACTCTCAGTGCTCTACTTTCAGTGTCCAATAAATTTATGCACTGTCAGCGCATAAATCCACTTACGAAGGTAATTTGCAATCAATCACTGAAACATTTGAACACATTGGCGGTACTCAGTACGAAATCCCCTTAAATATGCAAATCTCTCTCTTTTGCCACACCGACTTCAATCGGCTATTGGCGCGCCATTAACTTCATCGGTGCTGACTCCTTCGGACAGCATAAAAATACACTTTAAGGAATATGTAAACAACTTACACTGTTTTACATAACAACAACAAAAAGCATTCATGGTAACGAACTAGCTGATCTGGATGCAGCGAAGCCGTAAACAGATTAAAAAAAACACTTTGAACCAAAGAATATGCTATGCAGGTTCTTGTTTTTTGCCGAATTCCGACCAAACTCTCTAACCAAAATCATAACTTGGTTCATACTTTAGCCTTACTTTAACACTTTCTTATACAAATTTTCTCTGTTTGCGGCAAAAATAGCCGAATTAAGCGCTTTTATGTTTTGCTGCTTTATTTCATCTCGGTTTCGTTTGCTTGACTGCCGTTTTTCTGCGTGTGTATTCCACTTGCTAGTGCAAATAATCAACTTAGCATAATTTACGGCGTCCATTCTCAGTTTGTTTTCTCTTGTCAGGAAGGCATGCATATGCTTCAGTGCGCATTCATCTGGACCCTGCGCAAGTACATATAATATGTATGGATGTGTGTCGTTTCACTTATACCACAGCTTCTTCCTTTATTTCCTGCTAAAGTCAACACATTTACTGAAGAAAACGCATATGTAAATCGCTTCCTTCTTGCTGCAGTTTCCCACTGATCCAGCATGCTCTCACTGATTCCTTATTGTAACGGTATTTATATACACATCTCAGTACATCTTATTATATTTATAAAGATACAATGAACATGTCAAAAATACCGAAGTCGATTTACTACTTTTTAGTCAATAAAAAATATATAGATATATGTATGCATTTACATGCACGTGCCATACTCATTAATAACTTAACCGACAATATCTCTCAAACTTGCTGAAAATTTTCATATCCAAACTGTGAGTTCAGTATTACTTTCTGATCAATTTTATTCCTGTGACTATACGAAAGTCAGATCCAAATAGAGTGCAATTTGGAATACAAAATTTATTGTAGTTAGAACTGGTCGAGTAGTTCTCAATATATGGAATTTCAACTAAAAGTGAGCTGCGCCAATATTTAAACCAGTTTGTATGACGAACTAGTACATCGTATATATTTCAAAATTCTCATGGAGTTATTGGAATGGTAAAAATTTTTCACGATACCGTTATATGTAAGTTAAACTTGCTTATATTGATCACATCATAGCATGAGGTTTTGAAATACTTCTGCAATGTTCTCACCTACTTTTGTTGAGCTAACTTTAACGGTTTATACGATACCAAAAAATTATTTAATCACCAGCGGTATGTAACCCCTCATCTAGTGTAAACAAGTTCTGGTCTACCAAAACCTTTTCCAACTTGGATAATCATTTGGACCCAAGGTTCATATGCGATCTGTCTTTCTTTTCGCCAAGTCAATTAATCAAAAAATTTGAGACCTTTCGAAACTAGATATCAAATGAGATGTCCTAGGCATGGGGCCTAAATGTCATCCAAAGCGTGATAATTAACCTTTGCGAACTCTATTATATGTAGTTAATACCACTTATGGTGCCCTAGCACCAACCATTGCAAATAAAGAGCTTAAGCAACTTTGCCGGACTAGCGTAAATATTTCCCAGTTATGATCTGGATACTGTTGGATGTTGCACTTATACCTGTTTAGACTCAATCCTTACAAGCCAAATTACATAATTGCTCTGTTCTGTGATATATTAGACAATACTTTACTCTGAGACGAAAAAAGAGTTTTATTATACAGGATATATACAGTTAATCGACCCACATACCGTCACAAATAAAAAAGTTTCCATACCAGAACTTGTTTTTGATCGGTCGGTTCATATGGCAGCCATATGCTAAAGTAGTCCTATCTGAAAAATTTGTTCAGATATTTTAGCATTGTCTTGGCTAGTAATTCGTGTTTTTGTTAAAAATTTCAGTGGCTCTCTTCATGTGGGAACTATAGGAACTATGACCTATAAAAAGGGTTTTCGAGATGTTTTTTGAATATTAGAAAGTTTTTTCTAGTTCGAACACTGTTTAGAAAACACAACCTATGGAAAAGACAAGTACTCATTACCCACTAAGAAGTACCGCTGAAATTTACAGCTGGCAGCAGTTAGACTGCCTAAACTCGAATAAATTCGGCTTATTAAGCTACAATTATAATATATTTTATAATTGTATACTAACGATTTCGACCTCTTTTTTTTTGTGTAACAGTAATTGAGTTCTTCAGCACAGCTTAAACACACTTTAAGCAATAATTAAAGATTGAAATTCTACAAATTTTAAGAGCCCTTACTATACCCAAAACTATGAAAAATACTGCATTTACCAAGTCACGTGTTAGGACCAAAGCCAAACGTGCGTGCAACACGTTCACCTGTCAATGCTAATGAAGTTGTCAAATATATGAAGAAATAATGTACACAAATAAAGATGGAGAAACAAACGGAAAACAAAGCGTATCGAAAGGAAGGTGAAAAATGTTAAAAGATAGCAAATGCTGCAACTGACAACTCAAAAATGGCTAACAACTAACTGCGCCAAGTACAAATGAGCTTCGGTTTAGATGCACACACACAAACGTACGTGCCCTCACTATTAACAAATGTTGCATTCGATGGCTGCAGAACATCGAGGGGGAAAGCGAACACACCGAGCTGCAAAGCATTAAAGGAGCGGTGTAAATACAGTTATACGAGCTTTGCGGTTTGTTTGCAGTTTTGCATAGTAATTTTGTCATTAGCTGAAGCGACTGATAAACACATGGATATCCTGCATCGGTATGCATATAATATATATATATATGTAGTAGTATAGTAAAAGGTGAATAGTGAAAAATAAATATTGGGAAATGTGTGCAAAAATGCAAAACGAAGATGTCGTTTCGGCTAATATTATACAATAAATATGCATATGAATACGAAATTAGCTTTTGCATAGGAGGGAGCAAATGACTGTGCTGAGCATGGTTTAAGTTAATAAGCTGTCAGCAAGTAATTGAATTGCATGCAACATCTACATGTGCAGGTATATATAAATGTAAATATAAAGGTGTTTTCAGGTGGTAGCAAGATATTACTATAACTGTCGATTAGTAGGCCATCCTAGAATTTAAAAAATGTGGTTATTTTGTGGTTTTAGGTACACTTAAGGGTCCTATAAACATTATTTTATTGGTTTAATAGTTAAAATGGAAAATCGGTGTAATAATGTGTTCGGACCAGTCAGGGCCCTAGACTCTCTTCAGCTTTCCCTTGAAAGACCATATCACTGACTAAATACAGTTACACACAGAATATAAAAACTTTCGGTACAAGGTTTCAAAGTATTTTTTACCAATAAATGGCGCAATTCGGTCTTTATAGCGAAAATTTGTGAGATTTATTTATGACACCAAACTTTGCTTTTCTTTACTGGTTATTGTGAGAATATTTACCTTATACTCGTAATAGAATATATTTCTACCAATTGGGTCGTTATAGCAGGTCATCTCGTTGCTTTATATCCAATATATTGAATATATATTAAATTCCCCCCTCTGGTGAACTTTTTACTGTATATATCGGTCAATATTGCAGCTATGTGCTATGTAAAAAATAAAATGATGAACTTCTTTGAAAGAGCTTATAGCCATCAAGAATAGTTTATATTTTGAATAACAAGCAGTTGAATATGTCTTTATTAAAACAATCTGGTATTTAAATTAATCTAAAGCAAGCAATAAAATTCTTCGCATTCATACGACTCCGTATCGAGACATGGAAATGATACGAAGCCTTCTTGTACGAGTATTTCCAATTAAAATGTATCCTTTTTTTATTTTATTATAGTGGACTTCATGGCAAGCTGATCAGAAACGACTACAGTCTTACGCTCGGATATACCCAGTTTTCAAACATATGAATTATTTTTTAATGTAAGTGAAGTCTTAACAGACCGTGTTACATATTCGAGTGTTTTTGCCTTTATTCATTATCAGTTAAAAAGGGTAAAGACTGCATTAGAGCACATATATTAGTGAGCGTTTTTCTTGTCCTCACATCATTATTTCTATCCAAAATATTTTGTGAATCTTTCCCCAAATCACCCTTATATCTGCTTATATCTGAAACATCTAATTTCCATTTCTATACTTCTGTAGATTCATAAAAAGAAATTAATTAAAATCTATATTGAATATAGACTGATACAACTGGTTTACTTGGGACTAACCACTAAAATATCTAGAATATTTTATCAACACAGCGAACTGCAATTAATCTATTTTCGCGAATTATTTTTTTGTTGCTTGTTGAACTTAATAAACAAAATTAAAGTTAGCTTATACAAAGCGTCTTTATTCTTGGTTGGTTGAAAAGAAAGGAACAGGAAATCGGCGGCACTTAACGCATCATTAGGCCCACTGTGCTCACAAGTGAGGTTCGAGAAGGTAATGCTCTAGCGTCTCATGAGTTTCCCGGGATCCAAGAGGTAGATACCCTTTGATGACAGAAGTGCTTTACCAACATAAAAACAAATTAGGCTATGCCCGGCTACCCCTTCCACCGTATTCTCCATATTTGACACCGTACGCTTTCTGTTTGTTTTAAAGCTTGAAATTGTCATTCCATATCGAGCTAAAAGGAGATTCAACTGAGAAATAAGTTATAGTTTTTACAAAATGTTAGTTTTTCTTTTGTAGACCAAATAATTACTGCACCATACTCGTATAGCTGACTAAATACTGAAAATAGCGGTATAAAATCAACCGAAACTTCGAAGGTCTTTATATTAGGTGCATATATGCGAGCTAAGGGAAGTATTGATCCAATTGACCACAAGAGCATGCTGCAATCACAAAAATATTCTCCACAAATTTCAGTACTAGAACTAACAGATTGACCGAAATGTTAGAAAAAAACAGCCATATGCACTGAGGTTCACATATATGGCGTCGGGATCTATGAAAATTTGTAGTCAGATATCCACAATTTTTGCGCATTAGATTAAATTTAGGGCACTGTTTTTGCAAAATTTATTTAAATTGGTCAAGTAGTTCCTAAGATATACTGCGGTGCCACGCCCATAGACCAGTTTTTATTCCTGCTCCTATAAGCCCGTCTCTACAGCACTTTGAAAGGGCCCAATTTTAACATTTTTTTTAATTTTTTAGCTAACAAGTATCCCTTATCACTGTGATCCCCTGTGCCAAAAATACAGTTAAGTATCTTAATTTAATGTTTAGTTATGGTACACTATAGGTTTTCGTTTAATAGCGTTTTGTGGGCGTGGAAGTAATCCGACGGGTTTCATCAAAATATCTCAATTTTTACTCAAATTATTTCTTACACGGACAGACGGAAGAACAGAGTATCACTCGGATTTCAACTCGTCTCGTCATTTGATCATATATATAACTCTATAAATATCTCGATAAGTTTTAGTAGATACAAGCAACCGTTAGGTGAACAAAACTAGTGTACTCTGTAAGAACTTGTTGCGAGAGTATGATTATATTATTCGGGTCCTAAAATTTTTGCAAATGTTCATTGTTTTTCTCTAACCCTTCCCTTCTAATTTGATTACAAATTTCGTTAAATAGCGAATGTTGAATTCACATGCAACATATTTTATTACAATGTCGTGCAAACACTAATCTTCACATTTGATCCTTACATAATCTTTTTTTGTTAAAAACTCTTTGATTTATAGTATATATACTACCGTAACAGTCGTCGACAAATGTAATGTTGATGTCACTACTATTTTTTTAAACATTGATATTTATTCACAAATATAACCCATTAACCTGTTTATACAAATGAATTATACTTAGGCCTTATAGCCATATGTACATACTTTAAAGAGTATTTACGTCCGCGCCAAGATGACCAAATCAGACCTTCACCATCAGCTGTGAGAGACGTATTCTTATAGGCACCGTTTAAATGGCTGAAAGTTAAAAATAGCAATTAGATCTCTCCATGTGCCTTCATGGTGTCTAACGTTACCTCTTGTGGCAATAACTGCCTTCGCTAAACCACCAACCACCCTTGTACTTTTCTGCACAGTTTAAATCTCTCTCGCTATTTTTCTCATCGTACGTACTGAACTTAAAACCGTCGTGCCAACCAGTCAAGGCATCACCAGCTGTGCCTGAGTAAGCGCCCAGTACCGTTAATGCGTACTTCTCTTCCTCACTGCCTATAGCAAAACTATCATATGTAGCATTCTTCTCGACATCGTCGAAATCCTTTAATTGAATCCATAATTCGTGCAGTTTCGGTGCCGTGAGAGCGTGTAATTTATCAAGACCAATGAAGAAATTTGTATTCAAGTTGCCAAATCCGTATTTATAGTCTCTCCAGTTACGATTAAAGTGTAAGCTCTTATCCTGCCGTCTCTGTATAACCGTCCAGGCTTCGCCACCGTTTGGATCGAGTAAACAATAAACGTAAAATGATATGTCACCCCGATTAGGCAACTGTGCACGTAATTGATATATGCCGCTGGAGGGTGTACGGCCAGAGAAATGGACTGCTTCAGCACAACTCGTCGATAGATACTGTGTAGTAGTTCCAGTTGCGTTCTTAAATTGACAAAACGTCAATAAAGCAAACGTCATAAGAATTGCACACTGGCGAAACATCTCTGTGATGGATTGTGACAAAATGCTGGGTCCGTTATTTTCGTGTGTGTTATTTATATTACTTGCTCTCATTTTGTGTGGTCAAACAGAGAGTGGCAGTGACTCAAAATTATAAGCAACATTAGGTATAACTAACCAACCAACCGGATAAATAAGTACAATTGGTACTAGGAATGTTTATTATTGTTCTTTAATAATTCGATTAATTACATATTTGTCGAAAAGAAGATGAAACAATATTATTATTTAAAATATTTGATCTAAACAAAAGGGAAGGCGAGCGGCTGCAAAAGTTCACTTTCCCTCCAATCTGCGGAAGGAATTTTAATATTTTTACGCAAAAAGTTAAACCATTTACTACAACGTATTTTTTAGCCAATAAAATATATATGTTTCACATTTTTTCTACTCGGGCAAGTGTTGCAATTTGAGAACCGTTTCCAAATGTATAATAGTATTTTTTCCTGAAATTCCGGAGAGAATGTTTGTTTGTATTCTTACTTTTAATTGTTTATGTGATAATGTAAAGTAATTTTATTATAAATATTCTTTACTATACGCCCCTTTTTCGTATAATGCACATTTCTGTACAATGTGCATACTTATCTCTCGATTATTATTTCAATGAAATAAGGAGAAGCAAAATTCGTGCGCAGCTAAATGTTAAATACTCTCACAGTTTGCAAAAGTAGCATATTTGAATGTTACAGTTCAGATCGGATCACTATAGCTTAAAACTGTCATTCAAATTGATCAATCAAAAAGTTAATAAAGATATTTATAGACCCTTCTATGATAAAAAAAGGCACCTGTGAAGGGTATTATAGCTTCGGTGCAGTCGAAGTTTACGTGTTTTTTTTTCTTGTTTTAAGGATTTACATGGGTTTCGCCGCACAAAAAACGGCCTATTTTAAAAATTTTTTTCATATAAAAAATGAATTATTTTACTCAAATTTTCTATTATCCCAAAGATACATATTTTACCGAGATTTTAAGAAATTTTCAAATTAAAATATTCAAAACTTGCTCATTACGACGTCATTTCCGGTAGTCCCGGATAACGTAAATTTATACTCTTGTAACTTGTAAGAATCAAATGCCTCCAGTACTGACAAAACTTTATATTAAATAAAAAATGCTGCAAAAGAATTAAACATTTATTATTCGAAGAAATCGTTAATAGATCATTAACTTAAACTTAATTTTATTGCCAAATTTTAGTTCGTGTCAGCTAAAATTATATTGAAAACATCTTCAAACGAGATATACCATATATGATATCAACTCAACCAAAGAAGTTAAATTCAATATATATTGAGTTGATGTGGAAAACGTCAACTACAGAATCGGAATTCATTATATTAGAGATATGAGGTGTAAACCAAGGTATAGACCAGTTCCATCCTAATTCAGCGATAAACCACATAATTTTTAAGAGAACTTGTGCATTTAATTTAATTTAAATAATACATTTTGGCCTACCTGAACGATTTAAAGTCTATTTTATGAACTGATTGCAATAATTTGGACATTGCTCAGGTATACTTGAGAACGAATTTTCAAGCAACTTTTGAAATATATAACTTACGCACTTAACGACATAATCGCCATAAAACTTGTTAGAAATAAGAAAATCAGTATATATAGTATATAGGAGTTGGGGATAGTATTGACCCGATGTTTATCTATTTTTACCAATACCACAAACTACTAACATGGCACAAATGCTCCCTGGGTTTCATTAAGGTACCTCACATATCATGATTCAGATATTAGTTATATTATATAAGGGATAGGACAAGTTTTCACCCAATTTATCCATCTTAGACACAAAGATACACTGTAATTAGAAAAACACGCTCTCTCATTTTTGTCAAGATAACTCTCATCTTGGCTGATATATGCGATATAAAGTCACCCGGAAGTTCAAAAATATTTATATTAAGTATATGGGGGCTAAAAAAATTATTGACCCGGTTCAACCCATTTTTGACATTCAGACTTACTATTATCAGTAAAGGACTCTTTCCGAATTTCAATTGTATATCTTACACATTGACCAATATTTTCAATATAAAGTCAACTATGGGCACTGGGGTCCACATATTCGGTATCTAGGCTTGAACAGTTTTGGTTTAATTTGAACAATTTTTGGTCATAAATGGCACACTTTAAAGGCACTATTCGTACATACTGAAATGTGAAAGAATCCGATGGAATTTAAAGTAGTGTTATATGGGAAGTTGTCCGATTTCCCCCATTTCCGCACTGTAGCATAGGAATATCAGAAAAATGTTATGTATTGAATTTGGTTGAAATTGGTTGAGCATATCCTGAGATATGTTATTTCACCTAAAAGTGGGCGGGGCCAAGCCCATCGCCCTATTTTTACGCCGGCTCCTATGAAGCTTCCTTGTGTCATACTAGATGAAAAATATTATGTCTCTGACAATTTGTTTATTGAATTATCACACTTTTATTAATTATTAACAAAACCGTTATATGGAGAGTAGGTAGGGTTATCACCCATTTTCACACTATCGTAAGAAGGGTTACAAAATGTAACCTCTGCAAATTTAGATGATATTGCTTTATTTGTTTGGAAGATATCTCCATTAAACTTATTAGGGGGCAGTACATACCCATTTTTTAAAGATTTGCAAACCGCAGATGCCCTATAACATACATTAAAGATTCGTTGTGCCAAATTTGACTTCGGTATCTTGATTTACGGCTTAGTTATGGCATTTTATACGTTTTCGATTAATGGTGTTTTTTGGGCGTGGAAGTGATCCAGTTAGGCCCGTCTACAAACTTTTGCTTTTTTTTCTCACTTTTTTGCCGTTTTTCTAGTTTCAATAAGATATAATTATTAATTCTGATCACCGACCGACTTTGAAAACACAGTTTCGAGAAAAACACGTTTAAAGTTGTAAGTGAACTCAAGCGCGCAACTTTTCAAGGCTGTATCTCCGAAACTATTGCTGAGATCAAGTTGAATTTTTGAATTATTACAACCGAGTCGCATATTGCTAATGTAATTTTATATATTTTAAATATAAAATGAAATAAAGTCATACGAAGCGATTGAATTCAGTATATTAAGCATGAGAGGGAAATGAAAATATATAATATGAACAGTTTCATCCATTTTTGACTTCGAGGCACTATATTGAGTATATTGGGGTAATGGGAACGTATGGACCAATTTTATGTTTAGTTCCTACATTTAATATCATTAAAATATCTTAAAATGTCTCATAATAACTTAGTAAATAGCAGTCAATCTCTAAGATGTAACAATTAAACTTGGTAATAATAAATAATCCTGGTGGTAAAAATGGGTACAATCGAGTCATTAGTTCACATAGCCCCATGTACTGAACTGACTTATATCATACATACATATACATATGTATATCTGCATCTCAGAGCTATGATTCCAAAAAGCTCTTAACAACTAAACATACAGGGAATGGTAATATAATATTATTTAATTATATTAGCCCACTCTGAAGGCTGTTTATCATAAAAGTTCTTACTACGCCTAAAAATATTCTAAAATAATGTTTATTAGTAAAAGCCCAGTGGGAAATTGAAGCAAACGGAATTTAAGGCTACTCGATTTATTTGCATCAAAAATCAATCAACCAATGGACACTGCAAATTCTAAACATGGTGTTTTAAACTTGTACTTCACAAAAATATTATGTGGTATTGTGATATTTTGTTAACTATTTGCCGAAAAATTAGTTTGTTAAAAAATTTATTCGCAAGATATGCGAAAATATTTCGAACGAAAAGATTTCGATAGTCTTCTTATTTTTTAATACAGAAATACTTTTAAAAGTGATGTTTCAACAAATTTTTAACCTCAGTATTTCATCAACATGGCCTGAATTTTCCATACTATTTATAACTTAGACTGCATACAAATTAGATATGATTCTGTTTGCAAATAGATGCTGTAATCTAGGGTTCAAAGCTTTGTACGTTGACTCAAGGCGTTTATTTTTCTACATTATATTTGACGCTGTTATAGCTATATATATACTTTAACGAAATCTAATTGGTTTTTTAATTTCAGATGATCCAGTTCAGAGATATAGTGATCAACGCAAAATGTCTTTTTTACAGGAGCTCCCGGAGTTCAGCTGTAGCTCTTATTCAAATAAATATTTTTACTAGTACTAAGTTTTAAGATATAGTTAAATGATACGTTAACATGTGTATAAATTTGTGGATCAATCAATTTAAAAGTTTTCTCAGAAAAACTTCTGTAAAATTCACTTTTATTCGACCTTCTAACTGTATATAAACCCATTAATGAAAGAATTAGTCATTAATCAGATTTTTTTCAGTGACATTCTTCATCTTTGTCGGAGAAGAAAACAATAATCTTCTTTTATATTGGTCAAAACCTTAATCGCACTTATGTGCAGGAATCACTTAAATCCAATGACGTTATTTCAAAAAATTTTTATTGGTACCCTCTAGCTTACTAAATTTCGATTCCTAATTTATAAGGCTTGATATAAAATTTTCACAAGGTCAAGGTAGCACACACCTTACGAATCTCGAACTCCATCCATTGTTCTTAACTAGCCAATTCCAGTGAATATTTTTATTTTTCTCTGGTGCGAGAAAATCCAAAGTCTCAATACCGCAAAATAAAGAAAAATATATCAGCAATTTATTAGATTTATTATTATTTATATGTATTATGCAAAATATGATTTTTTTTTCCAACGTGATGCTCATCCTGTTTTTTATTCGAAATCGTATTAAACGCTTTATTTATTCTTTATGCAGATATTTCTAATTTTCGGCACGAACTTCAAAATTTAATTTCATCAATTATAACTGGCATACGACTTATGTATGGTAGATATGTCGCTAAGCATATTGTGTTCAAATTGAGCATAAAAGCTAGATGCGAAAGCTCAAATTGTGTGGTAGATTAATAGTAGTGTAACTTGTGCTTAAAATAATTTTATTCATTACTAATTATTAAATGAGTCACAGACATTCAAGTGTTCAAAGTAACAAAAATACTGCTAACTATCTACTAACTGTTACTTCTTCACATTTGTATGGGGTTTTCTTAACTAAATTCTATAATGTATATGTATAGGTATATAATATCCCGAGTAGAATGGGCCTGACAAAATAGATCAAATTAGTAAGAGATGCGTCTTATTATTACTCAGATATAGGCAAGATCGTTTGTAGATTTCCACGGTCAAACGCAATCTAATCTATAATCTGCAGAATAGAGCAATGTCAAAAATGAAATTACTCGAAGATTGAGTCTGTGCCGAGTTGACTGCTGCTTCAAAGTTGGTTTCAGTCTTAATAATTTAGATGATTTTCTACCCTTTTCACTGTTATAGTTTCAGTCCACTGGCGATATTTTACATACATACATAGTTCCCTTTTATGGTAGAAACATTCAAGGTAATGGATGATAATAGGTTGAAACAACAGCATTTTGCGGGTATATACTCGCTAGATAAAAATATCAAATTATACGCAAAAACCTAAGCACTACAGAACAGTAGCTTTCTTGAGTAAATCATCAGTTTTAAAATCAATAGAAACAGAATCGAAAATCAGATACATTTTGCACTCAAAATATTT
Source organism: Bactrocera oleae (assembly GCF_042242935.1). Classification (NCBI taxonomy): domain Eukaryota; kingdom Metazoa; phylum Arthropoda; class Insecta; order Diptera; family Tephritidae; genus Bactrocera; species Bactrocera oleae. The sequence goes on from NC_091538.1 coordinate 42,769,280, forward strand.
TAGTTTAAGCTATTTCCTTAAACTAAAATATTTTGAGTGTATTTTCTGTGCTACTACGAAATATAAGGTAGATAAAATAAAAAAAACAAGTTTAAATAGTTTGGTAGGGTCTTTTTTGCATTTTATGAATGCAGAAAACTGACCATAGAGATGTATATGTATATACATATCTGCTTTTTAAAAGTTTGTAAGGGTTTTTTTCGTTGAAATCTCTACATTCTGATAGTACAAAAAATTGGCGTAAAACTTTGCGTGAATAATACGTTTGAAGTATGCCACCTTGAAACCAAAAATTGTCTAAATCGAACCAAAACTGTTCAAGCCCCTAGATACTGAATATGTGGACCCTAGTGCCTATAGCTGACTTTTTACCGAAAAAGGCGACGAGGTCCACAAAGAAATCTAAAACGAGTATACCATTTGATTTTGCGAGAGTATAAAATGTTCGGTTACATTCGAACTTAGCCCTTCCTTACTTGTTCTTTTCATTTTTATTAAATGAAAAGAAAGATTCCAATGGGTTTCATACCACTATATTTTTTTTCCTTTCAAACATTATCTATCCTGATCTAAAAAGTAAAAGTTTTTCAAAAAATATACGAAAAAAGTCATAAAATATAAGATTTTTGAGATATAAAATTTTATTTATTTATTTATTTACATACATATTATTAATTTTACAAGTCATATATTGTGATTTAGTGCACTTTCTTTTCTTCTACTTGAATTAGTTCTAACAATTTCCTTTTATTTAACTTTCTATTCTTTTTTTAACAACTCAACAAGCCTTAAAAATACACTCGTTTCATTTGCTAGTAACAAATATTCGCCCCTAAAAGTAGGCTGCATAGAGCAATACTCTATACTTCTTTCCATTCTAAGGACTTTTTTAATTTTGACATACTTAGACAATAATGGGTAATTCTAATTTACTAAGTACATATGTAAATGCACATGTAGATAATTATGTACAGAAAAAAGTTTTTCGAAATTTTCGATGGCCAATGTTTAGTGACGAAGTTCTCGCTTATTCTAGATTTTTTGATTTCTTTAAATTAAGGCGACAAAATGTGCAGAACAGAAAATGGTGAACGACAGATTCAATTTCATGTTAAGCAATAAAGAAGAAATGGCGAACGGAAGTCGGTGCATAGTGAATGCAAGAATAGGCAAGCGATGTCAACAACAAAGTGTAATTTCATAAATATACAAAATACGAGTAAACATTAAAAAATAATATAATAAGATCGCAGTGTATTTCAGATATCCGCAACCAAGAACCGGTCGCTGACCCTGTTCTATTTGACACAATCATTTCACACACGACGGCGATGTTTCGACAGGTTCTCCCGGCGAATCTGTTGCTGTTTGTAGACGAATAGCGGACGGAAGACAATGGCACGACGTGGACGCTCATCGCGTGGCGCAGGGCCAGACGCTGCAACGGCAGCTAACGGCGAAAGCGACATATCCAAAGGCGCAGTGAGCGGCGCATCGGCTACGGAACGACGTGATCTCACGTACGGGCGCAATATATCCGCTTTGGCGGCATCATTGCGATACAGTGTGCTGAGGAAATCCAAGTATTGTGGCGAGCGCAAACTTTCCGGTCGTCGCAGTGGCGAGTTATATTGGAAAAAGTTCGGCGTCTCCACGTCGAGGTAATTGTTGACGCCTTCCTGTGCTTGAACGCCGAGATTGAGGCTGGCCAACGGCGCCAGAATACATAAAGCGACGATGCAGAACTGAAAAGAGAGGAGAATAAGTTTCATTATTGTTCTACAACTAAAAACTTTTAATGAAAGATTAGCTAAAGGACTAATATACATAAATTTAATTTTTAATCACATTATGTTTTTTTATATATCCTGAACAGAGTGCAGTGAACCAAAAAACAGTTGTATAGAGAGATGTTTGACTTTTAAGTGACTTTTATCTTAAACTATTTCAGATTTTAAGCAGCAACCAAGACTAACAGTATGTGAATCTTATTTATTTTTCGTTTTTTTTTTATAAAAATGTTTATACTGAATCAATTTGGATATTAACCATTGCAAAAAATTAAAATCTCTCACTTTTGAGCGACCAAAAAAAAAACATGTACACTCACGTTGTTATCTAGTAGGTACCGTTATTTTTTCTGGTATTATTTGCGTATTTGTAAACTGTACTATTTGGTAAGCGAATTCTTTTGTGCGATTGTAGTTTTGGAAGAAAAACTCGTGAACAAACAAACATCTCAAGATTTACAAGCTTTTTACTGGTAGTCAAATAATGGCAAGAGAGCAAAAGTACTTGCAAAATAGGCCATATTTTCAAAACATCAGTAACTACCAAGGCATTGGGAGAAGCTAGCATTGCCTTAAACTATACGGAACTCCTTGGTTTCACCTAATTTTATAACGTAAACACCACTTATTGAAGAGAATTATTGCGAAACGTTTACGATTTCAAATAGAATAATCACCATGATAACGAATTTTGGCATTCACTAGTTTTTGCAGATAAGCCTAAATTGAATTTATTTGGATCTGATGGTTGTATGGCGTAGATAAATATAAGCGCTGAAAGATAAAAATTTAAATAATACTGTCAAGCATGTTGAAGGCTGCATTTGGCGTGGGGTGCACTGGAAGCAAAAGAAGTGCCGTGGGAGCAAATTGCGTCGGTAATTTTGTTTTCATTGCAGGAATTATATAAAGAATTGACTACTTGTCAATATTAAAAAATAATTTAACTCCATAATCAGCTAAACTCACTTTAAATAATGGCCTTATCCTCCTTAGAGTCCAGACCACAATCTCATTAAACATCTATGGGCCTACGAAGTTACGAAATCGCAAAGTTAATAGCAGCTGTTTCCAACAAAGCGGGATTGTCTGCATTTCAAAAATCGGTATATATTTGCATAAATTTCACGATGTCGGACAGGTTGTAGCTCGATTTTATAATATTTTTTTTTCATTTTGTAGATTTATTGACGTTAAATATAAATCTGGTTTCCACAACCATTTTTTTTTTTTTTTTGTTTTTTGTTAATGTTGTTCATTATTTTAATTTTTATTGCATAGTTTGTTTTATGTACGTATATTTGCATAACTTTTTATATGTATTTACAATTTCTTTGTTTTTATCGACTATTAAAAGTTTTTTGTTTTATTTTTATTATGAAATTTTCATGGGTGTTGCGTAAAAAAATACATATCAAATTTCCTAATATGACGTATGCGGATTTGGCAAAAACTCATTAAACAAACTATAAAAATATAAAAAATTACGCTTTTAATATGCTCTTTAAAAATAGCAACAATTTAGTGTATTGAATTCATGGACGCCATTGTTAGACTAGCTAGACAGCTTTAATAAATTATTTTTATGGCAATAATTTTTATACATTTCAAAACACAAGAATAAATTAAAATTTGTTATGGCGAAAGATAGATAAATTGATTGTGATTAGCGCTTATAAATCATTTTTTGTAAAGCTTTGAAAAATAAATTCATTTTATGTTAATAATTTTTTTTCAACAACTAACATGATAAACAAATATTTATACCCTGAACAGGGCAAATTAAGTTTACCACGATTTTTGTAACAGCCAGAAGGAAACGTCGGAGACCCTATAAAATATATATATAAAAGATCAGCGTGACGGGCTGAGTCGATTTAGCCATGGTCGTTTGTCTGTCCTTCTGAATATTCGAGTATAACTAGTCTCTCAGTTTTAGTGCAACCGAAGTGGCGGTTTTTCTTGTTTTGTTTTTTTTTTTACTTTAAATTATAACAAGTAGTTTTAGTCAACTGAGCTGCTTTTAAATCAGCTGCCTTCTGAGCATTAAAACTAATGACTTCTTGTTATACCTCAAGAAACCAATAGCTTTTATTATGTGTTAAGCCATTTCGATAACTTGTAAATATCAATGCTTATTATGCATAAAAATTTACAGTTGAACTCATCATGTAACACCTTTACGCTGTTAATACATATTATTAGAACTTAGTTTGAAAATTTGGGTGTGTATTGCTATAATAGACAGTAAATGGAAAAATTCAGACATTTTTAATTATTGTTCATAAGTCACTCATACACCACCGCTTCCTCCACTCGGAAAAACTCTTAACTGCATGGAACTGACACGTGATCTGAGATATACTCATTCAAGTTGTATAATATTCCCACAAACCCACCGGATGGAGACTTAACATCAGCGCTTAGAAGTCACGAGAATTTTCGCATTATTTATGATAAGAAGCTAACTTAAAGTGAATGTATGCTAATCTGCGCACCAATAATTTAAGCTTAGTGTAATGATTACTACTTCAACTACACGAACTCTCAATTGCCACAGGCGTGTTCTATGTTCGTCTCGGCTGGGTATAGTGCTATTATTACCGCATATCAGTTTGATCTGCAACTCATTGATTTTATAATTAGCTGTTCGAAATTTTAATTATAGTTGTCGATAAATGTTTGCCTAAGATTTATGCTGCTAAAATTCCGCCTTAGGAATTTATTTTTATTAATTTTTTTTCATAAATCATATTTGCTTTCCCCGAAGTGTTGAAGCATAGTTTAGCTTGTAATCATTCTGTGGACACGAAGACTATCACTAATAGTTAAGTGCTTAGACGACAACACCTACTAACTGTATACAAATTTAATTGGTTGAAGGTTGCGAAATTGTTTAACATTCATAATAAATTACTAAGGAACTTTCCGAACAATAATGATATAATTAATTGATTATTATTACAAATGTTTGTTTAGACGTGTGGTTTCCAATGAGGCAATACTTTTTTTGGAGCTGACACAGACGCTATTGCTGCTGCGGAGCACAGTATCGAAGAAGACCCGAATAAGTCCATCTTCCGTCCCGCGCAGCATGTTCCTATCCACATTGTGGAAGATTATGCGGAAGGATCTTGGTTTGAGGGATTAAAAAATCTAACTCGTGCAAGAATTGAAGCCGAACGATCATCTAGCGCGGCGCACGTTCGGTGAATGGTCTTTCTTTTGGTTGAATGGGTACGTTAATATTAAAATTGTCACATTTGTAGTCACTGTTTAGTAAGCCCCATTGGCACAGGAAATCTATAATCCATATTTCTTCAAAAATAAATCCGTCCATAATGTTACAGACAGTGAGGAACGATGTAGAGTCCTGACTAATGACTTTTTCGTGCCTGAATTGGAGGATGCTTATGTGGATAACCTTTGATTTTAACAATCAACAAGACGGCGCTACATACCATACAGCCAATGAAATAATCAACTTATTAAAGAAAGCTCTTGGTGAGCGCATAAAACCAATGAAATAATCAGCTTATTGAAGGAAGCTTTTGGTGGGCGCATTACCTCGAGTCGTGGGTCTGTGGCGTGGCCAATATGGTACAAGATCTTGCTTTTTTGTGAGGTTATCTGAAGTCGTTTATCTACGCATATATACCCCAGATGATTGACGCCTTTGAAGATAATACTCGGCGCGTTATTGTTGGCATACGAGCTGCATTTGTTCAAGCCAGCCGCGGGAGTCATTTGCCCGAAAACATTTAAAAACATAATCAGAAGGCTTCATTCACAAAAGATAGCTATGGATTCAAAGGGTTATGCAACGGAACGCCAAGAAAATATGTCAAGCCCAGTAATATATTATATTAACTCTTATTAGTCTATGTAAGGAAATTTTAAGTTGTTACCTATAGTAGATGGTCTTCCGAGAATTTTGTAAAAATTAAAACTACTAGAAATACCATTAAAACTACTAGTAACATTAAAACCCATTTCCTTCTTCTCATAAATGAATACGAATATATAGACAAATTTCTGATAGATTGTTTTACTATATATTTAACACATAATATTTCACTCTTCATGCAATTCAAATTTAAATATTGCTGTACTTCGAAGGCTCAATATTAGGTAAGGTTAAGAGGTCGATCATAACAGGAATAATTTTTATAATTATAATAGCCATTTGTAGATATCTAAAGAATAACATCTTCTCATGGTAGGCAGCTTTCTGGGAATAACGATTATTGTATGGAAATACTCCATATTCCATGATTGCAATTTTCAAACCACAAAGTACATAAATTATTTTAGAAATGACACGGTACTTGAATACTAAATACTAAAAATAAATTATGTTTATTTGTAGTGCTATGTCACACAAGCATGTAAATCCTGTATAAAAATGTTATGAATATTTATGAATCAGCAAATCAACTGAAATTTACCGTCCCACGAAAGGTTCATAATATCATCGCAGCCATTTGCATATGAACTTGCTTTAGACTCAATATTTCGGGTTCAAATCTTCAGGTCCCAACAAATATTGGCTTACATCGGTTATCGAGCTTGTTGACAACGAGCAATAATTTAGTAATTAGCAAAAAATTTACATCTATAGCAAAGTACAGCTACGAAGCGATAAAAAGCGACATAAAAAAAGTCATATCAAAATTATAAAAACATAAACACAATGCACATGCGCGAGTGACAAATTGTAAATGTTTGCATTAAGTTTAAAAAAAGTTTAAAGCAAGAGAAAAAATCAGGGCGGCGCTGGCAATAGTAGCTCGTTTATGCAACCGGTTATTATGGATGTGCAGCTATTGAAACTAGGGTGTGCCAATTCACTATCAAAAAGTTCAGAAAGTTACGAATAATTAAAGGTAAAGGTAAAAAAGAATAAGTAAAGGTAAAGTTTACGTATAATTCATATTCAAAAACGAAATAATCCAATAATGATTAAAACAATTTCGAACACAAACTTGAAAAAATGTTTGTTTGTAATTTATTTCGACCAACACGCATATTGTTTGTTTGTTAAAAATGTTCTTTTACGGAAACCTAAGGAACTCCCTTAATGCCCAGTGGTAGCTCTTTACAAACCAACAGATTATCTTATATGATTTATAAGTATGTTTGAATTGGGTTAAATGGCGCATAAATATATAGCTCTTGGCTAACTTGCCATACCTAACAACAAAAAAGTAAACAAATTTACAACAAAACAGTGCAGCAAATACGTCATAAAACAAGAAAAAATACCAACAACATAGACAGAGTGGCAACATCATGGAATTTATAATACCTAGTATTGCTAGTATTGACAAGCTAGTGTTGTTATTTTAATATTTAAATATTGCAACATTTTTCATGTGAGCAAAAAATCATTTAACAAATAATTGTTTAATATTATATGAATGTGTTCATTACACGCTTTTAATTGATAGGTCTATGGTAACGATTTTTTGTTTGTTTAAGTTTGCCGTTTATTTCTTTATAATGTTCAATTATAGTTTGCATGTTAATGTTGATGCTATTTTTACAAATAGCAATATTTATTATGAAGCATAATTGAATGCAACGTATGATAAAGGTTTTGCTATTCACTATCGGTATATCAACAACAAATTACTCTCAACTTATGAAAATTAATAAAGTGTAATAATTATTTTGGTGATGAGAAACAACACATCTTTTTTAAAATAATGGTTTACTGGTGTTTATTAATATGAATAAATGTATATACAAGTATGTATAGAAATATATATACTAGTTGTTCGAGTTTAACCTCAAAACTGCTAAACAAAATTCAAACAAATTTGCAGGCATGTGACAAGGTCTTACTAGTACGTACTTAACTTACTCCATATTATAATAATATCAACAGGTGGTGCTGCAGTCGAAGTTTTGTATAAACTGAATTAGATCTACTTCAGAAACAATACCGCTCACATCAGAAAAAAATATAAAAAAATACAGTAGGGGACGCAGAAGTCTAATTAGGTTTGTCACGAAGTTTGTATCAGCCCAAAGGAAACTTCAGAGACCCTATAAAATATATATATAAATGATCAGCGGGACGAGATGAGTCGATTCACCCATATCCGTTTGTATGTTTGTATATATGCAAACTAGTTCCCCGGTTTTTGAGATATCAATCTGAATTCACATCCTTTTCTCTCCAAGAAGCTGCTTATTTGTCCTAACGGCTGATATCGGACCACTATAGCATATAGCTGCCATACAAACTGAACGTTCGAATACATGTCCTTCTATGGAAAACATTTTCTTTTGACGAGGTATAATTCCAAAATTCAGCGTAGAATACTGTAAAGAAACGACTTTTCTGCAAACAAATTTTTTATATCGGATTGCTATAGCAAAAAACTGCAAACTGGTCAATCAAAATCCAGTCCTTGTAGAGAAAACATTTTTATTTAATAAGATATCTTTACGGAATTTGACACGGATATCATGACAACGGTTTCAATATCCGAAGAAATTGTTCAGATCGGACTACTATAGTATAGAGCTGTCATACAAATTGATCTATCAAAATTAAGTTTAAGATCTTTTTATGTTATAAAAAAGTAGCTGTAGAAGGTATTATAGCTTCAGTGCAGGCGTAATAACCGTTTTTGTTTTTTTTATCATTGGAAAGGAGTGAAAGTATTGATCAAGAAAACACATAATACCTCTTCACAATATAACTTGAACGGTTTTGACCGAAATTTATATTTTTCCTATCGCATTTTAATTTTCATTTTAAATACTTAATTAAGAAAACCCTTACTATATATCATTCTTTTTTCTGCTCAAAGCATTTTAAGGGATTGTGCTTTAAGTACATACATTGAAACTGAAGCATAAAGAAATGAAATTAATTAATTTTAATCCAAAACTGAATTAAAATATATCGGATGAGAACTTTAAAGTTAATAGCCATACAAAGTTGAACAAAGTATTAATTTCGCTGCTGATCCCTTTTTGTGTTGATTACTTCTCACTATTTTAATTACCCTAAATCGATTACCACTACTTAAATTCAATCAAAAAATAAATTATATAAATACAGATATAAATTAAAATTTCCATTTTTCCATGCCATTGACTCAAATATAATTACAGTGTATTAAAAATATCTCTTTCACATCATTGTGCCAATTTAATTAAAATTAATATCGACGCAGTAGACGCACCACAATCCAAATACCAATAAAAGCAAATGCTTTACACAAAAAAAACGGTGTCCCAGCCAAGCTTAATGAGAATAAAATATATAAATTTTAATTGCGGGCGCCCAACTCAAATTAATCCACTTAGAATGCCGATGTTGGTTGGCAAATATTGCAAAAAAATTTATAAATTGACATAAAAATTTGATGATTTAAATCACTCAGCAAAAAATTGCGGACGAAGATCCGCTTTGAAATTGCCTTCGAATTTGGCTTGCATTTTTAATATGCAGATTGTAATTGGATAATAAATTAACTGTTAAATTCGAGCTAACACGCTCTCGAATAATTTTGCCAAAGAAGATATTTCAAACGTGTCAATAAATATACAAACAACGCCAATTTAAGGCAAACACTCATTTAATTTCGTTCATAATATACGGCCTCTTCTATAGATATATACGTAGACTTTGGACCGTAACTTTTGATTCCAATGTAAACCGCTGCAGGCGTAAACAAAACGTTATTTACCAAAAAATAGAATATAATCGCAATGATGTGACCTTGGCTAGAAGAGAATGTATTGTTATAAATTATGCATTGCTCATAACTTAAAATTTGTATCAAGTTCAGTGATTTTTGTGTAATGAGTACGGCTGAGCCTTTCTAAAACAAGAAATTGATATATCTCAATATGAGGATAATGGTTAATCTATTGTATTGTTGAAAGTAGGTTGCTAAATATAACTTTAGTTGATTTCTTGCAATACCTAATCTCGGCCTGACTGATATTACAGAGCTGCTGAATATTTTTATTTTTATTACTAAGAGCTTAAAGCTGATGGTACACCGAAAATTTCAAGAGTTCTAACAAGAGAATCACCAAATTACACGCTACACATTTATTCTCAGCTTGAGGGATAGACTGAAAATTAGTTGCACTGTTATAAATGTAATCACATAAGACCACAGAACGAGGGTATAGACCTGAAAAGTCCCTTGGACTACTTTCCTCACTGATGTTTTCCGAAAATAGGACTTTATCACGCCAAAGCTAAAATTTACACATTTAATATTTATATATATATATATACTATATACAATAGAATATATACTATATATATATATAACTATATACAATATATATACTATATACAATATATATATATATATATATATAAGTCTAGTTAAAATAAATCCACTATTTTTGGTTTAAGCGGAAGTTTTTGTTCAATAATTGTTAATAAAGCTATCTTTTGGAAAACGAATGGATTTATTTTTATTAGACCATGTACTAGATATAGTAATGTATTGCTTCTATTTTATAAAAACGGTTGGTAAAACCAAATAAATACGGTTAGTTTGCATAATTAGTGAATAGTATTGGTATAGTATGGTATAAAGTTTATAATGACAATCATAAAGAGTGTTTACCAGAATTCAGTGGAAAATTAAGCCCTCAATTCCCCTTACTTCGCCAAAGGTGAAAAAGTTTCGTTCCCGTATTTTTAGGTGTACGTTTGACTTTTCGTTGTACGTTTGACAACTAAATACATGAGCTTATAAAGCTATAAAGGCAAGGAGGTAACGGCTTAGTTTACAAATACTATGCAAACTTGTTAGTTCGTTTCATTTATGACGTAGAGTGATGCAATCTTGTACCCTGTTGTTCTTGGTACTGTGCATCACTAGTTATGCTATTGCGAACAGACCTAATTACACTTTTTGTAGAGAGTGTAATTGCGGTTAATAATTTCAAGTCTTCAAAAGTGTTTGCACTAACAAGAAATCGATCCCTAAAACGGTATCTTGTTAAAGGAAAAGCTACCAAACTATGTTACAAATCACGTATAATATAAAGAAAAGGCTGAAGTTCTACAAATGCGTAGAAAAATCTTAATGTATGATGAAATAAATTAGTTTTTGAGCCACTTCTTCATCTTTTACGTCCTTCAAATTAGACTTATCTCTATTATGTAAGGCTACTGAAGTGTAGTTGCCGGTCTGCTTTCCATAACATGTTACTGCTTTCCAGATGGCTACTGGAGCCAGTATAGTTGAAGACGCGTATAAATACCATGAGCTTAGGTACATTTTTGAATCGCACTGTTTCAAACATTTCGCATCATTGTTCCAATTTGGAAAAGATGGCCGTTCATTGAAATTTATCGAATTTACATTTTACTTTTCGAATTTTTTAATTTAAAGGATCTGATAAATAGTTTATTAACTAACAACTTAAAAAATGCAGCGTTTCGCAAAAATTATTTTAAATGTAAATATTAGATTATTAAACATCGAAAGTTCTTTAAAAAGTTTCGCAACAAAAAAAATAACGATATTGAGTTTTTTAAAGAATTTTAAGAACACAACTTTTTGGGAGATTAATTTTGGTAATATGGCCTTTATAAAAATTAAAGCATTACTTTTTTTCGAATTGTATAAAACATTGAAGTCTTATTTAAAAAGTAGGAAATTTACTGTTGATGTAGCTAATTTCATATCAGATGGACGACCGGTAAAGGTTGGTGTACATCAAGGGATACTCCCAACTTTTATATATCTTATATGCAGCAGACATTCCAACTAGTAATGTATTGGCATCAACTTTTGCGAATGACACTGCCCTAATATAATATGTCGTAATAAATGTCCCATTAGAGCGTCAAGCGTACTAGAGGAGCATTTAAGTTTGATCGAAGAATGGCTAATCAACTGGCGAATAAATGCACTTAATTGAACTAAAATGTACGCATGTTACATTGTCAATAAGGCCAAAGATCTGTGATCAATTTCTTGCGACATTCACTTGAACAGAAATCTCACATGGAGAAAACATACATATATCCAGCATAATAAATAACACGAAAACAAAAGCAGCAAATTTAACGCGGTGAAAAGCCGATTTGGATGTATGATATTCAACTGTATGAAAATATTCACACAAATCTTGGTATTCCTACAACCTTGCAACAACCTCATAAACAAACCCGCTTAAAGAGAAAGGAGCAACGTATCACCAAACCAGCTCAGCTACAACCTTAAGTTCGTCTAATTTTTATATTATGTACAATTAGATTCAATAATTAAAGTTATATAGTATGTGCGAAAAAGATGGTAAATTATTGAATTGAAAACTTTCAGCAGTAAATAAATACATATTTTCTTGTAACCTTCTTCCACGTTTACAACCTCCAAAAATATTGTAATACGTTTTTGATATTTCTGTGTACTAGGACTATGGATAGTAGTAATAGGTAATAAACAAAAAATGGCGGCTAGACACTCAGTTGCCAGCGATTGGTAACCGTTTGCCATGCAAAATGTATAGTTTGGTACCAGGATGCCTAGTGTCAACTATATTCGCTATAGAGTCTTATGTTAACTCAACAAACTAAAAGAACACAACATTTCTAACGGTTTACTCTTTGAATATTTTCATATGGAGAACTTTGCAGAAAGACTTGTATTTAATATTTTTTAATTAAATTTTATTAACTTACTTCTAATTATTTATAATTGCTTCGGTACTTTTATAACAAATTCGCCTAGACTACATTTTTCAAATATTAAATCAGAGGTAAAAATCAATTTTTCATTCATGCTGAAGCTAAATTTAATATATGTATATTCTCATTAAGCCAACGATTGACTTTTCTTTGAACTAACAATTTTCTTAGTTTAATACTCACTTTAGCCATTGCTGGTTTCATTAGCTTTTGCTGCAAATGTTTAAGCTTCGAGGACACTCAAAAACGATTTTTAGTATGTAATGTAAAACACACCTTGGTTCAGTACATATGTTTATGATTTCAACTATTTTTTAAATATTTGGTTTTTGGTTTATAAAAAATCAGCAAGGTTGATTCAATTGATTATCACAGAAAGTAATTGCTTTGACACTTTTTGCGTTGTTGGCGAATTTTTTATTTAACTTCTTGATTTCGTTTTGAAAAAAACAATCACTGGCTGCGATTCACACTTTCAATTATTATTATCGCACAAATATTTATTAGGAAAAAAATAATAAACTCTTTGTTCGACTTGCAAATTATTTGCGATCATTGGACGATCGATCTGTTCGGCGCAAATTTTGTTATTTTACTGTCAAGAATCGTTGTGACAAATTCACATTTATATATGAATTTTTATCGCTTCAAGCGCATTGTTGTTGTGATCATCATCAGAAGTGACGAAAGAAAAGCAACACAATACAGCAACAATAATAACAACAACGGCGACTCTGACAATGAAAATAACGAATAAAAAAATATATTTAAATTTAAAAAAAAGTAACACAAAAACTACAATATTAGAAGAGCAACAACAACTCCACTAAGAAGAGCAACAACAACACTAGCAGCTGAGACAAATTCAAGAGCGGAGTGGCAGCATCCACCAACAGGTTTGGCTAGCCCAGCCAGCAGTTTAAAGAAGACGTCGACAAAAGTCGCTCCCTACACATCCGAAGCCCACATTGGTGTCAGCAGAGCCTCTGCTCACTCCATCGAGCACCAAAAGTGTCGCTCTAACCAAGCATGAAGTAAATTGAAGATCTGTGATTCGCAGAGGGGACCGCCACTGGTATCAAATTATTCTTGCTAATGCATACATATGTACACGAAATATTTCAGAATGTATGAGCATGAACTTAATTATTTCTTTGTCCATTATGTTAACAAGAATTATGAAAACATATATTAATGATAATTATGATGTTCTGAGAATGTTTGATTTTCGATTATTTATTTGCACTGCTCAATGATTTAGCACCTCACAGCTGCTTAACAGCTTGAATCGCTACTAGATTTTGCCAGTGCTTGTTGTTGCTGTTGTTATTAGAATGCTAACACTTCGCATTGGGCGGTGGCGCACGTTTTGTCTGCTTCATTGTTGTCTGAGTCGGATGCGACTCAACCGACAAGCTAGTAGTTATACACATATCAGATGAAATTTTTTACTCTTTGCGATAATTACAAGATAACAGATTGTAAAAATCTGCACACCCCTAAACAGGGGTGTTGTATATTTTGCACATCATTCAACTATGTTCCAAGCCACCAAGCTTCCAGTATTAGCAATTCAAAATTAAAATTCTACTAAAACTTATATTTTTAATAATCCTATTCAAATTATATAAAATTTATGCACAAATACACGCACCGCTACAAGCAGAAACTAAAACAAGAAAAAACGTTAACTTCGATTTTACCGCAGCTAGAATACCCTTAACAAATAAAGAAGTTTTCCATACAAGAACTTGATTTTGAATGTTCTGTTTGTATGACAGCTTTATGCTATAGTGGTCGGATATCAGGGGTCCAAACTTTGAGGAACTGCTGAGTTAATTCCTATGCAGACGAAGAAGTTAAACTAAAGTTGCTGATACCTTCTACGAGATAATTAAAAGATATTCCAACATGGTGACTACCTAGGCTGCCAGAAGTAATTTCGCCATCAATCTATGTATTGATCTTCTTCCTATAGTAACACCTCAGCCTGCTGATAAGTGTCAAAGCTTTCATAGAGGTCAAATATCGAGGCGAACCCCAAATGGTCAATTGACTCTATGAAACCTTAATTGAGCCTGTATAGCGGTATTTGTGTAATGCACATAATATTGTCGACAGATGTGTTACTGCAAAGGTTGCTATCAAAAGTTAAATTAGATGACTGTTAGTCTAGAAACTCTGAAATATTTGAAAGCTTTAAATCCATTCTCTATTATTTAGACCAGTATTGGCAAGGAAAAGTCAGTGGAGAAGGCGTTAGTAAGCTTTTTTACAAGAGGGCAAGCTTCGAGTTAGAGGTCTAGTAAGATCCTCTTTCTCAAAAAGATTCCTCTTTTCTCCCAAATTGCTGTATATACTCGTATAGTGTTTCACACATAAGATTTGATTGAGCTTTAATGAAAAATTACATATAACAAAACTGCATCCATATATCTCACGATTTGTTTCGACAAGATAAAACTAGCTCGAGGAGATTATGGTCTATTTTCTGCCATGTATGCAGATCATGTAAGAGATGTCAAAATTATTAAAGTTTAAACACTGATATAAAAATTACGCAACCTGAATATCGAGCATAGTTAACCCAGGTTAAGACCAAAATTGTTTACATTCCATATACCAGGGCCACGGAAAGATATGAAAACATCGGTGCGATGAGATGAAAAAACAGACGTCGTGAAACAAGTTATATCATTATCTACGGTGATGTTTTCGAGGTAACGAGTGTTTTTGAGACGTGTAGATTTCAATGAGGCAATACTTGTTTCGTAATTGGTCTTTTGACAACTGTTACTTGATTTATTACTAAAATAATGGTTGAGTTCGCAAGACGCATCACGCGCTGTGTTCAATATTCGATCGACATAATTGCCCAGCAATGTCGCTAATTCGAGCAATTACGAATGAGTCCATTCGCCATCACGCGCGACAATTGGAGCTGTACCAAAGCACTTAATGGTATAGTTTGCGGAAGGATCTTGGTTTGCGGCCTTAAAAAATCCAACCCGTGCGAGAATTGAAAAGAGCTGGCCACCGATTCCGATTTAGACAAGCAAATTTTTTTCAGCAATGAAGCTCACTTTTGGTTGAATGAAAACGTTATAAACAAAATTTTCATATTTGGAGTGATGATAATCCACAAGCCATACTCAAAATGTCACTGTTTGTTATACTCTATGGGCAACGAAGATAACCCCGAGAAGATTGTTGCCTTAAAATAGAATTTCCGGCGCATTATAGCTGACATACGGTCGAAATTGCTGCAAAAAGTGTTCGAAAATAGGGCCTCTCAATATATGGCAATCTCTTGTCTTTATAATAAAGCTAAATTCTTGGCCATAACATTATATTGTATGCTTGAAAATCACATGATTAAAAAGAAAAGACACTTTATTAAAAACAACCGTTATATAAAAATGGCTAATGTACACAAGTGAAATATGTTGCGAGATCGCAAAAAGAACTTTTTACTCGATTTTTTGTTTACTTTAACATTTGACTCATTATGATAGAAAATATGACTAATAATGCGCAATTTCTTTAAAGTTTATATATATAAACGATTAGTCGTTCAAAATGGCTGATTAACAAATTCGTCTCATTTACTCTTATCTCTCTAATTTAATAGACGTCAACATTATTTAATATAATTGATAAACGCTTGGTAAGGTTTAGATTTCATCTTGTGATGATAATTTATTGAATTCATTTTCAATTCCAATAATCGAAACCGGAAAAAGCTCCAATATACAAGTTGCATTAAGAATTATGAGAATACTATATATATAGTAGAGCAGTGAATGTTTGTTCTAATAAATATGTACAATATTTGGTAAAGGTGTTCCTAAATTGAATTCATTGTAAACAATATGACGGTATTTCCAGTTCAAAGAACTCAATAAGACAATATGAAGCGAAGGTGGTGAGTTAAGGTAATTCTGGCTTATATGACGCTGAAGACCTTTTGGTTGTAAATGAAGAAGAATGCTGCACTTATAAAGTTATGGTCAAACGATTGCATATTGATATCTAAAAGTAGCCTAAGCCCAGCCCAAAACTACACACTAGTACAAATATTTATTTATGTCTATGGTAACAAGTCTTGCATTGGAGAAAAACAAGTCTTAGAATAATTGAATTTGCATATCTTTTATTATTCCTCAACGTCATTCATGCTTTATGCAGACCAGTTTTTATTGTTGACATGCACACATACACTATATTCAACCACATAAGTGATTCTTAAACAATATGTGTCTTTATTATGATTTGAAAGTGACGTGTGAGAAACTTGAAAGCAAGATCTTTTTATGCCACAATATCTATTGTATAATCGATAGTAATGGAATAGTGGACGTAAGCAGTCGATTCAGCATTTCAGAAAATTTGTCATTTTCTGACGAGTAAAGAAAACTCTTTTTAGATCTTACCATAATTTGCAAAAAGTCTAGACGTATTACTTTGTCGGTGTTCTTAATTTAAAGTTTTTATTATAAAAATCCGAAATTTATTCTTATCAAATTCCAGTTATTTTATTAACCTTGGAAATATTTACTATCAATAACCGTGCGAATGACATTTTTAGTAGTTTCACGTTTTTTTCTAATGAAATATGTATTTATATTTACATATAAGCACCACACGTACACACTCACTCGCTTTTCTACGCATGCGCACTCGCTTTGCCGCTACGCAGGAGAAACACGTGGTAACTATAGAATTATATACTATCGCATCATTTTGCACAAGAGTGTAAATGTTTTGTTTATCTAGCGGTTATTTGTAAAAGTTTCAAAAAGCAAAGGGGAGATATGATTACACCATCTATTAACCTGGATATAAGATATATACCAGATATAAGATCGATTTTGAATATATTTGTGCCCACAGCTCATGAAACGATCAATGATTATGTACGATTTGCTCTCGTTTATGTTTAAATCTTTATTTCCATTTTTCCATACAAAATTTAGAAAGCATGAAAAAAATAATAGACTGATTACAGTCATATATATTATATAATCTACTGGTTACTAAAATATTTCGGAGCATTGCAGTTTACGGCATCATGCTACAGTTTGAAACAGGACAACATCGGTCCATAACTACGCCCGTGCTACCGGTTTAGGCGAAATTCAGCACACAGAGTTCTGTTTTCAACTTTTTGACTCAGAATAAAAATCGGCATGAACGGATCGGACAGCAGCCTTAACAGCAGCATATAGAAAACCAATCAAAATTGATATAATATCCTAGCCACCTGATATTAATTTTAAAGATGTCATTTTTCCGGCTGGTAAAATAAGACAATTATATCACAATTAATATAATATGACGTAGTTCTAAAAATGAAAATGGATAGAATCGGTTCTTGTTGTACTTTAACCCCCATATAATAAATAAAATTATCTTAGACCCTACAGTAGCGAGATCAGATATATAAAGAGGAGTGCAGCCACCTCTGGTTCAATTAGCGCTAGACACACCATTTTGATGCATTCCCGTAAGGCCTTTATAATCTTACAATGTACCTCGTTTCATCGTACCATTCAAACCGTTTCAATGAATTACTTATATCCGTTATGCTATTTGTTGACAGCCGTTCAAGGTTTGGTGCCTGATCGGTTCCAAGAATTCTGTGACTGGTTTGTGATAGAGCTGAACATTCATAGAGAAATGGAAAAACAGTTTTCTTATTCCCTTCCAGCTTGCAGCTGCAGCATATATTATTGTAAGGCTGACCAATTTTTAGCGCATGTTCTCCACAAGACCAGTGCCCAGTTATAGTAGCTGTAAGTATGCTATATACTTTTCCTGTACCTATTTAATAACTCTATAGTTCTAGTCTTGTCATACTTGAGTCATATCTGCTTCGTTATCTCCAGTTTGTTATTTATTTCCATCTGTTCTGAGCTATTTGTTCAAACTGCGTATAAAACTCGTTCCCAGCGGGCATCGTATTAACTTCGCCTCTAAACCGTCTAAATATGCTCTTAGCTTGGCCAGCTCGTCTGCTATTTCGTTGTCAAAAATGTTCGCGTGACCAGAAACGCAAATTATGGACAAGTCTAATTGACCTGCCAGTGAACATAAAGCCTTCCTGCAATTGTTGACTACGCTAGAATTAATCTTTAGTGTCGACAAGGCAGGAAGGCAATGCTGCCTGGCTGGTTGCTTTCTGTATGCTCCCGTAGTTGTTTAATAGAACTCCACAGGCCTTATATATGCCTAGTACTCCCGCTTGGAGGATGCTGGCTGAGTTTGATAGATGGATATATAAAGAGAAATGTCAAGATCATATCAAATTCAAGCTTGGAAGGATATAGTCCGATTTATTTAAGTTTAGCTGGTTGAGGATTGGCAGATAAATTAATAAAGCTAAATGAGCAATAAAACGGTCCACAATTTCTGCTTGTCAATAAGTATATAGCGAGAGCAACTAACGTTCAGTCGCACCCATACTTATCACTTCCCTACCTCATTTATACAAATTGCTCATCGAAGAACCATATACTTTGTATGTTTACATAAAAGTCGAATATAATTATATAAATTAATTAACAAAGCGAGCATACGAATATGATACACTTAACTACAAACTATACGGTTTTATTAATAATATTTAAATGGAACTGTAGCATATAAATATATGTATGTACATATGTCTTTCATATTAAGCAGCTCACAAACCATTATCAGAGTGGAGCTCATTTGGCTGCGGATTCCGTGTGCCGTTAGCTGTCGGGCCAGCTACTCACCGCCGACCCGAGCAGCCGCAATCGCCACAAGAGCTTAGCGGATTTAAAGTGTCGCTACATTTTGTGAATTATTGTTGAATTATTTTTGAAATAAAAACAACACATACATACAAATATTTATTTGAAAAAAAGTGTTTTTTATCTCATCCACTCGGTACAGTTCAAACCATTAATGACTACCTCACCACCAAGAGATATTTTAAATGATTTTTATGAGACGCAGATTCAAACTTATTCTTTCTCCACGGCTGAAGCTGTGACGTTTATTTATTTTGATTGTGTCAGCACAGCCAAATTGTATTAATTTGATTTGTACATGGCTCGTCCAAATATTTGCGGATTCGAAGTGTCATAAACAAGCCCTCCACACGCTGAGTCAACGCCTGTGCGCTTCCGCATTAGAACTCAAGAGGGGATTCGCGCCAACAGCCCGCTAAGTATGTACTTTAGCATGGGCTTCAGACACTCAACTCGCCCTTGTGTGCAAATATAATATTTATATTTATCCACTGCTGCGCATTCAGTGGCTAGATTGCGCTATGCAAATAAAAATCTGTATAAAACAATGAATTTCTAAATTAATAAAATAATTTTGTTAGCAAATAAAAAAAACATTTTAAAACTGTTAAGAATTTGCACAATTTATTTTGGGCGTACAAAATATTTGTTTTTTATTAAAATATATTAGCAAATTGTTGTTTTAATGCTCACTACTATTTCTGCCGTTAGGTTTTTGACTTTTGAAGTATGCGATAAGCGTTTATTAAATTAAAATGTTGCTAAATAAATTTTCAACTGACGTCACATACGGCGAGCTCGCATGAATTGATAGCAAAAAGTTCCGTTATATTCGACAATAATACCAATTATATAAGCATATAGTACATAAACGATGGAAATTAAAGCCCAAATATTTTAGAAATTACTTAGGAAACAACAAATGTCAAACGTCAAATGGGACCGTTTTGTCCTTCTCTAGTTAATCGATGTAGAACACACTTTTTGAATTCCAAAAAACGAAGACAATTTCCGACGGATACTTATTATTTCTTTTTTTTAAAACCACTAAAAGCATCAAATTCTATTATCAATTAATTCACTAATTTAAAGCTCTTCGTAAGCGAGCTAAATAACTGTTGTTTTTTCAAACGTGTGGTTTTAATTAGGCAATACTATTTTTGTAGTTGGTTCTTTGACTGCTTACCAAACTTACCGCCGATCAACGATTTTAAATCGTCCAAATTTATTACCAAATTAATGATTCGGTTCGCTTTGAGCGCTGCGTCCAATATTCGGTCGACATTATCGCCCAGCAGAGTCGGTAATTAAAGCAACTATGGATCGATTTCGCACCACGTTAACTCTCGTGAATAATGTGCATCCTCAATGATGCCGCATAGTGCACACTGAAAACTCTGTTGCTGTTGTGGAGAAGAGTATCGAAGAAGGCCCGTATGAGTCTATCCGCCATGGCGAACAACAATTGGAGCTGAACCCATTCAGTTAATGGAACATTTTGCGGAAGGATCTTGGTTTGCGGACTTACAAAATTCAATCCGTCCAAGAATTGAAGCCGAACGATCATCAAGTGCGTCACACGTTCGAGGAATGGGCCCAAAACGAGATAGCCATCGATCCGAATTTCACAAGAATGTTAGAAGCTCACTTATTGTTGAATGGATACGTTAATAAACAAAATTGTCGCATTTCTAGTGATGATAATCCACAAGCCATTGTTGAGACGCCGTTAATTCCTCAAAAAGTCTATGTTTGGTTTGTTCAATGGGTATCCTCTGTATCATTGGTCGTACTTCCAAAATGAAACCAGTGTTACAGTCAAGAGGGAACGCTAAAGAACCATGATTAATGACTTTATCCTACCTGAATTGGAGGACGTTGACTAAGACGACCTTTGGTTCTAACAGGACGAAGCTACATGCTATACAGCCAACAAAAGAATAACTTTATTGGAGGAAACTTTTGGTGAGTGCATTATCACGCTTTGTATGCCGATGGCCTGACCTCCAAGAGTGTGCGATTTAAAAACGCTGGTGAAAATCATCGTTTTCTCATAAAAAAGCAACGTAGGAAAACGTTGAAACTAGTTAAACAAATACGTCACCATTAAAAGAGAAGGCTCAGAATATGCTATATCCTAGGGCTGTTTGAGATCTGCGCGCGATTTCCCTTTTAAAAACAAGAACCAAATCACCGACTGATGTTGATCCATTTCTCCCAAATCATCGAGGACACCCTCTTCTATTTTCAACTTATTTACCCACTTTATGAATTGAAAATAAATTTAAAATAGACTTTTCGTAAGTGAGTTAAATATATTAAAGACTTTATTTAATGTGTTCTTTACTGCAATTATCTTGTCTTCAGATTACAAAAAAAAAAAGAGAATAATCTTACCACTTCTTTTTTGCCTAATATGTCTAAAAGAGTTTTGCTAGCTTCACGAGGGACTGTCCTGAACAGACAACATTTTTTGGGCAAGAGCCTAACATAACCTAACGTTAATCCTACAATCAAATATTATTTACTACCACGGTGGAATACCCAAACCCGTTATTTATTTTTCAAGGTGTAAGCAGCATTAATTAGAATTATTTGTAGAAAACATCATAAATGAGATGTCTCTTCTACGGCCTTTGGCTACCTGAGCAGCGTCATTCATAGAAAAGTCAAGTGTTAATTGAAAGCAAATACTATATGCGTATGCGTAACTACGTAGTAATGTTCACGACATAATGGTAACTACTCAGGGTGACTAATACAAACGGGATGAGAAAACGGAACTTAGTCATGAATCGGAAGTGATTACAGAATGAATCAGAAATTTAGAAGGGTAGTTTTGATAGCCCTATCATAAATGATCACAAGCGTCACTGTGTTTTCTAGAGAATCGTTCACACTGCATCACCCGAGCGAATAAAAGACAAATCATCATTTTATCTAATAGTAGGATTCGTATATAGTTGAGCCAGTAGGTGCTACTTTTCACTTCAGTTTGGAATTTTTCACAGCCAAAGGTGTTAATTGAGCTTCGAATCTAAATCAATAATTTTGTGGACACATTCAGGTGTGCGTTTCTGGCGCCTCTTCGTGATTATTAAATCGGACAAGTTACGAAAGATTGTACTCTGGATGTTTTCTTGGTTGTTTTTGTTATTTCTTGTTGTTCCATATATAATTACTGAATTTTTCCTTTTATTATTATACTTAATATACGCATTGTTTTTAAAAGTTTGTTGTTAATTAAAATTAATTAATAATACTAATTAACCATACGAAATTATAAATCACGCAGAAGTAAATAAAATGACACATTACAAAATTTCCGCTTAACCAGCCTTCTCACAAAAGCTCCAAGCATTGATTAATTTAGTGATTATTACAATCTATAAAGCACTTAGCAGCGAAATGAATTTGAGTTCAAGAGCTGGCCGACTCAGTTCTCTGAACCTTATCCCGTTGAAAATGCTTAAATCCAAAAAATTTTGGCGTGTTGTGAAGAAGCCGGGGAAAGCCATTTCCTTCAAAAACTGCAGACGTTTTGTGAATTAGAGAAGAGAGAGAGATTTTTACAAACCTGGCGATATACCATTTAATCAGAAACATTGAATTATTTAATCCAATTAATCTAATCTATCCATGTTGGACAAAGCATTTCAGTATGATTTATTTTCCCACCACCGTTCGTTATACTAATTGACACAAAGCTTGAACTCAAGTTTATAACTTCGTTGTCATACTATCTAGTAGTATAACATTTATTCTCGATAAAGCCTTCAACCGTTGATCTTCGACTTCGTTTGAATAATACTTTCTTGCCAGGCAAAGAGTGGATTTGCAACGCGGTTGGAACGAAAAGTCCCAGCCGCTTATATTATCTCTTTTATAAGGAATTTCAAATATTTGAAAAGATGGAATGAAATTCTCAAAAATACAGTTTATGTGCTTTTCCTTTTTTCGCTTTGTTATTTCAATTACAATTGCGGAACCGCTTCAATCTGTATTGACTAGATAGTCGTCGGTATACCGCTTTTTCCACATAACAAGTAGATTTTCGTTAATTATCACTAGAATCAAAAATGTCAGGCTACTTTAGCTTTCCAACATCTTCATCATCTTCTACGGCATCTGAAATAACTTAAAATGCAGGATCATTGTGGGATATAGCTACAGATTTTGCAGGGTGTATTTTTTTAGCCACACAATCAACCGCATCATCGATATCATTTGTATACTCATACTAAATATCAGAATAGCTCTCAAAATTTGAAGTTTTTCTCTTCATTAATTTTACGCCGTTTAGTAACTTTTGAGCAAATTTGATGAAGCGCAAAATATGTTAGGGCGACCTCTATTTTAAAGTTACTCATCGGTTCGAAGTCCTGTATTTATATTTACAACTTTGAACCAATTCAATACTTACGAATTTCTTAAAGCTAGAACTTCATGAAGTCATATTGATAAAATATTATGCACAGTTCTATGTTGCAGCTTTCTTTATCTTACTTTGATTTTTATTTTTATTTGTACTTTTCTATTTTTTTCTTTAATTTCTTTCGAATCACTTTACTAATTTCTAAAATTCCAATTCGTTTTACTGTTATGCGTGCAACAAAGTCTCCACTAGATCCGTTCTGTCCGCCTTCGAAATAGATTCCGAGAATGGTTTGCCTTGATAAATATCCACCTCGGCGCTTTCACAACGACGAAAGTCAAAATCGTACAGGCCCAACTTGTAGTACTTATTCAAGGGTTTGTAAATATGTAAACCACGCCTACAGCGTACGACTACCCCAGTGTTGAAGACAATACGCGGCTTCTTTAATTGCTCATCGAATTGATAATTGAATGAAATATTGCCACCGTCCAACTCTTCACGCAAATCATGTAACACATCCATTTGCAGATTGCTGGATTTAGGGCTAGCGCGAGTAATTACACGCAAATACATCAAATTTGAACAATTCTTCACAAGCACTTCGACAAAGTTAATAAAATGTTCCAGATGGGAGCTTTGAGTGAGACATGGTTCGTAAATATGCACCACCGATACTTTTTCATTCAAATAGCAACCGATTAGCTTTTCATAGCTTCGACCGCGTGAACCCTCCGGGATGACGATATGTTCGGTTATCTTGCAGCTGAACATGTTCTGTTCAATTTGATCACGCAGACGCTGCACGTGCTTTTCGTAACTACTGAGGTATTTTCTGAAAGTAAAAATTGGAAATAAGAAAATATTTTTATTTAAAAGAACTATAAAAGACCATCTAGCTCTGATTGGGAGTAATGAGATATAAATTCTACGATATAAAGATAGTTATATTTTGTACGAAATTTTTTAAGACATAAAGGGGTAAAGATCGGGAACTGAGCTGACTAGTCGTTCGAAAAATCTCTAGCTTTCAATTGGATTTAACAGAGCAAACGGGAAAGTTTTTCTATTGGACATATCAAGAAGAAAATACTTTCTCTTTCTCAACTCGCAAGATCAGAAGAGACTAAGATGGTTAAATCAGCAATAACGGGAAACAAAAAGAATGATCGCAAATAAATATTTACCAATGTAAAGATTTACTAGGGCCATAATATTTATATATATGTATACCTGTAACTATCTAATATATCTTCGTTTTGTTCGTTGGCCGAACAGATTTTCAGTTTTACAAGACTTTCTTCGTATAGCATTCGTGCCTCTAAAGTGTGACCGCTTAGTTCGCATTCCAGCGCACGCATTATCAGCTCTTTAATGTCTTGCATCAGTATTTTGTGATCAGACTTCTTTGTTTTGTTGTCACTGCTTCTTTTCGTATCTCTTGATTCGCGCTCGCTTCTAACAACTCTCATATCCCTCAAACTTTTGACATTTCTCATTTCGCGTTCGCTTTTTGATTCATGCTCTCTTCGATGCGCTAATTCGTTGCGTGAATTGCGTTCACTTTTACTCTCACAATTATATTTCCTGTCGCGATCTTTTCGGCTGTCGCGATCTGATTTCGGGTAACGCTCACTTCTGCTTTCGCGATCATGTTCTCTCCTACTTTCATGTTCGGTCTTTAAACCCCGTTCGCTTCTTTGCTCGCTCTTTTTTTCCTTCACATCCTTAATAACTTTCGACGATTTTGTCTCCTTATTTTTATCCATATCGTATATAAATAAATTTTGATCACCAACCTCTGATTCTAAAAATTTATGTATATTTTTTTATTATTAATAAGTTTCTAATATTGTGTTCCACCATTATTTGCCAAAATTGTTTTGTTACATTTTCAAATAAAGCTTTGACAGTTCTTTTATTTATTAAAATAATTTCCTTTATATGTATGTCGGATTGAGACTTATAAAGGGTTCACATTATGTGCTTATTTAAGTGAATGCGAAATAATTTTTATTTTCGAAAATTGTGAACTGATTTATGATTGAAATATAGTATAATATGTCGGACTTATGCTAGAAGCAGCTTCGACTGTGAAAAAGATGTCCGGTAAGTTAAAACGATATTTTTAACTTTAACTTAGCCCACTAAAATTAAAGATCTATATATTTATAAACAAAAAAGTCTATATTACCTTTTAATAATTTTTGCAATTAGTGCTCAAAATGACTATTTTAGTTTGGTGAATTAATTGTTCGCCGAAATAGCGCCCATCGAAACTTCACAAAAAATTTCTTCCAGCTTGGAAAGGTTTGTGTTGTCATAAAATTGTCGCACAGTGGTATACGCAGATTTCTAACCGATTTTGCTTATGTTTTTTGGTTTTTATACCCTCGCAACGTGTTTCACAGAGTAGTTTTCACATTACGGTTGTTTGTATCACCTAAAACTAATCGAGATAGATATGGAGTTATATACGTATATACTTGTATAAATGATCAGGATGACAAGAGGAGTTGAATTCCAAGTGACTGTATGTCTGTCCATCCGTCTATCCGTACAAGCAATAACTTGAGTAAAATTTGAGATATCTTTATGAAACTTGGTACACATGTACATGTAGGTTGGTATTGTAGATGGGCGTAATCGGACAATTGCCACGCCCACAAAACGCCATTAATCAAACACAAATATGAATATCTTCTGATCTTGATGTGCATATCTTCTAAACCTATAATAACCAAATTCATTCAGCCCAACCCACAGTGTAAAAATGGGTGCAATCGGGTGATAACCCCGCCTACTCCCTATATAACGGTTAAACTGCTAAAAGTACGATAACTCAATAAATAAACAAATCAGAGACTTTGAATGGTATAGGAGACAATACCAAAATTTAACGATGAGTGGTACCACCCATTTGGTTTCAACCAAATTTTATAAGTAACATTATCTGAATATGTGTATATTACAGTGTAAATAGGCGAAATCGGATTACAACCACGCCTTCTTCCCCTATAGCACAAATTAAAATTTCATATGACTCTAACATTCCAGTATTCAAATCAAGCACTAATAAATCTTTTAAAATAAAACCTTGCAATAAGAGTGCCTTTAAGATATGCCATCTTAAGAATAAAAGTTGTCAAAATCGGGCCACAACTGTTCAAGCCCCGTATATAGAAAATATGAATCCCAGTGTCGATGGTTGGCTTTTTACCGAAATTATCGCTCAATGTATGAGATATATAATTGGAATTCGGAGAGAAGTATTTCCTGATAATAATATGTCTGTATGTCAAAAACTGATTTAATTGGGCAATACTTCTCTTAGCTCCCATATACCTAATTGAATGATTCTCGAGCTTTGATATATAACGGTAGCCGGCTTTGGTTCTTGCAAGTTGGAAGAGTATAAAATGTTCAGTTACACCCGAGCTTAGCCCTCTCCTACTAGTTATTAATTATATTTGCTCACTTAATATCCAACCCTTTTTTTGCATACTCACTTGGTAGTCAACTGTATTCACATTAAATAAACAAATATTCTAACAGTGACATTTTTCTTACATTTCACCTTTCTAAATTAAGGTAATGGAATCTAAAAATATTAATTCATTCACATGTAATTCGTAAATTAAGTGAACGGTACAATTGAAATGTCGCTTCCGATAGCCTACATCTGCACTTAAAATACTAACCCATATGAATGCAACCGCGACCAAAGTACTGAGAGCAAATACTTAAATTTTATATTAGGCCATAGGGTGGACGATTATATGCCAAGAAACACCGGTATAGTCGACAGAAGCTTGCAGGGTGCAGATGCCTTAATTTCCTCTGAACTTGACTTACGCAACAAGGTCTACATGTTTCTTTTCAAGGTGCCTACCAACTCTCAGCAATAGCTGCTGGAATATTTTCGCGAACTCAAGACACACACAATCTAAGATGATTTCCGTGAATTATCTATAAAGTTGTTTGCGTTTCATATATTACACATTTCATCCTACTTATCCAGACTTGATTCCAACATAAAAATATATGCTCTGCTCCTTTCTTCATGTGCTCTCCTTATGATCTCACCCGACAAATCAGCCCTAATTTGTTACTGCTAATAATTAATTGAGTGGTCACAACAACCAGCAAAAACTTTCAAAGAAAAGTCGGTTTCAGCCGATCTCCGCACTACCCTATTATCAAACAAGGTTTTAATTACAATTACCAGCAATCGATTGCAAAGTTTCTACATTCATTGTTTAATGATGCCAGTTTATACTTATAGAATATCGAGTTCCTTGGTAATACGAAATTAATACGAAGTACTTAGCCTACCCAGCTGATGGACGCTATATCGTCAAAGAAACTATAGTGCAGTACATTCTCGGACGACTGACGATAACTGACGCGGACCTTTACTTTTGGGTTGATCGCTTGTGGTAGCGGCTGTTTCCGCGGAATTTTATAAAGAAAATGGAAAAGATCAATATCTAACAGTGATTTGATTCTAGCTTGTTGAAGGAAAATACCGAAAATTGAATTCAAAGAGCGCGACTGTCAAAAATTGGTTTAACAGGTTTCAATTTTTCGATTTTTGATGCGAAATTGATGATGATTGCGACTAAGGCAAAGTTAATTGAAACAAGATAATACTGATAATTCTAAGAAAGATAATACTGTCTTATACCCGGAAAAGTGATGTTCACCGCTCTCTGGGAGCTTTGATCTGCATCGACTACCTAAAGGTAGCCACCCTGATAACACCCCAGATTACTATTTTACTGTCCCCATGACCTAAAGGATCGAATTTAGCTGCAAGTTGCTGGTCCATGTCATTACCAAGAACTTTGCATGCTCCCAAAAATTGCATAGTATTCAAAGAGGTAGAGCTATGAGCTATCGACAATGAGCATCGTAACATATCCCTCCCCATGTCTTTGGCAACTTCTGGCTTCAGTAAAAATAAATGTGTCAATAAATCGTATGAATAGCTCTTAGACATATTTCCTCGTCTTTCAATTTTGTTAGTCAGTGGTCGATAATTGGCAAAGGGTTCTCGGGCGCTCATTAACGTTCGTGTAAATCTTCAAATACGTTCTCAATACTGTGTTTTTTGAACTAGTGCTCTCTGTAGTTCGAAAACCGCTCGGCTAATATATACAGCTTTTCGAAAACATGAAAAACTTGAGCCTGATCGAAGAGCTTTTTTTTAATTTAAAATTTGTATAAATAATTAACTGTTAGTTTTTATTATTCTATGTTACTTGTTTGTTGAATTGAACGGGAGGAGACACCTGTACGCTAATACAATGACGACGGAACAAATTTATAGACTTCCATGGCTGGGAAGAGCGGCTTTGGCAACTAATTTCAATACAACAATACAAATTTTTTCAGTTGCTATACAGATGGTATTGTGAGGATTCAATTATTGGCAGAAATATGTGACAATGGCAATTAAACCAAAAAAATTGCGAATTGGCAATTAATTAGTAAACTAATATTGAATTAGGAAGGAACAGTAGCGAAGCAAGAAAGTTTTTACCAAAAGAGAGTACATTTTAACACATGTTTAACCCGAGATAGTTTTAAAAGAAAATACGTATATATATGTATATAAGCAATTCTTATTTATTAAGAGTAATAAATAACCGCTCCGTAAAGAACACAATTTAATTAAATTTTCATTGACATGATTGCTTGCTGATACTTTGGCGCCTATATTGCTACTATGGCACTTCTCTACAGTACTTTTGGGGGTACGCCTAAAACCATCTGCTTTCTTGTCACATATTTATAAACGATGATATTTATTTCTTTTTTTTTTTGCATTACTAAATACTAGTGAATAGTGAAATTAAATTTATATTTACTTATACATTTGCAAATATGTACATATGTATTTGTAGACGCATAATTTCAAATCGGAAGTGTTTTTGCACTTTTTTTTGAAAAGTGCAAACAAAAGAAGACAATAAACAATTTAATTTGTTTTTACTGATATGAGTAAGAGTTTTGGCATTCCCTCATAGAATTTTTATTACATTTTTTATCAAACGGCAGGGAGGAGTGAGGGGACAATAGAGGTTGATTTAAAAGTAACACCTTGGAACGAAAAGCTGCAAATAAAAAAAATACTTAATTTTAGGTAGAAACATTTTACACTCTCACAATTTGCAAGGAACAAAGCCTTCATCTTGATTTTGATCGGTCCATTTTCATAGCAGCTATATGCTAGAGGGGTCCGATCTGAACAATTTGTTCAGTTTGTATGGCAGATATATGCTAAAGTGCATATATACAGAAATATAATACAATTTTGCTAAATTACCTGACATACTAACCAATATGCACGGTATTAAGCCCGCCGGGAGTTTTTAAGTCTTATATTAGGAATATGGGACCTAGGGGTAGTACTGACATGATTTTACCCAAAAGTTTAAATCCAATTTTAACAATAATTAGAAGTGAGATGGAATAGCTTGAATGAAGTATTCGTGCAAAAATCGTTATCATCTTTGGGTCTAAATTTATTTACTGTAAAGTGAAAGAATCATATGCAATTTAAAATTGCGATATTTCTCAGGCGTGATTGTAACCAATTTGTTGAGTAGTTATTGATTTATAGGATTTCGCCAATAGTTCTATTTTGATACTGGATCCTATGATGCGCTTCTGTGTTATATAGGATGCGAAATTTAGTTTTTTAGACATATTTATTTAGTAAGTTAACGCGCTTTTAATAGATTTCAACAAAAGCGTTAAATGAGGAGTGGGCGGGGTTATCATCCGACTTCACATTATTCTCAGAGAGATGCGTTCCTTAAACCTAAACCTAAACCCCACCTCCTAAGCCATTTCCATATTTTAAAAATGTCTATCCGTTGTCCGTGCAGGCGATAACTTGAGTAAGAATTGAGATATCTCGATGAAACCTGGTACACATATTCCTTGGCACCCAAGGGAGGTTGGTATTTTAAATGGGCGGAATCGGACCATTGCCACGCTCTCAAAATGCCAACGACATAACTAAGAAGAAATTAAGATTTATATCTGTAATTTAGTACAGAAAAAGAAGGGGTTGAAAAACATAATACCTGTAAAATCTATTCTTTGGAATAAGACGAAGTATTCTGGCATAAACAAATACTCGCATTTACAACGTTACAAAAATTAAAAGTTACATAAAATGTATATCGGTAGAGCTGACCAATTTTTCAACAAGAGACTTCATATCCGTTGGCTATCTTTTGAGTCAAAAAGTATCCTATATAAAAGATTGAAAAATTATTTTGGTGTACAATTTTAGGTTTTCAGGTATGACATTTCGATTTGAACAAATTTTACGGACAACACAATCTGCTGGAGTCTTTATATTGAATATGAATATCTCTATTCTTCCGGATGACTTTATATCGTATCATAATATTGTTTCGTGTGAAAAGTGGATGAAATAGGTCCTCAAGTTATTTTGGATAACACAGACTGGTTATTTGTGGGATACCTCAGTAATATTATGGTATTTATGTAGAACTGAAAAAAAAACAAAATCGAAATAATTAGATACAACTAACCTACTCTGACTTGGTACTAAATTTACATTATCGAATATCGAGTTTATCGAATAAATTGCTTTTTGTTCTATTTAGTTTCTCTATGTGGTAGATATCGGTGGGTAAACAGACATTTTGCTAAACTGTGATTTGCTTATTATATTACATATCCATATATATTGGTAGTTATGTAAGATATCTTAATAAAATATTTTGAGAATATGTTGCCTAATATACTTGAATGGTGGTGTGGAAATAAGGATACAAGTTAAATATTATTATAATTTGTCCCTAATTCCCATATACCAATTATATTGATATCGGCCAAACAACTTGACTTTTTAATAATTCTTATATTAAGAAGATATTTTAACGAAGTATAGATTATTTCGATTTAACATGTTATAAGTCAAACATTTATGAAAATACCGAAATAACACTTAGTACAAATAGTACCTCTAATCTGTGGCAACTAACAGCCTGTTCGGAGCATACACCGATTGTGAGAGGCTTTTTGCCTACGACTGATTCCAAATACCAATCAATTATTAAGATACCTAATTGAAGTTAAGCGGAGGTCTTTCAACTAACAAAAATCCAGACTCAATTTAAAAATAAAACTAAATAGCTTAGATAGATAAAGGGGGAGGATATGCACCGCGACCCTAGGTATATTATGCCCACTGATACTTTCTCATTATTTCATTTTATCCTTAAGCCGTTAGAAAACCTAACATTCGTGAAGGATTGATACTGGGAAGAAGGGCTCTAGTCCCATCGGGGAAACCGAGGCGGCTTCTTTCACAACTTTTTCTGCTATATCGTTTCCTGAGCGTTCCGGAACCCAAAATAGCCAAACTTTATTTCGTTCACCTACTGAATTTAGTTTCTATGTGCGATTTGATCGTACATAATGGCATCGGTATCACTATTATACATTGATTATTAGTCACTCTCTTGAGTATGACTTCTGTCCTTCCACCATATCTACTCAATAGCTTAGCATAATTTGGTACTACAAACAATCGATTTACCATTTCGCCTAGTTTAGAATGAAGGCATTAACAAATATTGTTTATAATACTTTATCGACCAATTTACTTGTAAACCACATCGTTTGTAAATTTTATTCTAAATTATATTATAAGGCATAAAGTTAAAGCTTACAAGCCCGTGGATAGTAAATAGAACTGTTGTTAGATTACGGAAGTGTTAATTTGACGTTAAGCGAAGCTTGTTTTGCATAAGAAATTATATTTGCGTTATTTATTATTTAGTAATAGCGAAATGATTGAATAATAACTTCCTGTGCTTACGTAAAACATAAAACATATTTACTAATAAGAATTATTGTTTGGTAAGTATTCAAGAAAATTTTAAAATATGAAGTGTAATGCTGGACGAATAGAGGAATAGAGTTGCCGCTTAAAGTACAACTTACTTTAAGGGATACATCTCTTTCTGGATGTATTTAATGCATTTTTAAAGCCTATGATACTTTGGAAGAGAGTTGCTAACTTTGAGGTTTAATAAAACAAGTGTTCGGAAAGTCTTCAATTAGGAAAACCTTGAAATCAATCACCAGTTGACAAAATAAAAACTGAACCAAATATTTGAAAATTTGTCCAAACATAGTGAACATAAATCAAAGTTAAATATAAGGTATTAGTATTTGGAGAAGCTGTAATTTAAAAAAATATTTTCGAGCAGAGGTGACTCCTAACCAAAAGTAAACATATTACAAACTGGGTTCAGTCAAAAGACATTTAAAAAGCGATTTAAGTTTAACATTTTTTTACAGAGCTGCCAGCTATCGAGAAAAGTTATCTTGTGAAAAATATCACAAAACACGTTCGAAACCACATTTATCGAATTTAATAAAGCTTTTGCAAAAGATATTCGGGCAGTCTACAGTCTGCTACATAACTCAATTAGGAAAGAAGAACTGTTATACTATACTACAGTATGTTCTAATAATAATACACCAATTATAAGTGTATAAATAATATATTTTTATTTTTAGATTAAATGGGTATTTTACATTCCCAATAAAGAAGTCAATATAGCTTCAATTGTACACTAAAATATTAAGAGATAATATATATAATACTATTGATATTGCTATAAATAAGTGAACTTAATACAATCAGGTGCATATGCTTTTAAAACTAAATATTGTCCAACAACGAAATATAAATTTTAACAATCAAAAAATATTTTATAATAAAAAAACTATTAAAATATACTTCAGTCTATCATCTCAAAGTGCCAAGCGAAAAAATGCAGCGGGGAAATAAGATAGCCACGAGCAGGAGCCACCATTGGCATCGTTTATTCTCATTAGGGTGTAATAAATAATTTAGCTGCAAACTTTCCGCTATATTTACGGCAATGCTCTCTCTTTCTCTTAGCATCTTCCACTAATTCCTCAACCGAATAAATTTGGCACAAATAACTTCTTTCGCTTGCCATTCGTACGCTTGTTTTTAGCAGCACTCGGCGTTACGCCATCACTGTTAGACGACACGGTATCCACACGTCTATTTGCGTACAGGAGAGACTCGGGTATGGCTGTTATATAACCGTCCTCAACGTAGTAGTAGCCACGACGCAAGCGACTCAGATGATAGTCGGTAATCGGTTGTTGATAGGGTACTATATAGTCGTGCTCTATCGTATCCAGATAGCCGTCCAAGTAAGTTACAGTGGCCTTGCCATCCGCAACGGTAATGTAATTGCTGGCACAAATGAGCAGAAAAGTGAGGCAAGCTCGCGCGTATAATATCTGAAATGGTGAAAATATGGTATTAGCTTTCTGTGAATTCAGCATATATGGATATATTAATAGATATATTTCTTCTTTTATTTATTTCTAGTGAAATAAATATTCAGATTCTTAAATTTTAATCACTTGATGCGCATACTTTTTTCAAACAATTATTTTATACCGTAATCCATGCAGCTTTTATTATATTTATAAAAATATTGAGATCGATTGATTTAAATCAACAGATTTTAATACTTTTTTCAATAAAAGTACATACTATATTTTTATGAAACCATTTTTATATTGTCAAATTTAGCGAATGAAACTTTTTTGAGTTATAGAATATAATTTTCAAATCCTTGTTTTCTATTATTCAAAATCAAAACAATATTTTTGTGATTTTATAGAAACATAACACTCAAATATTTGATTTCTAAAAACTTTGTATCATTTAATCCAACTTTCAACTCACTTTAAAATTCATGATCAAAATGTAATTATATTCTGAAAGCAGCGTTCTTTAAACACAAGGATTTCACTGATAGATTTCGGAACTTCAAATCACAAGTTAGTTAGAATAATTTCGCGATTTCGCAGAGTTCTAAAATTGTTTTTATTTCACTGAGTTTGATGTGCTTTGATAACCAAATGCGTTCTGATTAATAGTCCACCAACGCATATTTTTCTTTATATACCCACTAGCATAGCAGTACACCCGAGTTAAATACTCATAAACAAACGAAAGCAAAAGCCAATCACCGCTATACTATGTGTATGTTTGTATTAATGTGTGTACAAGTATATAAGTTCCATTAAGTAAGCGCTTTTATTCGCGTATTGCTGTGAAGTGTTAGCAATTCCTTTTTTCCTACAATTATTTGCGTTGTTGCTGCAGCTGCTCAAATGCCGTATTTATTCTAAATGAGAGCAAAATATGTGAACGCCCGCCACCCAACATGTCCGCAAGCAGGTACACCTCAAGTGATGTACATTAATGGGCATACACATGTTTGTATATACATATATCTGTATATGTGTGTGCTACAATTCGTATTGAAATCTAACATTTGTTTTCGCCAATTTCAAAAGAGAGGTTAAAAATGTGCATTACACTCATAACAGCTATTTGTTGTTTACGATAATTGTGATTATTATTAAAATTTTTTTTTTATTGTAATAAGCAATTAATATACGCAAATTGCTGGCGAAAATATAAATAAATATAAATATTCATAGTTAAATTCGGTTGAAGCGCAGATTACTCAAGCCGGCAACGACCTTGCGAGTCAGCACTTGAGTAAATACATAATATTAGTCTGACGGCATGTTTATTCAAAAAATTTTATGTTAGCTAATGTTTTCTGGCTCTGATTGTTTGTCAACGGAAAATTTGTCAACCAGCGAGTTGTTGTTTTTACTTTCGTTACTCTAATTTAATTAGTGCCTCAACGCGTCGTCAGAGCTACTAATTAATATGGAAAAGTTCCTTTGCGCTTTGTTTTTGTTTCGATTAGGAAATTCGCTAAACAAATAAAAGTATAGCAACTTTAAGAGTTATGAAAAAGCCGTTCCCTTGACAAAAATTCCATTTAAATTATTATTTTTGTGAAAATGTTCTATTGAGAACACCAATGGGTGCTATTCATAAAATGGGAATTGGGCTAAAAAATTAGATTATGAGTTTTTGAAAACTTCTACTTAGTAACAAATGGCATAATATGAGTTAGTTGGATTCAAAACTAGGCCACCCCTAGGCTCAGTTTGCTCTTAACTGAGTCTCCATTAAGCACAAAGCTACAAATCGGCGATGAAATTTCTTAAATTTCAATTGCCCGCCTCAACCGACTAAAGGCTAGGTATTCACAAAGCTAATATGCGTGACCTAACGTATCAGTAAACCTAACGTATCGGTAAATTTCCGCACATGCTCTGCATTAAGACGAAAGAATTTTTGTACTCTTGCTACATGTTGCTGCAGAGTATAATAGTTTTGTTTACCTCACGGTAATTTTTATTATCTAAAACTAGTCGAGATAGATATAGGTATATCTATATATATAAATGATCAGGATGACGAGACGAGTTGAAATCCGAGTGACTGTCCGACCGAGAGACTTGGTACACATCATCTTTAGCACCATAAGGAGGTTGGTATTGTAGATGGGCGTAGTCGGACCACGCCCAAAAACGCCCTACCGACAGTGTGAAAGTGGATGAAATCGGATTATAACCCCTCCCTCTCCCCTATACGGGTTTGGAAAAAACTACTAAATGCGCGATAAATCAATAACTTAATGCGCCAGGGACATTAAATTTTACACACAAGATGATAAAAGAGGGCTTTATTCGAGCCGGGGTCAAAATTGGAAGATGGAAATGGCACCGCTTACATTTAGGTGAAATCATATATCTCCGAATCTACTAGACAAGTTTGTAACAACAAAAAGGAAACGCCGGAGACCCTATTATAGACATATATGATCAGCATGATGAGCTGAGTTGATTTAACCATGTCCGTCTGTCTGTCCGTCTGTATGTCTGTATATATACGAACTAGCCCCTCAGTTTTAAGCTATCGATCTAAAATTTTGCACCCGTCCTTTTCTCCCTAAAAAGCTGCTCATTTGTCGGAACGGACCACTATAGCATATAGCTGTCATACAAACTGAATAATCGGAATCAAGTTCTTAGATGGGAAACTTATTTATTTGACGTAATATCTTCACGCAATTTGGCATGGATTATTTTTTAAGCCAACAATGTAATCTTTGAAAAAATTGTTAAAATCAGATCTCTATAGCAAATATTTGGAGGATCTCCAAAGAAAGGTGTCTAGCGGTGAGTAAGATTTTTCTGCTTAGAATTATCTGCAATCCAGAAACCTAAGGAAATATTATTATTATAGATAAATACAGGTAATGAACGAAGGACTAGTCTAACTTTTTGACAATATAGCGGCTTCCCAAAAAGAAGTCATTTTTGGAGAAAATTTTCCGACCGACTTTGAAAATACCGTTAGGCTGAAAAGTATAACCCAATCATTGCAGTTTGTATCAGGGTTGCAAGTAATGCATTAAAAATTCAAAATCTCTAAAATTTCCGTCCAAAATATGGGATTAAAAATAAAAACGAAACCTGTTTAATCCCAAGAACCGCACAGGATCATCATCTATTCTAGAGTACTGGTCGAAAAACATGTTCATTTAAATTATTATATGGTCCGACTTCGCTCATATCCTTTTCAAAAATGCAGCATATTAGTGATAATACGAAGAGCTAATTCTGTTAACATATCTTACACCTTGATCGATACATAATATATGATAGACAGTCAACCGAAAGCTGGAAAATCAACATATTAAGTATATGGAGGCTAAGGGAAGTACTGAACCGATTTTATTCAATTTTAGCAGCAAGCCACATTGTAGGAAGGAAAATACCACTTCACCATAAAGTGCAAGAACTTGATGGAGCCCATTTTCAAGCTGTAACATAAGGATGTTAAGGGAATCTTACTTACAAAATTTGGATGGAACTGGTCCAGTAGTTGCTAAGATATGAGATTTCGTAAGCAAATAAGGTAAAAGTTACAATATCAACCTATATCTATCTTGATGAATTTTATGTTTTAACGCACGACCTTAAGGAAAACTCTGTGCTACATGGGGCTTACGGAAATCCCTTAATATTTATTTTTAATTTATTATTGGTGAATATATATAATATTGTATATATGTGTAATATGTTGTTGTAGCAAAATAAAATATTCCTTTGATGTGTCAACAGTTTTTGATTGGTTTCCGCTCGCTTTGGTAATCTGTAAATATTATATTTATCTCGCTGCAACAAGTTCGCTGCTTAAGTCTTTTGTTTGTTCGAATCAAAATTGGTTTAACTCGCTTGAACCACCTTAAAAAAAAAACAAAAACGTGACTTTTAGTAAAAGCTTTTGGATTGCAAAATGCTTCCATACCATGCATCCACCCCCTTTTTCTCTTTGATCGCAACACATTCCAACGGTGCTGATGAACTGTACAAAACAGTGAAAAGTAAGCGCGCTTAGCGTGAAAGTGTTAAACTGCTGTGAAAACAATAACAATTCGGTGCAGTAAGCAAACAACCCAAAAATGCAAACTCAAGAAATAAAAACCTTTAGGGGAAAATTTTTTATAGAGTTACTCTCTCTAGTAGAAGAGAAAATGGTAAGAGTTAAATAAATATTTCGCCAAAAAGTAATCAATTGCATAGTAAAAATATTGGCGAAATTTAATGAGTAATATATCTGCAGAAATCATATCAATTTGTTTACTTACTTTGTTTGAATTATTAATTTTCGCTTGTAGTTGTTATTAATAAGTACTCATTCATGCCGGTGAGGCGTGAAAAATGTTATTTCAACAACTTACATATACACCTTTACACACATAACTAAATGCTTCCAGAGCAATATATTGTCTGCACATCCCAGCAGTATTTCACAACAGGAAACAAACACATCTTTCATAAAGAGTATTCACTAGAGATGTGGTTAATTTCTTTTCATAAATTTATAGATGTCCAAATTTTGTTCTTTCTTATTCAACCTCACTGGAGACTCGATGATTAGCTAACCTACATATTGCCAAATTGTGGCTAAGGTCTTTCATATAATAGATTAGGGCAAACCTTAGTTTTGTGTTGTTTAATAAGTCATTTAAAAGCATTTTTTTGAATTGAGCACCATTTATCATCTGATATAATTTAACCCGACAAAAAAACAATTTTTACGTATTTAAATAAAAATTTTTATTATCGTTCTCAAATAAGCTATTTTTCTGCCAATACAAGCATGCCATCGCTTGATCCACCTTTGGCGAACGATATTCATTGGATTCATGTTGTGTTCTCTGAAGCGCATTTTTTTGTTTCGGAAACACTAAAAAGTCTCAGGGAGCCAAATTCATCGAATACGGGGCGCTGACTCGTTTCGTGTTTAGCCAAAAAGTCAGCCACGATAATGCAAAACTGTAACTGGGAATTATTCATGAGTTTTCTGCCCACAAATCCTGTCGTTTACTTAGACGTTCTTCACGCCTAAAAGAAAACGATGATCCTCAATTTTTCTCACTTCAATTTTTGTTTTTCGGTTCCGACTCCCTTTTTGGAGCGCCATTCACTATATTGTTGGACAGTTTCCATCTCATATTCATAAACCCACTACTCGTCACAAAAATGTGTTGAGCCTTGCCTTAGATAAACGGTAACAGAATTTGAGTAAAATCTGGAATTCAAAAATTAAATTAATCAAATTATATTAAATTGAAAAGTACAAAGGATTGAAATCCAGTGAGATCCAATATTCTGTAAACAAATATAAAAAGAAGTATACTGTTTACTTTGTCGAGGCACTCCAAAATATTCTATTCAGAAAGAAACCCAATGTGACAGCGGTGCATATTCTCAGTTAGAACCGTTTTGAAAATGTGCCTTAAAAATTGAAAGTAGTTCATATTCGATACTTTGTGTTTTCAATAATTATTCAATTTTCCCAACATATCTCTTAAAGTCAGATTTCCCTTTCTCTTTAGAGTTCCCAGCCTCGGCTATATTTAAGATAGCACTATTAGCTTTTGGTCTGTGTTTTTTTTTCTTTTTTAGACTCCCTCTTATCTTCTTTACCTGAATTAAAATAGATTTGCAAGGAGTTTTTCATACAAAAAGATATACTACAATACTTTTTTTTTTACTACGCACTTCCCTCACATTCTACTTTGATAAGCTGAAAAAAATTTAGACTTGTTTATTTACTTACCAATTTTCTCAACATAGCACAATCTTTTTTCAGCCACAGCTATTTTCACGCACTTATTTAAATTTTAGAATAAATATAAATAATTTGTTATTTATTATCATTTTATTATTAATATAATATTTACATTTAATCGTCTGGGCTAGCTTTGCAAAAATTTCCATCCATAAAATAGTCCATTGTATCGATTTTCTGCGTGCGAATATTAGATTTTTCTATTTTTCTACTTCATTCTAGGCAGCGCTTTTGAGCACTTTTTCGCTGAGTCTATTCCTTATCATTATTTCTATGCGGGTATTCAAAGAGTTCTTTTTTTGTTGTATTAATATAATGCTCCCTTAGTTGTTTATTGGCTTAGTGTTTATCGTCCGCGGCTATTACTGGCTACCGTCTGCTGCTATCGTACATTTGTTGTAAATAAACGATTCTATAAAATGCAAATCATTTTAAATCAGCGACAGCGCACTGTTGCTTTACTTAATTCTTGATGAGTTACTAAGTACTTTCATTGTGCGTTAAGTTTGTGAATTAGTAGTGGTATTCACTGTGTGCTTGTGGAAACTTTACCAGTCGCTAACTGAGTTGTCAAGTCATTTCGATTACCTCTCAAAAGAAAATATACAAAATTTTTGTATTAACTTTCTAATAAATCGTTTTTATACTTTCGCAATATGTAACAACAACGAATTTAATAGTTTTGTTTACTTAACAGTTGTTTGTATCTCCTCAAAATAATCAAGATAGATATGAAGTTATAACGGGTGTTTATTTAGAGGTCGATTGATATGAATTTTATTTATCCCAAAGATAATCTTGTGGCATTACATTTTAAATATGATTTATGGCATATGACCGCCACGGCTGGTTCGGATGTAGTCCAATCTGGACGTCCAATTTTCGATGACTTTTTCCATCATTTGTGGCCGTATATCGGCAATAACACGACGAATGTTGTCATCTAAATGGTTAAGCGTTTGTGATTTATGCGCATAGACCAATGACTTTGCATAACTCCACAGAAAGTAGTCTAGCGGTGTTAAATCACAAGATCTTGGAGGTTAATTCACAGGTCCAAAACGTGAAATTAGGCGGTCACCAAACGTGTCTTTCAATAAATCGATTGTGGCATGAGCTGTGTGACATGTTGCGCCGTCTTGATGGAACCACAGCTCCATGACATCATGGATGTTCAATTTAGGAATGAAAAAGTTAGTAATCATGGCTCTCTACCGAGCACAATTGAAATGATACCACCAGCCCATAAAGCGCACCAAACAGTCAGTTTTTCTGGATGTAACGGTGTTTCGACATACACTTGAGGATTAGCATCACTCTAAATGCGCCAGTTTTGTTTGTTGACATAGCCGACGATAAAATGAACGTAATGCGCGATACGTATTCCGCACAGAACCATTATTTTCGAAATAAAATTGCACAATTTGCAAGCGTTGTTCAGGCGTGAGTCTATTCATGATGAATTGCCAAACCAAATAGAGAATAAATAACTTGACAGCTGTTAAATCGGTCACCATCTTGAACAGTAATGCCTTAAAGTTCTATACCTCGAAAATACCCGATACAAGTATATACTTGTACATACGATAAATGTTTTAGGGGAAGAAATGATTTGAAATCCGGTTGACTGTCTGTCCGTCTGTCTGTCTGTGCAAGCGGTGTTCCTTGGTCGAATCGGAGGATGATATTGTATACGGGCGTAGTCGGAGCACTGCCATGCCCCTATAACGCCATTAATCGATAACCTATAAACTGCCATAACCAAGCCGAAAGCAAAGATATAAAATAATAGCAATTTGGTACAAGTGGGGGCATCTGTGGTTTGAAAATCTTCAAAAAGTGGTCGTGACCCCCTAATAGGTATAATGTATATATCTTCCAAATTATTCAATTTATGCCACTCAAATTTACACAGAAAAAATCCTTTCCATATCTCTTACGACAGTGTGAAAATATGTGAAATCAGATGATAACCCCGCCAACTCCCGATATAACGGTTTTGTTAAAAACTACTAAAAGTGCGATAAATCAATAAATAAATGCACTAGAGGCATTAAATTTTACACCCGAAATGGTACAAGAAGCCGGTGTCAAAATTGGCCTCAGATACCGAAAATGGGGACCCCAGTGATTATGGCTAACATTTTACTTAAAATTTCGGTCAATATGTAGACATATAATTTAAATTCGGAGAATCCTTTCTTAGTAATAATAGTTTGTCTTTATGTCAAAAATGGGTTGAATCAGATCAATACTTCCCTTAGCCCCCATATACCTAACAGAAATATTTTTGAACTTCCGGCTGACTTTCTACCGCATATTAGGCCACAATGTGAGTTATCTTAATGAAATTGAGAGAGCGTGTGTTTCTAATAACGGTGCATTTTTGTACCAAAACTGTATAAAATAAGGTAAAAACTTACCCTAACCCGCATATAACTAATATCAAGATTTTCAAACATACGGTTGTCTTTACCGCTTATTTACTGGTGATGGTATGTGAGGTACCTTCATAAAACTCAGAGATCATATTTATCTGTTAATAGGAATAAAGAGCATCAAAATATCAAAATCATATCGTTAGATAATCGTTTTGCCCAGGTTACACTGGAGGGAGGTTTTCGAAATTTTAAATTTCACTTTTTGGAAACACTTTAAAGGAAACAACGCAATTTTTGGCGAAAAAAAATCATTTAGTTTTTTATGATAAAATGAAAATATTAAGAAATTTGAAAAAACTTTTCTAGCATTATCTAGTAAATTATATACGGAAATAGTGTTCAAAATTTCAAAACAATCGTTGCAGCAGTTATGATGTTAGATGTTCCAGATGGCGTCGACTTTCGACGAAACAGTTGAGTTGTCGGGAAAAAGCTTTAAAGTTTAGAAATCCGATGTGAAACGTTCAGAAGACAGGTGTAAAAATAGTCATAACTTCGTCAATTTTCCTCAGATTGACTTGCAATTAGACACAACATTCTTGAGATGTTATGCACTCATTCAAAATTTTAAAACACTATTCCCCCTTAATGAAACTCATAGAGCATTTTTCCTGTTAATAATATATAGTAATACCAAAACTAGATAAAATCGAGTCAATATTATCCCTATCTCCCATATACCTAATATAATTCAAACTTCCGGTTGGCTTTATAAGGGCAATATGTAGGATATTGTAGCAAAATTATCATATAATATTTGATATACTATCAAGGTGCGTTCCAAAGTAAACAGGACTTTAAAAAAAAAGACAGAAAAAATGGTTTTATCGGCAAAATCAATTATTTTTATTCAAAATAGTCTCCTTCTGCTTTAATACAGCACGGTCCAAAAGCATGTCGAACGAGTGTTTTAGCTCGTTGCCTGGCATGGCCGCCAGTGT
Source organism: Bactrocera oleae (assembly GCF_042242935.1). Classification (NCBI taxonomy): domain Eukaryota; kingdom Metazoa; phylum Arthropoda; class Insecta; order Diptera; family Tephritidae; genus Bactrocera; species Bactrocera oleae. Next base: position 42,812,416 of record NC_091538.1, read on the forward strand.
GCCGGTGCAAGCCTTTTGAATGGCCTCCACGTCTGCATAACGCTTTCCTTTCATCGGCAAATGCATTTTTCCGAAAAGGTAGAAGTCGCACGGGGCCATATCAGGTGAATACGGGGTGTGGTTGATTGTTAAAATGTGATTTTTGGTCAAATAATCGGCCACAAGCGTCGATCAATGAGACGGCGCATTATCGTGCAACAAACGCCAACTTCCATATTCGCGATATTCGGGTCGAACACGTCGAATACGGCACACCAAACGCTTCAAAACTCCAAGGTAGAATACCGCATTAACTGAGTGGCTGAGTGGAACAATACCCTTGGAATCATAAAAACAAATCAGCATTGTCTTCACTTTTGACTTCTCCAGGCGCGATTTTTCGAGTTTCGGCTCATTTTTCATTTATGTCCCCACAACCCCTTTGAAAACGTTAAAACCACTCGTGCACTCTGCTACGAGATAGGCAATCATCGCCATAAAGTTTTACCAATTTTAAAACAAAATTTAATGTTGGCTCTTTGTTCGAAGCTCATTTTCGCACCGATATTAAAAACATACTGACACTTAAAATGCAATAACTTCACTTCCAACAGAAGAAATGTCATGAAATTTTTAAGAGAAGTCGATAAAGGATAGCAGATTCTAATGCACTAGTCGAGATATAGATGGCGCCACTAGAGTTTAATTTGTTACTTTTTTACTGTTTACTTTAGAACGCACCTTGTATTAGTATTTCCCCGGTTTTGATTTTTCAAATTGCAAGAGTATAAAATTTTCGATTCTCACTAAATCATGCATTTTGTTGTTGACTGACACCATACTTACGTCCGCTGATATTATAACCATTTTTATATATTAATGTCGGAATAAGTTATGAAACTCTTTCATAAAAAAGAAAGTTTAAAGTTGGTTAAAATACATCAAAGGTGTGATATAAACTCCAATATTGCTCATATATCATATACCAATATATGCTCAATATGCTAACATAAATTATATTTGGTAACGAATTTACTGTGATACACCTAGTGGGTTAGTTTTAAAACTGTAGTTCCTTTAGTTTTGCCAAAATATCTCCAATATGAGCCAGTATGGACTTTAGAATACCAGTTAAAGTCATCAAGGCATGTTTTGGTTTCAGCAACATTTTTTTCATAAAATATTGTTTTATTAGCGAACGAAGTTCTTTTTTAGTTTCTGTAACAGTGACCCAAAAATAAATTGAGACACTCACATTTTAAAAATTAAACCGTTTATAAAGACCATTTATTTTTTTTAGTAACCCTGTTATCTTTCTTTATTTTAGCAATAAATAACAAATTTTGCTTTATCCACGGCAAAGAAAAAATTGGACAGCCTAATTCTATTATGAATATTCCGTAATGGATACCGAAATTGAGTTCCAAAATGTACCGCATTTATGAGTAAGCAATCTTCAAGTAATTTAAAGTAACTCATGGTTAAATATCAATCCGAGGGAAAAAATGTCCATCAAATCGCGGAAATTTAAAAAAAGCTTAAGTCTACCGCTTTAACCCTTATGTTAGTAACCGGGTACCCACCGCGGTGTATTTGTGTGAATAACTTAAAAAAAATTCAATATATCATTTTAAGCTCTCAAATCGTCGTTTTTTAACTTAAAAGAAAGCTATTCGTGAATTCATTTTTTTATTTTTTCTTTTCTTTAAATTGTCACTGACTGATTTGAAGAAAAAAATATACAATTAAAAAATAAATTATTAAAAAAAAACTAAATCCTTAAAAAAAAGTGGCACAAGGGATGATCGAGAGGAAAATTTTTCGTATAATGAAAGTAACCGCGTCGTCGATTAGAAATTTATAAATTTTCTTCACAGCAACGTTTACAGAGCGTACACTCCCAGAAAAAAGCCATTACTTTAGAGCGCCAACGTAAGAAAAAGTTTAGTGTTCGTTAAAGATTACGTTAGCAGGCCAAAGGAATTTTTGAGACAACTAATTTTTTCTTACTTATAAATCAAATTAAATTTATTTGTCTGTGTCGGTCGCACTTTTGTCTGGAGAAAAAATTGTACTACGCTTAAATAAGCTACTGTCGTGACAAAAATGAACTAAAAGTAGCCATCGGAGAAATCGGGGCAAACTTTCCAAAAAGTCAAAAAACATCTGGTAGACTTCATGCAGCGATATCAGTAATAACTGAAAGGGTTGCTGTATAAAGTACTACAATATCATTTCTTTCATTTGATTGTTGTCCAATTTTTGTTTGAGTTATGAAATTTAGTTCATGGTGAGATGAATAAGTTTGTGCAATTAAAAATTATTTAAAAATTTTGTTTTGTATAATAAAATACATCGTTATTCGATATCGTTATTTTGAATTTTGTCTTTTGAAAATTGGTTGAGTCGTTCTCAAGTTATAAAGCTTGGAACCCTTTCATAACAAGTGTCCAGCTTTATTTTTGGGTCGCTGTCAGCGGCGCACGCAGAAACAAATTTCAGGGGGGTTTTCTGTTCAAATTTTGAAGCATGTTAAAAAACGGATGAGAAACATAAAAATAATTTGTGCTACCAGAGTGTATTTTTTTATTGTTAATATAATGCACTACGTCAATTGTGCATTAAATTATAATTACTTTTCAACTGAACAAAAATTTTTGCATATGCACTTTTTGCTTATAAAACGATATCTAGTCTTCTGAGCAGTCGACACAAGGTACAAATGCAATGCGAGACACGCTTTTTGACATACGTGCACAGGAGTCGCACATTGTCGCACGTATATGGCTTGACCCCTTAGCGACCCCGACGGACTCCGAGCACGCGTACGAAGTTTCACGAAGAATCAGAATGACCATTCCACGAGTTCTCCCTTTCCCATATATCAATCTCAAAATATAATCGATACGATATCGAATGAACTATGCAATATCGTCGATAACGATTCATCGCTAAAATATAGTAGAATAATGGCGATTGAAATGAAATTAAAATATTATATAGAAACACTTAATTATTATATAATTTATAAGTAAATATTCAAATATTCTTTGCACAACTCTATATTAGTATATAGTATATTATTATTATATAAAATTATTATATTTATTTTTTGGGGTAAACCAAATTAATAATTATTTTTACCGCTAAAGCTTTTACTTAAACACTTAAAAAACTTAATATTTATTCGTTATTCTTTTTTATTCTTTACAATTTCGGCTCACATCTTTTTATGGTTAGACCATAGGATTTAATTTTAGTAGTTGCCTCTTATAGAATCGATACGTTATATATAATTTATAGATTAAATCCTATATATCAGGTCTGAAACAAGTTCGTTTTTCCCATATAAATATACCCTTGTGAATAAAATCACATCAATATTTCTTTAATATATAACTCTATACCGTATAAATCGGTCAATATGTAAGATGTCTTTAGCTGAACGTACAATCTGGGATATATTATAGTTTGGTGCCGAAAATTGGTAAAATCGATCCACGAATAAGCAGCCCCTATATCGTTATTTTAGTGGACTCTATGCAATCAATCCAAACTTTCCCCTATCCCCAATATACCTTGATTTAGTAATTTTTAATTTCAAGTTGTCTTTAAACTGTTTTTTATAATATTATGGGACAATATTTGTGATAGTTGAGAGAAATTAAATGGATCTGCTTTTTTAACAATTATGTACAATCGTTTAGCTCCGAATGAAATAGGTTCAGACTTTAGTCTAAGGTTTATATACCCCTAATATGATAATAACCCGACCTCCAGTTTACTTTTTCCTCTTACGTATAATATACTAAAGTTAGTTAGTTTATATCCGATATATCTCAATAGAAGTTTGTGAATATATGATATATAGCTTAAGTTATTAAGACACCCAATATTACTGTAATCCATTCACAGTTTACAAAAGACTTCAAACCCTGAAGGTTACATTATAAGCATTTTGAGGAAGACCAAAAATTATTTCAATTAAATTGTGTTTTTTTTGTTTTTTAATATGATAAACATAACTGAAACAAAACTAAATTAAAATATGAAAACGCACAAAATTATTGTTGCACTTATTTAACCAAAAAGGTTTGGCGTAATTGCGTATGTTGTTGCAACTCTTCATCCTCAACGTACTCTTCACGGCGCTCCTCGTATTGTGGCCGATATCTCTCGCCTGGTTGTTTCTCTTCACCATGCACTTTGCGGCGATAGTCTTTTAAGGTGCGCTTTAAATGCTTATTTTTCACAATGGTCACTTTGTCCGAGCCATCTTGCACCCAAAAGTACCCGACGTGCACAACTCGGCGCAAGGGAATCAGCAATGGCTGCAACATTTTCCGTAGTATTTTCGCCTATATTTCCAGCTAATACGAGGCAGAATATCGCCAAAAATGTGAGCTAAGAATTCGCAGAATTTCATTAATAGTTATTTCCTTGCAACAAAATTTTTCAAAAACACTCACCGACAAATTCGTATATTTAAACATCTTTGTTTGATTGATTGGCGATTGGTTATGAACTGTTTGTAAATAAATTTCAGGCTTTATATATATATAGCACATTGATCAAATCTCTTAGTTGCAATAAAACCGAGATGCTGACCAAACACCAAAAATATTATTACTGTGTAAATTTTTTTTCATAGACTATATCGGCTATTGACATTAATTAAATATAGAAATTGATGTTTTCAGTTTTGGAACCGTGTTTATGATTACATTAATTTTTATGTATATGATTTAAGTTCAATACAGCAACTGGTTTGGTTATTAAGTTTTTGCAGTCAGATCAGCTTAAATCCCAATGGGAAATCGTAAGCAACATATTAACAAAGAGGCAAACCATCAACATCTGTTACACTCCTATAGTCGTAATTTGTTGAATTTTATAATCTCACAAAAAAAAAATTTGTTCACTTAAAAGTTGTTTTTAACAACTAAAACTAATCGAGCTAGAAAGAATTATATATATAAATGCTCAAAATGCCGAGACGAGTTGAAATGCGGTTGACTGTCTGTCCGTACAAGCAATAACTTAAGTAAAACTTAGATATCTTAACGGAACTTGGTACATGTATTCTTTGTCACTTTTTGGATGCTTGTATTGCTATGATCGGAATAAGACCATTGTCACGCCCATAAAATGCCCTTAATCGAAACCTAATAAAGTGCCATAACTAAGCTCCAAATTAAAACACAAAACTGTAATTTCTTACAGGGGATTGTAAAAATGATGAACATCTGAAAATTTTCAAAAAGTAGGCATGGCCACGCTCGCTATTAATGTACATACCTCAGAAACCACTACAGCTATATCGCCTAAATTTGCCGAGGAGGAATCCTTTTGCCACCTCCTTGTACATACCGTCTATATATACGCAAGGTTTTTGAGATTGTCATTTGCAATTTTTCACTTGCCCTTTTTTGGTGCGTATTTGTCGGAACCGCCTATATCGAAATACTATAGGCCATAGCAGCCATACAAATTCACCTTCAATTGAAACACTTTTTATTTGACAAGACATCCTCACGAAAGTGGGCACCGATTACTGTTCGAAGCAACGCTACAATCTCCGAACGAATTGTTCAGATCGGACCACTATATTGCCAAAACTTGAAAGCATTTTCCCAACTTGATTCATGCAAAATCTTCCGTTACACCTGAACTTGGCCCTTCGTACCTTATTATTTATAGTGTTTGTTATAATCTATATAAGATTTTAATATTACTTCTAAGTTAGAAGCATTTTATGATTTAAACCCCCAAAATTTTATATACTTGGAATATTAAAATGTACTTCAAACGTCACATCTTTTTAAAACCAAGTGTTTTCAAATTTTTCAAGACCTATGTTCAAGTACATACATACCTATGTAGCAATACCGTTATAAAGTTTCACAATTATTTTGAAAGTAGAATAGTGAACGGTAAACCTAATTTAAATTCTTAAGAAATCAAAACAAAACATTAACTTTTACAATATTTAAATTTATATACAATAAATATGGATTTTTCATAAAAGTATATATCATTTTTATTATTTTAATTACAGACATTTTTGAGAATTTAAACAGATCGTTTACTGCTGCCGAATTCCATTAAATAAACCTTAGCTTTCGATTAAACTACAAATAAACCCATTAAAACATTAGCCACATATAACCGGCACAAAAAAGGTCTTACGACGCCGTTTTGACTGATCTTTTCTAATTTTCGTAGAAGTGCTTTTGTTGTGTGCAACATCATTTCGCTTAGCTCGTACATTGTTTTGAGCAGTATGAAGAGCTTCCAATCTGTCAAAATTTATTTGCTGTTCCATATTAAAAAATTTTACCATGTCTATTTGTTCTGATCTGTTGTGTATCTCTTTAATGGTTTGACTCTCGGGAGGTGGAGTTGCGACAGCAACGTAAATTGATAATTTGGCATTAAGAACGTTTAATAAAAGAAACAGACTCCAAGCGTTCAGTATCTAAAATAAATTATATTATATTTAAATTTGTATTAATTATTTCAATTGCTTCGCATTTCCACTTACAATTCGTCTCATATTTGCCTTCAATTGCCTTTGGAAAGTGTTATTCGATTAAATTTTGCTCATCCTTCCCATTTGGTTGCTGGTTTAGAACATTGCGGATATGTCGGATATGCTGTTTGTTATTAATGGCATGCATATATATATTTATCGCCAGTTAACATCATGGCGATATATATAGGTATGTATATGCGGAAGTAAGTGCCGCGAATACTCGCAGAGGTGAGAAATGCTCTCATTATTCTCGCTAATTCTGCAACCTGGTATGTAAGTTTGTATGTGAATTGGAGGTTTGAGGTTTTATTCAATACAAAGAGCATTATTTAAAATTGTTTAGCCCCGAAATTTTGCATGACATATGTCTTATAATTTATTTACTCGAAATGCTTTAATGAAAATGAGTGAATAGGAAGATTAAAGGCAACTTTCGTAATTCGTCAAAAATACTGAATTAAGTTATGTTTGTCAAGAGAAGGCGTAATTTGATTTTTATTCCATTGTTCTAATGTTTCGAACTTGCCTTAGAAAGTGATAGAATATGTAAAACTTTGTGCCTGAATAATTGCTTTTTCAGGGAGTTCTTATTCAATACTTTAATATAAAGAAAACCTTAGCCGAAAAGCATCGTATTTTAATAGAGTTTATGGTGAATGAAAAAGCGGTTTTAACGGTTTAAATGTGGTGATTTCAGCTTGAAAGACGAAGAACGTCCTGAATGGCCATAAAAAGTTTGCAGATGATAATTTGGAAGCATTATATCGATAAATAAACACAAGAAAAGCTCGCAGAACCATTCCAAAACATTTAAAAGCTAACGGTTATAATCAAAAGCAATGAAATGAGTTGAAGCCAAGAGACGTGAAAAGACAACTATACATTTCAGAAATGCTGTTTAACCGCTACAAATAAATTCGCATTGGTTTGTGACTGATGATGACAAAAGGTCCAATACGACAACCACATAAGGAAAAAAGTAAAATGAGAAACCTGACCAACCAGTATAATCAACTGCAAAGCCGAATATCTATCACGCGAAGGTAAAGCTCTGTATTGAGTGGGGTCAGAAACGCGTATTGTATTATGACATTAACATAATAAGACATGCTACCGACAACAACTCATTAAATTGAAGCGAACTATTACAGAGTAACGCCCGGAATCGCGATTAGACACGAGAACCATGACAACGCTCGCTTATTCCAAAACCGATTAAAAGCTATTTCGAAATCAGCGGTTGGGAAGTTTTATCTCACCTGCCTTATAGCCCAAACTTGGCCCTTTCCCACTACCCTTTGTTCCGTTGGATGTGTATTCCTCTACGGTACACTTCAGAACAGGGTATCAAGAATTGTCTTGATTCATTCTTGGCCGCCAAGCTCTTTTGGGATGGACTCCAAAAATTGCCAGAAAGATAGGAAAATGATATAGCTTGAGATGGGCAATGCATTCAATAATACTATTGTATATATTTTTCTTAAATAAACATTCAATTCAAATTCTTTAAAAAATAAAACCGCACGAATATATCAAGTTTTCCAATAGGGATGATATGATTTCTAAGTCGTTTCTTTCATTTTTAATATGTTATGATCTGTAATTTTTTTCATTGTATTTAGTAATGTTTAATGTTGCTTGATATGCATACTGGAAAGTGAAAGAATCAGATGGAATTGAAAATGGTATTATATGGGAAAAGGCGTGGTTGTTGTCCGATTTCGTCCATTTTCGCACTATAACATAGAAATCTGAAAAGAACGTTATGCACCGAATTTGGTTGAAATCAGTTAAGCAGATCCCAAGATATGAGTTTTCACCTAAAAGTGGGCGGTGCCGCGGTTCCTATAAAGTCATCTCATACCAACCCATCGATAAAATTGAATGTCTCTGGCGTGTTTAGTACTTGGTTTATCGCGCTTTTAGTAGTTTTTAACAGTTACATGGGGAGTGGGCGGAGTTGCCACCCGATTTCACCCATTTATTATAGCATTAGCGGTTTAGGAGATATGCACATTAAACCTATTAGGGGCGGGACCACGCCCACTTTAAAAAAAAATTTTAACTGCAGAAGCCCCTCCCTATTGTGATCCTGTATACCTGAGGAGCTTAGTTATAGCAATTTATTTGTTTTTGAATAATGGCGTTTTGTGGGCGTGGCAGTGGTCCGATTACGCTCATCTGCAATACCAACCGTCTCACGGTAATAAAAGACATGTGTACCAAGTTTCATAAAGATATCTCAATTTTTACTCAAGTTACAGCTTGTACACACGGACGGACGGACAGACGGACAGACAGTCACCCGGATTTCAACTCGTCTCTTCATCCTGATCATTTATATATACATAACCCTATATCTAACTCGATTAGTTTTAGGTGATACAAACAACCGTTAGGTGAACAAAACTATTATACTCTGTAGCAACAGGTCGCGAGAGTATAAAAATAATAGTTCTCCAATTGTAACATTTTGTGCGCTTTTGCCATTTTATGTTCGTAATAATTGTCCACCTGTGCTGTGTGCTATTCGTCGAATTGTTGAAAATTTCAAGCGTACATAATGTTCCAGTGCCAATAAGACAAAAAACCGCTCGAAGTAGTGAAAATATTGCTGCCGTTCAGGCAAGTGTTGCTGAAGACCACCATAAACGTCGTGAATTTGCTGATTTTGCCTTGGAACAACTTGAAAACGATAACTATTTTTCATCTTCTCCGATGATGCTCACTTTCATCTGAGTGGTGCGGTAAATAAACAAAACTGTCGATTCTGGTGCGAAAAAACTCATGAACAACCATTACATTCACCTAAATTAACAGTTTGGTGTGGTTTTTGGTCTGGAGTAATCATCGGTCCGTACTTCTTTCGAAATGAAGCAAGCAAGCGGTATAGATCGATGATAACCAACTTTTTTGGCCGCAATTGGAAGAAGTTGATCTTGGCAACATCTGGTTCCAACAATATGGGGCTACGTGCCAAACAGCACTTGCAACAACCGAATTATAGCGAGAAATGTTTGGAAATTCGAAGTCAATATTGAACATGACATAGTTCCGGCAAAAGAAGTCGTGGAATGATGTTATATTCAGAACTTAATTTTATCGATTGTACTTTACAAAAAATAAAAAACATTTGCATTTCCTTAATAATTAGTGTGTTTTTTTAAATCATATCACTCTTATTAAAAAGCCCAGACTCAATATAAAGCTAAAATATGTAACTTTAATTTGTCGAATATGTCAAAAATATGAATATGGTATATATATATATATATTATATAACAAAATTTTAAATTCCAACTGATTCTTTCACTTTCTAGTATATAAATCAAGCAGCAATGAATAAAACTTTGCACGAATAGTGTCCTTGAAGTATGCCACCTTATGACTAAAAATTGTCCAAATCGGACCAAAAACATTCAAGCTCTTAGGTACCGAATATATTGACCCCAATCCTTATTGCGAACGTTTTATCGAAAATATCGCTCAATCTGTGAGATATATTATATTTGGAGAAAATACTTTTCTTATAATAGTATGCCTGTGTATCAAAATTAGAATGAATCGCTATTTGCTATTTGCTGTAAAAGCCCATAAAGACTATAACTTAGTATTGAGTTTTTCATAAAAATCAGTATATTTGAAGCCACCGTGAGCATTACATCTATACTACGAGTATATGCAGTCCAATACCGGTAACTGTGCCTGCGTGTGATATCGCCAATATTTATTATTACTTCGTTCGATATGATGTCGGTCCTGAGTTTCTGGTTTCGTGACGCTTCACTTGCATTCTGATATTTTTATTTATAGTAACACATTGATTTATAACTTCATTTAAAGCTAAATTCAGATTTCATGACTTTATTATTATTAGTAATAGTATGGTAGTTAAATAACAGACACGCGTAAATACTTGGTGAGGTACAGTTAGTTGGTAATTAATTATTACCATTATTTGATTATGTTTAAGTCTGCAGAATAATCACCTATTATTTCATTGATTATTCCGTCTTAGACGGGTGGGTTAAGTAATTGGTACTTGGTGAAATTCAACCACTTCATTAAATGAAAAAAAAAATCGTTTTTCAGTTTAAGTGCCTTCCATACCCCTGGCTCTGATGCAGATATTTCGACTGCAGATTCGTTTTCTCCTCATTTTGACTTCACAAATAAACAATGGCTAAGAACCATACAAAATTTGTCATAAATTTTGCATACTTTTCCTCATCGAAATCATGTTTGAAGAATAATGGTTCAAAGCTCTGAAAAATTGATTTACGTTATTCAAATCGCATTTGTAAATGAGGAATACGAGTATACCATAAAAAATGATACAAGAGTTCAACTGCCTCGATAGTTCTTAATGCATTCTTTATACCAAATACATCTCAAGCTGCGTAAACAGCCAAACTAAGTCTATGAAATGAAATTCCTTCAGCTTTTTTGACTACGATCTACTGTCTTATCAACTTGTGGCAAGTTTCAATCATATCATGTCATCTTTAGCGCAATACCGTAAAATTTTAATATTGTTTATTACGTTTCTCCAAATATATTTGAAAATCATAATAATTATATTTAACTACTGTTTTCAAACTATTTTTCCATATTATTCAACTTTAGAGAAGAAAATGTTCCTCTATATCAGAAAAATAATATAATAGTGTTATTCCATATTTTAATCAACAACTGCTGGTACAGAATTATCTCCAAATAACAAAAATTTTTCGAATCCTATCTATCATTTCCAAAGTCCTAGAGCCACCTCGACCATCAGAACGATACCGATTATAGTATTCTTCCAACTTTTCGATACTATTTTTGTAACACCATTGGGCTTTTGCTTGAAAGTTGACCTCAGTCTGGATGATTACTTCTTCACTGCCACTAAATTGTACAGCTGGGATTTTCTTGTGGCTGAACAAGGAAAAACACGTAATTATGAATCCATGTTTCATCCATTGTCTCATATCGAAGTATCATCAATGAGTTATTGGTTTGCGCTCTCGCAGGACTCACCCAAATATTCAAGAACGATAAGTTCCACGCATTCGTTTGATACCTTCAGAGTGTCAGCTATCAATAAAAACTTCATTTTACTATCATCCAAAATCATTTTGTGGACTTTTGGGGTCCCTAAACATTTGTTATGAACGTCCACCTCGTTTATTCTCTTTGATGCTCATTTATTTGTATTAGCAGCATATTTTTCATCAATGTTGTTTCATTAAAAATTCAATTTCTTTTTAATCAATTTCTTTTCAAAATTGTCCCACACTTTTTAAGGTTAGGTCAAACTTCAAAACACATGTATTCAATTATAGCAGTGTTTTCTAATAGAAACTAGCGAACTTTTAAATCTGCTTACTAAAAGCAAAATATATAGTTTTTCTTACATTTATTTCTAAGTTTTTCTTTACTAAATTTAGACTTATACTGATATACTATGTTAAACATTTATGCTTGTATGTACAATTTATATAGTTTTAAAATACACAAATTTTAGTTTAGAGAGATCAATCTGTATTCTCAGCATCGCGCGTTCCGTTCTTCATTCATTTAACCAAATAAGTTTGGTACAAATAACTTCTTCTTTCGTCTTTTGATGTTTGACTCGCACAACCGGTGAGTAATACTTGTAGACGTAATCTTTACGTCATATGTCGCTACTTATGAGAATGATACGACCATCATTTATGTAATAGTAACCAGCAGGTAAATGTCTGTCCAAATCATTATTGTCACTATCGAAGTTATCGAAAGCATAAAATAATTGAGCGCAGCTGAGAGTGAATTCCATCACAACTAACATGATGATGAAACAGTTCATGGTAGCCAAGCGCTGTAAGGTTCAGCAGAAAATTATTTTTAACATTTGTTACCTTCTAAATTTAATTAAATTTCAAATAAATTTTTTTATAAAATTATTTCGGTTTTCATCACTTGTTATTTAAACTCACCAAGTAATTCATTTTTCACCAAATAATTCTTATTTGTTACACACTCTAGAATTCTTCTTTCAAGGTATGTCAATTCCTGCTTCTCTTGAGTTCAGCATTTAACAGAACTTATATACTCACCGAATATCGCATTTATCATTTGGTTTAGAAACACACATAAAAAAAACAGGAAAATTTAAAAAAATCCTACGAGTTTTGCGTAAAATTTTGCGACATTTGCGAACACCTTCATTCACACCTTTCAGAACGGGAATGTGAATCATAAGTGTACATGTTTCATTTCAGTGTAATTACCACAATCAAATATATGAATGCTTCCACCTGTCAAACGTGGAAACATTTGGATTTGGAATCAAGCGCCATCACGAACTTTAATTAATTTATTTCGTTTTTAACACTTTAATGCTCAGTTTACATAAAATTATATTGTTTGTTGTTATACAATATGTTATGTGTGGAAAAATTATATGTAAATAACGGAAATTTATCACGATTAGAGCTCAGTTGTATGATCCTCATACATTTACGGTACTGCACATTAGAAATATCGAAGCAAATCCCATAAATGAACTAATAGCGATGTTGACGAAAAAATTGTTAACTAATAGAACAATAGAAGAATTGTTCGTAAAATTCTTAGAGTTTTGCTCAGTTTTCCTCAACAAAATCATGTTTCAAAAATAATGTCTAAAGAATTATCTATTATTATAATCGAATTTATGTTCTTTAAATCGGCTTTATAATGACAAATATAAGTACATAATATGATATCATGTAGTAGTATTCAATGTCTTGAGCCCCAACGTTACATCGATATTTCTGATGACCACATCAACTAAGCATTTTCATCAACACCTGCTGTACCATAATGCTCCCCCACATAACGGTAATTTTTTTAAAACACCCTCTTTCCGAATCAGTTACAATTATTGTATATTTGGCCTTTTTTGTCAAAACCGCTGAAATCGGACCACTATAACATATAACTGCCATACTGCTGACCGATCAAAATCAAAATAAAGTTCTTCATAAAATATATTTTTCCTTAATTCGACTTGAAGATTATTTACGTCAAACTATGTGGCTTGAAAGAACTATCAAAATGTTTTCAGTTGGATCCAAGCCATTGGGCGTTTAGGTTTTCAGATTTAGTTATACATAAACATTTAGATTTAGATATACATATGTATGTATTATGTAGGAGTTAAAGTTTTTTCCCGTTTCGTATGTTTATACTCATGCAACATGTTGCTACAGAGCTTAACAGTTTTGTCACCTAACGGTTGTTTGTATCACATAAAGCTAATTGAGTTAGATATAGGGTTATGTGAAAAAATTAACCAATAATAATATTAAACAACGAACACAAAGTGGATTTGTTCCTTCTCACAAACAAAAAAGTCATTTTATTAATTTTGAAAGTGGTTTAAGTCCATTTTACAAAACGTATTACGTTATATACCTATTCTAACATGTTTAAAGTCACAAAGCCATAAAAAAACTTAATAAAATGGACTTAAACCACATTCAAAATAAGCGGGTCATGAATGTGTATAATAATCAGGATGAAGAGACGAGTTGAAATCCGGGTGACTGTAACTTGAGTAAAAATTGAGGTATCTTGATGAAACTTGGTACACATGTCGTCACCGTAAGACGGCTGATATTGTATATGGGCGTAATCGTATCATATCTACGCCCACAAAACGCCATTAATCGAAAACCAATAATTAGCTCCACAAAAAGATACAAAGCTGCTATGTGGTGTGACGAATCACATTACGGGGAGCATCTGCAGTTTAAAATTTTTTGAAAAAGTGGGCGAAGCCCCAGCCTCTAATAGGTTTAGTGTTCATATAAATATTTTTAGTACCCCTATCGACTGTGTGAAAATGAGTAAAATCGGATGATAACCCCGCTTACTCCCTATATAACGGTTTTGTTAAAAACTACCGAAAGGTCGATAAATCTATAAATAAATGCGTCAAAGACATAAAATCTTACACCCGAGATGGTAGAAGAGGGCTTTATTAGAGTCGGTGTCAAAATTTGACGGACTTTGGGCGTGGCACCGCCTACATCGACTGATTTTAAGTAAATTCGGTAGGTAACATTATTCTGATATTACAGTGCGAAAATGGGCAACATCGGACTACAGCCACGCTTTCTTCCCATATAATACAATTTTAAATTCCATTTGATTCTTTCACTTTCCAGTATACAAATCAAGCACCAATGAATATAACGGGAAAAGACTTTGCACTAATATGCCACTTTATGACCAAAAAATTTCCAAATCGAACCGATGCCATTCAAGCTCCTAGGTACCGAATATGTTGACACCAGTCCCTATTGCTAACGTTTTATCGAAAATATCGCTCAATCTGTGAGATAGGTATATTATAGAAAATCGGAGAGAAATCTTTATACTCCATATATCGGCAAATACGTAAGTTAACATATCTTATTAAATTGAGTTAGCGTATTTTTCTTCTAACAGTGCATCTGTGTGCATAAAATGGATAAAATCGGGTAAAAACTCGGAAGTTTCAAAGTACATGATTAAAAAGTCAAAACAAGATCGAAAGATAAGAGATAGTAAGCAAAATTAACTAAACGTAGGTTAAAAAAGTTGGTTGGTCTCACCAAGAAATATTTTATTAACAAGTTGGTACATCTGTCGTGAAAACACATGCAAAGTTACAAGTCATTCTGTCAATTAATTCTTTGTTTACAGGCCATTTGAAGTTGACATGTCAAAGTATTTTTTTAATGTGGAAAAATTTAATATCGCGCAGTGATTAGATTCGCTGTTTTGTTTGGTTTAAAACCAAAGCAAATTTATGGACAATTATTCGAAGTGTATTAGGAGTCCTCACCTTTAATTTGCACCGTTGAATTTTAAGATGGTGAATTTAAACGTGGTCGTACTAGGCTTAAAGACGACTCACGCGAAGGACTACCAAAACCGCAACCACTCCAGAAATCATTGAACAAGTTCATAAAATTGTTAGTAAAAATCCAAGTTTGACTAAGCGTGAAATTGCTAATGCATAGGCATCTCAGACGAACGCGTACTTCATATTTTACATGGAGAATTTTAAGCAGAATAAAACCGAGTTCTTGCGTCATTTTATAACTATGGATGAAGCCATGACCATGATTCTAAATTAAAACAAGACCGTTTACAGTAGACTGAAGCAGGTAAAGTGAACGAGAGAGTAAAACGATCAGCTAAGAAGGTTATGACATTAGATGTTTAGGATGCAAGAGGAATTTTGTTGATTCACTGTCTTCAAAAAGGTAAAACAATCAATTCTGAATATGATTGCAGTCTTTTAGATCAACTGGATAGAAAAATTCGTCAGGATGGACCTGGTTTGCAGCACAAAAAAATAATGTTTCATCAAGATAATGCACCTGCTAACAAGGGTGTTACAATGACAAAATTCAACGAATTAAAGTACGAGTTGCTTGATCCACCGTATTCACCAGATTTGGCTCCCAGCGACTACTGCCTCTTCAGAAACCTGAAACAATTCTTTCGTGGAAAGCATTATTCGTCGAATGAAGAAACTATTACTGCCATAGACGGGTATTTTGCAGAGCCTGCGGAAAGTCATTATAGGGATGGCAGAAAATGATTAGAGGATTATTGGAATAAGTATATTGAAGTTAAGGGAGGATACACTTTAGTTTAATGCCGAAAATATATGAAATTATTTTATACTACACATAATATAATAATTTTCGTTATTCTAACAAACCGTATTATGTTCATTGTTTAGCGATGAACATGAGTGGAGTTGGTCTAGACCTTGCCTTCTGGTTGACGTTTTGCACATCAAATATTAAATTTAACCTCACCGGTTAAGTTAATGTTAAGTATATCTCATTTGAGGATGATTTTAATATAATTTGCGCTGACGGGAAGTAAAATCCAGATTTAAAACTAATTGAGTCTATGACCTATAATATAACTTAATAAAATACGAAATTTATCGTAACTTTTCACGATTTAATATAAAGCTTTCCCAACACCTGAAGATACTTCCCCGGCTTTGATCCTTGCAAGTTGCAAGAGTATAAAATGTTCGGTTGCACCCGAACTTAGTCCTTCCTTATTTGCTTTTTAGAAAAGGTAATTTAACACACCCATTGATCAATATTTTCAGTATAAAACCAATAAGTAAATCGAAAATTATTATAAATCGCTTATAAAGTTTAGAGAAGAAAATTTTCCTTGACCAAGTTTCAGTAGTTCTTGTGAAAAAATATTATTAGGGGTGTTTTTTTATACATGTGATATTTAAGAAGAAATAAAACGCATATTATTTAATGTTATCAAGAATTTAACTTTATTATGAAGATAAGGGTTTGCCATTATATTTTAAAAATTAATTCGGGCAAGTGACCGCGTCTGACTCAAATAAAATTCAGCAGATAATCCAATTTTAGACCTCTTTTTGTTGCAATTGGGGCCTTATTTCAGCAATAACGCGCAGAATATTCTCTTCAAAGGCGTCAGTCGTTTTGGGCTCGTCTGCGTAGACAAACGACTTCACATAATCCCACAAAAAATAGTCCACAAAATGTTAAATCGCACGATCTTGGACGCCACGCCACAGGCCCACGACGCGGGATAATGTTTCCTACAATAAATTGATTGTTTCGTTGGCTGTATGGCATGTACATAATGCAGTCTTGTTAGAACCATATGGCCCAATCATTGTCTTTGCCCATAGATCACACCAAACAATGACTTTTTCATGATGCAATAGCGTCACAACAATAGATTGTGTATCATCACTCCAAATGCGTCAATTTGGTTTATTAACGTACCCATTTAAAAAAAAGTGAACTTCATCGCTGAAGAAATTTTTCTTGTGAAATTCGGGATCGGTGGTCATCTCGTTTTGATACTTTGATACTCTTCTGCACAGCAGCAATAGGGTTTTCGATGTGCACTGTGCGGCGTCTCTCAGGATGTACAATACATTATTCGCTAGAGTAAACGTGGTGCGAAAAGAGGTTGCTCGTATTACCGACTCTGCGGAGTAAGTCTGTTCATTATGAAATGACAAACCAAATTGAGTATAAATCAAGTAACACCTGCCAAAAAGACCAGCCTCATTGAAAACCACACGTTTAAAAAAACAGTCGTTACATACATGTGTACTGTGTAGTAGAAGTACTGGACGGATTTTTAATAATTTTCAGTACCAGGATAAAAGTACGAAAATTGTATATAATTGGTGAATGGGAGGACGACGACGTTAATAGTTTTTTGTTTCCCTAATTCAACACCAAAAATTAGATTTTTCGCCCGTCTGTCCGTGCAAATGATAAATTGAGTAATAATAGGGATATGACGACGTATTGTTGTTTGATATAGCTTCTCGTCAAACAATATGCAAAATATTTCTTGCACTTTTTAGGCTAGGAAAAAATATTAAATACTGATTAAAAACAAAATGTATGTTTCACCAAATTCACTGAATACAAGGAAAGATTCAATTTTGAACTTTTTTGAAATCTCAGATTGCAATACTGAACTTTATCGGACATTAAATTTCGTATTGTATTGACAGGAATGTGGAAATTTTGTTTTTTTAATTTTATTTTTTATAGTAATTGTAAATAAACCCTTTCCTCCAATCATGTTTCAGTTGAATAGGTTTCATTTTAGTAAGGTGTTTAGTTTCAAAGCAAAAAATAGTGTTATGAAAGAATGATTAGTGGATAAATGGTAAGATCTATTAAAACAATGTGCTATGGATTATTGCTTTGCTCCACCTAATACGCTGTTATATCTTATTTATTATAATAAAAAATCCCAATGAAGAACTTTAATAGGAAACACTTTAAATTATATATAATATATTCCGCTAAGTATGTATGAACAAATATTAACAGATATATATACATAGATGCTTACGTCCACAACTACCGTTCCTTAGTACTTAAACAATAATTATATGTGCTAATAACAAATATAAATTGGTTTCTTCCATGAATATTTAAAATATGTGCTTATTTGATTAGCTGTGCAAACAAAAATATTCATGATTATGCCAATAGATGCGCCAATTTACGAGCATATTCAAAAATATAGTAGAGACTGTTCCGTATTTAAATTCACACTTTTTCGACAAATATTTGTTTGAAGAAATATTGCGTTGAAGATTAATACCCCAAATGCGTATCTATAAAAGCGCGATACAAATATTTATGTGCATTACGATTTTATATCAACTACACAAAATCCTACATATATCCAAATACAGACTTAAAAGCCGAGCATACATAAATTTGAACTTCCGGAAATTAAAAGTTATTGCCGCTATTACGATTTGCAACTCCACTCAATTTAATTGAAGTTAAAGTGATTCATCTTCAGATAAACAAACTGTTTTGGGTATTACAAGCTACAATTAATTTCAGTCGAAGATTCATGGATGATGCCAACCTAAAAAAGTCAAGATTTGTCTAATTACTATCTGACAACTAGAAATGTTTAAACAAAAAATCAACACAGTTTAATTCAGTTATTGATCACGAAAAGGTAAAGAAATTTTAAAATGGACTTTTTTTTTTATTTATATTACAATGAGAGAAATGTTGGGGTCAATTTAATGTGCTGCGCAAGTAAGCCAAAATTTTATTTAGAATTAAATGGTATTTAAATAATGTTTTTTGCAGTTTCATAAGTTATTTTCGTTAAAATAAGAAAGAATATTGATTTTGGTTAAATTTGATTAAAAATGTTATTTTTATTTAATTCGAAATGGTCACCTTTTGCTTTCAACCTCGAACCAAAGATGTTTTAAGATTTTCTAAATTTCTGTGGGGTATTTCAGTTTATGTTCTCCAATTCTAACTACAAACTGTAGTCTAATGGATTCAAATCTGTTCGTCCAGACGACAATTCATCTCTGCAGTTATGAGACTAGGAATATTGCTTTTAAGCCACTGTTATGTGGTTCTTTCCTTGTGTGCTGGTGCAGAATCTTTATGGAAGATTCAACGCTTGCTTCAAAGAGAGTATTGCTTGACTGATTTTTCACGCCTGCTAAACCATTCGATGATACACTTTTGCCCTAGTTTTAACCCCTTATTGACAGAAGTGAAGAGGTGTAACGCCTTTAGAGGAGACTCCACACCAAACGATTACAGTTGCTGGATAATGACCACGTTGAGTAGTCAACCAAAGTAGCACAGTGCTGAAAACCGTTATATCACAATAAAGTTGAAGTTCGACAATACTTCAACCGAAATTTTTTGACGGCCTGAGTTGATATCGATAATACCGAAATTTAAAACTTCAACCAAAACGCACTTGAATTGAAAATCGTTAAAGGGACTTATTTGTATATTATCGATTGCTATCAATCCTTGTTATATAGTATGTATAAGTGTCAAAATTAAGAAACTGATGTCAGAGAACGTAAAATATGATATATATATGTATATATATATATGATATACGTTCTCTGCTATGAGTTCCATAACAATATCGGTTGACCTTAATATTGGTAAACTATTTTGTTGTTGTTGTTGTAATGGTTATCTAATCCCCGTTTGGGTGGTAAGTTTCAGTTTGGTTGTCGTCGAGGTCATCTAACGGGAGGCCCGAGTTGTTTCGACGGGGTCGGACCGTAGGGAGAAGGGTGAGGTTTGTTGGGCATGCAAAGGGGTGGTTAGTGTCATGCGAAGACTCATTGCATGCAGGACATATATTTAGTATGTTGGAGTCCATTCGGGATAAGTAGGAGTTTAACCTGCTACAGTATCCAGAACGAAGTTGCGCAAGGGTCACTCTAGATTCACGTAACAACTCGAACGCTTCGTCTGCGATGGGTGGTGGTTTGACTCCAAATACTGAGAGGGAGTCGGTGAAGGTGTTGATGGCTATGAATGACGGGCAGTGTATGTCTGAAGCTCGTTGCGTCGGAAGTCTGGTCAGTGTACTGTTCAATGACGTAGACGTAATCAAAAAGGACCTCTTGATGTTTCTTGGAGGCAGTTCCGCTTCAAGCAGACGACTGCAGGGGTGGTTTCTGCGAAAACATCTCAGCAGAAACTGCTTGAAGAGTACCTCGTTAGGTTCCAATTTTCGAAACATCCGGTTCTACGTTACTGTGTTATTGCTGTTCGGCATTTTAGCCCTGTTTGGATCGGTAAGTTTTAATCTAAGTTAGTTGTCCTTAGAGCAACAACTAGGAGCAGGGTTAATCCGTATCCTCCTGAACTGTGCTGTTATCGAGTCCAACCCGGAACATCGAATCAGTCAAGTGAATATCTTGTACTAGCTGGAGTCACTTTCCGTCGTGTTTCAGCCTGCACACCAGACGTGAATGAAGTGCGTCGTATGTTGCCCCGTGCTGTAGGAGTCTGTCCCCGCAATCCTTTAAAGTGGC
This sequence comes from Bactrocera oleae, assembly GCF_042242935.1. Lineage (NCBI taxonomy): Eukaryota > Metazoa > Arthropoda > Insecta > Diptera > Tephritidae > Bactrocera > Bactrocera oleae. The sequence goes on from NC_091538.1 coordinate 42,833,313, forward strand.
AGCGACAACCAACACCACAGAGCGACAACCGCCCCTGCGGATATTACAGCTGCAACAACCACCACCTACACGTACCTCCCTCACCCCCAGCCTCCCGAGACAAACCCGACTTCTACAACTGGTAAATTATATAATAGTATGGTATACTCCAGCAAGAGTTTCTGAAACCCCTAAGCAGAGTAATTGTTTATAGATTTTTTTGAAACTAGTTGTTATCGTTGTACGTAGACCCGACTGTCGTGACAACGGTTTTGAAACTAGTAGTTTGCTATGCTCTCTAACTGACACCATACAATCCACATTAAATAAGTGCAGCCGCAATCCTGTTATAATTTTATTTCTTACCGCGCTTAAGACTTTTAATTATGTCGAACTAGTAATTATGCGGAAAACAAAACGACACAATTTTTATTCTTTCTTTAGAAGCAAATGCCCCTTGGGTTTTAACTTGTTCTTTATAACATTTTCTTTCGCTGCCGCCTCTTCAGCTTGTATGCGAGCATATCGTTTCTTGGCGAAATCTAATTCACCACTTAGTGTCACAATTTTAGCGGCGATCTCTTGCTGTTTCTTCAAGCGCCGTTTTTGGTTAGACTGCGAAATTACAAATTAATATAATTAAAATTACAATTGTAACTTAAGATTTTGTTCACATACACCGAGGGGAGTTGGACGGCCATCCAAGAAACTATAATCAGGTAAATTAGTTAACGGTCCAAAGGCATTTGGATTTCCCTGCAGTCCTTTTTGTTCACGCCACTTTTGATCAAGTGCCCGTATCGCCGTGCAAGAAAATTGGCGTGTAGCTACATAAAACATAAACAAATAGCATTTATATAAGATAAATGAATTGGATTGTATACCGAAGTTTCACTTACTTCTCACATTTTGAGAAATATTAACCAAAATATTTGATGCCTTGATCATTTTCAATTATTTAACCAAAATCAACAACAAATATGAAAAAAGTTGAAACATGTTCAATATGTCAAAATCTGCTGATTTATTCCGTGAGATTTTTTAACTTGGCAGCACTGTTGATAGTAATGAAAATATACAAACATTTCAAATAGCCGCTATTTGTAAACAGTGAAATGGTAAAAATTTAATTATATGGCAGAACGTTTAAAGATCATATTAAAAAAGCCTAATCCGCTGTTTGAAAAATGGTTAGAGAAGTGGTTAGAAGATGCGGAACGTCGTAATGCGAAATCACAGTACAAACTTCGCGAGGCATTAATAGCTCTTCGTAGCTATCCACTTCCATTATCTTCAGGAAAGGAATGTGGTATCCTTAGGGGTTTCGGCAGCACACTCTGCAACCTTATCGACGATGAACTTCGTTTGTACCGCGAAAAACAACAAAACTCGCCTTTAGAACCTGCTATGAACACATTTGAATCGGATGTAAAACAACTTGTGGAATCGATCAAAAAAACCAAGCGGAAACAATCTCCAAAAAAACTAAAGCCGAAAATCACTAAAAAGGAGCAAAAGGCATTAGCAGAAGAAGAAGAGCGCCAACGACAAGTCATTATGAGTCCAGGGAGTTTTCGAATTATATTACTTGTTGATACACAAGAAACAAGCGGTAAAAACAAACGTAGTTTAGATCAAACACGTAGCTACTTGGAAAGTTTTGAAGTATTATATGAGGTACGACGTCTGACAATTGGTGATTTTCTTTGGATTGCTCGTGACCAAGAAGGTAATGAGCTTGTTCTTCCATATATTGTGGAACGTAAGCGATTTGATGATTTGGCCTCAAGCATACGGGATGGTCGATTTCATGAACAAAAACATCGCTTGCGTCAATGTGGAATACAAAACATTATGTATTTAGTAGAAGATTATGGGGATAATGAACATCTAGGCTTGCCTATGGAATCCTTGCAACAGGCAATTGTAAATACACAAATACATTCGGGATTCAAAATTACTCATACCCAAAACAACTTTCGTTCCATGAAGCATTTGCAAAGTGTAACAAATACGTTGATACGTTGTTTTAGAGAAAAGGTCTTGCTTAGTACAACCAAGGAAGAGTTACGGCCATGTCGTGCTTCAGCAAGTATGATTGGACTACTAAAATTTCGAGCTTTGTACGAGGACTCGGCACGTGGAGCACAACTGACAGTGAGAGAAATATTTGTACAACAATTGTTGCAATTACATTCGTTGTCACTGGAAAAAGCATTAGCGATCGTCGAAGTATATCCCACACCTCGATTACTATTTGATGCTTACGAATTATGTACAGATGAAAGAGACGCTCGTTTGTTGTTGGGCAAAATAACGTGTGGACCTTTGCAACGACCGATAGGAGAAAAAATTAGCCAGACTGTTTATGATTTCTATAAGACTGAATATTAAGGATCAATTTTATATAAACTTAAATAGTTAGGAAGTCATACCTGCATTGATTCTTCGTCGTTGGATTAGGTCCACACACATACTAATTTATATCTCGCTACATTAAGTTATGAATTGTTTAATTTTAATATGTAAATATAGTTATTTTCTTGAAAAAGTAAGAACTTTATTGGATCTAATTCTTTATCAATCATAAAACCGTATGAAATTATAAATTACTTAACTATGTATGTTCGGAAGCAAAACGATGTCGCTCGGTATCGTATCTCAAGTATTTTTGGTTTCACTGCGTGTTTTTCTTTCCAAACACAATGTTGCTCTTTTTCAAATCCTGAAAAGCAATCCCAAGTTTTATTCATCCAAGCATATGAATTCTGATACACTGAAACTGTAAAACCCTTCACAGGTGCATAGTTTATAACATAAAAGCATATAAAAAGATCTTTAAAACAAAATTGTTGTTGTTGTTGTTGTAACGATTATCTAATCCCCGTTTGGGTGATAAATTCTAGATTCGTTGTCGTCGAGGTCATCTAACGGAAGGCCCAGGAAGCGAGCTGTTTCGACGGGGTCGGACCATAGGGAGAGGGGTGTTAGATGAGTGGGGTTTGTTGGGCATGCAAAGAGGTGGTTAGTGTCATGCGGAGACTCATTGCATGCAGGACATGTGTTTGGTATGTCAGGGTCTATTCTGGATGGGTAGGAGTTTAACCTGCTACAGTATCCAGAACGAAGTTGCGCGAGGGTCACTCTAGATTCGCGAGGCAACTCGAGCTCTGTGTCTGCAATGGGTGGTGGTTTGACTCGTATTACGCCATTCACTGAGAGGGAGTCGGTGAAGGTGTTAATGGCTCCACTGTGAATGGCGGTCAGTGCCGGTCTGGTCGGCGTGCTGTCTGATGTCGTCGACGTAGTCAAGGAAGGACCTCTTGATGTTCCTAGGAGGCTGCTCCGCTGCAAGCAGGCGTCTGCAGGGGTGGTTTCTGCGAAAACATCCCAGCAGAAACTGCTTGGAGAGGAGCTCGTTATGTTCCTTAACCGGAAGCATACGGGCCTCGCTATGTAGGTGTTCGATTGGGGACATCAAGAGGCACCCCGTGATAGTCCGGAGTGCAGTGTTCTGACAAGTCTGAAGCTTCTTATTCTGCGTGTCACTGCATCCAGGCGACCATATTGCGGCTGCATAATTGAGGACCGGCCGGCCGATTGCCTTGTATGTTGCCAACAACGTTTCTTTGTCTTTTCCCCATGAGCTGCCGGCAAGCGACTTGAGGATTTTGTTGCGGCTCTGTACTTTGGCAGTTATCGCGGTCGTATGAGGAGTGAAAGAGCACAGACTGTCCAAAGTGACGCCTAAAATTTTAGGGTTATTTACTGTCGGAATTTTTGTGCCATCGACTGAAATGTTCAGGTCCAGTCTGTACTCCTTCGTCCAATTGGTGAAGATGGTCGCTGTGGATTTAGTGGGGGAGAGTGTTAGGTTCCTTGCAGAAAAGAAGCGAGAAAGATCGGAGAGGTAGCCGTTTACTTTTGAACACATGCCATCGATTCCATTGCCCGACGTCAATATCGTACAGTCATGTGCGTACGAGGTCATTGAAATTCCCGCTGGTGGCTGGGGGAGTTTTGAAATGTAGAAATTAAACAGTAGCGGGGAGAGGACACCGCCCTGCGGAACCCCCTGTTTAATTTTCCTGAGTTTGGAGTTTTGACCTCGAAATAGTACGGATGAGTGTCGACCGCTCAGGTAGTTCATGGTCCACCGCTTCAACCCTGGAGGGAGCGTTGATTGTTCCAGGTCCTCAAGTAGCGTTGCGTGATTGACTGTGTCAAAAGCTTTTGACAAGTCCAACGCTACGAGGATCGTCCTCTCGCAGGGTGGCTTCTGGTTCAGGCCATGAACTATCTGGGCGTTTATGACGCTAAGTGGTCAGATTGGGAGTTATGCTGTCTATGTGAGCTCCTTAGGACCGTGGAGGTCCTATCTTGGCCACTCGGAGTGGCAGCGCAGTGCGCGAACATGGTGCAGGTTGCACGGCCGTTGAGGCAGATGTCGCATTATTGCGTTGACAACATGGGGCCACGTAACTCGTGGTCCACTCCCTGTGTGTCTTAAGGCCCGAGCAGGTCTTAAGATGGCTCCATCCATTGCATGTATTGCACCTAACCGAGGTGGAATTTGGATGGAGCCTTTTTGCGCATACGCAGCAGTAGAATACCTCGGGGATACGGAGCAACCCTGCTGCTAGGCGTTGCTCCAATGACGACAAACTTAATCTAAAACTTACCGATCCAAACAGGGTTAGATCGTCGAAATAACAGCCCTTGGCCGGATAAAATCCGGGTCAATTCCGGTATCGCAGAACCGGCTGTTGTGGGAATTGTTCGAAGACTGTAGCGATGCCTTGGATAATAATCTACGACAAATTTCGTAAAGATACCTTTCCAAATAAGAAAGTTTTCCTTAAAAGGACTTGAGTTGCATCGGTCAGTTCGTATTACAGCTATATGTAGTTTTCCGATATCGACGGTTCCGATAAAATGAGAAAATGACTTGAGCAAAATATTTGATCAATATCTCAAAAACTGTGGGATTAGTTCGCATACATATGTATAAACAGTTAGACAAATAGACGGACATGGCTGAATCATTTCAGCTCGTTACGCTGATCATTTATATGTATAAATATTTTATAGGGTCTCCGACGTTTCCTTTTTTGGTGTTACAAAAATCGTTGCAGATCTTATAAATCCAGTTTAGTGTACAATAAAGCTAATAGAATAATAATATGAACTCAAACGCGTACGTACATATAAATATTCATTATATTCTTGGCATTCTACTACGTTCTATAGTCCTTATTTTTCTAAAAAAAAGTGTATACAGAAAATCTCTATAAAAATTACTGTTTCGAAGAAATTAAAATGTTTATGTTGTTGTTGTTGTAGCGGCAGAAATCTGCCGAGTTGACAGTCCTTGGCCGGAATAAACCCGGGTCCGTTCCGGTTACGTAGACCCGACTGTCGTGAGAACGGTTTATATTATAGCATTATCCGCTATATAAGCAAAAATCAAGAAAAGTTCAAATTATAATAACGGAAAGTAGATTCATTCAAGGTGTCAGTGAAGTAATTGCGTTAATACGGCAACGATATTGAGAACAACAACTGTTCCCACGTGAAACGAAATGTCAAAGTGACATTTACTAATTTACTTATACGTCCCTGGAGTTTTTCTCTAATCATTGCACGAGATTAACTTTAGTAAATTTATTTTAATTCTGCTTTCCATTAAATTAAGCACATTAGTAAAATGTCAACAAGGACTAACACAATTGAACGCAATAGTAATGGTAGCCCAAAGACATTAAATCTTTCAGAGATTTGCTCAAGGGCGTTGAAAGCGAATTCCGAATGGCCAGACAAGGTAAGTTGGTAATGCTTATAAAGGTGAAATGAAATATGTAATTAGAAAGAACTTTGTCACCCCTTTTTTATTTCTTTCATTTAAAGGATGAATTCTTAGACGTTGTCTACTGGGCGAGACAGATATTTGGAATTCTTTTAGGCATAGTATGGGGCATTGTGCCATTAAAGGGCTTCCTAGGATTAGTACTGTAAAGAAGCTCTTAATAACAAGACATCATATGTAAACTCATAAATATTTTTTCATCGGTTTCTATAGATTTGCTGGTATTAGTTGTGGCATTGTGTACATTTATTCCATAAATTTCCAAGGAATTGATGAAGAGGCTTACGGTGGCGCCTGGGAGCTGGTTAAAGAGGGATTTATGACGTCATTTGCCGGTTTTCTTGTGACGTGGATAATTTTCTACACTGGGCTGCATTATGATACCATAATGGCTGAAAAGGAGCTGTCATAAAGCAGTTTCAAAAGTTAAGGATTTGCAGATTAGTTAAACCCAAAAACAATAGACTTAAGCACTTCAACAAAATACCTTTCGAAAATATCAATTAAAATTTTCTCCCATTGTGAATGCAACATGTTAATAGCCAATAGTACGCGGGCGAAATAATTTAGCAGATGTGAAAAAGTGACCCTTCCCAACTATCTATGCAGTTCCTTACAGTTAAATGTATAGCTTTCGACCATCATAATTTTAGAACTATTAGTTAATACAATTAGAAAATTTATGACAAATGTAATTAATTATACACTGAGATTCGTTCCTTACACGTTTCTGCATTTCTCAGCATTTTGTCATTAGATGTGCTGCTTAAATGTATCATTATCCATACGTGTTTAAATTTTTCTATGAAAAAAAAAACGTTTAAATACCGTTAGTTCTTAAAACTTGTTCTTGTTTTCAATTCATTTTTTATTATAAATCTTCATAAAATTGTAAAGAAAAAATTATTTTAAATCAACTATAAGCAAGGCTTAACTTAATAATCCATAGTTTCAACACTATTACTACCACCAGTCGCGTTACCATTCAGCGTCGCACCATTTAGACTCAATTCCAGTTCAAAATTTTCGGGCAGTTGTCCACTTTGAAGTATACGTGATAGCCGTTCCACCTCTTGTAGTGAGTTTGCGCGCTTTATCGCGTCTCTTATACGTTGCAAGTCTTCAGGATTGGCAGTTCTTGCTGCTACATTTATTCCAGACTTACCACCCACTTCAGCAGCAGCGGCTGAGGCATTTAATTTCGATTTCTTTGCCACTTCCTTCAGCATATCTTTACCTTGTTTTGTTCGGAAATATTCTTGCGCTTCAATACGGTCCTTCCGTTTGATCTTCCTAAAATCTAGTAGACGCAGTTGAGGAAACTTGAACGCCATGTACTCGCGGTAATAGGGTTTTGTTGAAACAGGATTTACTAGTAAGCAAAGCGTTTCAAGACGAGGTAGCAAAGCAAGTGGCTCCAGATCACTTAATTCTTGTAGATTATTTCCAGTCAAGATAACTGAATTTAAATTGGGTACTGTTTCATGTAAGCCCTCGCCAATACGCAGGATACGATTATTATTAAGTATCAGGCATTTTAGGCGAGGCAAAAAAGGTATGCCATCCAATTTACGCAAATCATTGTCGGAAAGGTCTATTGTATCAAATTGATCTAATGTGGCTCCTAAATTTTCAATCTGTGGAATTTTGTAACCGCGCAAATCCAATTCTCGCTCCCGGCATGGATTTATATATTGCATTGACTGATTAACAAGCTCCGGCGTTAGTTTCACCATGTCTATATTTTTTCTAAAGTATATGTGACACTATTTTTACTAACACTTTAGTATAATATTGAATATATTACTTTTTACGTGAAATTATTAGATTATCATAGAAAAAGCAAAACAATTGAAAACTACAATGTGGACAAGCGTCAGATACAGTAAAAAATTCAATTTGACAAGCCGCATGTCAAAAGTGTAAGTGCTGCCCCAATCGTAAAACTACACTTGGTTGCATAATTTTTACTTTAATAAATAGGTACAATTGATTTAAGGGGTTACATGGTTCTCGTGGGTTCAAAATATCGATTTGTCTGGCTCATTAATTTCTACAGCATCTCAAAAATTGTATCATAAGTTTTCAAGCCGATCCGAAAAATAGTTTCGGAGATACAGCCTTTGGAAAGTGTGAGCTCAAAGTCAGGTATAGAAGGGTCAGCGCGCCTCAGGTATAGGAAGCAGCTGCTCGTCTATATCTTATCTGTCATTGTTGTATACAACATGGATAATATGATCCGAAACTCTTTGAATCGAGAGAGCGCTGTAAAAGTCCACATTTTTTATAACATTTGACAGTGGTGCCACTGTGGAAAGAAATAAGTTAGGGAATTTTTATTACATTTTTTGGGAATTTGTAATTTCCACACAACCGCTGAGGTATACAAAAGGCGAATTACCGAAGTTAGTTTTGGGTGCTCGGTTCCCCCGTAGGCCTATATCACCCATATAGGTACAAATTAAAATCACAATAATTTCCAAAATTCACAAATAATATAAAAATATAAAAAATTCATCATATAAGAAAAAACTTTAAATTTTATAAACAAAATATCACATTCACATATAATAAAGCTGTGGACAGCAAATATTTAAAATAAATAAATAAATATAACTAATGCCTAATATTGACATATTTACATATATAGAAAATATCCTACACCCAGTTTTCAGTAATAATTAATTACAATATTTAAAACTATAAGGACCGAAAAGAAAATAAGAGCTTTGAAAATAACTCAACTTTATATATCTACATATATGGAAAAAAAATTCAAAAAATAAAGTTTACACACATATGCTTCCGTAGGGATTTGAAGATATTTTACCACCTTCTCAATTTTATTTTATATTTAAACACTTATACAAATATTTTTAATTAACAATATCACATTAACTATTGCTGCTTCAGCATTAAACTTTCTTACGAAAAATAATGAACTGATTTTGTCAGTTATTTTTACCTGGATTTTATGTAGCAGTCCATTATTTTGCTTGTCATCTGTTTAGTAGCTCATGAGCTCGTGGTTTTTTTGGCAGTACTGAAAGTTCATGAACTCTCTCAGAAAGCAAAGAGAACAGTTTCGTATCATGATATCCATGCTGGAGAGTAGAGAAACTATCAGCTGATCAGATGTAAAAAAAAGCTACAGCTGAGGAGTTCCATGGAAAAACTTCAAGTCCACCTAGGGGTTGAGTTTCTATTGACATCCAAGATGGTCGTCTTCTAACCGGAAAATGGTTGCATATTGCTATTTTCTTATAATTTATCAAAAAGTTGTCCAAAAAATATTGGTTATATATAAAACTTTTGAATTTTTTCAAAATAAAATCGGTTTATTTTAATACATATTCTTAAAAGAGCGACTATAATTGTCAAATTCCACAATAAGTAATATATATATTTGTGCCTATTTTTAACTAAATTAAATTAATAAGTATTCACCACAGAAAAATGAAAGATGCAATTAAGCAACCACGTCAAATAACGGGATCCACAAAATGATTGTTCAGCGAAACTTTAGACAAATTTAATAAATTTATACAAAATAATAATTATATTAAAAACAATACTCAAATGCAACTCACCTTTGTAAAGAATAACAGAGAACGTATATCATAGAGAAGGTTCAATTGCGGACCAGCGTGTGAATTGTCAAAACCTAACAAGATTTTAATAGAGGATTTCACCACTTTTGGCTCGGAAGGAGAAATTTTAACAGTGGAGAGTGAACAGAGCTGAGCATTGTATGAAAATTATGCTCAAAGACTTGCTTTGATATTACAGCTGCATGTTAGCCTTTTGGCTTATATTCTTATACGTTTATATGCAATCATATTTATTGATATGAATATCATTTTGCGAATTTTTATGAATGCATGCAAAACTGATAAGATCTATGAAATTATGGAATTTCGAAATAATATTTATAGACAATTTGGGCATTTAATAATTTTATTTAGTTTTTACTAAATAATAGAGATTAAATTTATTACAATATATGTATGTATGTACATATTTTATCATATTAATCTTATATAGTCATATGTATGTACGTATGTATTTGAATGTACGCATTCAGAAAGTCAAATCATGATTTTATCACTTATCAATACACTATATGTGCGCGCATTGATTTATATGTACACGCATATATCTACATAAAATTGCCGTACAAATAATGCATACACAAACCAACGTACATATGTGTATGCGTACACATGTAAATATGTCACCCGCAAAAACTACAAACGTTGTTCTACAAAAACAACAATCGTCACAAGTGAATATGTCAGCCAAATAGGCGAAGCCCAAATTTATAGCAAATTACACAACAACAACATTTTCATTCATGAATGCAGGCGTACTTTCAACAAGCAACCTCGCTTCATTCATAAAAACAGACACCCTCTCATCTCCCCGAGCATGCGTTTGCCAACAAGCTTCTTTTCGCGACGATGGCAAAAGCTAAAAATCATAAATTGAACAAATTTCTGATATTCCCTCTGGAAGGGAAAAGTTGCAACCACGCAAGCCCACAAAACACAGAAAAAATTGACAAAACTGGCAACAAAGCTTTTGTCGATTTAAAATATTTTACAATTTTAAAATATTTTTCCGTGTCTCACAAAAATCTGCGTCAATATGTATGCATGCTCATATATAAACATACATATTTACGATGATTTGTGGGCAAAGCTGTTAGAGCGGCAAGGGAAGCGGTGACAATCGGCGGCCGTTCGTTAATATTTTTTCGGCACAGCTCGGATTTTCTACCAACAACACAATGTTGTGACGCTTTGTCGTCGCGTCAGTCCTTCGACACAGTGACTCTTTGACAAGAAAACAAAAAACGTGAGCTTCGGCCATTGGTTGTCCAGGGCAACGGAGATTTCCCATGAAACAATGAGTGTACATATTTACATACATACGTTGCATATAGACAAATTAACAATTATAATTGGTACTTTCATATTTGTTTACATGCACACATAATTATACATATACTTACATATATATGTATAAGAATATTTGCGACCGCTTGGTCTTTTCTTATGGGGTTATGTCAAGCAAGAGGGGTACAAAATCAAACCCAGAAATCTGACTGAACTGAAGCAGTTCATTAAATAGATAGATGATGCAATCCCGAACTAGGTGTCGCATATGCGTGGTTGAGCATGGAGGAATAATTAATTGTTTAAATAAAATAAAATTTTCTATACTATACAAAAAAAATGTATGTAATGCATTGATTAAAAAGAAACTTATTACGGGTTATTTTTGTAGCACGATTCGTGAGCCGCCCTGTATATGCAGAATATCTTAAAATTATATATAAATTCGTTTGCGCATTGTAAATATACGAATCTGTTGGCGTACATTTCTTAACATTTAATTTAGCATTATTTTTCTCATTTAACATTCAAAATGCTCAATTCTGCTATTTTGCGCTCCGCAGGGGTAAAATTTTGGTGAAATCCGCTTATAATTTGTTTGAGGTGAGATCCTCTTAAGTTGGCGAGTAACCCTCCGTCAAGAGGAACATTTTGACAATCGGCACACCATGAACCTTCTCTTTTATTTTATTGTTTTACGTTCTCTGATTGAACCTTCTCTATGATATACGTTCTCTGGTATAATGCCCTTTACGATGCCCTTTATATCATGGTGATTACTCCTTGAAGGACGAGGTTTATTTAAGGTTATCCCAACTTTCTATCATTATAACATTTATAAAAAACGTGGTATTATTGGTGGTTATCTAGTGTCAGTTATGAAGTTGATAAACAATGCATAAAATTTCAAGAAAACAGTTAGCCATCGGAACTCGTAGAAATGATAGACCGAGAAAAAGGAAACAGTCCTTTTATCCTAAAGATCCGGAAACTGATGATAGTTCCTTCACGAGCACCTCAGCAAAAAAAATAAAATAAAAGGTGATGATAAAGAGCACGTGCCAGAAGAGGCACACGCCCCAATATTCAATCACAGATTGTGCCTTGATTTTCTCAAATCTCTCATCGTTTGAGCGGTGTTCTAACATTATTAAAAATGAAGATGAAGATCAATTGTGTAATGGTAAAGTACAATTTAAGCAATTTTCGAAATTTGGTCTGGGATTTAAAATCGTAGTAGAATGTGAACGATGTGGTCCGAAATATATCTTATCTTGTCAAAAAGTCGGAAGAATGTAAGAACTAAAACGCCGGTTCATTTTTGTTATGAGAATATTGGGCTTTGGGCTCGCCGGATGCAAGAAATTCTGCGGCTTGATGAACATAAGCAGTTCATTTTTAAACCAGTCTACATACGATTTTTATATTGATAAAATACATGAGTATTGAGACAGTTACTCAAACTCTATTCTTATCACTATAGATCTACATATAAAAAACCTTAGCACGATAACTGCCCTAAAGGTCCAGACTCTTGGTGCGCTTGGCTACGAGCATCAGCTACAAATATTCTTTCATCATTTAAATATGAGTATACTCCATTACCATATAAAGTTTTGTTTGTTATAAAAATGCGGATGACATTGTTATCTCAGCTAGGGGAAAATTTGAAGACACACTCTGCGATATCGTTCAGAGGGGATTGGGACTGGCAAAGGGATGGTGTAGTGGTACAATCATTCCCTTCACCAGACGGAGGTCACTGCCGGGCCTCAGAAATATATCCCTGGACGGCAGAGTTATTGATATGGCCAGCACGGTAAAGTATCTGGACCTCACGCTGGATTCCACACTGCGATGGAATCAGCACGTGGACCAGACCCTAACCAAAGCTATAAAAGCACTCATGGTGTGCAACCGACTTCCTGGAAAATCCTGGGGGTGCTCTCCAAGGACTATCAGGTGGATGTACACCATGATCGTGAGACCGATTATCACGTATGGAGCGGTATCGTGGGGTTCGAAAGCATCGCAGACTTCGGTAGGACTTAAACTGTCGAAGCTGCAAAGACTTGCCTGCATCTGCGTGTCGCGAGCGATGTGAACGTGTCCGACCGCAGCACTGGAAGTCATGCTAGAACTTTCACCGCTACACCTGGTAATCAAACAGACTGCCAGACGAACTCTGCTACAAATGACAGCAGAGGGAGCTGGCAAAGGGAAAGTAATCTCATCCCAGCAGATGAAAGAGCTAAGTGAGGAAATACCACTAGCCCTTCTCCCAAGGGATAGCATTACCAAAGTAGTAAACTTCAGCAGGAAGTTCCAAGTAACCCTTGGCAGCAAATCTGAGTGGAATGACTCTTCACTGGACCTACTGCTGAGGGGTAGCACCATCAAGTGGTACACCGACGGGTCGAAAACGGAGGAGGGGATTGGTGCAGGGGTCGCTGGGCCAAGCACCAAACTCTTCATTCCCATGGGAAGTTTCCCTAGCATTTTCCAAACCGAGGTCTATGCTATAAGTCGGTGTGTAGAAATAAACCTCCAACGCAACTATCGCAATAAAAGTATCGCTATACTCAGCGATAGTCAGGCGGCACTAAGAGCAATCTCTGCCTATGAGATCAGATCTCTTCTAGTGATGGAGTGTATAGAACGGCTGAACAGCCTATCTGAGCACAACCGAGTGCACCTTATTTGGGTGCCTGGCCATAGGGGTATAGCTGGGAACGAACTAGCTGACGAGTTAGCTCGCTCTGCAGCCTCTACAAAAATGGTAGGGCCGGAACCATACATAGCGCTTGGTCCACATACCATCAAAGAGCTCCTCCGAAGGGAGGAAAGAGCTGGCAGGGAGATACATTGGCAACAACTTCAGGGCATGTACCATGCCAGACTGCTAATGGGGGGTTACGACCTCAAGCGGTTCATAGTCATGATAAATCTCCCAAGAAACAAATTCCGGCTACTGGTAGCGTTCTACACCGGCCCCTGCAGGCTCAAGAAGCACCTCTTTAACATGGGCATAGCCTCTTCTGCAAACTGCCGGTTCTGCGACATAGAGCCGGAAACCCCCGAACATCTGCTGATGAACTGCACAGCAGTCTGCAGACGCAGAATCAAGGCCCTGGGATCCATGTTTCCACACAGGGATTGTATCGCCTCACTAGCACCCAGCAGAATTTTGGAATTTATCAACATGCTGGGCCTAGATGACACGATATGACTTAGGGGAGGGCACAATAGACCGTAGGTCGCGGTGCATACCTCAAAAATAAATCTAGTCTAATCTTGTTATAAAACCAATATGTGAAGATCTCAGTAAGAATGAGCTTCTGGAACGGTGTGTTGATGGTTTCACACAAAACAACGACAGCTTCAACCAGTTGACCTGGAAAATTACTACAAAAATACTGCCTGCTGGTTCAAAGATTGTTAATATTGCGGCATTGGTCGCTGCTTGCACCTTCAATGAAGGAACATCAGCTTTATTATTGACGAGTTTATTGTCTTAACTAAAACACAATTTTTTTTTTTCATTTTAGATAATCCTGTAGGAGTTATGCTGTCAACGCGGACGCACCTTTTTTTCGAGGGGTTACCGGAAATGACGTTACAATGGCGGAGTTTTAATCGCAGAAATTATTCTTTAAATGTGTATCTTTAAGACAGAAAAAATTAAATTAATTATTTTTTATATAGAAAAAAATTATGAAAATAGGCCTTTTTTTACCCGACGAAGCCCATGTAACCCCTTAATACAGCCGCTGCATATTTGAAATAAAACCATATTATGTAACGTTTTGAAATTTTATTTTTTAATTGTCATTCTTGTTCTGTGAAACATTTGTTGTTGTATTAGGCTACTCTTATATCATTTATTTGAATACTTGTTTCAACTATGGTATATATTTCAGTGCAGTTGGTATTTATTTGTTTTATAATGCAAGGTGGGGACTAGAAATTTGTAGCTTGTTCCAAACTGACAAGCTCCATATATGTACTCGAAGTTAATTTCAGAATTTAATCCAAAATGGAACGAAAATTACCCATGCTTTTTTATATAAGGAAATGTATATAACTTCCTCATTATTATTGTATCGTAAAATGTTGCTTTCTATTCATATTTAACTGCTTTATTTCTGTCATGTTATAGTGGCTCTCTTTTATCATATAGTTTACGCATAATAAGAGACTCTTAATTGTTTTTTTTTGATGTTGAAAGAATTTAGTTAAACTCGTTGATTTATTTGTACAAATAAATATTGTCGGAACACATTTCTGGCTAAATACGAACATAAAACATACGTTTGATATCCCATAAATGCATTTTAAGATTGTCATTTTATCGTTATAATTAAATTGATATTTCGAAGAAAATAAACTTAATATTGATAACTTATTAATCATACAAAATTTATGAATAACAAAAATGGACGCAGTAAAACAAATTTTGTTCTGAGTTTTACCAATTACTAGTAGTTACTAAAGCAGTCCAGAGGTTTTCAAAATTTACATTACACAATTAAGCCCCTCAAAATACAAATTTAGTTTAGAAAGTTTGTCTACTTAAAAAACATGTGCAAAAACTTATTGCTATTGAATGGAAGCAGTTATAAAAATATATATGTATAATGTATATTAGCACATAAAACTTATCAGTGAAAACATTTCTGAAAAAAGTTTTTTCCATTAGTTACCACATAGTTTTCATTTTTTAATTTAAATAGCCAGCGTTTGTTCATCAAATTTTCATTTTTTTTTATTCCCTTTTTTCTAGGTTATTTATTTGTTCATAAAATATGATTGGCACTTAAAATCAATACATACATATTCATACATATTTGGGTAGTTAGAAATGTATATCAGCATATGTAAATACGTACAAGTTTAGCATAATATAAAACGCACACACACACACACCTTACATTTCTTTATTTTATTTTTAATTTATTGTAAATGTTAGTTCATGTCGAAATATGAAACACAGCTAATATTCAATATATACATAAACTAAAAACTAAAACACACACATAACGCTTTAATATCGAAATTAATTAAGGTAAACAATAGAAATAAGTATGTACATATATACGAGTTTATAAAGATTTAATTTATATTTAATATACTCTCCAATTGCCAACAAGGCTAATATATCAATAATGCAACCAAAAATAGTAAAATATAAATATTTTATAAGAAATATTACAAAATAAGGCTCGTGAAGATTGCACAAATCGCGAAGTAATTGAAGAAGATACGTACATAAACATTTTTAGACCAACCGATTGCATGAAATTCGAAAAATATGTTTTCACTCAAGTTTAATTCTAATTTCCTATTTGTTATTGGCTTTGGTCCATGTGCATTGTTTCGTAGTTGACAATTAAACACACGTGGCATTTTTATTTTCTCTTCCATTAAATATTTTTTCTAATATTAAGATCTTTTCCACTATCTGTTTTGACTACATAAATCACTATTACTACCACATATTGCTGTTGTCGGTGCATCTGCTTCACTGCAGCTCTGTATTTTACTTTGAAAATTATTTATTTCAAATGTCTCACAAATCAACAACATCTTCCTTTGTATATTGTGTGTCTCTAAATAATCGTCGAGTCGAAGAGCGTTGTAGGCCTTCAACTAATGTCTCCTAGAAAGGTAATTTAGGCAGAGAATACTTAATATTGGAGCAGTAAATAAATAGCAGTAAGGTGATAATATTTATATGTAGTATGTAGATAGTACGCACAACACAAATACATATTTAATTACATAATTAACTTTAAAATACAAACAAACGTATTTGCAAGACGTTATAATTATGTTACGTTAATATTATATAAATTTATGAAAGAATTAACATGCATTGGGATCTTAGAGTTGTACTTCAAATAATATTGTTTTATTTCCTTTATTAATAGTTTGAAACATAAATTTAAACTTCAACAAAAATAAAGCAAAATCGAAAGACTTATATGAACTTTCTTAAGGCAGCATATGTGCCGTTGGCCAAGTAAATAAGTGTAAAAGTAATATCATTTAATATATAATATAAGCCTAAAACACAATCTCACCGATACTAGCACGTTTGGTTATCATTAGGAATGCACTTAATGCAAAACGGATTTATTCGGAAAATATAATTTCGGTATAATAAAATTCTAGTTCGAATATGCTTATGGAATACTAAGGAAATATTTGTCAAAACTCTAAATGTTCACTTTTCTGTCCGAAAGTTGTTTTAGAAATTTTCAAAGTTAATGTTACAGTTGCCAGAAATGTCAATTCCTCTCACTTTCATCTATTCGAAATGTCTTGGTAATGTTTTGTTAAATGAAAAACCATTTAATGACTCGAGAAATATTTATGTACAATGCTGATATCAAGAAACAGAGAAATATTGCATGAAATGTTAAAGCTATTATTATTTTTATTTAATTTACTTAATTACAAACATTCAGGAGTCGCTACAGATCCCAATGGTAGCCTAGAACACGCACAATGAAACAGAACGTGATACAACATGATCATGAACATCTTATAAATAGAAAAGTTCTTCTGCAATATGAATATTTTTATAACTTAATAACGGTATAATAACACAAATGTTAGTTAACTTACAAAATGCAAATTTAGTAACATAAATAAAAACATAGTACATATGTACATATATTCACATATAAAACATTAAAGTAAGCATCAAAATTTCATGAAGCGCCAAATAGTGTTTTAAGCCAGTTTTAAATTTTTTTCGTTTTATAGCAATTTTAAATGGCGTACGGCAGCGAAGAGTAAATACAAAGCTTTTTAAGTTAATCACGCTTTTCTAAAGATATTATGATTGCATTTAATTATTGTTTTTTTTGTAAATAGTTATTGTTGCTGTTTTCATTAGTTTAGCACCTTAGAAAGCGATCGGTCAATCGTTGATGTAGTTCCTGTGTTGAACAGTAGCTTTCACAAACACGTATGCAAGTATGAATGCTGGTTGTTTACCGCATGTTAGACAGACACTGAACAGCAATGAAAAGGACACATATGTACACATGTTATTAGCTATCGGCGCTTTCAATGCGCCCTCAACACATCGAAAGCAACTCGACGTTAGCCACAGAGAGCACTTGGTTTCGTATAAAATATATATCGTATGTAAATCCAAAAAAGCGTGTTCAAACCTCGAATAAAGCGGAAATCTCTTTGCCCGCAATTCGCTTAAAGCCACCAACAGGTATACCCGAACTCGAGGCATTGCTGCCGCTGCTCAAACGATCTACATTGCTGCTTTCGCTCGCGCTTGTGTTGGTGCTATCGCGATTGTGGGTGATGGCGGTGCTGCAGCTGTTGGTACCGTTACGTATATTAATGATTTCGTTCGTTATAAAACTGCTGCTGCTGCTGCCGTTGCCATTTTCAGTGATAACGGTTTTGGTGAGCAATGTTTCGTGATTATCATTGCCGTTTGTCGCGTTTGACGAGGCGGTGTTCGTCGTTGTTGTTGTAGAGCTGCTGCTGCTGTTATTACTTGTTATTCTCATGCGTTGCGTTTGCAGCATTGTTGTTGTTGTGGTAGTGTTACTACTTCGACTGCTCGCACTATTGCTACTACTGTTCGTGCTGGTGATGTGCGAAGTCGACGAGGACTTGGATATCGCCGATGCGCCGGTGAGCAGGGTTCTCGGCAACACTTGTGGCTTCATTGGAAGTTCTAAATTGTTTCGTTTTGCATGCCAAACCAACAAAAAAAGTAAAAGAATAAGGAAAATAAATTTAAATACGTAAACAGAAGAAAATAAATAAAGAAATTATTCATCAAGAAGTCTATTGCTAAAAATAAAGTTTCGTGCAAATTTACTTTTGGAACCGAAAAACCATAAATGCGGAAGAATTTTTTTTGCAACTCATTGGCTCACTAGACATTCAAAATACGTTCATTCAAAAGTATGCTAGCATATTAACTTTGCGAATATATGTACATACCCAAGCGGCTTAAGCCTGCTGCAAGCTCCCTTACAGATTTTTTCTCCAATGCGGGACCTATAAGAAAAGCGAAAATGTGAATCAAATATATATTATATTTAATATTCACAGGTTTAAAATACAGATAAGGAAAGTAATAAAGTATAAAATTATAAAAAAGTGGTTTGTGCTAATTAAATATTAATATTTATTACGTTATATTCTGCTCCAACAATTTTATTGGCGAATATTTTAGAAAATTATAACTGTACCTAATAGCCTAAATACAATCCCAAAGTTTCGTTTTTAATTGATATGCGCTAAAAACAAGAAAAAACGTTAACTTCGGTTCCACAAATAAAAAAGTTTCCATACAAGAACTTGTGTTTGATTGGTTAGTTTGTATGGCAGCTATATGATATAGTGGCTCAATCTGAACAATTTGTTTGGAGAATATATCGTTGCTTTGGACAATAATCTATGTGAAATTTCGTAAAGATATCTTGTGTAATAAAAAAGTTTTCCATATAATATATATAAAGCTTTGATTTTGATCGGTTTGTTTGTATGTCAGCTATATGCTTTAGTGGTCCGATATCGGCAGTTCCGACAAATGAGCAGCTTCCTAAATAGAAAATCTCAAACACTTATTTATACAAGGTGTAATTCAAAAGGTTCAGGTCTTTTATTAAAAAACGAATATTATTTGTTTTTTTTTGAAAAATTTATTGGTCGCCTTCAAAATAGTCTCCTTCCGCCTGAATACAACGTTTTGCACGTTCAAGAAGGTTATCGAATGACTTTTTTAGGTCATTTGTCGGTATAGCGTTGAGGATGGCAGTCGTCGCCTTTTGGATGGCATCAACGTCAGCATAGCGGTTTCCTTTCATGGCCAAATGTAGTTTCCCGAAAGGGTAGAAGTCGCACGGTGCCATATCAGGTGAATACGGGGAGTGGTTGATTGTTAAAATTTGATTTTTGGTCAAATAATCGGCCACATGCGTCGATCGATGAGACGGCGCATTATCGTGCAACAAACGCCAACTTCCATCTTCGCGATATTCGGGCCGAATGCGACGAATACGTGCTACCAAACGCTTCAAAACTCCAAGGTAGAATACCGCATTAAGTTTTGGCCGGGTGGAACAAATTCTTTATGGACAATACCCTTGGAATCATAAAAACAAATCAGCATTGTCTTCACTTTTGACTTCTCCAGGCGCGATTTTTTGGGTTTCGACTCATTTCTCACGACCACTTTGAAAACGTTTAAACCACTCGTGAATACGGCTACGGGATAGACAATCATCGCCATGAACTTGTTTCATCATTTGATGAGTTTTGGTAAAAGTTTTACCAAGTTTAAAACAAAACTTAATGTTGGCTCTTTGTTCGAAGCTCATTTTCCGACCGACACTACATATGTAATGTCACATGTAGCGCGATATCTCAGCTGTTATATAAATTTCATACGACAACACTGAAGAATACACAATTGAGGGATAACAATTTCGGACAGATGGCGCCACTAGAAGCCGCGTTGTTTAAAAAGTCCTGGAACTTTTGAATTGTACCTTGTATTGCATATTTTATAGGGTATCCAACGTTTCCTTCTAGGTATTACAAACTTTGTAGCAAATTTAATATACTCTGTTTAGGGTATAATTATAGAATATTTTAATATTTTTCATTATGAAAATTTCTATAAAGTTCGCTGTAAACGTATTTCATATACAAGCACATTTTACTGAAATTTGTTTCAGAAGGCACAAAACTGAGCTTCATTAGTTTAAATAAACAACTTTTCTTAATTTTTTTAAATATACAAAATAAGCACCATGACTTACCTGGCGTACTGCCGACATTGTTGCTGCTTTGACTAAACGATAAGGATTCGGCATCTGCAATTTATAAATCATTAAGCAAGTTAAAAACGAATTATATAAATAAATAGTCCGCATACCTTCATCGAGCTTTTCTGGCGTCGTTTTACTTGAGTCACTGCTTTGGAAGTCGTTCGCACCAGGCGCTTTGGGTTCGTTTCCCACTACGGACCAGGGACGCGGCTTTTGCAGTATTATTGGTGTGCGTATAATACCGTTAGTGGTCTTAACGCTGATACCATCACCACCGGTGTGGCTACGTATCGAATCACTGCTTGGCGAACGCATTTTATTCTCACGTTCCGGCGCTTTCAGTGCTGAATTCGGATTATCACCCGCCGCAACGCTACCACCTTCAGTACGCATTTTCACCAGCGGTGATTTACGGCCAATTAGTGGTGAATATTTTTCCAAATTGTCTGTCGAACGCGAACGGGTGGTCCATGGCACACCTGAAAGTATCAAATGATTATATAATGCAAGAGATTCAAGCAACAACTCCCAGTTTGAGGTATTACATTTACCCTTGAGCAATGGTGACTGCCGATCCAGCTTAATGGGTCTGCGCTCCTCCAAGATGGGTGTAGTTTCTTCGGATGTCAAATGACCATTGCCATCACGACTCATTGTAGGACTATCGACAAACGATAGCGAACTGCACTCTTCGGAGGTGGGTGAAATCAGCGGCGTCAACGTAGTAGGCGTCACCGAACCGGGACGAAAGAATAAATCCAAACCCTCGCCTATTTCCTTAGTGCTCGGCCCGGCGCTATTGTCCACCGCAACCAACGGTCGCGTTGGTGCGCGCGTCTTGGCACGTTTCGGTCTACCCTTAACCAGATGTTGCAATTGGAATGAAGCGCTGGGCAGTTCAGTTATCGAGTCGCCGCATTCATCCCCACCTAAATCATCCAAGCCATTGCCGCTACCCCCCGTAGTGGTGCCGGCAATGCTGGCGCCCATGCCATTCGAATCGCGTGGCGATAGCTGTGACGAGGATCGATGCGAAGAGGGTGACTCAAGTAGGTCGGGTATATGACCCAAGCTGAGATTCTCCACGACGGACTGAGGACGCACTTTGCGCGCCACCGAACGACGCTTGGTGGGCATGTGTGGGGTAGCCTATATGAAAAATGGAATAAGGGAGGGGAAGTGAAGAAAATAAATTAATTATGTGCTTTATAAACGTGCAAATAACAAGAGTGTGCAAAACAGAATGAAAGTTAATAAAATTGTGAGAGCTGGCAGAAAAGCAAAGAGAAATTCGAAAGCGAATGAGTAAGAGATTTGGCTAAGAATTATATTGTGTTCAATTCTGAATTGTGATGCTAATGTTATGCTGATGGCTTAACATTTACAGCCGCTTAGTTTTTCTTTATGTATATGTTTTATTATTTTTTGCCTTGCCTTTGAAGTTATTTTTGAATCTTTTGAAAGCGTTATTATGCTAATTTTCAATTGAACACTATAAATCGTTTAGCTCCATCTCGTGAAAAAATAGTACGAAGAGTGTTACGAATCGAATTTGAAATGCTTTTTAATGAAATATGAGCGAAATGAGGTTAGATTGTAACTGAAATAATTACAAATAATAATTTTTACAATATTTTATAAAATAAATTAAATTATATTTTATTAAAATATATTACAAATTAGCATATGCTACCGAATATATGTGACTTTTCAACGGGATTAAGGGCTTTCTAGATACTGTCTATCAAGAATTACTTATAGGGAAAACTATGTCCACGTGATATATTAACAATAATTTTTTAAGTGCTCGTACTAGCTAATGTCTGGATTTTAGCTATCATTAGCTACAAATATTTTTATTTTCAAAGAAAAACAATAAAATACGTTAACTTCGGCTGCATCTAAACTATAATACTTTTCACAGATGCATTTTTTATAACATAAAAGGGTATAAAAGAGATTTATCTTGATTTTGATCGATCAGTTTGTAAGACAGCTATATGCTAACATATAGTAATCCGTTCTGAACAATCTCTTCGGAGATTGTACCGTTGCCTTAAGTAATAACTCATGTCAAATTTCTTGAAGATATCTTGCCAAATAAAAAAATTTCCCTATAAGGATTTGAGTTAGATCGGTTAGTTTGTATGGCAGCTATATGGTATCGTTGTCCGATATCGGCGGTTCCGACAAATGAGCAGGTGAGAAAACGACGACATGCGACGGACATGCCTAAATGAACACAGCTCGTCACGAGAAACATTTGTATATATATTTTATGGAGTCTCCGCGTTACCTTTCGGGTGTAACAAGCATCGTGGTAAACTTAAAATACCCTGTTAAGGGTATAAAAATATTTAAGTGGAAGGATATTGTTTACCAAATGTTAAAATAAAGCTAAAATGTACTTTTTAACAGTTATGGAAAAAATATTTACAAGTACATATAGTAATCATGCCAACATAAAATAAATAGCAGCAAATTAAATACAGGCATTTGTGCGATTAATATGTATGAAGGCCACTACTTACAAGGTTCAGATATTCCAATTTCTTTATGAATGAACATTTTGTGATTTGATTTGTTTGTGACGTTCGATAATTGGTTAATAGTTTTGCATATTAGTAAAAAGTTTGTAGAAGACAAAATTAGCATGTTTTTAATGAAAGCGTTGCGTGCGAATGATTGTCGTTGTTTTTAGTGTTAGATCCGAAGGATTGGAAAAATGTTGAGAATTTATAATTTTAAGACAATTTTTAAAACAAAAATTATTAATTAATAATTTTGGTTTGTTCAAAATTTTTGTTATTGTTGTTTTCATGAATTGTGTTATAAATATTAAAAAAAAAAAAGATTAAATTGATAACGCGCGTTGTTCAACGGTATTTTTTGTTTTGTAGAATTATGCAGAGTGAAACAAACATACAAACATATGCAAAGTGAGTGATGAAAATGCATTTGTGTTTTTTTTATTTTTATATTTGTTGTTTTTTTAGACGTAGAAAGGGGAAGACACAAAACAAAACACAAATGTTTTAATTTAATTTCTTTATATAATGTATACATATGTATGTATATACTTAATATTTAAATATCTGCTGATTATTGTGAAAGGAACAGTAAAACTCTTTGTTGTCATCTAAAATCTGTGTGAAATCATGTGTGTAGTGGTCTACTGTACACAAATTGGATTACTAATATATAATAATACGTATATGTATGAATGTGTGTGCAGGTAGGTGTGTGTGGTGACTACTGAGTATCTATGTATGTGTGAGTGGATAATTGCAATTTTTGATATCAGCGTGTTTATGTATGAGTATGTGTGTTTGTGTGAATACTTAGATTGTTAGCTACTTTTCACTGCTGTTTCTGCAAAAGTTATCTTATTTAATAAATGCTGTCTTTGCTCTGAATTAGTCGAGACGTATAAAAAAATATATTTTTATATTATATATGTATTGTATAATACAAGAAATAAAGCATTATGACTAAGAGGAAGAATTACACGAATTTCGAAAATTAGCACGAAACTTTCATAAGTGTTTGCCACAATTGCTAAACAATATGAGCAATTGCAATTTGTATTTGTATTGGTTTAATGCTTTAAATGGGGAATGACTATGAATCACGCATCTCTTCTAATTTATGCAAATAGTTATAGATAAACATATATAAATATCTAGGTTGAATGTCATTGAAAATGTAGTCTATCCAGTGGCGTATGTGTGTGTGTGAGGGTGGCAAAACTTACAGTGGGCGATTCCAGACCCATTTTGGGTAAGACTGAACCACGTCCGGGGCGTATTATCAGGCCATCGGCATCCTGCAAGCAAAAATAAAGGAGAAATAGAAAATACAGCACTGGAATATGCTTATAACGGTAGCACGATGAAAAGTTTGATAATAATAGAAATAACCTTAAGTAAAATAAATTAGTAAAAAAAATTTAAACAAAATCGTTCAATAATACAATATAAAAGTTACATTTTCAGATCAAATATTTATAAATGCAATACTGGTTTTATTCAGACCGTCAGCCGATAAAAAAAGTGGGTGAATGGGTGGTACTATAAAATATCACCAAGACGCTGATTAAAGTTAAAATAATAAATTGCTGTAAAAAAGCGCAAGTAATCACAAATAAATAAATAAATGTGTCAACTCGCGCACAATGGGAAATTAAGAATTAAATATAAAAACAATTAAGGACGAGCTAAGTTCGGGTGCAACCGAACATTTCATGCTCTCCTCCTATTCTTTCTAGAATCAAAGCCGGGCAAATACCTTCTGGTGTTGGAAAACTTTTAACAAATAAGGAAGGTCTAAGTTCGAGTATAACCGATAATTTTATACTCTCGCAAGGTAAAGATATACTAGGTAAACTAGATTTTCGTATGTATTTTAATTAATAGTAGGAAGTATTGCATCCATTATTAAGACTTCTTCTCAGCAAGTTTGGATGAGTTAGCTTAAGTTGTTTGGAAGATATGTATATTTCACCTGTTATAGAGCGGTGCCACGCCCACTTTTTAAATATGTTTAGCCCACAAGTGCCCCTTATCACTGAGATTCCAAATAATACGTACGGAATACGTGTACCAAGTTTCTCCAAGACATCTCAACAAGATTACTCAAGCTTTCGTTTGCATAATATACCTAATATAAAGATTTTCGAACTTCCGGATGATATTATACCGCATATATCGGTCAATATGTGAGTTATCTCAATAAAAATTAGAGAGCGAGTTTTTCTAATAGCAGTGTATCTTCGTACCTAAAATGAATAAATTGAGTGAAAACTTGACCTATGTATGTATGTATTTTAATTAATAGTAGGAAGTATTGCATCCATTATTAAGACTTCTTCTCAGCAAGTTTGGATGAGTTAGCTTAAGTTGTTTGGAAGATATGTATATTTCACCTGTTATAGAGCGGTGCCACGCCCACTTTTTAAATATGTTTAGCCCACAAGTGCCCCTTATCACTGAGATTCCAAATAATACGTACGGAATACGTGTACCAAGTTTCTCCAAGATATCTCAACAAGATTACTCAAGTTTTCGTTTGCATAATATACCTAATATAAAGTTTTTCTAATAGCAGTGTATCTTCGTACCTAAAATGAATAAATTGAGTGAAAACTTGACCTAGCCCCCATGTAACTAATATCAGAATTTTCAAACATCCGGCAACTGTTTTTAACCTTTAAAAATTCAGTCAAGCCACTTCCTTTTCCCGAACTTAGATCGCCCGTAAATTGTTTTTGGTTTAATGTTTGCTATTTTAGCTTTCGATTCCGATGGGTTTCATACTACTGTCAAACATTTTTCACCCTGGTCTAAATGAAATGTGATCGCTTTAACAAAACAATAATAAATTAAAACAAGTAAAAACGTTAACTTCGGCTGCATCGAAGCTATAATATTCTTTACAGGTGCATTTTTTATAGCATAAAAGGCTATAAAAAGATCTTTATCTTGATTTTGAACGATCAGTTTGTATGACAGCTATATGCTATAGTGGTTCGATATCAGATTTTTGGAGAGAAAATGACGTGGGCAAAATTTCAGATCGATATCTTAAATCGACTCAGCTCGCCACACTGATCATCTATATAGAGTGATCCATTTCAAACTTAATGGAGAATGTTTACTTTCATTCGAATGAACATTACATTACATTTATTTTTTAAAGATTATCTCTTTCAAATGTTAGCCACGGCTACGTCTCAGATGGTCCATAAGTTGAGTCCAATTCTGAATCGAAACGGGATTGTCCGCATAGATTTTAGACTTTATACATATCCCTACAGGAAAAAGTCTAACGGTGTGATAACACACGATCTTGGGGGCCAGACGACCAGCCCAAAACGTAAAATTATCTGTTCACCAAAGTGTTCTCGCAATAAATCCATTGATTGATGCGATGTGTGGGAAGTTGCGCGGTTCACTGCGTGCTGGACGTGGTCTATTCGGTCGAATATTATCGAATAATGAATGCTGGGTCTTAAGATGGGTGATGGTGTTGCGAATAGTACGCTGAATAGGCCAATTATGTTTACAATAAGTTGAGCGAAGCGCGCGAAACACATTCTTTACAGAACGTGAATTTTCATAATAAAGTTGAACGATTTGTAAACGTTGTTCAGGCGTAAGTCTTTCCATGATGAATTGCAAAACAATGCTGGACAAAAATTACATAATAGCTTGACACGATTCATGCGCGTTCTGTCAAAAAAAGGCTATTGAAAAATATAAAAGATGGATTATCCTTTATATTTATTTAATTTACAAACATCGTGGCAAACTTAATATACCCTGTTCAGGGCATAATAATATTTATCTCTAGCAATTTGTATATATTATTGCTTTCTTCAAAACATTTAACTCGACTCTAAAATGTTTTTAACGTCAGATATATATGGTACACAACTCGATGCCCCTGATATACAATTTGTAATCAAGTGTCCACGGTTATTGTCAATCGTTTACTAATTTTATTAAAACAACACGTCTATTAAAAGTTTAAAATAAATTCATATGTATGTAGATATATGCTTTATGGGACATAAAACATATGAGTACGAAGTATATTCTACGCTGAGAGAGAAGTAGAGCTCAGCTACGCGATAAAAAAACTCTTCGTAGACTCAGTGGTATTGATGTATGTGCGTATTTGTAATTGACAATACATTGCATTAGATGCCCCTTAAGTGTTTTCATTTATTATGGGCTTGCATGCCAAAGGTACTGCGCCATACTACCATTTGTGAAATTTATCGAAACGACGATAAGGCATCCTGAGTAAGCAACGCCAAATTGTTAAAATTCACGCAATACAAAATTAATTTAGCATTTCGATCGACGACCGCAGCATTGTAGGTTGTAGAGTAAAAGCAAAATAAACGAAGAAGCTAAAGGTGTACGAAAAAGAAATATTGCAACAGCAACAACAAACTAGACATAAAGTATGTGTAAATATAAAAAATTGATAAGGAATTGGAAATTTTTATGGGTGCCGGTATACGCTTATCTGACATATTTACACTACACAACCTTAAATACGTTACATTTCTCGTCAAATAATGTTTGTATGTATAACAAAAAGCTAACAGCGCATTTCAAAGTCAACTTGTTCTAATTGCTTGCAATTATTTATTATGCTTATTGCACTTTGCTCCAGCTAATACAGATTTTGTCAACTACTTACATGACTCGAACGGCTGCGCACAATATCAGGTGTTTGCGGCTCATCGAGCAGCACAGATGGTGAATCGGCAATGCCTAGGCCGCGTCGGTAGCGTGTGAGCGCCTCCAGCACCTCATCAGTGGCTCGGTCAGAGATAGAGGCCGCCAAGGATTGTTCGATTTCACTGCAAGTAACATAAAAATTTATTAAATAATAGTAAGAACGCGCGCTAACTTTTATATATGTATATACATTTATACATTATTTATGTACATATGTAATTGCATAGTCATATGTGCAAATATAATAATTTTTCTGCACGTATGCACATATAGACTGCATATAAATGATTCTAGTGTTTAAAAATGCAAACGTAATCACTTTTTTAATGCCTTCCTATCAGTTTGCGCTTCCTTGTCATCTTGTGTCGGCAAATTAGCAACATTTAGTTGCAGCGCATCTTGCTCAGTCAAGGCGTTTGGCCCCAACAACTTATCGGTAGTGTGATCATAACGTACTTTATAAAAATTCTCATCATCTTCCTCATCAACTTCTTCTTTAAGCGTTCTATTTGGAATTTTGCTATTGCCACTGCGCGCTCCACAACAGCACCAACCACACCAACCGCGCCCCATCGTTTTCGAAAAGATTTGTTATTGCTATTTTTTAAATTTTTATTTTGCACTTTCACTTTTGGTTTGCAAGAACTTTTTGTTTCCCTTATGCTGCACTACACTCGAACCCAAGCGCCCCACCAGCTGTTCACAATACTCTAACAGCTGTCGACGCTCCGTGTATAGCAGTGGCTCCTCTTGATCTGTTGAGCGTTGTAGGTGCACTGAGCTAATGCTTAGGTTGGAGCACAACAACAGTGCCAGCTGCCAAATCTTAAAACAGATTTACACATTCCTCTCCACTTTCAGTTAGAATTCTGCGAAGTTTTGTTTGCTGTTTCTCCTTGTTTTATGTGATGTTGTTTTGCGCGGACTCAGCTTTGCTTATTGATTTCCATATTGTCGGATTTTTTTGATATCGCTATAAAATGAATCTCGACACAGAGCTAAACGGGTTCACTCTAAAGCTTTTTTTTATTATTTATTGAGTGTTTTTTATATTCGCATTACTACAATTCATTTTCATATTTCTGTTTTACTCAGTTCGTTCGCAAATACAATACAGTTCGCCGCTAATGTATAATCTTATCTATGAGTAAGCAATATGCATAACAATGTGTATACTCGCACACTAACGCGACCAGCTCTAGGTAAGCACGGACGACTCATTATCAAACTGAGACAGTGGGTAGCTGCTCTAAAATCAAAACCCAAAAAATTATCATACCCTGAACAGGTTTATTATGTTTGCCATGAAGTTTGTAACACCCACAAGGAGACGTCAAATGCCCTATAAAATATATATTTATGGTAATAAATGTTCAGCGTGACGAGCTGAGTATATTTAGCCATGTCCATGAAATTTGGCACGGGTTATTGCCAAAAGTAATAGTGCAATCTACAAAGAATGCTTTTAGATCGGATTGTTATATCAATAGCTGTCATACAAACCGACGGATCAAAATCAAGTCTTTGTATGTAAAACTTTTTCATTAGACAAGATATTTTCATTAAATTTGGCATGCATTATTATGATACAATCTTTGAAGAAATTGCTCAGACCACTATAGCATATGACTGTCATACAAACTGATCGTTCAAAATCAAATTCTTGTATGAAAAACCTTATTTATCAGTGCAGGGTATAATAGCTTCGGTGCAAACGAAGTTAATGACTTTTCTTGTTTCTGATAACTGGCTTCAATTTCAAGGTTCATGCGCTGGATATTCCATTGACAAAGGCGAGTTAAACAAAAAGCTTTAAAATTTGTTTTTGCTAAGAAAATTATCGCAATTGTTTTAACAAATCCTCTACTCTTCTTCTTTATATTTATTACGAAATGGTTGCATATAAACCCGTTTTTTCGCAAATTGAAAAATAAATGTTTATCATAATATCTAAAAAATAAGCTACCTCGCTAAAAAGCTCGTCTCACTATGCGTAGCAGCTTCCAGCTCATAAAGAGAGAAGCTTTTCCACAATTTTTACACGCAGCGCCTCTCACAACCACAAGCAAAATAACAAAAAGAACTCACCCCACTTTGTTCATGATCTCACTACCGGCATTATTCAGCAGACAACTCTGTAGAAAATCTTCCGGTATTTGTAGACGCTCACTCAGAGCTTTGCGCAAATCTTGCACAACCATTTGGCTGCCCAATGTTTTGGGACACTGCTCGACAGCAGTGCGCAGCATGGTTTCTAATGTTTCCTCCAGATAACCCTGTATAGTGTAGCTGAGATCACTGGCGATGCGAGTAAGCTTTATTTCCACCGGATGCGATTCACAACGCACAGCCTCCTGTAATTTTGGCATTAATTGTTTGCAGTTTTCGGCATCATCGATCAGCCGCTGCACTGCTGACGAATCGCTACCTTTTGCAACCGAGATATTATCCTGTGTTTCGGCCACTAGCTTATCGACCAGTTGGTGTGTTGAGGAGAGCATGAAACCATGTTGCAGTCGGAAACCTTGTCCGTTGGTGCGCTTGAGACCATTGCAGTTGCGTTGTAGAAACTCTTGCATTTTGCGCATAATCGCATCGGTCTTCTCCGGATGATTTTTCATGTGTGGCGTAATATCGAAGACTGGATATTGTATGGTGCGCATGCTGTGATTATTTTCTAAAGCGTAAACGATGTCGCCGTAACCTTGCGGTGTTATGTTATTCTTGTCCATGTAAATTGTGCGCAGTTTGTTGTTGATTTGCAGAGCTTTGGCGAGCAGGCGCGCACCCACATCCCCCATGTAATTGCCGCTAATGTCTGAAAAAGGTATAGCAGGGCACGATCAAGAAAATTCGAGTTTTAGTAGACATATATTTTTAGATAAACAAATTTTTATTTGAATTGCTGTCAATTCAGAATTATAATAGAGATGAACTATAGTAATGGTATTCCTAACTTGAAAGTGGAATGAAGTAAATGAATGAAAAAGTTGCCCACCTAGTTTTTGCAAACTTTGATTACTGCCAAGCGCATTAATGAAGTCGTGTATATCATTCTTTAATTTATTTTCGGAGATCACCAACTCAGCCAATGGGAAATCGTCTTTTTGTATCAGATTCACAAGCGCGTCCATAACGGTGGGAATATGTTTTAATTTCATGCCAGTCAGGCTGCGTGTCATGTAAAGCGTACGTATTGAGGGATTTTTGGAAATCGCTGTTAAAACGGGAGCTAATTCGGCATCCAAATCTAGGAGAGATAAAATAATTAAGAATTGTTATAAAACTATTTAGAGTGGACTTAAAAAAAAATTATATTAATATAAAAAAATGCACATTGGTGGCCAGAAAATAGGTACGAAAAAGTATGTTGTAATTTGGAACTCAACTCAAATTTGCACATCATTGTATTAGATGCTATAAAAATACATACACATTTTTTTTAATTTTGTTGAACTATAATAAATCTTAAACTAACTTTTGGACTTTAAATACATAATATTTTCGATGTATTTAGATGGACTACATTTTCATATAAAAGTTAATTAGAACCACAACAAATAAAACTAAACAACCAAAGCTTACAAAATTAATTTTCTTATTTGGTTTCTTGCACTTACTATTGTCACTTATATCTAAACTTTGTAAGACTCGTACACCATGTATGCATGATTCCAAAACGTGTGCGCCCTGGGCACCTAACGTATTGCTACTTAAATCTAAATACAGCCCAGCTGTGGACTCGTTGCAGGCTAAACCGAGCAGTAAGTTTCTGTAAAACAAAGGATTTCATTGATTTAGTAAAATAATATAAGAGTCTAGGCGCGAGACTCAGAAAATATTTAAAAACATTAGATTATTGGCTTTATTATTTTATAAGTATAAATTATATTAATATTTAAAATTTTTTTATTATATTATTTTTTTTATATTTCTATTTTATTATTTTTTATTGTGACTGATTTTTACGATTTTTCGCATTTTAGACGAGTTTGAATTTCACTAATTTGTTTTGTTTTCTTAATATCATTGACTCGGAACTTACTTGAGCGCTTCCATTGGCAGTTTACAACCAGCAATATTTAAATGTTTTAAACTCAGTGTACTCGTAAAGAATTGTTTAAACGATGGCGGTATCTCTTTGCCTTTTTTTGTGCTAAACGAATTATGTGAAACATTTAAGTGCGCTAAATGTGTTGCACAACCGCGTAAGAGGGCACCAAATAACTGTAAATGTAGAATATATGAAATCAATATTTTTAATTATTTTATTTAAATATTTAAGGTACTTACATTCTCCAAGGTTATATCAGTCGATGAGAGGTCCAAATGTTCCAAAACATTCGGTTGTGCAAGAAAATTATGTAAATTCTTAAAATAAATAAGGAAAAAGAATTAATGCAATCACACAAAACCACAAAATCATACAAATGTGTGTTTGTACTTACTGTTATGTCGTCCTTAAGACTATTGCCACTTAAATCTAAATGTGTGAGTGAGTTGGAAATGCTTTGATTCAGCGACAATGAATGCGACATCTGATTCACGCCCTTCGATGTTAGACCGCAATGAGCGAGCGCCAGCTTGCAAAGACCTTTCGAAACTTTGGCAATGGGGCCGGCCAGGTGGATAGCACCTAAGGAGAAGATACATTATAAAGGGTGCATTTTTCGGGAGTTAAATTTTTGAGCAGCAAAAGAAGCAGAGCGAACATTTATATACGGAACTATGCAACATGCTATATGGTATATACAAGTATATATAAAGCATAATAAAGTTCATATTGGAAGGAAGCAACACTTAATTATAGACATTTATAAATATTTAAGAAAGCTTCACACTCAGCGCCTTTGCTTTTATATGTTGTTTATATACAGGGTCCACCAACAAGAACGACGTGATGTTAAAATAAAATGTGTTCTGCTTAATTTTATGCCATTTATTATTAGAACAAAATGAATGTTGTTTTCGAGCTTCTTGTGCGTGGCTGGTTGATTGGTGTAAAAATAACCTAGAAGGGTTAAATCGCATGATCTTGGCGGCCATTTGAATCGGCCAAACTTTGTACGCAATGAATCCATGTTTAGTCGTGAAACACGAGGCTGCGCACCATATTGTTGGAAATAGAAATTGTCCGCGTCTATTTCAACGAATTCCGGGAAAAAAATCGGTCGATATCGTGTTATAACGCTCGCTATTGACCGCCATACCACAATCCGCACCAAACGGTCAATTTTTTGGAATGCAATTAGCACAATTTTGTTTGTTGGCGAAGCCATCGTGACATGATGAAAAGAAAAGCCTTACTCAACACACTGACAGAATTTGATACAAATCCGTAAACGAATATGGCCGCCACGAGCTGTCAAAATCACGTCATCCTTATTGATAGACGCTGTATATACATATAAGCCATAAACTAGCCAATCTTTATGTTTCTAAATCAGGGTTGCGAAGTTTTTAATTCAAATATTTACGATTAAAAATTAGATTTTCAATTCAATTTTTAAACTCAACATCGGGATTAAAAAATGAAAATCCAATTTTTAGTTAGACCGCAACATCTTTCGATAATTCTAATTCCGATGTTGGTAATAAAAATTAGATTTTTAATGTTTCGGAGTAAACATTTACAATTTTATTGTTTCTAGAAATTTTATTTTTTCATTTTAATGTTTAAGTTAGCCGACGGCTGCTCTAAAGTATTGAAGATCATGGCTCTGTGCGAGCTCTAG
This sequence comes from Bactrocera oleae, assembly GCF_042242935.1. Lineage (NCBI taxonomy): Eukaryota > Metazoa > Arthropoda > Insecta > Diptera > Tephritidae > Bactrocera > Bactrocera oleae. Next base: position 42,866,865 of record NC_091538.1, read on the forward strand.
TTTAAAATAGTAGAACACGAAGTACGCAAACGCGAAAAAATTTTAATTCTAAAACAATTTCAATTTAAATCTCAATTATATACTTAGGATTAAAAATTTATTTTTAAATTTTAATCGCGTTTGGGGGATTAAATTTTTTTTCAATCCCGTATTTGGAACAAATTATTTTTTTCAATCCGGTATTTGGGATTACAAAACAAAAAACCGCGAACATCTACAGATGTAGATTTTTGTTTTAGAAATTTTATGCTCTACAAAAATCCACGATATGATAGAACGCTTCAAAAGCTATGGCATTTTTAATGAAAACAAATTTTTTACGTATTATTTAATGAGAAACTTTTATGCTCATCGACACCTTTTATAATAAAACTAAAAATCCTGCCATGTAGGGTTTTTTTTTACTGTACATAGATTTATATTAATCTATAAATTCGATAGTTTAGTTTTTGGCTCACCCTAACACATATGTATACATATACAATATATATATTCTTTAAGTAAAACATGCGCTGAGTATACTGCAATTCCCAAAATAGAATGAACATATCGTAAACAATTTATTTGGAACTAAACAGGTGATTATTATTCTGCAAGGATTCCAAATTATGGTCAAAGGAAGGAAGCTATAATTATTTTTTAGTATTTGCTGATGCCATATTGGTATTGTAGTAATGATGCTGAATAATACATATAATATATTATATTATATAATGCAACAAATAGAAATTACCGAAATGGTCTTAAGGCAGGCGATTATTATTTTTTATTTAATAAAAGTAATATTTTTTCGATTAAAGCTGTTATCCAATAAATGAGTATATATGTAAATATATATGGTAAATCATTCTAAGCTAGAAATTTCGCATATAGAGTGTTCGAATTATGTATATTTCTCAAGTTAAATTTTCTAAAGCAATAAAAATCAAATTTTTGTAACGAATCGCAACATTTAACTATACATCATCAACTGTACACAAAACAAAAAATCAAACCTTGCACAATTTTTCCAAGTAGGGCGCACAATGAGCTTGCTCCTACATTACAAAAGTGGAAGAGTGGTAATTTAAATTGGATTACAATGGATTTAAAGGGTCGCTGGTTACATATAGTTGTACAAAAATACGTACTTTATAAGGGTTTTTGTTGGATGAAAGTGGGTATTAAATGCAAGTATGTATGTGGCTATGTACAACCGTTAAGTATTTTTTTTTCATTCTTAGCAGTAGTGGGTATTGATTAGTTAGTTTTATGCATAGGGCGTTTTTAAATTGTTTTTACTTTTGTGGTGCGTGTTAGATGTTAATGACCTACATGCATTTGAGCTGAAGAATTCTTTTACATTTTTTAATGATGTGTGTTTTATAAGTCGCTTTATGTGTTTATCATCTAACTGTCAGTCAACATACCTTTATCCTCAATTAAATTATGACTCAAATCGATAGTACGTATTGCGGGATTGTTGTTTGTAATCACAGATACAGCTAATTTATGCAGAAAATCCGATCTGTTGGCAAAAAAAAAAAAAGACATATAATGATTTTAAACATATACAGGCTAAAACACGCCATACCTTAAACCTAATGCCTCCAAATGTAGCTCCTCTAGCCACATCGAACGCTTGAGCACGTGTAGTATACGCTCCAAAGTCTCATTGGAGAGGCGCATATGTGATGCTTTTAGACCGCGAAAAAATGTATTATACTCCAATGCGGACACAATGGCCATTAAGTCTCTGCAACAATAACAATTAAGATATATTTTAGAATTTAGTTCCAGTCCTCTTAAATAAATGTTACATTGCCGTACTTTGGTTCCAAATGATCGAAATCACGTAAGTTCAGCACGCGTGTATCATGGGATAAATAAATCGTATCGATATCCCAAGCGACTTCCTCTCTGCAAAGTAAAAAATTGCATATTTTAATTTAAGTTACTTGTTTGTATGAGTTTTGTTTGACCCACCTGTAGGGGACCCCATGGAAATCACACATACAAGCATATTGTGTGCTGAAACCACCGCATGGACCAACACTGCGTGGGTCTGTGGGACGAAACTCTTCGGAAAAAACAACCTCGCGTTCGGGCGGTTGAATATCGATCTGCAAAAAAAGAACAACATATATTACAATTAATTTAAGGACATAATCCAGGGAAATACGTGAAAGATCTTCAAGATTTTGAAATATTAAAAGAGCTACGCAAAATCCTGTTTGAAAAGGGTTCTCAGGACGACATCTCATCGAAGGTCAAATAAAAGTCCGTTTTAATAAGATTGGACCAAAACCAAGAAAGAGGTGGATTATTGCTATCTAGGATCCTTATTTTCATCGAGATTATCTAACAGTAGGTACAAGAAACGAGCTGTCTCGGCGGGGCTGGACTATACAAAATAAGGTGTGGAGTTAACTATGTAGTTGTTCGAAGTACAGAAGACAGATCTGTTGCTCAGTTGCACCCTACTAGATCCAGCTAACCATATTGGAACAGCTATTGTCCAGTAATTTAATAGGATCGTCCGGAATATTCCGGTTGTGTATTTTGGTTGTAAGCATGTGTGGAGAGGAGTGCAGATTTACGGGTAGTTAATTTAACTGCCAGTATGTACGTCTGTAACTCCAGTATATACTCTTTCGTTCAGTTAGTAAATAACGTTGTTGTGGATTGAGATGTGAGGCTCCTAGCAGCGAGCAAGCGAGGAAGATAACGCTAGTAGTTATTTACCTTCAAAAACATGAAATCAATTCCAGTGATGATGATATAAGATGGAGATTAGAAACATGTGGTGATACATTACATGCCGGTCATACGATTCGGAGTTGAGTTCGAATAAGTAGGTTTTTATTATCCAAGAGTATCTAAAACGCATGTGTGATAGGGTTACTGTTGTTTATCTAAGAATTTATTAACACATGAAGCAGAAAGATCTTCGGAAACCGGGTTGGACGCTGGCGTGAATTAGAAGTATGAAAAAACTGCAACTCGTTGTATAAAAGCAGGGCCAATCCTGGTAAATTTGAACAGTATATGAATTCCCTGAAAACTTCCATTAAACATTTAATATTATGACGTAAACTAAGGGTTGAAGGAGCGAAACATTTCACATATCAATGGAAATATTTTCATTAAATTTCGCGACTCTGAATAACAATGTAATTTGTAAAAGAGAAGAGGGCGCAGCACTTTGGTACACACAAATATGCATATCTGGGACGGCGCGTGATTTGGAGGAATCTAAGTAGCACAACACTTTTCAACTTGGCACAACTTTGTTAATATTATCAGCGTGTTTCTAAAGCGAATGAATAGGCCGACACAAATAAAGTTTTCGCAACTGACTGATTGGCTTTTCTGTGGACTGGAACTAGAATGCTATTGAAGCGCTATTGAATGGCGGCTTATATAATTTCATACGTTTCCGGCTAATGAAGCGCTGCTGCACTGCTGGCAATGCAACCGATTGGTGCTTGTGGGTGTAATAAAGTACTTGGAGTGTGTGTGTATATCTTTGAGAGAAGAGAAGAAAAACACATCCCGAATCCCTCGCGTATGTCAATTCCTAACTACTCGCCGGTAAATATTACTGGGTGAATGTGCTTGGCGTCAACATGTCGAAAGTCAATATGGCACCGACTTACATAAAATACAAATAGATATATCTATACAAATAGTACAAGATATAGCAAATGTATGAAAGTACATACATATGTACGTGTGTAAACACATCCCCTGCCATCGGGGCAGACAAACTTTACTTAGTTTGTGTTTTTATTTAAGTGTAACTTTGTTTTCATCAGTCAAGTTGGCGCGACTTGATGCTACAGTTATAACATACATGGTACATACATATGTACATTCAAACTTCATTCCATATATAATATGTAGATATGTACATATGTACGCATGAATGTATCTTTAAATTTGCATGAAAAGTGACTGGGCAAGAACATTGGTGAAGAACTACCGGCATCTTTTTGAGATAACCTAAGTTTTCCCATATTTACTTATGCACATACATATCTACATAGGAATAAACAATCGTACAAATTTTGCGAATGTGCAACATGCTGGTGTATAGTATATTGTTTTGTTCACCTAACGGTTGTTTGTATCACCTAAAACTAATCAAGATAGATAGAGGGTTATACAAGTATATATAAATATTTATAAATGATCAGGATGAAGAGACGAGTGACTGTCTATCTGTCCGTCTGCAAGCTGTAACTTTAGTAAGAATTGAGATATCGTAATGTAACTTCGCACACGTTTTCCTTGGCAAAAAAGTAACGAGTTCGTAGATGAGCGTTGTTGGTTAACTGCTACGCCCACAAAACGCCATTAAACCTATAAAGTGCCATAACTAAGCACTAAATTAAGGTAAAAAACTGTAATTTGTCACAGGGGATTGCAGGGGGGCAAGGAAAACCTGTGGTCTAAAACTTTTGAAAAAATGGGAGTGACCCGGCCTCCTAAGAGGTTTAATGCACAAATCTCCTAAGCCACTACAATAACCAAATTAGCTTATGACAAACCCTATAAGAACCTTTAACAACAGTGAAAAAATGAATAAAATCGGATTACAAACCACCCTTTATCTGTATATATACCTTCGGACCTACCCGACCAATTTCAACCAAATAAGGTACATAACATTATTTTGTCATTTTTATGTCACAGTGCGAAAATGGGTGGAGGCGGATAACAACCACGCCTATTTTCTATATAAAATTTTTTTTTAATTTCATTTGACTTTCCAGTATACAAATCAAGCACCAATGAATTTTTTAAGATGTGCTATCTAATAACCAAAAATTGTCAAAATCGGATTACAATATTCAAGCCCCCATACACCGAATGAGTGGCACCCAGTTCCTATTGCGAAAAAATTATTTCCTGACAATACTATGTCCTATGCCAAATTTCATCCTTGCAAGTTGCAAGAGTATAAAATGTTCGGTTACACCCGAACTTGGCTCTTCCATACTTGTTTTTGTATAGTTTTGGACACACAAAGTAGCAAAGAAACTCCCACGAGCACTTCAGACAAGAAAAGTGGTAACAAACAGGGATGTGTAACATATTTGTTGCTCTTTTATCAAACAAATAAATATGTATGTACACCGGAACTTAAATACGGTGCACATCGGGTGTAGACAGGTGTGAATGAGAAAACATCAAATATTTTACTAACTATTTATAAATTTAAGTATTAGCTATTTTTATACCCTGAACAGAAACACTCCCAAAAATAAACATCGGAGCCTCTATAAAATATCGGGTTTTCCAATAGCGATGATATGATTTCTAAGTGTCCTTTCAGCCATTTTTAATATGCCACGATCTGTAATTTATTTTCATTGTATTCAGTAATGTTTACAATTTCATCATGGAAAGATATACGGAAGAATCACGTTTACAAATTATTCAATTCTATTATCAAAATAATCGTTCTTCTTTTGCAACTTTTCGTGCGCTTTTGTCATTTTAGGTTTGTAATAATTGTCCACCTGTGCTCGCTATTCGTGCGATAAATAAGCAAAACGGTCGATTCTGGTGCGAACGAAATCCACAAATTATTCATGAGCAACCATTACATTGACCTAAATTGATAGTTTGATGTGGTTTTTGGTCTGGTGGATCTGGATCATCGGTTCGTCCTTCTTTCGAAATGAAGCTGGTGACACCGTTACTGTCAATGGAGAGCGGCATAGATCGATAATAACGCACTTTTTATGGCCGCAATTGGAATTGATCTTGACAACATCTAGTTCCAACAAGACGGGCCACACAGCACGTGCAACAACCAAATTATTGCGAGAAAAAATTGAAGATTCGATAACTTCAAGAAATTGTGACATTGAAGGGCCTCCAAGAAGTTATAATTTAACACCATAGTCTTTAGCAATAAACCAGACTCTCTTTAAACCTTAGAAGTCAATATTGAACGTGCTTTACATGACATACGACTTGACTTAGTGGAAGAAGCAAAAAGTGGGTGCATCGAATTCGTTCCTGCAAAAGAAGCCCTGTAGGCCATTTGACGTTATATTCAGAACTTATTTGTATCGATTGTACTTCACATTAAATAAAAATCATTTGAATTTCTTTTTTTGCTTTTTTTTTTTAAATCATATCACTCTCATTGGAAAACCATTTATATATATAAATGATCAGCGTGACGAGCTGAGTCACTTTCCTCTCTGAGAAGCTGTTTGTCGATATCGGAGCACTTTATCATATAGCTGCCACACAAAGTGAACAATCAAAATCAAGTTCTTGTATAGACAATTTTTTAGTTCACGTGTTATCTTTTTTGGCGTGGACTAGTGTCCAAGTCATCAGTAAAATCTCTGGACAAATTTTTTATATCGGCCTACAATAGCATATATGTAGCAGTCATACAAATTTGAGCGATCAAAATCAAGTTCTTGTATGGAAACGCTATAACATCCGAAGAAATCTTCCAGTTCACACCACTATAGCATATGGAAACTTTTTAATTTGTGAAGTGTATTATAGCTTCGGTGCAACCGAAGTTAACGTTTTATCTTGTTTTAGTTATGTTATGTTATGTGTCTTCGATTTGATAGACTGGCAGCACTTACAGAAAAATTTTGCGCTAACAAGAGAAATGGCGAATCGAAGACGGCTGATATTTTCTTCTCGAAAGAGATTTCATTTGACGTCAAAGCGATTTTCCCCACAGGCGAGTCTGGAAATTCTTTGCTTATATTCTTTTCAGGTTTTATTAAACATGTATTTCAGTGAATATTGATATTTTGATACAAAATGTTAACTACTTTTCAAAGCGGATTGGACAGAGAAAATGATTATTCTTTACTAATCTAACTATTGGTTTATGTTTTTAAAATAAAAGGTTTCAAAGAGTTGCCAAAAGGTCCAAGCTAGGGTAGTTAAAGACCTATGTTCCAAAAGTTCTAATGTCCAACTTTTGTAAGTAGTCTTCAATAATTTTACCAAGGTCTCAGATATTTGGATATGGATATTTTATGAATTTATAACATTGTATGAAAGGTTAAAGATTTGTTTAATGAATTCAAAGAGAAAATTTTCGACAAAAATGTTGAAAATTTATTAATTTGGTATTCTTACCAAGGTAGTATCCTCTTGAGCAACCCATTTTGGAATTTAATTTAACAGTAACATTCTCTATGTGGCTAGCATTGCCATACATTTCTATCAGGGAGATGTCTCTATTTGCAATGCAAAAGGCATAGTTCCAAAAACTCCAACAAGTAGCTCGTTTAATTTAAAAAGCTAAATAATAAAATAATTAAATTCGACAATTGCCACTAATTGAATATGAATGTGTTGAAAAAACGGCAACAACAATTAAAACAATTAATAGCTAACAATTTGTGAACTTAGTAATTGTTCACTCAACCGCAAATTACTGCAGACAATGCAAGCGGCAAGTGGAGGTAGACAGCGCCAACCGAGCGCAGCAAATCACGAAAGTACATGGTGGCATGCACAGAGGCACATGCAACTCGCGTGCTGCGTGCTTGCCGCAATTTTATGCGCACATTTTTTGGTTTATGAACATTTACTATTATTAACATCAACATTATTATTATTATTTCTCCCTTTTTAATTTATTAACCGTTGTGTCGTCACGAATACTGCCGTTAAAGAAGCTCCAAAGAGCGAAAGGTAGTGAGAGAAAGAGGCTAGAGGAAACAGTTTGATAAAGTGAAACCGGCAAATGTGCTAAAAATCAAGTCATCAACATGCAAGAAGCTCACTCTTTTGTGTGTAAGGTTGGGGACACTGCATGCTTGACGCCGGAGAGAGTACATACTTAGAGTGCGCTGTGTTTGCAGTATCACCTTCGAGCCATTGTGCCTTTGTGCAGTGCGCATTGTTGTCTGCGCTTGTTTTTGTTGCATGTGTGACAGATTTGTTTGAGCAGTAAACGCTTCAAAGCCCGTTTTGTTTACTAACTACGCTTTTGTGCCCTTGCATGCACTTTGCAGAGCGGTCTTCACCTTATGCTCTTCACCACCTAGTTTTGCTCACACGATGCGGCAGTGTTTGCTGTAAAACAATTGTCAATTGTTTTCTTATGCGGTGTAAAATATCTCGTTGACAGCTCGTCTGCTTGTCAGCTCAACAATGTGTCAGGAGCGTTTTGTTTTTCATAAATGCTTTTATTGTTGCTATCAGCCGCAAATGAAAAGTTTATAAAATGCTTTCCACAATAAATTATATAATATATATTTTACTACTATATATATTGTACATGCATATTTGAGAGAAGGTCGATAGGGGTAGTGTGTGTAAAGGTTTATGGTAATGAGAAATATTTTTGGCGCTTGACAAGCGCGTCATGATTGATGGAATGTTAAATGCGAATATTGTATTGTAATAAATCATTATTATAATCATTAATTGTAGGCTTGGCGAAAAACTATAATTGATCGTGATTGCGCCAATATTCATAAAGATATTCGTAGCCACGTGACAGATGGATATCTGGCAGGACGAAAATGTCTTTTAGTTTCTAGGAGAGAGCGTTAAGAAAGGTTAAGAAAACTTTACAGTTATCGTATGTATATTTTGGTTTGTGAAGTATAGCATTTTGAGCAAGGTTTGATATTAAAATAAAATGGTTTTTGATGAGCATTATCCGGTTTGATGAGTGTTATCCAGACTCCGAATCAGGCGAAGAAAATATTCGTAAGGGGTTCTTGAATTTCCTACAGGGCGTATGAGCTCAAAAGACGATGAATGCTGTGGGGTTCAAAGTGTATGTTAGACTATGTTCACAGGAGGACTCTTTTGTCGCCCAAGCCGGTTTATTGTAAGCGAGTGGAGAACGTGGTGCTCGAGGGGCACGCATTGTGTTCTTATTCATAACAGTTTGCCATTCGGCATTCATTTTGAAATTCTTTCCATGGTTTACGCTCGGTTTCATTAAAATATTAGATGTAGTAAAAAGAAATCCATTATTTTTCCAATAGATGGCGTTATTTATCTGTATCTCGAGTTGTATAAGTCCGATCAGGTTCGGCTAAATGGCGTTAGAAATATGACATTTCGTACTAAAAAAACTTTTCTGACAGTTTTGTGATTTGTTGATTCAGTTTTGTTTGAGCGCGCGTAAAATATGGATACTAGAAAAGGGAAAATAGCTATATTTTACAGTTTTTCCTCGATAAGTGCGAAAACGCAAGCCAGGCGGCTGAAAATGTGAATAACGTTTAACGTCCTGGTACCGTAACAGCCAATCATGCGCAATTTTGGTTTTATCGATTCCGTTATGGTAATTTCGATGCCAAAGATGCACCACGCTCTGAAAGACCAATTATCGAAAAGTTCGATCATATAATGAAAATCGCCGAGTCCAAACATCGATTGCGATTGTCCAGGACCTAAAAATTGCACAAAAAACCGTTTGGAACCATTTGAATAAGGCTGGATACGAAAAGTAATAATTAAAGCATAAAGCAATTTCATGCAAAAATAAGGGATTTCTTTTTACTACACCTAATATTTTCGATATGTTTGAAAATTTTATTTTTATTATCTATTTATTGCAAGTAATATGTAAACATGCATATTATAACGATGAATGATGATGAATAATGATAATAAAAAATAGGCAACCAAAAATATTTTTGTGCACCGCGTACAAGAATTTAAGAGTTTGATATGAAATAAATGCAGAAAATTGTTCGACTCAAGTTATCGGTTGGTAAAGGAGCTTGGGTACCAATCTACTCAAGAACAGTCGCTTGTCGCCTGAATGACGCTGATTAACACAGTTACCGACCCGCGAAGAAACCGCTTATAAGCTAACGTAACTAAAATTGTTCTTGAGTGCTGAGTCCAAATTTAATTTGGTAGGAAGTGATGGCGTGTGTTACGTTCGAAGCTCACAAAACAAACGTCTTAAAAATTCGTATTGTCTATGGTCTGGGAAAAGGTTCTAAAATCATGGTTCTAAAACCAGAGGAATAAAGTGGATGTAATGAAGTGACCCCCACAATCCCCAGACCTTAACCCAATAAGAAATTGTAAAAAAGAGAATTAATCGCAGTAATGTGGCAAATGCTGATCAGTTCTTCCGAAGAGTCCTAAAGACATAGAGAAATATACCCCATACCATAGTGGATAATCTCATAGCTTCGATTTCGCGGCGTTGCAAAGCAGTTATTGAGAGCAATGGGTTTGCCACAAAATACTAAGTTTTTCTTTTATTAAAAATAATGTACCTTTTTCCCTGAGTTGCAATTGTTTTGTCTTATTAAATATAGATTTTATATCGTTATTTTTATCTACATTAAACAAATGAACAAGAAAATTTTAATAAATTTGTTTTGTTTACCTTAATCTACATCCAATATTTAAAATAAAATTAAAATAGAAGGTCTCCGGCAATTACGGTCTGTGTAATCAACAGTATTTTCATTATCATATGTCAGTTGCAAATGTTTTCTCCGACACTGTATGTACTGCAAATTTTGGAATTTCGAAATATCGCAATCAAGAAAATAGATAAAACCAGAACTAAGAGAATGGCAAACAGAGAAAATAAGAATTGGCTAAGCTATTTAATGAGGTATTAAAATTCTTTATTTCTGGTTAGGTCAATGGAAAGCGGCCTTCATTTGTTCTGGTTCACTCTGTGGGCGAATCTTAGCAAACAGGGTCTACCAATGGCAAAAAAAAAACAAGAAAACACGTTAACTTCGGTTGCACCGAAGCTATAATACCCTTCACAAATACAAAGGCTCCTTACATGAACTTGATTCCGAACGTTCAATTTGTATGGCAGCTATATGATATAGTGATATTATCTGGCCAATTTCTAATTTGATGCCTTAAGCAAGAACTCGTGTCTAATTTCGTGAAGATTCCTCGTCAAATGAAAGAGTTTTCCATACAAGCACTTGAATCCGATTGTTCAGTTTGTATGGCAGCTATATGCTATAGTGGTCCGATATCGATATGAGGGACTAGTTTGTATATATACAGACAGACGGACAGACAGACAGACAGACGGACATGGCTAAATCAACTCAGCTCATCATGTTGATCATTTATATTGGCTGTTACGGTACCAGGACGTTAAACGTTATTCACATTTTCAGCCGCCTGGCTTGCGTTTTCGCACTTATCGAGGAAAAACTGTAAAATATAGCTATTTTCCCTTTTCTAGTATCCATATTTTACGCGCGCTCAAACAAAACTAAATCAACAAATCACAAAACTGTCAGAAAAGCTTTTTTAGTACGAAATGTCATCTTTCTAACGCCATTTAGCCGAACCTGATCGGACTTATACAACTAGAGATACAGATAAGGTATATTAAGTTTGCCACGAAGTTATTAACACCCAGAAGAAAATGTCGGAGACCCCATAAAATATATATGTATATATATGATTAGCATGAGAAGCTAAGTCGACTTAGTCTGTCCGTCCGTCTGTCTGTACATACCCGAACTAGTCTCTAAGTTTTTGAGATATCGTCCTTTTCTCTTCAATAAGCTGCTTATTTGTCAGAACCGCCGATATCGGACCACTATAACATTTAGCTGCCATATAAACTGACCAATCAAAATCAAGTTCTTGTTTGGAATTTTTTGTATTTGTGAAGGGTAAAAACGAAATTAAGGTTTTTTCTTGTTCGTAATACATTTGGGTGCAGATTCTACGATTTACGTGTATTTTCAAATAAGAGTAATCAGCCTTAGCCATTTACATTACTCTCGTGTGGGTCAAATATTAAATACTCATATGTGCGTGTGTATATAGGCCTCACATTATATTGGCGTCCTCGGGTACACGCAATCATAAAGCTACATTTGTATATATGTGTGTTTGGGAATAAGTATTTGAAGCATACATATTGTACATACAACAATATGCATTCATTATTAGAGTCAGCCAACAGAACATATGCAGTTAGTCAGTAAAGCGTCCACTTTAAGCGGAGAAAAAAAAACGCGATAACGCAAAACGAAATATGAAAAGTGGCCTGCCATGCGCTTGGTGCTCCACTGAACGGCATAATGTACAGTGGTTGTACACTTGCAGATATGATGACTAACTTACATTAGGTATATAATAGGTATGTATATATACATATATATCTATGTAAGTAGGCTCATGTCAGCATAATGGGTGAAAAGTCGACGAACTTTACACACAAAAAACATTGAATTAAACTTTAATTAAACTTCGACATACTGCACATGCTCGCCATACAATGCGCTGAATTGTGAGTGCAGGCACACTCCTCATATTCATATTTGACCAACAAACTAGTGGAGGTGCGCAAAGACACAGTAGTAGACTCTTTACATGTAAAATTGTTGTTGAATAATTGTGTAATCGTTTAAAAGGTTGGCGATTTTCATATATGAGTGATCTAAGTTGAATAATTTTTAAACTAATTAAATTATTTAATTTCCATTTATGGTATATACATATGTATTTTAATATCGATGTCAGTTATCACTAAGTTAGGGACACCCAACACTACCCGGACCGACAAAAAAAAATAATACATTTTCAAGTATTTTAATACAAATCTTTATTATCGCCGTTAAAATCGGCTCCTGAGTGCCTTTAGCGATTTTTTTCTATTAATTTTTGGGGCGCCAAGCGATAGATTTTTGGACAATTTTGAAGTCATATACATAAACCCACGTCTCGTCACCAGTAATGATGCGTTTGATGAATGTAGGGTCTTCAGCTAGGTTGTCAATCATTTATTTTGCGACCTCTACTGCACGTCGTTTTTAACTTTTTCGATCTTATCGTCATTAACAGAAGTGGATGGACGACTCAGGATATAAACTGATTATTTTGTGCCACTTAAATACTTAGACTCCCTAAAACAAGTTCTGAAACTATTTCAATGATTCCGCAGCCGTTAACATTTAAAGCAAACTCGTTTAAATCAGCAGGGAAACTTTTAGCGTCGTAAACAAACAGCTGCCAATTGCACACAAATTGACATATAGAGATAAAACTTCACAAGAACATATTAAGATTTTATCAATCTAGAACAAATTTTTTTTATCGATTCGATTTGCGTGCGAACTATAAATAGACAACTCTGGGTCAAACTTAATCAGATGGTATTTAAATAACGGCCTCACCCGATTAAGTCTCCAATGACGACATCTACAAAGTAACGGAAAATATATTGGTTCAAAATTAATGAAAATTAAGCACAAAAAATAATAAAACCAAATATGAGTTTGATCCACTTTTGTAGTGCTTGGTGTTTCGACTCAAATAAAAGCATTCTAACGTTGACCTTTGTAAGCAGAATGGATCTGGACTTTTATCTGGCCAAGGACTGTAAGTAAACGCGGCAGCAGTTTTCTGCCGCCAAAACAAAAGCAATAACAACAAAATCTTACACTAGTAATTTCAATATCGTTACCTCTAAAATTCAGAGCTTGTTGCAACGAGATCAGGCTAAGTTACAGTGTTGATTGGGCCAATGTAAAAAATTAATTACGCCAAATATCTTAATATACTTCCGTTATTACTATATCGTAATGTTCATAAGTTAGGTTTGGTTCTGGGGCTGAAACTCTAGACGGAGACTACATTTTTAACACTGTTATTTAGTGATGCCAAAAACTACTAACTAAGAATAAAAACACCGTTATGAATCGACTAAAACCTTTGCAGCAATCGCAAATCTGTTGAGGAGGCTAATATCGATCCAACAAAAGAAGATTTAGCATCAATCTAGCTAAAGCTGAACATTCAGCAAAAAATTTCGACAATCACCTCGCTTTTTTAGAGACAATTTTAATAATGCCTTATGTTTCGCATTTAACTCTTGACCAGAAGGAGCTCCCCGCGCAATTGCTCGTTGTTGACCACTTCGTCGTTAAGTGCTAGACCAGAAGTGAACAACGGAAGTTCCGACTCTGTAATTCGCCATAACTACAAATAATGAGTGTTTTCTGAGATGTTGATGAAGCAATGAGTATATTTGTATTTGTAGACAGAAAAATATTTGCTCACGTTCCCTAATAAATTAATAAATGGTTACAAATAGCAATGGTTAGAACGAGCTTCTCATAAGAGGAGAGGAGGATAAAGTGAACTACAGCGCAACATTCAAGCAGATAAACGCATAATTTTTGACAGTAATGCCGGCACATATTCAACCAGTAACCCGGCACGCTCATGCTAATCAGACACCACATGTAAATGTTGCACTTAACAGCATACATACATACATACATAACCATCGTATAATGGCGAAAAGGCAAGTGTAAGAAGCAATGAAAAATAAAAAAACAAGTGAAAATGCTAATTCCGCTTTGTGCTTGGCGAGAGTTTAAGCCGAGCAAGGCTTGTATGGCGGACAAACTTTCAACTTACTTCATTGACAAATCACAATTGCTTTAAGGGAGCCACAGCGCTATACGAAAGTAATAGTTGTCTTTCAATAACGAAGCACAAACACTTGCAACTGCACACACTTCTGATTCAAGCATAATAATTACTAATTGTCATTTACATAAATGCACATTTTTCCACGCATTTGCACCCGGCACTCCATCGTCATTTGACCTAATTTTTATCATCAATTAACAGTTTATGAGTGGACACTATAAGCTTCATAGTTTCCTACATGCGAGCACATATGTATGTATGTATTTACACTTACTTACCCTTCTTATGATGTACTTGAGAGGAACTGTTGGGAAAATGTGCTTAATTGCCGATGCCAAATCGGTGAGTATAACGTCAGCGTTCTGTAATTAAAAATGCAAATTGAAAAGTCAATCTTAAATTGAGTATACTCTAGCTGAACTCGGCTATTAGCTGTACTTACCGCACTGAAGCTCCCCGCATCGAAGCTCGTTGCAAATGAATACGGGCGATCATTTGTGATGATTGAGAAGTGTGTTGACTTTTTGCTTTCTACTGCCTGTATGTCCAAGTAGTGAAAGTGACATTCGATCTGAAGTAAACGGTAAGTAAAGTTAATTGCTTGTAAATTTCTTCAAAAGACGTTTGTCATACTAATTGGGAAAATTGCTTAAACGTAAAATATTATATTTGACAGTTGCTTACCTTTGTGGGCACCTTTGCGATTAGCAAATAAATACGAACTGGCGTGAAAACCTGCAACAAGAGACAAAGAGATAGACGTTGTTAATTGCTTCGATATATTTGTAAAATGGTTTATGTATTGATACATAACTGATCAGTTAAAACTTGAAATCTTAAAATGATAAATTCCATATTAGATTCACATTTACTAAACGATAGGGATCCACAGTTCTAAGCCAAAAATCGAGTTCTAGGAAAATTTTTTGACTTTTCGTATATATTTTGGAATAAGGAATTTTGAATCGTTGTTATTTCCAGCGGTAATAAATTCAAAAATTCGCAGAAACATAAAAATTTTGTTTAGGGGATTTCTATATAATTTAAACATTTTAAAATTCTTTCTGAGAATTAAAAACAACAAGACTGTGTAGGTGTTATTACACCTACCGTGATTGCAGACCTCAAATTTTGACTCATCGAATCTTTTTTTCAATTTAGTATACAAAACCCTCAAAAATTTTTTAAAAAAATGCTCTTTTGTAAAACATACATTGCAACATTAAGTCTTAAGCCTCACAAATAAAAAAATTACTAACAAGAACTTTGTACGGTCAGTTTGTAAGGCAGCTTATGCTACAGTGATCCGATTTGAACATGTCAAATTAAAACAATTTTCCACACAAGAACTTCAATTTGATCGTACAGTTTGTATGGCAGCTATGTATATGTTATAGTGGTCCGATATCGACGGTTGCGAAAATGAATAGTTTCTTGAGGCGAAAAGGGCGTGTGCAAATTTTCAGATTGATATCTCAATAACTGGGAGACTAGTTCGAGTACAGGCGGCGGACATGAAGCTCATCACCCTGATTATATGTATATATGGTAAACTTTATGGGGTCTTCTACATTTCCTTCTGGATGTTACATACCATACTTCGTGACAAACTTTATATACCTTCTTCATCGTATAATGAGATTCTAGAATATTGTAACTCTGTAAGAAGCATTGCATTTACAAGCGTAAGTTTTTCGCACTTACATATAAAATCGTTTGAGGATTTAATTTATCTTATTTTTACTGTTTTCTGAAGTTTCATTTTTTATAGTTATGTGTAATAACTATTGAAGCAATCTGTAATTAAATGGGCAATTACCACACTAATATTCGTCGAACATGTTTTCATGAATGAAGGAGTCGGTAACACATTGTTAAATGCGTTGGTAGTCGTATGATTCGTTTCTTTTCATGCGCTATATGTACTCTAAAGCCCCCCTAAACTTTTCAATTTGCTATTAACTTGTTAATTTGTTATGTAAACCGGTCACTATGTTTCTGGATACCAAAATAAGAATTAAAATAACATAAGGAGCTTGAAGAAGTGATGAATAACCATTGAGTATATGGGGAGCTAAATTTTTTATAGAAAAGAAGCATGATGTTACTTTTACAACCAAGGGGTCCTCAGTTATACATTACAGTAGAACCGGTACCAAAGCCTTCGAAGTTAGGGCTAAAAATATAGCACAAACATACTAAAAGACTGATGTGTAATTATAATCTATTAAATGGGCAAATACTACAATAATTTTTTATAAACCCCTTGGAATTTTTCACTTAAAGTTTGCATTTGAGTCGAGTCACGCTTACTGAATCCATTTAATAGCACACAACAACAATTCATTTTTTTTTTTGCAGAAATCCAATACCCATAGCCATTTTCTGCTTAATGGCGCAATTTTCTGCTACTACTATTGAAATTTTATTAAATGCTTGTACGTTCATCCGTACGCATGCGGGCTCTCAGACTAACCCTTTTTAATTTCATTGTTTTTAATCCTGGCGTTGAAGCGATGTGTGTGCGGCAACAAGAGATTAAAGTATTTAACGCTTGATTTGCTAATAACTTGCTAGTTTTTAATGTCCTGAAGAAAGGTATCAGTTACCATTAGTCGAGACATAAGTCTTACATAGGTATATATTTAAGTTTAGTTGGACGCAAGGTTTTCAAGGTTTGCAATGCAGTATATACGGATATGGGTGTATTCGAGAGTATGTTGTACTGTTCGCTTGTTATTAAATGTTAATCACTTTGTAAATATTTGCATAGAACAGAGTGTAGCACAATTACATTTCCATTTTCTGCATACCTCGCTTTACTTTCTAGCACTTCTTGTTTCATCGTAATGGGATTAATTCGAATTTAAACTGATTAAGTAACAATAAAATAAAGAAGAGAAAGAGAATAAAAGCGTAATTAATTACTTTGCAGCATGTTGCATATATTATATCTTTATTCACCTTCCGATGGAGGGATATAGAGTATGTATTTAAATTTTTCAAAATAGGTTGGATCTGATTGAGTCTCTTGTACCATCGACCGTAAAAATATGATATTGTTTAACTAAATATGTTTCGTTTTAGATGTTACGATTGTTATATTGCGAGAGTATAAAAGAGTAAAACTTGGAAACCCGATCGAGATATGAAAAACAAATTCCGTAAAATTAGTGCCGTCGATTTAGGATTACAACGTGCGTTATGCGATGGTAAAATATCCGAAGTATTATCAGAAACATATTATCTCCGAACTTTAATAATAAATCCCACAGATTGACCGATATTTTCAGTAAAAAGACAGCCATAAGCACAGGGGTCCACATATCCGGTGTCTGGAGGTTTGAACAATTGTACTCCGATTTTGATAATTTTGTAATCATGAGGCGGCATAACTTAAAATCACTTTTCGTGCAAAGTTTTGTAATATAATAATTGGTACTAGATTTGTGTACTGTAAAGTAAAAGAGTCATTTGAAATTTAAAATTATGTTGTATGGGAAATAAGCCCGGTTGTTGTCCGATTCCGCCTATTTTCACAAAATAACATACTAAAGTTGCAATAATGTTACGCACCGAATGTCGTGGAAATTGGTCTATTAGTTCCTGAGATTTACGGTTTCACCTAAAGGCCACGCCCATTTTTTAATTTTGATATTAGCTACTATGAAGCTTTGTAATAGTACCATCTTGGATGTAAAATTTAATGTCTCTGACATATTCAATTTGTTATTTTTTAGCTATCACACTTTTAGTAGTTTCCAACATGGGGACTGGGTGGGGTTATTACCCGATTTCTATTTTCAGACTGTTGTTGGAAGTATCAAAAAAGTTTGTCCCGAGCAAATGTGGGTGATATAAGATGGTTTGGGAGATATATGTATATATCACAGACGCCTCTCCTTACTAAATCTTGTGGTACCAAATAAAAGTTTTTCATCATAATGTGGTGCTTAGCTATGGGAATATATACGTTTTTAATTAATGGCGGTTTGTGAGCGTGTCAGTGATCCGATTACGCACAATACCAATCAAGATATTTCAATTTTTAGTCAACTTACAGTTTGCACAGCCGGACGGACTGACAGTCAGCCGGATTCTAACGTCTCATCATAGGTGATACAAACAAAGAATAGGTGAACAAAACTATTATAGTCTGTAGCAACATGTTGCGAGAGTATAAAAGTCATATCTCACTCCCGCAGGGTCGTGCTCATATAGAGAGCACATACTTTTCATATGAAAGCCACTAAAAGACTTCTTCCGACAAAATAACATTTTTATTTTCTTCACTTCATTTGACTTGTCAAAGGATAACTTAAGTATTAAAAATCAATAACGAAAGGAATAATTCACTCTTCTACACCCTGAAATGAGCTGTCAGCTATTACTTTACGTTGTTGCATATAGAAAGCATTTCACATAGAAGATGTGTTCGAAAAAGTACCCACTTCTACATTTCACCTTCTATAAGGATTCAAAATTTGTTTATTCATACTTAATTTTAATTAGAAGTGTTTTGTGTGCGCATTGCTTAAAGGGATTATAACTGTCAACATCCCACGAACAATGGTATTTATAAACAACAACAAAGTTTTCAACTTAGAATGTACGAGTACAAAGTCCATGCGCTTGAAGAGTTTCCATACTTTTTGAATAAAGCTCGTAAATGCAAAGTCGTTTGTAGACTCATACTTTTTGTATTTTCATACTTGAAACGTACATATTTATGCATGTGCTGTATTCTATTCACTAAAATAGAAGAAAATTATTTATCTTATTTAGTCCACTTTCATACTTGACATCATTCAGCCCAAGTCGATGCTGTTAATGAATTTTAAAAGCTGTTATCTGCTTGAAAAAGAGTTCTTACAGCGCGTCAACGCCAACTACTTGTTAGACAGTAAGTTGCCTGTCAATGGCACTGCCCATTTTTGTCACTGCAAGCGATGCGAGGACAACACTCGTTGTAAGCAACGTTCTTAAAACTTTATGAATTTTGAATGAACATGAATGTTGACACTTTGTAGTGGAGCACCAACAGAACAGCAGTCAACAGTCGCTCACAGCGCCTTTGCACCTTAAATTATGCATGAGGCATAACGATAGCGCTGCAGCTGCTACTGCCTTGGTACTAAGTACTGCTCCAGGCAACGTGAAGACAAACAATGCTTCTGTGCTTGCAGGCAAAAATTGAATTTTATATTTTCGTTTTCGCTTCGCCTACACTTGTCGCTGATTAAATTTCACTTTTCCAACATTTACTCAAACAATTATATTTACTCGAAGTAAGAGCGATACCGTTATTTTCATTTAATTTTACTTTGTTTTATGTTATTAAGCGCACAAATTATGAACAATGCAGTGGCGAAAATATTTCCTTGTGCATTTGTATTACATAAATTATATCATTTCAAAGTGAAAAATGCCAAGAATTGCTGACTGTCAGTGGTTTGATAACTTCCGCATTTCATTGCCAGTCGCTAAAAATTTACAAGTCCAAAAATCACTGCAAATTCAAACGCTCTTTTCATGTTATGGAACAGAGTTGAGAAAAATAAATGAATTTCTTTTGCGCCCGCTGGCCGGCCAAAACAAGCGCATGTCTGCCAGTAAAGCAGGCAGCCGGCCAAAAGTTTGGATATAAGCTTCTCCGCGTGTGTTTTTGCGCTCTAGACTTACTTTTTCATAGCAAACCCGAAAGTGTTTTTTTTTGTGAGCTTGTTCATATGCATGACGCATATTTAATTTTTCTCATTTAACATTTCAATTGCGGATAAACGACATTAAATGATTTTTATTAGGTTTATTTAAGGTTATAAAAAAATTTGTAAAAATTTCAATTAATTTTTATGTGGTAGTTTCGAGTCTACAACAAAGGTGGTTTCAAAAGCTAAAGAAATTTTATGCACTCAAGTGGCGTAGTTTGAACTGTGCGCACGTTGCTCGATTCTGTAGAACAAAAACATAAACGTTGCAGTGCGCCTCAATTTTGTACTAATATAAAATATTCAGAAAATAAGTCAATCTTAATAAAAATGTTTTTGATTATTTTTTTGACCTAATAAAGGGAAAGACGAATTGAGATTGTTAGGAAGTATGGGAAGTCCATGTCAAAAATACGTAATTGACATACAGATTTATAGGTACAGTGTTAACTAAAGGGATAGCTTTTGTTAGACGTTCAAAGTCAATATACTTTCATTAAATTTCATTAGTAACACTCGTGTTCTGTAACGTGTTCATCGATAAAGGATCTTAACAATAATTGTGCTATTTGAGGCGGAGACGGTCCTTCTTGAGCTATAAATGGTTTTTGTCTTTTTTTTACCTACATGTTTTGAAAAACTCGTTTAAGCTTTGTTGTCTGATTGCACCAAAAAACAAGTTAATTTTTAATATCGTCGAGGCGAAGGCTTATTTCGAAACGAAAATGTTGGAAGACTGGCACTTACTTATGTTATGTTGACTAATAAAACCGAATGTTAGCAAAAAAATTGTTTTAAAACGATGCGAACATCTGATAAATTAATGAATTATATCTGGAATTCCTAAAGCCAATCACTTAAAAGCAGCCAACAGTGAACGCACCAGAGAAATAAAAAAGCTTCGATTTCATATCCTGGAGTAATTTATGATATTTTACAGCACTTGAATCATATTATCCATTATTATTCATTTGAATGTGTGTGGATATATGTTTTTGAATGTTCACAAATAAGAGAATCGCGTAAGCTCTTAAATCTTTAATCTTCTTTAATTTTCATATGCAGTTGAAAAATATCTGTTTCCTACAACTCTTTTTAACTGATTGCTTTTTTATAAAGTTATTATGGTAAAAATTAATTTGTAAAAAGCAAACAAAGAAAAAAAGTTAATAACAGATCAGATCACCCAATAAAGAGCTGAATAATTTTCGATGAAAAGTGAAGCAGTTCGCTTGACTGCTAATACTTAACATAATTTTATGAATAAACACAAGTAAGGAAGGGCTAAGTGCGGATGTAACCGAACATTTTATACTCTCGCAAAGTCAAATGGTATACTAGTTTGAGATTTCTTTGTGGATTGACTGATATTTTCGGTAAAAGGTCAACTATAGGCACTGGGGTCCACATATTATATTTAGTACTTAGGGGCTTAAACAGTTTTTGTTCGATTTAGACAATTTTTGGTCACAAGGTGGCATACATTAAACGTATTATTCGCGCAGAGTTTTACCCCGATATAATCATTGTTGCTGGATATGCATAGTGGAAAGTGAAAAAATCCGATGGAATTTAAAATGGTGTTATATGGGAAATGGGCGTGGTTGTAATCCGATTTCGCCTATTTTCGCACTATGACATAGAAACATGAAAAGAACGTTATGCACCGAATTTGGTTGAAAGCGGTTGAGCAGATCTCAAGATATGGGTTTTCACCTAAAAGTGGGCTGTGCCACGCCCACTGTCTAATTTTGAACGCGGTTCCTATAAAGTCATCTTATACCATCTCAGAGATAAAATTTAATGTCTCTGGCGTGTTTAGTGCTTGATTTATCGCGCTTTTAGTAGTTTTTAACAGTACCGTTATATGGGGAGTGGGCGGAGTTGCCACCCGATTTCAACTATTTTCACACTGTAGGTAGAGGTTCTAAAAACATTTGCTTCCAGTGAATTTTGTTATTATAGCATTAGCGGTTTATTTGTTTTTGATTTATTTGTTTTTGATTAATGGCGTTTTGTGGGCGTGGCAGTGGTCCGATTACGCCCATCTGCAATACCAACCGTCTCACGGTACCATGAAACATGTCTACCAAGTTTCATAAAGATATCTCAATTTTTACTCAAGTTAGAGCTTGCACGGACGGACGGACGGACGGACAGACGGACGGACAGACAGTCACCCGGATTTCAACTCGTCTCTTCATCCTGATCATTTATATATATATAACCCTATATCTAACTCGATTAGTTTTAGGTGATACAAACAACCGTTAGGTGAACAAAACTATTATACTCTGTACCAACAGGTTGCGAGAGTATAATAAAAAAAATTATTAGAATCAAGTTTCAAGCACTAGTGCGTACTGAACCGGAAAATATTTATTTAACCTTTTAAAAAAATATCCATGTGATAAAATTATCAACCAGGTAGAGGAAAGCACAATAAGAGTACATCAACTGGCTACCGACGCTGATGGCATTGTCGCTGATGGACCTGCGGATGATTCATTCACTCGAAATCGTATGCAATGTTTAGCCCCAGCGACAATAATAGTGAATCAGCAATAAAGTAGAGGAAAGCAGGGAAAATACAAACTGTGTAAGTAGTAAGCCACAAAATTGTGGCAATCAGTCAAATGCAAAACTTTCTGTATGAATACAAATTAATAGGTATAGATAATAACATAGAAAAGTCCTTTCATCCATGAATCTTATACTCAAGAGAAATCCAGGCCCGTGGCTCATTGAATATTTTCAGAATTGGAAATCTCTCTTTTTAAGAAACATATCTTAATTAGCGTAACTGATAGGTAGTCTTAGAGGTTGTACTTTTCTTCAAAACCCATCATGTTTCTCGTAAACCCACCGCTTTGTGATTTACCTACGTTTAACAAAACAATACTTTTTGGATGTACGTGTACATATACATTTTAAATGTACGAGAACTGTTGGTGAATAGAAGACTCACCGAACAAAACGTTCTCGTGTATAACAGATTTAGCGTAAATATCATATGTCACTTCACTGATTTTATTTTAGTTAAGATACTAAGCTTATCCTTTTAGTGTAGCATGAAAAAGAAACTTAGCACAAAATGGCGCTACGTTCAAAATCAGTGTTTCTAGCTCTAATAATACAATTATAAGGTCTCTGTCCTTCTGGTTGACTTGCATTGTATAGATGAAGTTAATGAAATTAACTAGTTTTCTCTATCGAACATCATACCTTAAAAACGTATATTCATTATCTAGTTGATAACTAACTTTTTCTTGCTTCCCTTAGAAGTCATATATTCAGAATAATAATTTTCACTCTTCCAATTAGCTTAAGTGCGATTCTTATTATGGGGTTAGGGGCAGTCAGAATTAAAAAAAAAATCTATTTTTTTTGCATTTTTTAAGGGTAATATCTAAGAAATATTCTCTTAAAGCTTGAAGTAAGTCCGACAAATACTTTTCGAGACAATTAGCAAAGCAAATAAATGTGAAACTTCAACAGTATTTTCCTCAAGACTGTGTTTTTTGAAATGGTTACCACAGTAGTTTGAAAACCGCTCGGTAGATTTCAACGAAATATATATAGCTTTTTGAAAACATGAAAAACCAGTGCCTGATTGAAGGACTTTTTTATTTTCGATTTTATATAAAAAATTTACTTTTGCTTTTTCCAGAAAAAAAATTTCTTGAGGCATTATGTTAATTAAAAATAAATCTTTGCATAAGCACTAAATTATCTATTAATACAACTAATGTATTTTATCCAATTGATTTTAGATGAATCTCAAGGATTAGTGCTACTCACCGAAAAGAGCTTCGGTTGGGACTGGATCAATACAAAAATCCATTACTTTTAAAATGTTTCAAATTTCTGTCAAGTCGAAACCTTATTTAATGCTACTATGTTTTTAATTTATTAAAAAAAATTTTTTTTTTCATGCCTTTGACTACACCTAACTCCTTATGCCATTTGGTATCGAAACTGAATAACATCAGTTCATTGCTGCCCTCAGCATCAAAATGGGTATATGAGTAGTTTTTATTGATCAGGTTAACGTAATATAAAATACCTTGAATAAAGTAATGAGTAAAATTTCATTAAAAATTAATAATATTAGATGTTGTTGCTCTATTTTGATCTACACCACTGTAAGTCAACAGAAGTCATAAAGTGTCCACTAAAAATGTATGTAAGGTGTTCAGTATTATTGTTTGGTAATATTGAACATCGAATAAATATATGTACTCATAAGTATATTTACATACATATAATATACTCGTATAGGTATGCATATGTAATTCATGTGATCAAAAGAGTTGACAGTCCATGACAATGACAACGGCGAACTTTTCCGCAAAACAAATATGTTACACAAATATACATATACACAACACATAATTGTTTTTAATTTACATAAAAATTTATTTTCTGTTTATGAGCCTCGATCTTTTTTAAGCGCACTTTCGAATGGCGGGTATTGTCTGTTGTTGACGCACTGCAATGCAATCCGAACACAATTGCCGTCGACATGCAAGCACGCTTCCAATAACCGGTAAAGATGGTAACCAATCGGGTAATAAAATTACAACATGCTCTTTGAAAGCAATAATATGTTCGTATTGTATGGACAAGTATGTGAATGTGTGTGCAGAGACGCTTTGAATGAATTGTTGTCTGCTCCGTGGCTGCGGCCTGACAGTGGGCCTTTGTTATTTCTGATGTTGAGCGCACTTTATTGGCTGTGATCGTCAGCATGCCGCTTGTATTCATGCATGGACGCAAGTCTTGAGTTCCACTATGACAGCTGCAGCATTTTTCAAGTGCGTCGCCATCAATAGCCGTACTGGCGCTGACACTGGTCATTTTCCAATGTTTAATAGTCATTCGAGTGATCGTTAATGAAATCGCACGAGACTGCAGCTAAAAATATTTTGTTAAAAGGGGGAAATACACTCTAAAATAGTATGCAAATTAATGTGTGTATGGTGTTGTCATTGGTACAGTAACTAGGGTTTTGTCGGAGGAGGAATCGACGAATCGAAACTCCATCGTAATGAGTTCTCAATAAAACTCTTATTACCTTCGGACATCTTCAGTTATTCAAAAAACAAACCAATAATGTCATAAAAATGCACAATATAAATAGAAGACTTCATATAATCAATATATCATTATTATGACCACATTTTGTGTAATGCAGTCCTAAAATTACTCAATTAAAATTAAGCAATATTTTTTAGCATTATTGCTGGTATCTGTCAAATGGTATGGTGGCTATAATTTCTTTAGCTCATTTTATTATGTTGCAAAGGAGAAAAGATTAGAAATATGTGAAGTTAGTGTGGTTAGATTTTTGCAGTTCTAATTTAAAACACAAATTTTGGGAATTAACGACTATAGTTTCCACTTTTATAAAAAATATCTGCAGATTTTTCACATCAAGTATAATTCATAGAATTTATGGCAATGTTCCAATGAACGCGAAATTAGCACATATATTGATTTTCATATTTATAAAAGCTTTATCAATTAAATTTGGTGAGATTATTTTAGATGCAATAAAATTGAAATAATGTGAAGTGTGCTGTGGTTTCTAAGATTTTTATAGATATACAAATATATAAATGATCAGTGTGACAAGCTGACTTGATTTAGAAATGTTCGTTTGTCTGTGTGCCTGTATATACGCGTACTAGTCGACTTTTTGAGATATCGGTCTGAAATTTTACAACCGTGCTTTTCTCCTCAAGAAGCTGTTTATTTGTCGGAACCAGACCAGAGAGGCAGTAATAGCTACCATACAAACTGACCGTTCAAAAGCAAATCCTTGTGTAGAAAAAAATTTAATTGACAAGATATTTTTACAAAAAGATTTTCATAAAAGTTCTTTAAGTAACTTTAATTCGACTTAAAGGTTATTTATATTAAATAATCTGGCTAGAAATAACTAGCAAAACGCTTTCCGTTGCATGCTAACCGTTGGCTGTTGCTATAAGGAACGCACTTGCGAAGTTAGCGTTTTATCTAGTTTTTATCATAATGTCCAACATTGCCACCTCAGCATTTTCGCTTCTTTAGATGGATTTTTCTAGGAAAATATTAAAAGTTTTGCACACTTAATTCTTTATATATTGACGTAAATATAAGTAATGATTATTTTGAAAATATTGTTATTTTAAGTGATTTAATTTAGTTATCTCTATGAGATTTATTAATGAAACACAAACTTCTTGCTAAAAATCGGTGGATTTAATTCTAAGTTACAAATGACAGCACAGTTTTTGTATATCGAATTATATACAGTTTTCTCATTTGGCATTATCCTATCTAACTCCTGAAACCAGGGAATACATTCCGCACAGAAGTTAGAGTTTGTGTAAAATAGTTTACTTAGAAATTCAAGTATTTTATCGATAGGGCTTCAGGGAACTCCGAAAGTGTGGAAAAGCATTGTTCTTAGGGTGTGATTAAAAGATGGGTGAAACATTCAAATTAATAGCGTTTTCTTTTTTCGATGCCTCATTATATGGCATTATATAATTGTTCAATTTTTTTCATCACAAAAGGATAAACAAATACCAACCGACTCATTTTCAATACTCTCTTGTCGCTCATTTTTGGCAAATTCTCTTTTGGTGTCGCCTTGTGCGTTTACACGAGTAAAAAGAGCCCAAAACTGGAGACGAGTTTTTTATTTGTATGTTGGGATGGTGGGCTCACATTTTGCTTGCAAGGAATTACCATGAATGTGTTTCAAAACGAATTGCGTAGCAGCGAACTGTTACGAACAAGAGCACAAAGCGTGCCACACGAGCACAAGTGGTACGGTCCCTTCATCTTTCCTCGTCGTCCCCCTCGCCCACAATAAACTGGTTTGGGTTACAAAAGAGTCCGTGTGTGAACTTACACTAATTAGAAGAGAAACTTTCTTTAAAAAAATACATATCAGCAACGAAAAACTCTTACGTTTTGAGAAGGGCAGAAAATGTTGCACTTCTTTTAGGCTAGAAGGCAACATTCTGAGAAAAGAACACGAATAATAATGAATTGTAAAAAAATTTAACACAGTGAAACAAGTAAAACCAAGTAAGGAAGTTCTAAGTTCGGATGCAACCGAACATTTTATACTCTCGCAATTTGCAAGGATCAAAGCCAGGGAAATACCTTCAGATGCATACGGTTTGTTAGAACAAAGAAAATCAATATATGTAGTTTATGATAATTTGGGTAATTTGTGAACCAATTTCACATAAAATATTTTCGGCATTAAAGTATAGTATATCCAATATTATACTTCCAGTAAATTTTGTTAAGGTACCTTACTTATTTGCTAAAATATGCGGATAAAGTCATCTGGAAGTTCGAAAATTTCTTTATATTAGGTATATGGGGCTTAGGGAATATTCAATTCATTTTTGACATACTGACATACTATTATCAGGAAACAATCCTCTCCGAATTTCAATTATATATCTCACACATTGACCGATATTTTCGGTAAAAAGTCAGCTATAGGCACTGTGGTTAACTTATTCAGTACCTAGGGGCTTGAACAGTTTTGGTTCGATTTAGACAATTTTTGATCACAAGGTGGCATACTTTAAACGCATCATTCACGCAAAGGTTTACTCCGCTACAATCATTGTTGCTTGATTTGCATAGTGGAAAGTGAAAGAAGCAGATGGAATGTAAAATGGTGTTATATGGGAAATAGGCGTGGTTGTAATCCGATTTCGACCATTTTCACACTATAATGAAATCAATTAAGCAGATTCCAAGATATAGGTTTTTGAAGTCGGTTCCTATAAAGTCGCCTTATACCATCCGAGAGATAAAATTTAATGTCTCTGGCGTGTTAATTGCTTGATTTATTGCGTTTTTAGTAGTTTCTAACAGTACCGTTATATGGGGAATGGGCGGGGTTGCGGCTTAGGAGATATGCACATTAAACCTATTAGGGGGCGGGACCACGCCCAATTTAAAACAAAATTTTATGTGCAGATGCCCCAACCTAATGTGGTCCTGTATACGAAAGTAGTACTTGTGTATCTGATTGTGGCAATTTATTTGTTTTTGATTAATGGCATTTTGTGGGCGTGGCAGTGATCCGATTACGCCCATCTGAAATACCAACGGTCTTACGGTACTAAGAAACATGTGTACCAAGTTTCATAAAGATATCTCAAATTTTACTGAAGTTACAGCTTGCACGGACGGACGGACGGACTAACAGACAGTCACCCAGATTTCAATTCGTCTCATTATCCTGATCATTTATATATACATAACCCTATATCTAACTCAATTAATTTTAGGTGATACAAACAACCGTTAGGTGAACAAAACTATTATATTCTGTAGCAACAGGTTGCGAGAGTATAAATATAATATATTTGTTATTGTATACCGCTCTGGTTCATGCTAATGGCTGCTGAAGCAGCTGCACTCATTTTGTCACCGCATTCGGCGAGGCAACTCTTTGAACGCCTAACCGCAAGCACACAGATAGGCACCTCCGGAGAGTAACCATGACACAGTACACACAATCAAATACTATATTTACAGCTATTTTATATATATTTATGTTTGCATATGTATATAGTCGTACAAATAACGTTTGAATGCCCATGTAAATTTCAACTGACATATCAAATAACTCAACATGTGTCAACGCATTTTCATGTCATCTTAATGACAATTTAATTGTGGGTTGGCTGCGCGAAGTGTCATAAATACAAATAATACCATAGTTTATGTGTAAGAAATGACCCCAAGGGAAATAGTGAAGATGAAGTGAGTTAAGATATTGCTCGTTTAAAAATTTGTGGAACAAAGGCAATTTTAGAACTAAAATTTATTGTGATTGAAAACTTCACTTAAAATAGTTAATAGGTACCGGTACCAAAAGGCAGTTCAGTTTTAAATTACACATAAATCGGAAAAAAATATATAGTATGTATGTATTAGAGCTTTTGGTATTCGATTAATCGACTAACTGGATAGGGTATTATTTGAATAATAATATTCAGTTAACACTATCCGGATAGTCATAAGATAAGTTGTCGACTGTTCGATTTAAAGTTCATTTTCAACTGTTCGGTTAACCGTTCATTGTCGACTATTCAAAGAGTAAGAGTTCATTCAAAAAGAACAAAAAACAAAAGGTGCTTGGATCATTTATAAAACTCGCAGCAGAACAACTATTCGGTTAATATTCGCACAAACGGTTACAAAAAAGATATTCGAATAATCGGGTCTCGGGTTATTCGAATAATTTTAAGACCTCTTATAGGTATCCAGTATACGGTAAAGAACTTTAAAAGATGGAAGTGATTATCAAAATGGCGACTAAAAACTGTTTGACCATTTAAAATATAACTCTTTCTGTCACTCTCTTTGGATGACTTTCTTGGTAATGAAAAATTATATTGGCATTGTCTTCATTCTTGAAACACTCAAACATGTTTTAATTTTTTTGACTTGGGACATATTTTTCTTCTACCTACCTAATTTATTTTTGTTATTGTATATTAATTAAATATTTATGAAGAAGACATCATACGAACTGAGTTAATCTATTGAGAAACCTAACAAGGTCAACATTACGTAATTCAATTTATTGTTATTAATTAAAGGAAAATTATGATAAAAGTAATCAAGAATAATAAATATAAAGTACCAAACTTTTTGATTATATTCAATAATGGCAAATAAATTTGTAATTAGGGTATTTTATTGCCTTCTAAATATAGTTTACTTTCTTTTTACCCAACTGATTTTTTCTTTAAAATCAGCACACCTACAAAATGACTTACAATAATTGAACTGAAAAATCATAGTTCAAGACTTATATGAAAAAGTTGTTGTTTAGTATTATGGTTTTCCCTACAGGGTAATGAGTGTAATTTTAAAACATGCATGTCTGTTATGCATACAGTTATATACGCATATGTGGACATTCAACTGCAAGACAGGTGAAGAGAATATGACACCTACAATGAAATACCGACGTCTGGGAGTGTCGTCGACACATAAACAAGGCGGGCAAGGTCTCGCGTTAGGCGTTACAACTCTATTTTCACATTACGCGAATCAGCAGAAAACAACAACAGTAGGGGGGTAGGCGAAATTATATAATATGTACGGTTAATGAATGCGAATATTAGCATTGAGGTCATACTTACCAAAACACGGTTTTCGGTTTTGTCACCTTTCGTCTCCAATTTAACCATATATTTGACCAGAATTTTTGTGTGACGGCCCAGTATGGATTTAACGCTTTCTGTAAATGAGAAGAGAGTAATTAATTGATTAATTAAAGAGTTTAATATAACTTACTTATTTACTTAAAAATAATTTGGAATTGTTAAGAAATTATATAAACAAATTTTATTGGTTGCAATATGGACTTTCATATAATAAGAGTACAAACTTCGACTTAAGGAAATACACTTTCAAAAGCTCAGACCATTTCACTGTTTCCTACTACAACTGTAAGTATATGGCTTTATTGCCCGAGATATTGCATGTCATTCAAAATCGCGGAAGTAGATTTTGGCGCACGACATTCAATGGTAAATTGGCTGCAGTTCCTGGCTCCAGCTGTGTTTTCTGTTTAGCTCCCGCTAATTTCCAATTGGCCAGCCCCTGCGCACGGATACGCACACTTAAGCGCCTAAGTTAAGTGATTGTTATGATTTTCAATCATAAGATAATGGTAAAGACAAACAAACCAGAAGTGGGGCATACAAACATTCGAGTGTGTATTATGAATGTAAACATGTTAGAATGGAGAAATCTCTGCTGACCACTTAAGTGAAATATTTATAAATTAATAGCATCCGTCGCTTTTGAATTGCTCACATTCTGCAATTGTCTTTTACTGCAGTTTTCGTATGTAACAACAAATAAAACGGTACTTAAACATATACAGTACAAATATTTAACAATAAACTTGGGCGAATTATAAATACATGGCATGGGCCGGAAAGTTTTTGCCTTGACGAGCGATCTCTCCACGAACAAAAATATCTATAATTGCCTTGTGGTCTTTAATGACGCAATACTTTTTTCGCTATTGCTCTTTTTGACAGCTGTATACTGAGATTGGTTTGGCTTTTTATAATAAACAAACCAACCATAATATGAGGGAATAATTCGAGTTTCTTCAAAAATGAAGCCGGCCAAAATATTAGTCAATGGGGATATATGTGCTTATATACATATATATATTAAGCCATGATTCATGACTTTCTCGTGCCTGAATTGGAGGATGTTGTTGTGGACGACCTTGCGCTTATGACATACAGCCAACGAAACAATCAGTTTATTGAATGAAATTTTGGTGAGCGCATTATCTCGCGTCGTGGGCCTGTGGTGGGACCTCCATGATCCCGCGATTTAACACCGCTGGACTATTTTTTGTTTGGTTATGTGAAGTTCCTTGTTTACGCAGATAAGCCCGAGGCGATTGACGCCTTGGATGAGAATATTCGGCGGGTTATACCTGACATGCGGCCCCAATCGCTGCAAAAAGCGATCGTAAATTGGTCCTCTCGACTGGAATTTATTCGACGCAGCCCGAATTAGGCAAACCCTTATCTTTGTAATAAAACTGAATTTTTGGCCATAGCATTAAATTATATGCGACTTATTTCTTCTTGAAAACCACATGTCGAAAAAAACACCCTTTAGTAAAACTTCTCAAAACATTGGTTTCAAAGTAACCCTACATCGACTACTTTTGTTTACAATGGAAAACAATGATTTTCGAGTTTTGATAAGACACTATTTCCTGATGGGAAAAAACACCATTGATGAAAACCAATGGCTTGATAAGGCCCCAGCATATTCAAAAGGTCACGATGTGTTTATTTTTTTTTTATAGCGAGCTCCGTAACTCACCGGAAGCATGCGATAAAATGAATCTACTATATAATATGTAGGTATAGTCTCACTATAATTATAAGGTTTACCTTGAATCGGTAAGTGGTGAGAACCATATTAAATGGGACAAGAGTCTTCAAAACACGAAAATATCCAGATTCAATAGAGTTAGAGATTTTACTAGAAGGAAACTTGTATCGTTTTGGGGGCCTTGAAAGTAAAAAAGAAATCCAATGTCCAGATAAGTGTGATCAGAGGGCCAAAACTTGTCTAGATGGTGAAAATAATTTACTCAAACTACTCAAAAATAACTAAATTTAGTTAAGTCTTGTGGCAGCAACCGAGCCAAAGAAGCGTTTATGTTAAAAATTAATCAAGTTAATAAATAAAAATTCTCAATACCTAAAGTTTTCCTAAATATGCGTGATTTTCTGTGTTTCACCAATGTACAATTATATATTCATATAACCAAATATAGGCAAATGTCTAATTAATTTTTTTATGTTTTCTATAATACCACATGACCATCTACGAAAGCGAAATAAAAAGCTGAGAGCAATTAATAAGATTTGTATTGCGATAATTGTAGTAAAATTCTGTGGCGTGTGTATGGTAAGTGGAACAAGATGTCCATGTGCTGATGTGGAGGCAGACAAAGCTAAGCAAAGTGGAGGCAAGTAAAACACTAAAAGTAGAAGTTCGTACACAACTGCGTGCCATGTGTGTGGCACGAGTGTCAAATAAATATTCACTAACACGGTGCTTCGCTAGCTTCCAAGCGTAAAACAATTAAGCTTTACAAAGCACAAAATACATTATGTAGCTTCTCTGCAAACGGCACTGAGACACGTCCGTTACGCGTCGAGTCGGTTGAAGCCAAATGCTTATTTCCTACATGCGGAATTGGCTGGTACTCGTGTTTATGACTTGATATCCCAGCTACATTATGTCATTTTGTTTAGAGAACATTTTTTTAAACATTCCGCAAATGTAACGGATTTATGAAAGCAACCGTCTCTACGTATTTGTAGTCCATGCAGCTGCCGCTAAAGTGCTTCAGTTCTTCCGACTTCTTTACGTTTGTGAATTTGTTGTTCATTGATTTAGCTGAATATCTAAATGTAAGCTAAGTTGGGTTGGAAACTTTGCAATTGAAATGAGTTTGCGTGAATGATGGAAGAATGAAAGTAAGTGAAATTGACGCGAGTATGAAAAGTGTGCTTGATTCAGATATGAAAATTAAGCCTAAATACTAAGAATTGCGAAAAATGGCTTCAAAAAGGGGAACTTTAGAATTTAAATTTCATATTGAGCTCATAGCCACCTACCGTCTTCTTTTTCCCTAAGTTTTGAAGTCAATGACCAGAACCAACTGTTTATACCTGGAGAGTTTTATTTTCTCGAAGATCGAAGGAGACCGAATTCAATATCAAAATTATTTTGAGACTTTCATTTCCTAAGACTGTAAAGTAAAAGTAGGAGAGTTAATACAAGGTGCGTTCCAAAGTAAACAGTAAAAAAGTAAAGTAGTGCGTTAGAATCTGCTATCCTTTTTTATCGACTTCCAGTAAAAATTGCAAGACATTTCATCTATTGGAAGTGAAGTTATTGCGTTTCAAGTATCAGTATGTTTTTGTCGGTGCGAATCGGTGCGGTGATTGACTGACGACCAAAAATTGTTCAGAACTCAACATTCAAAGGACATCATTAAAAAGGCATAAAAAGACCCGAACTTCCTTTACAAGATTGTGACTGGTGACGAAACGTGGTGTTTTCAATATGATCCCGAAACGAAACGCCAGAGTGCTGAATGGTAGGCGCCGGACGAGCCGAAACCCAAAAAATCGCGCCTGGAGAAGTCAAAAGTGAAGACAGTGCTGATTTGTTTTTATGATTCCAAGGGTATTGTCCATAAAGAATTTGTTCCACCCGGCCAAAGCGTTAATGCGGTATTCTACCTTGGAGTTTTGAAGCGTTTGGTGCGCTGTATTCGACGTGTTCCACCCGAATATCGCGAGGATGGAAGTTGGCGTTTGTTGCACGATAATGCGCCGTCTCATCGATCGACGCTTGTGGCCGATTATTTGACCAAAAAATACATTTTAACAATCAACCACTCCCCGTATTCACCTGATATGGTGATGAAAGGAAAGCGTTATGCAGACGTGGAGGCCATTCAAAAGGCTTGCACCGGCATACTGGCGGCCATACCGGGCAACGAGCTAAAACACTCGTTCGACATGCTTTTGGACCGTGCAAAAAGCTGTATTAAAGCAGAAGGAGACTATTTTGAATAAAATTAATTGATTTTGCCGATAAAACCATTTGTTCTCTTTTTTTAAAAGTCCTGTTTACTTTGGAACGCACCTTGTAAGCTTCAGACTACTAGTATAAGGAGATAGAGATTATATTGTGAACTGCATACTAAAATTCTAAAATAAAATTAAATTACTTTAGAATTTAGTGGATTTCAAAATCAAAAAAAGATATATGTATGTAGACCCTCGATCGATACCTGTATTTATGTATAGTAATAATAATTATAAATATCTTCAGCAGAGTATGTTAAGTTTAAACCTCGGAGATCCTATATAGTATAAATATAATATAAACCATCAGCGCGACGTGTTCAGATCAAACAACTACAGCATATAGCTGTCATAAAAGTGACCGACCAAACTCATGTCCTTGTATGGAAAATTCTTCTATTTGACAAGATATCTTCATGAAATTTGGCATGGATCATTATCCAAGGGGGTACAATCTCCAAACAAATTGTTCAGATCGGATCACTATAGATCATAGCTGCCATTTAAACTGGCCGATCAAAATCTTCATAAAGATCTTTTTATACACTTTTATGCTATAAAAATACACCTATAAAGGGTATTATAGCTTTGGTGCAGCCGAACTTAACGTTTTTTTTTTGTTTTGTTTTTTTTAATTTTTGCATTTGAGACAATTTTAAGCAGAGGAATCTTCCTCAGCGTCAGACACCTTTTTTTCGTAGGGCCTCCTGGAAATCAGCTAGGGGTCAAGGGAATCCAAAATTTTTCATAAATTGCCGATTATTAAAGTACATTAAATTTTGTATAAGAGTAACCCTATAATGTGCATAAAGCTAGTTGAAAAGTTCTTTGTGAGAAGCTAATTACTTTGTAGTTTTTATTAATGTTCAAATGTATATATATTTTACGTAAGTACATATGTAATGAAACTAATTTTTAGCTGATAAAATATCATATAGTCCCTTTTTTAAATGCTAAATTATCCAACTATAATTTAATTGCCACTCAAACTAAAATAATAATATTTTTGATACATTCATTTGCACGTACACATATTCAGTTAGTCATAGATCCGCTGATTCGCTTTGTCACACTCTAAACGCACTAATATAATACAATGACATTTTGTGAGAGTCGTTTGGAGTGTGGTCGTGCCTATCCCTGCTTATAACCCATATCGTTTTGGACCTGTCCTTCAAGACTGAAGAGATCCATTGTTGAAAATATGGTTGAAGCCAAGTATTTAAAACTTTCGAATGAGTTAAACACTTTGTCACAGGCTTTAGAAAAGTCACAATATATGAAATCACGATTTGTTACAAATGTGATAAGTAAATCCAAGTAAATTTATAATAGACTTTCAATTGCGACACTCTCCTCTAAAATATTAGAAGAGATCGAATATGTGAACTGATAATAGTTAAAATAAAAAAAATTTCCATACAAAGACATGATTTTGATCATTCAGTTTGGATAGCAGTTATATGCTATAATGGTTCGAATAACAATTTGTTCAGTGATTGTACCCTTGCTTTAGGCAACAATCTATGCCAAATTTCCTGAAAATACATATAGTCACTTAAAAAAGTATTTCAATATACAAAAAGATTTAAAGGAAATTTACATAAGTACTTCATTTATACCAGAAAGAAGCTCAACAGTTCTTTGACAAAGCAAACATTTAGAAATCAGTTTTCACTTCGAAGGCTGCTCATCAAATCTACGTTAGATTGCCGGAAGTTATCTATTGACATCAATGCAAACTCATAAAAACTGAACTTGTCAATTAATAACTGCAGACATATGTACAATATATACATACTACATAAGTACGTGCAGCTGTGAGGTAAATGAACGGTCCAACGAATACACCAAGCAGCAAATACGAATAAATATAAAGTATGGTAAATCAATATTTGATTGCTTATGAATGAAGTGTGCGTGTAGCGATGTGCAACAAATGGATGACAGGCAACTAATGAACAGATACAAATCAAGTCATATGTAGCTCTAATAAATATTTGAGAACGCAATCAAAATGAAGCTTCCACATTGAGAGCGGAGGAACTAATAGAGACGAAGATGACATGAAAGTAAATAGCAATAAAATATTAAAGAGATCAAATAAGGGTTAATTAGCAACAAAGTACTGCATTTGCAATAAGCAACAACACAATAATAAATAGTTATGCAAATAAAATTTGAAAAGGAAGTATGTAAAGAGCTACGCTCACTTGGAGTAGACGAGTTATTATCGGTTCTGTTAATATGTAAACATGTTGACAAATTTAATTTATTTATAGCAACAACAAATTATATTTAATTGTCCCGTTCGGCTGATAAATGTTGCTGATAACACAGAACACGAGAGCACTTACAGGCGCTACCACAACATTGCTTACACCAAACAAGTCGCATCAAACATTTACAAGGTATGTACTACATGTGTATATATGTAAATATGTTAAAACCATAAATAAAACTAATAGACAACTGTAAACACGGTTTAGTCGGTGCTGGGATGACACCTACTTTGCTTTATTGAATTAATTTTCTGTTTGATCACCGGTGACCACTTTGTGTTGGCCTTTTGTTCCTTTATCGGCATTTTATTTTATTGAATTTTCTGTTAGTACGTTTTGACACGCATGACTGTCAGGGGAAGTGGCATTTATGGCACCAGTTGGGCATTATTATGAAAGCCCTTAAGCTTGCCCGATGGTTGAGAGCGTGGGTGTGTGTGTGCAGACTACAGCAAGAGGCATGTGCCTCACAATGTTTAGATGAGATAAAGTTAAGGTTAATTTAAGTTCGATTTAGTCATGTCCGTCGGTATATATGTGAGATAGTCCCTTACTTTTTGATATATCTTTTTTTTATCAAAACGCCACCACTTTGCAATTTTTAATTATTTGTATTATTGTACGGAGAATATTTTCTAGTTTAATGAGAACTATTCATTTTTAGGGTTCATCCACGGAGAAGGCCGAAATCACTGGAGCAGTAGAGGACCTTTTTATTATTTATAAATAAATGTTCTAATATAAAGTTAAAAAAAAGCAGCTTCAAAAACTTCACTTTCACACTATAAACTGCACTTTCAATAAAACTAAAATGCAAATATGCAGTAATAAGAAGAGGCAAGCAAACAGTTAATCAGCGTTACGAGTAAAAACCTTATTTAATTTTTCCAATTAAACTTTCAGCCACAAAATGCATATCGCACCGGTCGGGCGCGAGCCCACAGGGCGTACAGGTGATTCATTTCTGCAGCGTTATCAAAAATCAATTATTAACAGAGCCATAAAAATGAAAATCAACACAACGTTTATTTACTTCAGCTCCGAGAATTTCAACTAGCCAATTGCAGCACTTCATTTCATACATAAATTCACTCTGCTTTTGACCCAGTTTTTCGTCTGTCGGCAATAGCAGCTGCAGCAACAACGGATTGTCAGCGACTATCGGAGCACAAATAAATAATGCATTACTCATGCACCCCCATCGACCACAGACGCGCTCGACCACAATTTAAACTTAAAGCACTCGATTCTAGCAATGAATCACGGACGATTAGGACAGGGGGACAAGCGGCAGCCGGCAGACATGCGTCTGCAACAAATCGACAAACAAATACAGTATAAGCAAAGTTATTACAAATTGGAAATCGCTGCCCAAAAGAAGCACACAAAAACGATAACCAAACCACAGAATTGATGTCGAGGAGGACAGCGAACCACAATGATATGTGTGTGCAAATGACAGCGAGCAAGGCCCAAAACCTAGCTGACAGACAGCCAGATAAGCCGAAGCAGAAGCCGAGATGATTCAGCGCAAGTGAGTACAAGTTTGAAGCTGTTGACAGGTGGATGTAGCGAGTGGATTATCATTCCAATGCCCTCAGGAGGACAAAACGAATAAAACTTTAAGGCGACATATAATATATGTACATAGCAAAAAGTACATATCACATATTTACAATACCTGCATGTGTGTGCAAGCATTTTCTCGCACTAATATGTACATATCTTGGTAACTACGGCCGGAAGACATATGTAGCAAATCATCTCTAAACAGTAAAAAAGCGTTAACTTCGGTCGCACCAAAGCTATAATACCTTTCTCAAATACAAAAGGTTCCTTAGAAGAACTTTGATCGGTCAGTTTGTATGGCATCTATATGCTAGTGTAACTTGATCTAAACAATTTCTTTAGAGATTGCACCGTTGGCTTGGGCAATAACCCATGCAAAATTTCTTGAAGATATCTCGTTCAATGAAAAGCTTTTCCATAAAAGCACTTTATTCCGATCGTTCTGTTTTTATGGCAGTTATATGTTATAGTGGTCCGATAAATGGCCGTTCCGACAAATGAGCAGCTTCTTGGTGAGTAAAGGACGGGTGCAAAATTTCAAATCGATATCTCGAAAACTGAGGGCTAGTCCCGATTGTACGAATTGAACGAAAGAAAATCAGTTTTGCATTAAATTGTCACTGGCAATATAAAAATTGATTTATTTTAAGAATCTTAAACGGAGAAAATCATGGGTTAATCCGGGACAACCATCAACATCGACTGCAACATAGGCATGTGAAGGTAATGTTACTTGCTAAATTTGGTTGGAATTTGTCTAGTAGATCCCGAGATATGAGTTTTCATCTAAAGGTGGGCGGTGGCTCAGCTTAACTGTAAAATCCTACGTGTAAAACTTAAAGCCTCTGGGGAGTGGACGAGGTTATCACCCATTTTTATTCTGTTAGTAGGGGTGCTAAATATATTTATCCTGAGTGAATTTGGTTATTACAGTTTCAGCGGTTTAGAGGGCGGGGTCAAGCTCATTTAAAAAAAAATTAAACTGCGGATGCCTCTCCTTAATGTGATTCGTTATACAAAAAAACAACAGTCTTGTATCTTATTGTGGAGCTTAGTTATGACAATTTATTGGTGCCCAATTAATGGCGTTTCGTGGGCGTGGCAGTGGTACGATTACACCCATCTACCAACCTTCTTACGGTGCCAAGAAATATGTATGTGTACCAATTTTTACTCAAGTTACAGCGTAACAAGTACACACGGATGGACGGACGGACAGATAGTCACCCGGATTACAACTCGTCTCTTCATCCTGATCATTTATATATAAGTATATAACCCTATATCTAACTCTATTAGTTTTGGGGACACAAACAAAAGTTAGGTGGACAAAACTACCAAAACTATTATACTCTGTAGCAACATGTTGCAAAAGTATAATAACAGTGAAAAAGTGCAACTCACTCTGCCAATGCATTGGTTTCCATAGCAAATAATTTGTTAATATACACTTTAAGAACATAACTAAATAATTTATTGTTTAGTACAGAAAATTATTAAAATTATAAAGATTTCGGCTTAATTAGATTGCAATTTATATGATATTTTGTGTATGAAAAGAATTCTGGGTTTGTTGTAGGTAACATAAAAGTCAAACATATACATATGTTTACTTTCACAGCTGTCAAGATACATATCATACTACGAAGAGCAGAATTTAGAAGAGAATATACATACTACTTAGAATTAATTATAGAATTTCTGATGACAATAAAAACCAGTTAAACAGAAATTTACGTTTACTGATATACTTATGTATATCTTGCACAAAGTACTACTTATTTTGTAAAAACCTCGTCTGCTGAACTAAAATAATATAATATAAAGCATACAAAACAAACATTATCAGCGCAGTAAAGCCCACCATCAACACGGTAAGAGTTCATTACCCAGCGAGCAAAAATAATCTTGAGCATAGAAAGAATATCACCAACAGTGCACTGTACATATAAATATGTACATAAGGCATGTATGCGTAAAATATTATATTATTGTGTGTAAAGTGGAAAGAAAATGTGTGCAATGTCACCACCAGCAGACAGCCAAGTAGCAACGCTTGCTGCACAAGAGCCAGAAAAGGTACGAATTTACAAAATGTCAGATATTTTCCATCATGATAAAAGCAGGAGATAGGGCACACTTTTAGATGTAGGCA
This sequence comes from Bactrocera oleae, assembly GCF_042242935.1. Taxonomy (NCBI): domain Eukaryota; kingdom Metazoa; phylum Arthropoda; class Insecta; order Diptera; family Tephritidae; genus Bactrocera; species Bactrocera oleae. The sequence goes on from NC_091538.1 coordinate 42,907,168, forward strand.
TATATAGTATGTATTTGGAAATCTACGAAATTCTAAAAGTGGTGAATGTGCGAATAAAGTAGAATTCGGCGTTGACCCACATTGCGCGCAAACAAACGAGCAGCTTTGCCGATCTTTTGTGTTTTACTCGTCAACTATTCATTCACCTATTCACCCATTCATTCGTACAGCTGTGTACATTTCATTTATTTATTTTGCCGAATGTGCTAACGGTCGCTGTTTACTTTTTCTGCAAGGATTAAGTTCATGAGTACAAGAATGTGCGGGGCTTTGCCTTTTGTATTTGCGCTTTTGTGGCGAAAAATTGGTGACAAATCAGAGCGAAGTTCAGCTAAGCAAGAAGAAACAAAAAGTTAGTAGATGCAATAAAAAACTTTACATGCTTGAGTAAGAAGCTTGTTGAGAAGGCAGACAGTCAAAAGTTCTACAACACACGTTATATCCATCTAAAAAAAACATGAATAAAGAAAAATAACAATAATAAAATCAAAACAATAATGCCAAAAATATCAAAACAGATTTTTGAAAAATGCTTTCTGGTAACAAAACGTATACAGATATCACATTATATAGAATTGTCCACAAATTAATAGTAGTATCATATGAAAAATGTATTTGAGTTTTTTCTCGGAGACCCTTGAAATTGGTTTCCACAAAAAAAAGGAGTGTTAGACATTTCCTTACTAAAATAATCTTTAACTTAAAAATATTCGCAAAATTAGAAAAGTAAGTAGAGCTCCATAATCTAGTAGCAATTTGAATTATTTATGGTAAGTTAAATCAGTGGGTAGAGGAAAGCATTCTACAGAGGTAAAGGATAAATAAGACATCGAAAACTAGGAAAAACGTATGCAAAGATTCAAGAAATGGAAAGATATTGTGCCCAAATGGAGGCAGACAAATGCCTTAAATTATAGGAATACAAATCAAACAGATGGGCGAAAGCGCCAAACATCCATTGTTGACGATCTCAATATATGACACTACTGCAAAATTATTGCTTTTGCGTCAGTAAGGAGCATCAGCAAATTTATCAGTTAATACTGAAACTCTGTGTAGGCGATTGTCACTAAACCAAAAATCCACGAAAAGGACTGCTTTTAAAACAGAAACACGTTGAAGATCGTATACAATTTGAAAAAAAGCAAATCTCCTGTCCCGATCCCCATAAAAACCTTCAGAGCTGATATGAAAAAAGTTTAAACGAAAACTAACCAACTAAAATTCGAGTGATTTCTGGCAGTTAGTAAAAGAGATTTGGAAAATATTATCATTTAAACGTCGCCAAGATCTCATAGTCTCTATTTCCAGGAAGTGTGTTATTAAAAAAACCAAAGCTATTCAAAGAAATATGAATTATTTTAACGTTCAGTAAAGGTTTGAAATCATTTAAATTTAAAACTTTTAGAATTTTTCGTACTATTGTACATAGAATACTCTTGTTTTTATGTGAAACTAATTTTTAGTTTATTTAGCATAAACTGTGAATCAAATTTTTATTACGTTCAATTGAAACATATGGACTATGGAAAATTTATATATCATGAGTGAATGTGTTGTGCAAATTTTGAGACTTTACATAAAACATGTTTTTTATTAAAAATTCACTCACGCTTCCAAATTCGTCACTCCTATTTCTTTGTGGGCAACTGTAAGTATGAGAGCGGTATGATAATGACTTAGCTTTACCAACAAATAGCGTCACTTTCGAAAGCGAAATTTACTATCCTTTAGTATATTCTCGTAGACGACTACTGTTAAAATTTCAGCAGAATCAGACTCGTAGTTTCATTTTATCCACGAATAAAGTAAAAGTTAATATCCTTCACAAATACAAAAGATTCCTTACAAGAACTTAATTTTGATCGGTTAGTTTGTATGGCAGCAACAGTGGTAGCCAATTCCGACAAGGATTTGTGCAAAATTTCAAATCGTTCATTTTTCTAAAATTTTCAATTTTCTTTTGTAGGCTAAATAATTATTGGACCACCCTCGTATAAACGTATTAATACATTTCTAGAACTACTACAGAATAGATATATATTGTTTGTACCGCTTGAGCGCCACCACTGAATGTGCAATGAACTGCGACTTGTTCTGTATCGAAAACACTCTAACAGCCTGTAAACCACAAAGCGAAGAGAGTGGAAAAAGTAAGTGAAAAGGCAAACCCAATCGACAGTTGGTCAGCAGACCAGCGTGCTAAATAGTAACAGTGACCTATACAACTACTAAAAAGCAAAGTAAATCAAAAGAACTAAGCCGGATAAATTTCTTTATTGGAAATAAAACTGAGGAAACTTTGTTAGGCAAATCTACAATCCAGGCTTTGTACATAAGTATGTCATGTTCACAATTTTCTTTTGAATTAAAACTGCTGAGCTTACATGCAAACACTTGCTGACCACATAAACTGACTTACAGCCCACATGGACTGATGCTATTAACACATCTATGCTTAAGTATTATTCATAAACATATAAACATATACATATGTACGTAGTGGTGTAATTGTGTTTACAACATATGAAGAGCAATTAAAATTGTGCTCTTAACCATCTTCAACGGTAATGACCATACATCGTGACCACGCTGGCACTTGTTTTTGATGCATCCGTAGTGTCATTTGAGCACTCAAACAAGCATAAATACATATGTACCATACATGCTTCGTAGCACGAGTGCTTTTGGCAATAGGAAGTGTTCGATATTTACCGGCTCGTTACGAGATTGTCAACAGCTATTCGTTAGCGTTAAGTACACTTAAAAATTGGCTCGAAATTTTCAATCGACACAGCAAATTAATAAAAAACAACAATAATGGCATTAAACGTTCATAAAAACGTATACATTGTCGATAACTTATATTGAAATATACAATATATTTTTTTTGTAAAACAATGAACTCGAAACTTTCGAAATGAAAGGACTTGAAGCTATGCAATCGAACTGGCATTAATTTAATAGGCTTAGGTATCAAACACCGATAGATTAGAAATACTTTTTCTGAATTCAACTCGATAATTTTGTTGCTGGTTTTGCAAGTAAGTCCTTTTATCAGAAATCAGGGATTTGAAATCATGCTAGAAATGCAGTCAGAAAGCTCAGTTCAGAAAAGACAAAGACTGCAGTCATTGACATAATTATTTATAGGACCTTCTGATTTACCTCATTTACATGAAATAAAGTCTAAATTTTTACATTAATTAAACCTCCGAACGTTAGAAGGAGTTTGCATTGCACAATAAACCGAATTATCAAAGAAATTAGGAACGAGCGGATGGAGTATTTTGGAAATGTTTAAAGGAAATAACGTTAAATAAAAATTAAATACTTTTCTATCGAATTTAAGTTAAAGAATAATAAGATCTGATAGAACAACATGAGTATGTGATATGAGGCGTTCCCACAGGTACACTAAGAAAACCGTGTCACACGTGTGCATATCTATCATAGTCTGTGGTGGATTTTTCTGGTGTGGTGTGGGCCTAATTGTAATAATTTTGGTATAATAAAGTGTGATCTCAACAACAAAAATACTTTAAATATTCATGAAATGTTTTCAGATACACAAAGAAGTAAATGCTAGAAATAATGTTTTTATATTGGGCCTACGACTAGATTATTATTCCATTGTTTCAATATTTCGAATATACATTAGAAAGCTACTGTCCTTTTGCGCTTTTTTCAGTTTATGTCATTCATTTGAAGCGTAAACAACAATAAATTATTTTCTTTCATTTATGACGGACTTTGTGTCTTAAAAAATGTTTTTGCGGGGAGTTCTGCTTCATTACTTTACTATGAAATAAACCTCAACCGAAAGTCATTTTATTTTTGTGGAGGTTTATGGTGAACTTTCTCTAGCTGAGTAAACATGCCAAAAGTGGTTTGCTCGATTTAAAAGTAGTGATTTCAGCTTGGAAGACGAAAAACGTCCTAATAATCTGAAAGCATTACTCGATAAATATTGTTGCCAAACACAAGAAAAGCTTGCATTAACTTTGGGAGTCACTGAAGCACCCATTTCAAATAGTTTAAAAACAAATACTTGTAGTCATAATCAAAAGCGAGGAAATTGGGCGCCATATGAATTGAAGCCAAGAGTATTGAAAGATAGTTTTGCATGTCAGGAATGCTGTTTAGACGCACAAGTCGTTTTTGCATCGGATTGTGTCTGGTAATGAAAAATGGACTCATCACCTGGTCATCCAGCCAAATCGACGGCAAAGCCGACAAGGTTATGCTCTATACTTGGTCAAATCAGAAGGAAGTATTGTTTTATGAGCTTCTAAAACCGGGTGAAATCATTAATGGGAAATGCCACCGAGAACAACTCATCGAATTGAAGCGAGCGACTGCCGAAAAACGCCTGGACTTTGAGACTAAACACGAGGCAATAATTTTCCAACATGACACCACTCAGCTTTATGTTGCAGGACCGGTTAAAAGCTATTTGGAAAACAGACGCTGTGAGGTTTTGGCTCAATCCTCTTATAGCCCAGACCTTGCCCCTTTTGACTACCATTTGCTCCGCTTGATCCAGAACGCCGTCACTTGAATATGATTCGCATCACAACAAGGTATCAAAAATTGACTTGATTCATTCAAGTTCTTTTGGGATGGAAGCCACAAATTGCCAGAAAGATGGGAACATATTATAGCTTCAGATGCGAAATACTTTGAATAATACTATTGTACATATGTTTCTTGAATAAAAAAAGGACGCAAAAATATAGTTGTACTTGTAAACCCTTAAAAAATGATAACGCATTTGAAAGCTATTTGGTACATAATTATATATATAATATAAGCAGAACTATAGGGAGTAAAGTAGTTTCTAATTATAAGGACAGCACTGGATGTCTCTTTCACTTAATAAGTTGCTTTAACCTTTGCATTGAGTGTCTTGAAAAGTCTCCTCTTTCAAAATAATTTCTGATAAGATATATAGCAATTTGACTCAATGGATATGTATTTGTTTAAACTTGAAATAATGTTTGATATACAGTTATTTACCTTACTTAGTATCAGCTTGGATTATGAGAGGCATTTCTATACATCATAATATCCAAATATATAGGTGCAATGGCGCTAAAAAGGTTCTTTACCTTATTGAGGCACAAAGCGCATTTGTGTCACATATTTAAAGCCACTGTCACAGCTGCAACAAACCGAGTTTCATCATAACAATGTCAAATGAGAAAATAAACAGAAAATATGAAGTAAATAAAACAATCACGCGCTCAGAACACTTAGTGGCACTTCAGCTGCGCCAGCAAAGGGGCAGGTGTTTTGATAAGAAATAGTGTAAGTTGTGTTGCAACAATTCTCTTATGCTTCTGCATTTTCTCCAATACTTTGGTTATTTCGTTTTTCAACAGCAACAAAGAAAACAACCAGCTCAACTGCGACCACTTGGTTAGCCATTAGCTACCTGTATGTACAAATACCTTTATATAGCTAAGTACACATAAAAGTAAATAAATATTCATTTTGTATGCACATACATCTTTATATATGTATGTATGTAAGCGTGGCCATACGAAAGCGACAACATTGAAACAAAAGAAGTCAATTGCTTTCAACTTGCAACACTTGAATGCTACGCAATTCAGCAAACAATTGCCACTTCGCGCACTTTGATTCAGCCATTCTGAGCTGAGCGAGCCGTGACTTAAATACACCTCAAGTGTGAATTGCACATAAGGTGTGCAAGATTAAGCACATAAAACTGTTAACTCACTTTAGAGTTGCTAGTATATCTAAAGGTGTGTTGCTTTTGTTTTTATTTTAATCGTTTTTCACTTTAAGCTTTGCTATTTGAGGCAACATTTTACGAGTAATCAGCGTAAGGGGAGTTAGTGACTCTTAGTTGGAAAAGTAGGACCACGAAAGTTATTTTAATTTTCATCAAACACAAAGGTATCTATATATCTTCCTCTCTCTTCATAAAACTCCACGGACTTCGATAGTTCGTCAGGTTGCTTTTTTCCGGAAGGAGTTTGACAGAAAAATACAATGATACGTGACGTAATGAAGGAAAGCAGAGGAAGACTTTGTTTACAACTACTGTTGAATGACGTTTGATGGGTGGCCTTTGGAAGAAGTTTTTGATCAATCCCTGAAAATATCATATACCTTTAATTCAGTTTTATAAATCATTTGCATACTAAAATTTTTTTTTAATATAAAGTAATACAAATTTTGAAACTATTCTGCTTTTTATGCTCTCTTTGAAATATTCTTTCTTTCACTGCCTCAGGTTTATACTATTTCTTAGTTTATTAATGAAATCCTATGAATGGCAAAACATTTTTAATTCATTTTAACTGCTACTAAAGTAGCTAGTTTTGTTTTTGCCCAAAATAAGCTTACAAATTAAACATTCCATTGTTCATTATGAAAATATATTGCCCTCAACTATAATTTTTGTTGACCGTAAACATCTCGGGCAGTTTTCTTCAAATCATTAAACTTGTTAAACAGTTATTTTTGTTAGCTAAACAATCATATTTTCATGTCCAACTTATCAGTAAAACCACCTACCCACATATAAACATACAAAACAGCCTGAATTGACCACAAAACTGCAAGACATTTGTGTAAAAAGTCTCTTTTTAGAACTTACGTTATAATGATATATAAAATATAATTGATTGATTTCAGCACATTTATAAATAAGTTTAAATGTCACAAATAAGTTTGAAGTTATACATATGTATGTGTTTATATAAGCACAGATGTAGTACGCCCTCTAATTTTTATCAATTTCGATGTAGTTGACGGTTTCGTGTTGTTTAAAACATGAATCAGAGTACATGCCTCTAACTTTGTGGAAACATGGAACTCACAAAAATTTAAAATGATGAAAGTGGCGGACATACTCTCAATGATGGAATGAAGAAATGTTTATAGCTCCTACAAGCTCGTCCAACTGGAGCAAGAAGTTGTAAATAAAACCGTAAATAAACGCTTTGGGTATCTCAGCTCGAGTTCTGATGCACGAGTCAAAGAAGGGGACGAGCCAAGTTTAGAACACCTACATTTCAGCCAAAACATGTCTCAGACCTTACTAGATTCATCCCCCGCGATTACTTTTCTGTTTCCAAAATGGCGCATATCTAGATCGCAATTACTTGTATTTACCGCTGAGGGTGTAAAAACTACGTCCATTAATCGAGAGAATAAGGCATAAGGTGAAGAAAGTAAACTTCATTTCAAAATAAACCGATCAAAAGTCTTCAAATTCAATAACAAAAAATTACCTTATTTGTATTTTTAGACTATAATAACAGTATGCAATCATCGTATAATTTTAGAAAACAAAAAAAAAAGTGACAAAATTTAAGGACAAATGCTCCAATTTCTTACAAAAAAAAATTCAATAATTCTCTTTAAATGAATGCGTAATATGTATATACTGTAAAAAAAAATTTAGGTTTTAATATCAGTGAAAAATTGTCATAGCGTTATTTACTTTTACATTAGCTTGTATTATATGTGTGTACATAACTGTTTGTATGAGGTCAAATTAATTATGTACTTAACATTTGACTGCTCACAACTTGTAATTCATAACAAGAACACTTTATATATACATATGTATATGTATGCACTGGTTACATGTTGCACAGAGTATAATAGTTTAGTTCACATAACGGTTGTGGATAATACTTAAAAATAAACAAAAATTCATGAAATCGGGGTATACGTACATCGTATATCGTGTCTGTCGGTCAATATGAAAGACTGCTTATATGTCCATAGATTTCCTAAATACCCAAAAAAATGTATTCTACCTGTCTGATACGTAGGTTGACCTTAATATTTCGGGATTAGAGAACAACAACAAATATTAACTATCGAAAAGAACGTTATTGTTCTTCAAAATATTCTCCACTAAGATCTATACACTTAAGCCTGCGTTTGAAGTAATTGTCGAAGCACTTTTGCCACTCTGATTGAGGTATCTTCAAAACATGCGTTCTGAACCCATCAACCGCCTCTTCAGTGTCGAAACACGTTGACCTTTTAGTTAATTTTTTACGTATCGGACTAAAAAGAAATCATTCGGTGCCAAGACTATACGTTGGATGGCTCATTAAATCGATGTTTTGAGGGCTCAAAAATGCAGTTCTTTCAGTCGATGTGTGGGAGTTCGCATTTTTGTGGTGAAGAGTTCCGTCTTCAGCGGTTGGTTTTCCTGGTTTCTTGAAATACAAGTGGCAAAAAAATAGCTTTGTACCACTCAGAATTTACTGATCTGCGATGTTCTAGTGGTATGGTTGCGACATGTCCAGTTTTTCTAAAAAACAACATAGGCAACCATTAGCTTGGAAGTGCTTCGTGCCCGAACAATTTTTGTTGGATTCGGCTCATCTTGAAACACCGATTCATCACTTGTCACGATGACATAAACGTTTTTCGAAGCAGTGCTATCGTGTTTTTTTAACATTTTTCTCGACCAATCGACAAATTGTGTGGGATCCAACGTGAACAAATTTTTTTTACAGTCAAATGTTCATGAAATTTTTAATGTATGCTGGTCCTACTAATACTTTTATTTGTCTCAATCTCGCGATAGGTCACATTACAATCTTACAATATCAGTTTGCACTCAGCATCAATAGTTCCCGGAACAACAATTGATATTGGACGACCTTCACAAAATTCGTCTTGGAGTGATCTACGGCCTCGATTGAGTTCAAAATGCCATCGATAAATAATAGTGCTTGGTGGAACTTCACCACCAAAAATTTAATTAAGTTCATCGATGCACTGTTGCTAAGTTAATCCATGTCGAAAGTTGTAAAAATAAAATCGGAAATCAAAACTTTTTGAGTATGTATAACATCAAAATCCCAAAATCCCTCGAAATATTTTACAGAGCATTATTTCTTACAAATGGAAGTGCAACTAATGTTAGGCCGTTCCCGTATTTAGTGGTTCCTTACTTTTGTATTATTTTTTCAGCGTTAAATTTTAAATTCGCAACTCACAGGCGCTACTCAATCGCACAGTTTCGGACATAATACCTATATATATATATGTACATATGTATATATGTATATTCGTAATTATGTGAGTATGTTCTTTCATATACAATACATACTCTTATCCATAACTGTATGTATGTGCTTCTTTTCTTTATTAATTTTGAAATTGAAATAATTTGTGTGTTGAAAATGAGTCACAGTCTCAACGCCGCCAAATAAAAACTATGACAGAGAATTTTAGTGCATGACTTTCATGTTCTTCGATTTAGAAAAACATTTAAGTTTACAGTTTTGAAAGTGTGTGAATAACTATAACTTAAGCTAATAAAGGATGAATTAAAACAGCAATCACATAATATTCAATACTAGAAGGGTGACGAAAAAGTTTTACTTCATGTTTGATGATACAATTTTCAACTATCGAAATTTTTATTAGAAAGAAAATTTTTTTTTAATTGGTTATGATTGATGTTATATAGAAGTAACATATGTTCTTGCATACTATCAGTACCTGTTTTTATAGCTCTGTTTACAAAAAAATTTTACTAAGTTAAGATTCGTGCACAATTAAATTTATTGAGTTTATTTTTTTTGTTTTGAAATAGAAAAGTAAGTATTGGAGATCAGTACTGTTAGGTGTCTGTGTATTTGCATATGCTATAAGTCAAATGAATTTATTTATGAGCAACCAACTTTTAGATAAGATATTACAACAGAAAAAATTAAATGTTTTCCAGAAACGCATGCTTACCCAATTATTTGAGTTAATTGGCTTTTGGGCATCTGGGTTTTGCTTCGCTTTTATATTTGCGATTTATTTGAAACTATTTTCAGATTTTCCAATTGAGTTGGCAGCTTTGAATGCTGTGTATAGCTTAAGTATATTTGTACTTTATTGCATTCGATCGAAACTAAAATAGTGAATAAACAATTTTGAAATAAAATTAATAAACGAAACATGCAAATTAAAAATTCAGATTATGTCAGTGGTGTTGAAAAACATAGCAGCGCGAAATCGAATAATATAATACAGCTGGTAATAATATTCCGCTCTGAACAATTTCTTCTGAGATTATACCGTTGGCTTGAACAACAACCCACGCCAATCCACGTGAAGATATCTCGTCAAATAAAAAACTTTTCCTTTCAGTTTGTATGGCAGCTTTATTTTATGGTAGTCCGATATCGACGGTTATGACAAATGAGTAAGTTTGGCAGGAAAGAACGTGTGTGTTTCAGATCGCTATCTCAAAAACTGAGAGACTAGTTCGCGTATATACAGACAGACGGGCAAATTGACAGACGGACACGGCTAAATCGACTCAGCTCATCATACTGACCATTTTTACATAACTATATTTATATGGTCTGTGATGTTTCTATCTGGGTGTTACAAACTTCGTGACAAATATAATATACCCTATGTACATATATTGATATATATTTGATTTTCAGATACCAGTTGGCTTTCCTACGCACCTAGCGATAGCCGGTTATGGTTATATCGCCTCAGTAGACATATGATCACAGCAAATCTATTGTAAATAATACTTGAGTTTTAATTTCAGTTTATTGTGAGCAAATAACCGAAGAACATTGCGGAGCTTAATCCTAGCACCGAAAGGCATCGCTATTTATCAGTGCTTCATTTTTGGTCATTGCGCATTTAAAGCAATTTCCAGCTAATTTTAAATTCATACACTCGACTAAATGTAATTTGCGCTATCTTTATTCGCAACCATACGCCATGCGAACGTGCGCCATTTACACTCGATTGAGATTTCGGCGAGAAGAACGTTTGTGCTCAATAGCCACCGCTTGGCAGGCAACCAGCCGACTATAAGGCAAAGCAATTGGGCAGCCAGTCAAGCAAACGAACATTCAGCAGACAAGCAGGCAGGCAAACAGGTACTTAAATGGCAGAAGGCTGCGGAATACTTAGCAACAGAACGGTGGAAGTGGGTTAAAACCAGTCGCGCAACAAATTGCTAAATGCACGCCACAAATCGAAACTGTTGCAGCCTCAATACGAAAACGTTCTACGATTTTTTTTCACAAACAACAGCACATACACACACTCACACACATATATAGTTGTTGATGCGCGTTGCGTATTTGGGGGAAAATTGTTGGTCTTTTGCGTTTTGAATGCTGCTTTGTTTACGTTTTGACACCAAAATCCAATTGCGTTCACAACGCGCCACCAAACGCGGGCGCGCGCGACGTCAATAAGTGAAATGCAGTTTGGCTTAAACTGGTTGTTCGCATATATTTGGATTTTGGCCAAGCCAAGCGCGCACAGTAGCTACCGCCGTACTGTCGGAGTATCTTTTATCAATTGCTTTAATTAATTTCTAGTTCATTTTATGTATTTATATATTTACACTCTTCTTTGTTGCGTTATTTCCACACAGCTACAATAAATATTTGTGTACACCAACATCAACCGATGCATGAAAAGCGTAGCAAATGAAAATAGAAATAATGTGGCAACACTGAGTCGTTGGGCGCCCGCCTGCCTGGACTAATTGTGTTGGCGAGTTTGCGCACATTTCCATTTGTGTTTGGTGCACTTCGCAGTCGATTGCCATGCTGCTCAAACGCTGTCACGCCAGCACGAGCTGCACTCGAATATCCATTAGGGTTTTAAATTTGTGCGCGTTTTAAAATCGCACAAAGCGTTGGCATGGTGTGAATTTTCTCAAGCAAAATTAATTTATTCGCGCTTAAAACCGCTGTCTGCTCAGTTAACTGTGACAAATGCTGATTTTATTACCGGTAAACTAGTATCAACATGCCCACCCTTTCATGTTAATCAAGTTAATGAAGCTCGCGGAAACTGGCACAACTCCAGTGCTGGTCAAGTGACGCCACTGCATACTCATCTATTGGCCGGTTGACTGACCCATTTACGTTTCAACTTTTTAACATCACAAACGGCATTTCACAGACGCGCCCAAAACTAATGAAATACGAGAATTTACGATCTACCGGCATTCGCTTTCAGTTAATTTAGCTTAGCTTTGTTTTTTTTTAAATAACAGTTATCAACTTCGGGCTCGCATACCGCTTCAGTGCTCTCTCTGCCGAGCACAAATTAATTTAGCAGAGGTAGCTTTTAAGAGCACTTATCTCGTTTGCCAACTATTAGGTTAATTATTAGCTTGCGGATCAGTTTGCTTATTCAAATATTCAACAATAAGCAAAATGAAATAAGATGTAGAATGCAACAAATATTTGTCTCGATTGAATTCAACCTATAATTGGGTGTAATTTTAAGAGCGAAATAGCGGAAATATATTTCCTGTGGTAATTTACTTTTTTCATGAGTGGTACCTTTGAATATGTTCGATGTTTTAACTACTTTTTGCAAATAATATTGGTAGATAAAACTAACGTGAAAAATGCCTATTTCAAGCACCATCCAGATATTATTAAACGATTTAAATTCTTAAAAGCTTAAAACCCCTCATATATTTTCGAAAATTAACTAATGAAAGATTTTTAAAAAATTCAAAATGTGTGAAAGCCGGAGTCCATCGACAGTAAGTTGACAGTTAGAAGTGTTGGACTCAAAATGTTCCCGGAAATATTTTTTGTATATTGCTAAAACATACCATAATGTCGGCAGACTTCTTAAAAAGGCAATTTCAAAATGCAGTCATGCAGATTTTTTCCCGATGCGGCCAGTCCAATGTTTATTAAGAAAGCAAAAAATGCATCTCATTTGAAGCAAATATTGTGACATTTAATTTTTAAAACAGGGAGTAACCCGTATAACGGTTTTTTTTTTTTTGGTTAGGCATGTGGTTTCTTAAGGAGCAATACTTCTTTCGGAATTGGTATTTTTGACGGCTGTTAAATGATTTATACTTAGTTTGGTTTGCCATTTCATAATTAACAGACTTAATTCGAAAAATTCGAAAAAAAACGTTTATAAATCGGGTAATTAAATACCTAAATATTGATTTGGTTCGGGAGACGGATTGCGTGGTGTGTACAATATTCGATCGACATAATCGCCCAGCAAAATCAGTAATTCGAGCAACTATAGATTGGTTTCGAACCACGTTTGCTCTAGTGAGTAATGAGCATCGCAATGCTCATCGAAGACGCTACTTCTGTTTATTGAGCAGAGTATCGCAGAAGAAAAAAATTATTTTCAAAAGAGTATTTTATTCAGCGATGAAGCTCACTTTGATTGAATGAGACCGGCCATAACATTAGAGTAAATAGGGAACGCTATAGAGCTATGTTTAATGACTATTTGAATTGTCTGAATTGGAGGATGTTGATGTGGAGGACCCTCTTAACAAGACGGATCTACATACCATAGAGGCAGCAAAACATTCAGTTTATTGAAGGAAACTTTTGGTGAGACCATTAACTCGCGTCGTGGGCCCATTTGTTCATAATCATTTTGAAAACACAATGGCCAACCCTTATCTTTATAATAAATCTGAATTCTATACCATATCATTATATTATCCGCGTTTTATTTCTTCTTGAAAACCACATGTCTAAAAAACACTCTTTAATATCGCCGTGTTCCGGATACTTCAACTCGTAAAATACTTCAACTCGTAAACCTGACATCGACCTATTGTAAGGGATGTAAACCAAATAACCTTTAAAGTTTTGTTTTTCTTTTATAGTTAATTTAAACTAGAGTTTTATTATAATTTTCAGTTACATAATAAGGAATGTTGCTCCGGAAAATAATTGAACGATCTAGTACCTAACCAGCTGGCTAAAATGTTAACGAAAAATTCTAAGTCATTTCAGCCGAAAGATCAGAGGTTCCTACATTCAAACCACCTCAATACTATTATTTTCGTTTAAATAAGCTCTATACTTTTATAAACACTCACAATGCAGTTAAATTATGTAATAAAAAATACTGACTTTCTTCATTATAGATTACATTTTTTGGTCACGCAAAGTGTTAATTTAAGTTTTTTCAAAGAAACACGTAAATTTTTACGATTAAATACAGTTTCCGCTTTAGTATCGCAAACAATTAGCTTTTGGAGGTCCAACTGTGTTTCAGTGTAAGAGTATATGTACTAGAATTGCGTTCTATTTGTTACTTTGTTCTTGCTTTCACATCTAAATTTTTCGACAAAAGAGCATAACACGAGCGAGCAAGTAGAGTAGTCAATCGATCGAAATTTTCTTTATTTTATCTTACTATATGTAAACATTATCCCTTATTGGGTCGCGACCTTCTGTATGTTCAACAATCGGTCACAAATCATATACAAATTATTAATCAGAATTTAGACTACATAAAACAAAGTAGAAAACAGTTTCAGTTTAAAAATCATTGAATTTATTATAATTTCAGTATTAATTAGACAAGTCGTTGACTATTCAATTGTTTGATAAATTTTGAATTAATTTACTGATCTTCTTTAAATTACACATAATTATTTAAGACCGTGTTTTGAGCATGATATAACTCTCCGCAGTTGTATTTTTGAACTCATTGTTTAAACATATCGGTACACAACAAATAACATACATATATTTAACGTGTTTTGCCGTGAAATAAATTTATTGAAGAATTATCATGAAAAAATTATCAGTTGTGTTGAAAAAAAAAGTCGAAGAAATAAAAAAATGTGAGTCGATGTGTAAACAAGTATAAAATTTTTGATAAAGGCACAAAACTTATCGAGTTAACGTATTTATATAGTAGAATATAGTATGAATGTATATATATTTCAAAATGATGCATATAATTTGAAAAACGAAAACAACTATATAGTGGATATCGTGCTCCAAAACTGACTTCACCAAATGTATTAAAGGCAAGACGTGGTTGTGTTAAAATGACTACATTTATATACAATATGTATGATTATGTATATACAATACATATAGTTATTATTTTCTTCTTTGGTTAAAAGTTTACTTTGCAAGTTTGTTAATTTTTTTGCTCATAAGGTTTTATCGGCTACGAGTAGAGCATTTAGCAATTTATATATTTATATGCGTACATATGAATATACATATATGTACACTTGTACTCATATAATTAAGTCCTTCAGTACTTTTTTACAATATTAAAAAAAAAACGTATATTTTTTTATGTAACGTCCCTGATATTGCGAGAGCAAAAAGTTCCGTTATCCTATAAACGTTGGGGAATTACATCATATTTAAGTATTTTCACATAATTTAGTCATTTTGTTTGAAAAACATAAATTTAATTTTTTTCGTTACAGTATACATCAATATTGTTCCTTTTTATTAAATGAATTAAGTTATTTTTAACAAAATTTATAGTCATCGTCGCCATGGACAAAAATAAAAACACAACTTCAAGCGAAAGAAAGGTCACATGGGAATGTTTTCAAAAAGATCAAAATATTTCGGAAGTTGTAGACGTTTTAGGGGTTTCTTGTGATAAAATTAATAACGCTGTTTAATTTTATGAAAATATAAGACTTTTGAAAATTTGCTGTGTAAAAAGCGAAGAAAGACCAACCGTTCTGAAGATAGGACAGTGAGGCCCGTATGCTTCCGGTTAAGGAACATAATGAGCTCCTCTCCAAGCAGTTTCTGCTGGGTTGTTTTCGTAGAAACCACCCCTGCAGTCGTCTGCTTGGAGCGGAACCGCCTCCTAGGAACATCAAGAGGTCTTTCCTTGATTACGTCGACGACATTAAGACAGTACGCCGACCGGACTTCGGAAGCAATGAATTTCAGACAGGCACTGACCGCCATTCACAGTGGAGCCATCAACACCTTCCCCGACTCCCTCTCAGTGAATGGCGTACTACGAGTCCAACCACTACCCATAGCAGACGTAGAGCTCGAGTTGCCTCGCAAAAACCGTGCAACTTCGTTCTGGATATTATAGCAAGTTAGACTCCTACTTATCCAGAATAGACCCCGACATTCTAAATACATGTACTGCGTGCAATGAGTCTCCGCATGACACTAACCACCTCTTTGCATGCCCAACAAACCCCACTTATCTAACACCCTTTTCCCTATGGTCCGACCCCGTCGAAACAGCTCGTTTCCTAGGCTCCTCCCGTTAGATAACCTCGACGACAACCAAACTGGAACTTATCACCCAAACGGGGAATATGTAACCGTTACAACAACAATAACGATAGGACCTTGGTTAGGCTGAGTAAATCGGATCCATTTTTAACTTCCTCAGAAAGCAGGGCTCAATTAATTACTAAATTAACTGTACAAAGACCACTGCAAAAAAAATCATTGAATGGCCGCTTAGCAAGACGAGATCCTAATGTCTCGAGAAGAAATATTGAAAAGCGAAAAGTGTTTGCAAAAGACCGTCTCTGGAAGGACTATAAATTCTGGAATTTGGTAGCTTGGGGTGACGATTACAAATTCAACATATTCTGCAATGATAGAATATAATATATAAGATGATCCCCCTTTGCAATAACTTAACCCAAAGTACACTAAAAAAACTGTGAAACATGGTGGGTCATCGCTGATAGTGTGGGATTGTTTCACGTCTTCAGGCGTTGGGTCGATTGTTAAAATAGTCGGGAAAATGATCGGCGAAAAGTACAAGGACATATTGGAGAACAGTTTAGACGGTGACTATGTGAACAATTTACCGTTGGCTTGGAATTTTCAACACGATAACGACACCAAGCATTGATTACAAAACTTTATTTTGAACCCCAGTTCTCGGCAGCTACTTATATGTTATATGCTAAAATGGTCCCACCTGAAAAATTGTTTCGGAGATTGTAAAATTGTAAATTTGAAGATATTTCTCGTCAAATAAATACGTTTTTAAAAAAACTTGTTGGGACATGGCTATATCGGCTCAGCAGGTCACGCTGATCATTTATATAGATATAAATATATTTTATAGAGTGTTCTGGGTGTTACAAACTTCTTGGCAAGCTTAATATACCCAGTTCAGGTAACCCGGGAATAATATGTAATAAAACCTATCATCATGTTAAAGAAAAAATTTAGCTAATAACGGCAGTTGTTGAAAGATAATGATGCTGTTTCTCGGCATTTCTCAAAATTATATAGTACATAAGAGAAAAAATGAACCAACTCGAAAATATATGGACCGTGGGGTTTTTTTTTATCAGAAAAATATATTTGTTCTTATTAACTTCCCTCATCCAAATTACGTTCCAGATAAAGCAATGGCCAAGTTAGACAAGTGACTTGAAATCTTCTCAGGAGGAGACAAACTGTATTAGAAACAAATCTGCAACTTTAAAGTAATAATATTTTATAGGTATTTTAGAGTAAAACTACAAACTTTCCCGATCGCAAAAAATTAAATCAATAAAGAAAGGTATAAGAGTATATTTAAAGTTACATTTTTTTTGGTTCATAACATCGATTATCATAACCTAGAAATGCTAAACTACTAATTATTATAGTCACGAGTTTACATGTTCCATGCATTGTTGTGTATTTTTAACTTAAAGCTGAATAATGTGCTCATGTAGAGAACTTCATATTCATATGGTAGTTGCTATAGTGCCGGAGAAAAGCAGCAAAGTCTCTGTTTTTACATACGTCAATACGGAAATAGATAATAACTTATCAATTTTGGTAAATAAACGATTTTTGAAGAGATAGCCGGGAAACTCAGATTGTTTTGACGATTTTCAGAACCCCGTAATGTTATACAACTATCAATTTTATGGACTTAAGATTTTCAAATGGTAATCCTCTATACCTTAATTTTTGTTATAAACTATGTGAATATTGTACCGAACAACCACTTGGACTAGTGTGTTCGAACGATATGATGATTTGTGAAAACTAACAGCTAATCGCAATTGATATAAATTCGCCAAAGATCGCTATACCGATCGCTATACCGATCTTTGGCGAATTTATATCAATTGCGATTAGCTGCTATACCGATCGCTATACCGATCTTTGGCGAATTTAAATCAATTGCGATTAGCTGTTAGTTTTCACAAATCATCATATCGTTCGAACACACTAGTCCAAGTGGTTGTTCGGTACAATATTCACATAGTTTATAACAAAACCTATGTTTTTCATTACTTACGAGTAGTTTGAAAATGAGTTTGAATTATTCTCAAAGTAATCTATAGTTTCAACTTGTTCATTTATTTGTAAACTTCAGTTTGGGTTTTGTTTACTATACTATATATATCTATTTCATATCTACGCATTTGTGTACAATAACCTCACTCTTTTTCCGCAGAGTATTGCCTAATTTTGGTTGATAAGTTTCATAGGGTAATATTTAAAAGGTATATTGGTACTTTATGTTGTTTAACAAAGTTGAAACACCTTTTTATACCACACTTACCTTGGTTTTGGCCTTTGGCCATATCCATTACTTGCAAGTGTATGATGTTACTTAGGTAATCACCAATATGTTCCATTAGCTCTGAGGTATACATTTTTGATTTTGTAAAAAACTTTATCATTTATAGATGTGTATGTAAATACTCTTGTATTTAAAATATATACTCTATGTGACACAGACACTGGTGAATTTACTACGCCTTTAAAAATATACTAAAACAAGCTTTATATAATTTTTGCTTTTTCCAAAGTCAAATCACTACCGCGCTAATGCAAATACTGATTTCTCACTTATTTTACATTTTTACACGCTTTTCACTTGCGAATAATCCACGTCGACCTCGCAAAACATTAAATTAAATATTTTATGTACGAGTCGATGCGTTGTGTTTGTATTGTCGGGCGTTTCGCTGCAGTCCGCTGCACGTCTCCAGTAACTGTACGCGAATGACTCAATATTGTCGTACTCCATTAGCACTTGAGCAAGGCAGCTTTATCTAGCCAACACAAGTACACTGATATCAGGTGTAACTGGCAGACGGAACGTGGCACAGTGTTACGAGTTTAGTCCAAATATGATCTATGCATTATATTTCAAATTTATTATTGAGGCTTATTCATAAATCGCCTGGAATCTTCTGGTTTTTATATATGGTATAAAAAGTGTGAATTTGAAACATTGAATCATTGGTTTGAATATAGACCGAGGTAAATATGAAATTCTTAATTTTAGATAAGCTTAAGTCAATGATTTTGACTGATAATCTCGAAAGAAAACATATCGATTTTTTCTAGCTAATTTATTCAAGGTTCAACGTAGTGCTTTTACTTAAAAATATTGCACAAACAATAGAAAGATTTTCTACAATAAAATAGAGATAGATGATATATCAAAATTTCATCAGAAATCAAAATACCGTCGTTAGCTTGAGACAACTCTAAGTATATTTTAACATATTACCCGATAAAAACTGTCAAAACTTTGCAAGTATTTATTGCAAGAAAAGCTTATCTGCCTGAACGTTTAAAGATCCTACCGGCAGAAAGAAGTTCAGATGAAGAAAAATATTAGCTTTGGTTGAGTTAGATTGGAAGAAAAAGGTTATGCCTTCATCGACGCCGAAGGAGCCCAATGATGCTTTACATATCTCTTATTTCATCATCCCGAACTGGTCCAGCGCCTTTTAAGAAGAAACGCTGGGGAATGAATGAATGAGTCTCAATCATTTGAATGCTATATAGAAGGAAAAGGTGGATAATTAAAATTACATTGTAATTTTATGTTATTGTGACACTGTCTCGCGATCTACCTACTGTTCTCATTAGCCAAATACTCAAAAGCTAAGGTGTTATCAGTAGTTGAGTGCGCACAACGAAATGTTTACAGCCAATTCTATGGTATTACCTCCACTAAGGCTCGCATAAGTATTTGAATGTAAATTAACGTGTAAATATGCAATACAGTCACTCGCCAAATTTTGGGTACACTCTAATCGTAGATATAATTTGAATAAAAATGTAATTTTTTTATTGCAACCAACTTATTGTTTTTTCAAAATTATATTATATATTGCTTACATCTACACTCTCTTTATTTATTCTATCAGTATAATTATAAGTTAATTTGGCGTTTCTGTTTTTTCCAAATTGCCTTCACTTTCGAATTTTCTTTCATTAAGATAGTGTCAGATGTAAAATGGGAATGAAACTATAAAATTAAGCATTAAGTCTGAAGGTTTTAGATCAAAATATCTATAAAAGCTCTCAATGGGTATTTTGCCATTATATCCCTTGTTTGTTCATTCATCATAAGTTAACTTATTTTAGGAGTCAGTGCTTTAAATGAGAGTACAAAATTCTAAAAGCAGATAATAATATTTCCTCTCTTTCCTCTCTTTATAACTTTTTGTCGTTTTTGAATTTTTGTTTATCGGGCAAATTGAGATGTTTTACATATGTATATGTAGTGACATAGCACGTTATTAATGCTAAGTACCGAGAGAACAAAGCATGTATCTATGGTATATGATAATATGTCAACATTTTAATAGCTGGTAAATATCATTGTATATCTTTATCTTTATTTTTCAGCTTTTTACAAGTTTATTTACATTTACAACCATTCTTGCATGTGAGCGTATGGGGATTTTAAGCTTTATGTCCATTTTCACTGGAAAATTGATAATGAGTATTTATTACTGATTAGTTAATTATTTCGAAACTGACCGATAGTGATGAACAGAGAAAAGCATAAGTCCACTTAGTAGATTTTTGCTGACGAAATTGCTGTGGGCAAGCAAATTATGGGGAAAATCGTGTGAATATTATATTTTGATCAAATTGTTTTTTAATTATTATAACAGTTTTCAGGCGTGTGGTTTTTAATGAGGCAAACCTTTTTTCGGAGTTGGCCTTTTTGACAGCTGTTACTTTATTAATACTTAGTTTGGTTTCCATTTTATAATGAACAGACTTACCCCGAAACAATGTTTGTGCATCGTGCAAATTTAATACTAAAACAAGAAAAAACGTTAACTTCGGTTGAGCCGAAGCTATAATACCCTTCACAAAAACAAAGGCCCCTTACAAGAACTTGATTCCGAACGTTCAATTTGTATGACAGCTATATGATATAGTGATCTGCTCTGACCAATTTCTGTGGAGAATAATTTGTTGCCTTAAGCAATAACTCGTGCCTAATTTCGTGAAGATATCTCGTCAAATAAAAAAATGTTCCATGCAAACACTTTACTCCGATCGTTCAGTTAATATGGCAGCTATATGCTATAGTCATCCGATCCATACAATTTCTTCGGAGATTAGATTAATGCCTTAACTAATAATTCGTGCCAAATTTCGTGAAGATACCTGGTCAAATGAAAGAGTTTTCCATACAAGCACTTGATTCCGATTGTTAAGTTTGTATGGCAGCTATATGCTATAGTGATCCGATATCGGCGGTTCCGACAAATGAGCAGCTTCTTTGTGAGAAAAGTACAGGTGAAAAATTTCAAATCGATATCTCAAAAACTGAGGGACTAGTTCACGTATATACAGACGGACGGACAGACAGATGGACATGGCTAAATCAACTCAGCTCGTCACGGTGATCATTTATATATACACTTTATATGGTCTCCGACGTTTCCTTCTGGGTGTTACAAACTTCGTGGCAAAATTAATATACCCTGTTCAGGGTATAATAATGTTCGGTTCCCGGAACGCATCGCCCGCTGCGTCCAATATTCGGTCGAGATAATCGATTAGTATCGAAGAAGATCGGAGTGAGAATCGAAGAAGATCGGTTGGAGCTGTGCCCATCCACTTTATGGAATATTTTTCGGAAAGATCTTGATTTGCGGGCTAACGAAATTCAACTTGTGCAAAAATTGAAGCCGGACGACCATCAAGCGCGTGTCACTCTTGGTGAATGAGCCCGAAAAGAGCCACCGCTTCCGATTTTCAGACGAAATTTTTCAATAAACAAAATGATCGTATTTGGAGTGATGATAATCCAGAAGCCTCAAAAAATCATTGTTTGGTGTGCTCTATAGGCAGAGGAAATCATTGGTATATATTCATTTAAAAACAAAAAGTCGACCATAATGTTACAGTCAATGGGGAACACTATATGACTGTTTCGTGGCTGAATTGGAGGTTGTTGACACGCAAATATATGCCATTGGAAATTATTTTTGTTATTAGTTAATTAATCAGTCGTTCGAAGGAGAATTTAAACTTTGCTAGACGCTTCATTTTAAATTAAAATAGAACTAATAACACTGGTCTACAGTGGCTTTGTTGCCATAGATATAAAATCGATTTTGAATATATTTGTGCTCACAATTCATGACACTATCAGTTATTTTGTAAGATTTCGTTTGTTTTAAAATTTTAATTTTCATTTTACGTTACAAAAATCAGAAATCATGAAACAAAATAACAGATATATAATAATATCAGTATATTTTTTGGAAATTGATAATGCATCGAAGTATACCGCGTGACAAATGTCGAAAACATATATGTCAATTAAACGCCTTTTTTTAAGTTTTTCCGCTATAATTTTCCAGTTGACAATCCTTTTTTAAGGATTAGGAATTATCTGCTATAATGGGACGATCATCAACATTCATACCTTTCTTCCATCATTTTTAGATCCTAGTGATATAAATCTCTGCGTTGCTCGCAATAATTATCTAAATTATCCGAAAACTTATCCAAATGAATGCGGTTATCGTCTAGCTTGATAATAATATTTCCTCCTACAATCTTAAAGTTTGTCAGCATACTTTGTAAAATTTCTTCCTAATTTGGTGCTATATAGTTACCTAAGAAAATTTGAACCATCAACTCTAAACTTTTCCAAGCTTCACTTTCCGGAACAGTCATAACTTTGAATAATCTGTATCTTTGATGAAAAATTTTCAAAAAATGTAACTAAAACAATATACTTCCCCACTCAAAGCTTTGAGAAATTGCTTTATCATTCCTAAATTTACACATATAAAATCACTAAGTTCATTTTGAGAAAATAACTTTGGTGTAGATGTTTCACCCTGCCTTTCACTTGCACTAATAGATTGTACGGATTTCTGAGAATTTGGCGGATTTCTGAGAATTTCATTGCTTTTGAACACATGCGAATTACTTTTGAAACGCAAAGGGAGATTTTTTTTGAGTAAAACTAAACATTTAGTAAACTGTAGGACCAAGTTTGACTTTTACTAAACCTTAAAACCTTCCACATAATTTTTCGCATATTTTCTGTAAAGAGCCTGAGATTGGGGATCAAGACAAGCTTGTATGCGCGAAAATGAGATGCGCATACCCTAATCAATAAAAATAAATAAATTGTATTACTATTAAGCCTATAAAAATGATCAAAATATAAGAAATGCAAATATCATAAAAACAAGAGCAAATCAATACTTTCTGATACTAATACTAATCTGGACACATGAAACCATCGAAATTATCTAAAGTATCCAGGTCAACAAAAAAAGATAGTTTTTTTGTAGAGCTGTGTAATTAATAGAATAATAAATCAATATGCATATATATATATATATATATCAGCATACTTTGTACATATACATGGTCATATAAATATTTCCCCAAACTTCAACATCGAAACTAATTAGAGAAAGCATAGCATATGAACATAAACAACTTTCCAAGTAAATGTTCAAAATTACAAATTTATCGTGACAGAAAAATTAACGCCAAAGTAACAGCACAATTAAAACATAAATCCATCAACATGGATTGTGCGGACCATAACTACACTTAGGCTGGGACACGCCTCACACAACGCCACACAAATCCAAATAGATTTTTGACAACACCCACGCGTCACAGCGACAGCAACCCATAAAGTATGCTCCGAAAGAATTCCGGGAATCCGCTTTGCACTGCCACCTGAAATGGAAACAAGCTTTTAATACATTTCCTAATCGCCTAATTGGCTACTAGATGGCTTGTCACTTTTCTTTTTTTCTATTTAAAAACAAAAATATACTATGTTCGGCCAATTACTTAACGGGCGACAAATATTTTTGGTGCGTGGTTTGAGCAGTCTTAGAAAATGCAGTGGGTAACAGAGAATGCGCGCGGGATAGGAAGGGCAGCACAGGGCTAGTGTAATAAACAAGTGGTCTCATAAATAAACGCGGCACCAAGCGACAGCACGTCGCGCCGTCAAAGAGGCAGTGAACTGTTGTCAGCTGCAACCGATGCTGGTGACGCTGAGTGCTCTGGCTGCTTTCGGAAGTCGTGGCCAGTCGTGCATACGCATGCAGCCTCCGTCCAGCAGTAGTGTTGGTACGACTGGTTCTATTACACTGACCTACATTTTGCTGCATTATTGATGGCGGCAGCTCGCTGCACTGGAGGAAACTTGCATTCGAAAACCATACACACTTCTATGATCTCAAGCATATCTGTATACAAAGGCGAGTATGTAGGAAGAAATACATATGTGGACCGATTGTGAAGGGTGCCGTAATGTAGAGTTTATGTCTGACTTTAATCAATATTTATTTAAAACAACAGCTGTAGAAAGAAAGCTCTTTGCCATCTTTTCTAAATATGGTGAGCCATTTTTAATTTATCCGTTATAACTTTTTACGTATATATGTACATATAATATATAATTAAATTATGCCAAGGTTCTCATTTAAAGTGCCTAAAATATGGAAACATAAATATTGTAAATAAAAATAAGAAATAGAGAATTTATAATAGAGAACAAATAACATGGACGTTTAGTTGGTGAAGGTATAATGAAGGAAGATCTATCGAAGAACAATGACCAATACTTCGCCTACAAACTTTTACCTATGCTGAAAGTACACTACTTCAAAATGTCGAGTTGCCAACTTATTTTTTCGATTCAAAGCTTCCACTCATTCTAAGATACTAATTTAATGTTGTTATTTCTTAGAACCTAACCATAGGTTCGTAAAATTCTATGAAGGACTGTCTACGCGGTAAGCAGTAAAAACAAGGCAATAGATCATTTCGCCTATATGGATACTTGAGCATTTTCGAGATTTATTATACCTATCGAGCCGAAAGATTTAAGATGTGTAGAATCGTATTAAGACAAGAAAAAACGTTAATTTTGGTTGCACCGAAGCTATAATACCCTTCAAAAATGCAAAGGTTCCTTATAAGAACTTGATTCCGATCTAATTTCGTGAAGATACCTCGTCAAATAAAATAGTTTCCTATACAAGCACTTGATTCCCATTGTTCAGGTTGTATGGCAGCTATATGCTATAGTGGTCCGATATTTCATCGATAGCTTAAAAAATGGTTCCTATATATACAGACAGACAGACAGACAGACGGGCATGGCTAAATCAACTTAGCTCATCATGCTGATCATTTATGTATATATTTTATAGGGTCTCCGAAGTTTCCTTCTGGGTGTTACAAACTTGGTGGCAAGCTTAATATACCCTGTTCAGGGTATACAAATTTTCTGAATATATCTGAAACTGAGAAGTATCTTTTCACCAAATGATCTTATATACATATTGTATAATTTTGTTGTTGTATACGGAAATACATATGTACATATAAGTCACCGAATATGTTTACTCAGAAAAGATCTTCAAAGTAATTTTCATTTTCATTTCAAGGAAAACATGATAGTTACTTTTAGCTTTAAACGTTTGATATCACAACTCTTCAAAAATATCAAGACACAATACTTTGTATGAATAACAAAAATTAAAAAAAATCAATCTCGAGAACACAAATGTAGCACAAAAATAAAGCACAGCGGCATCCAACCCTTACCAAAACATGTGATGTCAATGAGAAGGTCAACCAAGTCAACTCGCCAGAATTCACTTAACTCCACTACTCATTTAAAAAATATCTGCCGAAAAACAAATAACTCTAAAAAGCGGGCATCAAAGCAGAGGAATGTCAATGGCCAACGGTTAAACGGGCGCCAGAGCACAAATAAAAATATTTCTAAAAAGTAAGCTGACTATCGACCCAGATTTGGCACTAATACATTTTTTACATTTTATTTTAGCGCAAACAAAACAAAGCAAAATAATACATACTGATATTATGGTGAGCTCTGCGATTTAAACCACAGCATTTGCCCATAAAAGGCAGTGTGAAGTAGTGGGAAATGCCAATAATAAATTCAAGTCCGGGCACAGACGAACACACGCCAATACAGAATGAAAACAAACGGTTGAAAATGTAAGTGGCGAAAACAAAGCAATATAATCAGTGCGGAAAGCAATTATTAAAAGGAGACGGAGAAATTGTCAAAAATATTGTTCAACCGAGCGGAAAGAAGTGTCATATATTTTAAGAAGCTTGCAAAGCTGTATTGCTTTTCCCTCTTCGTTATTTAAGTGAAAGCTTTTATTCTTTGTATGTTAATGCGAGGTCTTAATGTATATGCCTTGACTTCCGAAACTCATTTCGGTAGGAAAATTATCGTTACTTTTTAGATATTTATGGGAATCCCGTCCGAAATATTTAAAAATTCGCACAATGTTACAACTTCATTCTGTTAATGCATGTGACCTTCTCTTAAGTTGCTGTTCGGTTACTTGTGTCAATCGGACAATCAAGGGTCTAACGTTTTTGGCAAAGAGCTTTCTTAGACCAAGATATTCTTACTAGTTAAAACCAAATAACGGAATGTGAGTAAAGTGAGTGAATACATTATGCGACAATTACGGTAGTTTTTTTTATAACAATCAGTTTTATTTAAAATCTGACTTATTGCTCGGTACTTTTACTAAATTTGCTGACAACAACAATGATGTTTAAGTACAAAGAAACATATTTTACACAAATGATTGACTATTATCCAGCAGTTGGACCACAAGTACCTTATTATGGTTGTCCAATCGAGCGAGGTGCCGACTACTCAGTTCTTCTATAGTTTCTTTTATACTGGACATTTTTAGGTTTTGATATAGGACCTCCTTTCTAACATAAAAAGGGGAACTAACTTTAGTGCGAAGAACTTTATTTTGAAAGGCTTGAATAACTTTATAATTTGAATTAGCTGAGCTGCCCCAGATTTGAATTCCATATGGGCAGATCGGTTTGAGTATTGACTTATACTCGTATGTATATGAGTAGCTGGTTCTTCAGACTGAGACGGGATATTGACCTGTGGGACCAGTACAGCTACGCAAATATTAACATGAGCTGGTTTTTCTGGATTTTCACGTGGTCTCTTCATGTACGCCTCTTATCATTTATAAATCCAAAATAATTTGGGCTGATGCTTGTTGGTAAAACCTGGCCATATAAAGCCACTTGTGGACATATTTCGTAGCTGAGGATATACTGGATATATTTATTAATGCCAATGTTCCATTTGGTGAGCCACGGCTCTAGATCGGTCGCTAAGGTTAGACATGTTTTTATGAGCTTGGCGTTTTTCGTTTATTTAAATAAATGGATCAAAGAATCGAATTCTTGACCAAAAACAATACTGTAACGATGCCCCAGCTCCGTGTGAAGAATAAAGAGAACTTAAAAGGGTCGTCGTTTTACAAGCATATATGATATTAAAAGCGTATCGCTGAAAAAGCTAAATGCTATCCCAAAAATCGAATTTAAGAAGTGTTTCGACAATTAATATCGAAAAAATTCCACATTTTGATGGCGATGATGTAATGTAGACAATTGAATAAATATTTTTTTCAAAAACGAAAATTCTCACCCTTCTTCAGAGATTGAAATCCAGGAACGTCGTAGATAACTTCGAAAGGAAGGTTTCTAAAGCCTGTCGAAACTGGTCAAAACGATATTAGTAAGCAAATTATTGGCGACATAAGAAGAAGCGGTTGATGCCAAACGCATTTTCAGGTGATGTATCAAATGGACTTGATAAAGTGTTGCGAAAATAGAAAACAAAAAATGGATTATCGTAGAACTGTTTGTTAATTGCATTAAAAATACTACTCTGAAAGAGCATTACTTTCAAGCAACGATGTTAAGTTTTTCACTGTCATGACGTGATAAAAGTCCACGATCTCATATTAGCAAAACGCCGACTGAGTGTGTGCGGTGTAGCCGATAAGGTAGACATTTCAGTAAAGCGTGAATGTCATATCTTGCAAGAAATAATGGCCATGAGAAAGCTGTTGGCACGATGGGTACTGCAATTACTCTTTCCGGACAAGCGCAAGCACTGTGACACTACCTAGCAATACGTGATGCTTAAGCGCAATCCAAAGGAGTTTCTGCGTCATTTTACGCCTACTATGCAGACCTTCAGAAAACATATACGGTGGTTTTAACTGGTTTCAATAAGTTGGAGCTGCGCTGAGTCAAGTCTGTCGAACTAGAATGCGAGTGTGTCGAAAAAATCGTAATTTTTCAAAAACATTTATTTTTTTTTAAGATAAAATATTTATTGGACCACCCTCGTATTTATTAGTTTTCCTATAATTGCAACAATACAACTTCCACTTTTGTTTGTTTTCCATGCACAAAACATTCTCGCTCACATTTCAAAATAAGAATATCTTCCCCACGTAGAGATATAGTATATTTGTCCGTATATATAGATAGTACTATATACGAATACATACATACATATAATTATATACAATTGTTTTAGTGTACAAATTTACAATAATATTTAGATATATTACATCCAGACAGTTCTACAGTGGCACAGGCGTACAGCTGGTCGATCTCGCGTTTACTCAACCGATTTGGTGCTTGTGGTCACCCAAGCAGAACCGATAAATAATAATAAAAACAAATAAGGAAGGGCTAAGTTCGGATGTAACCGAACATTTTATACTCTCGCAAAGTCAAATGGTATACTCGTTTGAGATTTCTTTGTGGATTGACTGATATTTTCGGTAGAAGGTACTATAGGCAATGGGGTCCATATATTTAGTACTTAGGTTTGAACAGTTTTGGTTCGATTTAGACAATTTTTGGCCGCAGGTGGCATACTTTAATTGCATTATTCACGCAAAGTTTTACCCCGATATAATCATTGTTACCTGATTTGCATAGTGAAAAGTGAAAGAATCAGATGGAATTGAAAATGGTGTTACATGGGAAGTAAGCGTGGTTGTAGTCCGATTTCGCCCATTTTCGCACTATGACATAGAAACATGAAAAGAACGTTATGCACCGAATTTGGTTGAAATCGGTTGAGCAGATCTCAAGATATGGGTTTTCACCTAAAAGTGGGCTGTGCCACGCCCACTGACTAATTTTGAACGCGGTTCCTATAAAGCCAATTTATACCATCTCAGAGATAAAATTTAATGTCTCTGGCGTGTTTAGTGCTTGATTTATCGCGCTTTTAGTAGTTTTTAACAGTACCGTTATATGGGGAGTGGGCGGAGTTGCCACCCGATTTCAACTATTTTCACACCGTCAATAGAAGTGCTAAAAACATTTGCTTCTAGTGAATTTTGTTATTATAGCATTAGCGGTTTAGGAGATATGCACATTAAACCTATTAGAAGCGGGACCACGCCCACTTTAAAAAAAAAAGTTCTAACTGCAGATGCCCCTCCCTAATGTGATCCTGTGTACCAAATAACAGTCTTGTATCTTATTGCGGAGCTTAGTTATGGCAAGTTATTTGTTTTTGATTAATGGCGTTTTGTGGGCGTGGCAGTGGTCCGATTACGCCCATCTGCAATACCAACCGTCTCACGGTACCAAGAAACATGTCTACCAAGTTTCATAAAGATATCTCAATTTTTACTCAAGTTAGAGCTTGCACGGACGGTCAGACGGACGGACGGACGGACGGACGCACAGACAGTCACCCGGATTTCAACTCGTCTCTTCATCCTGATCATTTATATATATATAACCCTATATCTAACTCGATTAGTTTTAGGTGATACAAACAACCGTTAGGTGAACAAAACTATTATACTCTGTAGCAACAGGTTGCGAGAGTATAAAAATTTTAGATAATAATAATTAAGATATTCTTTGGAAATGTTGATGAACGACGTTGACTACAAAATCAACTTTTTTATTGCATTTATTTATTTAATGGGGATGGGTTTGAAATTGTTATCAATTGTTTTATATTTTTATAAGTAAATTTGTGCCTTTAGCCTCTTGATATGACGCATCGCTTGGGCAAGAAGTTAATATGATCGAGTTGAGCTAGCTGGCTAAATAAATACATTTGTACACATGTATGTAAATATATGCATGCATATGTAAAAATACTCAAAAATACCAGAAATGTAAAGAAAATGTGCTAAATGCTGTATTATAGGTTTTAAAAATATTTAACAGCTTAAAACAAATGTTGTGGGTTATTCCGAATCTTTTCAAAACCAAATTTGATTTTAAAGAAAAGCGAGGAAAAAATTATATTTTTTAATTAACCATTCTTTCAGTCTTCTTTAATTCAATTTCGTTATTATAATTTTTAAAAATATTTACACAAGAAAAAACGTTAACTTCGGCTAAACCGAAGCTATATACTTTCATATACACATTCATATTTATTCATAAGTTTATGTAAAACCCCATATTCAATTCCGCGCAAAGGTCTCGTGTGGTTTTGCATTATTTCATGTTTATGTGCGTTTACATCTATATGCAACGAATTTTATTTTTGTTCCGTTTTCACCTCCCTTTTTTTGTTTCCATTCAAGTAATTTAAAATTCCGTACGCGTTTACAGAAATCGCAAAACAAATAACGATCAAGTTCACTTCCAGCGTCTGTCGGTTGTAACGCTTCTGTGTTGCGCTATATTTACCCAGTCAACGCTTCAGCGCTTTTTTCTGACTCATCAACGCGCTTTGTTACATTTTCCCGATTCTTATTTTGACTTTCATATTTATTTGCTTGTAATTTATTTTCCCGTTTGCTTCACAGGTGTGAAATTGTTTATCAGCGGCTTAGTATTCCGTGAATTTTAGTGCGGAGTTTTGTTTGTAATTATATAAAGTAGTATATTTTAGTTCATCGCTAGTAGTTTGGATGCAGAAATCGTTAAAATTGCTCACAATAATCACTCTCTCCTTAAGGTTTAGCATTCTGAAAAGTGCACCTACTTATCTCTAACACGTACAACATACATATGTACATAGATACACGCTCTAAATCACACTAACGCTCGCATAAACTGGATAGAGTCGCCCGCCGACTGAAATTCATGCGAAATCTGATGACTTCATTCAAAGTTATTTACTTAAGTACTTTCGTGGTTTGATTAATGGTTGTCCTTCGCTATGAATATCTTCTTCATGCTAACAAGGAGTTCACACGATGCCTCTGCTGGATATTTATCATATGTTAATAGGTGTGACGTTAGCTTTAACTTTGCTTTTATTTTTGCGCCCAATTATAAATCCACTCATTTGAAATCAGTGGCATCACGTGACAATCATATTTAATCATTTTCATACATCAGCAGACCAAACTTTAGGTGCCGAAAGGTTATTTGTACCTTCTAGATGGTAAAACTAACAAATATTTTCATTCGATAATTGTACCTACAACAAGAAAAAATGTTGGTTTCGGTTGCACCAAAACTATAATACCCTTCACAAATACATAATACATTACAAGAATTTAATTTTGGTTGGTCAGTTTGTTTGGCAACTATATCTATAGTGACTCGATCACAATTACTTTCGAGATTGCATCGTTGCCTAGGACAATAATCCTTGCCAAATTTCTTGAAAATATCTCGCTTTCCATACAAGCACGTTATTCTGATCGTTCAGTTTGCATGGCGGCTAAGTAAATATATGCTATAGTGGTTTGATCTGAACAATTTAAAAATAATCTGTGTCAAATTTCGCGAAAAGATCTCGTGAAATTAAAAAGTTTTCCAAACAAAAACTTGAATTGGAGCGTTCAGTTTGTATGGCAGCTATATGCTTCTTCGGGAGAGAAGAAAGTGTGCAAAATTTCAGAACGAAATCTCAAAAAATGAGGGACTAGTTCGCGTATACAGACAGATAGACATGGCTAATTCAACCCAGCTCGTCACGCTGGGGAGCCGGATTGGTACTGGAGTTAAGGCGGATAGAGAGAGCCAATTTTATCTTTATTTTTACTTGAAATGAAATTTTATGTTGAATTATTCGCTATAAAATTTATTCCATTATACATACATGTACATAGTACATATACATATATCATATTTTTCTTCTAAAATTAACGTTTGTAATAACTCGTTAAATATTTTATTTTTAGATTAGGCATTTCTTCACTTTGGCAAAACCATTCAAACTTACTTTTCATATCAAGCTATTTACATTTAAGTGCTTTGGGGTAAAAATTGGGAAAGAAATAGTATGCAAATTCTGCTTTTGTTTGTTTTACGGTAGTAGTCGATTTTATGTAAGATTATATTAAGGTCTTTAGTCTTCCAGAGTTTTGCTGTTGACTTTACCGTTCAGTAAGCTTTACTTTTACTTACGACTTCATTGTGTACTAATTAAAATCATATTCACATATACCACACAACTTCAAGAAATTTTAATCATAAACTTTCAATTTATAATTAAGCAAAAATAAATTGGACAAATAAATATAAAGAATCAATAAAATGTACGCATGATTTACGAATTTTACTTTCAATTCGGCCAACGCATTAACGAACAGTACCAGTGTATGGATTGACGCTAACAGACGAACTAACAGGTCTTACGATTAAAAAAGCTACGTGGTGAAAACAACAGTTTCCACAGCACGGGTGCGAAAATACCAGCTGAAAATTGACTGGCCATGAATATGGGCATATCATCGTGTTTGCCATGGTAGGCTGCCGGTATGAGCACTATGGCTGGATTCATGGTAGCACCGGTCCATTGTCCCTACACAAAAGCGTAATGAGAAAAATGATTAAATGAGTGGAATAAAAGTAAACAGTTTTCTACAACTTACACCGGCTAGGGAGCAGGCCGCCACTAGTAAGCCAATGCGCAGCGAGACCGAGTCCAAATACGAGGAATTTCTGGCATCCCACAATGCACACCAACCGAAGATTAAGGTTGTGGTCAACACTAGCTCAATGACGAACGCTTGATCCCACGATAGACCACCATTTGACTTCACTAGGCACAAATCCTTCGAGATGGCATCGGAGGGCAGCATGGCGGTTAGTAAAAAGAAACCAGTGAGCGCACCCAAAAACTGCGCCATCATGTAAATTATCGCCATTTTAAACGAAATGTAACGCATCATATAACAGGCAAGTGTGATGCAAGGATTCGCATGACCGCCCGACACGAAGCCGAAACAGTGCACTATGATCATGACGACGAGACCGTACTGGAATTTTAACATATCGCTGCTGTCCGCACAGCCGAGACAGTGAAGCGCCACCAACAACGCTGTGCCGGAGAATTCGCCCAGATAGCGCATTATTGTTACGAATTTGCTGGCCATGCTTTGTGTATTACTTTTTCAATTTTTTTTTTCAGTCTATTCTTAAAGAATATGTTTTGTTATGTTGCAAGCGTCCGCGAATTTAATTAAAACTAGGAATTTATATTTACTTATTGTTTTGTTTAAGAAACGAGCTTTAAGTTTATTTAGAAAATGTCGAGTGTTGTTGTATGATTTTTTTTTAACAGCAAAAGAAAAGCAAAATTTTCACGAAAATTTCTGAAACGAAAAGTTAAATTTTGCTCTGCTACATATAGAAGGGGGGTTCACAGTATACACATTTTTAGTTCACCAGCATTAATTGATTTATGCTAGCCTTCAGAACTTTTTTTCACAATAGTTGCAATTATTTTTTATATCCGGGTGAAAAAATACGGCAAATATTGCGAAGGCATCGGATTGTGAAAACTTGCAGCATTTTGATCCTTCAGGCCACGAGGTTCCATGTTTCGCAGCCGTATAGAAGTATGGTCTTAACATTCGAGTTGAATATTTTTTCGTACGCCGCGTAATTATCGCCGAAAGCTTGGCTTTTTTATACCGTTGATGATGTCTTTCTTTGATTTTTCGTTTGCAGATGAAATATTGCCCAAGTAACAAAAGGATTTCACGTTTTTCGGGTTGTTGTTGTAACGGTTACCTAGTCCCTGCTTAGATAGTAAGTTATAGTTTGGTTGTCGTCGAGGTCATCTAACGGGACGCCCAAGAAACGAGCTGTTTCGACGAGGTCGGGCCATAGGGAAAAGGGTGAGTTGGGTTTGTTGGGCATGCAAGGAGGTGGTTAGTATCATGCGGAGACTCATTGCACGTAGGACATTATCGGGTTCTATACCATCGACTTGAAAGTTCTGCGTATAAGTGTTGTTGATACGAATTTCTTTAGTTTTTAATTTTAAAGCCTACTTTCGCTGCAGTAGCATAGACATTACCGAAACATTTTTGTCAAATGTTGCTGCGGTAGATTTTCTTAAGGGAATATTTATAAGAGTTCGTTCCGATGACAGCAGGGTTGCGATTTTTAGATTAAAATTTTGTGATTAAAAATTTAATTTTTGTTTTTATTACCGATTTTGGGATTAAAAATTTAAAATATTTTTTTTTGATTTGAATGAAGCACGCAAACGCGAAATAATGTTAATTCAAAAAATTTTTTTTTAATTCTTAATTATATGCTACACTTTTTTTACGCTTCAATCCGGTAGTTTCATTTTGATGATTCGATTCATATGATTATTTGAGTTCCGTGATTTTATTGAATTTTTAAAACGTTCATCTTAAGGTCCAGAGCGAATTATACCCAGAATTAGTAGGCGGATATAAGTCCGTGTTCGTTCGGTTACGTAAATCCGTAGCTCCGAAGTGCTCGATTCGGTTTTGGTGATGTAATAAAGTTGCTTTAAGGATGTTAACTAATTAATGGATTAATACCTTAATTTCTTAAATTTGTGACAACAATAAGACAAAGTCTTATGAGCCACGAAAAATTTGAAATTCCCACGAAATTCGAGTTTAATATGTCGAATTTAGCCAAGTGTTGCACTTGTGTGCACATTTCCACGCAAACAAACAACTATACTTTCGGAAATTGCAAGAAAATACTGCAACTACAATAATTTGCTCTGCAAACACCTGCTGAGTGCCGGGAGCACAAACACATTTGCCTTTATGAATGAAGAAATACCACACCACATAAACAAACTAAACGAATATATTTACAAAGAAGGAGGCAATATGCAGCTGAAGTACGAGTACAATGCTACACATAACTAAATATTTGTGCGAGCATTTCCTTAACCTCAGACAACAATATCCTGTTTACTGGCAGCTACGATGGCCAGGTAGTCGAATAGTGACAGTAAATTTTCATTCTATCATATCCTGAAATTATGCCAACAATTACGACAACGACCGCATTTCGTAGAGTCATTAAAGGACAACGACTTGCCCGGCTTGCGGAGTACTTGTAACAAGGATTTGTGGAAAATCACTGCGCGTTAAATAGATTACGCACGACTTTGTGTGATGGTGTGTCCACTGGTCAGGCAGATACACAAAGGGTAGCTAAACTATGTATAAATTTGTACCGTGGTTGTTGGTCTGCAACTAATAAAACTCAATTAAACGACTAACTAAATTATACCACCTGATGGCGTTACGTGAAGCACTGCTTTAAGTATATGGATGGGCTCATAACTCGTAAAGATCTAGATACATGCATTCCTGCAGGGATTTACGTTCCATGCCTGAGCGCTTTATGCATTTTCACACGTTCTTACGCTTGCTTTGTTGTTACACTTTTTCTGTGCTGTCACTACTGCACTTCCTTCTGCTGGTGAAGATTTCGGCATTATGAAGTCACGTGTGTATATACAAGTATGTACATAATTATCAATTTTTTTTCCAAATCGTTTATGTATTGTATAAGGTTGGGTTAGTATATGCACTGAATACAACACAACCATGTTTTTATGTAAGTAATCCTTTTATGCCTCATCCCGGCTCATTCAAACGTTCCAAGTCGGTGTTTCTTTTTGTATCTGCCTATTTCCGTCAGTAAATACATCTTTAAGAATTACATACATATGTAGTAAATAGGAACAATTAAAATTTCAACAATAACATCTAGTACAACAAACAGGCTTTCATACATAGGCAATTTCTTTTTCGTGTAGCTATTGAAACCCATCATGTATATATACTGGAGTAGGTGTACAAAATATTATGACTCATTCGACAAGGACAGCAAACCGGAAAGATAAAAAATATGTAATATCATAGGAATAGAAATGTGTATAAAGTTATATGACTTGCACAAGCCTCGGCACAAGCTTTATAAGGCACATATTTTTAACTATCAATTCATTTTACAACGTGGTTCGCAGACGAGTGGAAACTGACTAAATTGTGATCTGCAGACGTCAAATCAAAAACACTCTCATACATAGATATCTATGTACATACGATCAACTAATTTTTTTAGTCACATAGTAGATTCATTTGAATTAACATTGCCTCTTACTATTTTATATACATTTTGCTTAATGAAATACTAGCTGAAGTTGTTTTTAACATAAACATGTCAAAGCTCAGGATATGATGTGAAAAGTGTCAAAGCAAGGACCAGAACAATGCGTACCTCATAATATAACTTCAAAACAAATCTTACAAATTATGAAAGAAGCAACGTCACAACAAAGACAAAGTATGAAGATGTGTAGACTAAAACACAATTTTGAGAGGAATAAGAAATAATATGCAATTCAGTGAAGTAAACAAGCTATTAGGATGGCAAAATTATGTGGGTGGATGTAAGAAGCCGGGTAGCGAAGGAAACGAAACACGAATATGCGGAGGACATGCCGAAAGCGAAAGAGGCATATAAACACGATTCACCGTATACGAGTGTAATTTGGGTGGAAGCATACGTGCGGTAGAAAAAACTCAGCATACACACAAGGTTTTTACGAACACACCCACATACACATTAGATGCTGCTTCACCAATAATTAAAACTTGAATTAACAATTTATATACATACATATTTCATGTAAGCGGTTAAACTGTAGAAATGCATATTCGCTAAGTTCAATAACTTAAATGATTACTCACCGTTTAAATCCTTCGTCAACTGGGAACGCGTCGACATCTTGCCCAATTTGTGCAGAATTTTTGCGGCGAAAGTCAAGTGGAGCGCAACTGGAGCGCAGCAATGCACGCCAGCAAAACAGGATTTACCGGAAATTCAAAGAGTAGATGTTGGCGGTGCAACAACGGAGGGTATTTTCGTTGTTGGTTATTGCGTTGAGGCTGTAGTTGCCAGTCAAGCTAGGTGCCTTCTGTGCCCTTCCAACTGTTATTGTCTTTGTTGCCGTTTAAGTAAAAGCTTTGACTAGCAGCCGTGTTTCTTTTTTTTTTGTGTGTGTGTTTTGCCCAACCGCTTGGCGTATCCAACTTCTTTTCGGACTGGACGAACGCGTCTGCGGCGGAAACTAGTAAATTAAATGACTTGCTCCTTAGTTATTTATATTTTTTCTCTATACCGATTTCATTTTGGCTTTGTTTTTAAACACTACCGAATGCGATTTACTTGTAAAAGTGTCGAATTCTTATATTAAACATTTTGTTAACTTAAACTTTTTTCTTATATTTCTAGAGATGGCTAAGACATTTAACCATAATTCTAAGAACACAACTCTTCTGCTTTTAATTCACTTTGTATGCGTTTTGCACTTTACTTTTTCGCACAAAAAACTCAATCAACGAACTTTGATACAACAAACACAGGCAGTTGAAGAGAAAAGTGGAGAAGTGAAAATCCACCCTCTTTGGAAAATTTCATATTAAGCACTTTCAGCTTTTATCTTCCAACTTTCACAGCAATATTAAGCGATTCTTATCGGCACAACTTCTTTACACCAAAGCAACTCCACTTTCATTCAGAATATTTTATTTATTACAAAACTTTTATCTTTTATCATTTATACACGCATTACCAAAATCTGCTACTGACCGGAGATGGTAATGAAAACAGAATATTAGTCAAAAACCAGCGCAAACACATCTTAGCCCTTTCAAATCTTAAACGAAAATGAGCAAGAGAGAAATGTAATGATACCGAGTTATTGCGAACTGATTTTGATAAAGTAAATGGTTACTTATTTGTAATCGCTTATCGATCACAAACCAAGTTTAGGGTAGTCCTTCGAATATATATAATTTATGTTCAATTACCAAATATAATCCGACTCATATTTAGATTAGATTTTGAGCCGTAATTTTTCAAACTTTATTATAATTCAATAAATACCGATTATCTACTATACTCTTATTTTTAGCTTGCTTAATTTTTAGTTTTTCCCATAATAAATATACATACTACCAAGAATTTTTTAATAGTCTTTGTTTTTGTTCCTGAAATGTTAAAAGTTATAATTTTAGAACCGACATTGTGATTTAATTAATAACAAATTATGAAGATATATTTCACTAAAAAGATGGCTCTAATATTACTTAGTGTTATATAAAATTTTCATATAAAACCATCTTATATTAGTATAAAAAAACTCTTCTCAGTTTTAAGAACTATTAATAAATAAAAATATTTGTCAATCCATTTAATTGCATTGTTTAATAGTTTTTGTTAAATTTTTGTGGAGTTATTAATTATATCATTATGTTTCAATTGTTATGTGACATATTCACTCTAACTTTCTGGCAACACTAGAGGAATAGTTGAAAAGGCGCATTTAGAAAGGAACGAGTGCAGTGTTTTGTGAACAGCTCTTATAATAAATTGGAAAGATGGTGCATTTAAGTATATTAAATAAAGCAACAAGATTGCAAAGGATGCTTATGCCTTTAAGTAAGTAGTGATTTGTTTAATGAAGGTCAACTTAAAATTGTGTAAGTTGGTAAATCGTGGAATAAGAAATATTTTATAAATTATTTCACAACATTGACATAACGTGCAATGACAAATGCTGTCAAATTAGTCTGAGAACAGTTCTTGCGCACTCAGCTGAGCTAACAAAATTTATATTTGCGGATCAGAAGTGCTTAAAAGTAATCAAATATATAAATTAAATAAATGTCAGTTAAATTCATTTTTGAAAAAGTTAGAATAATTTCGACATAAAATAATTGAAATTACAAAGTTGAAAGCGTTTTAAAGAAAAACGATATGGAGTATTTGTTGGAGCACCAACAGCTGACAAGTGACAAACCGGCTCCCCCGATGTGTGCCACAAATTTAGTCGAACTCGTAAAACAACTTATTAAAGAAAAACGATATGATGGCGTTGCTTTGCTATTTACCAGCGAAAATGAATCTGAACGTAATGTAGACTGCCTAAAGACTGTTGGCATTGATCTGTACCATCATGTTTGCGTACCCAATCTCACAACGCAAGTTCACGACGAACAACTGCCGTTATACAATTGTGCAGACGAATTATTATATTTAATTGCAACCTACGGGCCGATGGAGGAACTATTGCTCGAGCTATTAGAACTTATTGAAGAACAGAAATCAGAGTATGTATTCTCTTCATCATTGCGCGCTTTACAAGGGGTGTTACTCCGAATGGGTGAGAAGAAACCGCGTGCACTTGAATGGAGTTTGAATTCTATACACACGCGTATCGAAGGATTACCACTGCCGAAATATCTACGGGAAGGTTATGACAAGAAACAAGGGCGACTACTTGAACAAAATGGAGAAATTGAAAAATTATTGATGCATTATATCACGTTAAATCTCTTTTACGAGACACTATTAAATGATATGCTCTCACACCAACGTCCACATGAGCAACAATTCTTCGATACGGGTATTAATAGGCGTAATGTACTCTGTTGTTTCTTGATACAAATACTTGGAAAGCCATTAGCGTTATTGGATTTAACAGTGGATCAACGCAGGACGAATACATATACAATACAATGTGCTCGAAAACTAACTGAAAGTGCCACTCATTGTTTGGTAGATCCATTACGTCTACTTTCCGTAGGTGAGCAGCGTGTGCGTTGGAAACGTCGCTTGGATGGCGAGAAAGGTGTACATGAAATGAGTTCAAACAATATATTTCTTATAGAAGAAAAATTGCCTTTAGAGTCTTTAGCAATTTATTTTTATATGTTGTTGGTCGAAGAAGTTAGTTTGAATTCTGTGCCAAAAATTTATTCACCACTTTACATATTTGAAGCAAGTTTATATTATGTAAACGAGTTATTGGCTCATGGAGAACCACCATTGTATGAACGGGCGCTTCTGCTGGCAAAGCGTCTGTGTGACAATCTTTCCTCTACAAAAATTACTGCTATTTCCTTGCAGCTTGAGGTGCACAAAAATTTTTGTAATTCTCTCTGCAACATTGTTGGCTATTCATCGCAGAATTTCCTAAGACAGATCGGCGTTAAACTCTTACGCCAGTATATATTACAGTTTGATGATGAGGGTAGATATTTGGTATTAAAAAATCTTCTGCGAACAGTAGCGCACCATGGCATCTCAGGCTATCTGGCTATATTGTATAAAGATTTGGTAGCAAATGCTCTGGTTTCAGCAAAAACCGATTTACCCTCATCTTTTTCTGGCAAAGATTTTCACACAATCTTCTTACAATACATATGCCGCTTACCACAAGGCGCGAAAACTGACCTTATCGAGCATGCTGACAAAGTGATTTCCTCGCTAAACGCCTTACGATTTTTTACCATTAAAGATTTACATAATCGCACGGGACTCTGGGATATAATGCCGGAGATAGAGAAACAATTCCTCGACCCACTACGTAAAGGATTGGATATATCTGTGGCACATTATAAGGCCGAGTTGAAACGTGTGGAATGTGGATTAGATGATGAAGCAGAGGCAGAACGTAAAAGTTTAGAAATCCTGGATATAAATATAGCCAATGCCACGTCTGAAAGTGGAAACTTGGATGCCGATTTGACTCGTCAACGTAAAATTGAAATACTGAATCAAAATCTGTGTACATTTGATCTGATACGAAGTCTCCTAGGACGCACAGTTGAGTGCGTTGAGAGCTCGAACAGAATGTTGAAGAGCGCAGAAATCTGACGTATTTGTATTTATATTATTTATTAAAAAAAAAAAACATTAAAATAAAACTAATATTTAAAATATACATTTTGCATAGTAATGTTTTTTAATTGTGGTATGATCATTAAGATATGTAGAACTGCTGAAAAGCTGATGAAGGACGTTAGAAATTAGAGAGGAACCGGTTTACATTTCAGATCGATATTTTTCTAGTTAATTTAGTTAATTAGTAATTTTCTTTTTACTTCAGGTGCTCACTGCTCCATTGTCGCCTGCAGCGCTGATGCCTCCACATTGCTAATCCAGCGATATCGTGCGCATTCGCAGCTAAACCAATGTAGCAGTTATATGTCACTTGTACTCGCCGCTCCTACACATTTTTCGCACACAACAACCACCACTTCAATTCTTCACGTAAATGCCACACGCTTCAAGTCCACCACATCCATTAGCAACGTTGACAGCTCGGAATCCATAGACAAGTTTCGCGAACGTGAAGAGCAGAGAGAGCGTGAATATGAAGAAAAGAAATCACCTGAGGAGGCGCAGGCAGAGGATGAGGCAAAACGTGCAAAAATAGATGCCATACGGGCTCAAATCCTAGAAGCAGCCCTACCACATGTACCTACACTAGGTTGGACGCGTAATGCCATTGCGAAAGGCGCTGAAGAAGCTGGCTTCCCCAGCGTGGTGCACGGTATGTTCCCTGATGGCGGATATGCGCTTGTCGCCTACTTTTATGGCAAATGCAATGATGAAGTTGTACGCCGCTTACAGGAGGAGACACAAAACGGCAAGTTGGCCGTTGGTGATCCATTGGACTTTTTGGTACGCGCTGTGCGCACTCGGCTAGAAATGGTTATCCCATACAAGGCACAATGGTCACAAGCATTAG
Organism: Bactrocera oleae; assembly: GCF_042242935.1. Taxonomy (NCBI): domain Eukaryota; kingdom Metazoa; phylum Arthropoda; class Insecta; order Diptera; family Tephritidae; genus Bactrocera; species Bactrocera oleae. The sequence continues at coordinate 42,948,841 of NC_091538.1, forward strand.
CGCTGATAGCGTTGCCACAGAATGCCGCCACTTCGTTAGCTCAGGTTTTGACGCTGGTCGATGATATTTGTTATTATGCTGGCGATCGGTCTGTAGATGTAAGTAATTGATACATGTACATATGTATGTATGTATGTATGTGCATTTATTAAAAAAAAATTTTTCTTTATATTATTCTCGCAGTTTGGCTGGTACACACGTCGCATTGGCTTAGCTACAATTATGAAAATGACAGAACTGTTTATGCTGCAGGACAGCTCAGCAGACCACGGAAACACTTGGGAGTTCCTAAGGAATCGTATGGACGAGGCGGTGCAAATACAATCAATACTCTCTGAAACTGAGGGAATGACTCACAGTTTTACACGTTCGTTTAATTCGGCTTTTATAACGGTAATTTGCAATCATGTAGAAATTCATAACTTCCAAAAATTAAATTTTCTATTTATTTTATTTTAATGTTTATTTTAATAGGCACGCAATATATTGGGCGTCGATTACAGGCGTAGGTAAAGCTCGGACACGAAATTGAAGATTCCAAATTTGTAGGTTGACAACATAACAGAGGTTTAATGTATGCAGAGCACATGGAAATAGTCATATAATTTAGCTGTTAAACAATTTGTTAATAATAATTTTTTTTTATTAACATCAAAGTCATAAAACCAGTGATAAACTGTTTTCTTTATTAATGTGAAAAGAAATTTCCTAAATTACTTAGCGTTAAGTATTAAACATAGATATAACATTATTTAGCTTTTCGCTAATGAGCTGATACCAAATTACTTGTAGTTATACATATGTAGATATTTATTTTTAATTATGGTTTTAGTTTTTTTTGTTTGTATGATTGTTTCGATGTGTGCATTAACGTAAATTTCGTGAAATTCACAACCATTTGCCATATGTTTATTTTGCGATTACTGCAATAACGATGTTTGCACTTGCACCGATCCAGCAACAAAACTATATAAAACTTTACCCACCTAACAATGTGTAAATTAAACGCCGTAGAAGCTTAATTGCACAAAGCCTATTGTTTATATATTATCTCGAAATTCAGAATTATTAAACTACTACCGGCACGTACAAGAAATGAAAGCAACTTAAAGAGACTATGTGGAACTTAAGTGCTTCAATATTCAAAGTTTATGTCGTTATGGATTATTTGTGTGTACATAGATGTTATATAACAGAATTTTACAAGAAATAAAAATAAAACAATGAAAAAACAGATATACTGCTTAAATTTGGTAATTTAATTATATATTGAATATTTCAACATAATTGAGGACAAAAATACTTAACGAAAATACATTCGCATACAATAGAATTTCATGAAAAACTGCATAAAATTGTGAATTCTGTGATTTGTTGTGTTAACATTGTAATTTAGTGACTTCAATAAAAAAATTGCAATTTATAAATAATTTTTTTTTTGCTAGTAAATTATTTTGTTTTATAAAAGTAAAGAAGAGAAATAAAGTTTCGACTTGTCGGAAATAATGTTTTAATTTTTTTGTCGATAACATATTATTACAATACTATATTAGCATAGGCACCGTGTATGCGATTACAGCCGCATCAACAATAACGCGCCATTCGTTTCACCTTTTCATTGAAAATACGAATCGAAACCATATCGCTCTCCACCTGATTTTCCCATGGAGTGGATGTCTTACCCTTTCTCTGCTTCCACCAGCTGGTACTGCATCGATGCATCGAACACCTTTAAAGCTAGAGTGCTTTTATCCTTTTGCACGACATGATGTAGCCAGCGTAACCGCTGTCTCTTTATTCGTTGAACTATGAGAATATCGTCGTATTATTCGTACAGCTTTCTCTCAAAAACTTCTAATCAGATGTCGACATCGTCCACACACCACCAGTGCAGGAGTAATGAGCGACTTGAAGAATTTAGCTTGGTTCGTGAAGAGAGAGACCAATACGATTCGCTTCTTTGTCTTGCCTGGAGAAAGCAGAACTAACGGCGCGGTTATTAAGGCCAATAATGTCAATATCAAAGGCGGACATCAGCAATTTTCCTTTTTTGTAAAATATTGGCCCTTGTCCTAGGAGAGGTCCTACCTAATACTGAATGCGCTTCTGGTATTATCCAGCATCAGTTTAAATAATCATTTCAGTTTCGCAGGAATATCAAATTCAGGCATAGCGCCAGCTCCTTTTCGTGCTGTCAGAGGCAGCTTTAAAATCGATTAAAAGGTAATGTGTATCGACGGTGGGCTTTAAACTGCCGCACAATACGCCCGATAGGACTTTATATGCGATATTGAGGATGCTTACCCCACGATAATTGGCGCAGTTCGGTTTTAATAAACAAATACTCCTAAGCTTCATAATAATCTTGAGGAGTTTCACAAACATGTACATTTTCTGAGTATAATTGAGAAAAACCTCTTTTGTATTACTGTAATTTCGCCCAATGAGTTTATTTGAAAGCTTGTTGGCAGGAAAATTAATTAGTTCGTGACGTCATAAACGAAATGAGGGCAAAGTTTTGTTTACATTTGCTTTTGACTCGCAAGTCCCAATTTTGCCTATGAACTCTGGCGAAAATAGGGTGCATATGTACTCGTATCCCCTTTTGGGGACTCTCGGTTTGATTGTTTGTCATACCAAATATTTATTTTATATGTGCATACGTATATGATAAAGCCGTTCAAGCGTTATGTAAGATTAGATTAAAGGTCGATCTTAAAAGGGATCTCACTTAGACAGCTTAGAACGCCTGTTCGTTGTGGTACCGATAATTCATATATAATTGATCATAAGATTCTTACAAATCGACTAAGGTAACCGAAAAGTTAAGACTGCCGCGATGATTCCACCTTAGTTTTGAAAAGGCTGGACAATGGACCTCTATGCAACTTTGACAACTTGCGTCCGACGTTTTAGCCTTACCGCATGAATGCCTATCGAACAATGTCTATTGGACAAACTATTACGATTGTGGCAAGATCAACTTTGCTAAGACCAAGTAGGTCAGTAGATCTCCTGCGTTCTACTCTAGGCTAAAAGAATCTTGCAGTCACACAGGAGCGGGTCGTCGACTAACGTCTGCCAAGCGCTCTTTAGGTCCATTGGTCCACTGCTAAAACGCAAGATGACAATGGATTTCCAACTCGTATCGATTCCGATATGGGCGGGACGTAGCAGTACGTCTACTGCTAGTAAGTATAGTTCTTACATAAGTAGTTAATTTTAAAGTCCTGAATGGATGCAGTTCCAACTGCGAGATGATCAGTCTTCTCTGGTTAAATTATTATACACCCCTATTGCGGCAGGTTTGTGCTTTGGAACTCTTCACAGAATCACGCTTGTCAATAACTTTGGACTTTATATACAATTGACAAACAAATACCCCCGACCAAAATCCAATGCAAAAGCCTTCGTTGTTATTTAGAAAAAAAAAAAGAAAATACTGCGAAAGAGTTACCAGTTAAAGTAATCGTGGAAATGTGGTCTGAAATAATACAAACCTTTAAATGCACTAGGCATTATTATCATAAATTCCTGTTTCACCTACTTTTTTTTGGCAGAAGATTTTCGGAGGGCAATCAAACCCTTTCAATTAACCTTTCTAATACTCTTAAAACTGTAGTAAGTTAATAATGTAACTGTTTTTGTGTCCGAAAGTTACCCCTTGACATCTTTGAAATTGAGATACCAATACGCATATACATTTGCTTTATTATGCAAAAATACCTTTTTTTCATTTTACCCCAGTATACATATGTATATTAACATATTAACCATGTCAATGTCTACATTATATTACATACAGTTTTTTAAATTCGGTAATATATTGTGTTTTTGAGAGGTATAGAGATTAAAATGTCTGACAGGATAGGTGTCAAATTAACTACCAAAGAAAACACCTATTTTTGACATTAAACCGACCCAAGAAGCTGAAACAATGTTTAAAAATCTTGGAGATGCTTTTTCAGATTTCGGGTTCCATCCACTTATAAATTAAATTTTGTTGTCAAATCATCTGCAATTATGTATGTATTTAAGCTTAGGCCAGTCAAGGAATTTCAAACATTTGAAAATTTCGTTTTTATCTTAAGGTACACTTGAGGGCTATAAAATTATGTTTCAATTAATGGAATAGGGAAAAATAATAATATTCCGTGTTTATCTATAGTATTGAAAAGTTTGGTTCAATTAGCTTTCGCATGTAAAACTGTAAACACCTTTATCTCGAAATTGAATTTTTCAAATCGGTTGACGATGATACTTGAAGATTATCGCAAGTATCCACTTGAGTGTAGTTAAAAACGCATGTACCTTACTAGCAAGTGTTGGGTGAATAAAGATCCCGTTTTTATACCCTGAACTTTTTTATTTGAAGAGATATCTTCACCAAATTATTGTCCAAGGCAACGATATAATCTTATAACAAATTGTTCAGGTCGGACTACTATAGCATATAGCTGCCGTAAAAACCGAACGATCAAAACCAAGTTCTTCTATGGGTATTCTGGCTTTGGTTCAACCGTTTTTTCGGCAACTGTGCACGCGAGGTGCAGGAAGATGGCGTGGGGAGTTGAAAGCGTGTTCCTTTTCCTCAAGAAGCGCCACACCGTCGACGGCATCAAAAACACCTATGAGAAAGGTGAAGTGGAGTAGGAGCTCGGCATAGAAGAGATCATTTCGACTTCACTTATCCTAAAGGAGGTGGAGAAAGAATCCATTCAGCATTCTGATGGTCCAAAACGGAGAGCTGAGAGTACTCCAAGTGAACGTTTATAAAAGTAAGATCGTCTCTGTCGAGCTTTTTCTCAACTTGGAGAAAGGTGGCTACGACGTGGCTTTAGTCCAAGAATCATGGATAGTATCGGGTAAATTGGTTGCTGGGCTAAAATCACAAAACTAGTTACACAACATACACCCTAAGCGTAAATAACAAAGTAAGAACAGTGATATTGGTGAGAAAAAATCTATATTCTCTTATTGACTTCAGTCTTTCCACAGATGATCTGAAGGTTGTGGAAGTGAAGGGTAACAAGGATGAGCCTAAACTCTTTGCATCCTGCTATATGCTACACGAATGCGAGGTATCAACGGCAGAGCTCCAAAGGCTGGCAGCTAAATCAAGCAGAAAGAAGCAGGCGTTGGTGGTGGGCTGATGATAACGCCAATGATACGATTTGCGGCAGCTTCGATATTAATCAGAGGTGAAGCCCTACTTAATTTTACTTTGCAAAGTAGTCGTAGCTAGTGCTAGCCAATCGAGGTGAGGACCTACCAGCCTCCAGAAACGTCGTAGACAGAACGCTCTATACTCGTAGAGATGCAATGGTAGAGAATTTTAGGGTGCTAAGCACACCGTCATTCGCTGACCATAGGTACAGCTACTTCTCCATTAGGGGGTTACTTATAGTTAGAATTCTCAAAAAATCGATGTTTTTTCTATTAATTTTTCTTAATGTACATATATTTAGGAATACACACAGAAAATTTCATATCGTTCCGGTGAATATTTTCGAAGTTACGCAAATTTGAAAAGGTGTTTCAGAGTGCTTGGAACTACAAGGATATAGCGGCAGCGACTAATGGCTCGCAGACAACATCAGCTCGAGTTATTAGAAGCTGCCGAAATGGCGGAGAGTCTCTTATATAGGCCTGGAATAGACGACTCCATGTAAGTTAAAAACAAAGTGTTTTCATCCCATGTAAAGTGCGTTCCAAACATTAAGCGCGTTTTTCTCAGAATGGTGTTTTCAAAGTCGGTGACTAACATTACTTTTAAACGGCAATCGATTATTTTTAAATTTTAATATGAGCTTCTTAAAAATATTTTTTAGTAATTAATCAAAAATTTTTTCTCTCCGATAAATATTTTTGTTTTTATAAACAACAAATAAGGCAGCCTTTTAAGCTGCCGGACCCTTTCAGTATATTTCGAGCAGATGTATTTGCTATTAGCCTATAATGCATCAACAGACAATTACACAGTTAATATCAGACAGCTACGCAGAAATCGAGGCAGTAACATCGGTTCGCATATCGGCCAGAAGTTCTTGTGAAGCACGGCAGCAGTGGAGAGTGTCCCCAGAAACAAGCGACTTCACTTCTACTGGGTGCCAGGTCACTCGATGTCAATGAGATAGGGCACGGTATTGCCAAGAGTGGCGTACGGCTGACATCCAATAACGTGACCCATATTCGTAAACCCATGCATTGTCTTTACGACGATCTGGACAAGAGCATGGAAGGTTAAAAGCGGTAGATCAAAAATACACAAAACTCTTACTTAATCTTAATAGAAGACTGTAGGATCATGATTGGAATACTCACAATGGATCATCTCTTGGGCACTTGTCCCGCACTAGCAATTCAGCACTTAAAACATTTGGGGGCCCCACGATATGAGGCATTGGAAGAGATTCCGATAGTGTGGCCGCAGAACCTATTGAAAATTGCTTCAAGCGCTGGCATGCTGAAGCATGACTACTGATCGTGAACTACGTAATGACATCCCATCTGGCATCGCTAAGGACCAAAACTGGTCTACGCGTGGCTTGCAAGCCTGCCAAAATAACCTAACCCAACCTACTCCGAGAGTAAATAGTCAATTGTTTTCTAGAGCTTAGAGACTGCCTTACCCCTTAACGCGTACAAACAATTTTTTTTTTATAAGTTTGTGCATTTACCTTTCGGTGTTTCATTTGAAATAAAAGTTCTATACCTCTAAAAAAAACACCATTTAATTTACAAAAAACACCTTCTGTTTTACAACGTTTGATAATTTGTGCCTGTGTTTGTTTGAGACATGTAGACGTGCTTTCACAAAAATAGTTTAAATTATTCTTATGTGCATATTTTAGTTCGACACATTTACGTATTCATATATAGTATTTATACATGATATAATGGATATGTATGTAATGTAAATTATTATTACTTTTTAATTCTTAGTCATTACCCTTATATATTATATAGTAATTTTTTTTATTTTCATTTTAGCAAAAATTTAACAACAAAATGTATTTTTGTAGCTTTCATTTTCTTAATTTGTTAACGGTATTGTCTTTTCTTTTTTAATTAATAAAATTTAATTTTAAATGTGTAAAAACAGTTATCTTATTTTACTTAAGACGTTTAAGGTTACTTAAACTATTTATTTTTCTAAACTTACATGTATTATAGATTTTTAATTCAGTTTCTTTGAGTAAATTTAGGTCATTGATATTTTAAAATTATGTGAGTTAGTATGAGTTAATATTAAAATGTATGCTCCCACACAATTATTTAAATGCGACTCTTTGAAGTCTGCTAATCATTCATCATCAACTTCCTTCTCTACGAAATTATAAGCTATTTGCTTTGGTTTTCATTTTCATTGCCATTTTTGCGAGTGATATTCATTACCAATTCCGATTGACCAGTTAGTAAGTGGAGCTTTAGTTTGTTCCACAACTGCCTTTTCACTTTCAAGCGCATTTTGTTTGGATCGTACTTGTAGTACTTCGTAAGAGTCTAATGATTCGTTTCGCTACTCGTCAACGACTTACACACATACATTTGTACCCTGCAGTGAATAGTTGAAGCTATGAGCTTATAATAGGTTCACAAGCGTTAAATTTAAAGCTTAACATTTATTTATTTATTGGATACATTTTGCCGTATAAAATCTGCTTATCAATTAATATAAAAATAAAAGAATTTAGTCGGCACAAAGTTTTTCCATAAATTTAGGAGACATTTTTTTGTGAGAAAATGCTTTCCTTTAATTAGAACAGATTAGATTAACAAAATATATCGATCCGAGAAGTTAATGCGCAATGTGGAAAGCAGATCACAAAGTGGTCAGTTATTTAAAGGTTTTTTGAAAAATAGTTTTGAACTCAAAGCCCAATTGAAGCTAACAACAAATCGTATTTCCACAATGATATCAAAATGTTAGAATAATGCTATATTGGTGTATCTGTTATTTTGAAAAATAAAATTGAGGATTATTAAAAAAATATGTTTTTCTTTGAAAGGCCATCAGAACTGTATGAAAACATTGTACACATTAAAGAAATTTTTTCCAAAAATGATAAATTAACTATTAGTGAGGGAGCAGCGAAGTTCAAAATCTCAAATGGTTCCATTAACGATAGTACATAGATTTTCTGTTTGATAGACTTAAAAACGGAACTTTGAGTTGAAAAAAATGTTTCAAAGATTGGTAGTCGGCGGGAGTACTTTTTTAACTAATTATAGAAATAAAACAAACGTTATAAAAAGCAAACTTTTGCTGAATTTCAATTCGCAGTAGTTTTCAGACCTTTGTCTTTTGTTAATGAGAGCTGTCGTAGTGAACAGATTTTATGTCAAATAACACGATTTTTAATTTGTTATGGGCTTAGTAATCTGAAGTTATACCTATGTGACTTTTATTTCAGAAATTTTTCGAAAAAATTATAAATTTTAATAAGACTTAGTTTCGCTGAATAGTTGAACTGAATTTAGAATGGTTTAATTCTAGTTCATTTAACTACAGGGTGTACTTGTATGTGTGTGATATTATTTATTGTTGAAGTGCTCTTGACTTCCTTCATTCTTAGATATATAGTAAACATACTTAACTTAACCTTATTAAGCTATGTTCTATTTAGTTGTCTACGCATAAGTACAGGCATATCCACATAAATGTGACATTTGTAGTAGTCGGTTTCAAGAATGTTACAAATGCCCCTTTAATTCTTGGTCGGCCACAAATATTTCACAATTATTAATATATTAGTAAGTTTATATATAAATGCTTTTAATAACTTTTGTTCTCCAAATTTTCAAGAGTTCGCTCAAGTCGACTTAGTCGACTACAATGGCTTCAAATATGAGTCATCCATATTCGACGTATCCAACATTTCATCATCATTATCTTCTGGTTGCTCTTGATATTGTTGCTTTTGTTGTTGTTGTTGTTGTTGGCATTGACTATCTTTAGGGCTGTACTGTTCAATGCTAGAGAATAATAATGAAAGGAGGACGATATATTATACAATTTGTTTCCTCATATAAATAAATATTTTAAAATTATATTTGTATATGATTTATGAAAGAATATTTCCTAAATTTTGGTAAGTCCAGTATAACATACTCTTAAGCGTATATTGTTTTTATATAATTACGAATTAAACTTTAATTAACAATATCAATATCTAAAGTCACTTTACAATTAATAAATTGAGCCTTACAAAGTGAAGTAGTAGTAGTAGTGAAGTCAATTCTCTTGAATACTATTTAAGTACGGCATATTCCCAATTAAAGGGTACTCCTGCTTATATCAAGAAACCCTTCCTTCAAAATATCTCTAAGAAAGTCTCTCCAAGTATTTTAATTGTAACGGGAAGGTCCCCGCATTTTTATTTATTTTTTTCTTATTATCAGAGAGAAAAATTCAAATCTGGCTTCCAACTACTTGAAAATATATCTCGTTTTACAGATTTTATAGGATATTGAATGCTCTTCAAAATACTCTCTTACGGTGTTTTCTGAAACCTAAGCGTTTAAAGGATATTAACTGTGGAAGTTTGACTATTATAAGGTACATTTTTTTTCTTATGAATTTTATAACTCAATGAAATAATAATCATTATAGATGGGAATATTCAAAGTTTTGAAGTAGATTTACTGCTATACAAAAATGCTCTCAGAAAGAAACGTCAGAGACTCTATGAAGTATATACATGTACAAATGAACAATGTGAGGAGCTGAATCGATTTAACGATGTCTGTCTGTATAATCATGAACTAGTCCCTCAGTTTTAGAGATAACGATCTGAAATTTTGCGCAGGTCCTTTTCTCCCCAAGAAGCTGCAGCTATAGCGTAAAAATCCGCACGAAATTGAGCATAATTTAACTGTTCCATGTATGTACTCATTGTTGAATATACAAATAAAGCACAAAGTCTTAAATGTATATCTCTAAATGATTGTACATCTGAATTTATATAAGAACAACTATTCACCGATGAAATGCATGTATTATACTTATACTTATGCATACAAATTACAAAACAAGTAGTTCTATCGATTCATAGTTTCCTCGTATTCCTGGTTGTTGTAGATTCGGTCCACCCTAATATTATATTTAATTTCTATGTCTATTTTACAGTTGTATGTTTCAATTCCAATTTCTTTATATGCTCTTGAATTGTGTCGCATTCGATTTACATACATACATTTCCCGCTATATAGTTTATGTTTCCTTGTTTGTGCCATTCTCCCTTCGCATAAACAGGTAGGAACAAACTACATATGTTATGTTATCTACATACATGCTTGTTGTTTGTAAACTGCAGTGTGCAGTTCCCCTATTCTCCTGTGCTGATCTGTACGGTAAATCATATTCGAGTTTTGTCATCGATCAGCCAGCCAGGAAGGTGGAAGGACACACTGCGGTAAGTGAAATACATATATTATAATTATTTGTAAGTGCTTAATTTAAATGCTTGTGTATTTAGAAATAAACCATAAACCAAATATGCGTTAAATTCGCCCCACCTCATCGGTGATACATGTGTACTTACCATTCCAAGTTTGGCACACCCAATACTGTCTCGATTTGGCGTTCCGGCTCATCAACCAAAAAATCTTCAAGAATTTTAATAATTTCACTGAAAGTAGGGCGCTCACCAGGATTCACATTCCAACAGGCATGCATGAGGTTGTAGCTATTAAACGAGGAACAAGAACAGAGAAACAACATGAAATAGTTGAAAAGAATGCAAAAACATTGGATAAACCTTAAAATAAAAGCACTGAAAATTTTTAATGGAATTCATTTTGTTGGCTGTGTTAGTGAACAAATAAAGGAAATGAAGGAACGCTCGGTGAACAATATCCTGCCGGTAGCAATCTGTCCGCTCAGCATAAAATATGTGTAATATACATATGTATGTATTTACACACATGCATGTGGCTGTGTATTGTAGGAATTTAGGGTGGACCTTATTTTTTTCAATCCAGTGGTCTAAAACAAAGTTATAGCGTTTTCTAGGAACCCTAAACGGTGAGGCTTTGCTTTTGAAACTTATTATAACCAATTTCTACTTGAATTACAGTAAGAACTAAGACCAATTGATTTCTTTGAAGTACTCAATATCGGATATATGTCGCTATAAGTCGTGGCAACTTCATCACAGTGTTTTCTTGCTCGACAATAATCAGAAAAACAAAACAACTCTCAAGACACAATACACTGCTTGAGACAAGAACAGAAGAAAAAAAAATTGTCAAAAATATTGGCAACTGTAGATCGATGCCATCTAAAAACGTCGAAGTCGGGGCAAACTATGAATAAGATTTTCTTTTAATGAGTGCGTATCCCGTTAGGGATAAAGTGGGTGGGAATTGTAAAGCTGAAGTCTAGAACAACAAACTCGATTGAGCTACTGCAAAAAGCAATAGAGTTCGCGAGTGTTTAGCGAACATAGAGTTCGACTAATCGTTTGAAGAAATTTCTGCATCGATTCTGACATACAATTTAAGCAGGGAGTTCTTTACTCCTTTCTTTACCTTTTTCCTTTTGTAACATGACAAGGCAGCTCGATGCCGCAAAAAACACCGTGTTGTGTTTCCCACATGAAATCAACCACTTCAAAGCTCTGTAACATATAAATTTGGGGGTTTCATCATTGTCATTATTACGATTACTTATTGAAATCGATGAATTGAAAATGGGTATAAGACTTCCTATTAGAAGATAAGTCGTTTAGTATTGGATTTCGGGTTTATCGTCTGGTCGAAAAAATAATGTAGCCTTGTAAAAGTTCAATTAAAAATATAACACGATAAGCTTATTAAAGACATTTTGCTTTTGCTTATATTATTTAGGTAGGCAGGAGTGTAGCCCCTTCTGGCACAATTAGCGCTACATGCAATATCGTAAGACCTTTAAATCTTGATAACACGCTTCATCGTTGTGTTTAAACCATTTGGTGTTCTCAATGAAACTACTTATCTCCGCTATGCTGTAGATAGACATTCAAGGTTTAGTAGCTGCAGCAAGTATTTTATAGGCATTTCTATTTTTTATGCATGTTATTTAAACGGCCATATCCCATTATAGTAGCTGTAAGTCTATATATACTTTTGCTGGACCTTTGTAATATGTCCTTAGGTTTTGTCTTGTCTTATTTTGGGCACATCTGTTTCGTTGTTCGGTTATAGATTTCCATCTATTCTGAGCTTTTTGTTCAAATTGTATATTGATTGTTATATCTCTAAATCGGATTCGTCTGAACAAGCTCCTAACTTGTCGTCTGCTTTTTCGTTGTCGAAAATGTTCTTGTGATCGGGTACCCAAATTATAAACAAGTGAAATTGACCTGCCTACTTACATTTTTTTATTACGCTGGAATTGATCTTTGGAGAAAGCAGGGCTAGTATTGCCGCCTCCTTACATAGTTATTGAGTAGAACTCCACAGACATTCACTATACCTGGTACTTCCGCTTAGAATATGGTTGCCAATTTTGTGGGCGGAAAAATATAGAGATATCAAGATCCTCGGAGTATACCCCCGTCCTTATACCGCAGTCCATTTTGGACCCGTTGGTGTAGATTGAGGTAGTATCACCCTCCTCTACTAAACCTCTTTTCCATTCACGTCTAGAGAGTATTCTCAACTGAAAGTAACTATTTAAATCCAACCTTGGCAGGATATAGTCTGATTTATTTAGATTTGAATCAAGCTGGTTTAAATATTTTGCTGTATCCATAACTCTTCCTGTTCCAATCACCAATCAGAAATATAGAGTTCTTATAGTAGAAAATGCTGCCACTTTCCGTATGAAAACGTTTATGGGACGCAGGAGCATATTAAGCGCATTATTTGAACATGACTAATTTTCCTTAAATGCTGTGCACCAAACCAGTGCTCAATATGTAAGAATTGGTCTAATGGTGGCCGTATACATCCACATGACTATATTCGGTTTTAGACCTGAGTTTCTGCTGAGTATCCTCTTGCTCGTGCAATACGCCACATAAGCTTTTCTAATAAGTTTCTCAATATTAGTTTTTCAGTTCAGCTTGGTATCTTTCTCGACCGGCAGATATTTTGCTGTAGAGGCAAAGAAATTATAGTACCACCGAGTGAGATAAGTTGAAATTGAGGTAGTTTGGTTTTAGTTTACCTTGATTTCACTATCGAAAAGCCATGTAGGTTCATAGGTACAGAAAATAAGAAAAACGAAACCATAAAAATGTTGAGATTTATTCGTCTCTTGTTCTAGGCTTCGCAGAATCGCCAAACCTGATATTATTCAATTGGCTTAAAATTGAATGAATTTCTAACAGAACTGTGGCTTGGCGCTAACAAATCAGAGTTTTTCTCGTAGATAAGGAGCATTCTAATGAATATGTGTTGTATGTACATATGTGTGCATTAATGTGAGATTACCTGATATTGAATATAAGTAAATAAATACATATGTGTTATATACGATGCGTATGCAAATAAAAAACTTTTAAACTATGAGTAGCCTGAAAATTAAACTCCAATTTCCTCTACAAAAGAATGTGTGTAAAGCTTAAAACATTTACGAACATTTGTGTACATATGTACTTACATATATTGTTTGCATAAACATGTGTGGACACACATGAATATGTTCATGGTTTACTTACAATTCAGGTCCGCAATTCCTTGGTTTCTCCATGCGATAGCCGGTCTTCAACAGATGCAATAGGCGATGCGTCGGTATTGAGGGGTAGGGTGTGCCGCCGAGTGTCACAATCTCATAGAGCAGTATGCCATACGACCAACTGTTGATTATATATTGGCAAAAAAATATGCATAAAGGTCAGTTTTCGTTACGACGGCATGGTTTATTATATTTATTTTGGTAACATCCAATCCAATATGAAAAAATATACACATGAAAATATTTGAAAACGGATATAAAATTCATTAACGGTGTATTGTGTAAAAAGGAAAGACCCGAATACATATGTACACACATAAATATTCATATACCATATGTATAATTTAGGTTAAATAAATTTACATAAATTGTAAGAACTATCCTATATGGAAACATGGAGGGCAAATGAAAGCTGCTTATTCGGTTTGTAGAACCGAGTAATGAACCAATTTTCCCATTTGCCGAGCTCTTGGTCTTTTAACATTCAGAAATATGTAGTATGGCCGATTGCTATAGAATCATATCAATGCGGAGATATAGGAAAACCTGTGAACTGATTTCTTCCTTTTTTGAAAAAACATATGCTTCACTCGTTTTTTATTTAAGATATGCCCCTCATAAACCGATATGAAAGGTTTAAAGTAAAGCCAGAAGGCATTATATTAGCTATAATTTTAGCTGAGAGTTGCCACAGATCTGTACTATTTTTATTAACTATTATAATATTAGCTGATCATTTCAGACATATCCACATCTACTCTCTTGTTAATACTTTGTTATTTCAAAGTACAAAGTTGCTTGGTACACACGTATTTAATTTGTATATTTCAACATTTTTTGAATAAACTGTAACCATCTGGACCGTTTTAATTTTTATTAAAAAGTTATTTCAATATCTAACGTCATTACATGTATATTTATTACAATTCGTTTGTATATAAATACAATATACAAAAAATGTCATGGTTTGATCTTGTGCCTTATTAATGGCCATAGCAATTGCTAAGCGGCTATATACATTTTTGTAGAGCAGTAAATTCCGTAAAAACTATGAGTTTTACAATTTAAAATGATTTTTTTTTCATTGAGTTATAAAATTCATAAAAAGGAAATGTTTGCCTTAAAATAATCAAATGTTAAATCGTAGTAGCAGCAGTAAAAAAAGAAGTTTGGAAACGTTTTTCTTTTTTGAATTTTCTGAGAATATTTACCATCGTAGTGAATAGAGTTTTTATACCATTATAAAGTAGAGGTTTGTTAATAATGTTCAACTTACTGACTTTTAAAAGAGCTATAATACCCTTCACACTTGCATTTTTTATAGCAAAAAGGAGTATAAAAATATCTATATCCTAATTTTTATCGGTTTTTATATAGAAGCTATATTCTTTAATGGTCCGATTTGAAGAATTTCCTCGGAGATTTTAGGAATGCATTGAATAATAATCTATGCCATTCGTGAAGATCAAATAAAACATGGAATACCGCTATAGTGGTTCGATCTAAAAAATTTCTGGGTAGGGTGCATAATTTTCTTAGACAATAACACTACTCAACAAATATGATGGAGAAAATTTCCGACTAATGTGCTGAGAGGTTTGAGGGCGTACACCCCCTTGAATCGTGTTAAGAAATTTATACTATCAACTTCGATTTTAGCAACCCAAAAATAGCAACAAACAGCCTCCAACATCACAGTCGCAAAATGACTGTAAGCTAGTGTAATCAATACCAAATTTCTTGAAGATATCTCGTCAAATGAAAAACCTTTCCATATAAGCACTTGATTCCGATCGTTCAGTTTATATGACAGCTATATGCTATAGTGGTCCGATATCGGTGGTTTCGACAAATGAGCAGCGTCTTCACGGACAGACAGACGAGCATGGCTAAATCGACTCTGCTCGTCACGCTGATCAATTATGTATTTACTTTGTGGCAAATAAATATTTTGAATATTAAAAACTACAGTGTGTTTGGGACATAAACAAGTAAGTTTATACCGAATTAAGTGAAAGATATGAAATTTTGTACAAGGTTAATATAAAAAACCCAAAAACTTGGTTATTTGAATTTTTCACATACATTTTGAGATTATGTGAAAAGGTTAAGAAAAGTTATAGATCTTTACATTAGGATTCGTAGTTTTGCCGGAAACCGAGATAAACCGTGCACCTTCTGCATTTTGGTCAAGGGAGGGATCTACAGTGTTTTAAGCTGATTATTACATTTTTTTGGAATAAAAATGGAGTCCAGTTCCTTTATAGTATTAGTACAATAATTCCTGTAAGAAATGGCATAATAATGAAGCCGATGTTTTTTCGTAAGTTGGTTTTTTGCCTATACTATTTATTTACAATATATATATATATTTACAAACAAAAAAGTTGTAAATTATTTTCGAACCATAGATGCTTGAATGTTATTGTCAATGTTATCCCTAATTATCAGACAAGTAAATCAACTGACCTTTTTCTCACTTAGCCAATTTATTCTCCGAATAAGTTGTATCTACTGAACGATCGCTGTTATTTGTCAGATAAGTAAAAGGTCTGTAAACCGGTTGTCAAAGTAAACACATGTGTTTGACATTTATATTCAGCATACCTTGGCCAAGACAACGTTTAAAATGCGGGTAAATTATTTCCCAAGCTCTATCGAGAGTATAAGATGTTCGGTTACACCCGAACTTAGTCCTTCCTTACTTGTTTTAAATTATTGAGATATGAACTATCTAATTTTTTAAGTTCGATTAAACTGAACAAAGTGTGCGAAATTTTATTAAAATCGGTTCAGTAGTTTTGAAGTTTACACCGCACAAAACGTGACATCTAATTTGTATATATGTATATAGATTATAATTTATTTTAATTTAAAGTTTTACCTATATTACAGAAATCAAAGTTATAATATTTACTGGGCAAAAGATTTTTTCATTTGTGATAGATTTAAAGCTATAATATATATCTTTCAATTACGATGGATTGTCTCATCAAAAAACATGAGAGCGAGCAATATAATTAATCAATTCTCTAATGTGTTAAACACAGGTGCAAATTCACACGTATACGTTTGTTCACATCACTTTTGGTACACTGTCCAGATGAAAATGATAGAAACCTTTTTCTAGTGGTAAAATGAATGTCACCGTTCTTGTAGGGATACTTAATACTATATTTACATTAGGGTGGAGCGGAAGGGAAGCCTGAGGGTAAAATTTGTAGATTACATAAAAAAAGAAAATTTTTGAAAAAAAAGTTTTTAATATCTAGAGGCGATACATCAAACGACCTGAGCATTCATCAAAGTAATTTATGGTATCTGGACATTTTGTGTTGCTCATACGACATGGTGTACTATATGAATGTACAATAGTACATTAGATGCAGAAATAATATATATAACGTATAACTTTGAAACGAATGTTAATGTAAAAAAAAAATTTTTGAGACCTTTTTTGTAGAGCCGAAAATTTATATTAGAATATCATTCTTTAAAGTCTATTCAAGTTGTAGGTTGCATAAGATAAAAACATCCAATGTTAAATATATGGGGAAAGTAAATTGATTAGGCACCTTTAAATTGAAAATAAAGAGCTTGCCTAGAGTGGACAAAAACTTTTTTATGACATAAACTGAATCTTCAAGGGACTTTTTCAAAAAAATAACCAACTTGGGAAATAATGGGTACCTTAATGTACATATACATATAAGTCTGCGAATTCCAGTAGAAAATGGCATGCGTGTTTGAATACATTATTATCATAACATCGTTGCGTTTATTTGAATTTATTAAAATCATTCAAGCGTGTTAATAATTGCATACATTTTTGGACCACAATGTGTGCAGAAGTAGATATGTATGTTAAAGTAATAATTTGCTTGAGTACTAAGAAAAAATTGCATTGCACGTGCTCTTGCTATACCTATATATGTATGAACTCGAATTTAGCTCGCTTTACAATAAAATGAGTAGATCATTAATGTTAAATGCCGAGAATATTAAATATTTAAAATGGAGAAAATTTGATCTTAAAATTAAATTCATTTAAATTTATTGGAAAGCCAATACTACAGAGTATGCTTATTCGTAGTAAGTGTTTTTTACCACAAATGCCTTCAGTTCCATTATAACGTATCAACTTAGTAACATCGTCAACAATTGCTACAAATTCGAGCCCTTAATAGTGGTTACATTAAAAAAATAATATTTTGAGAGTATTTCTATTTGAAAAGCGATATATGTACATACATGTATGTATTTAAATTTTTAAATATTAAAGCATCAAGAAAAAAGATAGCGAAAAAGAAAAGATACTGTTGTTTGTAACAATAAACGGGGTGGATAAATGGACATAATGATAGAACTGAACTAAAGCTATAATACCATTCACAAATATAAAATATTCTTTACAAGAACTTGATTTTGATCGTTCAGTATGTATGGCAGCTATATGCTATATAGACTCGATCTGAACATTTTCTTTGGAGATTGCAACAAAATTGTGACTAAAACGTGTCGTGAAGATATTTCGTCAAATGAAAAAGTTTTCTATACAAGTACTTGATTCCGATCGTCCACTTTGTATAGTTGCTATATTATATAGTTCCGTATATACAGCCAGACGGACAGACATATGTACGAATATGGCTAAATCGACTCAGCTCGTCATGCTGAGCAAATGGTGCTAGATTTAATAACACGTGTGTATCGCGACATCTTGTAATACATAGGTAGATATAGAAGTGATGATTTCTAACATATAAAAATTTAATTACGCAAATATTTCAATAGTGACCAAGCACGAATAGACTTCACGTGCGCATCGCTGTGTGGCAACAACTTCAGAAAAACTCATGTCATTGAAAAGACCTGTAACAAAATTGTGACCGGCTGTTTTTCATTTCGAATTTTCAAACAATTAAATTGGTTTAACTTTGAGTGTGAGATAAAATAAAAAGAAATTGGAAGAAGGATAATGAATTAAAATTTCAAATAAATTAGCGTCGTATTTGTCACTTTTTCAGTTATCATATATATGTATGTATTTATGTATTGGTCTTTGTGTACACTCTTCTGAGTAAATCTATGAAAGTGTTATGGCTTTTTCTTGTACTGACATATTCTTTAAAAATTCTTATATAATATGAGCTCTTTAATTCAAATCACAAAAATTTCTTATAACTACTTACACATCGCTTTGGGTCGTGTACACCTGGTGAGTCATTGATTCCAAGGCCAACCATTTGATGGGCAATTTTCCATTTCCGGTTTTCTTATAAACATTTTCCTGGTAAATGTCACGGCTCAGACTGTGTTGTTGTTTATAATTATGTCGTTAAGCAGTAATCATCAAAGGTGCAATGTAAATGCCGTCCAAAAATGAGATAAAAAACGTTGGCAAAAATAATTATACATAATAATAGAGTGAATGCGAGTTCAAAGATAATGAATTGCGTTAAACTTGCGCCAGGATGTTACGTAAAATGAATGGAGATTCAAGTGAAGAATTTCATTGACACAGAGGGGAGAGCGAGAGAGCTAGTAAACGCGATGAGTAAGCGGTAGTGAGAGCTGTGGCTGACAACAGCAACGGTATTTAAATTGCATATCCACGGCTTTAAAGCATAATAATAAAACAAAGTACATGTGACATGTTAATGTAACAGTTAATGTAATTTTTACGATTCTTTGTATATACTTAATTGTACAAGTCAAGTATAGCATCGCCAGATATGAAGTGTTTTTAAAGCTTTAATTTTTTTCTCGTTTCCACTTTCATATATTAGAATAGAATATACTAGATTTGAATCAGTTTAAAAACTTTAACTCTTAATGTGGTACAATCCAGCTTTGCGAGAAATGTTATACCTCAACATCCTTCAATTTAGGCCCGAAAAAGTGAGTAATTTATCATGGCTCTATAGCGTTCTCCATTGACTGTAACATTATAGCCGGATTCAAAAATATGCACCAATGATTCCTTCTGCTCATAGGGCACACCAAACAGTGACTATGGATGTAACGCGTCTCAACATTGGTATGTCTATTATCATCACTCCATATGCGACAATTTCATCACTGAACAAAATTTTCTGTGAAAATCAGGCATGCTTCAATTTTTGCACAGGTTGGATTTTAGTAGCCCACAAACCAAGATCCTTCCCAAAATCTTCAATAAAGTGGACGGGCACAGCTCTCACGGTTGCGCGTGAAGCCGGATAGATTCATTCGGGTCTTCTTCGTTACTCTGCTCCACAGCAGCAATAGCTGTCTCTGAGGATGCGCATGCGTCACGCGAACCGAACCACAAAATGGCACACCGCGCTTTGTGTGTCAACTAGCAGCTGTCAAAAAGACGAACTTCGAAAAAAGTATTACCTCTAAAAAAACACCCGTTTTTCGCAATTCACAAACTATACTTTTCCCTAATTGAGACGGAATAAAGCCTGCTAATTATTGTTGTGAAACTTTTTTTCAAATCCTTTTACTTTTGCGAACGAATTTGGATATTTACCAATGTAAAGCCGGTTTTAGAGCTAGTGAATATGCCTTCTGCCCTATATTTACCAGAGAAAAGAGTATACCTTGACACTTGAACATTTAAAAATCATAGACATTTATTTTGAAAACTTGCCTTCTCTGCGTTGAACTTACATAGTAGTAGCATAGCATAGGCCATATACACGAAACTCTGCTCAAACACAAAGTGAGATAAAATTTATGAATAAAGATAAAATATTGGTCGATTCATAAATTTGCTGTGTTTTTTAAAGTTCTGTAGCTCTAAAAATCCCACCTTTATATATGTTCGTCAACAAATATGATAGAAGCTGACTATGCTTACAATTATTCGTTGTCTATCTTATTTGCATGTTAATGGAGATAATAGATAAAGATAACCTCATTTAGATTATTCTCCCAAAAATTAGAACAATGACTGTTATTAAAAGAATGAAAATGCGAGCAACAGATTGAAATAACTCCGAATTATGTAATGAAAGAGGTACTCATTAGCGCTGTTAACTCACCCAAAGTCAGCAATTTTAATGGTGCGATCTGGTGCGACGAGCACGTTTCGTGCAGCCAAGTCACGATGAACCACCTTATTCTTCGCCAAAAATTCCTGGAATAAGAGAAAATACAAAAAGATGATTTAGCATAGCATAATGCTTGTAAAAGCTAAATTTAACGGCAAATGCATTACGAAGAGACAATATTATTTTACAGAGAAAATGGTCTGTGCCAATTCTATTTGAATTGATCAATATAATTCCACTCAATTTGATAGCACTGACCATTTGTTTGCCGAAACTTTGTTATAAATGAATAAAACAATTAATGGCAAAATGTTTTATTTAATTTATTTAACGTGCGCGTCCTTATTATACTAGCTACTGACAAGATGGGAAATCTATTTTGTCGGTATATAAACGTTAATTAACTTTGACTTACTAACTGAAAGAGTTCGTTAGACAACCTTATTTCAGAACAATTATAATCATGAATCGTTTTGAGTTATTAAGTTTAGTTAATTTACGGGTCGAACCCATTTCACAATGGCGGTATCAATAAGCACAATGGACATATTTGGGAAACATTAAACCTATTTATCGCCATTTTATGACTAAAGGTTTGAACCAAAAAACCTTTGGAGCGGCATGTCGCACTCCGAATCGACTGTTTTTTTTTGCGCTAAAATTCATTGGATGTCTCTGGTCAAGAATCGGATACACTAACTTCTTTTGTAACATATGTATAATTATTGGAAAGTAAATGTTTACGGTATATCGCAGGAGATGCTCGAAAAAGTAGTGAACGCAGCTAAACGAATTGTATTTCGCTTTGGTCATTAAAAGTGATTACGATAAATATATACATATTGCCAATGTATAAAGGTGAGTTTTGTTTTTTTAAACAAATTTGTTCAATGAGTACATACCGACATCAATGGCCCAATCCACAAAACAAAATACCTATTTTTTGGAAAACTACGATTTAATAAATAATGACATCTTTCTCCTATTTTGATTTTTCTCGGGCTGTGTACATTCGATTATCGAGATTTTGTTTTTGTTATAATCGGACACATATGTTTATCATGTGCTTGCATTAGGAGCCAATTTCGATTAGTAGTTATTTTTGACAACATAAAAGGTTAGTCACGTTTTTGTGTGCTCTTCGATTTTTGACTTTTGAAAGAAATAGATCAAAAAGTATGTATTAAATTTTGCGTTAAAAATGGAATGATGAAATGTTGACTATTCCAATCGCTGAGTACACTTTGTCTCAAAGAGGTGTTTATAAGTGGTACAACCGCTTAACAGAAGGCGGAGAAGATGTTGATGACGATGAGCATTCTGGAGGTGCGACCACGTCAACAAGTGAAGAAAACATCGAAACAGTGAAAAAAAGTTGTTCTTGAAAATCGTCGAATCCCTATTAAAAAAGGTGCAGAGGCTGTTGGCAATCGGCTCATGCCATTCAATTTTCTCGAATGTTTTGGGCATGAAACGTATGGCAGCTAAGTTTGTTCCGAAATAGCTAAATTTTGAGTAAAAGCAATGGAAAAACAAATCGTAGATTCTGCATCACGATAATGCACCAGCTCATACATCAATGCTTATTCGTGATTTTTTGACCAGAAACAAAACAGTAATTATGCCTTAACCACCGATTCACCAGATTTGGCTCCCTGCGACTTTTTCCTATTCCCAAAACTGGAGAAGCCAATGAAAGGAAAGCGTTTTGTCACAATTGATGAGATCATGTCAGAATCGAAAGAAGAGCTGGTGGCCATATCGAAAAGCGCATTTCAGAAGTGCTTCGAGAATTGGAAAAAGCGTTGGCATAAGTGTATTATATCCCAGGGGGATTACTTTGAAGGGGAAAAAATAGATATTCATGAATAAATAAGTACTTTTCAAAAAATTAAAAATTCCCCTCGTAGCTCGGTTTTGTTAAAAACTACTAAAAGTGCGATAAATCAATAACTAAATGCGACAGAGACATTAAATTTTACATCAAGGATGCCACATAAGGGCTTTTTAGGAGCATGTGTCAAAATTGGGCGTGGATCCGCTCACATTTATGTGAAAGCATATATCTCTGGACCTACTCTACCAATTTCAATTAAATTTGGATTATGGATTGGATTATTTTAACATTCTGATTCATCTGATGTTTTCACTTTTCAATCTCAGGCTAAGAACTAGCCCGCAGATAGCGGAAGTGTGAAAGTATAGGTCAATGTGTAACATATACAATTGGAATTCGGAGAGAATCCTTTTTCCCTTAGCCCCATATACCAAATATTCGAATTTCCGGCAGACTTAATACCGCATATATCGGCCAATATGTGAGTTATCTCAATAAAAATGAGAGAGCGCCTTTTTCTAATAGCAGTGTACCTTTGTGCCGAATATTGTGCCGAATAGATAAAATCGGGTGAAAACTTGCCTTAGCTCCCATATAACTGATATTCAGGATTTTCAAACATCATGGAATCTGGTGTACCTTATTGAAACTCAGAGAGCGTTTTGACATACGACATACGGCCGCTATTTGTGTTGTGAATGAATCTCCATCAAAGATCAGTATCGATGGTATGGTGAATTTAATCGAGGTTTTAAATCACTTCTAGATGAATTTCGTGAAGATCGTCTTAAATTAGTTGTTGTTTCGAAAATTATTGATGCTGTGCGCAAACTGATATTGTAAGATCGTCATGTGACCTATCGTGAAATTGAGACAACTATAGGCATTAGTGGGACTAGCACATATTCAATTGAACATTTGACTGTAAATTGAAATTGTTCACGTTATATCCCACACAATTTGTCGATTGGTCGAGAAAAATGTTAAAAAAATTGCCCAAGCTGAAGAGGCGGTTGATGCGTTCATAATGTATGTTTTGGAATCACTTCAATCAGAATGGCAAAATTGCATCGGCAATTGATTCAAACGAATGTAAAATTATATAGATCTTAAAGGAAAATATTTTTAAAAACAATAAAGCGATTTTTCGCTGATTAACATTTGTTGTTGTTCTCTAATAAAAAGCAGTAATGCCAAAAATAGATAAGATCGGGCCAATACCCATCTCCCAAATACCTAATTTTCATTTTCATACTTCCGGTTGGCTTTATACCATATACATATAATGGTCAATATGTAAGATGTCTTAACAAAATTATCTGAACATATAATACAATATATTGTATACATTTTTCTACATATAATAGTTCCCGTTCTGGCCGGGACAGTCCGGATTCCGAGTTAAGCGTCCCGGCCGTCCCGCGCTTAATAATTAAAAAAAAGAATGAATTGAATAAAATTGTGTTGCACTCTCACCTATTATATGTCGCGATTTTCAGTGAATTATATTATGGAAAAAATCTATGACAAAAAAACCATCCCGGATTTTGCCGGAACAAATATGGTCGCCTATGTATAGACCTTGGTCTAAATTTCATATTACTTATATCATTAATTGCGTTTTTCTGGTTGACGTTTTACACATCAACTCATTATATGAACTTAGCTTCTTCGGTTAAGTTTACATCACATATACCTCATTTAAGGATGATTTTAATATAATTTTTGCTGACCGGAAGTAAAATTTAGTCATAAAACTAATTGTGTCTATGACCTATAATATAAGGTAATAAAATACCAAAGTTCATTGCAATTCATTCCCGATTTCGTCGAATAACGATTGTTAAATTCTTTCGCAACTTTTTTTAATATGAAGTTTTCTCAACATCTGAAGATATTTCCCTAGCTTTGCTCTTTGCAAGTTGCAAGAGTATGAAATTTTCGGTTACACCCGAGCATAACCTTTCCTTACTTGTAAAATAACTGCATTTATATGACTTCCTTAATATATAGCTATTGCATTCGACTAACTTACGTCATACATACGAGTATACCTATATGTACGTTTGTTACATCGTAAACATGCCACGAAAGTGTTCTAACAACCCTTTACAGTTCTTGTCATGGGTATAGAGAATTAACTTTTAATTCATATTTCATAATTTCACGTCATTAACTGAACCATGCTATTAAGGTTATTTTGGAAAATGTTGTGTAACATTGTTGTGACTGCTTTAAGTTGCTGTAAACAAGAACCCATGCCATTTACTATACCAATGATTTGAACTGAAAAGATCAGCGAGGCAAAAATTAAAAAGGGAATAGTTGTAGATCCACAAATACGGCAACTGATAATGGATAAAAGCTTTGAAGAAAAATTGAATAAACAGGAAAAGCTCGCCTGGAAGTGTTTTGTGAACGTTGCCCAAAATTTTCTAGGAAACCATAAATCGGAAAATTACAAAGACTTAGTAAATGAACTTAGAATGTCATATAAAGTTTGGGAGGTAATATGTCCCTAAAAATAGATATGCAGGGCTCTCATCTAGATTTCTTTCCGATAAGCGATATCAAAGGAAATTGAACGCAGGAATGACTTAGTAGATTAATGTTTTAGGCTTAAAAACTACCTTCCAGAAGCCAAATAATATTTCTAAGTGTAGATGATGGTTGTACTTTTTAAGAAAATATATGTTTTCATACCACAAGAAAATCTGACATGTCAATTTGTTTTCTTTCTCATATTTATTTAGTGGCCATAGTATATTAAAAAATTCATAAGTTTTGATGTGACAAAAAATAAATTAAAATTTTTTTTAACGGTGTAATTTCTCAAATATTTTTCTTTTAAAAGCATTATTGTAAAACTGTAAGTCTTCCTAAATTTTTGTTGATTTTCTTATTATTGTTTTCATTAATTAATATAATCTTCGATAGTGGCAACCTTCACTCTATTTAACCATCAATTACCAAAGGTGCAATGACGAAACTGATTGTTATGCAGATAATTTTATGCCATTTATTATTTGAATAAAACGTCGGACAAATGGCTACCACGGCTCTGTTTGCATATGTCTACCCGTTTACTCCAATTTTCGATGCTGGAATTTCAACTATAGTGCGCGCAAATGTTGTCTTCGAGCGCCTCGAGCGTTGCTGATTCATTGACGTAAACCTTTGATTTAACATACCCTCCAAAAAAAAACAATAATCTAAAGGCGTTTGACTGGGCCATATTTGAAATGAACGAGTTGCCAAACTTTTCTCGCAATGTGTCCATGTTTAGACGTCAAACATGAGGCGGCGCACCGTCTTGTTATAAATAGAAAACGTTCACGTAGATTTCATCAAAGAAAAAAAGTCGATCAATATCGTGTTATAACGCTCGCTATTGATGGCAACGACATTTCCTTCCTCATTTCGAAAAAAAATAAGGACCGAAGATGCCGCCATACCACAATTCGCACCAAACGGTCACTTTTTGGGGATGCGATTACGTTTCCTGAACCACACGACGATTTGATGCACACCAATAGTGAAAATTTTATTTGTTTTGATATGAGAAAATGATTTTGCATTTAGTAGCCGCCGGAAAACGTAAATTTGCGTAATAATTTTGGACAATTTCCAAAAGTTGTACCAAAGCGAAACCTGACATGATGAAATGGCAAACTTTACTGAACACACTAACAAAATTTGACAAGTCCGTAAAAAAACATGACCGCCTTGGCATTAGAACACAATAAAATCCAATACCGCTTAAAGATCCTAAATAAAATCAAATATTAATTCAGAATACAAGCATCACATTTTCCCGATATCAACAATAGAAAACTCTCAAAGTCGCTACATGAGATTAAAACGAGCAACATTTATATTAAATGCATAATTAAATAGTGATTACAACTTATAATCCGGCATAGTGCAGGTGTTTAAAAATTGAAAAAATTAGGAAGGATAGAACAAAGCAACAGACAATTTTTTTATACTTCTGCATTCAAACTGATGTAAACGGCTGTTCTGAAAAACATAAATTTTTTCAAATATTGGTTGAAGAGATTTTGCTAATTTTTATCCAGATTCAGAACTCAGTTAGTAACATAATGAGAGTTATGTGTCAAACTGAAAGCAAGAAGATATGTTAACTTCGGTTGCACCGAAAGTTATAGGTAGTATTACCCTTCACAAATAAAAAGTTTCCACTTGATTTTGATCGTCGATATAGGCGGTTCCAACGGTAACTTCTTACGTATGCAAACTGTTAAATCGATATCTCAAAAACGAAGAGATAAGTTCGCGTCTATACGAACAGACAGACGGACCTGGCTAAATCGCCTTAGCTAGTTAAGCTAATTATTTATGGTATACATATATGAATATTTTATAGGGTCTCCAATGTTTCCTTCTTAGGGTTACAGACTTCGTGGCAAACTTAATATACTCTCTTCAGGGTATATTGACTGCATGCCTCGGGCAACGAATTATTTCCCATAATTAGAGATGAGTGGATTTGGTGCATCTAAGCTCTTTTGAATAATGCTGAATGAAATATTTGGTCTACACAAGCTAGAATTACCTGTTTATCTAAGACATCATCGAAATCTATTCAAATTAACTGATATTCACTATTTTAGTGCGAATAACAAGATTTGCTTCATTAGGTAACAGGAAAATTTTTAAAATAGGATATAAGAAGACAGGGAATCCAATTGCTGAATTTATTAGATATTCGATGCTGCATTTATTCTTCCCTATGTCTGGGCTGTCAAAGTTGCGTGTTCCTTTCTTAGAATGTTGCCTTCTAACCTGAAAAAGTGCAACATTTCCTGCCCTTCTCAAAACGTAAGGGTGAGAGTTGCCCAGGCAATGTTATTTTTCGTTGTTGATATGTATTTTTTTAAATAAGCTTTATAGTAGATCCTACAAATGAGTTAGTAGAAATTTTTTCGTTCTTTTGTCATGTGAAAAATGAAACATTTGTATATACAAGTATACCCATCTCAAGGTGGGTAGCCAAAAATTAAAAAAAATTTGCACATGGTGTCACACCAAGAAGGGGAATAACTGGTTAAAGTTTGTATGAAAAAATGGACGTAAATCTAACTTACAATTGATTTACTGTATATATCTTATAAACTAGTAGAGCTTTGGCCAAAATAATGGTTTTATATTTCTATGTCGATAAGTTTAAAAAAAATAAAATGGAAATGGCAAAGCCTACTTTTAGAAGAAATGAAAGACCAGAAAGTACCATACTTGATTTAAATTCATCTTGAGCAATAAAAAAATAATATTTCTGCATATGCAAGAAGAATATTCGTGTGTTGAGTAAAGAAGAAATTACAAGCAAGCAAAGGCACGTGGAATCATACTTTTTGTTGAGAGTTTGGCAAGTAATATGACCCGTATTTTTATATGCGGGTACGAGTGTGAATTCGTTCTCCGTTGAGATATTTATATATAAGAATATTTGTATACCATACATATACTCATACGCACATATTTTATTGTTTTACTTGAAGCCTTCGTGAAGTACTTTCAAATTTTAAGAACAGCTTTCCTGTATGCATGAACATGAACTTAAAAACTCTTTTGATTACATTTTGCTCGAAATAAATTAATGGCATTACATGCATGCCACATGGACTGAAAAGTCTGTGGCCAACAACGAAAAAATGTTGTTTTGAATGAAAATATGGCTTTATTCTTTAACATATTCTTCATTTAAAAGGTAACGAAAGTGCATTTGTTGCAACCGATTCTCCGGTTGTTTCTATCGAAACCTCTATAGTTTAGTGAAATATTTTTTCCAGCATGCTTTTTGACATTTTAGCGAATGCAGGGTTGTTGTTGTAGCGGTTATCTAATTACCGCTTGGGTGGTAAGGATTATGTTCATACCATATGTTCTACATGGGCTGAAGTCTTCTAACTAACCTTACCTAAGATGTCAAAATTTTATGACATTTCATCCAAGCCTTCTCAAAATTATGAATTACATTGAATTTCGTTAGATCATTCAGTTTGTGAACCAACCGAAGAAGTACGGGAGCTATTTTATCCGGCAATTCACACTGCGTAGTACGAGTACGAGAGTAAGATACCTAACCAACGTCCTTAATCTGTCGCTGACCATTCTTCATATACCCGATGTGTGGAAAGTCGGAAGAGTGATCCTCTACTGAAATCTGGAAAACCCGCCAACCTAGGAGAGTCTTAACTCTCCTTTCCCCAGTAGTGAAAACACTTGAGGCCTTGATACTCCCGACCTTAACTCAACATCAGAGTCTAGCAGACCATCAACATAGCTTCATATAGATATATTCACATATGTAGAACAGTTCTCGTCTTAAATTTCAACTCGCATAAGCTATTATGTCCTTATTTCGCACATATAAGTGGTACATCATACGTATATAATACAATATAAGATTTTTCTGCGATTGCAAAATACAAGCAATATGCATTTCAATATATTTTGGGAAGTACATAAGTACTTCTAAGTATGTACTTATGTACAAGAATGTGTATTTTGCGCGAATTATCCGGTATAATACGACTTTAATTATGTAAGCGTTTAAGGAGGCTTATGTAAGTATGTATATGCTTATTTTTGTTAACGCTGAATGTAAGATTGTAATATGAAAATGTTTTGTGAATCGAAAAAAGGTGCCCACACAGTTCATGCGCCTGAATACACAAATGTGTGCACAAGTAAATATATACTCGGGTTTTTGAATCTAAAGCTCATTGCAGAAAGTACGACATATCATATACTATCTAGATATATATGTATGTATGCACATGGATGGGAGTAATGCAGCCCCATTCCCATATCTACCTTATACTCACTATGCACATACAATTTTAACATATATTTCTTACTCTATTTACAATCAGGGTTTGCTTAAATTTTCTCCTCGTTACGTCAAGAGTATTAGGTTGATCGACTACGTAATACCTCATTAGGAACAGATTTTCTCTGAGATCGAAATTCCTGATTTCAGTAGAAGGAAATGACAGTACTGACTGCTAAATTAAGTTCAAGACCCCGAAAATCGTTTACATAATTATTAAACGAAACTAAAAGTTTCTAAAACAGAGTTTTAATAAGAGTTTCTTACACAACCCAGTGAAAATTGACATGAGAGTTTTACTATTTTTTGAACTGACTTTAATTTGAAAATGTATTTTTATAAGAGACTGAAATTTCGTATACTGATATGTTTTACTATACAAGTGTTAGTGAATAATAATAATCCGACAACTGTACTTAGTCTTGCCATAAATTCTGTTACAAAGCTTACATTATATACTGGAATATTTTGCCAATGTTTGTTTACCGCACCATTGATCGTTTTCCCAATTCTATACAGTTGATGACAGAAAAGTGAGTGGTCGTTCTGGGCTGGTTCAAATCGATTCATGAAAACTGTTTGTGAACGCATTTGCAGAAATTCCTTTAGAAAACGGAAAATTATGTTAAGGGGAACAGATATATCGACCCAATTAATGTCAAGACTTATTCGAGATGAGTATCCAGCACACATAGCAAAACCGCCAGCAGTATTCCTGGTTTCATTGCTGCAGATGATTGGCTGTCTGGAGGTCCAGATTATAACCTATTGGTGTACAGTTGTGGTCAGAGTTGGAGAACATGGTATGTGGAATACCGCATACAAATTTGGATTTGAAACATTTTTTTGTTTCGAGTAGAGTCGTCAATACCAATAGAAACTGTGCTTGCTGCTATTGATCAATTCAAAAAATGATAATTTCGAATACAATTTTGTACATCGCTCATTTAAAACTTGCGTTATTAAATAAATCTCACTATATTAAAAAATGTTATATAGTTTAATTTTTATAACGGCCTGAAAATGAAACAGAACTTATGGCAGGACTACATATATGTATATGTATATGAGATACGATGTCACTACTTTTTAAGAGTTTAACATAGTTGGTTGGTTAGTTGCTTGTAACAACGCAAACTGCCGCACTTAAGCCAACGTTATTCTTATTGTGCTCACGAATACCATTCAACAACTCCTAAAATTCGATAAAATTCCGAATGATTGGAACTTTGTGAAAAATGACCTCGTCACAACTTTACTCGGCTTTCGTAAATCAGTTCCGCCCACACTAGTATTAACCATTGAATCCGCCAATTTCCGTGAATCACAACAAATACTTAAAAAATGCTGAAAATTTCACAGCTTAATTCCAGCTGGATATGCACATTTTCCTATTGTTCACGATTTCCAAGTATTGTTTAACTTTAATCTTCGTTGTTAAGCGCCACTACCTTTCGATAATAAGGAAGAAAGGTGCATTGAATTTCAGTGAAAGTAAGCTTAATGCAAAATATTAGATGGAAAAACTTAAATAACAATACAGATAAGAGATTACAGAATAATACTATACAAAAACTTAAAATCAAGCCTACAAAAATGCATACCTCTATGTTGGAATAAAAAAGGTCGAAATTAAAAAATCAGCAAGAAAGAGAACTTGCAAGCGCTTAATCGCATATCACCTCTCCATAATATCTCAATTTAAGGAATTATTAAATCGATTCGGTCGAGTATATCACAATATTTATTACACTGGCCTTGTTGGCCACTCGCCTTTTGATAGTAAATGACGATAACATGGAAAAAGTAGAGAATCCCAACATCTCTTGTTGAACGATTTAACATATTTTGGTTAATGTTTTAGACGCGTACCAAAAGACCTGAATCTTTTGCACGACGTCGATTAGAGGTTGCGAAAGGGATGCTTCACAACGCAGATGAAGACATCAACACATACCAATCCATAGTACGACGTTGAAACTGCCCAACAATCTAACGAACGTCGCTCCAAAAATGAGTCGAAACCGAAAAACCCAAAATTCGCTGAAGGTAGTGAAGGCCAACCGATTCGATGCAAAACACTCTTTATGCCAAATATATCGGTCGATCTAACTTAATTTATCAAATTTGATGGAAATATGTTTGTGTAATGCCAAAAGTAAGTGGAATCTGCTCAGTATACCCAACGTAATGATATCAAAATTTCTGTTGACTTTAAGCCGTTTATGTCGGTTCACTTGATTTTTAAGTGGACATGTATATAATTTAGCGTCAAATTTCAATGAATTCGGTCTAGACTCATATCCGTAATATAATGATTTCCCCTCCTCCCCCTATGTATCTCAATAAATGAACGGGAATATTTTTATTAGCATCATGTTGTTTAGTAGTAATAATTAGAGATCCTTACCTAAGCAGTAATAGAATGAATATAGCGATTTGTGTTAGCTAAGCTAATTTTAATATGAATTAAATTCTATTAAAGGAGCTAAATTAGTTCATGACCTATGAGTTTATAGGTAACTAAAATCCCAAATAACATATTATTTTAATCGATTCCAGAATTTCGGCGAATAACGAAAGTGCAATTCATATGCATTTTATAAGACCATTGTAAACTGCGAGAGTGCATAAAGTTCGGCTTCACACAAACTCAGCCCTTTTTAATTTTTTATACCATGAACATGTTGTATTAAGATTTTCACGAAGGACTTTGGAGACTTTATAAAAGATATATCATATATACTCGTAAATGATAAACATGCCATGACATGAGTCGATTTAGCCTCGTCCGTGTGTCTGCCTGTATATACACGAACTAGTCCCTCAGTTTTTGAGATATCGATCTCGATTAAATTTTTCACTCTTTTCACTCTAAGTAGATGCTCGATTGTCGGAAAATCTGATTCCGGACCACTATTGCATATAGCTTCCATTCCTTGCGTGGAAAACTTTTTTATTGGACGAGATATCTTCACGAAATTTAGAATGAATTATTGTCCATGTTTAGGATTAGGTTAATTTAAGAGGCCGACCCTAACATGGATCTCACTTGGACAGCTTAGAACGCCAGTCCGTTGTGGTACCTAAAGTTCTTATACAATCATAATACGACAAAGCGCTTTGAGTCTTTCGAGGCCTACCTAAAATGAAAATTTAGTTCTTCCAGCATTTAGGTTTAAACCACAGCCACCACGATACTCCCCAAAGGGCCGAACCCAATGAGCAGATTGAACCGAAGTACAAGGGCATTCTGCTCCCCGGTGTACCAGAGTTGAGTCTCCGGTAAGACTGTGTAGCCGAAGCTACTGCCAGTTGAGCTCCGCCTTACTCAAGGACTGGTGACATTTGTCGCTTGAACTTCAAATGTCTTTTTATTTGGAATCTTATTTAAAGTCTATAATATTAGTTCAAGCTGAGTACTATGGCACTATTTCTGACATCATTTACTATGCTGATATTTCTGGGCAAAATAAAATAACAGTCATAGTGCATTTGGCTTTTAGTCGCCTCTTACGACAGGCATGCCTTACCACGGGTAAATTCTTACCCCTACCGGCAGGGGAAAAATGTAGGTACCTATAATAACCACAACCAAAAAAGCCAAATTCTCAATCTAGGCCGTTCAACCAACGGCGAGCAAAATTTTGAATGTCAATTGTGCCGCCAACTAATAGGTAAAAGTGTAGAGAAATTAAATAACAACATCACATGTTAATCTCTTGTTGTAGTACTCACCATGCCAACCGCAACCTGTCGCGCTATATCCAAGAGATCGGTGGTGCTCAAAGGCTGACGGCGCACGCTTCCACTTAAGTCATCATGGTCGAAATTGTCGGGGGTGGTAGCAGCGCTGGTCACTGTAGTAGTCGTGCTGTTTTCGGTAGGTGGCAACGCTAGCGCTCTGTTTCGTGCCGCAGCACGTGCTTGACGCCTTTGCCATTGACGTTGGCGCAGTGCCGCTTCACTCACAATTTCAGGTACAAACCTAAAATATGATTTATTTGCAACCCCACCGGCCGATTTCCTCGCACTTTCGGTTACCACTTGTTGTTGCGCTTTCGCGTGACCCTCATTCAATAAATTTTGATGGCATTCACAATTTCTCGCATGCGTGTAGTGACCCTCTTTTTTCTGTTGCTCTCCGTGCTCGTTATCAAACTGTTGGATTGCCGCCTCACTTCTCGCAGTGTTACCGTTAAGCACTTTCGGGATCTTAACACACTTGTTACTCTTGCATGAGTTGCAACAGATTTCCTCGTATCCGTACGATTTGTTGTCTGCGGCAATGGAGTATGGCGACAGCAGCGGTGTGGGTGGCGGCGGTGGCATGCTGTCGTTTATGGTGGTAATCGACGTCATCGTAGTCGCCGTGGATATATCATATGTTGGCCGATAGAGGGTTGTTGTTGTTGCTGTTGTAAGACTATTTCGCTGTTGCAGCGCGTTTAGATTTTTATATTTGAACTTGAGTCGCTCAATGATGTTGCCGTCAATGCTGAAAACCTTAGCACCTTCCTCGGTGCCACAACCCCCGCTTCTGCTGGTGTAGCTATGGTCAATGGAGTTGCGTTGGCTGTTGCTGTTGCTATCGCTACGATTGTGTCGATGCGTTTGCGAAACGCTATGGCGCCCACGCCTCTGATGTTTTTTGGCGCCGTGCCGACTCAATCGGCAGCACATTCGATTTATTGAGGCGCTGCTGCATTTTACATTCATGTCGTACAAATATTTCCATTCATCTCTGCAACGATAAATGGGCCACACATGATGCGGGCGAATGAAACAATATTAATTCCGAAAAAATCCATGCAAACAGTATGTACGAATGTATGTGAAGCGAAAATAGTAAATATTGGCATACCGACCGAAGGCACGTGCATACTAGTGCCTGGTCCAAACTAAACTTCGACATTTTTCTGGCTTCGTGTGGGAATTCGCCTATTTAAATGAATTTCATCATTTTTTGCTAATCTTATTGGTTATTGCTCGTATTTAAAGTGGAACAATTTTAAAATCGGCATCAAAATTAAGGTCTTGCCGACTTGATTGAAATGATCAGAGTGAAGAGCTGAGTCGATTTAGTCATGTCCGCCTGTTTTTTTTTTACGCGAACTAGTTTCTCCGTTTTTGAAATATCTGTCTGAAATTGTGCATGCGTCGTTTTTTCCGAAAAAAGCTACTTACTTATTTTTGCTTTACACTCAATATCAAAAATCGTATGTCAATTAGTGTATGCTTGGCAGCTGTTTGTTTACGACGCGAACAGTTTTGTCTAGAGATCGCTATATTTTAAGGTTAATTGAAGCATATATTCGAAAGTTCTATACTCAATTTCATAACGGCCCTCACGGATAGAGAACACAGTAAAGTTGAATTATTAATCAAAATTCAGTAAAGTAATGTATTGAGTAAATTAAATTGTTAATCGAAAAATCAAATTCTAGTCAGAATAAATTTTATATCGAACGAAAGTAGATAAAATTGATTATCACTATCAAAGAACACATTTTTGTGTGAAGAGAAAATACCGTTCAGGTAATACACCTGTCTTCTTCGATTCACCATTTCTCTGCTCGCTTTTGCTCTCTTGTTAAAAAAAATTTACATGTAAAAGCAACAACAAAGTTATCGAGTTGAATTCGTACAAGAGAGTATGTGGATACCTCATTAAAATGGAATGGCTGCTATCTTCAGAACTACCAAGTTTTGTTTTGCACAGTTTAGATCAGTTTTAACGTGAAAAAAATAATTTCTCGACATAAAAAAAAAATAAAGAATCATAACACACGTGCATACGTTAGAAGACATATTAGCGCAGGGTTGCACCACAAGTGCTGCCTGTTTGTTTGAGCATCTGGTATAGCTTGCTCGATTCTCTGGAGAGTAACGCTTGGGGAATCGAAAACAGCTTATAATATCTGTAACCTAAAAGTACAATGCAATGTGTATTTCGCAGGCACTACAAAGACAATATCAACGCAACTGTTGGAAATACATGTTTTAGTGTATTCCGAAAGGAAGTCTTGTTAATTTTATAAAAGAGAACAAAATATATATCGTTATGTCTGACAAAATTAATAACAATTATATACATACATTTAACCAATTCGCACTTGACTTGACCAGACATAAGTCATTACAATTTCATAAATTTTTGTTCGCATTACTCTACATATTTTTTACGATATCTTACATCTTGCTCGACTTTTCCAATTTTTCGAATATACTTGTCACAAAACAAAAAAAAGGGATTTTAACTCTTAAAGATTGATAAATATCGGATATTCCAGATCTAATTAACATTTATATACATAATTATTAATTCAAACCAAACTTTCGGCTTAATGCTAATGGGGTTGCTGAAGCCACAACTTAATTTTCCTGTTATGGTTGCGGTCGATTGTGGCGCAACACATTTCACGATTTCCACAAGACCACGAGACCAGAAGACACACATTTTCATAATCGCCTACGTAAGATATCTGCATAAAGGTAAACAACAAATATTGTAATTTGATGTTTAAATATATTGTGCCTGTTCTCAATTTTTGAAAACATGTATTTTCTGGTGAACATACATAGATACATAAATCAAAATATATATGAAGAATGTTTCTTGAACGCCTTTTATTTCACAATGAATGTTCACCCGAAGCTTTAAAATATTATATATTTAAGTATAAATCAAGCAACATTTTATATTTACAAACACTGGGAGAACATCGCATGTTGTTTACTACATACAGTGGCTCACAAAAGTATTCAAATATGTTTTTTTTCGAATGCTAGTTTAAGCAAAGCTTTGATTTAAATATATAAATAAAACCTTTCTCTAACAACCATACACTAAGTTTTGTATTCCCTGAACTGTTTCCTTCATCCATTCTATGAGTATCGCTGCGGAAAGGCTGTTTCAATCCTAATATTATAAGCTCCAAGTTTATCGGCACTAGTAGTCAAATTTTCTGGTGAACATACATAGATACATAAATCAAAATATATATATCAAATAAATTATAATTAGGTGTTGCTAAATATGTATACTCTAATCAAAATCATAAAAGCAAAATCATAAAGCATTATATTATGTAATCGTCAACGTACGAGTTTATTATGATAATGCAAACAGGCGAACTACTTATACATACTTAGTTGGTCGACAATGGAATAAAAAATCATTCGCAAAAGGATTAAGTTGTGTTTTGATAGGATTGCTTCCAGATAAAGACCGGCTGCTTACATGGCTGCTAAAGGATTAAGATGTTGTTTGCCATCCCCATCGGATGGAGCCAGACAATGTAACTGTCGCTTCATTACCCAGCGTTGATAAACTACCAGGGGATGGCTAAAACAACAACAGGCACATACTTGTATACTAACGTTAAGCTCAAATGAGTGCTAAGACAACCCATTACAAAGTGACTTTAATAAAAAGTGTTTTTAGATTTAAGAGAAGAGATTAATACAGACTGAAGAGTATGTGGATTAAATTCCTGCTTAAGAACTGATGTTCTACACAATGTTTATTCTAATAGTGAGCGTTTCTTGCCTGGAATACGTGTGCCTAACGTTTAATAAAAATTATAGCCTTCTTAGGTTTTGGCTTTAGAATATTTTATTCTAGAAGAATCGTACATGCTTGATCAGAGCATACGAGGTGTGTTCAAAGGAAAAGGTGAATTTGGAATTTTTTTGAAAATTGCCTATTTATTCATCAAAATATCTGTTTTGTCCCCTTCAAAGTAATCCCCCTCGGATATGATATACTTGTGCCAATGCTTTTTCCAATTCTCGAAGCACTTCTGAAATGCGCTTTTCGGTATGGCCATTAGCTCTTTTTTCGATTCTGACTTGATATCATCAATTGTGACAAAACGCTTTCCTTTCATTGGTTTCTTCAGTTTTGGGAATAGGAAAAAGTCGCAGGAAGCCAAATCTGGTCAATCGGTGGTTGAGGCATGATAACGGTTTTGTTTCTGGCCAAAATATCACGAATAAGCATTGATGTGTTGGCTGGTGCATTATCGTGATGCAGAACAAACTTCTCTGTTTCGTGATTCGACGATTTGCAAGAACAATTTTTTTCACTGTTACGATGTTTTCTTCGCTTGTTGACGCACATCCAGGATGATCGTCATCAACATCTTTTCGGCCCTCTGTCAAGCGCTTGTACCACTTATAAACACTTTTTTGACACAAAGTGAACTCACCGAATCCTACTGTCAACATTTTAAATGCCTTGAAGCACTTTATTACATTTTTAACGCAAACTAATACATATTCTTTGATCCATTTCTTTCAAAAGTCAAAAATCGAAGAGCACATAAAAACGTGACTAACCTTTGTTGTTGTTACTGCAAGCACATGATAAACATATTTGTCCGATTATAACAAAAATAAAATATCGATAATCGAATGTACGCAGCCCAAGAAAAATAAAAAATTCACCTTTTCCTTTGAACAAACCTCGTATACATAGATTTGTAAGATAATATTATTCATAGTCAAAACCATGAAAAAACGTTAACTTCGACTGCACCGAATCTATAATACCCTTCACGAACAGTTTGTATGGTAGTTTTATGCTATAATATTCCGATCCGAACAATTACTCTGGATATTGTACCGTTGCCTTATACAATAATCCATTCCAAATTTCGTGATGATATCTCGTCAAACAAACAAATTTTCACACACGGGCAGATGTATAATTGATCGTTCGGTGACAAAGTGGTCCGATATCCAACAAATGAGCAGATTCTTCGGAAGAAAATTGCGAGTGCAGAATTTCAGATCAATATCTCAAAACTGAGGGACAAACGGACATAGCTAACTTTATACAGCTTATCATGCTGATCATTTATACACATATACAATACATTTTATAGGGTCTCCGACCGTAAACTGTTTTTTTTCTTTTAATTTTTAGTATTATTATTAGTAGTTTTTTATGTTTTACTTAACGAAAATTATGATTTCGATTCGATTAAATTCTCTATTCGTTATTTAAATGCTTGCTGCTCTAACTAAAATTTCAAAAACAAATAACATAGAATTTTGATGCGTTTTAAGTTCCATAAATGACATTTGAAATGAAGTGTTTCATTTTATTTATACTCATATGTATATATTATTTAAAGCGAAACTTTTTTCTGCAAAACGCAAAACATTTTCTGATTTCATTCAGTTTGCCTTTCAAGTAGTCTATACACATATTTTATTCGGAAATATAAAACTATGCAATTAAATACAAATTTAATTATCTTTTATACAGTACAAAAATATATAAAAAACAAGTAAGGAAGGGCTAAGTTCGGATGTAACCGAACATTTTATACTCTCGCAAAGTCAAATGGTATACTCGTTTGAGATTTCTTTGTGGATTGACTGATATTTTTGGTAGAAGGTCAACTATAGGCACTGGGGTCCACATATTTAGTACTTAGGGGTTTGAACAGTTTTGGTTCGATTTAGACAATTTTTGGCCACAAGGTGGCATACTTTAATTGCATTATTCTCGCAAAGTTTTACCCCGATATAATCATTGTTACCTGATTTGCATAGTGAAAAGTGAAAGAATCAGATGGAATTGAAAATGGTGTTACATGGGAAGTAAGCGTAGTTGTAATCCGATTTCGCCCATTTTATGGGATACACTATGATATAGAAACATGAAAAGAACTTTATGCACCGAATTTGGTTGAAATCGGTTGAGCAGATCTCAAGATATGGGTTTTCACCTAAAAGTGGGCTGTGCCACGCCCACTGTCTAATTTTGAACGCGGTTCCTATAAAGTCATCTTATACCATCTCAGAGATAAAATTTAATGTCTCTGGCGTGTTTAGTGCTGGATTTATCGCGCTTTTAGTAGTTTTTAACAGTACCGTTATATGGGGAGTGGGCGGAGTTGCCACCCGATTTCAACTATTTTCACACCGTCAATAGAAGTGCTAAAAAAATTTGCTGCTAGAGAATTTTGTTATTATAGCGTTAGCGGTTTAGGAGATATGCACATTAAACCTATTAGAGGCGGGACCACGCCCACTTTTAAAAAAAAAAGTTTTAACTGCAGATGCCCCTCCTTAATGTGATCCTGTGTACCAAATAACAGTATTGTATCTTATTGCGGAGCTTAGTTATGGCAAGTTATTTGTTTTTGATTAATGGCGTTTTGTGGGCGTGGCAGTGGTCCGATTACGCCCATCTGCAATACCAACCGTCTGACGGTACCAAGAAACTTGTCTACCAAGTTTCATAAAGATATCTCAATTTTTACTCAAGTTAGAGCTTGCACGGACGGACGGACGGACGGACAGACAGTCACCCGGATTTCAACTCGTCTCTTCATCCTGATCATTTATATATATATAACCCTATATCTAACTCGATTAGTTTTAGGTGATACAAACAACCGTTAGGCGAACAAAACTATTATACTCTGTAGCAACACGTTGCGAGAGTATAATAAATAAAATATAGTTTTTAATATCAAACAACCATTGTCATATAAAGATTTCACAAAAAAATTACCTTAAAAAATCCAGCAAATTTCCGAAACTGCAGTATTCCGTCAGCAAGAGCATTTCATTGTAACGCTTTGTGCAATGTCCAATGATGCCAACAATATTCGGATGCCGCTCCACCGATTTCATTACTTCGATTTCACGCCGGAAAGCGCGCACATCATCGACCGAAGGACGATCTATTCACAATTAATAGCAGAAGTTTATATAATTAATGCTCGTGTGTACATAATTATGCATAAGTATATATTTCTGTAAAATATTAATAAAGTGAGAATATGTGCACATTATAACATGAACTTTGTAAGTGAATAGTACAATAGCTGTGGAAATGCCTAACGTCATACCTTTCAACATTTTGACAGCCACTTCGCGAACGCCGGATTTGCCATCGTTGTATATACCACGCCGCACCAAGCCAAACGCGCCCTCACCCAGAATTTCGTGCAACGTAATATCGTTGCGGTCGATTTCCATGGCATCGTTGAAAAATAGTTTCTCCTCAAGATCCAATTGAAACTGGGTCAGGTCTTCCGGTGAGGTGAGCAAAGTTTTCGTTGGGAAGTCAAATGTCCCCTTTGGATCGATAGGCGCTTTATTTTCAAGGTCCTTAAAAAAGTCAAAGATACACATATGTGTTATGAATGGAAGCACCGCAAAACCGCAAATGATATTTTCATTAAAATTGTAGCGCATAATTTCTATGTATGTGTGTGTCCAGGGTCCGTGAGTGTGGGTAGGCCGTTTAAAATACGTTGAAGTGCGTATAAAAAATAAATTGAGATTACTTGCGCTGCACTTGAAGCAAATTGCTTGTTGCATGAAGAGGGGCCCTATCCACTTTCGTTTCGTATTTCACGCAAGCATATACCTAGGCGTCGGGACGTTAATGAAGTAGCAGGCACCACTCTACAAGTATGCGCTGACTTGTGTGTTTGTATGAATACAGCCATTTGTGGCTAATTAATTGCCAAATGCTGTTAAGCTCAATCATTTGGCCACGCGTGCTGCATTGGTGAGTATTTCAAGTGTCTCCACACAGGCAAGTGTCGGCGGGTAAAAAAAGCAACTACGTAACTGAATATTATAAAAATACAATAGATACACTGTGACGACTATTATTGAATTACTTACTAGTTCTAAATTTTGAGTTAAAAAACATTACTACAGCATCTCTCAGTATACGCCTCTAAATATATATTTGAAGTAATTGGATAATGAAATGATGTATTTTAATATTGATACTATTCACTTGGGCAAAATACTGAAGGAAAATTGCATTAATTTTGGTTGGATCAAATATACGTTTTTATTAGATTTTGAAATTCAAGATAACTTTAAGAACTTTTTTATATAACCGTTGTATGAGAGAAGAGTTTGATTGCTATCCGACTTTATTTTTATTTTTTGAAAGATACTTAAAGGTAAGCTTGGGTTATACGGTTTTTAAGTTCTTGGGGTACGTGTATTACACTTTTTATAGGCAAAACCATGACCTGTTTTGCAAAAAATTAAAAATTCTCTCATTGCAATGATCCTTTATACCAGATTTAGGTTTTTTGGCATGATTTGTGATTTTGTTATAGCACTAAATTTTTCGGTAAAGGTATATTTGTGGGTGTGGTAATCATCCGATTTCGCTCATACCAACCTCTTTAAACACGTGCAACGAATTTTACCAAGATATCTCAATTTTTAATCAAGTTATCGCTTACACAAACAAACGTACGGACAGAAAAACAATCGGATTTCAAATCGTCTCATCATCCTCTTTAATTTGATATATGATATATATATATATATATAGATATATATGAAAATAATGGGTAAATCTTCTTTACTTCTTTAAAAATTAATATCACATAAAATTACAGTCAATGGACGCTATAGAGCCTTGATTAATGACTTTTTTTTGCCTGAATTGGAGAATATTGATGTGGACGAAATTTTTCCAACAAGACGGCACTACATACCATACATCCAACGAAGCAATCAATTTATTGAAAGAAACTTTTGGTGAGCGCATTAATTCGCGTCTTTATTATAAATATTAGCTCTTGACCATAACATTAAATTATATGTGTTTTATTTCTTCTTCAAAATTACATGTCTAAAAGTAAACTTTCTTTATAACTCTAAAGGTTTCTTTCGTTGTTTGTTGTTTTAGGTGTTACAAACACGCGTTATGGTTAAAAAACTCTTTTACTCTTTGCAACATGTTGCGAATAATTCTGCTGAGAATTAATAATTTTCCATAAAAATTTGGTAGTTCCAAGATTTAATTCAGAGCATACTGTTAAGCCGTCTATTCTATATTTAGTTATTTATTCTTAAAGTCTTTGACTTACCTGAAAATATTCGCATCGCTTCTGATGTCTTCTATATTTTGCACACCGATGGTGAAGGAAGATCCACATGACGATAATGGTGAGGAGGCCGATTGGTCCGCCGATCACTAGAAAGGCAACACTTGTGCTCTTATCTGGCTTCCGCGAAATTAAAGACGGTAAACAACGAACAGTATGTAAGAAGGGAAAAAGAACAAGTGTAAAACAAATTAAAAACACAAATGTTAATAGAAATTAATTGCTGTACATAAAGTAAGTAAATAAATGGTGGCGGTAAAGTGTTTTTGTTTTTACGTTGTAGTAGCAGAGACATAAAGAATACCAAAATAACAAATAATAGTGGCATAAAGAAAAAATTAGCAGTTACCCGTGGGAACCGGGAATCCATTTATTCAACTTTGTGAACCGAATGACAAAAGGGCAGACTCCGCTAATCTATGTATGAATACAAATTTTTCAGAATTTTAC
The DNA here is from genome assembly GCF_042242935.1 of Bactrocera oleae. NCBI lineage: Eukaryota > Metazoa > Arthropoda > Insecta > Diptera > Tephritidae > Bactrocera > Bactrocera oleae. Next base: position 42,991,583 of record NC_091538.1, read on the forward strand.
TCCATTTATTATTTTATTCTTAAAATTTTTTTGTTTTTATCGTAAACGTTTCGGAGAAAGCTTTTGCAGTGTGATAAAGCTGAAAACCTTAACCAGACTTTATTGACGAATTTTAAGATACATGGCTTTTTGCAGAAAAGGGTTTAAGTTACAATTAAAAGTAATAGTACAATATTCTCTTTAGAGCTACTGGTGAAATCATAATATAATTTACGCAGATATAGAATTATACAAATCAGAAAATTGAGGCGAAGCAATTTCGCTAGATCTTTTCAACAGCCTTACGCGAACAATAAGGAATAAATGAAGAAAATTTGAGATATTAAGAAAACAGGGTCTACCCCCTTTGAAGTGGAAATAAAGAGTGACCTGCATGTAGATTTGAAAATTTGTGTAATGCAAGTGGGTTGTTACAACTCCCACCAACCATATTTGAAATTTTGCGAATCTTTATTTATTCGGCTTTATAATATAGGGTATGCGTTATTTTTTAAGTTGATTGTATATTTGCAAAGGCAAAGAAGTTTCAATTTTTGCTCTAAAAATAAGGATCCAACGTAACCAAGCTCTTTATTTTCAATTTAAGCCATGCTTAAATCATATTGCTATTACCCTTGTATATAACATGGGAGTTTTTGGTATATGCATTAAGTAAGTAAATCTATAACTTTACGAAATTGATATTCTGATACAAAATTTAGCGCTCTACAAAAAAGGGCGTGTTGAGTTTTTCCATTAAAACAATCCTTTAAAAGTTATACGCAGTTAAAGTTATATATACAAGTATGTATATCAAATGACCTGAGCATTCATACAAGTGATTTACCATAAAACATAGTACATTATGCGTTGCTCATACCACATGAGGTATTATACGATATACTTTTTCTTTTTTTATAGAGTATAAAAAACAGCACAAGAGAAAAAAATCAGAAAAATATCAAAATTGGTTTTATTCGTAGCTAAAACTAAAGTTTTAATAACCAGATCTTGGACTATTATATTTTTTTGCTTTATAAAATATGAAAAATTATATCAGGCGTATTTAATATTGACAAATCTTGCTCTTAACAGTTACAATTTTAAAGTAATCTAAGCCACGTTCAAAAACAGTACTATTTGGGTAATTAAGAAAATTTCAAAGGAAAAATTCACTCATTTCATTTTATTTTCACGGTCTTCACAAATAAAGTCTTAAAATTTTTTATTCATTGTCATATACTAATTATTTAAGCTAAATTGCGTTTGAATACTAAACACGATTAGTTAATTTTCCTCTTAACTAATTAACCCATTTGAGAATGGCATTAAGCAAATACGATTGGATTATTGAAGAAGCCCTTTTTAACTAGTCTGTGTTTGGAAGTTTTCCGAATTATATGTATGTATATGTATGTATTACCTGGCAAAACTAGGGTTTGACTGTTGATCTCCTGCAGAACGGTGGTAGTGTTGCCACCCGGGGTGCAGGCCATCAAATGCACATCATATAGTGTACCGTTTAGTTCGATTTCTTCTATTAAAAATGTTATGCTATCCTGCAAAGAATAAGAATGGGTTTATATGGTAAATTTACATTTTTGGTTTTCATTATAAATACAAAGTAAATTCAGTATGGATAAAAAGGCGCATACTTTGCATTATGAGAAAAAAGAATGTCGCCTGAAAGAGTGTTGGGGAGTTAGGAAATTCTTTTTCATTACTTTAATATGAAGAAAACCTCAGCCGAAACTCATTGTATTTTGGTGGAAATTTATGATGATGGTTAAAAGCGATTTGGAATAACAGCGGCTAGGAAGCTTTCCCTGACCTTGCCCCTTCTGACTACCAGTTGTTCCGGTCGAATGGTTAAAGTCTGCGAAGAGTGCAGTGTGAAATGAAATCATATCATATAACACATTTAGTAGAAAAAAAATAAAAATACAATAAAATATCTCTATTTTAAAGTACTCCAATAAATATTTTATATCTATTTTGCGGTCGGTGCTTTGCTATTGATTTTAAATTTACAATTTTTCATTCAAAAAAATTTAAAAAAGGTTTCAAACTAATTGTCAAAAGTGCACATATACATTTTGTGTACTTACCTTACTAACATTAAATTTATAATCACGTCCAACACCTATACGATCCACCACAGTTATGATGTAGTAGCTTATCGCATGCTTAGCCTTTTTCCAACTAATATATAGTGAATAAATATTTCCTCTGACATATTTGCGCTTAACTTTTAATCCTTTGGGGGCAAATGGTGCTAATAAAAAATAAATATAAAATATTAAATTGTTTATTTATATAATGTTAATCTTTAATAAAAGTAAGGATAATCTTTATTTTAAGAAGTAGAACGGGTTTAGTTAGGACACCTTTTTACATACTCTTAAAAATTTTAATAAAATAATGCCGTTCTCATAAATAAATTAAGCCATATTTATAATAATCTCTCACTAATTACCTAAAATAATAATATTAAATTTAACCAGACGATGAGCAAATTATTACTCTAGAGTTGGTTAGATAAATGGATTTCAGTAGACATAGACTAATGCCATTTATTATCTACTTTTGCTTTACATTATGTTATATATAAGACATTGGTTTATAATTACGTAAAGGTTACGAAATTTGTTGACCGATTTCATATCAGTTTCGGTAGCAGACCTCTCTATATAAAGGGTAGTTAAGTCACCCGCTAGTTCATGGGTGCGGCCAGGCCTACCTTTGAACAACAATATATTCATATATTATTTTTGATTACTTAACATTACTCAAAATATCTTTAGTTTTTACAGAATAACAGCATCTTTTTTGTATAACGACATATTATGGACATGACAAGTGTCCAATATTTATCATTTGGTATAACTACCAACTTGAATGCTGATCACATTATCCCATTCTTTCCTATAAATATCCATATGTCCAGGAACACAGGAACTTAAAAGGTAATAAAGGTGGAGCCGACGAAATAACCGTATAAAAGTTTGTCGAATTTTAGGCAGACATCGAAACTAAGATGCTTGGAACCTGGATTCGAATTGCAGCAATTTCAAAAGTTTCTAAAAGTTTTTTGTTTATATTTCTTGGCGTGCAGGTAGGCGTATCAACATTATTCAAGGAAGGTTTTCAAACTAACAACAGTTAATAAAGAACACTGCCTAAGAACATAGATTAATAAATGCAATCTGGATTGGATTCGCTTACAAGAGAAAGTGTCGCAGCTGCTAAGAAGACAGCAAGAAAACATTTTCTCTCTGGCATTTTGTCTCTCCAATCCGCACAGATATACTATAACTGAAAAACAAATAACAAGGAATAGAAAAAATTTTGTGCATTGATTTCATAAGCGTATAGTAAATTAAATATTTTAAAGAAGGGCGTGTCAACGTTAACTATAATATTAATATCTAAGTACTTGTAAATGTAGTTAAATGAACTAAATTTTTTCAGAGAATTGACCATTAATAGAATATCGATAAGTATATAAGCAAAACTCAATACACAAGTTGTCACACTGACATTCTTTTTAATATTGCTACACATACAAAAGTACTACTCAGGTGCTTGCAACATGCCTTGACTGACACCCAACTCCGTACGTGACTTTTTGGACTTCTCATTTAGACAACAGCAGCAGTAACCAGCATAGACACATACATACATACAGTCTACCCTTTTACGAAATCGTATGTAAAATAATTTAAAATTTCTTTTTTTCATTATAAGATGAAACTCTGCTGGCTCAAACTTAGCTACGCCTTATTTACTTTCTATTGTACTCCAGAAAAAAGAAGATTCCATAAAGTAGTTACCAAAGCAACTAAAGAGACCTGCTTTTTCCACAGTGTCAGGTTGTTGGAAAAGGTATTTACAATATGAAGAATCTCTAGCTGTAATCTTAGCATATTTCCATATCCAATATCTGCAGTTTGCATTTACTTTAATGACGCACAGCTTAAGGTAAAACAAGTTCCATGAACAGAAGAATTTAAATGCATTGAATTTGCTGGATTCCAATGCATTTAAAGCGTCTGCAAATAAGTTTATAACCAACGTTACCACTGCTAGACGTGATCTCACCAATTATCAACCGAAAAGGGATTATTAATGCTTCAAAGAATTGTTTAGTATTATGCATTGTCGTATCTCCCTTCACTTCTTGTAATAATAGTACTGCAATGCTGTACAATGCAACTAAATTTAATACACATTTCAACCGATATTGTTCAGTGTTCTCATCTACCGCTTGGTGGTTAGAATTCGCAGTGATTACCTCTATTATCAATACAAGTGCTCGCATATTTACTCAGGAACATACTGTAGTGGTGTTGGCTTAAGAGGGGTATAGCGGTATGCAAAGGGGGCTTTCCAACCATATGGAGCGGTATAGCTTCACAATTACTATCAATGTATTCAGATTAGTTAATGTCACTATTGCCTAAGTATTAGATTTAGGTTCTGCGAAAGATTTCTTGTGTTGAAATTGATGCGATACAATTCTATTTTCTTTCAGTCATAAAATAAACACATGTTTACATCAATATTAGCACGCCTTTCACCCTGAACTGGGTATATTAAGTTTGTCGCCATGTTTGTATATATTTACAATAAATTATCAACGTAACGAGCTGAATCGATTTAGCCATGTCCATTTGTAGATACGCGAACTAGTCTCCCAGTTTTTGAGTATCTCCAGTTCATATATTTACCTCCACAAACTTTTATATATCTATAAAATTGTGTGAAAACTGATGGTGGTTTTCGTTCGTCTTGTTGACTTCAAATCTCTGTCTGTACATCGATCGCGATGTGATTTGAGATGTCTTAATTCAATTAGGCGGGAACAATTTCGCTTGGCATAATGTGCTTCAGTACAAATAATGAGCGATATCGGTCTATACCTTCGCTTGGTATACATATGAAGAATGTACTCTTTTCAGTTTGTCAGGATTATTTATATACATATATTAAGATTGCGACGAAATTTGTAACACCCAGAAGGAAATGTCGAAAACCCTATAAACTGGGTCTAATCACCACTTACTTAACTTAAAAATGGGCCATTTCTCTGTATTTATATGGGAAAAATTGCTGGAGACACACTAATTATGTTTAAATGTGTATTTTAGAGATAAGAAACAAAAACACACCAACAAAAATTAATTTGAAGTACATACATACAAAGTTAAGTGACTTTCACTAAAATGGAAAAAGGTATGAAGAATAATCATGCGGTTATTTTAAGTTTTCAATTAAAAAGAAATGTTTATAAAAACCGCAAAACAAATTTTTGGAAGAAGGGAGGGTTCTTCAGCCCAGTAACTTTAAGTCCACTCCGAAAAAAGATCAGCAGTACACACACCCCATTAAGAGGCATTCAAAGTTCTTGATGTTCACTTCTTGATGTTCAGTAACTGCAACAAATATTTCGGATTAGATCCTTGCTAAGAGTACCAGTAATTAGAGACCAATTGATGCAATTTATTCCCAGCCCCAAATATAAAATGAATCATTATATTTAACGCCTGACCAGACAATGGATACTATTGCAGATACTGATGTATCCTGTACACCAAACAAAAAATACAAAGAGAACAAAATAACTCTTCAATAAGAGATTAAGGAAAATCAAAAATGCTAAAAAATGCTTATGAGAATTTTAGATTGAAATGTCTTTCCTTATCGACGTCGATAAAACAGTTTCCTTATGGTAAAGCAGGGTATCGATGGCATTAATGATCGCAAGAAAATTTTCGATTGAAAATTTTTTACGTGTCGAATTCGATTTTGATGAATTTGAACTCCGTCTGTCCTTCTGTATATACGCGAACAAATCTCACAGTTTTTGAGATATCGATGTGAAATTTTGTTAAGCCCTTTTCTCCCCAAGAAACTGCTCACTTTTCGGAACCCCCGATATCGGATCACTATAGCATATAGCTCTCATACAAACTGAACTATCAAAATCAAGGTCATGTATAAAACCCTTCTTAATTGGAAGAAATTTATTATGGATAAAGCAACGATACAATCTCCGAAAAAATTGTTAATATTAGATCACTATAGGATATAGTTGCCATACAAGCTGAATGATCAAAAGCAAGGTCTTGTATGAAAATTTTTTTATTTGCGAACGGTATTATACTTTGGTGCAACCGAAGTTACCGTTTTTTCTTCTTTTAGATATATTTAGAGCTTTGAGTTTCAGGAAGCCTGCGGTTTCCGGTGCAGGACAACTTTCGTTGTTGATTTACGTGAGTACCTGCCGGCGACGGCCTTACCTCACGGTGTTCCAAAACACAACGTATCAATACAATGCGTTGATAAGCGCCCCAAATAATACGAGCTATTTGCAAGTATTTATTTGGATACCAGTGGCAGTGTGTCTGGGCACACACTACCATCTTGGTATGATTCGAGGCCGACCTAAAACCTCATCCGTTTTCGGGTACGGAACCCAGTTGCTTTTTGCAACTTTTTTTTAGAACTGAAAAAACAGTTAGGCTGAATTTTCAGTTCTATCTGCATTTAGGTTTCAAAAACAGCCACCACGAATCTCCCCAAAGGGGCCGAATTCCAAGAGCTTTCTGCTCCCCGTGGTACCAGAGTTGAGTCTCCAGTCAGACTACGTAGCCTAAACTATTGCCAGTTGAGCTACCCATTACTCAATGACTGGTGACATTTGTCGCTTGAACTTCAAATGTCTTTTTATTTGCCTTTTCATTTAAAGTCTATAATATCAGTTCAAGCTGAGTATTATAGCACTATTTCTGACATACTATGCTGATATTACTGAGCAATGTACATAATAACAGTCATAGTGCATATTGACTTTTAGTCGCCTCTTACGAAAGGCATGCCTTACCGCGGGTAAATTCTTACTCCTACCCGCAGGGGGAGGCAGTGCAGGACCGTTGAATTGCTGAGATTTGCCATATGAGATTTTTTCGCAACTGCTGCAGGGTTCTATAAGTGTATGAGTTCAATCTGCAACACAGGCCGGATCGGAGTTGACTATTGACCCTTAATTATATCTAGCTGTTAAGTTCTTCTTTGTGAAAATATTGACCACTACCCCTTCTGTAAATTTTGATTAAGCCACGTACTCCTATTTGCTCTTAGCGATATGCAGTTCAATTGCAAACATATTTTTAAGACAACGTGCTTGACAGGTCGCATGTGGAAGATGTCCCTCGTTTATAAGTATGTGTGAGTATAATGCAATAACAATGCACACCGTCGATAATCTATCACTATTCATTGAATTAAATTGATGGAGTGGACAGTAGAAAAGACATAATGACGACATATCGCTTCCTGTCAGCATGAAAGCTTTGATGTGTGTAATTGATGTATTACTGATTCACTGCCTGATGGACTGTACATTTATTGGCCGTAATTGATTAATTCCAGTAATAATTGTCATCTTCGTGTTAATAACCGAGCATGTTTCAATGAAAGCCAAAATATTTAAACAAATAAAATTTAATTAAGTTTAAAGCAAACGACAATAATGAGATTTTTAAAGATGCTCAAAGAGATACTTTAAGATAGTTGAAACCTAATTAATGGACAGTTGAGTTGAGAGCAAAAAAGTATTTTATTTTGGTAGGAGTTCCAATACATAGAGATCATGTCATATAGACGTATAGAGATCACAATATATAGATAACATGTTATATAGCACAAGTATCTGTTGAAAAATATGTGCTTTACCTAACCCACAGAGCACAGAGTGTAAAATAATTTTTATACCCTGAACAAGGTATATAAAGTTTGCCACGAAGTTTGTAACACCCACAAGGGAACGTCGGAAACCCTTTAAAATATATACAGAAATAATCAGTATAATGAGCTGAGTTGATTTAGCCATGTCCGTCTGTATGTCTGTCCGTCTGTCCATATGATTGTATATATACAAACTAATCCCTCAGTTTTTTAGCTATCGATCTGAAATTTTGCAAATGTCCTTTTCTCACTAAGAAGCAGCTCATTTGTCGGAACGGCCGATATCGGACCACTATAGCAAATGGCTGTGATACAAAGTGACGAGGTCATAGGCAAGAGGGAGGTGCACAATAATGTCTGAAAAAGCAAAAGTGGTTTATTACAAGGACCAAGCCTCATCAAATTTTGTCCTTTCTATTACACTTGGGGTTTCATGTTAATTTAATTAGCTACTAATAACGTTAGGTAAAATAACAAGGAAATACGTTAACTTCGGTTCCTTACAAGACCTTGATTCCGATCGTTCAGTTTGTATGGCAGCTGTATGCTATAGTGGTTCTTAGTGAGCAAAGGACATTTGCAAAATTTCAGATCGATAGCTTAAAAACTAAGGGATTAGTTTGCATATATACAGACGGACAGACAGACGGACATGGCTTAATCAACTCAGCTTATCATGCTGATCATCATGATGATGTATATATTTTATAGGATCTCAGACGTTTCCTTCTGGGTGTTACAAACTTCGTGGTTTTGCCAAAATGGTCGATGGTTTCTATGTGAGTGGCATTATGAAATTATTTTCAAAATGCCAAATTATCGAACAAAACGGTGCATACTTCTCCTAAGTCCGCTGATTGTATTGTAACTGTGCCAAATAAAACCTTCAATTTAATGTAAGAGTAGTGGATTCCTTTTTACATGACCATAAACTTTATTCCGTTTCAAATCTATTATTATTATTATTATTGTTATACGCTATTAACCTTTCATCTTGCTTTACATTTTATCCTAAGTATTATATTATTTTATTATAAAAGTATCGGGTTTCGAAAGTTACTTACGTTAGTTGTGATTACATTATTACGTTAACTTTATACATATCATCACATAGTTTGCTTGCAAAGGACACAAATTATATTACAACTACATTACTTCGTTTATGACAAAAAAATTTAAAGTTCCGTTGCACGTCTAAAAATAGAGAATTGTAACCGCGCAATCTGACTTGAATGTCAAAACGGGTGAAATTCGAAGTTGTAAAATGTAAGGGAGATTCCGATAACCAACAAACCTGCAAGAACAGTTACGGAACTAAATAATTCGTACCAAAGTTGTTTAAGAGTGTAAAATAAATAATTTAAACAAAACGTGGCAACATTATTATTAACAAGAATTTGGATTAAAAAGTGGTATACTCGTATTATGTAGAATATAGACATAAATAAATATAGTTATTGGTTCATAATCGGTAAGAGATATGGTTATATATATATGCACATATATACAAGTGAACAAAATATCTTTCAGTGTGTCTTTTTTAAAAAAGTCGTTAATTTTTCGGTATTCATTTGATTCTGTGAAACAAAACACACACAGATATTTCTTTCACCTAAAATTTCAGTTAAAATTGTACAAATAATGTTTTTAGTCTTATTGAAGCCCTCAGCTAACATTCTCGAAGTAAATTTTGCATCGATACCAATAATTTCACGAACTTTTCAACCAATTCATCATGAGCTTCTGGACGAGCTAGCCTTTGGTCATCATTTAAATCCTCACGATCATTTTTAAATCGTATAAGCCACGTATAATCTGGTGAACGGCTCGTACAATCATTAGCATAACCTTTTTTCATATAAATGGAACAATTGCACACTTTTTCTTTTTTTGAAATGGCTGCAACTTTAATATCTGTTATCCGATCAACATGAAGTCAGGTGCTGAATTTGGTTGCATATTGTATGATTTAAATTTAAAGTACGGTTTGTTTTGGAAGGCTCCGTGTATGTATGAATAGGCGTGAGAAAGTCAGTAGAAAGAAGGTAGAAATCTATAATTTAATTGAGTACTAATTAAGTCGTTCTCTTAATCGACCATTAGTCGAGAAATAGTCTGATTATTTCACTTTCCAATATACAAATAAAACGCCAATTAATATAACGGGATAGAACTTTGCACTAATAATGTCTTTAAAGTATGTCACCTTATGACTAAAAATTGTCCAAATCAAACGAAAACTGTTCAATATCTCATTTGAAGATGTTTTTAATATAATTTAGCTGACGCGAACTAAAATAAAGCAATAAAATTGAGTGTAAGTTAGTGATCTAAATCAAGAAGATACCAAATTGGATTGTATTTATTCACGATTTCTTCGAATAATGGATGTAATTTTTTTTCGCAAAATTTTTTATATAACATGAAGTATTGTCCGCTATTGAAGGCATTTGATTCTTGCAAGTTGCCTTCCTTATTGGTTTAAGTTAAATATATTCAAAGATCGCAAATAAAAATTTAAATTGCCCAATTGTTTTTACTTAAGTGTAAGAAAATTGAGCATTTGCCGCCGTAATGCTCTAACGTTTCGGCACATTCCACATAATCGCCAAACTTCGCTGATCCCACCTTAATTAGTCTCTGAAGGAAAGATTTAAGATAAAAGTGTCTTATGATAGCTATGGTAATAATTAGTTCATTTTATGTGTTCTTTGTGGCTATCATATCAATTTGTTGGTACGCCCTCTATCGGTGATCTATTAAATGATATGGACTTTCTTTAGATCATCCATTGATTTATGCAATTTCAGAATGTCCTTTCCTTTCCTTTTAATTACTTTTTTTCCTATATGACTGGGATCATGATGATGTACCCTGAGTCCCTCACTAAATGTTTGTTGATTTAATGAACTATTTCTTTCTCAATATTTGAATCAAAACGTTTCTGTGAAACAAGAAGTACATTTACACAATATTATTTGCGTTATTACTGAGAAAATAATTTAATTTAAAAATCACATGGGATTTTTCACTACAGAGTACCGTGTAACGATTAGTAACCTTCAATTTATTGCAGAGTACAATCAATCATGAATACTTTCAAACTTATACAGATATTAGAATGTAACATATAGGGTGCACCATCAGGTTTCTTGATAAACATTGTTAACTTTGAAAAAAAAAAAAAATTATTTAAATATTTATTATTTAATTTATATATTTTTCATACTTTTTCGTGCATCTCAGGCTTTGGAGCCATGCCTTCGACACGAATGTTTGTCTAAGATTCGATAATGGTCTGAGACTAACTGGTGTATACTGTACTTAGCAAATAATCCCACAAGAAGTCAAGAGAGTAAAATCGAAAACTATTCGTTTCGAGTCAATATCATCTATTTCTGACATAAGCCGTCTGGTTCAACCTAATAACCGGCAATAACTTTTCTAGATTTTTTTAGAAGAATGTTAGTCCTTCAGTCAATTTTCGTCTGACGAATGCAATCAATGATAAATTTCACAGCTATTCGATGTTTATAAACGGACATATGAAATGCTGCACCCTGTATTAACAAGTAAATAAACTATTTTAAGAATTTTGTTGTTTAAACTTACGGCAAATGTTGAAATTGTAGTTGTACCATTTCGCACACGACGGTGTCTGGATCATTAACCACTTCATTTCACTTTCCTTGGCGACATTGTGGGTATTTTGGGCGATAATACCAACCTTGTACGTGGCCGAAAAGGTTAAATTCTCTAAGGTATGCATGTACAATTGTCGTGGCTGCTCCGTTGATCACGATTACGGCAAAAATATAGAAGTTAAAATAGAAAAGTAGAAACAAATGAAAAAATGTTGTATTAAAGCATTTGTATGTACTTGTTGCATACTTTGTATAAAAAAATTAAGAAAACAAAAAAACAATTTTTATTGACTCATTCACAGAAAGCTTCTACAATTAGCTATAAGTGTCCCACGCAATAGTTGAAGTAAGCGACTTTCAATTAATAAATGTGTAGCGGAAAAAATCTGCAATAATTTCTCTGCTTTTAAGCGTGAGAAATAATTACTAAGCCATAAAAAATACCGAGAAAACAAATGTAAAGCGTAACTACGTGCTTTTTAAGATCATGGCATGCATGGGCGAGATGGCATAAGGCACATTGCAAAGCACTTTACGCTAATGACAATGACATCGTTTTGCATCTCTTAGTGATTTAATGCCGTTATATGGATAAACTGGAAGTAGATGTCTGGGAAAACTTTTTAATAAGACATATTCTTAAAGTTCGCACACACAAAAATCACAATTTTTAACTTTTTAAATTATTTTAATTAAAAATCACTTCTGTATGAGCGCCTTTATGGATTCAAAATTCTTTTGAATAGGGTTGCCAAATGGTTAATTTTCTTTTAAAACGAATTTATAAAATTAAAGAAATAATACAAAACAGGGTTAAGCGAAACGGAGTTAAGCAAGATTGTTGTCGTAGATATATTTGGGATGTAGTGCCATAATAGGGCCGTTCATAAATTATGTAAGGCGTTTAGGGGAGGGGGGGTATTGAGTGTATCCTATAACTTCTTACCATGGGCAGAGAGGGTAATGAACTTAGTATTACGTAAGATTTTCAATTTTAATATTCATCACTTTCGCGGTAAGAGTCAGCGTTATAGAATAGCGCCATCTGTACTTCATTTCTTTAACTTGATATAGAGAGATACAAATCTTATATTTTCAGTACTTCTAGACTTTCTATTATTCCATTGTTATTTTCGTTGACTTCCGTGGTGATTTCCCTTATATTTGGACTTTTGAAAATATATGTAATTTAATTGTATACTGAATATTATATCAATTATGTCTGCATATTTACATCCACTGTTATTTAAAGCATGGGTAAAAGGTTTTCCAAATACAACACCTAAGGTTTGTCAAACAGAGTCAAACTCTTGGACAACCAACTAAGAAATATTTAAAAATGACAACAGTGCTTTTGGAAAATTTATATCTCAGAAAATAAAAGATTTGAATCAACTTGCTGCTGATAAAAGAAATCAACATGCTCGATTTTTTCCTAAACAGGTTAGCTAGTACTGTATTTCTGCATACTTATTTCATTATAATATTACTGTTTTAAAATATTTCCAAGTCATTATTATCACTCAAATTTTACTCATTAAACTTATTAGTTATGCAAATTTAGGTTTGTATGATAAACTGTAATCTAACTGACTTCTTACAGCAAAACGTGTCTAGTGGACCTTTTGCTTTGATAGATAAAAACGCTACAGATTCATCTGTGGCATTATGCACTAGAGAAGTATATAAAGCACACGAACTGATTCCAAAAGAGGCAATTCCTGATAAATCACAATCAACAAAGCAAAAAACGGAACGCTGAATATCAAAAAAATCTTAGAAAAAAAGACATTAATTAATCAAAGACCTTATCAAGGATTCAGTTGTAAAACAACAATAAAATGTTCACGAGACACACCGCGTCGCCCGCGTTTGGAGGAATCTGTACCTGAGTTATTGAAGGTTTTAGCAGAAATTGCAAGGTTTGGAGGTGGTGCAGATGAGAGACGTCGGTCTGAAATGGTAAGAAGCTGTCGAACTCTAGACGACTTGGTTAAAGAACTACAAGCGTCAGGTTTTAATTTATCACGAATTGCTACTTATCTTCGTCTTTTACCTAGATACTCTACTACAATTGAACGAAAAAAACACATAGTAATAGCTCCGGTGAAATTAGCTAGAGCAACGAATGATGAACACAAAAGTCATCCAGATGGTGAATTTTGCACTGCTTCGATTCGGGCTATCGAGTCTCTCGCCTCAATGCTTGGACCTGCTCAGGTTTTCTTCTTATCACAGGACGACAAAGCGCGTATTCCAATCAGTAAAACTGCTGTACAAAAACAAGCACCCTTTCTGCACCCATGGAATATCGAGTGCAGCTACCAGATCACGATTGGGGCAAGGCAGAAAAACATAAATTAATATCTTCAGTATATGCTGGTATTGAAATTATTGCTGATGGAATCGGCAGGGCTGAAGCAGTGACATACAGTGGACCTACGTACATTGCAATCAGATCTGGGAAACATTCATCATCATCAGCACGCTGTCATTACATTGATTTAGAGCATCTCATGGAACTAAAATAATTCCAATCACTGGCCAAAATGGAAGATAATGGTGTAAAACCAGTTATGATCATGACTGTGTTGACGGAGGACCTGATGAAAATCCACGCTTTCTTCAAGTCTGCTCTCAGGCCGTGTCTCGCTTTCGTAAATTTGAGCTTGATGCTCTATTTATTGTCACGAATGCTCCAGGGCGAAGTTGTTTTAATCGAGTAGAGCGTATAATGGCTCCATGGAGTCATCAATTATCGTTACTTGTCTTACCGTATGATTCTTTTGGTAATCATCTTGATGATCAACGACGTACAGTTGATGATGAACTTGAAGTCAAAAACTTCGAAATAGCTGGTGATATTTTAGCGCAAATATGGAGTAAATTGATTATTGATAATAGTCGTTGCTGAATACATAGATCCGGGACGTGATAATGTTGATATAAGCTCAGCATAATGGACTGCTGATTGCTACTGTAGACATGTGCGAGAGTCTCAATATTTACTGCAAATTTGCAAATACCCCAGACCGTTCAGACTTGATTTTAACACCATACGATTTTTATTGTCCTGCAGTTCAAACACAGTTGATCGCACGTGCATGTCCGACGTGTGGATTGTACTTCGCATCAAATAAAAATATGAGAACTCATCGTCAATCAGCTCACAAGTATCAGTGTGCTCGCACTGAGAATGTTCAACCGATTAAATTATTACGTCGTCAAGCTGGACGTAGCTTGTGTCTCACATCCTACAACAATAATACTCATGATGTAGAATGGTATGACAATGAAGATCTTGATGTCAAAAAGGAGGAAGAGTATATAGAAGAACAAAAAGAATCAGTCATTCCGGTAATTGAATCAATATCAGACTGGTTAGGTAGCCCGTGGGTAAATAACAGTTAAATTTTTAAATTGTTTTCTATTTTATTCAACATCTTAGATTTTACTGAACTAATTCTGGTTGAAACTGTGATAGATTGATAAAATTAATGTTATTGCAGTAAGCTAAGGATATTTATAGTAAACAGCTTGTAATAAAAGATGTTTTCATAATAAACTGAGTTACATTTTATGAGTATGACCTTTTCTTACGAAAAATTCTTATTGAGGGGCAGGGGGGAGTAGTTGTCATCTTATGATTTCTTACAGTAGGGGGAGAGGGTTGAATCATCTTTCAAAATGATTTACGTAATTTATGAACGGCCCCTGTGTTGGAAATTCTAAACAGAAAAACTTATAAGATAATTAAAACCTATAATAAAGGTGGGTGTTCATAGTTAACAAATTATGAAAAAACCATTTTGTTTTTTTGTTTAATTAAATTTATATATTAGATGATAATAAGTATAAAATAGGTTTAAAAATCTTTTTCTCGGAATAACTTATGAGACAAGTTGCCAACTGTTCGAAATTTTTAACTGCAAAAATGTATCGTAAAAACATTGCAATGATCAGTTTGAAATATAATGAAATCTACAAACCGATGTTCATACAAGTGTCTCTCTGTCTGTATACGCACGAACTTGTCTCTCCATCATTCTGAATTTTCGCAAACGCCCTTTCCTCCCCAAAAAGCTGCTCATTTATTGCAACCGCCGATATCGGTCCACTATAGTATATAGCTACCATACAAACTGACCGATCCACAATATATCTTCACAATTTTACATAGATTATTGTCGTATGATTCAGATTGCACAACCATACCATTTAGCTGCAATACAAACTGTCCGATCAAAATCAAGATAAAGATCTTTTTATACCCTTTATGCTATAAGAAATCCACTTGTAAAGTGTATTATAGCTGCGGTGTAGCCGAAGTTTGTTTTCGAATGCGTTTGACAAAAATACCTTTGTCCGTTCCAATATAAAAGAAAACAAGGGAACCCTTTGCTTTCTATTACTGTGTATGACATTATTGATCTGTTCATGTTGTTGTAAACGACAGGGCATTGTTATTGCTCAATACATTTCGTTTTGCATTTAACCTCTATTCTTTGTCTTCGAAAATTGAACACATGCCAATCAGGTACGTCATCTAAGCGACCATGACACGCAATCGCTTCGATTTGAAAGCTTTTTAATAGAAGGGTAGACTAGTAGATTTTTATTCGAAGTTATTTTCTAGACGTGAGATGGACCTCCTTTATATTTATGAGGATGTCATTGTATGAATATACATACACTCATATGAGTAAATTAGATCGTTTTTTAATGTGATCTGTATGAGAAATTATTCGTACGTTGATTTAATGTTTGCTTTTACTATAACATGTTTTCATTTGAACTTTACGCGTTAATTCCAAATACACTTGTAAAATATACACAAATTTTTTTCAAAATAATACTTACATTACGTATTTCCATAGTTCTCATATCAGATCCTGATTCATCGTAATAGAGTATAACGTAGTAACATGTTCTGTCTGGGGACAAATATTACAGAAATATGAGAAATATAAATTTTAATTTAATATACGAAAACTATTTGCATATTATTTCAATTTTAAATAGCTTAACTTAATTTGGTATATTTATGCAAACATATATGGCAAACATATATGATATGAGCAATTGCCTCTAATTGTTTTTTTACCTTCTGGTGGTTGCCAAGTGATTTCCGCCAAAAGATGTATTTCATTTGAATAGTCGGGAAGAAAGCGCTCCAATTTCATATCTCCAACAAAGCCCGGCATATAGTCATGCTGTAAAGTGGAATATTCCTGGGCTCTAGCCACAATAGCATATTGATGCTTAGCATTCACCGCCAAAGCGGAAATTGTATAGGTGGTGGAATTTTGGAGATGATCTATTGTGAAGAAGTTCTCATTGAACTATTCGAGAAATGAAAGTTGTTAATAAAATAATTTCAAATTAAGGGAATGTTATCTTTGTCGTAGTAGCAGAAAGCATTCCCCAAACAATATGAAAGAATTCGGTCGTGGTGGTAACAGTTTAAGGTGGGTTAAAACCAGGTAGCATTCTGGTTGCGTGGACTAGCTCTTCGTGTTAGTCCTCTGAGTCATACCATTTGCTTTGCATTTATGCATTGATTATTAGGTGTAATCACACTCAATACTAAAAATAAGGTTTGAGAACTGACTCAAGGCTTTCAAGGCTCTATACATTTCTACTTTGAAGCATAAATTTAACTGCATACAACTTTAAAAGGAAGGACTTTGCGAAAAAAATTAATAAAACCTTTTTTTCCTTTTACAGGTACATTTGGTTTCCAGATAAAAATGTATTGCAAAAGTTTAAATAGAAAATAAAGAGCTTGTTTATGTTGAATAATTTTTAGGGCAAAAGTGAGCAGAAAGTGACATTTTTAAAGATTATCAGCGTACACATACACCGAAAAATACTGAGCCGTCAGTGAGTCAAAACGAAACCGACGCATAACCCGGCGCTAAAATTAATTAAATTCTTAACTCAAGTGGGCAACAAATATACTAGAAAGATCAACAGAATTATACTCTTTAAATCAATACACTTAATTCCAAATTACTTCACCACGCATCTTTTTAACTGTATGTACTGACCCTACCTGCAGTTATAAGTTTTATCTTCCGTTTACTGCACACACCCACATTAATTCAGTTGCCAATAAATCCTAATAAAATGTTGGCATCAACTGACCAAATCTTCTTATCCACTTTTGGCATCATCTCGCCCACACTTACCATATAAATAGTCGCGTTTGTGCCACTTTGTACTTTAATCATATAAATCGATTCTGCCGGCTCACTCAGTTGTCCGGTGTCAATGTTGGGATTTGCCATTGTTGTCTGCATTTGCGGCGCCGTGGCATTCGGCATGCTCACCGGCGCTGTAAATATGGTGTGATCTTCTTCTTCGCTATTCAATATAATGCTCCTATATTTTTTTTTCGTTGCAGCCCTCTGAGTTACACCAACTGCGCCACTTGCAATTTCTTCACCTTCACCTTCTGCAGCATTACCTGTATCATCATTTCCAACACTGCGGACGTGTACAATACGAAATGTCAAGCTAGTGTCGTCACGGCAGACTAATATCATCCGATAGCGAGTATGTGTAAACTGATACTTATCCGATTGCGCGGAAGCTGTTTCATTTTTCCTCGAACAGTGTTCGGTGCACGATTGATCCGCCTAAAAATTAAGAAAAATAGTAAAAAGTGAAATGAACATTCGGTGATAATATTATATTATATTTTACTAAAGCAAAGTTTTCTTTTAAAAAGATTAAGTAGTTTGAAATTTTTTTTAATCGAAAATTGTAGTGTTTTGTTTACCCTTCGGGTAATTTTCTATAGTGGCAATTGTGATGCATGGTCCTTCCAACACCACATTTTTTTTTCAAGAAGACCACCATAATATTTGTATGCCCGCCATCTGCTGGTCCAGAGTTCAATATCATTTCCAGACCAATCTATGCATTATATAATAATATTATAGTGTGAAGTTTCGTGAAAATACCTTGAAAAATAAAAGACTTTCCCATACAAGGACTGGAGTTTGGTCGGTCAGTTCTATGGTACCTATATATGCGGTTCCGACAATTAAGCAGCTTTTTAATGAGAAAAGGACGTATGCAAAATTTCAGATCGATATGTCCAAAACTGAGAAACTAGTTCGCGAACTGAGGAACTATACAGACAGACGGGCATAGCTAAATCGTCTTGGTTTGTCGTGCTTAATATATATATACTTAATAGGATCCGACGGTTTCTTCTGGCTATTACTAACATCGTTGCAAACTTAATATATCCTGCTCAGGGTATAATAATTTAGACATATTACATATAAAACGCAGAAAAAAAATCATGGATATTGCGAGATTCTCTACAACCTGCTAACTCTCAACTAAACTTTTCAGAACTAATCAGTCCAAAAAAAACTTTCTGTTTCTGAACATTACAATTATTCGATTCTAAGGTTTTACAAACATTTTTATTTATGGTAGAATGAAATTTTTTTTTTAAATATACCAGAACGGAATATCCTGTATGAAATCCATCTTCACTTAAAAAAGTTCATTCGGAATAAACATTGTAAGGGTGAAAGAATATCGGCTTTTGGGGTCGTCTTTAGATAGATACATTTTAAGTTTCACACAAATAATTTGACCTTCTTTGAGATAATCTCGATAAAGTATCGATTTAGTTGAATTGAATCTCCGTAGTTTTGGGTCGATACATCAAACTGGGGCGTTTTCGTTTTAAAATATGTGTGAGATAATTTCTCTCGCAGAAACAACTTTACATTCCTTGGGAATAACTGGTCGAATAAATATATTGACCATATTAGACGTGCACCAGTATTTCAACTACCTATATGACAAACTTTTGAACATCTGTACAAAATGGCGCACAAAAAAATATATTAATAACTCTCAATACAAGTGAGTTTTATGTTATCGTTTTTTTAGTAGTTTTTCTCAACCTCTCAATTCTTTAAAACTCTTGTCACTGTCGGACTCCTGAACAACTTGAGCCCCGAAGCAATTACAGCGAGGTTTCACCTCTCGGCACGTATTAATCTATCTTATGAAAAGGTCTCGCAAACGAAAGCTTACTACTGCATGGCGGAGTTGCTCTCGTTGCATGTAACTGAGAAAATCAACAGCAGTTCTGTTTTACTCCTAAAACATAGTCAGGCGATATCTGCTTACACATGATTACAAGTAAATATTTTTATAAAAATAAAAAGGGCCTATTATCGGTTTGTCCTTATAACGTAAAGTTCGTGAGCGTGGTCTCGATTTTGAAATACCAACTCTAGTAGGTTGCAAAGGAGTAATATGCAAATCGGAACAAACTCAAAACACGTGACTTTTGCGACGATTCACTATGTAACTATATAATTTGTGTTGTACCTGTCCAAATATCCATGCCAAGGTGATATGACAATCTGCCTGTTGCTCTCACAAAACTTGTGTAACATTATTCATTTATTGGAATGTTTTCTTTCAGAAGTAATACTTCACTTTTCACACGACGATAACTTTGTAAGCATATTTGCAGTTATAAACTTTTAAGTTAGCTAACTACCAAACAATGTAGGTATGTAGAATCACATGTATACCTTTATACATGTATATACATATATATCATACAATAGATAAACGTATGTGTATGCGTTCACTTACCCAATTGTTATGTCGTTCCGTCAAGTCGCCTTCGTATTGGGTTTTTCGTAAGCGATGCATGCAATCCAATCTACACGAAGTTGTGCGGAAGTCTTTCAATTCCAAATTTAACTCACGTAAAAGCGATTCTTCGCTGGCGTTGCCACCCAGCAATATCCAATAAACGAAGAAGTAGCGCAACACAAATATCAACATCTTCCACTGCACTCACTACAATTTTATAGCGAATCCGTATTTTTTCCACTGCGAAATTAATAAATTTCATTAGTTAATTTTGCAAAGATAGTTCTTTCAATGCATTTGCTAGTTGAGATGAGCTGATTGGAGTGCTTTAATTACTGGACTCTTCTGAAAATATAAGTAAATGAATGCTAAAATTAGCAAAGCAAACTTTTTATTTCAATTATCATTGTAAAATAGTAAATTTTATGCTTAGAGGATTCAATATTATTAATATTGTATGCTTAAAATTTTATAGGAGATAGTTGGATAAGTAAGTGATACAGAAGTTCTTTAACAGCGATAGAACCGATAGTGGGAGATAAGTTGAAATTTTCAAAGTGAGAAAATCCAACTTACATATGTATGTATATAGACTACCTTGATCAGAACTTTTCAGGAATGGCCATGATGTTGATCTCTCAGTCACGCCATATAGAGACTATTTTTTTGTTTACTTATTTTTTTTTTATCCTCATTAAATTTCACTTGCATAATTTGATATTTGAAAACTTACGCCGTCTCAAGTGTATCTACATATCTCTGTATGTGTTTTCGATTTTCGTGTGAGAATGTAACAGCGTTAAACACATACACCAAACAAAAAGTTAAAGAAATATTATCACAAAATCGTCAATTAACTGTCAGAGAGATGACAAAGGATATGAACATCTTATTTGGTTCCGTACAGGACATTATGGTCAATAAACTGTGCCTGAAAATTCGCATTAGTAGATTAACAACTTGTGGATCACAAATCACGATAACGCTATCATTGTACAGGCCTCTAACGAGTATACCATTTGATTTTGCGAGAGTATAAACTTACTTGTTCTAGTTTAGTTGATTTAGTTTGAAAGATATGTAAACTAAACCAATAAGGGTGCAGGGCCACGCCCAATTTTTAAAAATGTTTAGTACAAAAGTGTCCCTCGTTATAGATATATCAATTTTTACTCATGTTATCGCTTGCATGGACAGACAGACGAGTAGACAGTCACCCGGATTTTAACTCGTCTCGCCATTCGGATCATTTGTATATATATATACAACTCAATATATATCTCGATTTCGGTTATACATACGATTTAGGTGAAGAAAACTATTAAACTCTGTAGCAACATGTTGTCAGAGTATAAAAATGCTCAGAGTATAAAAATGCGCTCATCGTGTCCTGAATATCTAGTCAGCTATGGGAGGGCAGTACCTAAAATCAGTCGGTATTAAGGTAGCTCAATAGAATAGGTAATAGGTGAGAAATTACACCCAGTGTTAATTCCTTTTTAAGGAAATGTGTCTTACCCTTGTACGATTAAAATATTTGAACAAAAATACTACTACGATTATATATCCACGGTGAAAAAGAATTTCGATAATTAGCTTTTTTAAGTCAAATAATTTTACGAATTCTGCAATATTGAAAAGATATTCCCAAAAATGTTTAAGCAATTTACTAGTCAAGTTCTTAGATCCCAGCCAAGATGGCTTTAAATTTGAGTGTCATGCACCAAATAGTTTTACGGATAAACTTCAGCTTATTATCTTTAACTAAAACATCATAAAAAAGGTCTTAATAGTAGTATATAACCAGTGATATTTAAAGATAACTAAAGGTTACTCAGTTTATATCTCCTCATGTATTGAATTTGGTAATAATGACATATACGAGACGAAACGATGACCCGTATCTGAACCTCACTTAGTAAAAGCCTTCTCTTTTGTGAGATTTATATATTTCTCAATATTTTTAAAACTGGTGAGACCAATATTGGACTGCGGTTCTCTGATATGGATTCTAGTATTAAAATTCATACTGATAAGCTAGATTTTATTCAATATCAATTTTCATATACTGCACTGCATTGCCGTGGAATTCCCGAGTAAATCTCGTTTCGGCATATAGAAGCAAACATTCATATGCATATATTGTAGAACTTTAAACTCATTGACATTCTTTTATTTCAATCAATTGTTTTCTGTGCAATGAATATTGCACGGCTGTGCTCTTCAGCTAAATCCGTAGATACTTATCTATAAAAATTTGTGCATGAACAACTCCCATTTAAATGAATATGTATATATGTATGTTGAGCTGACGCGCTTTACTCTATGAATTAAAAGCATTCCTTTAGACCACTTTGAAACTTTTAACTTAACTGCGACAACTAAAGTCTTTTTAATCACGGTATTACAAAGTATTGAACTTTCATTGTTTTTTATAGGCATTCACCGCTGCCATTGGCTAATTCAAACCTTATTGACGACTATGCTCCTTCGCAATTTAATACTGATATTATTACTTCACAGCATTTTCTCTTTAGGAACGTCTGGCGCTTGCATGGTAAATTGTGTTAAATTTAAGTAAACAGCAAGACAAAATATAAATGCCATTTACGAATTCACCAAACAAGGAAAAGCTCCGATAAGAGTGAGATTCGTTCCAATAGGCAATTGTAATTATCATTTTACTAAAGGTCGCGGATTCTAGCCAGTTTTTTTTTTAACGTGTGGTTTTCAATGAAACAATACTTTGTTTGAGGTTGGTCTTTGTGAAGTCGCTTGCCTGCGCAGATAAGCCGCTGACATACTGCCCCAATTGCTGCAAAAAGTGGTTGAAAAATGGTCACTTGCTCAAAATCATTTTTAAAACATAATGACAATCTCTTATCTTTATAATAAAGCTAAATTCTTGTTCATACCATTATTTTATATACGTTTAAGGGATAAGAAATTTGTCTATTTAAGGCAGTATTTTATTTATTTAATTTTATGATAACTCAACGAGAATTAGAAGGCAGCGCACAACTAGTATATTCCTTACCGAAATCGGGCCGTTGTCATGTTAACTACCAATTAATTATATAAAGAAATATATATAATAGGGATAACTAGTTATGCTGGCGACTCCCACTAGTTGAAAATTTGTTTCTTACACTTAATTTCACTACTGGGATACTGCGTTAGCATGAAAACACTGTTATATATTATAGTTTCTATATACTATGTATGAGTGTACATATGTATATACCACATCCATAAGTTTTGATTTACATATTGTGGTTTTGATGACGATTTGCAAGTCAATTTTATTTGAGCAATGTTTATAAACGCATTTTGTTTCTGAATGAACTACTAATATATGTATAAATGTTTATAAATAATTATATAAATCATTGTAAAAGCTCTGATGACAAAAAAATTATAATTTTTTATTGACAATTCAATTTGACCGGATATCCTGAAATTTATGCATGATGACAGACACAGTGGAGAACTTTTGAAATTTCTAATGAATTTTAAAGAAAAAATTTGATCTGTTTCGGTGGTAAATTTCTTGCACACTTAATATACTTTTTATCATTGATTAATCAAATTTATGTATTTATAAAATATTTACTATAAAACGGATACGCAATAGTTGGAATTTTTTGAAAAATCTGTTTTAGAAGATGGAACAAATGAAAACTGTACAAAAATTACTCATACCACACGTATTCCAAAGCAAATTCCAAATCAAATGAATATTTTGCTTATTGAGGTACTTAGCTACAAATAATTTTCTTTAAAAATGCTCAATGATATTATCTCGATTTAGTGGAACAACTCTTCTTCTTTTGCTTTCAAAGAGTCACTAAAAACATATTAAAACAAGAAAAAACGTTAACTTCGGCTGCACCGAAACTATAATACCAGGTGAACTTTTTATAGCATAAAAAGGTACAAAAAGGTCTTTATTTTGCTTTTGGTCAATTTTCTTGAAGATATCTCGTCAAATGAAAAAGTTTTCCAGACAAGCACTTGATTCCGATCTTTCAGTTCGTATGGCAAGTATATGCTATAGTTGTCCAATATCGGAGGTTCAAAAAAGTAAGCAGCTTCTGGGAGAACTAGTTCGTATATTGTACAAACAGACGGACAATGGTAAATCAATTAAAATAAACTCTTACGTCTCTCAAATTCCATTACTTGATGGAAGCTTTCTCCTTGTTCTGCCAACTAAGCTCCCATATTTTTTTTAAATTTATCCAAATGAGAGTATAACCTGTGCATCTTTAGAGAGATTCTACATCCGATGATTGAGAAATTCGTTATCATGTCAGTGATCAGCTCGTGATAATTGTCAGCCCTATGGTTTCCAAGGAAAAATGCACTACTACTTGTACCTTAAAAATATTCTTGTGTTTTTTCTCCTCCTTGCTAAGTAACTTCGGGAAAATATCGCAAACCATAGTTTCATTTATTTGGGGACCTAAAATCATTTTGGCTTTTCTTTTCGTCTCTGAAAGCCTTTAAAAAATTCTTCAAATAATTGAAATGTTGTAAAAATAGTTAATAATTAATGCAAAAAAAAAAGGAAACAAACTTTTCATTCAGACTACAATTGCAGGAATTACATGACACATTTCATTTCAATAAATTTGCCGCAAATAAAGCAAAACGAATCAGCGTCTAATTTAAAACTTCTCGGAAACATTTTGTATTGGTTGTTACAGAAAACAAAATTATTAAATATATTTGCAAACAGATACTGTCGTACACAATGACCGATGCAAGCGACTCTATCTCCCGTGCTATTCCCTTCTTTTTGGCGGCAACAGCCCGCGAAGACCGGCAATATTTAGGCTCGAAAATCGAAAATGGTCAAATCGCTATAGTTTCTTAAAAAGGAAATATTTTCAATTTGTAATCATCCTTTCCCACATATATTTTCTTATATAATCATGTTCAAAAAAAAATTTGGTACCAAAAATCTAAACACCAGTATATATAATTTCGTCAGATCGGTAAACATTAAGTTAATACCTCGGGCCTTATTGTAGATAAATAACGAAACTGATCTTGTAAACAGAGTTTGCTACGGTAAGCCGAACTGAAGCCAACACTGCCACAATCTGTGCCCATAACATATATATAACACTGATCAACCGTATCTAGTGTCCGGTTCGGACCGAACTTAAACTTTCCATAATTAGAAAGCTAATGTTGTCAGCTCATTTTCAATGCAATTGTGCATTCGCTTTTACTTTTATTCTCTTTAATTTTTATTATATCAGTTGGATTTCGAACTTTATACATTATCTGTCACAAATACACACATATTTACATAACTAAAGTATAATATGGTAAAAATACAGATTTTTGTTTCAGTAAAACTGAAAAAATACTTGTTTCTCTTAATATTCTAATATAGAAATAAATTAAAAAAAGAAACCACATTTCATTGCATATTCATTTAGTTTTATTTTAATGCGCAAACTTTGATTTCACAAAATGTCTAAGCAGTAAGTTTGATTTGTCGTTTTTGCACTTTTGTACAAATATTTCTATATAGCTGCATTAACGACCACAAATAATGGTTAATAAAAGAAAATATTTAGTTTATTTGTAAAATTAGATTCAAAAATATTTGAGCGTGTGCAAACGGTTTCAATATATACCTATACGGCTATATAATTTAATGTTTAGGTAGGTATATTATTTGAATATATGCAGTGAAAAATAGTGAATTGGATAAATGTAAATATTCAAAATTTAATTTACAGCAACGATTTGGCATAACTTTTGGGTATCCACAATCTGTGGATTGTTGTGGTTGTCAGTATGAACGCATATTTTAAAATTTACATGAAGTTGGAGGCGTGACGCTTAGACTCGTATTGAATGTTATTTGGAATTCACCTGATCACAGAATAAATAACCATTTATTATAGTTATTTTTCAGAAAACCGCTATTCAAAAGACAATCCTATTTATCGTAAAATTTTTTAATATTCTTTGAGAGTTTCGGTGGGGCAAAGTTCATAACTTATGATATATGAAATGTTTATATGTAAATAAATATGCAATAAGGGTTACCAAGCTTCAAGAAAATAGCTATTTTAACTTAATATAATTATATATTAATATATAATTTGTAAAATGTGGAAAATCTACAACTGTCACAATCATCATACATGTGCTCCAACAGTCTAACTATAACACTGACTCGCTTGATATACATTTATTGCAATATTTAAAAAGGTATTAGCCAAAATTTCAGAGATCATTTTTTATACCACAAACTCATCTTCAGCCACGTTAAATATAACAAAATTATGATACGAACCAAATCGTATCATAAATCGGTCAATTGGTAGCAATACGACTACGGCGCCACCTAGCGTTGCAAACTTATTCAAATATACCCCCTAACGGTATTAAAGTTCATTGGAATACTTCTTGGCATAGCTCTCGCTTGGAAAATTCGAAAATATTTTGTCAGAGGTTTGAGATTCTATATTCACACAGACATACAACTTGTATATAAACATACCTGTCAATAATTATTTTGTATTTCAAACTACCGTGCAGGAAGCTACAATATTACCACAGTTGAACCATATTACGAATATTGGTAGTTGAAATCTTGCGCTTAAGCGTAACTCTGACTGATGTAAGTTTTTTGTAGCAAAAGCGACAAGTGCCATGTGAATAATATAAAATTTTTAATATTCAAGGCATGCCGAATAACAAAATTTGACAGACATATAATATGTACACATAATTCTGTAAGAGTTAGTGAGTATTGTAGGGTTTATCAGAGTTTTAGGGAAATCGTGAGTCATTGATATACTAAATATACCATACATATATATTATAGGTATATTCAAAGAGGTTCAAGCAACTTTTCTTACTAATATTTCTTAAAAACTATGAAATAGTCTTTGAAAATGATCTATTTAAAATAATTTAAATTAATTTTATATTTTCAATAAACTGTTGATATCTTGTAGTAAACCAATAAAATACGCCTCAAAACTCAATACACGACTGCATTAGCTATATAGAAAGTTACCAAGCGTAATTTTCTCTAATTTTGTTCACAGGAAAGTATTGTTAAAAGTCAACTTCGTCATTACATTTTTTCTGATGAACGTAAGTTCCCCTTCTAGATTTCACACCATCTCAGACATCTATCACTGACATAAAGTAGTCCAAAACTGTGGGACCGGTTAACTTGTTATATTGACTAGTATTAGGTCTCTGATATACTTTCGTTTGAGGTTATTGTATTTTTTTGAATTGACGAACTACTTTAGTTCCGATTTGACAAATAACCCTAAAAGGTTAAGGCTCTCAGGACGAATTGGTCCATGTTTAAATATTCACGAGCAATGAGCGTTTTTCTCTGTGCTGCAGTGACGCTATTTCGAACTGAGCTCACTTTCGTCAATTTAGTAAAATAAAAATGACCTTGATACGTATATTTGATTTTAACTTATGAATTTATAAATACATTTTTATTAGCTTTCCTAGTAATTTGTCCGCAATAATTGAAGCTGTACTATTTAGTGTGCGTATGTTGGTTTCCATGAATTCATCTCAGAGGCGTTAATAAATTGAAAAAAAATGATACCGTAACTATGTATGTACAAAACCGTTTAAACTTTTTGAGCCAAATAATTCAAGGTTCTAAATTTTATCACTTTACGAAATAGCAGTAGCTGACAATGGTCTAAATAAATTTTTTTCGTTCGTCAAACATGTCTATAATGGTCATTTGTTCAAATAACTATGTTACGCAATTATGTCCATTAGTCGCTTTCTGCAGGCGAAAGTTCCAGAAACCATAGTACTGAACTGGAATTCCTTTATATCCCTTGCATTTAAGTCGAAATTCATATCGCCACAAAGAAACATTGTTTTCAATACCGTTGGATATTCTCTTTACTCCATTTATACTGCCCAGGAACGTGAAGATCGCAACGAACGATAAAGAATTCGGTTAAGACTGACCCGTAAAGCGCGACATTCGACTAATAATGGTGCAAATTTAAATCGAGCTGCTTTCTATTACAATATATCAACAGTGCCTGCAACTGTGTTGCTGTTGGACCTGTGAACTCAGTTTGCCAATATTGTAAAGCTTCAAAATACAAAAATTTAAGCCTATGGATTGGTAAATTGATACTATTGCGTCTACCTCCAGAGCCATTGTACTCATTGGTTGTAGGATTAATAATAGATTTCATACACTTTTTAAACAATGTTCAATAATACAGACAATTCGAGTTCAAACGACTGCAGTTTCCAGTACGGCTTGGTTTCGCAATGACTAAAACATATCCCAGAGGCAGTCATTAAGTGTTTGTGGTATTATTCTAGAAAACTCATGTTTATCGCTTGGTCAATTGTTTGTTGCCTGTTTCCAATAACATAGAAATATAAGAAGAATTTTATGTACCGAATTTAGTTGAAATCGGTTAAGCAGATCCCAAGACATGGGTTTTCCCTTAAAAGTGGGCGGTGCCACGCCCACTATCTAATTTTGAACGTGGTTCCTATAAAATCATCTTAAACCATTCCAGGGATAAAATTTAATGTCTCTGGCGTGTTTAGTGCTTGATTCATCGCGCTTTTAGTAGTTTTTAACAGTACCGTCTAATGGGGAGTGGGCGGGGT
The DNA here is from genome assembly GCF_042242935.1 of Bactrocera oleae. NCBI lineage: Eukaryota > Metazoa > Arthropoda > Insecta > Diptera > Tephritidae > Bactrocera > Bactrocera oleae. The sequence goes on from NC_091538.1 coordinate 43,020,256, forward strand.
TTGTCACCCGATTTCACCCATTTTCACACTGTCGATAGGGGTGCTAAAAACATTTGTTCCCAGTGAATTTTCTTAGTATAGCTATATGTTATATAGATATCCCCATTAAAACTATTAGGGGGCGGAACCACGCCCACTTAAAAAAAAAATTATATATATATTATAAACTGCTGATGCCCCTCCCTAATGTGATCTTGTATACCAAATAACAGTCTTGATTCTTATTGTGGTGCTTAGTTATGGCAATTTATTTGTTTTTTATTAATGGCGCTTTTTGGGCGTGGCAGTGGCCCGATTACACCCATCTGTTATACCAACCGTTTTACGGTACCAAAAAACATGTATACCAAGTTTCATAAAGATATCTCAATTTTTACTCAAGTTACAGCTTGCACGGACGGACGGACGGACGGACAGACGGACGGACGGACAGACAGTCACCCGGATTTCAACTCGTCTCTTCATCCTGATCATTTATATATACATAACCATATATCTAACTCGATTAGTTTTAGGGGATACAAACAACCGTTAGGCGAACAAAACTATTATACTCTGTAGCAACAAGTTGCGAGAGTATGAAAATAAGTTAAAATAAAATAAAATACAATAAGTAGAGATCATTATAAAAAAATTTTAATTTTTATTGTGATTTTTTATTGACTATTAAAAGAATTTTAGGTGTTTTATAATTTTTATTTTTTGTCAAACGGCGTTCCGAATAGCAGAATAAGTATTATAAAATTCTAAACAAAATTAAGGAATCGACTGTTAGGCGGTACGAAGTTCGCAGGGTCAGCTGGTATAATATTAAATGTGCATTTTATACCCTGAACAGGGTATATTAAGGGGGTATTTTGGTTTAGACGCCCGAATTTTAGGCTCTTTTACAAACCCGATAAAAAAAAAATATTTTTACTATACATTTTTTTAAATATATTTTATTAATATTTAAAGAGTACAAATCATTTATAATAAAATATAAAAAAAAATAAATAAATAAATTCCAGGCCGGCAAAGTGGTAGCTGATAAAGAATGGCGTGTCCTGGAGTGCAGGATATCAGGACTCCCAGTAACCTGAAATGTTAATTGTTGAATGATCCTCAAAGAGGAAGAATGTGGTTAAGTACTCCGAGAGCATTTTGGAAAAAAACATTTTTTTCACAAAATGGCGGCTGTTTAAAAAATATGTTTCCCTGTTTTTTACCGTTCGGAATTTTTTAAAAATGAAAAAGGAATGTTTTTCAAAAATCCTCTCGTAGTGCGATAGTATAATGTATAAAGAAGCTCTGTATAAAATTTCAAGTTAATCGATTGAGTAGAACTTGAGATATCATGCACACCGTTTCTAAAAAAGTAGTTCAGAGAAAAACGAATTTATAGTTATACTCCCTTGTTTTTAATCTGCAACCCCTGCTCCATGCAAAGTACCTTCTTCCACTTTAAATGTTATGTTTAGTGAAGCCCTTGCAGATGATTTTGTAGTTCTAGCTTCCTTGGACGCCTCAGAAGCTCGTACCTGCTGATTCTGACTTGGTCACGTCTGTTAACGAACGCGTGGGATTCCGTTTTATGTTTTTTGTCCATTTTGCACTAACTAATTTAATTTTACACTATAAATTTCTTTTTTTATTTCACTGTTAATAAAATACTTACTTTTGTACGGTGTTTTATTTGAAACAAAACAAAAACTAAACTGAGCTTAGTATGAATTTAGTTTAACAAAATAAGTTAAAACGATTACCCGTGCCTCAGATCGTCACTTTTAAGAAATATAGAGTACAAAAGACCTTGAGTCAGAGCTTCTGGTAGTCAGAGTTTGCTCGCGGTCTATTGTTCGCTTGCTCGCGCCGAGCTGCCAGTCGATTTTGTCGGCGCGTCACTAAATAAGTTGTAACTCCGAAAATAATTGAAATTTCAAAAAATCTTTCTAGGCACATATTCTTAAAGAGTTATACTACAAACATATGAAAAAAATCGATTTTTTAAATTTCTAAACTAAAATACCTCCTTAAGTTTGTTACAATGTTTGTAACACTCAGAAAGAAACGTCCGAAACCCTATATAATATATGTATACAAGTATATGTATATATATAAATTATACGCGTGACGAGCTGAGTCGATTTAGCCATGACCGTCTGTCTGTCTGTGTATACGCGAACTATTCCACGTTCTTTCCCCCTAAGAAACCGCTCATTTGTCGGAAACGGCTAATCGGACCACTATAGCATATAGGTGCCATACAAACTGAATGATCGGAATTAAGTTCTTGTAAGGAAAACTTTTTCATTTGACAAGATATTTTCTTATTTGGTCGGCATTTTTACCTAAACCAACGGTGAAATCTATTACATATAACATCCTTGATATGTATGCGTAGCACTAGTGTAGAGTATGTTACAATTAACACAGTGTGACAGTTTCCTCTGAGTTAACTTCATCTTGGGATACGAGTCAGTAAGGAAAAATTGGTTTGGGGATTCCTTTCGCCCTCATAATTATCATAATGATTTATAAATTCAATTTAATAGGCAATAATTTTAATAAATTAAGATGACCATTCTTAGCGTAAAATAAATGGATATTGGAGAGTATTAAATTTTCGGTTGCACCCTAACTTTGAATACTTACTTGTTTAAATTAGCATTTTATTAAGGAATTAAACTCGTTCGATAGGTCATTATGTAGACAACGTGATTCCGCATATAATAGTTTGCGCACAGCACAAAAGGTTAACGTTCTCTTGACTGCACGAAATCTTCGTTCGTTGTTGATTTTGAATAAAATATTTGTCAGAACTGAACTTCCAAACGGAGAATACTTCATTTGCTAGCTTACGGCACTGTCGTTTTCCAATTTATGACTGAGCATCTAAATTGAATGCTTTGCCTTATTTTTAAGCAAAAAAATTCTCCTCTTTTTAGTAAACGTATTTCAATTTCAGACCTTTATTTGTGTGTTCGCAGTTGGTTTTGATAAGCTTCCGGACTTCGGCTGCATTTTACCCTTTTCACTTAGTATTATCAGTCGTTGAAAAGTGTTAAGAGACCAAACAAATAAAAGCGAAAAGTGGGAAGTCCCTCTCTGACATAATAAAAACGTTGCCACATATTTATGTTTATGATTACAAATTTGAGAGGAGACAAATAACAAAGAAGTATATGCTATATATTAAATGTATTCGATTCGTCAAGCATATGAGAGTAGCAATATTAATAAAAAAAAGTAAGAAAATCCGGGTTTCATCTCTCGAAACTTTCAAAAATAGAAGCCGGAGGCATATTTTCAGGTATTGGCAATATTTTATATTAAAAAAGTCGCTACGAAAGAGCTAATATTCGCTACTCGGATTACAACATATTTGATCATTTCATATAATCATATTATTAACTTATTTGTACTGTAGGTCATATACTCACTTAGTTTCATTACTATATATTGCCTTATGTACCAGGTAATTATATTAAAATCAACATCCAATGAGATAAGGTGTTATCACCAACTCAACTAAAGGGGCTAAATTTTCTATATTGTGTATATGAGGAAAACATCAAGCATAAGATCGGAAATCACTATATTTAGGATATGAGACCGCTTTATTTTATATTCAGCTTTATTTTATATTCAGCTCTATTGTTCTTAAGAAAACTTGTACACTTAATTTCATTAAAATATCACACATATTGATTGACATAAAGGGTAGAAAGTCCGAAATCACTATATCGGGGATATTGAGGCTACCTCATATATTGACCGATATGTATAGCGTAAAGTCAACGTGAAGTTTGATAATCTTTATATTAGGTATATGGGAACTAGGGGGAATATTCTCCCGATTGTTTCTTTTTTAGGTCTTGTCCTGTTATTAGAAAAACACGCTCTCTGAATTTCCCTAAGAAAACTCAAATATTGACCGATATATACGGCATAAAGTCAACCGGAAGTTCGAAAATCTTTATATTACTTATGTTTTATTACCAATTTGGATACAAAGGTTTATTATTATTAGAAAAAGATTTTCTCCAAATTTCAATAATAAATTTCACAGATTGACCGATATTTTCTATAAGAAGTCAGCCGTAAGCCCTGCGATTCACATATGCGGTATCTGGGGTTTTGAACAATTACGGTCCCAGTTTGAAAATATTAAGACTTGAGATGACGTTCACATGGTGCCTGTGTGCAAAGTTTTATCTCGAAATATTATTTGCTACTTGATTTGTATGCCGTAAAGTGAAAGATCCAGATGGAATTTAAAATTTTCTTATATGGGATGTACAGGTTGGTTGCAAAGTAGCACCAAGTTTTTTTTCTCAAGTTGGTACATCTGTCGTGACACATTCAAAGTTACAAGTCGTTCTGTCAATTAATTCTTTGTTTACAAGCCATTTAAAGTTGACGTGACAGAGTATTTTTGTAATATGGAAAAATTTAATATCGCGCAGTGATTTGTTTTGAAAGGCTTAAAAGCAAAGGAAATTTATCAACAATTGTTAGAAGTATAAGGAGTCCTCAACTTCAAAACACACCCTAGAATTTTGGGCTGGTGAATTTAAACGTGGTCGTATTAAGCTTGAAGACGTTTCACACGAAGGACGACCAAAAACCGCAACCACACCAGAAATCATTGAGCCAGTTTATAGTATTGTTAGTGAAGATTCAAGTTTGACTAAACGTACAATTGCTAATGCCATAGGCATCTCAGACGAATGAGTACTTCACATTTTACATGGAAAATTACATATGAAAAATCTGTTTGGAAAGTTATTGCCGCACACGTTAAAAATTCAACAATATCTGGATCGAATAAAACCGATTTCTTGCGTCGTTTTTTAACTATGGACGAGACTTGGATCCACCACCATGGTCCTAAATTAAAACGAGAACGTTTACAGTGGACTGAAGCTGGTTGTTTAGCTCCAAAGCAGCTGAAGTCACAACGATCAGCAAAGAAGGTTATGGCATCAGTTTTTTGGAATACAAAAGGAATTTGGTTGACTGATTGTCTGCAGAAAGGTAAAAACATCAACTCTGAAGATTACTGCAGCCTTTTAGATCAGCTAGATGAAAAAATTCGTGAGAAAAGATCTGGTTTGCAGCACAAAAAACTAATTTTTCACCAATACAATGGACCTGCTCACAAAGTACGACTTGCCATCGTATTAGCCAGATTTGGCTCCCAGCGACTACTACCTCTTCAGAAACCTGAAAACATTTTTTCGGGGAAAGCCGTACAGCCGTAGACGTTATTATTGGGATGGCATAAAACTATTGGAGGAACATTGGAATAAGTGTATTGAAGTTAAGAGAGATTATATTGAATAAAAAATATATTTCGTACCAAAAACAGTATATTTACATTTTGAACGCAGAAACTTTTCAACCAACCTGGAGGCGTGGTTGCCAGAATAATGTCATATACAGAATTTGTTTGAAATTAGTCGAGTCGGTCCAGAGATATGGGATTTCCCCAATGTGTGGTGCCACGACCATTGTCCAATTTTGACTCCTACGGAAACCTTTCCATCCTTTTCTTTTTTATACCTCGAACTCCTTTTTATATTTCCCATTCTGCCTATCTGACAGGCGTATAGTCACCCAGATTTTAACTACTCTCTTCATCCTGAGAAATTGAATGCTCTGGCTCGTACCATTCGAAAGTGTTTTATTCATTCATAGCTTGGAAATTCCTAGCTAAGCTTTCGACAAGCGAAATGTGGAAATATGATCTAAAAGCATCAATAAAATGCAAACTGCAAGTTACGATCACGAATTGTTAACCCAGCATGATTACTTTCACATGAAGTACGAGCGTTTGTAAATGAGGATTTCACCCTTTATATCTCACATTGCAAACGTAACGGTACATAGCATTTTTTGCATTATTGCGGCAATTCTAAATGCACAGTAACAAATGGCTTGGATGTCAGCCAGACGCATGTGCTTTTGTAAACCAAATCTTGTACTTTTGTAGCGCATATATTGTACAATAGTTTGCTGAGATGCGTCAGCTAAATGACAATAGAGGGGAAACTCCCTACAAGAACAGTAACAGTCATCTGACCGGTAATATGACAGTCACAGCTCAAAAATTTTTGTCAGCGCGCAGTTTCTATCATTTTCTTAAAAGCCTTGTGCAAAAACTGATGTAAAAAAACATATGTGTGTGAGTTTTCATCTCTCTTAACTCATGGGTATTCGGAATTGATTTACTATATTTCTATACTGCTTACTCTCATGCCTTTTTCTGAGTCATTGCTGACCTTAAGTTCATCAAAGTTGAAAATTTTCACTTATGACTGAAAAGCTATCATAGCTGCCATTTGTCAGTTATGACATTTAAATTTAAAAATGACTAAATTACAATGAAAATGAACTAAAATAATATTTTTATTTGAAACGTAATAATAACTTACGTATATTATATTTGAAAACTCCCTCGGTATTTATTTATTTTTTTAACACAAAAAGAGTTATTGCACAGGGCACGCAACACTTTTGGTTTATCGCACAGAAAAACAGCTACATAGCTGTTTCATAACTCCTCGAAACTTCTATGGAAATGTATGTTGTCTTCTTTCGACGTATACAGAATTTGCTTTTAGAAAAATCGTAAACACTGACAGTCATTTTACTGTTCATTTGACTGTCAGTGGTGACAGTACTAAAGAATGTAGCTATTTCATTCCTACATATGTAAGCAATATAAATCGAAGATGTCTCTGTTTAAAAACACCAGTGACGGTCAGTTGACAAGTAAACTGTCCGTCACGACTGACATAAAAAATATGAGTGTATTGGTGAACCCATCAACAGTTTCTTGTAGGGCTGCTAGCAGAGAGGCAGTGCATCCGGTGCTTGTTATGACCAGAAAGTCAATGCATTTGCTGGCAACTGTCTAAAAATAGGGAAATCGTATATGCTGATATTTGTCTGTATGTATGTGTTCTTGCTAAATATGTGTGTGAGATAAAGCGATTTTGCGAATGAACAAACTGCATGGCTTTCAGCACAGCCACCCGCACAGCCACGAGCGCAGAAATACCCAACTGTTGCATTCTATTTAGGTACGCATGACTGCTATTAAATAGATGCGCTTGTGTATTGGATTCAAAAGACAAAAAAAAAAATCGGCAGCACAACCTGATGGCAAACTGCGTCACACTAAGGTGAGGTAGAAGGTGAAAAGCCGATTTAAAGTATAGTAAACATATTATAATGGGTGTAGATAATTACGAAAACACATATGTAACATATATTTATATGCAAGTACATATGTAAACAGAAATCAGATATATACTTGTGGTCTACCAACAAGAACGACGTGATGTTAAAATGAAATAAAACACTCAAAATGGTTTGGTCAAAATGAGTTCTGTTTATTTTTTGTTATGCGATAATTTTATGCCATTTTATGATTTGAACAAAAAGTCTGCCAAATGGTCACCACAACTACGTTTACATATCTCCACCGGTTTACACCAATTTTCGATGACCCGTTAAAAATAGTTGAAAATAGTCTATAGGCGTTAAATTGCGTGATATTGCCAGCTATTTGACTGGACCGTTTTTTCGAAATTAACAAGTCACCAAACTTTGCACGCAATCTGTCTATGTTTAGACATGAAACATGAGGCGGCACACCGTTTTGTTGGAAATAGATATTATCCGTGTCGAGTTCATCAAATTCCAGGGAAAAAAAAGTCGGTAACCATCGTCATTTGGAAAGAAATAAGGCCCTACCACATCCGCACCAAACGATCAACTTTTGGGGATGCAATTACGTTTCCTATACCACATGAGGATTAGACACACCCCAATAGTGGAAATTTTGTTTGTTTACGAAGCCATTATGGCCTCATCTCCTTTTCGCTAAGAGCTCTTACAATAGCCACCGGAGAACGTGAATTTGCGTAATAATATTGGACAATTTTCAAACCAAAGTGAAGGGTATGATAAAAGACAATGATAAAAGAAAAATATGGCCGCTACGGGCTGTCAAAATCACGTCATCCCTATTGGTAGACGCTGTACAGTAATTAACAATTTTAATTCTATTTATAAATGCCAATTTGAATTAATTTTGTCATACTGAAACACGTAGGATGAAGAGGAGCGAAACAGTTATTAATATAATTCAGTTTCGTTGGACTAAAATATTTTGTTCACAGAAATACACCTAATTAATTTCACCAAAATACTTCAAAAACCCGAAAATATTTCTGCACAATAATGTTGAATATATAGAAACAAAATTTACATTTTTCCAAAAATGAATTTGAATGTCCAATTAAATAATTAAGCATTTAACAGAATTTCCTATTTGCCTAGTTAGAATTTCATTGACAATTTATTTATTTAAAAACTCTAAACAACTCTGTGTTCAATGAGAGGTGAAAATCGAGTGGTTATGCAAAAAGCAAAGATCGTTAATATAAATAAAGTTTTCCATATGGCAGCGATATGTTATCGTAATTCGATCTAAAAACGTTCTTCGGAGATTGCACCATTGCCTTAAGCAAAAGTCCATGCCAAATTTCGTAAAGAAATCTCCTCAAATTAAAAAGTTTTCCGCACAAGCACTTGATTCCGATCGTTCAGTTTGTATGGTAGCTATATGCTGTAGTTGTCCGATATCGGCGGCTCCGACAAAAGAGCAGCTTCTCTTGGAGAAAAGAATATGTGCAAAATTTCAGATCGATATCACAAAGACTAGTTCGCGTATATATAGACAGACGGACAGGCAGACGGGAATGGCTAAATCGACTGAACTCATCATGTTGATCATTTATATAGTTGTAGAACATCACATCAGGTATGTAAAAATTTATCGAAATAAATAAAATGTGCTCCTATGAGATTTGATACTTACAATCGATTAAAAGGAAATGTGTCGAATCATTTTTGTTTTTCTAGGAATGAGTTCAGACCAAAATATGAACAAAAATGTTAATAAATACACGTAAAAAATAAAATGTGCCCTAAATATACGGACACCACACACTTCGTGTTTTATTTGTATTTATTAGTTAACGTCTTTTTATATCTATGGCATTACAAATCGTTATAAAAACGAAATATGCTCGTATATTTACATACATACATGCAATCAACCGAATATGATTCTCATTAAATCAGATATTTTTACCGGAATGGAACGTAACACAACATCTGACTATCCAGAATTGTCGATTCATTCGTTTTATTTTCTAGAAAAAACACGACAAGTCGACATTATGACGTCAATCGGCAAACCCAATTGATTGACAGAAACAGAATATTATCAAGAACCGCTTATATCTATATCTATACTAATATTATAAAGAGGAAAGGTTTGATTTTTTGTTTGTTTGTTTGTCTCGATTGGCTCTGAAACTACTGCACCGAATTAAAAAATTCTTTCACCATTCGAAAGCTACACTATTCCTGAGTGACATAGGCTATATTTAGTTTTCAAAAAAAAAAAATGATTCGTTACCAAAACTCCGATAATGTAACCCAAGATGAAAAAAAAACCTTAAAGAAATAATCGCGAATGCTGTTAAAACTACTGAATATATAACAAAGTGATGTATTACAATTTTGTAGAATCATTTCATTATCATTAATCTTCGTAATCATATCTCTAACTATTATAGTTTTGTGACAATAAGCGATTTTTTATAGTAAAAAAAAATAATTAAAATACCACTGCTTGAAAAGGCTCTTTATTTGTACCGTGGTATTATTCCTTAACAAAATAAATTATTTATTATTTAAGATTGCTTTTAAACCTTTATATCACTTTTTGAATTATTAGATTCTGACATTCCATTCAAAAGATATCACGAGTAAATTGTTTTTTAAATAACCGCTCGGCGGCTAACTAGGCGCTGTGGAGTGGCAGGCGTCACTCGGCACGGAGGTACGAGAGGGGGGTTAAGATCACGAAATAATCTGCCGCGCGGCTCACTCGCGCGGTCGGCTCCCTACTGAATGGTCGTGGGCGGAAATAAAAAAATTGTCGCTTGATAATATTTTGTCGCTTAGTTAGTAGTTAATAATTCGTTAACAGGTAACTAATCCCATTCCAAAAGTTCTTTTCAGATCTAAATTCTAGCATATAGCATAGATATTGTATTTATTATAGTTATCCTAAGAAATTATTACTCGAATAATTTTTATGATTTAATAAATAGTTAGTAGTTGTGTACGTCGTTGTAGTAAGTAGCTCAAAGATAGCATAGCTATATAGGTAATTATTTAGTTCGAAGACGTTTTTTTCTTTTATCGTTTTAAAATGCCCAAAAGATCAAGATCTCAACTAGAAATAATTCTCAGGCCAGGGCCAAAAAAACATGTCGAAATAAAGAATCTTCATCTGAAACTGAAAATCGTCTTTTAAGTCAGAGAGAATATGTGGCACAATCGCGTGCCAGAGAGTCGAGTAACGAGCGTTCGCAACGGCTCGCTGAACAGAATAAAAACATCTTTCGCATTAACAATTAACAAGTCCCAAGGCCAAACCTTTGAATTGGTAGGGATCGATCTGCGAAAGAAATGTCTTACTCATGGTCAACTGTACGTTGGACTATCACGGGTCGGAGCCCCTGAAAAGAATTTATTTTGTTGCCACAAAATAAAACAACATCAAATATTGTTTACAGGGAAGCTTTATCACAATAAAAGGCTTTTCTTTTGACGTTATGACCTCTTTGCAATAATTAAAAATATAAACAAAAAAAACCTGAAATTGAGAAACAAAAATGTTTGTATTAAACAAAAAAATTAAAACGCAAAAAAATATAAAAAACACTAATAATAAAAAATACACAAAACAATGAAAACAGTTGAGAATATGTGTTTCATGTTTAGTACCCGTGCGAAGTCGGGACGGGCCGCTAGTATGTATATAAAACTTACTGAAATAACTGCTAAAAATATCAGGGGTTTGAAATAAAAATGGGTCCATCACATAGCCGCGTCAATCAAAACTTTTCAACAATGCTCTTTCTAAGCTACTGCTTGATTAGGAAATAATTTTGCTATACTTTCCAAACTTCCCCTAAAGTAGTTTGGTTCAGAATATTGAAGCGAGAAAATAACTGCATGGACCATCCTATATTCGCCCCTACTATAAGTGTTTTATTTATTTTGATTCTATAATACATAGATTTTGAATTTAAATTTTAACTAGATTCTTTTGCAATGGCATAACCATAAAATATAAAAAAAAGGGGACAGAGAACCTGCAAATCTATTTATGCTTGTTTTTCGTGTTAGAAAAATTTGCTTTTTTAATTAAATTTTTCCAAATTACCTCGATAGCGATGAAGCGCAATGCAACCAAATATAATATATTCAACTACTTACATACACTATACAAGTTTTCTGTATGTAAAAATAATAATAAAAAAACAGATATTTCATTTGAAAGCAATAAAAAGTTGAGTGCTCCATAATTCACTGTGCAAAAGATGAAATGTTGCCACTACCGTTATTTGTTGTTTAATAATCAAAAATACTCTACATTAAATAAATCATTATTATAGAATGCAAAAATATATTTGTCACAAGGAATTGCACTCCCTACATGTGAAATCAATAATTTGAAAGCTTTTAGTCAAAAAATCAAACTTTTCCTTACTTGAATCGCCACAGATAAAGCTGTGATTAAAATGTGGCAAGCTTCAGTAGTAGAAAGTATAAATACACATATGTACATATGAATATGCTAAGAGGCTAGCAAGATATGTACAAAGACAAAAGCACATTAGATACTCTTCATACTACATATGGATGTAGAAAAAATGTAGAAAAAAGACATTTAAGTTTATGAAATAATTGCCAGCTGTCTTTATTCCATATAAGCTGTAAGAAGATGGATCGCTTTTTGTACAATTCTTATAATACTTGTAGTTCAAAAGATATTCAATATATATTCTCAGCAACAATTTTAATCCTGGGGCAGATCTTCCCTGTATTTTTTTATAAAAATACTGAATCGCTGATGTAACTAACTGAACAAACTTTTCAAATGATTCCTACACCTCTTATTTTTCTGACTAGTTTTCGCAGCCAAATTTTTTTAAACACTAAAAATGGAGTATATGCATTGCAAACCTCTTCAAAAATATATTTAAGCCGTAAGCTTTCTTGAACTTCTTCAGTTTAGTTTCAGTATTCAGTTATTATTTTATTAACAATCCTCATATCTATGCGGTTGTGTGTTTATAATGGAACGGTTTATTTTCACGGCGGAGCAGAAAAATCGCATATGCGGTAAATACTCTACGGATCATTCTGAACAACTTGGCTTAAGAAACCATAGGACTAAAATCGCTTTCGAATTATTTATTTATTTAACATTAAAAAAATATAAGTATATATCTGGACAATCGGTTGTATGGAGGATATATGTTATAGCAGTCCGATCATATGCACCTGTGCATTAAACTTTGTTCGGAAGTTCTGACGAACAAATTTTTATAATCCCTAGAAGCTAAAGTGAATGATCCGTAGTACATTTTCCGCACATGCGATTTTATACAAAAAACATCAATCCATTCTAGTGTATATGAATGGTTTGAAATTAATTACATTTTAAATTTAGTTTCAGTACCATCATTACTGATGTGATTATGGAATGCGTTAAAGTCCAAAATTTTAGGAAAAAATTACCAAATAATCATTGTCTATTTGAGCGTAACTGTTTTAGAAACTGTCTACAATGTAAAGTTTAAGAATAAATAACAATTTTCTTACAAAAATCGGTTAAAAACTAATTAATTGAAAAACGAATTGAAACATAAAAATAAATTTAATAAGCAATAAAAATCCAAATTTTAATTCAGTAGAGTCGTTGAGAAACGAGTATTGATTTTAAATTTAGAAAAATCAAAGTTTTGAGTAAATAAATGACATCACACCACTAGCAATGTAGTTATTATACCCTGAACAGGGTATATTAAATTTGCCACGAAGTATGTAACACAGAAAACGTCGGAGACTCTATAAAATTAACGTCTTTTCTTGTTTTTTTGTTCTCTTTTTGAAGTTGTGTAACATGAGACATTACCGTTATGAAGCACATACTAGAAGTGGAACTCGCGGTATAAGGCATTATATTATTGTGTGTATGTACGCAATTTCTGAATTTAAATATTTTTAAAGATATATAAGAGAATAATATTATAATGTAGTTAGTACATCGCATTTCCTGCAGCATATTTTGTAGCATATCTACAGGCGTTCGTTTGTCAGTATCCCGTACTGGTGCTGTTAAATCACGCCTCATATGTGCAATATATCAGCTATCAGGAGTTATTGAGAAAGTAAATGTGCAAAGTAGCGTAAAAACCCACAAGATATAGTCACTGGTGCATACATATGTATATGTAAGTACTTATTTGCAATGATTAAAGAAGTATTTTCAATTACTATTTAAATTCTACACTTGTATTGCATGTACAGCATACTTACATATGTATGTAAATGTATACTTAGGTTGAATGTTCTAAAACAGTGAAAGGTTTGAAAATACTTTCCATGGCTTTGGTCTAATAAAAACTGTGTGAGTAAGCATATGCAGACAAGTCCATTTCAGAAAACTAAAACTGAATTAAGTTTATACAATATGATATGTACATTTGAAATGAGTATATTGTTCTAATTCATATTATAACTAAGCAAACACTTAAACTTGTTACAAATGTACCGAAAAAGGCGTGGTGAGTTCATTCAAAAATTTGAGAGCGTACGAGTATATAAACTACAATAGTTAAAACACTGAGTACATAGTTGGTGCACTATTTCTATTTTTTAAGAATACAAATTTTGTAAAAATTTTTTAAAGTAATTTTTTAGTTTCAGTTTTCAAAGAATGATCTTTTTTCATTAGAATTAAAAAAGCAAAATTTGGTTAAGTGGGTTGGTAAATGAAGGCCTGCAATCGTTGTAAGATTTCGAGGCTGAATAATATTCTCTTCAAAATTTTATTTTTGAAAAAAGTTGAAAATTTTAAGTAAAAACTGAACCTTCCTAAAGAACGCAAAAAAGTCATTAATCGTGGCTCTATAGCCTCTAAATATGGACCAATGCTTCCTTGTGCCGATAGAGCACACCAAACAGTGATTTTTTGAGAGTGTAACGGCGTCTCAACATTATCTTCTCTCCAAACAATTTTGTTTATTAACGTACCCACACAACCAAAAATGAGCAAAATTTTCTTGTGAAAATCATGATCGGTGGCCATCTCGTTTAGGGGTCATTCACCGAATGTGCGACGCACTTGATGGTCGTTTGGCTTCATTTCTTGCCCAAGTTGAATTTTGTAAGCCCGCAAACCATCCTTCCGCAAAATCTACCACATGAATATGTGAATGGGTACAGCTCCAGTTGTTGCGCGAGTTAAGGAACATATTACCAAAATATCCTAAACAAACAAACATCAAGACAACCTTATCGTAAAACAAACGAAATGTATCTATATGTAAACAACCTATCAACTAACATAGTAATAAGTAAACACACTATATTAGTTAGTATAAATAGCAGTAAGATCTATATAACAAGTTAGTTTTAACAATATCAATAAAGAGTACACATTTCGGTGCAGCTAAAAATATATTTTTAATAACTCATATCGTGTAAACGATTAACGATTTCTTCGATACTCTGCTCCACAGCAGCAATAGCGTCTTCGGTTCACACTGTACGGCGTCTTATTGACTCTGCTGGGCGAATATAATTCACTATGAAATGGCAAACCAAACTGACTATGCATGAATTAACAGCTATTAAGAAAAGCAACTCCGCAAAAAGTATTGACTCTTTAAAATTCACACGTATAAAAAAACACCAGCTACAACTTAAAATATTTAAAACATATGAAGTATGCATTAAAAAATGCCTTGGGCTTTCTCTGAACAATACATTTTTTACACAAGTCTATATTACTCAATAAAATTACCGCAAAAAGAATAGTAACGATTATATTAAATATTTGTGTTTAAAAGGATAATATCTAATTTATAAAATTAAGTCATACACACAAAGTGATTCTGTGGAAAGAGTAATAAAAACTACCTGAATGAATAGACATTGAAAGATTAATAGTGTAAATACAAGTAGAATCAGGAAAATTTTGTTATAAACAACGTCAGACAAAATTTAATCACAGGAAAAACCAATATAGTTTACCATTAAAATTCATTGGATTTTAATAAAACGAAAATATATTGATTTAACAACATAAAGAGGCTTATTAACAAATATATATTTAAAATATTATACATAAGTATGTAAAGAATCTATACGTAAAAGCTTTAAATTTCCAAATATTATTATTAGCAAATAAAGTGCGTTAATCCTATAATATCAAGACAACTCAATGAGCATGAATATTTACATATAGAAAGAGCATTATTTAAATATTTGAAGTTAATAAATTGAAAATATTAAAAAACCAAAACAAAAAGCTTTTTTAAATTGCAAAATTTAGATATCGCTCGATTAAATACGAAAAGACTGCGAGTAAACTAACTGTAGTTTACTGTCTTCGATTTTAGAGAGTTTGGGAATTTATTTATATCTATGTGTATACGAAGTGTGTTCAAAGGAAAAGGTGAATTTTGAATTGTTTTGAAAATTATTTATTTATTCATCAATATTTATTTTGTTCCCTTCAAAATAATCCCCCTGGGATGTAATACCTTTGTGCCAACGCTTTTTTCAATTCTCGAAGCACTTCCGAAATGCGCTTTTCGATATGGCCATCAGTTCTTTCTTCGATTCTGACTTAATCTCATCAATTGTGGCAAAACGCTTTCTTTTCATTGGTTTCTTCTGTTTTGGGAATAAAACAGTCGCAGGGAGTCTAATTTTGTGAATACGGGAAAAAAATTACGAATAAGCATTAATGAATGGCATGAGCCGATTGATATGCCAACAGCCTCTGCAACTTTCTTAATAGTGATTCGACGATTTTCAAGAACAATTTTTTTCACTGTTTCGATGTTTTCTTCACTTGGTGACGTGGTCGCACCTCCAGGATGCTCATCGTTATCAACATCTTCTCGGCCCTCTGTAAAGAGCTTGTACCACTTCTAAACACTTTTTTGAGATAAAGTGGACTCAGCGATTGCCACAGTCAACATTTCAAGTGCCTTGGAGCATCTGTTTTTCCATTTTTAACGCAAACATATTCTTTGATCCATTTCTTTGCAAAGTCAAAACTCGAAGAGTACACAAAAACGTGACTAACCTTTGCTGTTGTTAAAAATAAACTACTAATCGAAGTTGGCTCCTAACAAGCACATGATAAACAAATGTGTCCGATTATAACAAAAGCAACATATCGATAATCGAATGTGCACAGCCCGCGAAAAATCAAAATTCTCCTTTTCCTTTGAACACACTACGCAGAAGCATTTTCTAATCCCTTGGAAGACAATCGTAAGCCTCCGAGCGTACTTTCATTATAAAGACGCACAAACAGTATAGGTATAACGGGATATGAAAAATATTTCAAAACATTTTAAAATCAGCGGGATACATTCAAATTTGGTGACATATAAAGTGAAGCCAAGGGACGTTGAAGGAACGCTATATTAAAAAGTCGGTTCTGGATGGGATTGTGTTGAAAAGAGGATATACTACGACAATTCTAAATGCCAAAATTCATATATGAAACCTGACCAACCAGTCGAAGCAACGTCAAAGTCGAATATTCATGTCGCCAAGGTAATGCTCTGTATTTGTCGGGATCAGAAGAGCATGCTGTGTTTTGAGCTTCTAAAACCGGGTGAAACCTTTAACGCTACCGACAACACGTAATCAAAATGTTGCAAGCAATTGTTGAAAATTTTGTGAAATTTGAGTACAGTCGCGAGGCAATCATTTTCCACCACGACAACGCTAGACCTGATGTTGCAAGACCGGTGAAACACTATTTGGGAAACAATTTTATTTTAAATAAACTTTGAAATTTTGAAAAAAGTGCTCGAATACAAGTATATTTGTACACCGAAAAATATATATTGAAAATTATACGAACGAAAAGATGCAATCCCACTCTTCATCTTAACCCTAAACTCTTCACATCAGTCAATATATGTATTTCTCCAATGCATTCTATGAAAATGCCCTGACTCTTCCTCGAAATTTCATCGATTTTGATTAAACAATTTTCAAGCAGTTCTGGTGCTGTCTTCATCTGGTGTAAGTATGCATGTACCATACATAACACTCAATTGAACCATTTTAATGTAAGTAATGTGAACAACTCAAATCCTACTTGGTCTCAAATTTTATGAATGAATTTGTTGTTACTCCCAGTCGTGCGTGCCAAGTGAGACGTAAACTAACAATGCCGCAGAATCGCGGTATCCAGTTAACACATTGCGTAATTTATGGGCATTTCACAGTCATGTAAATATCAGAGCGGCAGAATCGTACCCTCTAGGTAAATAAAATAAAAACAACAAAAAACGTCAAAGACGATAGCATTTGTAAAACCCTTCTCAAAGAAAAAATACGTTCCAGACGAATAATATATATTGAAAATTATACGAACGAAAAGATGCAATTCCACTATTCATCTTAACCCTAAACTCTTCACATCAGTCAACATATGTATTTCTCCAATGCATTCTATTAAAATGTCCTGATTCTTCCTCGAAATTTCATCGTAGTCGTAAATATATAATACATATATACATATGTTATGTATGAATGTATATATTTTATAGGGTCTCCGACGTTTGTTACAAACTTCATGGCTGACATAAAATATCCTGTTCAGGGTTTAAATATGAATATAAAAAATGTGAATGTTTATTTTTTTTTGTGAGCAATTCTTAGGTAGTTAGCTTCCAATATTTTTTGCAACGGGCTGTAATTATAAGGAGTTGACCTATCTATCTATCTATTAATTAATAATAATTGTTTCATTTACAATACTTAAAGTTCAGGAACGCTTCACCCTAATTACATGAAAACTGTACATTGTAACAGTGATGCCCCACCCACAGCTTATCATCTGTGTCATAAACCATTGATATCATTATTTTTGTCAAGTTATGTGAAATTTTCAAGGGCCGGTTGACCAACAATACCAAACCAGTCGACTGCAACCGCTTGACCAACAGTATGTAATGTAATCATATAAACAAAACGTTGTATATTGGTTTGTGCGTATGTGCACATTATAATCTAAGTATGTATGTGGAGTAAATTACAAATAGCTATACTTGCCTTTATGCGAAAAGCAACGAAATTCGGTAAATAATTATTCTGCGTAATTATATAATTGATTGGTAAAGTAGTTTGCGATTTTGTGGCTTTTAGAATTGCAATTAATATTCAAATACAATACATTCATAAATAGTTCCATTAGTGCAATTAAAAATATGTATATTAATAAAATATTTATTTAATTTTAGTAATTTCAATGCTACCCTTGAAGAAGTATTTACCTGGAGAAGACGAACGACTGAACTTTTATTAATTTAATTTTTATGTAATTTATTTATGAATAATTTATATTAGTGGAAAGAAAACTCTTTTTGTAATATTACGAAAACTTTAATAATACATAAAAAGTTCACAAATAAATTTAAATAAGCTATACTTATATGTATGTACTTATACTTGTATATCTATCCGGAAAATGGTTTCATAGATATAACATTTTTAGTGATGCAAGCTTTAATGAAATCTACTAAGGAAGTACCAAGTTCAGATGTAACCAAACATTTTATACTCTCACAATCTTTAAAGTTATTTTCAGGTATTGGCAAAATTTTATTCTAACAAGAAAAACCGAAGCTAGAATACCCTTCACAAATACAAACGGTTTTTTACAAGAACTTGATTCCGGTCTGAACAATTTCTTCGGAGATAGCACCATTCCCGTAGACAGTAACCCATCCCAAATTTCGTGAGGATATCTCGTCAAATGAAAAATTTTCCATGCAAGCAATTGAATCCGATCGTTCAGTTTGTATGGTAGCTACATTTATGCTATTGTGGTCTGCTATCAACAGTTTCGACAAATGAGCAGCTTCTTGGGGAGAAAAGATCGGTATCTCAAAAGCTGAGGGACTAGTTCGCGTACACAGTACAGATAGACAGACGGACATGGCTAAATCGACACAGCTCGTCATGCTGATCATATATATATATATTTTGGTTCAGGGTATTAAAAGGGCTTTATGAAAGACTACAATATTCGCTATTCTACGAAATTATGAATGGTTTACAATCGTACTTGGTATCTGATTGACCTATACTCTAGGTCGTAGATTCACTAAGTTTCATTGCTATATTTTGCTTCATGTCATAAATATTTATATTAAAACCAACCAAATTAACTGAAATGAGAAATTGGCTCTATAACTATATTCGTACAATTTGTCAAGAGATAGCGAAAGTTGATTATTATTCCATTGTAACAAAATTCCGGACCTGCGTTGGAAAGCCACTGTTATTGAACGACTTTTTCTGAGGCGTAAACAACATTCCATTCAAATATGTCGAACTTTGACCTTAGCCGAAAGTCATTGTATTTTGTGGAAGTTTATGATGAAAATGCTCTAGCTGAGCGAACGCGCAGATTAAAAAAAGTGATTTTGGCTTATAAGCGAAGAACGTCCTGGGCGGCCAACAAAGTTTAAAGATGAGGATCTGGAAGCATTACTCTATAAAGATTGTTGCCAAACACAAGAAAGGCTCACTGAATCTTTGGCAATCACACAAACAGCAGGACACATGCAAAAGCAAGGAAATTAGGTGCCATATGAATTGAAGGCAAGAGACGTTGCAAGACGATTTTGCATGTCAAAAATACTGCTTGAACGGTACAAAAATTCGGTTTTGTTTTGGATTGCGACTGGTGATGAGAAATGGATATATAGCCTGAAATGCAAGAAATCATCTACCGACAACAGCTTATCAAATTGAAGGGAGCGATGGCCTGAAAATGCCCGGAATTTACAACAAAACAGGAGGCAATAACTTTCCATCATAGCAATGCTCTGCCTCATGTTGCAAGACAAGTTAAAAACTATTTGGAAAACAGCATATGGAGGGTTTGGCCTCCCTGCTTTATAGCCCAGGCCTTGTCTCTTCTAAGTATCATTTGTTCCAGTCGATGCAGAACTCCATTGAGGGAGTACGGTTCACATCAGATGAGGGTATTGAAATTGTTTTGATTTGTTATTGGCCGCCAAACGAAATGTTATTACTTCCAATATATGTAATATAAACTCAACAAAAGAAGCTCAATTTAATGTATTCGATATATGATGAATACATCAACCAAACGATCAGTAATTATTATTTAATGGATATGAAATTTGGTCCAAGGTCTAAGACCCATTTCATTCATATTCAGCGCTGAACCACCGATTTTCTAAGAATAATAATATAAGAATAATATAATAAAATCAATAAAATATCACAAATATTGACCGAAAAACAGTTTAAAGTCAGGTGGAAAGTCCAAATTACAATATCGGTTATATTGATTCTAAGATATAGTATGGTGTATAGCTATGTAGTTAATGAGAGTTGGGCCAATTCGTCGAAATTTTTGATAAATCTATAAATATTTCAGGTTACAGCCGAAACTAGCGCCTCCTTATAAAGTATATAAATATATTATAATTTTATGGCTTAGCCAAAGCTTAGCTCAGTCTTGCTTTCTTATTATAAATATTATAAAATACAATTTAAGTGGTTACAAATATCATCGAGTGTATCATTAAATATTTGAAATAGAGGTAATTAGGAAAATATTTCGGTAGACTACTGCATATGAATTTTCTTTAATATTAAAGTTCTCTCGTGCTTGTTAGGAGTGTTAATAAATTGCTCTTTTAGAAAATGTTTTTTAATTAAAATTGGACTAAAGTGAGCTTTTCGTGTCACAAATATTATACAAATCTCCACATTCAGCATTTTTATCAAGTTTATATATTTAATTTCCACTCATGGCTTTTTAAGCCGAAAAAGTGGGTAGGAAAGGTGAAAGCACACAGGCGAATGAATACATAATATATATTATATTTATGTATATTTTTAAGTATACATGTTTATAGGTAGTATGTATGTATGCTACAACTGTTTCTGTGTGTTTTTTTAATTGTATGTGTGATGTAATAACGAAGAAAGTAAGCCTATTAATAACGTTTTGACAATTTCTTTTTGGTGATGTGAGTTAAATGAGAATTTATGAATCTAAGCCAGCATTTGTGGTACAAAAAATATTTACTTCTCAATACTAATTGTCCTCAAAGTTTCTTGCCACCAATGCATGAAAGACAAAAAATATAAATTGGATCAATTCAACCGTTATGTGGGCGAAAATTTGATAACTGCAGTGAATTTAAGAAGCAACGGTAAAGTATACATATGAAATTTCAACGCATTATGATTTTTTCTCTTTAATTCTAAGGTGTTCAATTGACTGTGGTAAGAGTTAAAATAGAGGTAGTTCCGGTCATTTAGTTCATTTAGAGAGCCGTAGATTAGGTTTCGTTATACTGGCTGGTTGTCCGCCAATATAGACCTACAGGTCCCTTGTAATGCCAGCTGGAGGTTCAGTTAACTATGAGCTGAAGTTTACGTCGTACAGGGCGTCAACGCTTCATCTTGCCCCTTGAACTGCGAAGCTCCTAGATATCTAGTTCTAGATAACGCCGGACAGAAACGGAAGAGGTGTTCTACCACTTCCCTGCACTTTCTACATGTATCGTCGTTGCTTATGCCCACCCGGTTTGCAAGTGATGTCAGTATGTTGTGACCTATGACTAGGCCAACAACCGTCCTGCAGTCTTTCCAAAATAGTGTCAGTAAAAAGCCTTTATGTTTCCTTCCATTCCTTGGCGATCCTGCATGAGCTTAAGCCATTACATCTCACCCTGATCCGTCTGTCAGCATTTCGAAATTTCATTGTGTATCGTTTTTAGCAATATGCGTATTTCCTGAACTGGTTCGGTAGCCAAGTTTTTGGCAGGGAGCAGTAAATATGGTATAATATAAAAGAGATAGAGGGGTCTTAGTCTCTACTATTGTCACTAGCTAGACAAATGTTGTAAAAGGGATTAAATTTTAAGAATGCAAAAATTCTAAATTCTAAACTAAGAACACATTTTGAAATGCAAAATAAATAACGTTTCTTTAATAGTAACCATAAAAACCGACAAACAATTAATTAAAATGCTTTAATTGGCAATGGAAGTACACCTTACCACACTGAACAACAATACATGTAGTTGTAGCGACAATCACCCAAAAATAATTGGTGACTTGCAAAGAAAACAGACAGGTGCAATGACTAAGCCGGTTTAGGGAAGTTTGCGACGAAAATTGGTACAAATACAACGTTTCTTTGAAACATACGAGTATATTGTAAATATGTATGTACTTTTTTTCGCGAGTACAGAAGTCATATTTGTGGTTTACTTCTTTTATGGTTTGAATATATGAGTTAAGGTATGAGTTGCCATGATTGTAAGGAGAGTTGTGACCTAATTATTGTAATTTCTGGTGTAATTAAGTAATCTGATTAATTAATGATCCTCCCAAACCATAAAAAGTGAATCAATTATGTATATTTTGGCTAAAGAAAAGCATGAACCGATTCTTTCCATATTTAGAATAAATGTTAGTGCGACATTCTAATCCCCTAAGTGGGTTTTGAGATAAGAATATTCTCTCGGACAATGTCAACAAACGGGAAGTAGGTGTGGGTATTACTGAGATATAAAGGGTTGAAAATTACAGCAAAGCCGTAATTTGGTACAGTGGCATACTTTTAACGTATTATTCACGCAAAGTTTTACCCCGATATAATCATTGTTGCTGGATATGCATAGTGGAAAGTGAAAGAATCAGATGGAATTTAAAATGGTGTTATATAGGAAATAGGCGTGGTTGTAGTCCGATTTTTCCCATTTTCACACTATAACATAGAAATATGAAAAGAACGTTATGCACCGAATTTGGGAGAAATCGGTTAAGCAGATCCCAAGATTTGGGTTTTCACCTAAAAGTGGGCGGTGCCACGCCCACTGACTAATTTTGAACGCGGTTCCTATAAAGTCATCTCATACCATCCCAGATATAAAATTTAATGTCTCTGGCGTGTTTAGTGCTTGGTTTATCGCGCTTTTAGTATTAGCGGTTTAGGAGATATGCACATTCAACCTATTAGGGGCGGGACCACGCCCACTTTAAAAAAAATTTTAACTGCAGATGTCCCTCTCTAATGTGATTCTGTGTACCAAATAACA
This sequence comes from Bactrocera oleae, assembly GCF_042242935.1. Lineage (NCBI taxonomy): Eukaryota > Metazoa > Arthropoda > Insecta > Diptera > Tephritidae > Bactrocera > Bactrocera oleae. Next base: position 43,043,535 of record NC_091538.1, read on the forward strand.
GTCTTGTATCTTATTGCGGAGCTTAGTTATAGCAATTTGTTTGTTTTTGGTTAATGGCGTTTTGTGGGCGTGGCAGTGGTCCGATTACGCCCATCTGCAATACCAACCGTCTCACGGTACCAAGAAACATGTCTACCAAGTTTCATAAAGATATCTCAATTTTTACTCAAGTTAGAGCTTGCACGGACGGACGGACAGACGGACGGACGGACAGACAGACAGACAGTCACCCGGATTTCAACTCGTCTCTTCATCCTGATCATTTATATATACATAACCCTATATCTAATTCGATTAGTTTTAGGTGATACAAACAACCGTTAAGTGAACAAAACTATTATACTCTGTAGCAACAGGTTGCGAGAGTATAAAAATCCATCAACCGTTTGGAAAATATACTAACACTATCTGCACTGTAAAGTGATCTCCACTTAGAACAGCTGTTATGCTTTAAGCTCCAATTTATTATTATTATTATTACATACCCGGTGAAAGTGTATTTTAAATCTAATCCATCATATGCCTTTTCGGAGGTCAATTATGGTTTTTGCCGTAAAAAAATGTAATCAAAGTTCGAATATATTTCGTGGAACGTCAAATATTTGTTTTTAGGATTTCAATGAATCACCCTGTAAACGTAACGAGGAAGTCAATTGTTTTAGTATTTAGCACTCAACTGCTTTGGACAATTTGCATAAAGTAATTTCAGAATGCAAAACCTCAAAAGCAAAACTAACAAGTAAGGAAGGGCTAAGTTCGGATGTAACCGAACATTTTATACTCTCGCAAAGTCAAATGGTATACTCGTTTGAGATTACTTAGGGGTTTGAACAGTTTTGGTTCGATTTAGACAATTTTTGGCCGCAAGGTGGCATACTTTAATTGCATTATTCACGCAAAGTTTTACCCCGATATAATCATTGTTACCTGATTTGCATAGTGGAAAGTGAAAGAATCAGATGGAATTAAAAATGGTGTTACATGGGAAGTAAGCGTGGTTGTAATCCGATTTCGCCCATTTTCGCACTATGACATAGAAACATGAAAAGAACGTTACGCACCGAATTTGGTTGAAATCGGTTAAGCAGATTTCAAGATATGGGTTTTCACCTAAAAGTGGGCTGTGCCACGCCCACTGTCTAATTTTGAACGCGGTTCCTATAAAGTCATCTTATACCATCTCAGAGATAAAATTTAATGTCTCTGGCGTGTTTAGTGCTTGATTTATCGCGTTTTTAGTAGTTTTTAACAGTACCGTTATATGAGGAGTGGGCGGAGTTGCCACCCGATTTCAACTATTTTCACACCGTCAATAGAAGTGCTAAAAACATTTGCTTCCAGTGAATTTTGTTATTATAGCATTAGCGGTTTAGGAGATATGCACATTAAACATATTAGAGGCGGGACCACGCCCACTTTTTAAAAAAAAATTTTAACCGCAGATGCCCCTCCCTAATTTGATCCTGTGTACCAAATAACAGTCTTGTATCTTATTGCGGAGCTTAGTTATGGCAAGTTATTTGTTTTTGATGAATGAATGGCGTTTTGTGGGCGTGGCAGTGGTCCGATTACGCCCATCTGCAATACCAACCGTCTCACGGTACCATGAAACATGTCTACCAAGTTTCATAAAGATATCTCAATTTTTACTCAAGTTAGAGCTTGCACGGACGGACGGACAGACGGACGGACGGACAGACAGTCAGTTTCAACTCGTCTCTTCATCCTGATCATTTATATATATATAACCCTATATCTAACTCGATTAATTTTAGGTGATACAAACAACCGTTAGGTGAACAAAACTATTATACTCTGTAGCAACAGGTTGCGAGAGTATAAAAATGTATTTAAATATAAATATAAGTAGTGTATGGGTACATAACGTATATAAATCTACTTTGGAATTTCTAGAAATGCAGTGCTATTTGTATTTATTTTGAACGAGCAATGCTGTCGGATTGTCAACAGTTTCTGGAATTTAAATAATACAGTGGTAATAGGCATTCGCTTATATGCAAACACTGTTTATACCCGCATTAGTAATACGTCATGATAATTTTCAAAATTTGGAATGTGTTGAATATAGCTTATATTTTCTATATGTTTTTAACTTTCACCAAACTTTTACAGATACAATTTTACTTGTATAACTGTAATCACTTCGCGTTCATTGACGGCATTGCTTGTGTGTAAGAGCTTTATTACTGGAATAAGCTGTGGTATTAAGTTGGGGATAAGTCCTTTTCAGATTCGCACACAGTTTTTTTGCAATATATGCTTGCTGCATATATACATATCTTTCTACATACTTATGAATAAATATACACTCGGCAGAAAAAGTCTGCGTACACGCTTATGTATTATTTTCTTTTGTTAAAAAATATTTTTATATACTAAATTTTAGAATAAAATCACGTTAAGTGTGATACTACCAGTTTTTTGTACAATCCCATAGAATTTAATGCAGTGAAAATCTGATACCGTAGTTTTGTCAATAAATTTACAGTTACAATTTAGTCTGCGTACAAGTAGTAAAAAGAAATTCGTCGCGTAAAAAACAAAAGTAAAAGTGTCGGAAAGTTACTTGTTTTCGTAAAAGTAGCAATTTTAAACGATTTTTGTTCTATTCAGTTTGTTATTAAATTTAGTACCTCTAATCTCGCCTAAAAGAAAGCAAAGGGATCCTCTGAAAGGAAAATATTGGCTCAACTTTTAAGTTGAAGAAGGAAAAACATACGGTGGAAATCAGTCGAATTGTTGGAAGAACTCAATCTTAAATAAAATAATAATAAAAAATTACAAAAAAACGAGCTTTTTTATATCTCGACCCGTCCAAGGCGGCAAAAATAGTAGCATAGCGTGAAACACGTAACCATGTGACAGAAAATATGAAGCAAAACCCCCGACTTCCTGCAACCAAAATCGTTCAAAATTTTAAGAAAACTTTAACGAACTCCCCTGCACTGACACAATGGGTAAAATTAAAAAAAGGCAGGGTTTAATGGTCAATTCGAACACAGGAAGTCATTCATATCGTCAGTCAATAGGCAAGTACATAATGCTTTCGCGAAAGAGCTCTTAAACAATCTCCGGGAGTTTTGGCAGGAAGTTATTTTGTCCAATGAAAACAAGTTTTGGGCCTTAGGAATCAAAAACTGTAAGATTTTATGACGAAAATCTTGTTGTATACTGTGAAGCACGGTGGTGAAGAAGCAATGATATGGGGGTGCATAGCTAGTAACTGTGTGAGCCAAATGGAATTTATAGAGATCATCATGGTTAAATATACCTTAATATCTTAAAAATATATTTAAAGCAGAGAGCGGAAGAATTGGGTCTTGGAAGTGACTACTATTCTACAGAATAACGATCCGAAGGGTACAGCATAGACATTCCCAAACAGCTTCAAACACCACCAGAATCACCAGATTTGAATCCTAAAAAGCACCTATGGGGTTCACTGGAACGTAAAATCCACCAACGCACAATTACCTCAAAGCATATGCTCAAGAATATCAAATTAATTGGTTCTTATAAAAAGTATATACAATAATTTATTTTTGTTGGTACCTTATGTATTTTTTTTATTGAGGTGGGTCAAAATAATAGAACGGAGGACTATTACGTTACAAATAGGAGCCAATACATGGTGAGACTTTCTAAGAAGTGGCTATCAAACAATTTTTCAAGTTACCAAACAAAACACGAGATTCGTCTGTTTTGACCCACCCTAATATACATATACAATGTAAATAGCTTTTCACTTATAAGAGCTTCATTATACCCTCAAAAGAGTATCTGTATGTCAATGTTGAGTCGAGTGCGCGGGTATTATAAATCTATTGCAGTAATAATGTCACAAAGTTTAAAACCCATACTACCTGAGTACGTTATGCATATTGTCGCCATTTCTTGGTCATGAGCTCCAGATCGGACTGAAACGCAAGCTAGTTGGAAGCCGCCTAGAACTCAAACTCTCGGTTAAACATACTCACACACACATACAGATATGTACATATCTAAAACGCGCTTACATTGAGTTTTTACTGCAAATTATTTTCGCTCTTTATAAATGTAATCTCTCTGCTCTCTCCACCGTCCGTACCATCTGATCAATAAACGTAATTTATGTTTGGACTTAACGCATTGTCAATAGATATAGCCAATACGCATGCAGTGAATCATTTTCAAGGACACACCTGTTGATATAGTTTGTTTATATGTATGTTCTTTGTGCCACAAGCCATCCTTTCAATCACGATTACATCAGTGCAGAAAAAGCACTCGTATGATAAATTTATTTGCTTTTTTTCTTTTATCTCGGCAACGTTGATGAATATTTTCTAGCAAATGATATCAATTTGTTACATAATAACATTTCTACATATGTGTATATCAATATAATTGCTATAATTTCCTGAACTCTATACGTCTAATATAAAAGAAGAGGTAGGAAAGAGATAAGTAGGTATTTGTTTAGGTAAAAACTCTTTGGGTCCGGTATAACAACTATAGTTCATAAGAAACATGCAAACGTTTTGCTATTTGAATTTAAGAGAAACAGATGGAAGAATGGTCATACGTTCGTTACCTTGTACTATAGTTGGCAGATGTGAGAGCATATTGACGTTTCCATCCCATATTTTTCGAGTACACCTGAGCCGAAGAAGATATATACATTAGGCCATTCTACGAACATTAAATATCCCACTTTTTAGCCGCGCTGTGATTATCGGAGGAAGTTCAACTATTTGAAAATAAGGAGTAATGCAATAAATTTTAGAAATTTAAATTTATCTATTGATTTTTAAAAAGGTTTGCCCTGTTCATTAGTTTAACTCTCTAGTAATATTAATAGAACTTTCATAATTTTTGTTGTTCCAAACGATTTATGATTAACCATAATACATAAGCGGTGAAGATGCATGATTTCATTCTTGGAGCATTCAAAACCTTTGTAACGTTATTATCCTCTTTCGTGGCTATTGAATTGCAACATGTTGCCACAGAGTATAATGTTTTGTTCACCTAACGGTTGTTTGTATCAAATTAAAATACAAAACCATAATTTAGTACAACGATTCGCAATAAAGACGGGCAACTGCGGTTTGAAAATTTTTTAATAGTGGGCCCGCCTCCCAATAAGTTTAATATATATATATCCTAAACCATTCAAGCTATATCACGCAATTATGCACAAGGCAAATCCTTTCGACAGTTCTTGCCCCAGCGTGAAAATAGGTGGCACCGCCCACAAAACAAAAAGCACGAAATTTGGTACATAAGGTTATTTTGACATTCCCATGTAACAGTGCGAATGGGCGAAATCGGACAGTAAACACGCCTACTTCCCATATAACACAACTTAAAATTTTTATGATAATAATATACCCTTGTGTCAAAAATGAGTTGCATCGGAACTATACTTCCCTTAAGCTCCATTAACCTAATACTAAAGATTTTCGAAATTCCAGTTAACTTTAGACGACATACATATGTATGTATATCGGCCAATGTGCTAGTCATTTTAATGAAATTGAGAGAGCATGGTTTTCTAATAACAGTGTATCTTTGTGCCTAAAATGGATCATATCGGGCGGAAACGTGCTTTAGCCCCCATATAACTTATATTCACAATTTTGAAACGTCCGGCTGACTTTACTCCATATATGTACTATATGTTTATATATAATGTATAAAATTTCTTGAAAATAAGTTCTCAAGTATACTTGAACAATGTCGAAAATTAATACAATCAGCCCTTCAATTTCTACCCCCCAATGATTTTAGTATATTTTTCGATGACGGGAAGTACAATATGGTGATACAACTAAGTGAGTCTAAGACCTTAATAATAAATTAATAAGATACCAATATTTGACTGTCATTAATTTACTACTTCGTCGAACAATGAGGTTGAACCTTTTCGCTACATTTCTTGTTGTATGTTCACTTGTTATATGTAATATTTCGCAATTTAAACACACTAATTTACACAAGTTTTTATACTAAGCCCTATTTCGAACATTGAAAATTCACATTGAAGATTCATATAATATAACAATTTCAAGGACCAATTTTTAGAAATGGAGTAATGGAGTTATTGCGTTGTTCTTAAAAACATTGGTTTGATCCAATACTCGGAAAAAGAGTCCACTACATATAAGAAAAATAGCTTTGGCCCAAGTACCGACCTAAGTAGTCCCAAAAGTTCCGGTCACTGATTCTGTAACCAAAACTAGTTACAAATTAACCTCACTTACTACTATCTATATTTTTATAAGACTCATATGTATGTGTGGTGTCAAATCAAAGCAAAATCACCAAAATCACTGGATGAATCAACACTGAATAATTATAATTGATACGTTTAAATATTATCTGTCTGCCTAATAGATGTTACAAGAAGAATTTCCATTGGGAGCAGCAATACACGGAATCAGCATCTATTCCTCTCATTCCATCGATTAATAAATGTTGAACACAAACCTCATTGTACTACTACCCATCTATTGTACTTAGTATGTAAGTTACTAACTACTTAGCAGATTATTTTGCACAGAGCTTTTAGTAACTTGAAGCAAGTATGACTAATTGTTTCCATGAACTACAATACTTCTGGGTCGATCACATTATTCATTTCTTCGAATGCAAGACCATGGATTGAATAAAAAGGTACTTCGTTTGAGAATAAAAATAAATGTAACAGAAACCTTCACACAAATGACTTAACTGCTTTTACTCCACTGCATAGGCTCTACGAGCCGCTTGTCTAAAAATCTACACTTGTATTTATCTGCAATACACTCTGTGTGCATTTAATATCTTTCGTGTGGTTATTCTGAGAATTATAAATTTAGCAACACTTTTAATTATATTTTTACTCTCTTATTTAAGCCATGCTATTATTAGCATCATGTATAGGTAAAAGCTATAGAAATTAACTGCACAAATCAGAAAGTTACGATTGATTGTTACCTCAAACAAATGGCCACAAATCTTTCTGAAGCCTGATTCTGTAAACTCAAATCGAAACATTTTATTTAACTTTTCAATTTAATTTAATTCAAAGGGATGGTAACCCTTTTAAAATATTTTTAACTTAAAATGTTCTTGAACCTCTCAGTCTGGCCAACATGTCGTAAATTGTATATCTTATCAATTTTATTGAATTAAAATATTTCAATAGATGGCAACTCAAGCTATATATTAATATTGATTTTCACTAGCTGACTATAACAACTGCTCGGTCAAAGCTTTAAACCATCTATACTCGTGTATGAGGATCTATCATTAATAGTAATGACTAACGCGTAACGGCTTGAGGTAGGTTACATATCCACCTTATGCCTTATGCTAAATTGCACTTCATTAAGAGCCTGCGCTGGCAAACCATTTTTTGTTCATGAAAATAACACAATACTCTTATTTTCACTTTGATAGAATTTGTACTCCACGTCAATCAAGTTCATAAATTCGTATTATTCCGCAATTAAATACATACGCATAGTTGTATATTATATAAGGTTGTTGTGTATGTTAGTCGATAATACAAATGAACATGTGTGTGTGTGCGGGTCTGCCCAAATGATGGTGGACATACATATATGTACATAAGTGCGTAAAACCGTCATTTTCCATTAAATAACCATAAATATTTATTGGTGCAATTTTTCACAAGAAAAGCCTACAAACAGACATCGGCGATGAGTATGAGCTTTACACGTAACTACATATACCTACGTCTATATGTATTATAAAACCTTATTTATTATATCCTCAAAGCTCAGTCTTAAAGTTGCATTTGTGTGTACGAGAGCCGCATAAAGGTGAGCGTATGAGTAAAAGCCAGTCAATTAAATCAACTGTCAACAGGAACGCGTGAAATAACTTTACTGTTGTGGTTTTTATACCCTGGATAGAGTATATTAAATTTACCTCGAAGTTTGTAAAACCTAGAAGAAATCGGCGGAGACCCTATAAAATATATATGGCATAAATGAAAACCATTAAAAAATTGACGTTATCTGGCTCTATCCGTCGATTTCCGAAGAGTTTTCAGCACTGTATTGAGCTGAAAATTTTGGAAAATCGCCAAGTCACTTGGTTTAGAAAGTGAATTCTTATGGCGGAAAGAGGGTATAGTAAAAAGTCGGTAAAAATTTAGATAGCTTCAACAATAGAGCAATCAAAGTTCCTTGCAAGAAATTTGAAACTGATCCAAGAAAATGCAAAGAAAAGGACAACGGCAGCCAGAACCAAAATAAGGCAAATCATAAGATCTGTCTTTGTTTGTCCAAGCGATGACGAGTGAACTAAACAAACTATACCAGTTATTCAACCAAAGCTACCAACAAATTCACATTTTAATAACGCCTTAGCTTCGAGCATATCCCTAGTCGAACGTTTTTATAAACAAATATATTTTATTTTAAGTCTTAGTTTTTAAAATCTGTAAGAAAGATTTTTTGAATTTTCATTTTTGAAGTTAATTTGTCATTTGAGCCATTCACACTGTTAAAACGGATCTAAAATGAGAAATGCAAAACTTAGTAGCATTGAAGATAGCGGATATATCATTTTAGTGAAGAATCCGCATAAATCTCTTGCGTTGAATTCAATTGGATAACTTTATTGTTGCTTTACATGAAAATTTAATGCCCACAGCGCTAAGATTGCGAGCAGAGACCTGCAACTCTTATTAGATTTGAAAACATATTTATATCTTCCATCTTCAAAAAACTAAAGTGATTTTTAATTTAAGGTTTTAAACCATTTTTCGACGATAATATACTGAAAGTTAAAAATACTCCCCAAATATTCACGTTTTATTTCGATTACAAATGACATACTTTAGGATACAAAATGAAGTTGGCTGTGCCCCAAGCGTCAAAATACAGCAATATGGTTGGAGGTTTCAAGGAGCCCAGTTTATTTCCATCTGTAGAAGTGATTTCAAGACGAGCTATGTCTAATTATATATAAATATCCGATTTTATATTTATAATAAACGGATTTGTGATTTTCTTTATGATATTTTCTTCTCTGCACACATAGATACTCAGGGAGTTTTTATGATATTGCTCAAATTCTAAAAGAAATAGCAGTTCTTGAATACAAATGGGACCTTTGCTATAGAGTAGAAAAGTAATAAATTACACTGATAATAGGTAAGGTTAGGTTAATACTCGATCTAACAGAGATCCTAGTTTTCCGAAGGTAAGACTACCGAAATGATTTGACGGCAGCGAATGTGTCGATAATAGGCTGGAAATCCAACTTCTTGGCAAATTTTGCCTCTAATAAAATTCGGCCCTGTGACGAGCCTGATCGATACAATTTTTTTATCTTTACTAAAGCACTAAGCGAACGGTCACCATTTTAAACAGAAACGGGTAAAGTGCATATTGTTCTCTATTTGGGAAAAGTCTTCCAGATTTTTGAGCATTAATGGTATTCAATAAGTTATATGGAGTGAGACGGGTTTCAATATTTGCATAGTAAACGCATCTGAGGTGAATAGCTTAATTTGACAACTTATCATATACATCAACGAAAAACCTTTTTGAAAAACTGTTTGCAGCTGCGTTGAGTTCACATTCTTCTATATCATGGCCAATAGAAATGAGAACGATTCGTTAATGTCGTTTGTGAGGGATATATAATTATGCTCATATATGTTATGTACATTAAATTTCTAGAATAAAGAGACGAATTTTATTGCACTGTTTATTTGTATAGCATATTTTGAAAACAAAAAAACTTAAGAAAATGTATAACAACACCTCGCACCCTATTGATATAATGTGCATGGATTATCATAATATTTTATTTTTATGTATATCTTCCCATACCTAAATATCTTAATACATACATATTGCCCTTACCATAAAGTAATTTTGTGTAAAAAATGTTTGTGTTGTGTTAATATTTTTTGTAGAAAATTTAACAAATATTGTATGTGAAACCTTCTAAAATATTTTCGACGAATAATTTCCATACGCTCTCGTGAAAAAGATGTCACACTCGATACACACACCTCACGTACATACTTTCTTTTCTACTTGACAAATGCTCACTTTTTTTCGTAGCTCCATTCTTTACCAAATTTGAAAATAAACCAGTATCAGCTAGGGTCAAATCATTGATTCCTCAGACTTTATGCTATGCGAGCTACTGTAACGTAAAGGGTAAAAAGTGATTAAATAACACAGGAAGCAAAAATGACAGGGTAATTGCAAATAATAGGTCCATCACAAAGAGTACTCCATGTATGTTTTTTTACTGACATGACATGTTGAACATATGGTCAAAATGGAGCATTTTCGTATGCCAATAAAACTCCTTAAAAGTCAATTACATTTTCCTTTTTTGAATTCGTATTTATTTTTATTCACAAAAAGCATTCGGTTCAATTGGTTCAAAAAATGGCTGTTGCAGTATACATACATATATGTATATCGTATATTAAAAGTTGGAGCTTTCCTCAGTCAAAAAAAGAAGCATTAATTCCTCAAAAAAAAGAGGCATGCACCGCAAATCCTATTCTTCTGTTTGAACAACTGGCAATTTGTTTGATTAGCTACTCTCTTAACGCTTGACAAATCGATGACAGATTCAATCTCTACCTGATTATACTAATATTTACTATTTATACTAGTTGTGTATTCGACTCGATACTTTCCAAAGTCGTATCAAAAGCTTAATATTATTCGGAAAAATTCCTTAAAGGAATATAGAAAAGTAATTAACGTTCTTAATTGGAAAAATGTGCATAAGAGTGGGGAGGTGAAGAAAAAACGATTGATATTAATTTACTAATGCCAATATACATAAATACGTAAGTATGTATTATGTGATGTCTGATCTATGGAACACCAATTGAGAAATGTTCAGTAATATCAATATCAGACGTTATTCGCGACTACAAACGCATTTATATAAACTTCTGTATATACACACTACGTCTATAAAAATATTATTATCAGTTCTTCAACTAAACCGATTAGGTTAAGACGCATTTTTTGAAACGAATTCTTCATTTTTTTCACACATTTACACTTCCAATTATATAAAAATATTTATTCTGTTAAATGTGCTGATTAAATATTTTTGTCCTCTTATCGCTTATGCAACGGCATCTGATGCCAGCGGCCGGTTAACGGTACACTCTAGGTGGTTTTGTCGGGGCTCGCTGTGCTTTGCCATTGCAGTAGACGCTGTGCGTACATTTGGCATGTGCCTGCTCGACCTTACGTCACATGATTCGCACTAATGACGGAATTACTAATTAATTAAACGCATAATCTAATTATGAAGCAGATTTCGGTGTAAAAACACTAGAGGACATTTGCCTATACTTATATTATGTATTTGTTGTTCGCACTCACGTGATACAAATGTGCCTTGATTAACATGATTGGAGTAGAACACACATTGAGCGTGGAGCAATGAAAAAGTGATTTAATTGAAAACAAATTTAATGAAGAGATCTATAATCATGCGCATGTAAGTGAAAAATAACTGTTTTTATTTGAGTTACGTTTTGATGATGGACATGGTAAAAGCTAAATCGTTGGCCTCTCTAAGTCAACTCAAGAATACAGTGTAATTATGGTATATGGAGTATTTCAATCAGTTCAGTTGATAAAATCTCATTTGATTAGAAATTAATTACAATAGATTAGTAGACTCCCTGCAATTAGACTCCCCGAGTTGAGGATAATTATTAACAAGTAAGGAAGGGCTAAGTTCGGGTATAACCGAACATTTCATACTCTTACAACTTGCAAGGAGAATGCCCGGGGAAATTCCTTCGATTAATTAATTTTAAAAATATATAACTCTTACACTGACCGACATATTTAGCATAGGATTTGTTAGCATAACGAATATCATTATACAAGTATGTGGTGTATAAGGGTTTGGGCAATTCGTAGACCAATAGCACACATTTTTGGCATTAAACTATAGTATGCAGGGCTGCAAACCACTACAAAAATCGATGCGGTTCGGTTCAGTGATTCGGACCAGTCGGAAAATACTTATACCGGTTCGAGAACAGGTTTATAGGTATCTCTGAATCGCGGTACGGTTTAATATCGAAAAAACCATACGTATACATACATAGAGGGCTTCATAATTGAGATCGAATTCGTGTAAAATGCATTCACTTATTTTTATACTCTCGCAACTTGTTGCTACAGAGTATAATAGTTTTGTTCAAATAAAGGCTGTTTGTATCACCTAAAACTAATCGAGTTAGATATAGGGTTAAGTATATATAAATGATCAGGATACAGAGACGAGTTGAAATCCGGGTGACTGTCTGTCCGTCCGTCCGTCCGTGCAAGCTGTAACTTGAGTAAAAATTAAGATATCTTCATGAAACTTGGTACAGATGTTTCTTGGTAATCGAACCGCTGCCACGCCCACAAAACGCCATTAATCAAAAACAAATAAGATTCTCCTAAACCGCTAAAGCTATAATAACCAAACTCACTCGGAGGAAATTTTTTTAGCACCTCGATTGACGGTGTGAAAATGGGTGAAATCGGGTCACAAGCCCGCCCACTCCCTATATAACAGTACTGTTAAAAAATACTAAAAGCGCGATAAACGAAGCACTAAACACGCCAGAGACATTAAATTTTATCTCTGGGATGATATGAGATGACTTTATAGGAACCGCGTTCAAAATTAGTCAGTGGGCGTGGCACCGCCCACTTTTAGGTGAAAACCGAAATCTTGGGATCTGCTTAACCGATTTCAACCAAATTCGGTGCAGAACGTTCTTTTCATATTTCTATGTTATAGTGTGAAAATGGGTGAAATCGGACTACAACCACGCCTATTTCCCATATAACACCATTTTAAATTCCATCTGATTCTTTCACTTTCCACTATGCATATCCAGCAACAATGATTATATCGGGTTAAAACTTTGCGTGAATAATACATTTAAAGTATGCCACCTTGTGACCAAAAACCCCTAGGTGCTGAATATGTGGACCCCAGTGCCTATAGTTGACCTCCTACCGAAAATATCAGTCAATCCACAAAGAAATCCCAAACAAGTATACCATTTGACTTTGTGAGAGTATAAAATGTTCGGTTACATCCGAACTTAACCCTTCCTTACTTGTTATAATAATTTTTGTCATAATAAAAGCTTTTGTATACTATATTCACATTCCCTTTCAAAAATATTTAGAAAAAAATAATCACTTTAAAAATATGCCAACCTTCTGAGAACACAAACGCGATTATTTGAAATTACAGTGAAAAATTACATCTTAGAACGTTGCATTTAAGCAAGTTTGTGGTAGCTTATCAACAGGTTTGCAGATAGTATGTCTAATATCATCCGTTCAGTATATTTTGTTAAGATATCTTACCTATTGACTGATATATACGGTATAAAGCCAATCTGAAGTTTGAAAATCTTATATTATATTTGGTATATGAGAGATAGGGATAGTATTGAACCGCTTTTATCCATTTTTGCCATTACCACAGAAAAAGATGATCTCTGAGTTTCATTAAGGTACCTCACACATCATCATCAATATATGCTGGATAAAGTCAAGCGGATGTTTTTAAATCCTGATATTAGTTATATGGCGGCTAAGGCAAGCAATAGGGTGAAACTATTTTATCCATTTTATGCTCAAAAATACATTGTTGTAATAAAAATACGCTCTTTTAATTTCATCAAGATAACTTACATATTGAACGATATTTGCGGTATAAAGTCAGCCGGAACTTCGAAAACTTTTCTATTAAGTATATGGGAACTAAGGGAATTATTGATCGCTTCAACTCATTCTTGGCACACGGGCATACTTATATCAGATAAAAATTCTCTTCGAGTTTCTATAATATATCTCACAGATTGACAGATATCGTTCATTTTCACACTGAATGTCACAATAATGCCACTTACCGAATTTGGTTTAAATCAGTACAGCAGGGCCCAAGATATGGGTTTTCACCTAAAAGTAGGCAGTGCCACACCTATCGCCTAATTTTGACTCCGGCTCCTATAGAGCCCTCTCGTACCATCTCGGATGTAAAATTTAATGTCTCTGGCGTATTTATTTATTGATTTATCGCGCTTTTGGTAGTTTTTAACAGTACCATTATATGGGGAGTGGGTTATCATCCAATTTTTACAATATCGGTAGTGGTGCTTAAGTGATTTATTCTGAGCGAATTTGGTTATTATAGCTATAGTGGCTTATGAGATATATATATTAAACTTATTAACTCGTCCTTACTTTTTTGTCAAAGAAAACATATAAAAAGTTTTATTTTGATATCTCAATTATTCTCAAGCTACAACTTGCTTTACAGACAGACAACCGGATTTCAACTCGCCTCGTCATGCTGATCATTTAGGTATATACAAAGTGGCGCACGAATCATGATATATTTGGCAGCTTGTTATTTAAGTTCTTTAAAAATGAATTCTTGGGATACCAAAAAGAGGGTTTGGCTAGTGCAGCGGTGCCATGCTTTGCAGTCTGTCATTTCCATCCAAAGGGAATTCAGACGGGATTTTGGCAGCACTCCCCCGAGTAGATGGACCATTATGAGGTTGGTAAACATATTTTCCGAATCTGATGATGATCGATCATGATGACTTAAACCTGTTTCCATACATGGTAGAAATAACGACCCCCTTATACCCTCTAGATTTGTCTATTCGTCTGGTATTTTGCCAAAAATTTATTGAAATGCCCGAGGGAGACAATAACTTAATGAATTGCCTGCTTATGTGGACTATTTTGATCTAAACGGAATAATAAACAAACAAAATTGCCGTATATAGAGTGAATCAAACCCAGGAAAAATCCACGAGGCGGAATTTTACCCAGAACGAGTCACTGTGTGGTGCGTAGCTTCATCAAGGTATATTATCGGACCACACTTCTTTGAAGAAAACGGTGTAACAGTAACTGTCAATGGGCACCGTTATTTAAAGATTTTGAATGAGTTTTTTTACTAAGAACTGCGCCAAAGACATATCCCCTTCAATAGCGGTTGGTTTCAGCAAGATGGAGCTACCACACACATAGCCAGACCGTTTATTGCTGAGCTCCTACGAAAATTTGAAAACAAATTAATATCAATAAACCCCACTTTCCGCTGGCCCCCAAGGTCACCTGACTTGACTGCACTAGACTTTTTTATGGGATTATGTCAAGCACGAAGGGTACAAAACAAATCCCTGAAATCTGACTGAATTGAAGCAGTCCATTAAATCGATAATTGAGGCAATCCCGACTTCAACCCTTCAGGCCGCAAAGAATAATTTTCTAATTAGGTGTCGCATTAACGTGGCTGAGCATAGAGGTCATTTAAGATTAAGTTATTACGGTTTGTTACTTTTCAGAAATGTTAAAACATCGGTAAAAATTTGACAGTGTCGTGAGGAACCGTTATATGCTCCGAATCATTTCATTTATTTTTCTTATGACGATTTGAAAAGAGTTTGATTGTAATAATTTTATTGAGATACCTGATTTACCGGTCAAATATTACGGTATGGAGTTAACCAAAATCACATAAATCACTAAAGTGAGTATTTTGAGCTATACAAATACGGTATAAAGTCAACTAAAAGGACAGAAACCAATATGTTCGGTATATGAGGCTTACATAATTTGTGGACAGATTGGTTACCAAATTAAAGGTCGATGAATGTAACATGCTTATTTCAACTTTACATGGTGACCAGAAAGTTTCCGAAAATTGTAAATAAAACGAAAAATATTTAATCTTCATGAATATTTATTTTGTCGCCTTCTGCCTTCTGAAGCGATGCACATATGCCACCTCTTTTTCCAATCATCGAAACATGCCTTGTAGGTGCTGTCCGGTATCGCCTTCAGTTCTTGCTGCGAATTTTACGGCCTCAATCGAATTGAAACAGGTTCTTCGGAGTGGTAACTTGAGTTTTGGAAACAAATAAAAGTCGAATACGGTGGTTGATCGATGGTATTGGACGAGTTTTTGGTCTTAAAATCGTTCACAACTACAGTTCGGTGCGATCTTTTTGCAAAAAATTCAGCTCTTTTGGAACAAGCCGAGCATTGACACGTCTCATGCCCAAATTATCGGTCAAAATCAAACGAGCTGCTTCATGGCCGATGTTTAGCTTACTTGCTATCTCTCTAATACTCCCATGACGATTTTCGAGCACGATTTGCTTAACTTTTTTGATTTTATCCTCAGTGGTAGACGTCGAAGGACGACCGGAGCGAGGCATGTTTTCGACGGTTTCTCGACCATCCTTAAATGCTTTGTACCAGTCATAAACTTGGGTTTTCGATAGAATAGATTCACCATAAGCCTTTTCTAACATTCGCAACGATTCCGCACACCAAATTTGGTTCGAAACACAAATTTTGAAGCAAATTCTTTGTTCAATATTTTTTCCCATTGTAAAAATCGCAAAACACTACTGAGGTCGACAGATTTCAACAGCTGCTGCAAACAAACTGGTTGACAGATCGCGCTAATTTTTGGCGCTATAATTAAGGGCAGTTTAAATGACGATTTCCGGAAACTTTCTGATCACAGTGAATTTCTTAAAATGGTACTAGTTGAGAGATAAGTTCGCGCCCTGGTCCATATGTAAGCTGTCTATATGATTATTGTAATTCTAGTTTTGAACAATACATAAAAGTTTTTGAGAAACATATATATATATATATAAAGAGACTTTTCTAAATTTGTAAAAGTACACATGCCTCTCTTCATTGTTATTATCTGCATTGAATACGACCTTAATTGGTGACTGAATTATACATTCAAGTTCTTGTATGGAAAACTTTTTTATGTGACAAAATGTTTTCATGAAATTTGGCAAGGATTATTGCCCAGAACAACGGTACAATCTCCAAAGGAATTGTTCAGATGGGACCACTATAGCATATAGCTGATCAATCAAAATCAAGTCCTTGTAAGGAAAAGTTAAAGTCTTTCTATTTTTTAAGTGTTAAAAGCAACATTTATGTGAGTTACTGTTCACTATGCAACATGTTATAACAATTTACTATTCAACAAACATTATTTTAAATTAACAAGTGTTGTAAAATTAATTTTGATTTTGCTCTATTTTTTCTTTCATTTAAAATCTGTATCTAATTTAAATCTGTATTTCGTTTGGCTAATATGAAATGCAAACTTACACTGGAACCAAGGACATTCACAAAAGTTCTTTATATTTTCATGTCTAGTAATTTCATTCTAGTAATTTTAATTCAAATATAACTGTTAAATATTAAATAACTTTCACACTTTTATTTTTGAATAATTTTCACAAAAAACGGAACGCTTTAATGCGCATAGCTATTTAAAAACATAGCTTTCGGCTTAAGTTGTCACGGCACTGATTGTCGATATTCAAACAGCAATGAATTAATTTCGATTTCAAATTTTTATATTTGCTCCATTTTGCCACAAAAATAGCGCACATTCGATTTAGCAGCACTTTTTAATTTTATTTTCAATTTGCATATTATATACTTATATTTTTTTTTGTTTCGCTATTTCCTTCACCACTGGCACCAACACTAAATTTATTTATAAAATTCGTATGGCGCGAAACAATAACGGCACACAAATTGCCGCGGTAAAAGGAAAAGAACTCAATCGAGTGGCAGCAGCGCCAAGCAATAACAACGTGCATACATATCAATTTTCCAACTTTATAAATCCAACTCGCTGGGGTTACAGCACTCACAATTAATTTCAAATTCATTCGCATTTATAAACATACATACACATGTGATTTGCATTGAATTCACAAGCAGTAAACAACAACGGTGGCAACGGTTTCGATGTGACATTTAAAGGAAATCACTCATGGCAATATACAGACATATGGAAATATTTGTTTCAACTTACTAGTCATACGTAGCTTTCGAAAATAATGTCTCACTTAATTATTTGCAGATTTTTATTGTTTAATTAACAAACTTAATTAGCACTTTGAATAAGCGCGTAACCGCCATTACTTTAAATTCACAGCATTGATTACTTAACAATTAACATATGGGGACCACTGGATTCTAATACGAATGCAAAAATTTTTTTTTTATTTCAAACCAACACTTCACAATTTTATTTAAACTTTCAAATATTGTTTTAAACTAGGCGGTACTTCAATTTGCTAGCAACTGTTGCGCTTAACGGTCGAGCACGATGTGTTATGGCACAGCCTGTGTGCTACTGTTTTTATCAATTTCGACGGCAGTCGGCAGAGAACTGAAGTCCCAACCTTGTCGATGTATGCGTGTGTCGGTTTTTAAGGAAACAAATTGTTTGTGATGCGTTTGCGTGGTATACAGTGCTGCCAGATAGCATAAATTTAAAGTATTAACAACAGTTGCAAAACTGTTTAAAGTATTTTCATAAAAATCCAGAAATGGTTTTGCCTACATCGAACTTTTTCCACTAACAACAACGTTTGGTTTCTGGCATAGCCAGCTTTAAACGCCCTTTTCATTTATACTTAAGTTAGGTTATGTGAAGAAGTATTGTCAATTTTTACTTGCTTAGTAGCATTACACTAATATTTTTGTTTGATGTATATACAAATTTTATATACTGTACATATGTAACAGCATACCGTTAACATTATTTACTCCACTGTGGCAGCACTGTTGGTGCTCATCAAATATTTCTGCTACTGAGCGTGCCGGCCGGCATTGTGCGCTCTAAAGCTTTGTCACTGATAAGAAAGCTTTGCACCTGCATTTTGAATGAAAGACCTTAACGGCATAAACACGAGTTGTAAGGATTAATTAAAACAAACAACACGTGACTTCAATAAGTATGCCAATACTATGTATATTTACCCCATATGCTGAGAACATTAAATCTGATTTATCGAAATATATAATAAATTCATTAAAAATGTTATTTTAGCTACCAAAAGAGAGGTTAAGACCAATGAAATAAGAAATTTTATTCCGAGATACGAATATGTGCTTTTAATGTTTCATTTTAATATTAGAGTAAGCTTAGTTCTACGTGCTGCAATTTACTATATCATTTAAAAGGAAGACGTGCACCTCGGCCTCAATACTGTGTTCTGTTCTCTGGAATCTCATTAGCAAATTGAAGTCTGTGTGTGTGTGTGTGTGCGAGTTTTTACTACAATAGAATTATACTACTAAAATATTCTTCACTAATACTCGTACCCTTAAAGCGGCTAACGCCTTGCCCGTTACTTCTCTTTCCCTTCGTCATTTTTTCCACATATTTTTAGGCGCATATAAAGCTTGACCGATCGCCGCAATATAGGTTTTAGACATGCACCAAGCACCAAGCACCAATAATGTCATTTGGGGAAAGTGCAGTCCGATTTTTCGTTACTACCATTTGAAGAAGATTATAAATGAATGAAACTTTTCAGCTAATGAACAGGAATCGTATAGGTTTAGGTATCGTTCCCTACTTTCTTTGCTGCTATATTAATAAACATTATTTTTTAACAAAAAATACAAAAATTGCAAATTTGACCGAAAGCTTTTAAATTCATTCACACGCTTATGTAGCATTATATTAGCCAGCACTTGCTATTACTATAATAACGAGCCAATGCCATGCAGTATTAATAGCCTAGAACAATACGCAATACAATCGAGGTAAAAAAAATGCAAAGCACATACGCGCATTGACTTCTGTGCACGCACTCACTGTCCCATTCACATACACATACATACATACATGCATATGTACACAACTACTTGTATTTACGAATATACATATACATATGCACTTGAATGTATGGACGTAGTGTTGGTGTTGCGCAATCATGCTACTACAAAAAATAACCTTTCATTCATACCTGCATTATGTACGCACATTAGTACATACTTACATACATACATATGTACAATATGTATTTTAATACTCAATGTGTTGTATACTGCATTGCAATCAGGAGTATGACGCGTTTCCATAACGGCACAACGTTACAAATACCCACTAACCACTAACCTACGTGTACACAACGACACAAACACACAACAAAGCTACAGCGCAGCAGATAAACGCCAGATTATTCAACTGAATACAGCCAGACGCACTAGATGCTGTTGACTGATGGTTTCCATATAAAATTTGTAAATAGAATGACATACACACATCCATACATACAACCATAGATGGCAACACGCAGAAAAAGTAAGAGTGCTTTTAGTTTGGTGGGTGTGTATGCATTTGTAAATATACACACATATGTACTTATATAGTCGTACATACATATATGTATACATATCTGAAAATTTGTGTCAATATGTAGGTGTGTCATTTGTGTTTTCAATTTCGACCAACAGCAACAAAGGTCCATTTAGTGCGCATCACTGCAATGTAAACAAAATTTGAGTACATGTATGTAACCCTGTGACTGCAAGGATATTGTGCAAATTGTTGTAGTTAAATGTATGCATTTTCGTATTTTGTTTTGATATTATTTTTCATAGCAATTGCACGCTTATCAGTGCGACATAATAACGTGCGCATATACTTTTCGCTATAATATTCACCAACATCCTTATACTTATGTACATATGTATGTATGTATGCACACATGTGCATAGAAATAGCTTTCCTCTGGATGTATTTGTGAATCTGAGCTGAAATTGAGCTTAATGGGAAAATATAAATGAAACTCTTTCGTTTAATTGCATAAGTCCGTGTTTTGCGGGTTGAAATATGCCTCCTGTATACATGTAGATATACAATATATATAAGTATGTGCATATATTAACACTGATTGGCAGGCAGCGGCTGTTATCGTTGAGCATTTCCATTTCAAACAAGAAAATACGTTAACTTCGGCTGCACCGAAAATATGATACCTTTCACAGCTGCATTTCTTTTAGCAACTACATACATATGTGTATGTATACACTCATATAAATAAATCTAAAAAGGTAACCGCCCAACTGTTTGTATCCAATGGAAATTAGTTCTTTCTATCCAAGTTGTTTTCAAGTCGAATTAATGTTACTTAATAAGGCTAACCTAACCTAACCTACTTAATAAAGGAATAATATATATTAAAATATCTCTCTTGATTTTGGGCGTTCATTGTCCGATCTGAACAATTTCGTCGGATTTGGATAATAATTCATACCAAATTCCTTGACTTTATCTTATCATAAACAAAAGTTTTCATACAAGAACAATATTTTGATCGGTCACTTTATATCGCAGCTATATGCTATAGTGGTTCGATCTGATAAATTTAATCGGATATAGTAGCATTTCCTTGGGCACTAGTCCTTGCGAGAAATTGATTTTGCTCGATCAGTTTATATGGCAGCTAAATGGCAGAGAATACCACTTTTTCAAAAATTCAGATAGATGCCTATATCAAAAACTGAGGAACTATTACGCGTATGTACCGGGACAGACAGGCTTGGCATGGTTAAATCGACTCAGTTAGTCACGCTGATCATTTATATACATACATATGTACTATTACAGGGTCTCCGACGTTTCCTTCTAAGCGTTACAAACTTGATATACGCTGTACAGGGTATAATAAAATGACATGACACTGTCGGCATACAATCCTAGTTACTGTAGCAAAATCACTTTAGTTTGTCTGTAGTAATTGCCGCTTTTGTTTGCGACTTCTTCATCATTTTTTGTCATCACTCATTCCTTCACCGATTCTAATCACAAATGCACACAATTCTCTGTTTCTGTCCAGACCCTTTTCTAACTAACTTAATATCCGGCGACTATTAATTCTCTATGTACATAAACATGTATGTATGTATGTATATGTAAACATAAGCTAGAAATACATATCATTGTTGATTATTTACAGTGACTACAACTAAAAATAATC
This sequence comes from Bactrocera oleae, assembly GCF_042242935.1. NCBI lineage: Eukaryota > Metazoa > Arthropoda > Insecta > Diptera > Tephritidae > Bactrocera > Bactrocera oleae. The sequence goes on from NC_091538.1 coordinate 43,065,418, forward strand.
GAAGCTGGAGAGTCTTTCATCAAGTAATTAAGCGTCTTATTATCTCCTCTAAGATTCCTAAAATACATTTCATTTGTGTAGGCTTCATTAAATTCATATGAGAAAGCACTGTAGCACTGTTGTTGCATCTAGTCTGTCAAGAACATAAGTATAATTGTTCTATTTTATTTTTTATTAATTATTGTTATCAATAATATTAAATTTTATTTGCAATTGTTGTTGTTAATGAGAAACTCATTTTAACTAATTTTACTAAATATTGTGTAAAAATTCATGCGCCTAAATATTGGTATAAAATATAAAAAAATATTCGATTCAATGTAGCTGACGGCGATTGCACGAAAAGGAAGAAAAGTTAAAACTAATTGTAATTACAAATAATAATATATGCCCAACGATAAAGGCTTATGGTTATAATTGTTTTTGTAGCGAGACTCAAAATAGTTTCGGAAAATAACTCGCTGCTGGGGAGTTGGCAGACCTTGATCGATAATAAATCCAGCTCCAACCGCTTACGTAGACTTGTTATGTTGTGCGAACGCTGCAGAGCACTGTTGGTCGTAATTAGCACGAAAGTAAACATAAACTAAAATTAACTTAACATAAAAATCAACTTGAAATAGCACATGATTAATCATAAAGTATTTGAGTATTTTTTTGTTCTATAATTTCAATGGTCGAATACCTTCATCATCTATTTCCAATTGCCCAATTATTTTACAAGTGTATACCAATTATATTTTGAAATCGATATTTGACCGTAAAGCAAAAAATCTTCAGTAATAGTTAGAATAATGCTATTAATTTGCATGGCAGCGTTAAATCTGTGATATATAAGTAAAATATTCAAATTTTCTACAACATGACATTATTTTGCTAATCTTTAAAATACTGTTTTCACTTAGCCCTCTCAATATATATTCAATCTTCAGATGTAGGTTTGGATGCATTCGAATTATCATCGGCTTTATCATATGCTTCACATCCAACTTTATTTTTTGTACATTTTGGAGGAGTATTACGCGAACTCAACATATATGCACGCATACGAGCTTTGTGTTCCTGTTCGTTTTGACGCATCCGTGCATTATGCTCTTCACGCATTTGACACAGTTTCAACTCTTCGTTTTTACGATAATAACTTAATTTCAGTTCCTGATGCATTGTTTCGAAACTGAGTCTTTGCTCATGTTCGATGCGTGCATGCTCAATTTCGGCCAAATGTGAACGTTTTATCAGGTCGAAAATTTGTTTTTTATATTTTTCATCGGTTGGAAGAATTTTATAGATTATGTCATCTGCACTCAAAAGCGCCCTGGAAGTTTGAGCATCACTTTCACTGTTGGCGAGTAATTCAGCGTCGTTTTGAGTGATCTACGAGCATTAGAATAATGGAAAATTTCCAATTAGCTTTAACATTTGAAATTATTTACAAAATTAATCACATACACTTAAACGATGTTGTTTTTTCGATTTACTGCCACCATCGGTACTAGCATTGTCGCTGTTTTGCAACTTTTTCTTTTGTATTGGCTTTTTTCTTTGGCGTATTGCTATGTTCTGTTGCGGCTGCTCCTTCAGTGTAACTTCTGGTTGTGATTCAGCGGATTGGGGTGGGGAAGGTAATGCAAGCGTCGATGCTTGCAAGGTATCATCACTAGTGGTTGTCGTTGTGGGTAGAGCCGCTAGTGGCGTATCTTCATCATCAATACTTAGTAACTCTTTCTTGATTACTACACCATTGCTACGTCCATGCGGGCGTGAATTGGTTGTATCCTTTTGCATCTCCTCCATGAATTCTATCATGGGTAAGCCCTCCAATGTCCCAGCATTTGGGGTCTTTAGCTGGTATTCTCTTTTTGCTGTGTTTTTCATACTTCGCCATTGCACCTGAATTTGTTCTAGAGAGCGATGTCGAAAATTTAGTACGTTGAATCTGAAATGTATACATACAAATGCACACAAATTTAAAAATAATATATTATGTCAATATATTTGTGCACTTTACTGTTTAGTGATATGCATCCAGGCAAGGCGTTTCGACTTTATGCTTTTGGCGTCAACATTACGATTTTCAACATATTCTACTTTTGGTTTGATAACCTCCACCAAGAGACACTGTGAAAAAAGCAACAGGCATAAATTAAAACATTTATTATTTATTCAATTATATTATTTTGTTTTGAGATATTTGTTTTTTATTTTATGTTTTGTGCTCACCCGTTCAGCTTCCTCCCAATTAGTTGAACGTTTTTTTCTGGTGCCTTTTTTCTTGCCGGCACCACCTACTGATTTTTCCACCTCGTCTCCGCAACCATCTTCTTTTGTACGTTTTTGTTGCTCTTGGGAGGATAAAGTAGGTTGTGGGTGTGTTTCTTCTTCCACCTCCTCCGAGCCGATTGGAATATCTGGTTCAGCCGCTGGCGGTACCTTCACTGTCAGCGATACTAGGTTCCCGTTCACCGCTTCTAACTTCATTTTGCCACGGTTTCGCTTCTTCCGTAGCAGCTCCAGATTTTCTTCAATCTTATTTAAATATATTTACACAAACTTAAATACTATTTTTCTAGTTTTTCACACAAAAGTTCCCGTTAGATGTTTTGTTTATACTCATAAATCCCAAGAACAAGTTAAAATGTCCAATAAGATTTATATATGTAAGTGCAACCAATTGATCAAAATTTGGCAGCACTACATGTACTTGTTACCAGAGAACGTAAATTTACGTTCTCTGCTGTGAATTCTATTTTAATTAAACAACATCGTATCGACGGGACTACAAAATCAGCAATTATAAATTGAATATATCTTATTATATGCAGATATCAGTTTTCTTTCTTAAATACATTTCTATAAAAAAAACTTCGTTTGTTCACTGTGTTTACCGAAATATTAAATTATGTTAGATAATAAAAATACAGAACAATTTAATACCACTCATTGGTACGACTACTTTGAAATAAACTTTTATTCACCAAGGTATACAAGTATTCAATATTAGTAACGAATTCTATTACCAAGTTAAGTCACTTATATCACTAATTGTCAAAATCTGTCGTATTTGCAGTCTGTCGAAGAAGTAAGTTTTCAATTTAGAGCTCGATGAATTTCTTTTTATAGCCAAATCATTTTAGGAGTGAAAATGGCATTTGGCGACTATCCAGCTGACTATAACCCAAAGGTTCATGGACCATACGATCCAGCACGTTACTACGGCAAAGGTCTGTAAAATTTGTATAGAAAATGTGTCGTGTGCCGCCATTACGTAATGACGATTTCAACAGCAAACATAATTTTGGCAAAAATTGTGTACTCATTATTAAAAAATGTATTTTTTTTACAGCTGATGTGCCATTCGGCCAAATCAAAGTTGGTGAGATTGGTGCTTGGTTGAGTCGCCGCAACAAGTCACCCCAAGCTATTGCTGGTGCCGTTAGCCGTGCATGGTGGCGCTGGCAGCACAAGTACGTGCAGCCCAAACGTTCAGGTGTTGCACCATTTTTCCAGGTTACCCTTGCTGCTATGACCTTCTTCTATGCCATCAATTACGGTAAAATGAGGCATCACAGAAATTACAAATATCATTAAGCAATTATATTGATAGAAAAATACCGATTTCGCAGAGTTATGGCTCTCGGTGAGAATGTGTGAAGATATGAAAAAATAAATATAAAAATAACTTGTATAACTTTTGTGTTACATATTTTCGAAAAATCGAATTGGAACTTGCGTGGAATAAAGAAAGAATATACTCTTGATAGATATTCTTCTTATAGCATAAAAGGTAAAAAAAAAGATCTTGTTCTTGACTTTGACCTGTCAGTTTAAATAGGAATTGCTATAGTGGTCCGATATTGGCAGTTCCGACATATGCGCAGCTTCTTGGGGAGGAAGGATGTGTGCAAAATTTAAGATCCATTACTCAAAAACTGAGGGACTAATTTCCGTATATGCAGATGGGCATAGCTAAAACAACTTAGCTCGACATGCTGATCAATTATATATGCATTCTGTAGGGTCTAGGACATTTCCCTCTCAGTGTTAGAAATTGACAAACTTAATATACCCTGTTCAGGGTCTAATAATATTTTAGAAGGGACGCGGTTGTGAAAATCCGTAGCGGGGAGTAAACTATTGCCATTCGGCTTATGTCGCACAATCCAGAAATTGTTCGAAGTGAATAGAAATTCTACTCGTAAGATGTTAGATTTGCACAAAAGAACGTTCAATCCATTATTTGAAGTATAAATCAGGTGGAAAATCGGAAATCATGACATAGGATATATTGAGAGCAGATAAATGGGAGAGCTGATTGCATTAATTTTTTACATTGCTTGAGGACTTATTTTTAAAAAAATTTATAAATATATAACTCAAAGACTGAACAACATATTCGACTTATGGATTGCTAGAATAACGAAAATCATTATATAGAGTTTATGGGAGTGGAGGTAACTCGTATATATGGTATAAGGTCAACCGGAAGTTTGGGATATATTGAACTATTTTAACTATTTTTGGCAATACCACATACCATTAACATGCCATATACTAATAATATGCATCCTGAGTTTCATTAAAGAACACTTACCATCACCAATATAAATATATGGAGTAAAGTCAGCCGAACGTTTTAAAATACAGAATATCAGTTACACAAAATACACTCTTATTAGAAAAATACTCTCTCTTTAATTCAATAAAATAACTCCCACATTGGCCAATATATATAGTATAAAGTCAACTGGAAGTACGAAAATCTTTATGTTAGGTATATGATATGGGCTAAAGGAAATATTGACCCGTTTCAACACATTTTTGACGCAAGGATATAATATTGTCAAAGAAACATTTTTCCCGAATTTCAATAATATATCTCACAGATTGACCGAAAAAGTCAGCCGTATGCCCTGGGGTCCATATATTTGGCGTTTGGGTTCTTGAAAAGTAAAGTGGTCGGATTGCGATAGATTTTTTTTGCCAAGGAACACGTGTACTAAGTTTCATGACGAATTATCAATTTTTACACAAGTTACAGCTTGCACAGCAGACAGAAGGACGGACGGACAGACACCCACCTGGATTTCAACTCGTCTCGTCATCCTGCTCATATTGTAACGGATTTCTCGATAAATCGTCTACCTTGCAACTCACTCTTGAGTTCGATCACTGGATTGTTAAATAAAAGTCCCAATATAATGGCTATACACTTATTTTTATTTCTAATTCCAACAACTTAACAATTATTGCTCGTCAAGCCTACAACTTCTTGCTTATGTTTCAAATGCTCTTAACACGACAACACTACTACTAGTTAAAACTACCTATATAATATAACTTTCTACGTCTCTAGAACATTCTGGTAACTACGAATTCGCTAACTAGTTGCTTCTGGCAGTTTATCGTTGATTCGATTTTGTTCTATCATCCGTGTTCGTCACACTGCCCTCCACCTAAGTCTGATCGTCCCGATTAGACATATTTGCGATACCAAACACAAAGCTTTTATGTTCCCCATCTCGTCTTCTAGGCTGGTGCTGACATCGTTAGCCGTCCTTCTCTTCTTGGAGTTAATTCCATCCGTTTTCCGGATACTCAGTTTCTGGTACATCCCTTGGCTTAAAGCTGACTCAAGATTCCATTCTTGATCAGAACGTAACTCCATTGGAACACCGAATCTCGTTACCCACTTGCTGATGAATGCCTCCGCCACTGGTTCAGTCTCTTGGTTAGGAATTGTGTATACTTGTGGCCATTCATTGAAATGGTCCTTGACTACCAAAACATGACTATTTCCTAATTTATTGGTGGGGAATGGACCATCTTCATACACGCCTATTTTCTCAACTGGCGCACGCGAATTGTGCTTCTTTTATTTCCCATAACTCCTATACCTTAATCCTTTAGCTGCAATGTTCTCAGCATATTTCGCAATCCTTTCTATAGCTGATTGACAACCAGTCCAATAAAACCTTTGCTTCAAATGCTCCAAGGATTTCATGTCTCTCAAGTGCCCTTCTCTTCCACATTTGTACTGCACGTTAAGAACCTCAGGAATTCCAACCCTTGGAACAACCATAAGTCCTCGGAAGGTTTGCCCATTTTCGCTTATCCATACTCGATGCAAGCAGCCATACACTAACTTTAAACTGCTCCGTTCTGCCCAATATGATTTTGTGACTGGTCTTCCTGTAGTTATTTCTCCAATCGTTGTACATTGGTTGAACTCCACTTCATGTAATGCACCTTCCAAATCTGGATCTTCTTGCAAAGAGTCATCCGTTTCAGGTTCAATTTTATGCTGATCTTCCACCTGTGATGGTATACACGCTTCCTGCTCTTCTAACTGTAAGGACACTTGTGCTGGTATCCAAGCTTCTTGCTCTTCTAACTGGGAGGAACCTTTTCTGGTTCACACGCTTCCTCCTCTTCCAACTGTGAGAACACCTGCCCTGACATACGCAGTTCCAGCTCTTTCGACTGTGAGGACCCTTGTACTGGTACGCACGCTTCCTCCTCTTCCGACTGTGAGGACACCTGCGCTGGCATACGCCCGTTCAGTTCTTCCGACTGCGAAGACACTTTTGCTGGTATACAAGCTTCTTGCTCTTCATACTGTGAAGATCCTGGTTCACATGCTTCCTCCTCTTCCGACTGTGAGGATACCTGCGCTGACATATGCAGGTCGAGCTCTTTCGGTGCTGACAACTGTGCTGAAAAACGTGCGCTGCGAACAGCTCTTCCAAATGCGTTGCATCGAGTATGGATAAGCGAAAATGGGCAAACCTTCCGAGGACTTATGGTTGTTCCAAGGGTTGGAATTCCTGAGGTTCTTAACGTGCAGTACAAATGTGGAAGAGAAGGGCACTTGAGAGACATGAAATCCTTGGAGCATTTGAAGCAAAGGTTTTATTGGACTGGTTGTCAATCAGCTATAGAAAGAATTGCGAAATATGCTGAGAACATTGTAGCTAAAGGATCAAGGTATAGGAGTTATGGGCAGATGAAACAGCACAATTCGCGTGCGCCAGTTGAGAAAATAGGCGTGTATGAAGATGGTCCATTCCCCACCAATAAATTAGGAAATAGTCATGTTTTGGTAGTCCAGGACCATTTCAATGAATGGCCACAAGTATACACAATTCCTAACCAAGAGACTGAACCAGTGGCGGAGGCATTCATCAGCAAGTGGGTAACGAGATTCGGTGTTCCAATGGAGTTACGTTCTGATCAAGAATGGAATCTTGAGTCAGCTTTAAGCCAAGGGATGTACCAGAAACTGAGTATCCGGAAAACGGATGGAATTAACTCCAAGAAGAGAAGGACGGCTAACGATGTCAGCACCAGCCTAGAAGACGAGATGGGGAACATAAAAGCTTTGTGTTTGGTATCGCAAATATGTCTAATCGGGACGATCAGACTTAGGTGGAGGGCAGTGTGACGAACACGGATGATAGAACAAAATCGAATCAACGATAAACTGCCAGAAGCAAGCAGTAAGCGAATTCGTAGTTGCCAGAATGTTCTAGAGACGTAGAAAGTTATATTATATAAGTAGTTTTAACTAGTAGTAGTGTTGTCGTGTTAAGAGCATTTGAGACATAAGCAAGAAGTTGTAGGCTTGACGAGCAATAATTGTTAAGTTGTTGGAATTAAAAATAAGTGTATAGCCATTATATTGGGACTTTTATTTAACAATCCAGTGATCGAACTCAAGAGTGAGTTGCAAGGTAGACGATTTATCGAGAAATCCGGTACAATATATAACCTAATACCTAACTCGATTATTTTTAGGTGATACAAACAACCGTTAGGTGAACAAAATTATTATACTCTGTAGCAATATGTTGCAATTATGTTCTAACTGGCCGATTTACTTAAAGAAATTACAAAATTCCATATCTTTCTTTAATAAATAATAAGTTAAGTTGTGATAATTATGCCTTAGGACTATCGTTTTTGTTCCCGATATTGAAAAAAACCCATTTTGTTTGATCTACGCTTTAGATACATTTTTGTTTTGCTAGAGTTTTAAATTTTTCGATAAACCATCATATTTGTCTAAATAAATTTTAACACAATTCGTAAAAAGTATATTTTGTTTTTAATAATAAATATCATATGTCCTTTCTAATACCGTAAGACATATGTGTACAAAGTTTCATGATGGTCGGTTACGTAGTTTCGGCGTGAAAGAAGAATAAACATACTTACATTCTCATTTATAATATTAGTATTAGTATAGTAAATAAAGTAATAATATTTATACATACATATATATGTATATACATTAACTCATCATTAATTAAAATCGCTTCGGCTGCACCGAATGGTTCCATATCATTTTTAAGTATGTTGAGGTATGAAAATTGGTCCATTCAACATCTATATTGTTGTTGTTGTTGTAATGGTGTCGTGTTGACAGTCTTTGGCCGGATAAGCAGCCGGGTCAGTTCCGGTTACTTAGACCCGACTGTCGTGGGAACGGCTTCAATCCTCATCAACGTCCAGCCGTACCAGGAAAACGCTCCCCAGACCATCACGCTGCCACCGCTGTGTTTAACGGATTTTGTGGTATATCTGGAGATATATGCCTGACCCTGGGATGATGAATAAATGGTTTACTATCGGATCCAATACGATTCACCTTTGTTTCATCACGTCAAAGTACTCTTACAAAATTGTATGTACTTTTATAAATTCTCTTTAGCAAAGTCCAGCCCCTACTTTTTATGATGATGACTCTATTAGCATTTTTTGGAGAAAAATAGGATAACTTTTAACAAAATTTATGGCGTTAAATACCCTTTTCCTCGAACAATCCACAGTTTCAGCAATTAGGAAGTTTAATGGAGAAATGATCATGTTGCAGCAGCCAGTCTTCCGAGGACTAGGTTTTCCATTGGTTTGACTTTCGTCATGTCAATAAATATTAGCGGTCGATGAGGCTGTGTTTGTAAAGAATAATTCCAAAGTTCTTGTGGATTTATGAAGAATAATAGTTTTTAATTTTTAGTTTAGCATTCATACAAATGCCGTCAAATGGCAGTGCTGGGCATAATCTTAATTTATCTTGAAATTGCGACATCTGTTGTTAGATATTTCTAAATGTCATCTGACGCGTGCGTTTTCTCTGATTATCTTTCACTTTGTGTTCGTTAATCGGCCGCTGATATAAATTCAAGTGTATTTTTTATGCGGAAAACTTTTGTGTCAAATCGTACCATTTCTAAATTCTAAATTTAATATCTTATGTTAGTAAATTAAATGTAAAAGTGTGCTCGGTGTATACAAATACAAAATTAGTGAGTTTTACTTACAAGAATTTAGATGTTTAATGTTAAGAAAATAGAAATTTAGCTACGTGTATGTTGTGTTGAACCGCTGCGAGTGCTAAACGTAACGGCGCAGTGGCAGAATTTTTCGTATGCAAACGTTATAATAAGGCATAAAAAAGAGGCAAAGGTTGGCATAAATGTTGCCGTTATGAAGAAAAATCAATTGCAAAGTTGTGAAAAAGTGTTTTTATTCAATACTCAGTTAAATTTTTTACTTCCAATAGTTATCTTAAGGGAGAAAAAGTATTACAATTGGGTGGTATATTTGCAATTGGACATACATATAAATTGTAGATAAAGGTAAATGTGGAATTTATGTGCGCACTAGGGTCTATTTCTAATAGAACATCTTCAAGCAACGTGTAAAGCTGTATGTAGATTGCAACATTAGAGGTTTCTCCCGCTCGGGTTTTTAGATATGTACATATATTGAGTATTCTGATTTTCCCTTCAAATGTATTTGTTTTTACTTACATTTGTAATAAAATAGAAACAATCAAGAAATTTTAAATACATATATAATAATATATTCCCTTCTTTTTCTTTTTTTTTTTGTTATACCGTTATACCGTTTGCTTTCTATACTGCTAACAATAATTTGATAATAGTAAATGATCTTCAAACAAAAAAACTGAAAGTAATAAAAAATATAGTTTTCGTAAACAATTTCTGTATCGCTTGTCTAATTAAGTAATTATTGCATTTGTGCAACAGCTTAACATTCATAGTATGTACCTATATCGTCCGTTCACAATTTTACTCATATTTTCCCGGGCAACATTACCAATGGTCGCTATTTTCATCTAATATAAAACGGCTCTTGTCCTCATTTTCAAATTACGCATTTTCGCTTTGCAATGTTTGCGAATTATTTTTAGTAAAATGCAGCGATAATTCTAAAAAACTTGGCACCTTGTGCTTGTAAACAGAAAGTAAGAAAGAAATATGGTTTAATGCAGAATCGGTTGATACGGTGTATAAAATGTTAATTTGTGCTAATAAAAATGTTTTTATCATTTGACAATAGGCCTTGTTAAAGTGCTGAAATTAAAAACATTGGAATGTTATCAGATTATAAATGTTATATATGTATATATGTACATATGATATGTTCATATATTTATAAATTTACAATAGCGATGGCATACTTGGCATTTTTTAATGTTAGATCTGATTGGTTACATATAAGTATTATCGTCACCTAAATAGAAAATTGTATGTATGTATATATGTATTCTTATGATATCAGATATAATAACTATATAACTAAAAAAAACGTTCGTTTCAATATGAGATATTTAGATTAGAAAGTGATGTTACGTTTTTTTGGATTTTAGGTGACAGTATATAATCGCAAATCTCTGAATCAGAAGAATATTGCATTTTAATCAATATTTTGTTCGTAAATGTTAAAATAATTTTTTGTTATGAATTATGTATTTATACTTTAATTTTTTTTTGGAGGGAAATATATAACTAAAAATAATATATTTCATAAATGTTATTGTCTGAACATAATTTACATGATAGCAAAAACACTTGTATATATTAAAGATATTATACAAAAGGTTACATACATGCAAGGTGCGTTCCAAAGTAAGCAGGACTTTAAGAAAAAGTCGAGCGAGTGTTTTAGCTCGTTGCACGGTATGGCCGCTAGTATGCCGGTGCAAGCCTTTTGCATGGGTTCCACGTCTGCATAATGCTTTCCTTTCATCGGCAAATGCATTTTTCCGAAAAGGTAGAAGTCGCACAGTGCCATATCAGGTGAATACGGGTAGTGGTTGATTGTGAAAATGTGATTTTTGGTCAAATAATCGGCCACAAGCGTCGATCGATGAGACGTTCAAAACTCTAAGGTAGAATGCCGCATTAACGTTTTGGCCGGGTGGAACAAATTCTTTGTGTACAATACTCTTGGAATCATAGAAACAAATCAGCATTGTCTTCACTTTTGACTTCTCCAGGCGCGATTTTTCGGATTTCGGCTCATTTCTCATTTATGTCCTCACGACTACTTTGAAAACGTTGAAACCACTCAAGCACTCTGCTACGGGATAGGCTATCATCGCCATAAACTTGTTTCATCAATTGAAACGTTTCTGTAAAAGTTTTACCAATTTTAAAACAAAACAAGAAAAAACGTTGACTTTGGTTGCGCCGAAGCTATAATACCCTTTACAAATACAAATGCCCCTTACAAGAACTTGATTCCGAACGTTCAACTTGTATGGCAGCTATATGATATAGTGATCTGATCTAACCAATTTCTGTGGAGAATAATTTGTTGCTTTAAGCAATAACTCGTGCCTAATTTCGTGAAGATACCTCGTCAAAAAAAAATTTTTCCATGCAAGCACTTTACTCCAATCGTTCAGTTAATATGGCAGCTAATGCTGAGATTAGATTAATGCTTTAAATAATAATACATGACAAATTTCGTGAATATACCTCGTCAATTAAAGAGTTTTCCATACAAGCACTTCATTCCGATTGTTCAGTTTGTATGGCAGCTCTATGCTATAGTCATCCGATCTATACAATTTCTTCGGAGATTAGATGAATGCTTTAAATATTAATACACGCCAAATTTCATGAAGATCCCTTGTCAAATGAAAGAGTTTTCCATACAAACAGTTGATTCCGATAGTTCAGTTTGTATGGCAGCTATATGCTATAGTGGTCCGATATCGGCCGTTCCGACAAATGAGCAGCTTATTGGTAAGAAAAAGACTTGTTCAAAATTTCAGATCGATATCTCAAAAACTGAGGGACTAGTTCGCGTATATACAGACGGACGGACGGACAGACTTTATATGGTCTCCGCCGTTTCCTTCTTCGTGGCAAACTTAATATACTCTGTTCACGGTATAATTTAATGTTGGCTCTTTGTTTGAAGCTCATTTTCGCACCGATGACAAAAACATACTGACACCTAAAACGCAATAACGTCACTTCCAATAGATGAAATGTCATGAAATTTTTACTGGAAGTCGATAAAGGATAACAGATTCTAACGCACTAGTCGACATATAGATGGCGCCACTAGAGTTTACTCTGTTACTTTTTTACTGTTTACTTTGGAACGTACCTTCTATGTACATAACTATTATAGGGGTAGTTGAAAGAGGGTCTACATAATACTATATTGATGATTTTACGCTTATTTTTTAGTATGTATATTTAATAATAATATATTAAATGTAACAATTATCAAATATGATGACAGACAGTGTATACAACCTTAATGCTTAAAATTACACAAAATATGTAGTAGCAAATTTTGGTTTGTGCTCATTACATAAATATTTAAAATTTTTTGCTGTTTCACATGCTATGATTAAAAAGTTAAAAAATTACTAACTACTGTAAAACAAACCTTTTTTCATCTGTAAAACAAAAGTGTACATACATCTTAGATATTTGCATGATTCATTTGTGTATTTCAAAAATAAAAAATACAATTTTATATCATATATATAGAGCACTTCGGTTGTGTCCATCGTTTTTGCCGGTTGCCTTATCGTATCGGCATATTCGCCACATGTTTGCACATTTTTTTTTTGTTTTTTTTGCCTACTTGAACGCTCCTTTGTCAATTTGCAAATTTGCAATTACTCAATACCTCATTTATTTTATTCTAGCAGTTATTCTACCACACACCGCGAAGAAAACTTAATAAAAACGAAATGGTAGTTGTGTTAAAAAAAAAACAATTGTGTTGAAAATGTGACGCAAAACTTAATCACCATATGTTTGTAAGGAAATGTTTCAGGCGCTGAGGAAAACAAATGCGAACTAGCTCATATTAAATTTAAAATAATTGTTTATTTTTAAACCGTGTTCTTCCTTCAACTTTGACTTTCGATTCGATCGAAACTAACTAACTTAAAAAAATATTTCATATGTGCTCTTAGTACTAATTAATGTAAGCCTTAACTAATTGTTTGAAAGCGTTAAAAAAAACACTTTTTTCTACAATGTAATATTAATTATTCTAATTTTTTTGTTCACTTCTGCCACATATATTACAACTTTATACACTCGACCGTAAATCTTCAAATATTTAATCTTTTGTTTATTAATTTATTGTTTCTGCCCTAGCAATGTTTTAATGCGTTTGCGCACGGCGAACTTCTTGAAACCACAATCAAGTGCACAGTTGTAGGCATTCACTTTCATTCATTACTGCCATGTGGTCAGGAATTATACATGTATATTGAATTTTATATATGAACATACATGTTTATATACATTTATATATTCGTGCCCCCATGCCTACTATGTACATAATTACACTCATTCATTTGTTGTGGCTTATATATACACATACATAAGTTGGTAAATACTTAGATACTTGCACATAGGTATGTATGTACGACTGTATCTATGCGTTGATTCATTTAAATACACATGTACTTTTCCAGTCATCGCTGACTCAAATGTAAACAACCCACACCCTGAGAAAGTACTTCGAAAAATATACATTTGTAAATTCTGCTGTTTGCTTTCGAATATGGAACTTTATTAAATCCTTGGACACTTTAAAAAGTCTGTGCTGTATAAATTATAGCTCTGGATTCCAATTCCTAGTTACTAACTACTCTAACAGTGACTTACAGACATTTTTATTTTTTATGGTTTCCGTTTAAACGCGTTCCCGAAAAAGCGTATTGATATTCACGTACCATGTGTGTGTACATAAGTATTTGTAAATATAAATGCAAAAAAAGACTAAAAACGTTTGAAACATATGCACACGTACAAATGTGCATACATAGATGCTACACATACATAGATATGCATGTATATTTCCTACCTGTTTTATTTTGCATTTAATCAAACTTTCACTTATTTACTAACATATGTATGCCTAATTTTGCAGTTATCACAGTTGGTTGACCTTTCTTCAAAGTGAATAAGTTGCCAATATAATGGATGATTATCAAATAGAAACGCGTCGACGTTCACGTTCAAAAACACCCTTCCTACGTTCCAGCTGCGATCACGAGAATTGCGAACATGCTGGCGAGGAGGGCCATACACATAATCATCAACAGAAAAAGAAGGTGCCCAATGTGCAGTAAGTACTTTAATTAAAATGATTATTTGAACCAAAAAAACTAATCAATTAGTGTATTTCCAAGTGGCTGAGCCCTTGTGCGGCATTCGAACTTCTTTTCGACTTTACTTTTGTTGGTTTTATTGTGGCGATAATTTTATTATTTTTATAACCAAACATTAAACGAGCTAAACAACAAGTTACCAACAACAATATAATGAACCTAAAAAAAACCAAAATAAATAAAAACACAAAATAGAAACAGAAAGCGACAAAGCAAAACAAAAACCGAAAACCAAAAACCGACGCTGTGGTGTCAGAGATGATGTAGCTGTGTGCATGTCGTCATCGCGTAGCTATTTAGTCAACACGTCAACTCAAATAGGCGGGAGATGGAGCAGGCAGGCGTGTGTGGCGTCAATGTGAGCGCGATTGTCCGCATTCGCGCAATAGTTCTAGTTAGAGACAGACCGAGTTGCTCTCATTTGTGTAAGTCAAAGCTAGCCGCGGCAGTAGGCAGCGGTGGTTATTTTTGTAACGTTCGCCAAATTGGAAATTCAAATTATTTAAATTGTGGCGTTCAGATTGTGCCCGGGTGTTGTGCTGACTGAACGTGTGCGTGCTCTACTCGCTATTCGTTATTTTTTGTCAGTTTATTGTTCACTACACGAAACGTGCGCAGTTTGAAGTCAATACTCGCGTATTGGCGCGCTTTTTAACCCATTTTAGTGATTTCCATATACAGTAACAAAATAGTTGAAACCAAGTGAGAAAGTAAATAAATATAAACACGCGATTATTACCAGTTTGCCGTTGAATTCAAAACCAACTCATCATCGCTACCCTGACTAACTGGGCAAATTGGCAGGGTGAGATGCATGCATTCATATATATGTTTATATCCATAGATATATTTATATATGTACATGCCAAAACACGCTGGCCATCAGCGTTATCGTGTTTCTGCGTTTGTTTTAGTATTTTTGGAATGAGTATATACTTATTCTACTTTTTATTTTGAACGATGACGACACACCGCGATGTTTTTTTTGTTTTTTTTTTTGTTTTGTACCTTGATAAAACTTTAACTCCAAATGGTTAAGCACAACAACAACTTAAGTTTTTGTTTATTTCGTTATTGAGCTTTTTGAAGGTTAAACCGAAATGTACGAGTATTAGCAAATATTATCTATATGCCACATTTTGAAGTTGCTTGGAAATATATTTAATATGCGCATAACAATTAAATAGAACTGGTGCGTAGCGCATAAATTATGCTACACTCGCACTAGTTTAGTTTATTGTATGCTTAAAGACACGCAAGGAGTTGGAATAATAAAATTGTATACCCTTTTTTTTATACCCTTATTTTTTGGTGTATTCAGTTTCATTCATTTAGAAAAAAAAATCTAAAAACAAATAGAACTAGCTTGTTTTGACCTAATTCAATATAGCTTTAGAGGAAATTATCTTATCAAATAAAAAAGTTTTCAATACAAGAAGTGAATTTTGATCGATCAGTTTGTATGAGAGCTGTATGCTATAGTATCCGATCTGAAAAATTTCTTCGGAGATTGTACCGTGCTTAACTTCGTGAAGATATCTTGTCAAATAAAAAAGTTTTCCTGACAAGGGTTGGATTGTGATCGGAGAAACGAAAATATGCAAAATTTCAGATCGATATCTCATAAACTTATAACCTAATTCGCGTATATACAGACAGACGAACAGCCGCGCGGACAGTCAGCTTGTCACGCTGATCATTTGTAAGTATATATATATTATAGGGTCTCCGAAGGTTTCTTCTGGGTGTTTTATTTACCTTGTGCGGAGTATAAAAAAAGGATTATGAAATATACACAATGATTAGTACTCTCTATATTGTAATATATGAAAATTTCCTTACTGTAGCGCTAACGTCTACTAAATCATTTTTTTATTTATGCTGTAAAAATATTTACGATGATTAGAGCGTTATAAACTTGTTCAATTGTCGTGAACATACTTTATAAATATTTTTATTCACTTTGTTTACCAATGCCATCATCAGCACACAAATTTCACTTTTTTCTAAGGCATACATACTTATGTGTGTATATATGTATGCCTTGGTGTCTTTTTTTATGCTAAAAACCATATCTTCTAAATTCTTCAGATTTTAATAACATTGTTTATATTTATTTTCCGTTCAGAACTATTGTGGAGGAAACCGTTGAAGTGGCATCATCTATTTTACCAACAAAACCAACACAAAAATCTAAAACATCAGATTACTCCAGCGAAGATACAAGCCCGGAGAGTAAATCAAAGAAGGCCTCAATGAGTATCAACGAAGAGTCTTCACAGAAATCCAAACAAATGTCGTCGTCGTCAACGAACAGGACCTCCACCACCACAACGAGCACTACGGTGATTACAAAACGTAAACGTGTTGCCGCTTCCACACCAAAGGCCATAGATAACTATTTACAAAAGAGTTTTGCCTCACAGTTCACCGGCGGTACTGGCGCCGAGTCGGCAGCGCAAAGTTTTAAGGAAATTACCCAAAATGCGCTCAATACAGAATTTGAGCTATCACAGCGCAGGGCGGACGCCGCCGGCAGCAATAATAGCAGCATTAATAAATCGTATAGTAATATTTTGAGCAGTTCAAATGGCGATCTTAGCGATCACATTGCATACCTGGAATACAAACGTGCTGGCGAGTACTGGAAGTGAGTGTAATTCGTATGCATTTATAATTTACAATTCAAATTTGTTTGAGAATTGATCATTAAATAAAAAATATACATTCATCAATATTTATTGCAGCACCACACCGAAAACGGATTATACCTACTCGAAGCATTCGTCGTTTCGACGGGAATTGGCGCCCGGCATTGTTGCCATGCCGAATATGTCGCGCCTCGGCTTGAGAACTCACAATGAACGTATCGACTACATGACCAAACGTCTTACCTATGATTCGGGTGATGAAATCGATTACCAACTTGATGGCTACCGCAAACGCCAATACAATCGATATATGCAAGAACAGAAGCAATCATGGTATACGCGCATCATTACAACCATTGTAACGACGATCACCAGCGCATGGTCAACGGTGACTGGTGGCGGTGATGGTGGTGGTGGTGCAGCTTCTGGTTATGACAGTTCATTGTATAGAACGAAATACGGACAGGAGGAACGAGGTAAGCGCATATACTATATATATTTTAGTTATATACACTTGTATATGTATGCATGTAGTTAATATTTCGCCTCGTTGCAGGTTTCTTTGGCTCCATTTCACACGGCATATCATCGTCCATATCACAATTCTTTCGTTACGTTTACATATTGATTTCATCTCTACTTTGTTTGGATACTTGGCTCTTGCAATCGTCTAATGCCGATGCTAAAGGCAGAAAACGTTTTCTGCTGCTGCTGTTGATCTTATTGCCATTGTTGTTGTTGGGTGGTGAGTATTATTGTGAACACTTATACGAAGCTTGCCACTATGTCAATGGACTCTGCGGAAAAATAATAGAATAACTGATAGGTGTGTGGGTTGCGACACACAACAACAATTTCCATTGTTCAAGCGCTACACTCGTAGTAACAGCCCCTGACATTGAATATATTTCGATTTTGTAATAAATTTTCAGACGTGTTGACCTTGTAGTGTTGGGAGCGTTGTCAATATACCGCTAGTCGCAGTGAATTTGAAAACTGTTATTGAATTGCCGAAGCTGTGCGGCTAAGTGCTTTATATCGCTTCGCTATTTTTAGCCAATACATACATACATAGTTATATGATTTACAGTCATACTTATGTGTATGAATGTACATGTAGCTATTTGTTGTTCGCCATGGACGCTACAGGCTTATTGTTGTTGCACGCGTCACGTGTGGAAAATTTCTAAATTATTGAAAATTTAAATGTTTCACAGGTAACGGAGCACTTATAAAAGCAAATTGTGCAATATAATTTTTTATTATTATTAAATTATTTTTCGAAAGTTAAAAATTAATGATATATAATATAATTATTACATTCGAAAAATTAAGGCAGTTGAACGATATTTGATATTTAACAATTGCGCAGTAAATATTTTGCTACAAACAAACATGACTAAATATTTTTCACGCAATCAAACTCTTATTTCTTATAATTTTTTAAATTTAAAATGGGTTAGATTTTTAAAAAGCTTTTTAAGGGGAGAGTGGGGTTAATTCGTGTAACCATTTTTCCATGATGAGTATTTTATTGAATTTTCATGGAAATATGGAGATACGGCAATGGTAGCAATTAGTCTGGAGTGTCTAAACAAAAATTGAATTGCGGTGCCCCTGGATAGTCTGAAATCAAACAAGTAAGGAAGGTCTAAATTAGGGTCTAACCGAACAGTTTATACTCTCAAGTTAAAGTGATATACGAGATTTTCGTATATATTTTAATTAAAAGTACGAAATATTGCATTCATTATTTACAATCACATGCAAGAGGATACACTACTATTAGAAAGAGATTCTTTCGCAATTTCATTAAGGTGTCTTACATATTGACCGGCAGATTTTACCGATTTGTGGTACGGCTGTCTTCACAAAAATATTCTCCCCGAATTTCAATACGAGAACTCACGGATAAACCGATATATTCGGTCAAAAATAAGCTATATGCACTGGTGTCTACATATTTGGTGTCTGGGTCCTTGAAAAGTTATATATATTATATAGATAACCCCACACACCAAAATTGGTTGAAATTAGTTAAGTAGGTCCTAAGATTTTGGATTTCCCCCAAAATTGGGCGGTGGACCGACAGACACGAATTTCAAACCGTCTCATCATCCTGATCATTTATATATAATATACATAATCATAAATCCCAAATATCTATCTCGATTAGTTTTAGATGATATATACAACCGTTAGGTGAACAAAATTATTATACTCTGTAACAACATGTTGCTAGAGTATAAAAATCACAATTATATCGTTAGCTATAATCGCTTTGCCCAGGTAACGGTCGGAGGGGTTTGTCGACATTAAAATTTGTCACTTTTTGTTAACACTGAAGGAAATCTCGCAAAATTTTGTGAAAATATCGGTTATTTTGTTATTGTAAAATGAAATGTATAAAAATATTGTTCATAATTGCAAAACGATATAATAATAAAATATTTAATTCTTCTCAAAAAAAATTCTACAAAAAAATATTCAAGACACTACTTCCCCTTAATAAAAAAGCTAGTGTAATTGTCGTTATATACAATGAAATGAAAAATCTTCGCTGCAGATAATAAGTCCATTGATATATTGCTTGCTTATTTTGTGAACCTTATACTAATATTCTACTTCATTTCTTTTGCAATTTTTCCCCATGAAATAAAAATCGATAACCAACTATTGTGAAAAAACTACGCTTTTGCAACGCAGCCCTTTACCATTACTTAGATTACCCAACGATACCCCAATTTTCCGAATTGTCTTTCACCTTACCTGCACTCCCTGATTTCTCAAAACTCGATGTTTCCGAATATTTCAAAGAGGATAAACTTGCTGCACTTAAAGAGAAAACTTACAATCGCCTAGCAGATTTTCGCGATTGGTCCGATGATTATGTTATGTATTTGCGCACGGTTTCTAGTAATATTTACGATGAAGGTCGTAAATTTTTTCAACGTGAAGAACATTTTGAACGCGTTTAGAACTGATATCGTTAAATTTTTCAGTCAATTTATCTTTGAACTGGTGCAGCAATTAACAATATGAACAAATTAGAAAGAAGTTTCTATAACACTAAAAAATTCCAACAACTGTTAAAATACGAAAATTTTAATTATACTATTTTTTATTATTCGCCATTATTTTTATTGTATCATTATCGTTTATAATTTATATTATTTATTTATTCTTGCTTTGTTTACGTTTTAGTTGTTCTTTTTGTTTTCTTAACGTTTTTCTCAAAACCTTAAGTTAAATTTTCCTACTTAAGAACAAATGTACAAAATATCTATGTTTGGAATTATCGAATTCTTTAGATTTCGTTCAAAAAATAGAAAACTAGTTAATTACAAGAAAGTCATAACGTACAAAATTCGTTGCATTTCGGATATCATCGTTGATCTTTACCTAACGGTGACTCCCTCAAGTCCCTTAATCAATCCTTTATTCCCTACCTCTCCCTTTGCACTAAGCTGCATACGTCGTATGCGTAGTGTTTCGGGACAAATTCACCACACAAATGCATTTGCGTTAGAAAAGCTATGCTTCCTGGGGAAGCTGTTTGACACCAATCGGAGAAGGATAGAGAATGCTGCAATTAATTAAATATCATCATCAACCTACCCACACATACACACATACACATATCTTAAGTAGAAACCAAATCAAACACGCCACAGAAAGCTCTATTACATACTTACAAATTATAATCCGTTCAATATATAAGTAAACGATTATGTGTTATCTAACAGCGTAAAGTTTTCAAATCTTTAAATGCTTTAAACTAAATTAAATAATAAATAATAATAACTGTTTTGATATGTCAAATAATTGTATTGTTCAAAAAATTCTTTCAAATTTGCCTACTCGCGCATATAGTTTCCAAAGTCCGTGATGTGCGCGTTTATTTTGATGTATTTAATATAACAAAAGATCACATTTGGATTGTTAAAAACAGTATAATACAAAATAAAAAATTTAATCCAGAAAAACCAAATCGAAAAACGCTTTTTATTTAATTCCGTTCCGAGTTAGCGTTAGCTGCATGCATTTATCCCATTTAGGTGAGTATTCCATCTCTTTTTTACTCTTCTTTGGGTATGAAATGTGAAAATTGATAATTGTACTACTCTATCCTTCTTCATTTGGATCAAATTCAGTAAGTTTTCCCATTTTTATACAAATACATTTTTTATACAACGTGGCGTATGCCGAAAGTTTTAAAAACTAAAATCCTTCCTGCTTAACAGTCCATTTGGCATATTCTTAATTCTTTCCTGTTATATTTCAAGCAATTCTGTGCATTTTATTTTTTGATCCTTTAATGAAGAAGGATATGAGTTTTTTAAACTGTGATTATTTTCTATGTATAATATATTATATTCATGTATATATATTTTTATACCCTGAACAGGATATATTGAGATTGCCACAAAGTTTGTAACACCCAGAAGGAAACTTCGGATACACTATAAAATATATATATAAATTAATGATTAGTATGGCGAGCTAAGCCGATTTAGCCATGTTCGACCGTCTGCCTTTATATAGGCGGACTAATTCCAAATTATTTGAGTTTGAACAGAAGCATATGAGTTTTTCAGCGCCTCTCATGCCTACTTCCCTGCACTTTCTACTTGTATCGTCGTGTCTAATGCCCGTCCAGCTCGCATGTGATGCCAGTAAGTTGTGACCTGTCATTAGACCAACAAACGTTCTGCAGTCCTTTCAAGAGCGTGTAAGTAAAAAGCATGCGTGATTTTCTTTGGGGCTCTTACACGTGATCTTGAAGATTGAAGGCATTCCATCTCACTTTGATCCATCTGTCAACCCTTTCGGAAATTTCAATATGTATCGCTTTTAGCGACTTATGTATTTCCTGTACTGATTCGGTAGTCAGATTAATGATACTTTTTGGCAATCTCATCAGCTATTTCTCAGAATTCTTTTAAGGCCTGGACCCAGTATACATGCAGCCGCTTTCCGGCAGCCACTATATCTACTGCCTCTTTGCTTCCAAAAACATTCTCTGACTTAATGTGATGTGAGATTATTGCTTGAAGGGTCGCCTAAGATCTAGCTCGAAACAAAAGATTTCGGCGCTCATTCCATTAGCCATTTTTGATCCGTCTGTGTAGATGTTGTAAGATCCTCTGGCGAATCGCATGTTCCTACGCCGTTCACCCTCTTCTAGTGTGACTTGAAACCTTCGTATATGGTATATTTTATCCACCAACCCCCTGCTTATTGAGCTATGCTCGAAGGTCCTTGTGGAGAATTCACCGAACGCCTCCAATCAACGCCCCCTAGCAACTTCTCACATACATATAGGGTACCACTGGCCTTTTTCACTCTCTCCAAGCTACAACTGAATGTGGATTGAAAAATTACTCACCACATGATGTTAAATCCACCCCGTTAAGTCTTAGTGTTTTCCCGTCGAAATTTTGTACCTCCTTGTACAGAGTACCATTCCGACCTTTCGGCCTTTCTCCCTGTAGGGGCAAGTGAAGCTAAGTTGCTCGTAACGCTAATAGATTACACAATTTTTCATCCTAAAATAGCGTAATTTGTCTGCAGCGACAACTCTGAGTTTTACCTTCTAAATCGAGATTGTGGTACTTGTAAGACAGACCATTATTTTACTTTGCCTTTCCGCAATATTAACAATATAACCTCTTAGCGCCTGCCGGAACAAAACGTGACTTTGATTAATCTCGCCCATTTTGGGTTAAGAGAATGAATAATTTCATTCTTTGACTCTGCAAATATTGTTTTAGAATTTAGTGCTAAATATACCATACACTTACCCGTACTTTTTGGGCAGTTCTTTCATATTACTGTTTTTCGGCTTGAAACCTTTTTCCATGGAACGCCCAGAACACATGGAGCTTTTGTAACCTCTCCCAATAATACAATTTGTATTAATTACTTAAAGTAATTAAAATACTTCTGTTTAAGTAAATATAATCTTACTTTCAGCATGGTGGTTACAGGATCAAGAAGATCGCGCCTATTACCTACAACGTGCACAGGCTCTGGTGCCTTTTTCACTGCTTGCTAGTTGGCAGAGTGCCCTCTACACCAGCGGCAACTCCTTTAAAGGCTATATCCAACAAATTCCCGACAATGTTAAGAGCTCATTCAACCATTACTACGCCAGTTATGTGGATGGTGGTGCAGTAGTCAGTGGTGATTCCGAAGCGCACCTACATATACACAACATCGAGCAGCGTCTTCAAAAAGCACTCACCGCCGAGGAATATGAGAATATACTTAATCATGTTAATAGTTATGTACAGGAATTGGTTGACCTGAAGTGGACAAAACAACAGCGTGAGAAGACAGTGCACGCTGAGCAACTGAGTCCTGCACAAATGCAAATCATTGCACACCTGGTGCTGGAGACTTTGGCGCAAGAAAAACTGAAGTGGGGAAACGCCAAAGCAAAATTGGCTGAGCTGAGTGAGACCGAAGTACTTCGGCTGGCTGAGTTGGTGCGGACACAGCTGGAAGCAAGTGGTTGGCCGAACCGACCGGTGCCGCTGTCCAGGGAAAATCTGTTAGAAATAAAACGCCTGATAACCGAACACATGGAATTGTATGAATCCAAACATTATACACTGCTTTTAGACCGCATTGACTTGGACGCGTTGTTGCTGCGTATTTTAAGTGCACCACAGTTGGCCAAGTTTGTAGATGCGCGTATCGCCTTGGCGCTCGAGGGCAAGCAATTGCAGATAGAAAAGTTGCATGAGGGCTCCGCTCACGGTGCTCCCTACAGCGAGCAGCAACGACTTATCAATGAGCTGAAAAACGAGATAGCCTTTATCAAGCTTGCACTCTCCGACAAGTTAACTGAAAATGAAGGACTTCATCAGTCCATATCGAAGTTGACGGTGACACAAGATGATCTACTTAAGCGCATGCAGGAGCATGAATTGGCCACAGATCAACGCTTCAGTGGATTGCTGTTGGAGATAGAAAACAAGTTGGCCACACTCAAAGATCAGCCATTCAAGTTGATCAATCAACAAATCAAGCTGTCGCTAGTGGAACTACTAGGTTTCAAAGAAACCACACCTGGTGGCGCCCCCTTAGAGGATATCGATTTGCAGAACTGGGTACGCAGTATGTTTGTGGCCAAGGACTACCTCGAAGAGCGTTTGTTAGTCCTCAACAAGGGCACTGACAATAAGATACGTGAAGAGATAGATCGGTCCGGCATGTTGTTAATGCGAGATATTAACGAGCGTCTAAAGAGCGTGACGGCGTTAAAGGAAGAAATTAATACGGCGTTGTCTAAGGAGGAGGTGCATAAGATAGTCAAATCGGTATTGGACGTTTATGACGCCGATAAAACAGGTTTGGTAGACTTTGCGCTAGAGTCTGCTGGCGGACAGATTCTATCTACGCGCTGCACTGAGAACTATCAGACCAAATCGGCGCAGATATCCATATTTGGCATACCGCTGTGGTATCCCACCAATACACCACGCATAGCTATTTCTCCGCAGGTACAACCTGGTGAATGCTGGGCATTTCAAGGCTTTCCGGGATTTTTGGGTAAGTTGAAGTAGCCGCTTTATTTTTTTTTGCTTCAACTTTTTTCATTTTTGCAGTTTTAAAACTAAATTCAATGGTTTATGTAACGGGCTTCACGTTAGAGCATATACCGCGTTCGCTTTCACCAAACGGACGCATTGATTCAGCGCCAAGAAATTTCACAGTTTGGGTGAGTTAATGATATAGAGGTTTCTAGAATAATACAAGAGCTGTGGCCAAACTTAGAGCGGGTTTCTTGGGAATATTTTAAATTTGTTTAGGATCCCAGGAATTTTTAAAATAAAAAATATTTCTCGTAAAATATCCGGGAACTATAACGTCTATGTCGGGTTAAAGCCTGAATCAGTAGAGGGTTAATGACAAAATCCAGAACGCAATTGCACAAGTGTCATTCTGTTTTCTCGAGACGTATCCAGCTCTGTAATAAGTGATGATTTAACTCTCAGAATGCCATTCAATGGAAGATGGGCCACCAAAGTGTTCATTTCTTCTTCTGAAAAGGGCCTTTAATACCGTTAGAATGTAGTCCCGTACTAAGTCGGATCTGTAAGAAGTGGTATGATGTCGGCTTATTGCACGAATGTTCTTGAAAGGCGGATCCGCTTAAAGGAATTAAAAATGTTGTTGTAGCGGTTATCTAATCCCCGCTTGGGTGGTAAGGTTCATTGCTCATTGCACGCACGGATATATGTATTTATATTTAGAATGTCGAGGTCAATTCTACATAAGTAGGTGTTTAATCTGCTACAATATCCAGAACGAAGTTGCGCAATGGTCGGATGTAACCCTCAATGTTTAGTGGTTTCTGACTCGTAACCTTGTTTAGCTATCCTCCCTCCGCCTGAATAGTGTTTATGGTAGGTTCATTGCTACTTAAATATGCGTAATAATTTAACCAATCGGGTATATACATATATAATATATATATTATATAATATATTATATTTCCAGAAAATTAAAATTAACAGAAAAGAATAGTTATAGAAGCAAAAATACTTAATAAGATCTAAATTATATTTTATTCTCAATTTTCAAGGGTCTTGAACATGAAAAAGACTTCGAGCCAGTGCTTTTCGGTGAGTATGAGTTTATAGATAACAATGCCTCCTTGCAATACTTTCCCATAAAGAACAAGGACATAAAGCGGCCATACGAAATTGTGGAGTTGCGCATTGAATCGAATCACGGCCATGCGCAGTACACGTGTCTATACCGCTTCCGTGTGCACGGTAAACCGCCAGGAGCGTAAATTGCAGGCCATAGAATAACACAGAGTGTTTAGTTTATAGATATGTATATACTTATTTATTAATATAGTTTATTGTAATAAAGTTTAATTCTTAAATTATAATGTTAATTTAGAATAGCGGTACTTACAATTGCAAACTAATGAATGTTAACTTTGTGCCTTAAAGAATTCAATACAGAAAAGAAAGAGAGCAAACACTATTGAGAGCACACAGTTGGACAGTTTGGAAATGCAGGCCTTAGATAACCTCTAAAACCTACTAACCTAAACTTATATTACTAACAGTCAATACATGAATATATACAAAAATTAAACACAACTTTGTAAATATATAAGAACTAATAAATGCTGCCACAGTGAAGAATATACATATTATACATATATACATATATATTTAAACAAGTAAGGAGGGGCTAGGCGTGCATAAATATTATATATGTATGTAATATGTAATAGTTTATAAGCATAAGTGAAATGGTTTCCTATGTTATTTTCTAACTTGAAGTGCTTTCACAAATACACATAAGAGGCAAATTAGCGTAATATATCTTTACCGTTTAGATTTTAAATTTTTCTTACCTTTAATTTAGTTTTAATTTATTTTATTACTTTATTTATAGTAACAACATACTAGTGCTAGCCCTAAGTTATGTTAAGTTATATTATGTGTATGTATTTATTTATTTATTTTAAGAGCTTTAGTTTAAACTGAGTTAGTCTTACGAAGTACACACAGTTCTCCAAGCCAAACTAACACATCGAAAAGTAATAAATAACCTTGCGTTAACTACTTTAATTAACAAATGCTTGCCAATGATTATTGATTATACTTTACTTAAATTACAATTAGTAGCTATGTGTTAATTAGTTGAGTGGCGACTAGTTTAGGCACAGACCTTTTGAAATAATTATTTTTATACCCTGAACAGAGTATATTCAGTTGGCCACGAAGTTTGTAACACCCAGAAAGAAACGCCGGAGACTACCACTACTACTACAGATCGAACTACCAGAGCATATAGCTGCCATGCAAGCTAAACGATCAAAACCCATTCCTTGTATGGAAAACTTTTTTATTTTATAAGATATCTTCACGGAATTTGTCAGGGATTATAGTCCAAGGTAGCGGTACATTCTCCGAAGAAATTGTTCAGCATATAGCTGCCATACAAAATGACCGATCACATTCAAGTTCTTGTATGGAATTTGTAAAGGGTATTATTGCTTCGGTGCAACTAAAGTTAACGTTTTTTCTTGTTTATAAACTCTGTTTGGCCAATGACAATTTACATGACTTAATTGTGTGTTAGCTATGTACATATATAATATATTCGTTTATGATAGACTAGCGTCTGACCAAAGGCATTGCTTAATGATAAGCGTTACCATAAAATTTTGCGTATCAAGTCCGAATATGTTAACACTAAAATCCTAGTTTGAATTTACACGGGAGTTACTAAAACAAACCAACTGCTGACTAACTTACAGCATTTTTATACACAGATCTAACACAAATATAAGTAATTTCGTACTTTTATAGTAGATAATATTAACAGCTCTCATATATGTTTGTTTTTTAGTATCTAATCTAGAATTAAGATTTTTTGTCTCTAAAATAAATTTAACGGTCTCACCTACCATTTCTACCAACTACTACCACTAATGTTTGTATGTAGACGAGTGATCTAACAACTTCTTTGAAAACAAATATCAACACAGAAAGTCCAAATGTTCAATTTTGAATAGAACACCCAACGGTTTTACGGTACAAGTACAGCAAATATTTGCAACTTTTATGAAAATATCATCAAATATGATTTAAGTTAATTTATGTGTATGCTAATGTATGTATAATTTTGTAATTTTAGATGTTTGTAGTACATATTTGTGTTAATTGAAGAATGTTCAAAATAAAATAAATATCAAAATTAAAATCTGGTCCTTTATTCATTATGGTATTTTATATCAACTTGAATATGATAGATGTTTGCGACAACATACGAGTAAGGAAGATAACGAAATAGTGTTTGAGCACAACATCAGGTAAGGTTCGACATTTGTTGACCAAAACACTGACACTTGACACTTTTCCAATTTTAAGCTTCTTATTGTTGTGCAAAATTTATTGATAATCAGGGGTGTTGTAGAATCTAATAGTTGTCGGAATCAGAATTGAAACCGTTAAAAAATATAGTAGGAAACCAATTTTATCTGTTTTGTTATCAGAAACAAAGCAGGAGTATATTAAGTGCTTTATTATTAGTATATTGCATAATCCCATAGCATTTAAAGCAATGAAAATCTGACACCATAGTTTTATAAACAAAATAGTAATTTGGCAACGCAGAAAAAGTCTGCGTACAAGTAGTAAATGGGAATCCCCTACGTATAACCAAATGTAAAAGTGTCGGAATGTTATAGCTAAAAGAACAGAAATAAGCCTCCCTGAAAGGGAATTAATGGTTTAACTTTTCGAAGAAGGAAAAACAAATCTTGAAATCGGTCGAGTTGTTAGAAAAACACATTGTTTCATACAAAGAGTAATTCAAAATTACAAACATACCGGCGTTTTTTGCATCTCGGCGCGTCCAGGGCGGTCAAAAATACTAGCACAGCGTTAAACTCGTAACGTTTAGCAATATGTGAAGCAAAACCTTAAATTTACTGCATTTAAAATCGATCAAATCATTTTTAAGAAATCCCTCTACACTGACACCACTCGCAAAATTAAAAAAAAGAGGTTTTATGGTCAAGTCGCATACAAGAACTCATTCATATCACTAGTCATGCGGTAGAATTTGGTGTTGGAAGTGACTCCTACTTTTTACAGGATAACGATCCGAAGCATACAGCAGACATAGTTAAGCTTTAGCTACTCCACAACGTTCCCAAGCAGGTTCAAATACCACCAGAATCACCAGATTTTAATCCTAATAACGCCTATGAGATTCAGGGGAACGTTCAATCCGCCAACGCACAATTACCTCAAAGGATATGCTCAAGGATGTGCTGCACGAGGAATGGGCTGCCATCCCTTCGACAGAAACCTTTGAGCTTGTCTATTTCATGCCAAAGCCCTTAACGAAGTTTTAAAACGTTGGGGATATCCAACTTCCTATTAAACTTTAAGATGAATTCGTAGGAAGAATAACTTTTTTCGACTTATGTATGTACCTTGTACGCAGACTTTTTATGTTCGAAGTATTGCCCATCGGAAGCTACGATGTTTGCCCATCTTTCTGGCAGTTTGTGGATCCCATCCCAAAAGAACTTTTCCGGCTTTTGACCTCCAAGCCGGAAAAGTTCTTTTGGGATGGGAAAGAGAAAGAATCGAGCCAATTTCTGATACCCTGTTCTGAAGTGAAGCGTACTCCGGTGAGGGCATTCTGCATTGATCTGAACAAGTGGTAATCGGAAGGTGCTATGCCTGGGCTATAAGGCGGGTGAGGTAGAACTTCCCAGTAGTTTTCGGTAGAGGTCCCCATTGATCGTCTGACCCGATTTCAATAGCTCATAATAGAGCACACCCTTGTGGTCGCACCAAATACATAGCATAATCTGGGCGCGGCTTTGCCGTGGATGTCGATGGTTGGCCGGGCTTCACATACAATCTCTTGCGCTTTGGGTTATCATAATGAATCCATTTTTCATCGCCAGTGACAATCCGATGCAAAAATGACCTGTTTTGGTGGCGTTGAAGCAACATTTCCGACATGAAGAATCGACGTTCAACGTCTCTTGGCTTTAATTCATAAGGCACCCAATTTCCAAGCTTCTGGATGAATCCTAATGATTTTAATCGTCTGGAAACGGTTGCTTGATCAACTCCTAATACTTTTGTAAGTTTTTCTTGCGTCTGGCATGCATCTGCGTCGAGCAATGTCTCCAATTCTTCGTTTTGAAATTTTTTTGGCTGTCCGGGTCGTCTAAATCGAAATTGCCACTTTTAAACCTTGCAAACCACTTTTGGCACGTTCGTTCGGCTAAAGAATGGCCACCATAAACGTCCAGTAAAATATGATGGCTTTCGGTAGCACTTTTCTTCATGTTAAAGTAATGAAGAAGAACTCCCTGCAAAAACACTTTATCTGGTACAAATTTCGATAATTTCAAATGAATGAAACAAATTGTTGTTCACGCTAAAACAAATGACATCTACTGAAAACGACGCGAAATGACAGTACCTTTGAAATGAATATAACCACAGATGAACACGACGCGAAGAAAGTATATGAAGTTATTTTTTCTAACAATTTATTTTTGTTGGTACCTTGTACGCAGACTTTTTCTGCCCAGTATATATAAAAGTATCAAGTGGATTACTGTGATCTTTTAATGTCTTCCTTTGAATTTTTTCGTTGCTTTTTTCTTCTAATAAAATAAAAGTTAAAATAGTGGAACTCATTGTAAACTTTAGTAGACTTTATTCAGTATTTCAAATTTATCCAAAGTTTCCAAATTTATTCATTTGTAGTAGTAAGCATTATCTTAATTTGCCAATGATTTGAGAATTTCTGGTGTGCACTTCGATAAGCAATAATTAGCAATTCCACCAAAAATTTCGGAAAGGATCAAAGCTGAAGATCTAGATTGTCAGTTGTCAATAATTTTACTGGCATTCTGGGAAAATAATTGCAGATGCCATCTTATTCCATATACATAAGTCATCAATGTAAAGTAAACCTGTTTTGCCAAAATACAAAGCCATTGTTTCGTTCTCCTATTACAATATTGGGTTGATATTATGTGTTGGGTATAAAGCGTTTTCGCCATTCTCGTACCGAAAACAATTTTGCAAAAATGTCGTCAGTTCGTTGTTTAAATGCGAAAAATTATCATCGTTCAGCCAACTTAATTGCCAAAGTTGGCTCCCTGTGCTGATTTCCTAGTTGCGAAACTAATCTGAAAGAAAGAAACTCTAATTTAGGTAAGCTAACAGAAAAACTCGTATCGTTTTAAAGAAAAATTTTTTTTTGACGAAATTTCTTTCTTTTTTTTCAATATAGTGTCATCAATTCTTCTTTTTTTATCTTCAAAATAGGATTCAGTTTCGGCGCAAATGTTACCCCTTCATGGTTACTAAATATCTTTCCAGCTACTATTCTCTTGGGTATTGAAAACAGGAAAACCTCGTTAGTAACCAAAATGAAGAATACAGTAGGTGCGGAATTATTTCGAAGACCAATTCATGCACTTTGCACGAAGCTATCGTATACGCAAATATTCCTGAATGATAATTATTATTCCAAAAATTATTATTTTGTCTGTTCAATATCGAATGTAGAACTGATGCCCCTGAAAGTTTTAAAATTTTGATAATGCTGCTCAAGTAGAATTAAGAATATGTTAATTGTATATTATTTTTTGATTATTCTGAGTTCTCTAGTTCTATTATTACACTACACTATTTTTTTATTATTCTGAGTTCTCTAGTTCTATTTTATATTACACAGTACAACTCTCGGCTGGGTATTGACCAAACACATTTTCTTCGAGAGATTGAGTCCAAAGTAAAAACAATTCTCCGTCGAAGTTAGCCTCTAAATCTAAATAATTGCCTTTGTATAGGGATGTTTTTCTGTAGGGATTATATGATTTCTAAGTGTCGTTTCGGTCATTTTTAATATTTCATGATCTGTAATTTTTTTTCATTATATGCAGTAATGTTTACAATTTCATCGTGGAAAGATATACACAAAAACAACGTTTACAAATTATTTAATTTTATTATAAAAATAATCGTTCTCCGATTGCAACTTTTCGTGTGCTTTTGCCATTTTATGGTCGTAATAATCGACCACCTGTGCTCGCTAAAGTCGAATTGTTGAAAATTTCGAGGGTACATTTTCTTAACATAATGTTCAAGTGCCAATAGAACAAAGAACCGCTCGAAGTGATGAAAATATTGCTGCCGTTCAGGCAAGTATTGCTGAAGACCGCAATTTGTCGATCCCAAGACGTTCTCAAGGATTGGGGTTGTAAGGAGAAATTATTATTTTTCCTTTGGCCGAGTACCCAGAAAAAAGTAAATTTTGCCACACAGTGTTATTTACGTTGCTATTGCCTGTGGAGATTTTATACTCTCATTTAGATTCTCATAATACGATCCTAAAAAGTTAGTGTTACACCGTAAAGTGGTCGTATCTATTCTGATTTGGTCTTCTGAATGGGAGTTCAAAGTACGCAAAATTGTTGAAATGTCGAGTAGTTAAAGAGGTCGATTAGATTACATGTCTTCCTTGTGTTAGAAGTGCTGGAAGTTTTGAGCATTGAGTTTCAGCCAAATATTATATGTTTCAAAATACTGAGTCAAATTGATGTTTGGTCCTTCGAAAATGCCATACTTTGAACTTTACCCGGTGAAAATTGTGCAGAATTTATGTACTAGGGTTCCCGCAAAGTCACTCAAAATCATTCTGTTACCGCAAGTTTCCGTCTTTATATACATTTTTAATCTTTTGTCTTTGAGAGAAAATTAACCACCGAAAACATCTGAAGTTGTTATAAAAAATTGATTAGTAGATAATTTATTTGTGTAACGTATTCCAAATCAATGCATAGGTCACCAAACAGATAGTAACGACATCATATGGTGAACCAAATCTGAGGCATCGTTTAGTATAAGAATGAACTAAGCGGTGATGTTGAGAAAGAAAGCACTTCACGGAAAGAAACACTTCCGACAAAAGGGGCGTTAACCTTTTACGTGAACACTTGTTAAGACATTGACATCGACATAATTTGCCATTAAAATACCACAAACTAACTAAAATAGTGTACTTAAAGACTTATAAGTATATATATGTAGATATGCGCATATGGTATGCAAGAGGATTATTTATACTTACGAGGTTTGTTCGATAATGGCGAGCGATTATTAAAATTTTAAGAAGCCCAAAGAAAGGTGTTCTATCTTAATAAGAAGCCACTGATTTTGACACAATTTTTTTTGTCTGCAAAAGCAAAGCAAGAACAAACAAGGAAAGTACAGTCAGACCGAAAAATCCTGTCGTTTTTATGAGAGGGTGCCACCAAATTTAATCAAAAAAATTGGAGGCTGGATTTAACTTTTAAAAAATAAATTGATACATTTTGAGTGATGCAAGTTTTGGTATTTAAGAAATGCTATACTGTTTTTGATGAAATATAAAAGCGCTGTTGATATTAAAGTGACTTATAAATTGTTATCCAGGCTCTGCGCAAGGCGAAACAAACCTACATACGTGCTTTGCTAAATTATGTAGAAGCCAAACATGATGAACGGAAGGTCTTCAGCTGAAGAAAAATAAATTAGAAATTTGTCTTAATTGGACTTCGTATTGCATATTCTCCGGATCTGGCCCAAACTACTTTTTCCTGCCTTTAGATCTCAATAGAATGTTCACCGAAAAAATTTCAGCGCCATTGCAAATGGATTATTACTATGGAAACTACATATACAGTTTGGTTAAAAAGTTTCTGCACTCGAAATGAAAAAAAATACTGTTTTTGGTACGATATATATTTTTTTATTCAATATAATCTCCCTGAACTTCAATACACTTATTCCAATGTTCCTCAAATAATTTTATGACTTTTATTAAGCTCTGCAAAATACCCGTCTACGGCTGTAATAGCTTCTTCGTTCGACGAAAAAAGCTTTCCACGAAGAATTGTTTCAGGTTTCTGAAAAAGTAGTAGTTGCTGGGAGCCAAATCTGGTGAATACCGTGGATACTTTCGCCATTCGTACTTTAATTCGTTGAATTTTGTTATTGTTAAAACACCTTTGTGTGCAGGTGCATTGTCTGGATGAAAAATAATTTTTTTGTGCAGCAAACCAGGTCTTTTCTCACGAATTTTTTCATACAGCTGACCCAAAAGGCTATAATAATATTCATAGTTGATGTTTTCACTTTTCTGCAGATAATCAATCAACAAAATTCTTTTTGCATCCCAAAAAACTGATGCCATAACCTTCTTTGCTCATCGCTGTGACTTCACCTGCTTTAGAGCTAAACAACCAGCTTCATTCCACTTTAAACGTTCTTGTTTCAATTTAGGATCATGGTGGTAGACTCAAGTCTCATCCATACAAGTAGTTATAAAACGATGTGAGAAATCGGTTTTATTGTGCTTAAAACGCTCCAAATTATGCTAAAAAATTTGTTTTCAATCCAGTTTTTGTTAAAGTGTGCGGCAGTAACTTTCCAAACAGATTTTTCATATGTAATTCTCCATGCAAAATCTGAAGAACTCGTTCGTCTAAGATGCCTATGGTATTTTCAATTTCATGTTTAGGCAAACTTGGATCTTCACCAACAATATTATGAACTTGCTCAATGATTTCTGGAGTGGTTGCGGTTTTTGGTTGTTCTTCGCGTAGATCATTTTCAAGCCTAGTACGACCACGTTTAAATTCACCAGCTCAAAATTAAACGGTGCGTTTTGAAGATGAGGACTCCATATACACTTCTAAGAATTGATTACAAATTTCTTTTGCTTTTAAACCTTTCAAAACAACGAATCGAATCACAGCGCGATATTCAGTTTTTTCCATATTAAAAAAATACTTTGTCACGTCAACTTTAAGTGGCTTGAAAACAAAGAATTAATTGACAAAAGGACTTCTAACTTT
Source organism: Bactrocera oleae (assembly GCF_042242935.1). NCBI lineage: Eukaryota > Metazoa > Arthropoda > Insecta > Diptera > Tephritidae > Bactrocera > Bactrocera oleae. The sequence goes on from NC_091538.1 coordinate 43,099,958, forward strand.
GCATGTGTTTTCACGACAGATGTACCAACTTGAGAAAAAAAATTTGGAGCTAGTAGTGCTATTTCTTGGTGAGACCCATCAACTTTTCAAGCAATTTGTAATAAATAATAAAAACGAATTTCGTCAAAAATGTCTCATTCTTGAAAGTTTAAAGCGCAATTTGATTTCATGTTTTCGAAGAAGCCAAAAAACGGTTGAACGAAAGCTACTAATTGAAAGAACTAATTAAAATTCTTTTGAACTCCGCAGCTGGAAGGAATGATGATCTTCCTTTGCTCGGAGTATTTTCTAGAAAAAATATTGCAGTACAATAAAAATTCAACACTTTCAAACAAGCCTCGTATGTTTGAGAATAAATACTTATTTAAATCTGCGCTCACACACGCGATGTTTTAATTTTTGAAATTCATTTCATCTGTCTATTCGTTTGTCTGTCTGTTTGTTCACCTCGTTGCAGGCGTTGTGCATACCGTTAACTGACTTTTCTCGGTCATGTAAAACGCGTGGAATTACAATATTCATCTGCAGATTAACATGATGAACAGATGAGCAAATGTGCATATCCTCAACGAAGCGCAAATGCAGCAAATGTATACGTCACGCAGGCTGCTCGCGATTAAATCCCTAGCTGAAGAATTATGTTGACTCTAAATTGAGTCTCTGTCGTTGTTTTTACGTTATCCTTAGCGAAACTCATATAATAGTGAGAAGCCATTAACAACCGAGTAGTTCCTTTGGGATGAGTCCTATATAATCGCTTCACCTAAAGTATTCTAATTTTTGTCAATAACAAAATTAGCTTTGTGAACATTATCGACCTTAGTACTGGTACACGAAAACTTCTTCTAATCAAGTCTAAAGAAAAAAGTTTAGTTTTTGATACAGAACTAAGGTTTCGTATTTTCGTATTGTATTAATTTATGTGGACTTTAAGAGTATTGGGTTAATGAGTCTTTAGAAAGCTCCGCGAGAAATTGTGTCTGTGTATAAAATTCATATTCATAACGTCAAATCAGTCCTGCATAATGCGCAGATTATAATTCGCTGCGAGGATCAGCACGAATCGGTTTAAGTCTGGGCACTTTCAGAGGTTATACTCTAACGTTTCATTAGCGTCAGCCCAATTAAACCGATTTGATCCTGGCGATGGTGGATGTGTGAGTTGGGGCATTCTCATGAAGGGAAATAACTTTTTTCCTAATCAAATGTTGCCGTTTTTCCGCAATTCTTCGTCGAATGGGACCAATATTTGTACAAACCTGTTTTGCACTTCTTCCCGTAGTCGATGTTGATTCTCAGAAAAGAGGTGCTATCAGTCTTCGTCTTCATCGGAGTAGGTTAATGGGAGAAATCCACTATTTGGACTGTTATTTATTTGGAGTATCAGCGGATTCATATTTCGTTAAGGATCACGAAAAGACGCTGTGTAGTCTCTCGGTTGCGTTGCGGTATGCCCAAAGTGAGCTAACGGGGCGACAGCTTCCTTATTTCCAATATTTCATACAGGATATGACCCACGTGATCTTTTGAGATACCAATTGTCTCAGCAAACTCGCGTACGTCAACACGAGATCGTGGCCTTTTGTTATATTATCCTCGGTGCTAGATGTTTTCGAGGCACCCGAGCATGGCTCATTAAATACCGATGGTAGACCAAGTTAAAACTCGTTAAAACAATTTTTGATAGTCGCCCTCTAAAAATAAGACTACGAGCCGCATCGATTGAAGTTTTGACAGTAGGCGTTTACTTCAGAATAGTCAATTCATCTCTTAATAAAGGCAACATCGGACGTTGAGGCTCGCCCTTGTATATTTCGCAGTCGGTATTATTTATTTGAATAAAGGTCTTAAATGTGTCTTCGCTTACCTTTTTTGATTAAACTAATTAAAAGACTGCTCTTGAACTGGGTTTTGCCAGTAATGTGTAGTAAAGGCTATAAGAGTGTTGTTGTTGCAGTTTTAAGAAATAAATCTCGCATGAAAGCGGTCAGAACTCGTTTTAGGTGCAACTAGTCCGTAGCTACTTTATGAGTACTGCATTGGGAAAATCTCTAGAGTTTGCACTATTCGCTTCCTGAATTCTTTCAAGTCCTGTCCGCTGCAAATGGCTAACGCTCAAGCACATTCGTTATGTCTTGCCACATACATACATACGTATATAACACTTACGCAGGTATATGTGTTTATGGCTGTAGTTGCTTTGCATGTGAAGCGCCTCCGCCACTCAGAAAGTAGCTGATGCAGCTGCTGACGCTGGATTTCGCTAGCATCTCTTAAGCCAACAGCATTAAAAAAGCTGAAAATCAGTCAAACTAAATGATTAAAATATGATTTTATAAGTGGATATTTGCTGCCAGCTACACGTGTGCGTGAATGTATCCGCAAATATAAATGCATTGCTTTCTTGTTCATTCACGCTTGGCAGTAAGGAATTAATTAAATTTTCACTTTGTATGTACAAATGATAATCTTTATACGCACTCGCACACATAAATACCTACACACATGCATTACACATAAAAATTTATTTATTGTTGCGTAATGAAAGAATGCGGAAATTGTTCGAATGCCGAGTAAGAAGCAAACGCCGGCACAGTGGGATTGTAATGATGTAACAAAAACTTTGAATAAAAGCTGAATTAGAAAAGCAAATTTCGATGTTTTTGAACTTTCACTACAATAATGCCGAATAGCTTATATTTAGCAATTTTTCTGGAGCGATGTTTAGTAGTTCGAACTGAAATAAGATACCAAAATCTCACAAACCGATTACTTTATTATAAATAAAATAATAATCAACTTCGATTACGAATTTTTTAGCACCTTTTCCGACAATCGGATTATAACCTCGCCCACTTTCCACATAACGGTTTTGTTAAAAACTGCTATAAATGCGATAAATCAATAACCATTTGCATCCGAGATGGTACGAGAGTGCTTTATAGGAGCCGGTGTTAAAATAGCCGATGGGCGTGGCACCGCCCATATTTAGGTGAAATCACATATCTCCGGACCTACTCGACCAATCTCAATCAAATTCGGTACTTAACATTATTATGGCATTTCTATGTGTGTTTCTACAGTGTGAAAATAGGCCAAATTGGACTAATTCCTACTAATTAATAGCAAAATTTTAAATTCCATATGATTCTTTCCCATGCCAGTATACAAATCGAGTACCAATGAATCTATTCATATACAACTTTGTACAAATAGTGCCTTCGAATTATACTATTTCAAGTCTCAAAATTATCAAAATCGGGCTAGAACTGGGGCTAATATTGGATGTAATATACCCCAACTCTCATATAATACATATATACTCAATGTATAAGTTATATATTTATAAAATTGTTTTAAAATCAGGAGTGTTGTAAAATCTTATAGTTGTCGGAATCAGAGTTGAAACCGATAAAAAAATGTAGTAGGTGTCATGAATTCATTCATGGTTTGATGTTCGAAACAGAAATTGTATCGGTTTTGGGTGTCAAGAAATTTGTTATCAGAAACAAAGCAAGAAGATAGACGATGACAGATTTGAAATGTAAATGAAGATATTAATTTATTTTATTGTTACGAATCCCCATTTCGATAGGGGAAAACATAAAAAGAGAACACAAAATGCTATAATTATTAAATTTAATTAATTTTGGGGTCGAAAAAATCTAGATATCTTAAGAGGATTTACAAAACGTAGTTTAAAGGCTTTTTTAAAGCTATAGACGGACCTTTAAAAAGGTGGTAATTGTGTTTAACGTATTTTCTAATCTAACTATTGTACTTGCTAACGAGTGTGATCGCTATTATATTGTTCCCCCCCAACGATGGCTCTTGAATTAGTACTAAACAAAGTACAAAAAATTGGCGGGACTACGACTGGCGACAGGAGAATTAACATATAGAAACTACGGGCATATCGCAGTGAAAAATGGTAGGCAAAGACTACATGATTCCACTTTTCAATTGGGAAAGAAGATCCAAAGTGAATGTAGAGAGAGGTGGTTGGCGTAAAGGCATGGTACCTGCGCGCAACATCTACACGGATGAATTGAAACTGGAGGACGGAGTTGGTGCGGGAATATACTGTCCAGAAGGAGCATAAGATAGCCTTTTAAGTTGCCAGATAACTACAGTATGTATATTTCAAGCAGGGGTTTTTTACTATTGAGTATACCGCGGAGCTAACTCGTAACGCATATCGGCCTGAAAGATTTTGGAAAGCAGGGGTGCAGTGTAGAGTGTCGCCAGTAACAAGCGACTTCACTTCTATGGCTGCCAGGTCACAAAGGCATCGATGGCAATTAGATAGTGAACGCGATTACCAAGAGTGGTGTGCGGTTGTCATCCGAAATCGTGACCGACATTAGCAAACCCGTATGTTGTCTTAACGACGATTTGGACAGGAGCCTAGCAAGGAAAGCCAAAACACGACTGAATTATCTACCGCGATGTAAAACTGCAAAACTTATGTGCAAAGCGGTAGATACACATACATATAGTTCCTGTACCTTTTTGATAGAAAATATTGTAGAAACATGATTGAAATACGCACTAGTCATAGTCTGGTGGCGGCCCACGCCTCAAAAATGGGGCTGACAGGTCGAGATCACTGCGGGAAAGGTCAAGAGAAAGGCATCAGGGAACAATGTACTATCTCTTGTGCACTTATCGGGAATTAAAACGGCAACGTTTCAAACATTTGGGGGCTACATGGTATGAGACTATGGTAGCGGTATTGTTATATTATTGTAAAACTAGGATAACTAAGTGAAGCAATTTTCTTTTACCTATTTAATATTGAGCATAACTCTCGCAAACCCTCATATTTTGCGCTTATCGTATACGCCAACCACATCCAAAGGCTATCAAACTGTTCTTGAGTATGCCTTGTAGGCGTTGAATTACAGGCAGAGTAACGTTGCCTCCGCTAATGGAAAGTGAACGAATTGCGCTCAAATTCTCAGCGGTGGTTGTGGGGCAAGCCACCAGCGCGCGATGTGACGAGGTGCCGCTCCGACGTTTCTAATTTTGTATTTCTGCACTAATTCAACCAAATATGTCGAGATGTGGGGACGGTACGTGATAACGCGCTGTCAGCTGGAGGTGCATTTGATAATGATGTATAATAAAACGGTAAACAAGTCTAAATTGCTGTTGGTGGATATCACATTCTCACTGGTTACAAAAAATAATTATGAATTGACAATCAAAATCAGAAAATTCAGCATCAATAGATCTTAAATTTTTGCTACATTCTCAATATGATTGGTTAGTGTGTAAAATACCGGCTTCAAAGAACGCGTAACTTCGTAGATTTTCTCAAAAAACTCGTAATCACAAAATATTACTTTGAAGTCGAAGCTCAGGATTATTTCTTGATTATATTCTGTCTTACCCTGTTTTGAAAAATTTAAATTCAGTACAAGCCTAAAAGTATGTAACAAATAAATAAACATTCTCTGTTAATGATATCAAAAAGAGCATACTCTAAACACGAACGACTTTACTCCATCTTTGTACTGAAAATCGTCAGAAAGAAATTTCTTTACTTTAAGTTTAAATATCCTTCGGAATCTGTTAAATGTCTGATGCCAGTCTGATTTGAAGGATTTTGAAGCGATATCGTCGTAGAGCTTACTTGTAATGGAAGATTCGAGATATTTACTACTATAACAAAATTCAAAAAAATATTACTAACACAAAATTTGTGTGATTACGACTGATATACCTATTAACACTGAAACTAATTTTGCTCTGCAAAGAGTAATTGAATCGAAAATGTTTTTGGTTCGTGAAGAGGTTTAAAATATCTGTATTGCGAAAAAAAAATCCAAGTTAGCTTTTGAAAAAAATATTCTATGAAAAATTTAAAACAAAAATATTAACTTTGGAAAATAAAGCGGAGCGGGCTTCATCCTGGCCGCGGCCCACTTTTCGGGGGAGACATTGACAGCACCCCCAGCAGCCGTCTATAACCTGGTGGAATACTGCAGGAGGAATAACCTGTCACTCGTCCTAAGATGCGACGGCAACGCCAACGCCAATCACACGGAATGGAGCAGCACAATCGCAAAACATCTCTTCACTGCAGACTCCATCAAGTGGGCTGTGGCCTCCTTCGAAAAATATCAGTCCCGGGTGGGGATGGCATCCTTCCAGCATTTCTGCAACAGGTGGAGTCGGTCCTACTGCCCCACCTTGTTCTGATGAGGGATAGCCTAGTGCTTGCATATATCCCAAAACCTTGGCGCACTGCAAAGGTGATCTTCATACCCAAGGTAGGAAGGAAAGACTACTCATTGGCAAAATCTTTCAGGCCAATCGGTCTAAGTTCCTTCCTACTTAAGAGTACGGAAAAGATCCTTGATCACGAAATACGATCGCAGATGCTGAAGGCTGCACCGCTACATGGCAGATCAACTAATACTGCTCTGTATCAGCTAACCTCAGAGATTCGAAAAGCTACGAAAGCGCTCATGGTGTGCAATCGACTTGCTGGGAAATCATGGGGCTGCAACCCGAGGATTGTCAGATGGTTGTATACCATGATTGTGCGACCGATCATAACATATGGAGCGGTGGTTTGGGTTTCCAAAGCATTGCAGACTTCGGTCGGACTTCAACTATCGAAGCTGCAACGACTTGCCTGCATCTGCGCGTCGGACGCGATGCCTACGTGTCCGACTGTAGCACTGGAAGTAATGTTGGAACTCATACCGTTGCATATAGTGATCGAACAGACGTCCAAACAAACTCTGCTTTAAATGACAGCAGAAGGGTTTGGCAAAAGGAAGATAATTTCGTCCCATCAGATGAAGGTCCTAAGTGACGAAATGCCACTAGCCCTTCTCATAAGGGATAGCATTACCAAAGTAGTAAGCTTAACTTGGAAGTTTAAAGTTACCCTTGGGAGTAAGGCGAAATGGAAAGAATCCACGCTGGACCTACTGCTAAGAGATAGTACTATCGAGTGGTACACCGACGGCTCCAAAACGGCGGAGGGGATTGGTGCAGGGGTCGCAGGACCATGCACCAAGCTCTCCATTCCCATTGGAAGTTTTCCTAGTATTTTCCAGGCGGAAGTATATGCTATAAGTCGGTGTGTAGAGATAAATCACCTATCGCAATAAAAGTATTGCCATACTCAGCGATAGTCAGGCGGCACCAAAACCGATCTCCCCTTATGAGGTCAGATCGCTATCAAACCACAACAAAGTGCACCTCATTTGGGAGCCTGATCACAGGGGTATAGCCGGGAATGAACTGGCTGACTAATTGGCCCGCTCTGCAGCCTCCACAAATATGGTAGGACCAGAACCATGCGTAGCAGTTGGTCCACATACCATTAAAGAGCTGTGAGCGTAAAGAGGAAATGCTATGTTGCTAATGGGGGGTTACGATTTCAGACGGCTTAAAACCGTAATTAATCTCCCAAGGAACAAATTCCGGCTGCTTGTCGCGTTCTACACCGGCCATTGTAGGTTCAATAAGCATCTATTCAGCATGGGCTTAGTGTCTTTTGCAAACTGCCGGTTCGCTCACATGGAGCCGGAAACCCCAGAACACCTGCTAGTGGACTGCACAGCAGTCTGCAGACGCCGAATTAAGGCCCTGGGATCCATGTTTCCAAACAGGGGTCACATCGCTTCACTAGTACCTAGCTGTATATTGGAGTTCATCTATATGCTGGGGCTATATGAGTCGTTGTGACTTAGGGGAGGGCACAATAGACCATAGGTCGCGGTGCATAGCTCTGTCCATATCTTTCTATCTAACTAAGCCGTAGATTAAGATGCGAAACTCAAATTTCGCACAACGGATCTAATGAAGAAAGGGGCACCTGTGGTTTTAAAATCTTGAAAAAGTGGGCGTGGCTCCGCCCCTTAATTATTTTAATGTATATATCTTCCGAACCAATAAAGCTACACAACAGATATTTTCAACCCCTCTTACGATACTGTGAAAATAAGTGAAATTAAATGAAATTTCGAGTCTCCGGCTGACTTTTTACCGCAAATATGGGTCAATATGTAAGTTATTTTATTGAAATTGAAAAAGCGGGTTTCTTCAATAATAATGGATCTTTGTGCTTAAAATAGATAAAATTATGGGAAAACTAGTCTAGGCTTAGCCCCATTTAACTAATATCAAAATTTTTAAAAATCTAGTCGACTTTACTCCTTATGTATGTCACCTCCAGCTGTATTCTTTCGCAACATTTCGTATAAAGTTTTCAAAACACCTGAAGGTATTAAATTGTTTAATTCTAAAGTTTTAGTATTGTATTTTGGGCTAAAAATGTAATATGTTCATATTTTAAAAACTTACGCTGCTAGAGAAAAACTGACTACAGATTTGGAATTAGCGTGGCAAAATCATACAAAATCGGATAAGAAATTTCATAAAACAAATCTGCTGTTTCACAGTGCTATTGATCAATTCGATTTTCGACAAACATATTTGCTGTTGGCAGTTTTTTTACTTTAAAGACAAAGTAATTAAGTCCTTTTTAGGTTGATAAACTTTGATCATTACTTAAGTTTTCTATGAATAGGTTAAAGGTACATACTGTTATTCAGATTTATTTTCCTAACCAGCTGTCTAATTAAACCATGTCTTTAATACTTGTAGATATAGTGAGGATTTTATAAATTTTATAATTCCCGTTCTGTGTGGTAAACTTACAGTACACACTACTGTCGAACCATTTTCAGTGATTAGACATTTGTCGGAAACCTAAACTATTCTGATAAGACACTACAGGTTTTCATGCATTCAGAGCAAGTTGCAGTCTGGTGTTATTCGCATAGCGAAGGCATTATTAGTCTATACTATTTTAAAACTGAAGATAAAGTTAACGCTCCCATCAAAGGTGGGTTTACCTACATATTAATAAATATTTATTGCATTTTAGTAAAATACTTCCAGGAGGAAAGTGAAAAAAGCTACAATATGTAGTAAATACAAATAGACGAAAACTTTATTGAGACGAACATTCGATAAGCGACTTATAACATGAAAAGGGTTATCAGTTGACCACCGTGACTACCTTTTTTGTTGATTTTAGTTTTGTAAATTGTCCTTGCTGATAAACTAGCTGACATTAACCAGTTGAAAACCGAAACAAGTCTTATTATTGGCAAGTTAAAACAAAAAAATAACATTAATTTTGGCTGCACCAAACCATAAATCCTTTCACAGGTGTATTTTTTTATACTAAAAACGATTATAATCTGGATTTTAATCGGTCAGTTCGAATGACAGCTATTTACTATAGTAGCCTGATCTGAACAAAGTATTCGGACATTGTGGCATTGTCTCAAGAAACGAAAAAAAAAAAATGTCGTGAAGACATCTTGTCAAATAAATAAGTTTTCCATACAAGAACTTAATTTTAATCGATCAGTTTATATGGCAACTATATCCAATATTAGTCCAATATCCGACAAATGGGCAGCTTCTTTTACAGAAAAGAACATGTGCAAAATTTTAGATCGATATCTCAAATTTCTTATCTTATACAGACAGACAGACATTACTAAATTGACTTAGCTCGTCATGCTGATCCTTTATACAAGTATACGTACATATATACATTTTAAAGAGTCTCCAATGTTTCCTTCGGGGTATTACTCACTTCGTGGAAAACTTAATATACCCTGTTCAGGATGTAAAAGTATGCCCGAAATTCTTTTCTGATACTAAAACTTATATATAAGTAGTTTACGAACTGATACAAAGGAATTGCTCATTTTATTACATTTTCGGTATTTATTTCAAATAAAAGTTATATACCTCTAAAATCCTTTGTTTATTAGGAAAAATATTTTTCCTAGGCAATAGCTTAAAAAAAAACAGGCTTACAGACTAATAGCAACTACAAGAGTCGAATTGCAATTAACTTTAAATTTTTGTAGGCTTAAGAATATGAATCAGTTCCTTGAATCACTGTATTATGAGAATACCCAATAGACATTTGTAGTGGTTCGCACTTTCTGTTGCATATTTTCATATGTGTATAGGAAAGCAATACAGTTGGTTACTTGTGGCTAAAATTTTATTCTTTCTATACTATTTCCTTCTCTGGTTAGAATCTTCAATCTAATCATCTAAGATGTAAGTTGTGCTGATTCTACCAAACCGACTCTATTTTTAAAATGCTTTTAGTAAAAACTCGTACAAAATTAGCTGAATATATATTTGAGCATTTCGCGGTGGTCAATTGCCTGAAATCATTTTTATAACATAATTTCTAACTATTATCTTTTTAATAAAGCTATATTATTTTCCATAACATTAAATTATATACGTTATCTTTTTTTGAAAACCACTTGTCTAAAAAAGCACCCTATACTAGTCAGCTATGTGGAATTGTGTGACTTTTATCGGGCTTGTTCGATAGGTAATAAGTATCGAAGAAATGATTGTAAGGTGTTGTAGACATGTATCTAGATGTCTAAAAATCTCACAATTTATTTGTATGAAAATAACTTTAAGTATTTCGGTATGTAAAATCTATATTCTTTAATATCTTAAGCGCTCCCGTAGTAGTAGTGTAGAATATTTTTGTTGATATAATCGAGATACAACAAATAATCAGAATAACGCGACGAAAGGATTTCGCTATGTCTGACCATGCAGCGAATAACATTTGTTAAATTAAACATTTTAACAGTATTTTGTATTTTATGGCTATGATCACAAAGCGATGAAAAAAAATTTATGACGCCATAAATAATTACTAATACAATTTAAATATGACACAGAGGATTAAACAGAGGTGTACTTACATCACTGTATATGGGACCATCTGAATGAGAACTAGTGAAAAGTGCGATTTACAACCATTTAAATTACGACAGATTTATTGTATCCGAATCTCCGGTAAATTTTTATTTTACTAGGAGACCTGGTAGCCGATGTTCAATCTTAAAATAATTACATTGTAAATTACAAATTTGAAAACAAACAAAATATATTCAATTAGAAAAGTGCTAATCAAGTTTGTAAAAAATTAAGCTGTTGCATAGCTTCTATTGTGGGCTTTGGGCGCGGCGATCGAATTAAGAAATTCCGTAACGGAAATAAACCTAACTTGATCACAAAGTATGCGTAAAATGTTTGCATACTTTTAAGCGTACTTTCGCATATCTCAAGCGAAACATATCAATTGAAGAGCAGGGTTATTCGAAAATAATATACAGTTACAATTTTTTAATGGCAAAAAAATATTGAATTTAATAAAAATTTAATTAAAAATAAATAAATTAATCAATATTCGGAGTCATAATATTAATAACATTATTATTTTGGTAAATAGCCTTTGGAACATAGATAAGATAGAAATAGAGATTACAATACTTTTGTCCAGTTACTTTTTTGGTGCGCATTTACCGAAGAAATATATAACCTCGTGAACGAAAGAAGATAAATGCAATGAAACCTTGACAGTTCGAAATCTTATCTCCAATCGATATCCAATTAGCAATTTATTATTTGGTTACAATTATCAATAAATATAAAAGTATGCGAAAGACAAGAAGCGGTACCCAAATAGCTATCATAGTGGTCGCCTGTTACTAGAATTTCTAAGTCACACGAATTTTACGATAATGAAAAGCGGAACGTAAAATACCTTTCAAAAAGGAAACAAAGTCTCCATAATCGATCTAATGTTTGCAAACGATGCTCTAAGCAGGCATATTAAGTGGATGATTTCGGATATATTCACAAATAGTGACCACATGGTTATTATTGCTGATGTTTCATTTTCCAGAGAGACGGAAACGGAACTGGAAACAAAAGGAGTTCTGCAAATACACCAGACGAGGACGCCACTCACTTGGTATTTTCAGTGAGGAAAGAACTAGTCAAGCATGCGACGCAACTTTGCGTAAAACAGTACACCACAACAAACGAAAGCCAGAAAGCTCTGTAATGCAGCCAGACGTCGTCTACAGCGTAATCAATGTAGTGGGAATTCAAAGGGTATCTGGGAAATTTTTAAAAGACAAAAGAAGTTTCTGAAGTCAGCCATTGACCGCAGCAAAAGAAACTGTTTTGAAAAACACTGTGAGGAAGCAAACGTAGACCCTTGGGGTATGGCATACATAATGTGCATGCCAAAATTCAAGAATAAGACACAACAACCAAAAACTATTCTTTTATGAAGAATATCGTAGGAAACATTATTCCCCATACACTATCTGATTACCTATGATAAACCACGAGCCGAAGTTTTAGAGTCACCGCTACTAGTTAGTGAAGAAAAATATTGGCCATAGCGGGAAAAATTAAAAGCAGCAAAGTGCCTGGTATAGATGGCATACCAAACAGAGATTTAAAGGAAGCCATAATTTAAAACAAAATCTGTTCGTAAAAATGTATAATGCATGCTTAAAAAAAAATATTTCCCGACCCATGAAAAGTTTAGCGATCGGTTCTACTACCTAAACCAAATCAGCCTCCGGAGGAAGCCTCATCATATCGATCTCTGTGTATGCTTGACACGATTGGCAAAGTGTACGAAAGCATAGTAAGAAACCGCTTGGAGTTAGCAATCCAGAAAGCCGGTGGATTATCAGACATACCATACGGTTTATAAAAAAGAGATCCACTATCGACGCACTAAACAATGTTGTTGACACTGCAAAGTGTGCAGTAAGTGGAAAAAGATGGAAAGGCGGGACTAAAATATACTGCACGCTAATCACCCTGGATGTGAAGAATGTCTACAACTCAGCAAAATGGGCAAACATAATCAATGCTCTGTATGAAATACGAGCTCGTCAATATCTTGTAAACATTATTATACGTTATTTTAAAAACAGACGACTAATATTCGACCCTGATGAAGGCACTAAGAGCTATGCTATTTCGAGTGGTGTACCGCAAGGCTCGTTTTTAGGCCCTCTTCTATGGAACGTGATGTATGATGGGCTGCTAAGAAGCCAGTCCTGCTAATAAGTATTAGGAAAGTGGAGGAAAAAATATCTCTCACCATAGGGGAGTGTGAAATTCAATCACAGCCACAACTAAAGTATACATACAGACATACATGAAGCAGCATAAATGATAAATAAAAAAACATTTCTATTTCCTTAACAATTAATGTGTTTTTTTTATTTGATTTTTTTTAATCATATCACTCTTATTGAAAAACCCTGTACAATTTGTATGGTTTTGGAAGAAGTTGGCGGATTTATTCAACTAAAGAAATTAGTGCAGTATACCAAATTTATTGATTTTTATATAAAAGTAAACAATATTTCAAGGCAAACACAAAACTATTAATTAACAAATGCCAGCTTCATATTCATACACCCTTAATTGAAACATATTGCAATGACATAAATTAAAATTAGTATTTAGTGGGATATAATTTTTTTAGACAACATCACGACTTTGCGGCGGCAGGCTTGCAGTTGTCGTAGTCGCTAAATTAAAACCATTTCTAATTTTGCCTACGACAATGGGCAGCTGTAGTGTTGCCGCTAATATGTAAAATATAAAATCTAGCAAATCTAATGTTATTTTACCAACAGAAGTATTAAATAGCACTGATAATGAAATAACAATTAATGCACAAAAAATTTCACTTTGAACAAAATATTTAAATTTCATTGACGTGAAAGGTTTTAGTACGGCAACAACGAGATAGTGTACATTAGCTGTTTGATATGTTACTGCCGTCTTCAAAATGTTCTGGAAGCTGGTTTCAAGACGACATTTGCCGGCTAAGAATAGTTTGCTGTCGAGTCGTGTCGTCGGCTTTGTGTGCTGTCTAAATAACTGTGTCCATAAGAACATGTGTATGTAAATATTTGGCAGATGCTGCCTGTCTCTTGGCTGCTAAAAGTATGCTACTGTTGATTAGAGTATTGTTTGTTACGTGTTTAAATTTACAATTTCGTGGAAAACATATTTTCATTCTCCACAATGATAACAATAATTTCAAACCAATGTCATAGGGAGGGATGAGGTAGCGATGCCCACTACGTCCACTGGTTCCAGAGGATCAAGAGGGAAAACAGCGAGCAGAGATGGAAAAAGAGTTATCAAATACGGTACCTAGTAACCTTTCTACAATTTTTGAGCCTTCTGCAAATGTTGATTCCTGTAGAAGTAACGTTTTAAGAGCAAAGCTCTTCTAAATGAGATGATCAAATTGCGGGAAATCCAATTTGCACATTAGATAAACTTTAAATAAGACTTTATTTACTCGAAAATAGACATTTCGATAAAAGTATTTAATTGTCAAAGTCTTCTTGCACACGCAAATGATGTTACCGATCGAGACTTCCGAAATACGAATATTTTGATGTTATCAGAAACGTTTATGAGCAATGAAGAACCTTCTGTACAAGTACCAAATTTTGAATTAGTTGTGAGATTTCAACGTAATGAAATTCGAAATTCAGGTGTTGCCATCTATCGTAATGAAAAGAAAAGATATTACGTTGTTACTCCTCATTTGCAAATAAAAGCTCCTTACGCAAGTGTGACTGATGTCACGGTATTAATAAAATAGAGTAGAGTGCAAAATCAAAACCAACGATAACAATAGTTAGAAACTAATTCGAATAGCTATTTATCTATCACCAAATGTTTTAATGATGGATATCAAATTATTCATCGGAATCGGCAATAAAGCTTTGCCATTATTGAATTTAGGTTCACAAGCTCTGGACGATGTTTTTGGAGAACGGGTAGAATATTGTGAATAGCCGGTAATTCTAGCGGGTGGTATTAATGAAAATTTTTCATTGCCAGAAGCTGCGCCATTACTACAATTCTTCAAAAATTAATTCTCTTTACAAATGATTAATCATAGGAATAATCCAACGACAAAAGGAAGGACCCCTATTGATGCAGTTTTCGCCAGAAAAATTAATAAAATAGAAATTAAACATTTCATATCTTATGTTAGCAATCATAATCCACTTGTTAATATTATTAATATGAATATGAGAATTAAATTTAAAAAAAATTTGTTTTTTGAAAATAAAATAAAAACTTGGTATTTGCCAAAAATGTTGCGTTACAATAACATTGATTTCAATACTTTCATGCTTCCAATTTGTCATCATGAAGTTTCACTTCATAGACTACAAGTACATTAGTTTTATTACTATATTTTATTTATCGTCAGCGAAAATTATACTAAAATCATTGGAGGCATAGAAATAGAAGAACTAATTGCATTAATTTTTGACATTGTTCTGGTATAGTTGAGAACTTATTTTCAAGCAGTTTTAAAAATATAAACATATAGTACTTATACATATATGAAGTAAAGTCAGATGGAAAGTGAAAAAATCTGATGGAATTTAAAATTGTGTTATATTGGAAGTAGTCGTGATTTTGGTCCAATTTCACACTATTGAATGAGAATGTCAAAATAATTTTGGTATTAAAATTTGGTTAAAATTGGTGTAGTAGGTTCGGAGATATGTGATTTGGCCTAAATGCCACAAAGCCCTTTTGTGTCATCTCAGATGTAAAATTTAATGTCTCTGACGCATTTCGTTATTGATTGGTTGCAGTTTTAGTAGTTTCTAACAAAGCCGTTATATGGAAAGTGGGCGTGGTTATCATCCGATTTACGAATTTTGATCCTGTCGCAAGAGGTGTCGAAATGTCGATATGTCTTGTGTAAATTTGGGTAATATAGCTTTAATAGTTTGGAAGATATATACATTAAATCTATTGGGAGGCGGGGTCGAGCCCACTATTAAAAAATTTTCAAACCACAGTTTTCGATTAATGGGGCCCATACTCCGGAATCCTCGCACACTTTGACTTTTGTCGGATAACCTGCATCTCCACCTCGCCGAGCCTTTATCATATGTTTTCTGCGCTCTTACTTACCAGGGAGGTATGGGTGTTAAGGAGTTGTTGGAAGAGAGGAGCTATAAGCTTTCTTACGGATGCGGTCAAACATTGGTGAGAGTATATTGCCGGGAACTATCCATCAACTGTAGTTTCAGGCTACGTGATTATTGCAAAAGGTATTTGATCTACTCCACCGGACCCTAGTCACCCTTAGAAAAGTGACAATCCTATAATAATACTTAGCCTTTCTATCAATGACAGCGAGTTATTTAATGATAAGTATTACCAGTGGTAGAAGTAGAATCATCTCAATACTTCCTTCTTGACTGTCATGTCTTTTTATCGGAAATAGACAAATAATGTCTAAACCTATTTGTGTCAGGTTGCGCTTTACTGAGGCTTAAGATTCAAATATAGAATTTTTTATGACTTCAAAAAGGATTGGTCTTAACAGTCCAAGTGTGATCCTCCCCCTTCTCGAAGATGTACCATAGAACTTACTCTAACCTAACCTAACTTAACAGTAGCTTTTACTATGATCTCTAGGCAATCGGACCATTGGAAATTGAAATAATATGGTGACGGTGAAATTCTGTATAAACTCCCACTGATTCAAGCTTAAATAAATGTTTACCGGTGCGATTCTCTCTAGAAATTGGTTAAGCGTTTGGTGTAAATTAATTAAATATTTTCCTTTCTTTTTGTCAACCTAACTAGGTATTGGGAAGACACTTAGAGCACTACTGAACAACGAATAAACGATAATGAAAGCTATCATCAATTCAGACAACCAAAGAAAAAGAAAGAATAAAAAATGGGCTAAGAAGATGTATAATCCATAAAAACACATACAGCTTAGAGAAAATATGGTCTACATAGGAAAGGAATCGTTGCTACAATTGAGAGGTCTTAGAAAGAGTGCCGAGCTCTACAGCGCTTCAGAAAGAGCCCAAGAATTGGATTTTGACAAAAAAAAATTTTTTAAACCAATAAAAATGTTTTCCATACAAGTACTTGAATTTGATAGTTCAGTTTTTGTGGCAGCCAAATGCTATAATGATCCGATATCGGCGGCTCCGACAAATGAGTAGCTTCTTGGGAAGAAAAGGACATAGCAAAATTTCAGACAGATGGACATAGCTATATCGACTCAGCCCGTCATGCTGATCATTTAAGTACATATCATATATTTGTTATAGGGTCACCGACGTTTCCTTAGGGGTGTTACAAACTGCGTGACAAACTTAATATACCCTGTTGAAGGTATGAATACTATATTTTTTGGCAACATCAATCGTTTTAGGCATAATTAAGAATCCTAACAGTAGATATTGGAAAAATATTTTGAACAGCGCTTAATTTCATCAAACAATCGTTTTGAAGATGTGATCGCCATATTGATGTCTCTATATCTCGACGCGAATTACTCTCAGCAGACTGATCGGTTTTAATCAGTTTCTCTCAATATCTTTTTTATATCCTGAACAGAGTATATTAAAATTGCCGCGAAGTTTGTAACACGCAGAAGCAAATGTCTAATACGAGGGCTACTATATAGCTTGCTGGCCTAGGCAACACTAAGTGTTGCCAGGTGCAATCTGACATTTCCATTGGAAAGTTTGACATTTTTTAGCATAACATCACTCAGAACGTTTTGTCATTTAATCGTTGTAAATTGTTTTATTTACAGGGAATTAAAAAATTCATCTCGGCCAAAAAATGGAATTAACTCGTGAACATTTTCGTGCGATCATTTTTCACAACTTTCGACGTGGATTATCACGACAAGAGTGCATCCATGAACTAAAATCTTTGTATGGCTATGGAGCACCATCCTATAGCACTGTGAAAAACTGGTACAAAACTGATAATGCAAGACCGTCATGTAACATACCTTCAGATAGAGGCATGCCTATGCATTTCTCCCACCAGCATTCGATATTGAATGAACACCTGGCCGCAAAAAAGGTTCGTTCTCGTTGGACCCCGCACAATTTGACAATCGCTCAAAAAAGGCTCGTGTGGATTAAGGTAAAGAAATGCTGAAAAAATACGTATAAACCCGAACCAAAACAGCAATCGACCGAAAAAAAAAACATTTTCGTTGATAAATATTCGTATTTTCATTACTAGGCCAGAAATATATATAGCAGCCCTCGTACCCTATAAAATATATGCATAAATGATCAGCATAATGAGCTGAGTTGATTTAGCGATGTCCGTCTGTCTGTATATATACAAACTAGTCCCTCATCTTTTAGGCTATTCATCTGATATCTTGCACCTGTCCTTTTCTAACTAAGTAGCTTCTCATTTTTCGGAACGGCCGATATCGGACAACTATAGCATATAGCTGTCATACAAACTGAGCAATCGGAATCAAGTGCTTCTTTGAAAAACTCTTTCATTTGACGATATATCTTCACGAAATTTGGCATAGATTGTTACTTAATGCAATTATCCATTCTCCGAAGAAATTGTATAGATCGAATGACTATAGCATATATCTGCTATATTAACTGAACGATCGGAGTAAAGTGCTTGCACGGTAACGTTTTTTATTTGACGAGGTATCTTCACGAGGTTGAGGTTGAGAAAAATCATTGTATCGTCACAGTAATGGTATGTGCCACTTGCAGGTCACAAAAAAAAAACTCTTCTCTAGGGAACCGTCGCCCACCCTGGGACAGCTTTCGCATTACTTCAGGGTAGCGTTCCATATTTCTTGCTTAAGACTTAGTTGTGATTACCTGCGTTTTTTATCCGTATTACGTCCTCTCTGTAATATAATATTTCACGTTCTTCCAGTTTTCCTCATTTTTAAGCATGACAGTTATGGTGTTGGCCGCGTGCAGGGGACCGACGAAAGTGTGGAGCCTATTTCGCTGCGTTTGCCAGCGTGTGCATTTGAAAAATGTGTGTTCAGCGTTGTCCTCGGTCGCGTCGTTGTATATACAGGACGGCTCTTCGACTTTTCCTATTTTATATAGATATATCCTAAAACATCCGTAACCGGATAGCCTCTGAGTAGTATAAAAATCCGTCTCACCATATTTCCTGTTGGACCATTCTTTTATATTTCGGATTAGCCTGGCCATCCATTTGCCGTGTCATCCTTGTTCCCAGCGAGTTTGCCATTGTTCTAAGGTGTGGTTCTTTATTTCCACTTTTGTGGCGGCAGTATCTGTTCCTTGTTTCTTTAACGTCAAAATTTTCTTTCGTTCAAATGCTAATAAGTCGATGGGTGTGTTTCCGCTTATTACATATACAGCCTCATCCGAGACTGTACGATATGCCGATACATGCCTTAGAGCAGATGTGTGATACACTTTTTCAAGGAATTTGCGTTGGTTATTTTTCCTCAATGTGTCTGCCCATAACTCTGATCCGTAGAGCAATCAAAAGTGTCCGTTTTTCCTGTCTCGGTCCTCCGATATTGATCCCTGCGGAGCTCCTGACGAGACCTTTAAGTGTCGTAGTCCTTCAGGGACTTTATACAGCAAGACTCTGTCTTCCAAATAGCTCCTCACCATTATGCTGAGATATGTGGGTATTTTAAAGTCTTCCTCTAATGCTTTAACCATGTTTTCCCATCGGACGCTGTTGAAGCCATTCCGAACGTCAAGGGTGGCAAAACACCTCGTCTGTGTTTGTTGCATCTTCTGTACGCATCTTCTACGCTCCTCACGACATTCTTAATTGCCACCAGTGTTGTTTTACCAGGTCTGAAACCGTATTGTTTGGGTGATGAGCCGCCTGTCGTCGTGATTGCTTCTTCTATCCTTGGTTTAAGCATTCTCTTGAGAAGCTCACCCGCTTACTTCAGCTAATAGTTAAGAGCCTTAAAAAAACACATGTTTATAATGAAGTTAAATATCTTAAAATAACAATTTCAAAATATTTTATTTTTTATTATCCGAACATGCCTCTACTCAAACGGTGGAATGTATTTAATCTTCGCGCTGATTAACCACAATTTCATTAATAAATTACACTGTGAAATAAGTTTTAAGAAAAGCTGCACAAGCATATGTTTTCCAGTTACGAGCATGAATAAATTAAAAATATTAATGTTGTTGCCGATATGCATACGAAATTCCCTTTAACTTTGCTCTCTCTTTGATTTCGTTTTTTGCGGCCTCATTGAATTTGCCGCTTATAAATTTTTTCATTAATTTCTGCCAATAATTATCGACAATCATGGCATTAAAACAGCGCGCGCTGCTGTAACTGACAATTAAGCAAGCAAACCGCTTATCGCTGGCTGCAGCAAGGGACACCGCGTGGTATGCGCTGGCCAGCAGCTGGCGGCCGCTCCAACATACTATATACTTATGTACATATGTATAATATATACCATAAATATATTTTTAAGCACAAAAGCAGTCAATTATAATTGAATTGTTCATTCCTGTGGCCCTTTGTTTTACTGAATTTCCCACACATCGCTGCAAAATACCAACAATCATGCGCTCGATGTGCTTGTGGTGCAAAGTGTTCGCCTCACCTTCTAAGTTCGCCGCATTGTTTTTCCGACTTCGTATACTTTTTATCGCTCTCTGTGTCCGTGTATTTCAATTCTCTTTCTGCGCGGTGTTGTTGCTTTATTCGCTGATTCAGTGAAAAATGAAATGTTGCTGCCACCGATCGCCGGCCACCGATAAGTGAAAGCTGAAATCGACGCAAATAAATGAGTTGAGCAAATGTAATGAATGGAAAATGAAAAATTTTATGACATAACCAGATACAGTTAAATTAATTAATTAAATAACCAGCTACCCAGATATTCTGCCATGCTTTTCGCAATTTCTACGTGTTTGCACTACTGATGTGGCAATAATTTACGAAATTCATAATTCGCGGAATGTTTCATAGAGTAACATATAGTTTTATTTACCTAACGGTTATTTGTAACAACTTCGTGATTATCGTGACCCCAGTACCCATAGTTCACGTTTTACCGAAAATATCTTTATCTGAGAGATATTTAATTGAAATTCGGTGGGAATGCTTTTCTGATGATAATATGAATAATGTACGTAATACTTTTTTAACCTCTCATTGACTTTATACCATGTTTATCGGTTAATATGTGAGGTATCTTAATTTGTATGCTATTTTGGTTGCGAATATGAGGGTAAATTGATCCACGAACCATACGCTACTACTACTATTGCCTGAATCCCCTTGTACTTAATATAGTGATTGTTGACTTTACGGTTGACCTTAAATCGTGTATGTCGTTCAATATAAGTGATATTTTAATACAATAATATGGTTTAGCGTTAAATACGTAGACCCTAGTTAAGCCCTATATCAAGTCCTAGTCTTGCGTAACATTTTTACCTAAAAATATTTCCCCGCCTTTGAGTCTCTGAAATTGTGAGAGTATAAAATTTGATGGGGCGCTCCAACTTAGCTCTCCCTTACTTGGTGGTTTATTATTCAAGAATGTTATTGACTTGTTGATTAGTAGGTAGGTAGGTAGGTAGGTAAAGTGGCTGTCATTCGACACACTTAGGCCTTTAGGAGGCCCATTGTGATACCACTGGGACTGTGATCCCCTCACTCTACTGGCTCCTCTCTGAACCACCCCGTACTTCTGATGAACTTCATCATTGAGACAAGTTTTATCTGTGCAACCTCCGAGACGTCGTCCAGAAACCCACGACCGATGGTTGCGATTCTTTTCCTATATAGTGCTGCGCAATCGTATGATTAGTAGGTTACTGATTACAGTTAGCATTTATAAAGCCATTCCTCGATAATTGGGGTATTTTGCACTTAAAAAATGCTGTTAGATGATCACTACTTCTAATAAAGCTTTGCAAGCTAAGCAATGATATTTTTTCTACTGTAATAGGTTTTTAACCCAAATCCACCATCCGTCTTAAGACTTGACGTTGCACCCTTTATAATTTATGTACTCTACAACGTCGCCATTACTTATCAAAGAGAAGTTAACGCCATACGAAAATTTGTACAATTTTACACATCATTCACATAGATATTCCTGGATGATATCGTACGAGAGTAAGAAAGAGAAAAAGATAACCACTATCTTAGGGTGAAGATTTGTCAATTCGTTTCAAGAACCCGACTAATTGGGAAGAAAGCGGATACTATAGCAGCTTAGTGCCAACTGATCCTATTCGTTTTTATAATGGTCATAAATAAGCTTGAATTCTAGCTAAACACAATGGAATATATTATATAATATTAAACAAGAACAACCGTTAACTTCGGCTGAATCGAAGTTATAATATCATTCACAGGTGCATTTCTTATAGCATAAAAGGAAATAAAAAGATCTTGATTTTAATCGGCTAGTTTTAATGGCAGCTATATGCTATAGTCGTCCTATCTGAATAATTTCTACGGAGATCGTAGCGATGCCTTGGATAATAACCTTGGCTAAATTTTGTGAAGAGATCTTGTCAAATAAAAGAGCTTTCCATACAAGGACTTGAGTTGGATCGGTCAGTTTGTATGGCAGTTATATGTAATAGTTGTCCGATATCGGCGCTGCCGACAAATGAGCTCCTACTTTGGGAGAAAAAGACGTGAGCAATATTTCAGATCGATATCTCAAAAACTGAGAGACCAATCCGCGTATATACAGACAGGCGGACAGACGAACATGGCTAAATTGGTTCAGCTAAGTTAATGTACCCTGTTTAAGGTATAATGCCCAAGAAGCATGTTTACATGTGCATGAATACCGTTGAAATGAATATAAGTGTTTAAGTCGGCCATATTCTTTTGCTTTCACTTCTTTTCGATATCAGATTTCATGTAAAAGTACAGACAAAGCGCTGGCGCTTAATGTAATGAGTTCCCATTGAATGCATATTTGCCTCGTGCTCTCACACACATACACATGCATTCGTCAGTGTGCAGGGACTCGCATCCGCATTTCGCAATAAATGCAAAAGCTGACACAGATAAGTAATAAAAACAAAAGAAGAACTCACTGCAAATGCAAATACAAATATATACATAAGAATATATGTATGCTTATGTATATGTTATACAGAATCCACACGCCCACATATACAATTTTCACTACATTCATAGGAACATACTTACTCATAGTAAAGAATCTACTTGGCAATAACTCATTCATGTGTGTAATCACTTTGAGCTGCTTCTGCTACCGCGTCTATTGCAAAACAAAAGGATTAAATTATTTTGCACTTTCTGCTGCACATCATACTTCTTCTTTTATTTCTTTATTTTTCCGCTGTGCTGCACTGCGCTGAGCTGTCAGTCGCGCTCCATTGTTTGTTTACTTCAAAATGCTTGCAAATTACACATCACTGGGTGTAATAGCGGGTGTTCGCGTTGTTGTTGTCATTATTATTGTTGTTGCTATGTTGCATTCATGTTGCTTTTCAATTTAATCAAAGTGTTGTGAAACAGCAGAGAATCAAGCGTACAGCACGCAAAACGGAAAGAAATCAAATAAATAACAAAATAATAACAGTTCAATTGACGATTGGTTGTTGTTGTTATTGCTGTATGGGCATCATTTTAGCTGACTCAGCTGCAGGCCACACAAAGGGAATACATATACATAAATTAAACGCCACGCGCTACTCAACAAATTAAAATAGGGTTTTCCAATAGCAGCAAGAATAAGCCAGTAATAATAACAACAAAAAATAAATCCCACATACGAGAGCTCTCCGATATGGACATAACCTCGCCATGCGACCACTGTCGTATGCGTATTTTATGTATCAATTCTCAAGACAGCAGGTTCTATGTTACCGGAATTGATCCAGATTTTATCCGGCCAAAGGCTGTTCTTTCGCCGATCTAGCTCTGTTTGGATCAGTGAGTTTTAGGTTAAGATTATGCCCAACATGGGCCAGTAAGATATTTTGTGTTGCGTTTGCGCCGACTCCATTCAAACTCCACCTCAGTTAGGTGCAACACATGCAATGGATGGAGCCATCTTAAGATCTGTTCAGGCCTTGAGACCCATGCATGACTCCCAGTCTGACCAGTCTCCCCCCCCACATTCATCCCGCTCTAACCCTCATGGGAGAACCTCTCAGCAACTCCAGAGTAAGATCGAGGAGATAGTTGTATTCATGAACTGTGAACGCGTATTGATAGCTCAGAGTTTCTGAGTTGTGCAAGTTCGGTAAGGCGATGTCGAGCTCGAGATATTTGATATTTACATACTCCTGTTACATATTTCCCAACAGGATATCACCCGACATAGGTGCGTTACTTCGTTTTGAAAACCGTTTGGCACTTGGCGACTTTAACGCGTACCGCGATCTTTGGCACTCCTGCCTTTCAAACGATCGTATGGGGATGGAGATAATGGAACAGATAGATGAATCAACAGTCTGCACAATGAATGACGAAGCTCCCATAAGAGTTACAGGCACCTGTAATATCATCGCTACGCAACGCAAACCATCTGTCTATAATTATTTCGAACGAGAAAACTCTCGACTTTCTGTGGACAACTGGACTTTCGTTAACTTTAAAAAACTAAATGGGTCGGCTTCACAAAACTGAAATCACCTTCATCGCACTACCCATTCCTACGAACGTCATCGTTGGCGAGCATCAATTAAGCAAGGTGATCGCTGCTGCTACCGCTCGCTCCTGGAAAAATCGGGTTGAAATCTAAGTCGTTGGCCATGCTTTTTGGAACCTGAAAAGTGAGCGAACTATTTTAGCCGACAGTTTATACAGCTTCTTTCGACAGACAAGACCAAGCAAGCCAAAAGACTGTGCGTCCCTTACTTTCTTCGATGAAAAGGTTCGGAGTGTCATCAACAATGCGAAAGGATCCAAATTCATTGGTCCTGATGGACTAAGCATGCTGATACTAAATCATCTACGCTCGACGAGAGTAGATTTCCTAACCAAGGTCCTCAACCTATCGCTGAGCACTCTTTAAATACCCTACGTGTGAAAAATCAGAAGAGTGGCCCCACTACTGGAACCTGGGAAACCCGCCAACAAAGGTTAGTCTTATTGTCCAATAACAAGTGAGGACACTTGGGTCTTTGCAACTCCCGACGTTCACTCACCACCTGAGGTTCCGTAGGGTGATTGCATGATATTGACGTCTGGCAATGAATGTCATTTGCTCAAAAGTAAACGGCTATCTCTCCGACCTTTCTCGTTTCTTCTCTGCAAGGAGCTTAACATTTTCCTCCACAAAATCCATAGCGACCATATTCATTAACTGAACGAAGGAGTACAGACTGGATCGAAATAGTACAGACGATGGCATTACAATTCCGACGGTGAATAATTCTAAGATTTTAGGTGTAACATTTGATAGCTAGTGTTTCTACACTCCTTATACGACCGCGATAACTGCCAGAGTACAGAGCCGCAACAAAATCCTCAACGTCAACATTCAAAGCAATCTGCCGGCCTGTCTTAAGCTACCGCACCGATATAGTCACTTGGATGTAGTGTAACGTAGTCGAAGGAGCTTCAGGCATGTCAGAACACTGCATTCCGGACTATCACAGATGCCTCTTAATGTTATCGGCCTAACATTTGCATAGCGAGGCCCGTATGCTTCCGATTAAGGAGTACAACGAGCTCCTCTCCAAGCATTTTGCTGTTCGACGGCATTGAACAGTACGCCGACCAGACTTCGTACACAACTAACTTTATACATGCACTGACTGCCATTCACAGTGGAGCCATCAATACCTTCACCAACTCCTTCTAAGTACGCCATTTTACTTGGAGTCGAACCACCGCCACTTCGTTTTAGGTACTGTAGCTTAAACTTCTACTTATCCAGAATCGACATATACAATATGTCCAGCAAACAACGAGTCCCCGCATGACACTAATCACCTCTTTGCGTGCCCAACGAACCACACTCATCTAAAACCTTTCTCCCAATGACCAGCCCCCGTCGAAACAGCACGTTTCCTGGGCCTACCGTTAGATTACGTCGACGAGAATGAACTTGAACCTTATCACCCAAGTGGAGATTAGATAACCGCTACAACAACAACAACAACCACTATCGTATATTCTCGTAGGCGATTACTGTCAAAAATTCAGCAGAATCAGACTGATAAATTTGTTTTGAAAAGACAAAATATCAATATCGGACGAGGATTCGATCTTGGAAGCGACAGCGCAAAATGAAACAGTGAATTTTCTCCTTCGCTAACGACAATCTAAAGTTAGTTTAATAAGTTTCAACGTTGACCTTACGATGTGACAATGTGACGATAAAATTAGTCTGCAATCAGCAGTTGACTGAACGGGTTAAATTAAACTAATTCTTACTCTATAAATATCATGTTGTCCCTTTTTTAAATGTCAGTTGTCTAACGCACTAACACAATGTAATTTTTTGAGAGTCATTTGATTGTGGTCGTGCCCATCCCCGGCGCGATGGTGTACTGCGTTTGCTTAGTTATGACAAAGAGCGCTATCTAGAAACTACTTCAAAACCGTGTCTGACACTGTTTAAGCGCCTTCTAAAACAGTTTCTGCATCGTGTCGATGATTGTCGGAGAAACATGGATCCACTGGTATACCCCAGAAATTAGGGAACTCAATCGGCGAACCAGTTCCGAAGAAGATGAAGACTGTCCTAACGGGCGGAAAGTCGATGGCCACCGTTTTCTGAGATTCAGAAGGTGTGCTCTCTGCCAATTATCTACTCTCCATGCCGAATTAACAGGGTCTTTTTTTGTATTTTCTGAGATAATTTTTCATATTATTGTATGTATATATTTTTTTTACCATCAGAAAATAGACTGACTTGCTGATATCTTGACATGAGAATTTTTGATTGAAAATTTGGAGCTTATTTGATTTAAGTCGAAGTAAGGTTATAAAGTCCTTAATATTGTAAATAAAAAAAAGATAGTGTATTGAGGACATCAACAGGTAAATTTAATTTATTTTTAATTGAATAGGTTTCGTGGAAAAATTCGTTATTTGTACAAGATAAAAATATAACGAGAAAATCATTAACTTCGCTTGCACCGAAGCTATAATACCCTTCACAAATACAAAATTTCTTTACAAGAACTTGATTTCGATCGTTCAATTTGCACGGCAGCTATATGATGTAGCGATCTGATCTGAACAGTTTCTTCGAGGAATATATTGTTGACAAAATTTCAAAACGATAGCTTAAAAACTAAGAGATTAGTTTGCATATAAACAGACGGACAGACATACGGACATAGCTAAATCAACCCAGCTCATCATGCCCATTATTTATGTACACCTTATTACGGTGTCCGACGTTCCCTTCTGCGTGTTACAAACTTCGTGGCAAACTTAATATACCCTGTTCAGGGTTTAAAACCCAAGAACTTATCACTATCTCACCGTAGACAATAGAAAACACAAACGACATTCAATGAAGCGTGTAAACGTCATTCTCATGTGTCAAATATGAGTATGCAGTACGGTATACCTACTGCAGGACCCTGTATATACATAACATTAGTTATGTTGCTATTTGTTATACTTTAGACATTCGACTTCACGAACATTTCCGCTGAAAGCGCGAATTTAGTTTATTTTCCATTTATTTGTGTATTTATTTTGTTGTTTTCACATTTCAATTTAGGGCGTATGAAGGCTGAGGGGTATCGTGTGCACTTGTTTGGTATTAATGCACTTTACGGTATTTTTAATTAGTTAAATTGCGTTAATTAGCTGCATTTTGTGTGTTACTCAAAAATGACGTTGATATGTTCTCTCAGTTGTTACTATAACGCTCACTCGGTATTTGCCATTATTATATTTATTTTGTTTGTTTTAATTCTTTTAATGTTTAATTGTTTTAAGGGATCCCCGCAGGGAAAAGGCGAACCGACACTATTTTACATATCCGCTATTTTGTAGTGCGGCATCATGTTGGTATGCGTTGTTAACCTAACGGCTGTCTTTAACACCTAAAAGTAACCGATAGAGATGTAGAGTTATAAAAATGTTTTTTTGACATGTGGTTTTCAAGAAGAAATAAAACGCCTACGATTTAATGTTATGTTCGATCAAGAATTTTGCTTTATTAAGGGTTTGCCTTTATGCTTTAAAAATGACTTTGGGCAAGTGACCGTCGCGGCTTGATCGAATAAATTCCAACAGAGAGGCCCAATTTTCGCAGCAGCAATGGGGGTCGTATCTCGATAATAACCCGGCGAATATAATCTTCCAAGGTGTCCATCGTCTCGAGCTTATCTGCATAGACAAACGAAACCTCATAAACTCACAAAAATAGTCCAGTGGTATTAAATCACACGATCTTGGAGGCCACGCCATAGGCCCAAAACGCGAGATAACGCTCTTACCAAAATTTCCTCAATAAATTGATTGTTTCGCTGGCTGCATGGCATATAGCGCTGTCTTGTTGAAACCAAAGGTCGCCCACATCAATATTCTTCAATTCATTAATCATGGCTCTATAGCGTTCCTCATTGATTGTGACATTGTGACCGGCTCCTCTGTCCATAGAGGACATCAAACAGTGACTTTTTGAAATGTAACGGCGTTGGACTATCGTCAGTCCAATTGAGAAAATATTTTTTATTAACAAACAAAAGTGAGCTTCATTCATAAAAAAAAAACGTGGAATATGCAAATGGAAGAAATGGACGTGTGCAAAGTTTCAGAGCGAATCTCAAAAGCTGAGGTAATAGTTCGCGTATATACAGACGGACGGGCGAACGGACGGACATGGTTAAATTGACTGAACTCGTTATGCTGATCATATATATATATATACTTTATAGGGTCTTCGACGTTGCCTTGTGGGTGCAACAAACATCAGATCAAACATAATATATTTAGGATATAATTAAGAGGGCATATTTTCCTAATAATTATAATATGTAAAGTGGTGCTAAAAATTTATAAAATCCGTTAATTATTATAGTCAGTATGTGTGCTATCTTAACAAACTGAAGTAAATTAAGGGTATTCGACATACTGTAGGTTAGTGTAAGAATATATCCATAAAGTATTATATTTGACCGATAATTTTTGCAAATTGTGAGAGTATGTAATGTTCAGCTGTGCTCGAGTTACCGGTTAGTTTCTAAAAATCAGCAGTTCTGTAATCAATATTACAATATACATACTACATAATAAAATATAAACTCTTAAAATTTGATAATTTTACAATTAACCGTCCATAACATCCGATTAAATTCAAGAGTGCAGCCAAAGCTAAGCTTCGTTCAAATATTTGTGCTTTGGGTACTATAAATTGTTCAAAAATTGAATGCTGCAAAATACCACTCAGCACTAATATATGTAAACAATAACACTACTCAAAAGTCTGAAGTAAAAATTTGCGACGGATGTGTTAGGAGGTCTGTGGGGGTATTTGAAGTGTCCTGACAAATTTGAGTTCAAAAATTATCCATCACGTACAGCTCTTTTGTATTTTTAGTAAATGGTGGTTGTTTGACCCCAACACCCATTGACTACAACAAAAAAACTTACGTGTTAGAAAATTTTTACTATTAATTTCGATTTTAGCAACCCAAAATTGGCAAGAAACAGTCTCTAACATCACAGTTGTAAAATGGCTGCAAACTTGTGTAATTGGCCAATAGCTTTGTGCAAATAAAATGTCAACAGTAAACTCGTCTATACGAGTATTTATCAAACAATTTGGAAATAATCCTAGCAGACCTAAGAAGTCTCATATATAAATAAGTATGGAAGAGCTAAGTTCGGGTGTAACCGAACATTTCATACTCTGTCATACTCTTTAATACCTTCAGGTGTTAGCAAAACTTTATATAAAACAAGTAAGGAAGGGAGTAAGTAACAAGTAAGGGAAGGATGTAACCGAACATTTTATACTCTCGCAAAGTCAAATGGTATACTCGTTTGAGATTTCTTTGTGGATTGACTGATATTTTCGGTAGAAGGTCAACTATAGGCACTGGGGTCCACATATTTAGTACTTAGGCGCTTAAACAGTTTTGGTTCGATTTAGACAATTTTTGGTCACAAGGTGGCATACTTTAAACGTATTATCCACGCAAAGTTTTACCCCGATATAATCATTGTTGTTTGATATGCATAGTGGAAAGTGAAAAAATCAGATGAAATTTAAAATGGTGCTATATGGGAAATAGGCGTGGTTGTAGTCCGATTTCGCCCATTTTCGGTTGAAATCGGTTAAGCAGATCCCAAGATATGGAGTTTCGCCTAAAAGTAGGCGGTGCCACGCCCACTGTCTAATTTTGAACGCGGTTCCTATAAAGTAAGCTCATACCATCCCAGAGATAAAATTTACCACGCCCACTTAAAAAAAAAAAACTTTAACTGCAGATGCCCCTCCCTATTGTGATCCTGTATACCAAATAAGAGTCTTGTATCTTGTTGTGGAGTTTAGTTATACCAATTTATTTGTTTTTGAATAATGGCGTTTTGTGGGAGTGGCAGTGGTCCGATTACGCCCATCTGCAATACCAACCGTCTCACGGTACCAAGAAACATGTCTACCAAGTTTCATAAAGATATCTCAATTTTTACTCAAGTTAGAGCTTGCACGGACGGACGGACGGACAGACAGTCACCCGGATTTCAACTCGTCTCTTCATCCTGATCATTTATATATACATAACCCTATATCTAACTCGATTACCGTTAGGTGAACAAAACTATTATACTCTGTAGCAACAGGTTGCGAGAGTATAAAAATGATGCGAATGAATTCATCGTTCATTGTTCGACGAAACCAAATGGTTTACAATTTGGCATATTATTAACTTATATTATAGCTCATAGAGTTTTAAAATTATATTTTATTTCCCGTCAGCAAAAATTGTGCTTTAATCATCCTTAAGCGAGATATGCGAGTATGTGATATAAACTCAACCTAAGAGGCTAAATTTATTAACTACAATATATTGAGTAGATGTGCAAAACGTCAACCTGAGGATCGGAATTCATAATATTAGGGACATGAGGTTTAGACTAAGGTTTAGATTCACTCCTTATAATTTTAAAACTCTCGTGTCGCGGTTTTTGTTGCCAAATTATTAATTTTGTTGTGCTCATCCGGTAGGTATAAGAATCGGCCAGCATCTATTTTTTTTACCCTATACAGTTAAGGGTGGTCCACCCTAAATATAATTATTAATTTTATAGTATTGACAGAAATTTTTTGTTTATATTTTTAAGTGATTTAGCATTGAAAAATACATGGTGGTATAAATTTTCACCCTTATACGATCGACACCTGATTTTTAATCGCAAATTTTATATTATTCCGTTTTCAAACAATCAGTTATCCCCGCTAGGCGTCTCCCGTTGTCATTTGTGAATCAGCAAATATTACGGAGTAGGAATGAAAACACTACTGTGTTCGTCCATTTTTTTTTTTTATCTTATTTGTGTCTCGATCGTAGCAGTGAATGTTATACGTATCATTTTAATTTTTCATTGCAACTCTCGAGCTGATTTTATTTTTATAGTGAATTTAACAGTATTTCTTAGTGCTAAAAATATCGATATCGCAGACATTGACATTGTCAATCGTTGAATGGAACCATATTCACCTCTTCTGAGTAAAACATTCAATACCTATATTAATGTTGATTGTCTGGCTGTCTGGCCAATCTTCGGTTTTCAAATTCATAAACAGGAATTAGTAGCTATCCATTTAGTTTAGCATTTCGAAAACGGCCAACACGTATTTTTCACGAACGGGATCGTGCTATAATAATTGGGTCGTGTATATACAGTCAATCCAAGACAGACTGAGTGGATCTATCTGCGACTGTCAATCGACCGAAAATGAGAAAAAAAAACATAGTAGATTGAAACCCATCGGAAACGAAAGATAAATTGACAAACATAAGGGGAAAATACTTTTCGGGAAAACGAAGGGGAGGGGCGTGGCTGAGTGTTAAGAATGGTTTATCTCAATTTACGGCAAAATTACGGGTTCTACAGAAAAAAGTTATATAGCAATGTTGTAGGAAATAAAAAGATCTATAACTGTTGTATTATAACTTTTTTCACATAACCTCAAATTTATGTGAAAAATTCAAACAACTAATTTTTTTGGGTTTTTCCCCCAATTTTCAATCAAAAAACTTGAGATATATATAATATAAATTTTTTTATTATGCCTTATGTTCTTGATAGTCTTTTCTTTCAGATGGTATATACAATAACATACGAGTATATACTGCACTAGGGTAAATTTTCTCAGAAATAGCCCCACTAAACAGCTGAAAAACGAATTAAAGCTGCTTTTTTGTTTTACTTACTTATTGTTTCGTAGTAGCAGCTGTAAAAAAACAGTTTTATATCGTTAAGAGCGGTCTTTTTTCATCATTTGCTGAGCAACTTTACCATAGTAATGTATATAAGTTATATATCTCGATGAGTTTTAGGTGATACAAACAACCTTAAGTTAAAAAAACTATTATCATCTGTAAGAACATTTTCCAAGAAATTAAAAAATCTGTGGCGATCTCTATCTTTCTCCTAAAGTAATAATTAACGAGAAGTAAACATAAGGAAAAGGGAGCATTTTTTGAAAACCATATTTTTGCAATGAACGATTGCGTCAATGTCATACAATTAATATTTGGTAATGTATGGAAAACTGTTCTACGTGAACCGAAGTTATGAATAATAAACAATTTTCATAAGTGAAAATATGAAAATAATTCTTTGATTTCAAACTTTAAAATACGAATCAAGTTGATGTGTTTTCGTATTTACAAACCGGATGAAGAAGTTATGACTACCGAGAAGCTTTAACGTTAGTCTATTAAAAGTTAGGAAGTGGAAGAGAAAGTGTTTAGATCACCGCGTGAGTATCAATAAGATCTTACTAAGGGCAAATAATTCAATAGACCACTTTACGTTTTACTTTGGATCAGACACAGGTGCTAGGTGCTGGTTGCTAACTAACGTTCATTGAGCTCACACAAGGCTCAAAAAGTGCTAAATTGCAATAGGCCAGCGGAGCACCGACCCAGTTTGATGAGATTTGGGTAAGAGTGCACTTTGTAGTAGTGCTTCTACTTCTACCTTAATTGCAACCACTTCTCTTTGAAAAATACTACATAGGTACGGGTCGTTCCTGAAGCTAAAGTTAATTGAGAGCTCTTGACAGAAAACTCTTTCTTTATCCTTCCCCCGCCCACTTACGCCTAGTGGGATGGACGCAGAGCAGAATCCATACGTTATAACATTTTCAGAACAAAACATTTTATTTCAATATCATTGGAGCTTCTGGCGAGCCACCAAAGACGTGTGTGGCCTGGCGTTGTCCTGATGGAACACAATTCGGCCTCTGTTGATCAAAGATGGCCTCTTCTGGATGAGTGGTGCCTTCAAGCGGTCCAGTTGTTGGCAGTAGAGGGCCGAATTGAGCAAAAGCAAAAAATTAATGTTTTCAGCCGCTTTGGCTGCTTTTTCGCTTTGATCGAAGAAAAATTGGAAAATATAGCGAATTTTCTCTTTGTTGGTGTCCATCTTTGACGAGCGCTCAAAACGAACTGAGCAAATCAATCGAAAAACTGTCAAAGACAAACTTTTAGCGCAAATAAACACGTTTTCAGCGCCGTATAGTATGACATGATGCGACACGTAACACTAGTACTATGGACAATAACGCCATCTCTTAGATAAAAACCGAACGAACTTTTTACTTGACCAATATTTACAGAAAAAGCTGCTTCCTAAGTTTCATTAAGTTACTTCACATACCATAAATAATATATACAAGTAAGAAGTAAAGTCAACCGCATGTTCGAAAAACACGTTCACTCAATTTTATTAATATATTTCACATATTTGCTGATGTATGGTATATAAAGTCAGCCGGAAGTTCGACATTTTTTCTATTAGATATATGGGAACTAATTGATCCGATTCAATTTAATTTTGATACTCTAGTATACTATTTGAAAAAGAGGATTCTCTCCGAGAATCTATAATATATCTAGGAACTTGAATAGTTTTGGGTCGATTTGGTCAACGGTGGCACACTTCAAGGGTAGGGTTTTATCGAGTTCTGATCATTGGCGCTTGATTTGTATACTGGAAAGAGAAAGAATCTGAGGAATTTAGAAATTGTGTTATATGGGAAGCAGGCGTGGTTGTAGTCCGAGTTTGCCCATTTTCACACTGTAATATAAGAATATAGTCATAAAGAATAGTATTACCTAGCGGTATTGTACTGATTAAAATCGGTCGTTTAGGTCCCGAGATATGGATTTTCACCCAAATGTGTGCGGTGCCATGCCCAACGTCCAATTTTGACAACGGCTCTAATAAAGCACTTTTCTACCATCTCGGGTGTAAGATTTTATGTCTTTGATGCATTTATTTATAGATTTATCGCACTTCAAGTAGTTTTTAACTATTCATACTGTCGAAGGAAGAGTAAAACCATTGACCATAAGTGAATTTGGTTAAAAAAGCTTTAGCGGTTTAGCAGATATGTACATTAAACCTGTTAGAGGGCGGGGCCATGCCCACTTTTTAAAATTTTTTTACTCTTACTTACTCCATATAACAGTCTTGTATCTTATTGTGAAGCTTAGTTATAGCAATTTACTTGTTTTCGATTAATGGGGTTTTGTGGGCGCGGCAGTGGTTTGAATACGCCCATCTACGAACTCGTGTTAACTTTTTTGCCAAGAAACACGTGTACCAAGTTACATTAAGATATCTAAACTCAAGTTACAGCTTGCACGGACGGACAGACAGACAGTCACCCGGATTTCAACTCGTCTCTTTATCCTGACCATTTATATATGTATAACCCTATATCTAGCTCGATTAGTTTTAGGTGATACAAACAACCGTCAGGTGAACAAAACTATTCTACTCTGTAGCAACATGTTGCAAAAGTATGAAAAGCGAAATGATCTGCCCCCAATAAACGATTTGGGAGGCCAATACATTTGTTCACCAATATTTCGATACCCTTTCGATAGTGGGAAACTTCGAGACCTCCAGAAATGACATTGGTTTCCATTTTGACAATATCATTTGAGTTAAATATTTTCGCAGCGAGTCGCATTTAGAGTAAGGGTAGGAAGAAATAGTCGTTGGGTTAAAATCTGATGAATATGGTGGATGAAAGAGGTGCTAATAGAGCAATTCATTTATGAGGTCAGGTCATTTAGAGGCCAAAAAAAGTCGGTTTTTACAATTTTTATTTTTAGCATAGGAGGCACTGTAGACAACTCGTTCTAAGGGTGTATTTTAGATACACTATTTATTATCTATAGTAATGCATGTGTCGTACAATTACTTTTTCCTAAATTTTTGGGTCAAATCCTTTATATAATTATTAGTTGAATGCTGAGGACAACTTTGTGCAAGTTATTGGCGGTCATACACATAAGTAAAACAGTGATCAAATTGTTTGCGAATACTCTGGTTGACTATTGCATGGGTGTCAATAACACGGAGGGCATTATTAGTCAAAAAATGCATTTCCACAAGCACAATTTGGGCATAACAGCCGAGACCACTTATTCCACACGCGGTAATGCCAATTGACCAACTGTGAGCACCAATGTAAATACTCACTTGTATATACAATATATTTAATTTCTAATGGGCAAACAATTAAATAAAATACCGGTGATGCTCCCGGTCACACACGTGGGAATCGGATTGTGTCTGCGTATAAATATCTGCTAATATTTATAATATAAACAATATTTGGTACTAACTCAGCATGGTAATAGTAGTGTTTATTTATACGAAGCTCTTTGCGGAGTGAGCTCAATTTAGAATAGATGTATAATGAGCAGAAGTAAAGAAGTACAAGTCGTGATAAATTTTCGTTGTTTTTTAGATTGACTGTTACATCAAAACTCTGCTTCTTTCTTATACTACTTTACGTGACTTATTATATAATTTTTTACTCTTGCCAGGGAAATACTTGCTGTAATTTTGACTGTTAAACCGTTAAATTTTAAAGATATTTCAAGGGCCATAGATAAGTTTGTTCCCTTGCCTTATGGGGTTACATACAGTTAGAATTTTCAAAAAATCGATTTTCAAAATTTTTTTTCTTAATGTACATATATTTAAAAATACACACAGGAAATTTCATATCGTTCCGGTGAATATTTTCGAAGTTACACGCAAATTTGAAAAGGCGTTTCAGAGTGCTTGGAAGTACAAGGCCGGAGCGGCAACGACTACCTGACCAAACTTTAAACACGTTTTTCTCAGATTGGTGTTTTCAAAGTCGGTGACTAACATTACCTAAAAACGGCCAAACCGATTAATCTCAAACTTTGACACGAACTTCTTAAATATATTTTTTTATAATTAATCGAAGATTTTTTCTTTAAATATTTTTGTTTTTATAAACAATTCAAGGCAGAAATTTCGGTGAAAAATCGATTTTTTTTTGAGAAACCGCCACCTTGAAAAAAAGTTGTATTTTGCTTAGTTTTTAGAATAATTACTAGATTTAACATTACTTTACCGAAATCTGTTTGGTTTTTTAATTTCAGATGATCGAGTTCAGAGATATAGTGGTCACCGCAAAACGTCTTTTTTGATAGGAGCTGCCGGAGATCAGCTGTAGCTCTGTTTCAAATAAATATTTTTACTAGTACTTAGTCTTAAATATAGTTGAAAGATACTATAATATGTGTTTTCATGTTTGGTTCAATACATTTAAAGGTTTTCTCAGGAAAACTTCTGGAAAATTCACTTTTTTTCGGCCTTTTAACTGTATATAACCTCTTATAAAACAAATTTGAAATTACTGAATCCACTAGTGTTTTTCATGTCGGGATTTCAACTCTCATTTCACAAGATTTGATCAAATTTGACCAAAAATCTAGTCCTCAAATATATCTTTCTTCTTTTTCTTACATTAGTGGAATTGTAAGCTGGTAGTTAGCAAAAAATATACCTATATATATATATAATATATATTACAAGTATTTGTTTTTGTTTGAAAAATTTATTGGTCGCCTTCAAAATAGTCTTCTTCTGCCTGAATACAACGTTTTGCACGTTCAAGAAGGTTATCGAATGACTTTTTTAGGTCATTTGTCGGTATAGCGTTGAGGATGGCATCAACGTCAGCATAGCGGTTTCTTTTCATGTAGTTTTCCGAAAGGGTAGAAGTCGCACGGTGCCATATCAGATGAATACGGGGAGTGGTTGATTGTTAAAATTTGATTTTTGGTCAAATAATGGGCCACATGCGTCGATCGTGCAACAAACGGCAACTTCTTCGCGATATTCGGGCCGAATGCGACGAAAACGTGCTACCAAACGCTTTAAAACTCCAAGGTAGAATACCGCATTAACGTTTTGGCCGGGTGGAACAAATTCTTTGTGGACAATACCCTTGGAATCATAAAAACAAATCAGCATTGTCTTCACTTTTGACTTCCCCAGGCGCGATTTTTTGGGTTTCGGCTCATTTCTCATTTATATCTTCACGACCACTTTGAAAACGTTTAAACCACTCGTGAATACGGCTACGGGATAGACAATCATCGCCATAAACTTGTTTCATCATTTGATGAGTTTTGGTAAAAGTTTTACGAAGTTTAAAACAAAACTTAATGTTGGCTTTTTGTTTGATGCTCATTTTCCGACCGACACTACAAATGTAATGTCACTTGTAGCGCGATATCTCAGCTGTTATACAAGTCACTGAAGAATACACAATTGAGGGATAACAATTTCAGACAGATGGTGCCACTAGAAACCGCGTTGTATAAAAAGTCCTGGAACTTTTGAATAGTACCTTGTAGTTCTTAAGTTCAGTTTTCTTTGTACTGCTTATAATTCGACTTAATTCTCTGCGTGGCGAGTAACTTTTGAAATTTGGACACAAAAAGAAGTCGCTTGGGTTAAAACCTGGAGTATCCGTTGAATGCTGACGCAGCAGTTCTTAGCAAAATTCTACCAATTTAAAAATGGTGTTGGCAGAGTTTTGAGCCGATGCATAGTCAGGGTGAATAAGCACGTTTTCTTCGCTAAACGGGTCGAATAGGCCTAACATTTCGCAACAGATTCTAAAATAGTTGACCTAGATCGCACCTTCTGAATCTCAGAAAATGTTGGCCATTCCCTTTATGGTCGATAGGTCACTCTTCGCCTAATTGGTACCAGGTTCGACGGATGCAGCCAACGCTGCTAATGTTTCTGCTGAGTTCAATACCTGTTCGAGGTATTGAGTTACACCTGACGGTCACACGGTTGACGGCTACTATAATATATTGAATTGCAATTGCCGGTCATACAGAAATCCAGACTGCACAGGTTGCAATTTTGGCAATTCAAGAAACTGATTTAGTTAACTACTGTTAACTTGTATTGAATTGCAGTTGCCGATCATACAGTTCATTTGAATCATGCGAGTTATGTGTACACTATCACCCCAACCAGACACCACACAACAAAATATTGTAAATTGGTCAAAATAAAAGATTAAAGAAAAACAAGTAAACATTACTAGAACAAGAGAAACAAGTAGAGATAAAGAACAAAAGAAAATAATGCAAATGCATACAAACATGTTTTGGTCCTTATGTTTGACTGTAAGGAAAACCCAGACATTATCGGGTAAGCCACACAATCATGTTTGTTTGCATCCAATATAAAATTAGATTATATTTAACAAATATTGTATTTCCTCCAATAATAAGAAAATAGAAAAACTAAGAAATAGATTAAGAAGATTGTAATCACTTTACTAGTTATATAAGCAGAAAATAATTTGAAAAAACAAAGAGAATAAAATATAATGTCACAGAAGTAACATCGTCGGCATTTTTTATTT
This sequence comes from Bactrocera oleae, assembly GCF_042242935.1. Taxonomy (NCBI): domain Eukaryota; kingdom Metazoa; phylum Arthropoda; class Insecta; order Diptera; family Tephritidae; genus Bactrocera; species Bactrocera oleae. The sequence goes on from NC_091538.1 coordinate 43,138,581, forward strand.
TCTCCTCCGCTCGAAGAACCAAAACTTGCGCGATCAAACTGCATAGATTGCAGTTTTGGCAGCTCAAAAGACTAGCTTAGTTAACTATTGTTAACTTATATATTACCTTGACTTTCCTCCATAAAGCGTGAAGCTTTTTATCGCCCAGTATACATTGCTTACTGACACTGTCTATAGGAGTGGAGTCTAACTCTGCTCCACTGTCTTGTGTATACTCCCCTGTATGGCTTTCAGGGCTATTTGGGAAGTGGGTATCCATTAGTAGGCTTAAGGACTCTTCACTGGATACCGTACAGATGTGATCTGGCTTCTGAAGATATCCAATGCTATGCACCGATTGTGTCATTATTTTCCTAAGTTGAGACGCTTCCACTGTGTTCTCGATATAATTTCAAAAAGACTTCCAAGAAATTCTTTTTGATCTCCTAATCTCTTTTTTGTATGACTAAATAAAACTGCTTCCTGCAGTCTTTCTGTAATTTTTTAAGTTCGAGAGACCACCATGAACATAACAATATAACAGTTATTCCAATAAATTATTTCTTTTATCGAAATACTTGCACTGAGCTCAACACTATCATTAAATGAAGTGTGATTATAACAAATAAAACCCAAAGCCTTTTATGCAACAATAAAATTAACGATCAGCAAATAAACTGTCGCATTGCGAATAATAGCAAAACAATTTTAAAGTTAGAAGTAATATATGTACCATATGTATGTACAAGTATTATGGTAAAAAGAAAGAAAAGTTTTTAAATGCCAACAAAACATTTAATTTCGCTGACGGGCAGGCGATAAAGTTGCGCCGCTTTTAATGAAACTGTTAACGGCAGACAGAGCGGCGGGGGCAATGCGTATACTACGTGGTGCGCTCAGCAGAGCACCGCACGCTTCCTAGTGCTTATTATTTGCGCATACATACAGACACATGGTCGAGTCAATGAGAATGTCGAGAACGCTTCATTAAATTAATATACAAGCAAATAAAAAGCGACGACGTGCATTGAAATGGCCTCAGAAGCTGCTGCAACAACTTGAGGCTGGTGCTCGGCTGCGTAAGATAAGCCTCATAGCTCAGGTGTGTGGCAAACATTGACAATGGCATGCCAACAGCTGACAGCAGGCAGCCGCCAGTGTGCGAAAGAGGGGCGGGGAGCGGCAAGCTGCTTTGAAGTTTGCACCTCGAAGGGGTTGAAGAGGTCAAAGATGAAGGAGGCGGTGAGAAAACACAATAAAAAGTTTAGCTAAATCTTCATATGCACATTTGTGCGTGCCTGTGTGTGTTTGTGTGTGTGTGGAAGAAGAAGTACAAAATTTACACTCACATACATTCGCACTTACTGCTATAGTATGTAGGAGAACGCTTTACAAAAGCACTTTAAGTCGAGCACGCCTCTGGTTTTCTAAATAAATATGCATTTGCTTGTGGTGGTTTGTGTGTATGTGTTAGTGAAGAGATGTAGCAATACATAACTAAGCCGGCGGATATATACAAGCACTTAGCGTTAGCACGCAAAATGGCAAACGACAAATAAAACACGTTTAATCAACGAAACAAAAATTTCCAGCAGCTCCAGTTGGTATCGGGAAAGGCGCCTGATGCTGAAGAATGCAACGCTGATTGTGTATGAATGGTTGACTGAATGTGTGAGTGTGTGATAGGTGCGTAAATGGAAACGGCGTAGTGTAAAATTCGCAAGATTACAAGGATATGTATATAAGTATACAATCTCGAAGTAATACCCAGTTCGGCAGGAGAGCTATGAGCTGGGAGTAAATTGAGTTTGCTGGATTAAAGTTCTGCTCTCCGGCTTTTATTGCTATCTCCTACTATAAAAAACAACCGATGATGTTCTACTGGCTTTGGTTATAAAAAGGAGAGAGAACCTGAAATATTCGAACGCACACGGTTCGATGAGAATTAAAAGCAATTGTGGTTTCTAAATATATTTCTACTACATAAGACTTTCCCTCGCTAAACAGTTTGGCAAGTTCGAGGCTTATTGCTGCAAAAAATTTCAGGAAATATAGAATAAGCTATGATACCTTCACAGGAGCATTTATTATATCATTAAAGAGTATAAAAAGATCTTTATATTGATTTTGATCGGCCAGTTATATGGCCGCTTTATACTATAGTGGTCCGATCTACATACTTTATTCGGAGATTGTAGCTTTATCTTAGACAATAACTTATTTAAAGTTTTTTGAAGATACCTTAATAAATAAAACAATTTCCAATACAGGACATGAGTTTGATCGATCAGATTGTATAGCAACTATATGCTATAGTGATCCGATCTGAACAATTTACTTGGAACACACCGCTGTCTGTATCTTGAATAATAATTCGTACGAAATTTCGTGAAGGTACCATACAAGGACATGATATGTTTCGTTCAGTTTGTAAGGCAGCTATATATACAAGTATATGCTATAGTGGTTCGATATTGACGGCTTCGATAAATGAACAGTTTCTTGGAGAGAAAAGAATGTGTGGAAAACTAGCTAGAAAAGATAGCTTTATCACAAACGACATGGCTAAATCAACTCAGCTCGTTTCGCTGATCGTTTATGTAAATATTTTATAGGGCTTTCGACGTTTCCTTCTGGGTGTTACAAACTTCGTGGCAAACTTAATATACCCTGTTAACTCTGAAATAATAACAATACCGGTAAAAACCTTGCCAGCCGGATGTTTCGTTTCCGTCCGCTTTGGACAACTTTGGACGGGCAACAAACCACTTAGTGGATTTCCGATTGGATTCAGGTGTGCAATGATATACCCATGTTTTAATGCAAATAGTCGTAGAGACTCCTTATTTTGCGGTGATCAGATTGTCCTTTAAAAGTCGAACACTTTCCAACTTTTTCATATTAATCAAATTGTGAATGATATGACGAATACGTTTCTTTGAGATGAAAATTTTTTTAACTAACGAAATTCAGCGGGCCCACGAGCGGGCATGACAATTGTCAAGCCATTGCTTTGCATTAATGGTGTTTTCTCTAATCAGGAAACAATGTGTTATCAAAATACGACATTCATTTTTTTTTATTGTAAACAAAGAAAGCGACTTTGAGATTAATAACTTGAGAACAACTGAAGTTGGACTTTGTTAGAATTTTGTGCCCATGTAGTATGTATTTTGTGGATTGCGGATAGTATTCTGGTGAAGTTTTTTCTCTACTTTTATTACCGAAAATGATAGTTATATTTTAGCTGCCTTATGTTCGAGATACGGATTGGCAATGGAGAGGAAACACTTCAAAAAATTATACCCATTGGTCGCTCCTAAGTCCAAAATCAGAAAATCGTATTTATAGTTGAAAGTTTTTATATTTTAAATGTTTGAATTTATGAAAATCAATATTTTTTATTAGTAACATTTTTTTTACAATTTTGAAAAGTATCTCTTCAAAATATCGAATGTCATGCGTGCAATATATGTGCATGAAATTTGCATGAAATGTCTCACAATAACACGGCGCTTTCGATTTTTCAATTTCAACAGCGCATTGCGACTTGAAGTTAGATGTACGAGTACCCATGTGTATGTCAAAAGGAGAGAGAATAACACGTAGGTGCTGATACAGATCTATGTTAAAAGGAATTCCAACAACATATATTTATTTTCTTTTCTCTCGGCTATAAAATTGATTTCGATAGAATAAGGAATAAAATGTGATTATTTGATTATTACATTGACACTCATTAGCGGTTGTTTGTATTCAGTCTCCGAATACTTAATATCATTTCATTAATACTATACCTATATCCACAACTTTTAACGAATAATTTTTTTTGGACAAACTAAGCGAACGTCATTAATAGTAGTAGTTTTATCAGTCATTAAATTAAAATACCCTGAACCAGGTATGTTAAGTTTCCACGAAGGAAACGTGAGTGAATATATAAAAATACATATACAAATGATCAGTGTGACTAACTGAGTCCATTTAGTGATGTCCATCTGTCCGTCTATCTGTCTGTATATACGGAAACTAGTCACTCAGTTTTTGAGATATCAATATAAAATTTGGAACACGTCATTTCGTCCTTAAGGAGCTGCTCGTTTGTCAGAACCGCTGATAGCGGATCACTATAGGGTATAGTTTCCATACACACTGACCAATCTTACTCACGATCTTGTATGGAAAACTTTTTATTTCTAAAGGGCTTTTCATGATATTTGGCTTAGATTATTACCTAAAACATCGATCCAATCTCCGAAGAAATTATTCAGTTCAGACCACTGTAGATTATAGCTGCCAAACAACTGACCGATCAAACTAAAGATAAATTTCATTTTATACACTTTTATGCTATAAGAACTGTACCTGTGAAGCGTTTTTCCTAATTATCGTCGGAGATCCTATAATATATATACATAAATGATCAGCATGATGAGCTGAGTTGACTTAGCCATGTCCGTCTGTATATATGCAACACTGGCCCACAGTTTTTAAGCTATCGATCTGATATTTTACACCTGTCCTTTTTTCACTAAGAAACTGCTCATTTGATATCGGACCACTATAGCATATAGCTGCCATACAAACTGAACAATCAGAAGCAAGTCCTTGTATGGGAAACTTTTTTATTTGACGAAACTTGGCATAGATTATTATTTAAAGCAATAGTGCAATCTCTGAAGAAATTGTACAGATCAGATAGCTATAACATATAGCTGTCATATTAACTGAACGATCGGAGTAAAATGCCTGCATGGACAACTTTGTTGTTTGACGAGGCATCTTCACGAAATTTGATCGGAATCAAGTTATTGTAATACTATGTTCGCACCGACACAAAATTCGTGTTTTCATAGAAAGAAGAGGTTTTCACGCGAAAACTTGTGTTTTCATCCATACAAAATCTGTCAAACGAAAACACAGTTTTCGCTGAAAACCCCTTGAAAACTTACATTAAACTCATTATAATCGGTGCCTGCTCTAGTTTAATCGATATTATTGGAAGACATATTTTGCCACCCTTAAATGTTAGTTGACAATTTGTTTACATTTCACCAATACTCTCACATTTGATATGTCAGTATTTTAAATTCAGAACTATCCACTGATTGGAGAAAGACGTACGCAGAGCTATTGAGAGGAGGAGATGGCATCAAGTGAAAATTTATTTTTATATTTTCATATTTTATATTTTTTGTTGCATTCCTTTTTATATTTAAGTAAATTATTATAACTAATTTTGATTAAAAGTTTGAAATTTATTAAAGAAATAAAAATTATATTATCTACTCCGCAAAAGAATTTTTCACTTCTGATAGCGTTTCAGTCATAACTGACAATTTTCAGCAATGACGGATTTATGGTCAACAATGACTCAGAAAAAAACAATACAAACAAACAAAAAGAAAACAAGGCTCTTAAGAAAATGATAGAAACTTTGTTCTGCGCGCTGACAAAATTTTTTCAGCTATGACTGTCATATTACCCATCAGATGACCGTCACTGTTCTTGTAGGGTACATAACAAATGTAACAAATAAATGTGTGAACTGTCAATGAAAACTCATCGAAAACACACAATGTCGGTCAGAACGACTTTGGTTCCACAATCCACAAATTGTGTTTTCAAGAGGGTTTCAATTCGGTGCGAACATAGTATAAGGTATTTGTATCTGTGAAGGGTGTGCAACCGATGCTAACGTTTTTTTTTTTATTTTTTTTATTTTGGAATTTCATAATTTAAACTACTTTAATTTCACGCTAGATAAATTTAAGGATGACTTTCAAAAAATGAGAAAAGTAATAAAGCATTATGGAAAAACTGTTGTGAGTTATAAAGCACTCAAATGAGATTAAAACGTGTGTTTTTGTCATTTGTTTATGGAATAAAGAATTGTTAGTGCATAAGTGTGTCAAATACGGAAGTTTATAATGTTACGAATAAGCAACCCAACAAACACAAAAAATAGTGGTCTGTTACACATTGTCCAATCTCTCTGCAGACAGTAACTAATTACTTCGCTTAAGATATGTGCAGGTGAAATTCAATTTGACTCTTTCTTTAGGGAAATGAACGAGAGGAGAGACTTCCAAGATAATCATGCAATTTGGTGAACCCCCTTAAGTTAGGTCAATTCCTCATCTGAAGCTATATGTTTCCAATTATGAAGTTTTGATATTCCCAGCCACAATAGGATTTTGTATCAATATAGATTTTTAACTACACTGAAAGTAAAACAGAAAAGTGTGGGACTTGCCCTGTAGGTCGTCCACGTCCTATATGTGCGACTGTCAGCGGGATCTTGTCTCCCTAGAAGCGGGTCGGAAGTATCAGATTTTAAATTGATTTTTTTCGGCTTTGAACTGGACTTTGGGCTTGTAAATGAACGTAACTACAGTTCCAAAAAACAAAAAGACCACATTGCCTCGGTTGAGACTATCTTTTTTTCTTGACAATTGCTGCATCCAAACTAACGATTATGATTTAAAGGTAAGTATCTGACCTACTAGATAAGTAGAAGAATAGATACTCCGTTAAATCTGTAAGTAACTAAAGTGCCAACAAGATACCGATTTGTCAACACCTAATGAAAATGTGTCTCTTCTTAATTTTTTGATTGATTTTAAAATCAACGCCTAAGGTCCGATTAACGAAAAATTCATTTTTTGAACATCCTCTATTTCGCGTAATTGTACTAAACCCAATTTAAGACTGTAGAAGAAAAATAGTGTAACACACAGGAAGTTCGACTGTGAAATGTATACGTTATTTAGAGAATAACAGTAGTGATTTCTTTGTTATGTACATACAAGTACATATACATATATGGTATATATTAATTTTATATATAATATAATATAGACCTCAACTTGAAATCTAGAAAATATATTTGGAAGCTTATATAACTCCTGGAAATCGAGATTCGAAATCTTCATCACTTTTCATTAGAAAGAACGGTTTTGAGCCCTACTTTGGACATTTGACTAAAAAAAAATGTTGTCCGTTAAATCGTTCGACAAGCCCATGCGAAAATGTTTATTGGGAAGCAGACTGGAAGCGTAAATTTACATGTGATTTTTTACCCTTTTCTAGCATTCTGCTTCTTGCTTATTTGCGTAAATACAAATGTGGAATGTGAAAGCTTGTTAATGAGATATGCAACTGTGCATTCAAATGTACGCACAAGCGGTTGCCATAATATGAGCAATAAGGATAACTAACAAAAACCTAGCCAGCGAGGTAGGGAAGAATGCACAAAAGATACACTTAGTAGAAACAAGTGGACCCAAAGGAATTGTTCAGAGAAATCAAAGCGTTTTGACTCTGAATCTATGTTGGAACTCTGAATATTTAAAATTGGTGGCGGAAATATCAAAAATGGCAAACTACGAAACTACTGAAATTATTAGACGTGGATATCTAGGGACTAGAAATACGTTGGCGATAGGCTTTCAGTTCAATATTTCCACCACTTAAACACTAAAAGTTTTTGAAGCTCAGGTTATAGTTAATGCACCTGCACTAAAGCCATCGAAAGGATAGGATAAAATAATACCACAATTTCGTAATATTCTTTCGACGCCTCTATTTGCACTTGATCTCACCAGTCCCAGGATAGTCGAGTTCACGTAATTACGACGGAAATCGCCAGCGGGGGAACGATTTCTGCCCCTACAATAACGTTTCCTCGATCTTCTTTGTTTTCGAGCATTTAAAAGAGCAGGTCTTCAACTTCGATTTATCTCTCTGAAACTTTTACTGGGTCAGGATTCTAGGTATCGTACTTACCTCGGTTAAAACACATTTCCACAGTTGCTCTATGGACTCGCGATCTGATCTTAAGTGATGGGTCAGGCCAGCACCAAATTTCTTACACAGATATATGAATGTTCAGAGGTAGGAAATTTAACTACAATGTAAGGAAATTGTCGAGACTGAGGTAATAGTTCTTTAACTAACAAAATAATATCGAAAAGAAGATTAGTGTTTCCATCTTTATCTCAAATATGTAGAATATTGAAATCGAATTCAGTCGAAAACTGTGATTTTCTGTAAAACGGTACACAATTTTATTAGCCCAACTGCTGGTTATATGTTACATGGTCTGCATTGAAAAGTGAATATTAATCGTTGAAAATAGATTTATTGTTTTCAAAATATTTTTTGTGGTTGGTAATATCTTTTCCATTTATTTTATCAATAAAAATTCATCTTTTATCTTCTATAACAAGAAATTCAATTAAAATGTTGTGGAAACAAGAGCGATTTTTCAATGAAAATTTGTTAGTAAAGTGTGTATTTTTAGACGTGTGGTTTTCTGTAAGGCAATACGTTTTTCGAAGTTGGTCTTTTTGACAGGTTACTTAATTTATACTCAGTCGGTTTCCCATTTTATAATGCACAGAATTACTTTGAAACAACGTTTGCAAATTGTTTAAATTTACTACCAAAATAATGGATCGGTTCGCGCGACTCCTTACACGCTGCGTCCATTATTTAGTCGATATAATCGCCCAACAAGGTAAGTAATTCGAGCAGCCTTGGATCGGTTTCTAGTGGAGCTGTGCCCATCCACTTTATGGAAGAGTTTGCGCAAGGATCTTGGCTTGCGGGGTCACATAATTCAACTCGTGCAAGGATTGAAACCGAAAGACCATCGAGTATGGGCTTCAACCGAGACTTCCGTCGAACCGGATTTTAACAAAAAAATTGTGTTCAGCAATGAAGCTCCCTTTTGGTTGAATTGGTACGTTAATAAACGAAATTATCCAATTTGGGGTGATGATAATTCACAAGCCATTGTTACATCCTCAAAAAGTTACTCTTTGCAGTACTCTAAGGGCAGGGGTTCATTGGTTCATATTTCTTCAAAAATGAAGCCAGTCATAATGTTACAGTCAATGGGGAACGCTATAGAGCCATGACTAATTTTTACGTGCCTAAATTTAAGGATTTTGGTGTGGACGACCAATGATTCTAACAAGACGGCACTCCATGCTATACAGCCAACAAAACAATAAATTTTTTGAAGGAAACTTTTGGTAATTATTTCACGTCGTGGGTCCGGGAGACCACGATCGTGCGATTTAACACCGTTGGACTATTTTTTGAGGTTATGAGAATCCGCTTGTCTATGCAGGTAAACCCGAGACGATTAACGACTTGGAAGATAATATTTGGGGCGTTATTGCTGACACACGGCCCCCACTAATCAACAATTATTGTCTGAAGAAGACCAGTTTCCTTCTACTTAATAAATACTATACATATATGTTTATAGAAGGAATTGGTTTCCATTCGTTTTTCCGGTAAAAGAAAAGAATTGCACTAACGCACTAAGCAGGAAGAAGAAGCAGCTCGTATTTACAAAAAATCCCAATTGGGCATTCACACTTGCCACCGTTATTATTTAAGTATATAGAAAAATGCACAAGGACATTTCGGCATTAATTCCCTGAAGCACGTTTCAGGACATAGGCGCAGAGGGAGCCGCGTGCCAAGGCAAAGCACGAGTTTGCGTACCTTTTTGATATGCTTGCGTACACAAAATAAAAAGACATGCACCCACACATATGCATATTTATATTTGCTGTGCATAATAAAAATTCACAATACACTCACACAAGCAGACGTCGTCGTATGTGTGCGTGTGCAGTACAACATATATGTGTGTATGTGCAAGATGAAATTTCTATACTCGCTCCGTTGCTTGCTCACCCGCTGTGCACTTGACAGAGGCATATTCTGCATGCCCAAGTGCATCAAGGATGCAGCTTTAAATGCCCACAAACACAAGCACTTGAAAATTGGTAGCAGTGCGGGTAGGAGAGACGGTTTTAGCAGCAGAGGAGAGGCATTTAGTTGCAGTTTCAATTAATTTTACTGGCATGCGGAATTATTATTTCAGTGTGACAGATAAAAAGGAGGAAGCAGCACCAGCTATATGCCAGCTAAATGAAAGTTGAAAGGACTAAATTATAAGCATACGCGCGTGCACAAAAAGATCGGAGAAACGGGAGCGAGAGCTAAGAGCGCCGAGTTGAGTGTGTGTAAATGAAGTAAATACTGGCAGTTTAAGGGGTTTGCGGCATAAAAACTTTGTCAAATTTTGTATGCATGCAAATGTGTGATTAATTTCCAACACACATACACCAGCGCACACACATCCTTGTATTAACCCAGTTGTGGGATTTTGTGATTCGTAAAATATGTTGTATGGCGCTGCGCATGACAGGCAACTTTGTAGAAATGCATTGACACGAGCGGAAATAATTTTCACATCACAATTTCTTTCTGCGTTAAGGCTAACGGTAAAACGTATTTGTACGATCAGAAACAAAAACAAGAACAACAACCATAATTTCTTTAAAAGTTTATTTTAATTAAATGTCGAACACAAACTTTTGCTTTACTTTCAACTGAGATTATATGCTTCTTTGCTTTTTTTCCCATTGTTATAACGGCATTTGATCTACTCCCACCTGCAACACATCCAAACTTATTTTCTTGTAGCTGATACCATTACTTTTAGTGTCCATATGTATTAGCATTCCTTACGTGTTCCTCAAATCATAGTTTCAGCTGGTGATGATGGATACTCGCCATTAGGCCATAAGCTCAATGGTTATAACCTAAGCTACTTAAAGGCTCTGCAAACTTTTTTCTCCTTTTATTCGTTTGCTGCTTTTTGTGCTTTTGCTTTCAATTATTTGCTCATAATGTTGTTGGCAGAACTAATTTTTGTGGATTTGTGATAAAACAAATACAAATGCATGTAGAAAGTAGCACGCAAATCCAAAATTGTGCTTATGTGCATGTAATTGACCCAGTAAAGATAAATGACGGATTTCGTAATCTGTTGGTAGTGCTTTAACTAATCTCACGGAAGTAGGAAAATTACATTCGAAATAGCTCAAAAATATCAATAAAAGCCTGATTACGAAGCTTTGTTAAAGCCGAACTTAACTTAACCCGCAGACGCATGTAATATATAAGGTCTAGTAAAATAAATTCTATTTTTGCATTAAATTGACGGGTTTTTCGTTCGATAACTTGTTGCTAAGTTCAATTAATTTCATAAAAACCCTTGGCTCTATTGACACATAACTGGGACAGTCAATTTTCACCAGCAAACCAAAAACAGGTAGTAATCGCTTGGTATCAGGTCCGGATTATAAGAATTTCCCAACCGAAGCTTCTAGGGAGTAACTTTAGATATGAGCGGCCTGGCGTTGTTCTGATGGAACACAATTCATCTCCTATTGGCTAAAGCTGGCCACTCCTGGAATATTGCTTCCATCAGACGGTCCAATTTTTGACAGTACAGGTCCAAATTAAAAGTTTGGCTGTAGGAGAGCAGCTCATAGTAGATGAAAATTCGGTTCATTAGATTTTTCTAGATATCACTCCTGTGGCGCCCATACACCGATACTCTTTTTCTATCCAGCCTTATTTGAATGATTCTCAACGGTGGTTTGTGCAATGTTTCGCTCCTGGGAAATCGATGCAGTGCTTACATAACAGTCGGACACGACGATTTATATTATTTTATTTTTCGACTACTAACAAAGAACTCAGTAACAAGCTTTCTTGAAGTATCATTCTGTACAGTTTTATCACAATACCTTAACAACCTGTTCTGGTTATCGGTTTCGGTTTTCCCCCATCTTAACTGTTTTAGGCGCTACGTAACACTAGTTAGTACTATTAAGCTATCAGTATTGGGCTTTTACAAATTCTAGCGCATTCCCCTCTTTTACAAATTGCACTTACGGCAAAGAAAGAATCTGTGTCTATAACCTCATTTGTCTCGTTTTATATGTATCAAAGATGACACCTTTCTCGTGCTTGAATCTTTCCAGGTATTCGCAATGTCTGTTTGTGATTTATAATAAATGAAAAGTTTTCGCAATTCTTAGTTTATTTAGTCATACATCAAGGAGATTAGCCGATATACCCACAGACCAATTGTACTATCCTCAAAACATTTCTTCTAGCTTCTTACGGTTTCTGCTCAATCCCGTTAAATTGACTCTTTGACTAGGAGGTCGAGTACAGTAAAGTACGGTACGATCTTGAAGGTCACGTATCTTATTTATACTCCATTAAATTATATTAAGTGATTTCTTTCAAATTTGAGCATCATAAAGAGCAAAGAGCGTTTTAACTCCGGCTGGGAGGCATGTTCGTGTTCTCTGGTGTTAAGCATCAATTTTCTGTGTACAGCTGCTGCTTTCCTTATTTCTTTAAAACATGTTGTCAATCCAATCTGTACTACCCATGAAGTGAACATATCAAATGCCATTTTCTTGAAACATTGAGAAATGTTTTTGTTTTATCTTTATTTCACTTTTATATCGAGGCTCTAAAACCATAAATTTTCTCGAATCTATACATAAGTTTAATTTCGACCGCATTTAGACAATCATTAGGCACATTGTGCTCTCGGGTGGTAACCAAATTAAACCTTATTCAGCAACTCAGTGGATTTGGTAATAAAACCAAATTTTCAAAAGATGCTCAATACTTTTTAAGTTGGAGCATTGGGAGCCGTGTAAAGTATCCCGTCTCATCCGGCTGAATCCTGGGCATGTTCCAGCGTTAGAGCAGAAACCCATTTAGCACCTTCTGTTGTGCCCACAATTTCGGCCTGAAATACAATAGAGGCATATATTTATTTCAGCTTTTGATCTGTCGATGAATATGTAGATTTCGTTGGAGCTGTCGATCACAGAACTAATAGTCCATTCTTCTACACTGGGGAATGAAAACGTTGTGTTGAATGTCAAAGATCTTCTTTTCTCGTTCGCATTGCCAATTTAGTCTGAGTTCATTATATACAATAAACATTAAAAGAACTTCTTGTAAAAATGTATAAATCAGTAACAGCTTAAAAACGGCTATACTAATTTTGATGATTTTTCGAGGAATGACTTGTTCAGAGAGCACACTGAATGAAGCTGTTCGCTGTTCAAAGAGAAGTACCGTTGTGATCGAATAGTCTGACATTTGCACGAGTGTCATTTCACACAGAGCAGATGATCTCTTGATAAGAGTCAATCAAGTACTGTTATGACACCCTAATTATTAGTTTTATTGTGATATTCAGTGAGATTTGATTGGACATCCATCTTTGGAACGAAGTTGTCAATCTTTGTATATGTGGAGAAATAGAGGCAAGTGCAAAAACGGAAAGAATTTTTTTTCTTCAAATAATGATGTGGCAATCTTTATCACAATAAATATTTACAACAATTTTCTTACCCGAGATTTTAACTTAGGTGGTAGTCAATTATTGAATGTACTGGGCTGCAGCGGTCGTCAATTAGATTTCTTTAGGTTCTCTGATTGGATTACCCAGGTCAATACATTTCCTGGGAACTAACTTACTTTTGGTTCACGTGTCATTCGGTTAAAAAAATCAACCGCCAATTTTATGGGTCATGTAACCAACACATGGCCTATGACTTGGTCATATTTCATCGTCATTAACAAGGATAACTGTTGACATAAGAAGCAAACCAAAAGAAAAAAAAATGGAACACCTATACACATACATACACACGCATAGCGCTGTTAACGCAAAACCTACAGTACTAAGACCGTTAAGACAGCTAAGTCGGCAAGACGCAGCTGCGTTGGTAAGTTGTGTAATAATGGCAGCTTCCCGTCATTTGCTCAACGAGTGTAAAAGAATGAATGAAAGAATGTCCATACATTGAATTCTATACATCAAATAATGGAGTTACATGCACACGCACAGAAAACAAAGAAAGTATATATAATATATATGTATGTGTGTATGGGTGTGTGCTTATGCGAGCGACTGCTTATAGTATGTGTACATGATGTGGTAATCATAGTGGATTTGCTGATAATCTCTGATTTATCTTAATGCCGCTTGCCAATGTAATACAATACTCCCAGCTATAACGGTGGAGCAAAAACATAAAAGAAGGCAGAGCGGCAAAAAGACGTTGAAGGAAAGCTGAGGACTTGCGAAAGCGAAACGAAGACCTGCGAGCAAGAGCGAAAACTATTGTGCAAATATGTGAACAAATCAATTTATTTTGCCGCCGGTCCTGCAGCGAGATCCAACCTCCTTTTAACGTATTGGTATGCACATACACATGCGGTTCTCGTTAAGCACACAAAATTATGGGCTGTTTGCATTATTTGGTGCATTTGATTTCGAATTTTCCACTTTTTTTGGGCTTCTCTAATCGGAAGCTTACTCGCATCTTTTTTGTGGTGTATTTGTGTGTGCTTTGTTTGCATTGACGCTCTTACGTGTATGTTTAACGTAATCATTCCGTACTGGTAATAAAATAGTTAATGAGGGATGAAATGAAACGCAAAGCTCCGTGGGGAAGTTGACAAATTATGGGCAATGACTTTATATGTGTCTATTGACAGTAACTAAGTAGAAAATAAATGCCGCGCGGTTGTGCAAATGCAGGAAGACGTTATTTATTAATTCAGCCATCTTACACTCCCCTCTCTCGAATGCCTTATTTCTCATGGAAATGAAAATATGGGAGTTGCTCTACATGGAATTATACTCAGTGGGATGTATGAAAGATATGTTTGACTAATATTTCTGTTGTGCAAGAGTTGCCTGTGTATAGCAGAATGTAATTCCAAGGTTTTCATCCAAACATAGAATCTTCTTAAAATTTATATTATCGCGCTTATAACTATATTCGTACATTTTACTAAAAAATGGTGTAACTTGATTATTATTGCAGTGTTCCATTATACCGAATATGCGTGGGAATGCTAAGCTTTGTGCGTCTTTTTCAGTATACATATGTATGTCTTTCATTTGAAGAGTAAACAGCAATATTTTTTTTCATTCAAATATGTCGAACTTTGTGCCTGAAAAGATGTTTTTGAATTTCGATCAATTTATAAGTCAAATCAAAATTTTTCAAGACTCTTTTAATCAATGAAAAAATCATAACCGACGTTTCACCTTTTTCTTGTGAAAGTTCAATTATTTTAACATTAACTCCACATAATGGAAGAAAATAACGAATGACGACAGGAAACATCTTGATTGCATTGCGATTGGAAGCGTCGTTCGACAAACAAATTAATCGGGCTTTCTGTAAATCAGACTTGAGGCATTCCAATGCGTATGGTGCAAAACATTGGTTATTATCGCTTCACTTATTGTTCTTGAACAGGAAAATTTTTTCATTTGGAAACAGGTTTGAAATATTTTGGTTGCGCAGTCGTTTGATGTACAAAAAGTTTGAAAAAATGCTGGTTTTTAAATGATTTTTTGAATAACAAACCTGAAACTGTGATTCTCATCAATTGTGTGGTACGCCCACACACCTCCATCGGCGATAGATTCAAATCTGGTTTCTCTCTGATGAAAATATCTGATATGATTGAAGTTTGAAGAGAAGCATTTGCTGCCACTTTGTGCTTCTTTGTTTTCAAACCATTTTCAATATCGGCTCTCAAAAAAGAATATTTTTTCTACAAATTATCGTTGAAAACATACTTTCGTTTCGACATTACACAAAGTAATATTTTGTCGAAAATATTTATGCTTCAAATTCACAAAAAGCCAAAGTCCTTTCAGATGAGACGCCACACTTATGACATGCGAACAAGCTGTGCCGTAGTTGAGCTCGGTTCCCTCCGAATCAGAAATCTGGCATACGGCTTTTGGTCAACGGCGCCAACGGATTTATTTGCGTTAAAAATCTTCAACATATTTTCCCTCTTTCATGTATGTTTTTCTCTAGGCTGTGATGATGTTGTCGGTATTGTCGGCTAGAATACGACATTACTAATGCCGGTACTGGTTGGTTGTTGGATATGCAGGACGGGTATAACACGTAAATACGGTAGAAATGAAAAATTCGTTTGATTTCTAGATGATATTAGACTGTTGTTTTCTTTGACGAAACCAAAGCAAATTTTTTTTGATGGTGAGGTGTTTCGTAAAGTACAAAATGCTACCAAAGTGTTGAATGCGCCCATTTAAATTCTGTGTATTCATTTGGAAGGAGTGCCAGAAATTAAATATAAAAGGAAACCGAAAGCTTTTTGCAGTTCTAAACGTAAATTATTGTCTGAAACTGGGTAAGAACAGGAAAAAACGTTAGATTCGGTTGCACCGAAGCTGTAATACCCTTCACAATTAAATGCTTCCATTCAAGAACTTGCTTTTGATCCGTCAGTTTGTATGTCGGCTACATACAATTTATTTGGATAATGTACCGTTGCCTAAGAATATAATCCATGCTAAATTTTCTGAAGATATCTTGTCAAATAAAAAAGTTTTCTACATAAGAACTTGATTTAGATCATTTAGTTTGTATGACAACTATATGCTAAAATGCTCCGATATCGGCGATTCCAACAATAGATCAAAAACTTAGGGACCAGTTCGCGTATATATAGACGAACAGACGGACGGATATGGCCAAGTCGACTCACCTCGTCGCAATAATCATGCATATATACATTTTGTAGGGTCTTCAACGTTTCCTTCTGGATGTTACAAACTTAGTGGCTAACATAAAAGGGCATAGTTCAGGGTATTAAAAGGATCAGGGTACTAAATGTATCTGCTCTGGGGAAAGTTCACTTATGTGCAAGAAATTTTTTTGGTTGCCATTACTGGAAAACATAAGTTCTTAGATTATTATTTTTTCACCTATTAGGTTCCGTTTAGCATTTGCTTGCGATATTTGTA
Source organism: Bactrocera oleae (assembly GCF_042242935.1). NCBI lineage: Eukaryota > Metazoa > Arthropoda > Insecta > Diptera > Tephritidae > Bactrocera > Bactrocera oleae. Next base: position 43,155,277 of record NC_091538.1, read on the forward strand.
AGTTCTCATAAGATAAAGCAATTCAGCTTCAATGAGTAATAAAGGGCTTAGTTCGGGTGCCGGGATAAAAGCCAAGGAAATACTTTCAGGGGCATAATGTTTGTTAAATCAATGAAAATTAATATATGATATTTGGTTAATTAGTGGACCAAGTTCACATATCTTCAGCATTTTCTGAGGTATCTTACTTATTTACCGACATATGCGATGTAAAGTCAGCCGGTAGTTGGAAAACCTTTCTATTTGGTACGTGGGGGCTAAAGGAATTATTGACCCGGTACAACCGATTTTTGACATACCGATATATTGTTGTTAGAAAATGATTCTCTTTGAATTTTTGTAACATATAGTATCTCCCAGATTGACCGATACTTTCGATAAAATGTTCGCTGTAGGAACTGTCCACATATTAGGAATCTGGGGCTTGAAAAGTTTTTGTCCGATTTGGACAATTTTTAGTAATAAGGTGGCACACCTTAAAAGCACTATTCGTGCAGAGTTTTATTCCGATATATTTTTTGTGCTTGATTTGCATACTGGAAATTGTAAGAATCGGATGGAATTTAAAATGCTGTTGTATGGGAAGTAGGCGTGGTTGTAGTTACACTGAAACATGGGAATGTCAAGATAATATTACGTACCAAGTTTGGTCGATTAGGTCCTGAGTTCTGCCGTTTAACTGAAATAATGGCGGTGCCATCGACCAATTTTGACACCTGGCTCCTATAAAGTTCTTTTGTATCATCCTAGGTGCAAAATTTAATTTTATCTCTGTCGTATGCATTTATTGATTTATTGCGTGGTCCGACTACGCCCACCTACGAACTCGTCCTTTCTTTTTCACAAAGGAACACGTGTATTAGGTCTGTTCGACCTTAAGAAACTTCAAACCCTGGCTTATTTAAAAGTATGTATATGGATGAAGTCTCTGTATAGTATTAATTATCTACACTTAAAACTACGAAAGTCAGGAGTCTTAAGAGGAGTAAAACTGAGAGTCTTGGAACTGTAAATATAGGAGATCTTAGGTACGAGACGCGCTTGAGTAGTACTAGAGTATTAACGTAGTAACCTTTTACCAAAAAATTACTTATTAGGTTTTCAGAACAAAAATCAAAATCTAAATCGATTTCGTTCTACAAAGCAAATACTTTCTTTTTCAGCCATACCGATGGCTCGTCGGTTTTATTTTCGTTTTCATCATTCGATTGGGGTACCGGTGTTTTATTGATAGTGGCAAATGTGCTGTGTGACGGTACGCGTATCATTACTATAAAATCATATACACCGCAATACCTTCTGGAAATTATTACGAAGTACAAAGTAACGAATTTAACTGGCTCGCCCAACCAATTTGGAGATCTTTCACAATTGCCGGGTTACACTGCGGAAGAAATGTCCAGCATGCGTATAATTATAATCAGAGGATGTAATGCTCTACCTTCTGTCCAGACTAATGTAAGAGCAAAATTAACTAACGGCATTTTGGTGAACTCATATGGAACCTCAGGATTGGTGTCACCTCATTGAATTATACCGATTATAAAGTCGACACTGTTAGCCGTTTATGGGGTGGTGTGCAGCTGAAGATAAAGGATTGAGTGTCAGGTGATGTTCAGAAATTAATGGGTCCGAATGAAAAGGGGGGCACTCCTATAAGTTGGTTGGGTTACCTTGTAATCCAGAGACAACTGCTGATATTATGGATTCTGATGGCTGGATCAACACCGGTGATATCGTGTGTATGGAAGATGAAGGTTTTCGATATTTGGTTGATCGCAGTAAGGATATTTTAAAATATATGGATATTAAAATAACGTTTTTATAAAAAAATAAATAACGATAAATATAATTTAATATTTGCTAATTTGTAACTTGATTTTGATTGGTCAGTTTGTACGATAGCTAAATGCCATAGTGAACCAATCTGCACAATTTATTAAAAGATTCTACAATAATTTGTGCCAAATTTTATAAAGATGTTACGAAAAATCCGTAAGTTTTCCATGCAAGAACTTGATTCCGATCATTCAGATTGTATGGCACCTATATATAAGGTTGTCAAATATCTCCCTTCCGCTTTTTTGCTCTTCATTCAATGCTTTATAAAAAGTGTTACAGTGATCGGATTTAGCTAAAATATGCGCCGTTTTGTTCGATGATCTGTTTCCATCTAGACGGCAACTTCATAATACCTTCCTCGTAGAAGCCCCCTCCTTATTTGCGAAGAATTCGGACAGCCACTTTTCACAAGCCTCTTTTGAGTTCAACTTCACACCACCAAGGGCATTCGCCATGGACAGGAACAGGTGGTAATCACTTGGCGCTACGTCCGGGCTATATGGTGGATGCGATAAAACCTCCCATCCGAGCTCCCGTAGCTTCTGACGAGTCATCAACGAAGTGTGTGGTCTGGCGTTGTCCTGGTGGAACACTACACCCTTCCTGTTGGCCAATTCTGGACGCTTCGGTTCGATCGCCTGCTTCAAGCGGTCCAGTTGTTCGCAGTAGATGGTAGAATTAAGCGTCAGGCCATATGGGAGCAGCTCATAGTGGATGATTCCCTTCCAATCCCACCAAACACACAGCAAAACCTTCCTGGCCGTCAATTCCGGCTTGGTCACTGTTTGGGACGATTCACCGGCCTTCGACCACGACCGTTTTCGCTTGATATTGTCGTATGTGATCCGTTTTTCGTCGCCAGTCACCATCCGCTTCAAGAATGGGACGAGTTCGTTCCGTTTCAGCAGCATATCGCAGGCGTTGATTCGGTCCAGAAGGTTTTTTTGCGTCAAATTATGAGGCACCCGAACATCAAACTTTTTTTTGTATCCAGCCTTCTGCAGATGGTTCAAAATGGTTTGGTGACTAACTCCCATCTCCTGGGCGATGTCACGAGATGCCATATGCCGGTCTAACTCGATGTATTCCATGATTTGATCGGTATTTGTCGTCACAGGTCTTCCGCCGGCTGGCTTATCCATGGTGTCGTTTTCACCGGCTCTGAATCGTCGAAACCATTCCTCCGCGGTTCGAAGTGATAGAGTACCATCCCCCAAAACACCCTTAATCTCACGGAACGTTTCTCTAGCGGATTTGCCTTTAACGAAGGAAAACTTTAAAATAGCGCGAATTTCGGCGTTAGTGAACTCCATGTTTACACGTCTATAACTGTTGAACGCAATATCCAAACTAATCATGCATAGCGTTGTTTTGTAGGTTATGTCAAGACCTTTCAAATTGTGTATAGTGGTGCCAGATACGAGCTCTGTAGCGCTTTGTACATAGCCGCGAAATTCAAAAGACAAAAAAGCGGATATTTTACAACCTTATACTATAGTGATTCGATCTGAATAATTTCTTCGGAGTTTGCATTATTGCCCCAGATAATGATCAATGCCAGATTTCGTGAGAAGATTTTCCATCAAGCACTTGAATCTGATCGTTCAGTTTTTATGGAAACTATATGCTATAGTGGTCAGATATCATGTCCTTCTGGATGTTACAAGTTTTGTGGCAAAGAATATATATACCCTGTTCATTGTACAAAAATATAAGAGATATTAGTCAGCAGCAGTAATGTCGAAGAGGTCGCACATAATTGTATCTTAACTTGGCATTTTTGACGCACTCGTAATAGAGACGACTCTATATCGGTACTTCTTTTAATCACGTCTATACTTTTGTAAACTTTTTATGTAGATTTGTTTCAAGGTTAAAATAATATCCTTTTTATGTCGGGACAGAAGACATAACAAAAACAGCAAGACACAACAAGCCAAAGACAGGCACTGAGACATATTGATTAAAAGAAGTGATAGAATAGTTCATGGATCCATAGGCTCATTATTTACTCAAAAAGTTGGTTAAAAATCACATCGGTTTATTTCCTTAATAACGGGTGTTTTTTTAGACGTATGGCTTTCAATGAGACAATACTTTTTTCGAAGTTGCTCTTGTTGAAAGCTGTTACTTGATTTATAATTAGTGTGGTTTGCCATTCCATAACGAACAGAATTACTCTGATACCACGTTTGCAAATCGTGGAAATTTGTTACCAAAATAATGGTTCGGTTCGCGCGACACACAGCGAGCTGCGTCCTATATTCGCTTGATATACGAGGTGTACTCAAATGAAAAGGTGAATTTCGATTTTTCGCGGGTGTACATTCGTTTATCGATATTTGATTTTTGTTATAATCGGACACATATTTGTTTATCATGTGCTTGCATTAGGAATCAATTTCGATTGGTAGTTTCACATCAACAAGCGAAGAAAACATCGAAATAATATTTAAAATCGTCGAATCACTATTTGGAAAGTTGCAGAGGATGTCGGCATATCAATCGGCTCATGCCTTTAAATTTTATTGAATGCTTTGAGCATGAAACGAGTTTGTTCTAAAATTACAAAATTTTGATGAATAACAACTTTTATTTTATTGTAAGGAATCTCTTCTATTCCTATTTTATGACAATTACTGTCGAGTTTCTAAGCACTTTACAAATTGAACAAATTCCCCAGGGGACTTCACTCAGTTGCATTTGTCTATTTGATTTTGATAAGTGAAGTTGAATTCGCCCGAAGGAATTTCACCTCCTAAATAAGGTAGTGTCTGGGAGCATGTAAGCATTTTGAAAAGTTTTAATTAAAAATAGCCGCAAAAAAAAACTAAATTCATTTTCTATTAAAACACTTATTTCTAAAATACTATTTAAAGTAATTGATATAACGAGGGAGTGTTCGGGCTGTGGTAAGCCTTGAAAATCCTGCCAAGAAAGATCGTTCAAAACGACACATTAAGTAGAACATTATCACTACGTTACTAAAGGTTTTCTTTTGTTACGATATTTACATAACAAAAGCACAACGATTTCCTAAAAAATAAAAATAAGTTAAGAGGTAGGGCGTTACTCTAGGACCTCCTCTGCTTCTAATCTGCCAAAAAAATATTTCAAATTGTCCTGATTTAGTGATCTCGTTTTCAAGTATGGAAAACCAGAATGTGACAAAAATTCACCACAACCGTCTTAAGCTGTTTATATTTAGTACCCATCCCTTTAGAAAACAAAAATTATTGGTTGTGTTGTTTTCTAACTCAACTACGACCCGAATAGTTTTTAAAATTTTTTCGGCCTCAAACTCTAATTGTTTAGGGATACCAACAAACACTTTTTTTTAGTGGGTACAATAGCCTCAACGTAATATATTAATAAACCCCCACTATTCGAGTTTAAGGTTCCCGAGCTATAAAGTCACAACATACCAGAAGCACCGTATTACTCAATACCTGAGATGAAAATTTAAGGTATTTGGATAAATAGATCATCGTTTAATTTATGCGCACACCGATAACTCGACTTAGCTTCGATTTCATAAAAATGTACAATATTACACCAACTTACGCGACAATTTTCAAAGAAAAGCGTAGTTTTCAAATTTTGTAAACAGTTACGACTACTATTTATTAAATGAGGGCTATTGTACAAATATATATTTCTTTGCCATTAACATTAAAACAAGTAAAAACGTTAACTTCGGTTGCACCGAAGCTATAATACCCTTCACAAATACAAAGGCCCCTTACATAAACTTGATTCCGAACGTTCAATTTACATAGCAGCTATATGATATAGTGATCTGATCTGACCAATTTCTGCGGAGAATAATTTGTTGCCTTAAATAATAATCCGTGAAAAATTTTGTGAAGATACCTCGTCAAATGAAAAAGTTTTCCATGCAAGCACTTGATTCCGATTGTTCAGTTTGTATGGCAGCTATATGTTATAGTCACACGATCTTTACAATTTCTTTGGAGATTGGATTAATGCCTTAAATAATGATACGTGCCAAATTTCGTGAAGATACCTCATCAAATGAAAGAGTTTCCCATGCAAGAACTTGATTCCGATTGTTCAGTTTGTATGGCAGCTATACGCTATAGTCACACGATCTTTACAATTTCTTTGAAGATTAAATTGTTGGCTTAACAATAATCCGTGCCAAATTTCGTGAAGATACCTCGTCAAATGAAAGGGTTTCACATACAAGCACTAGATCCCGATTGTTCAGTTTGTATGGCAGCTATATGCTATAGTCATCCGATCTTTACAATTTCTTTGGAGATTGGATTAATGCCTTAAATAATGATACGTGTCAAATTTCGTGAAGATACCTCAACAAAATGAAAGAGTTTTCCATGCAAGCACTTGATTCCGATTGTTCAGTTTGTATGGCAGCTATATGCTATAGTCACCCGATCTAAATAATTTCTTCGGAGATTAAATTGTTGCCTTAAATAATAATCCGTGCCAAATTTTGTGAAAATACCTCGACAAATGAAAGAGTTTTCCATACAAACACTTGATTCCGATTGTTCAGTTTGTATGGCAGCTATATGCTATAGTAGTCCGATATCGGTCGTTCCGACAAATGAGCAGCTTCTTTGTGAGAAAAGGACAGGTGCAAAATTTCAGATCGATAGCTTAAAAACTGAGGAACTAGTTTGTATATATACAGACAGACGGACAGACAGACAGACGGACATGACTAAATCAACTTAGCTCATTATGCTGGGGTCTAAACCTATACCTTGCACTATTCTGATCATTGCAGTTGGGGCTAATCTCGAAGTGTGATTTTCTTCGCCACAATCTTCAACACCTATTATCCTATCGTAATTTCATGTAATGAAAAGTCACTGTAATATCATTTGCAGTATGATAGGAAAATACTGCAAATGACATTACAGTGACTTTTCATTACATGAAACCGGCACAAATTTTTATTCGAAAAATATTTCCCAACTACTAATCTCTAACGATTTATGCTGCTTTGGGTGCAACATAAAACGGGACCAGTACGTAACCAAGTTTCCCAAAGTACTTTCGGAGAGAAATTCTAATTGGTGCTTTATGTGACGATAAGCAACTGTCGACCGAATAAATGCACCCAAAGCTATAGTTTGAAAATAATTGTCATATCGCTGACCGTAGCTACGGCGATTACTATTTATAAAACTATTTCTAATACAAACACCTAACTGAGGAGGAACTTTACTACAAACTAATGAAAGAGGATTTGACTGTTCCCTAAATAAGCTACTCGTTAACTGGGCCTTTAAACTCCTATTATCCTGTTCTTTTTCATCCAACTTTAATTTCAAACCCCTATTCTCTTCCCCCACTTTCTTCTTCCTCTCATTTCCTGCTGTCAGACCCCTATATATGTGGTATCTTGGTTTATTTAATACACGTCTGGGCCATCCTTGTCTGGGCGACGTGATAGCCAAAATCCAACTGACATGCTTAGCTTAGGATTTAATATCTTATATGCGTATTTAGGTAACGGTGATCAGCATCAGGTCATGATGCTCTCAATATGTAATGCATTATTATGATAGCTTAATTAATGTATGTAAGAGAGATAGCAGTAGTGTAACTCTTAGGATAACAATGTAAAGTAGAATGTAGGATAAATTAACCCTTAGTTGTACCAATATAAATGAACTTAATATTAACCTGTGAACGCATGAATTAAATAAATTTAAAGATACATTTAATGTGGGTGTCGCCACATATATATATATATATTCTCCTCAAAAACTGGAAGAGGTTCTAAAATTTCTATATTATCTTCTCGTTCAATAATAGGAAGAGGCTGTCTCGATGCACTGTTTGCAGTTGAGGTGGATTCTTTAATTTGGGGACCAAAATCTTCATACCCCAATAAAATTGGTTCTTCTAATGCAGAATTTGGGGCGTTAAATGTAGGCTCAACTATTAAGTCCATGTTAGGTTGAGCCAACATTTACGCCTATTTAAAAAAAAAAAATATATATAATAACATAAAATAACTACATATATAATATATACTTGTATAATATATTGCAAAAATACCCAAAACATATAAAATTATCTAATGAAATAAATCCGATCTTTTGTTAAATTAAACGCGTTAACGTTATATTTAAATTTCAAAATATCGGAATCTATCGATAATTTCATTAAAATTTTACACTGTTTGTTAAAAAACACCGGCTTGTTTAATATTTTAGGTATTTTTTTGCACTACTAACAGTTTATTTAAATTACTTCAATTATGTTCGCAAATTACTTTAAGAGTACTTACGATTATATTTGCTGCGTTCTGCTTTTCTTTTTAATAATTTAATCCCTGATAAAAATTTTCTGAATCGTACTATTTCTCTTCTTGAAAAAAGTATGCTCGTCTCTTTTTCCCAGTTGCGAAACTTTAAAACTTTATCTCTGGTCAAAACTTACTCCATCCAGTCAACTGTAAAAGTCGGGTAGGTGAGTTGCTCTCTCATTTCTAATGACATGAGAGTTGGGCATACCTTAATCTCTGATTAGAGCTCCGTCCTTTCACTTTATATAAAATGTTGCATTTGGAGTGATGATAATCTACAAGCCATTGTTGAGACGTCGTTACATCCTCAAAGAGTCACTGTTTGGTATACTCTATTTGCGGAGGAAATCATTTGTTCATATTTCTTTAAAAATGAATTCGATAATGTTACAGTCAATAAGGGACGCTATAGAGCCATAATTAATGACTTTTTCGTGCCTGGATTGCGGGATGTTGATGTGTGATCATACAACCAACGAGACAATACATTTTTTAATGACACTGTGAGCACATTACCTCTCGTCGTGGGTCTGTGGCGTGGCCAATATTTTTGGCCACGGCCATTTTAATATTAATTTATATGCGTTTTATTTCTTCTTAAAAGCCACATATCTAAAAAAACCTCCTTTGTATTCGGTTGGACAAGTCGGTAACTTCGGATGAAAGTTCGCCGCACTTTAAAACATATATTTGAATTCTTTGCTCGCTTTGGCACTGCTCTGGTGGAACAAAACTATAGAATTATTCACCAGAAAATCACTCAAAATGGATTAAACTTTTAAATTCATCAGTGATTTTTCATCATATGGTATATGTATGGCCTTCATAAGTCTGATCGGAACCAACGATTTTGGGAATAATTTATTAATAATACATGTTATTTTACAAAAGTAGTAATATGGCATTATTATACAATGATTTAACTTGAAGTCACGAAAATTTCAAATTTCAATTTAATTTCCAAAGTTATAGCTGTCTGTGTTGACCCAGTTCTAAAAAAAGGTCCTTACGGTGACCATCATATGTCCTTGGAGATTCATATAAAATCAATCGGATGAAAAAAAATTAGTTTTATAAATAGATAATCATGTTCGAAGCTTTTTTTGTTTTTTCAAAAATTAACAAAAATAGCGGCCTCAGGAAATGTTTTTTTCTAGATTTGGGGAAAAAATCAACAGTTAATTGGTCTAAAAAAATCTAAATTTTTGAAAATCCTTCGATCAGGCACGAGTTTATTATGTATTCTAAAAGCTGTATAAATTTCATTAAAATTCTATTGAGCGGTTTTCGAAATACTGTTGTCAACAGTTCGAACAATATAGTTTTGAGAAAAACGCATTTAAAGTTTCTTGCAGCTGCCGCTAGCTACCTTTGAAGTGCCCGAGCGCTCTTTGTTATTTGTCGAATAACTCTAAAAGTAATTATCGGCTCAACTTAAAATTTTCAGAGAATATTTTCAAGATATTACACTTAACGACTATGCAAAAAAAAAGAAAATTGATTTTTTGAAAATTCTGACTACCCTGAACCCCTTAAATAATATACTGCTTAAAGAATGGGTAAGCTTAAATTGGTAATTCGGATTGTCTGTAGCAACTGGATGTAAAGAATACAACAAAACACATTCATAACATACCACACCAACTACAGTAAGGGATTTCGCACAACAATGTTACCATATCTTAAAATATAATGTGAAAAACCACAATGAAATGGAGTAGATATTACTTTATCTGCACATCTCCACGCTTGGAACATTGCCAGTCATTTGTGGCGGCGAGTGACAGATTGCAACCACTTGATGCTACCGCCACTTGGCACACGGCGTCTGCCTCGTATGTAATCATTACTTTGGCAATGTGCGGTTTGCGCTACCTGATACTTGCACCAACTTACACACGTGATTGTGCGGTATCATCCAGGCATTTGCACAAGCGCACACACATAGTTACAATAAGTTCTTCTCCGGTATGCCGCTTGTGTGAGTGAATATTTTACAATTTTAGTGTCGTGATAAATGCAGTCATCGTCGAATTGTTAAAAAATATCACTCTCACAATGCATTTAAAGTAATTAAGTGCCGTTGCTATTGCCAGCGCTCCAAAAAAGAACGAAGCCTGGAATCCAGGTGTGATGTTACTTGGTACTTCGCCCGTTGTCAAATTACTGTGTCTGCTGCTGTGCTTTCTGTACTGTCATCCCTTCGGGCGTTGCGTTGCCGTGTGGATAATTGTACAAAATCGCGTTGTTGCGTTGGCAACCCTGACACAATAATCTTGTGATGCACCAGTTGTTGTTGTCACTAGTGTTGCCACTTTACAAAAACACAACTATGCAGTCAATTCAACTGTTGTTTCGCCTTCAATTGCCGCCTTACAGGTGTGGAAGCGTGTTACGAAAGCGGTGGGGTGATTGGCGGGTCAGGCGCTGGAGGAGCCTCGAATTACTGGCAGTTTTTACGCTTCGGTGCGTGAAATTAATTAAAAGATTTCTGATTTTCATACTTTTTCGTTTGTGTGTGCGTCTGAAAGCAAAAATATGGCAGTAATTAATTCGATTGCTAGAATAGCTTATCAGGACTGAAGTTGAGTAGTTACTTACATATGTATGATTATGTAATTGCAAATCTTTATAAACGTAAATAATTGTTTGAATGAATTGAGGTATCAGTGAATCATTTGCAGTTGCAAGTAATGCTGAATGTTGGATAGAGTTTTAATAAATAAAAATAATTTTGAATTAACATTGACTTATTACTAGCAAACTGAGCGCTAAGAACACTTGGTCTGGTGTACAAAAAGGCCTTGAGCTCATAATAAATCAACTTTAGCATTTTACTTCTATTACAGTGAGCTTGCGGGGAGGGTTAATGAATGAGTCCACTGTCGAGAACTATCCATCAGCTTCGGGTTTAGGCGTCCTGCTCACTGCAGCGTCTTCCCTCCTCCGGTGTTGACTTTGCAGCGATATTAGCATTGAGCTCGCTGACTCTACGCTCAATACTTGTGAATAGACGTTTAGACTCCTTATTTAATGCATATATGATTAGACCGATTAGAAGGGGACCAGCCTGCGCTGGTCAACTACAAGAAGTTGTGCAGTCGCAAGGTTCTTCTGGCCTAGGGTAAATCGTAAAAGGTCTAATAAACTTTTCGCTCTCAGCAAAGACCCCCTTGCAACGGTTGTAGGAGTTCTCACTGCACATTGATACCCAACCACAGGAGTTTTTCAATTGCCTTCACAATAAAGAGTACAAAATAGCCTAAGTGTGACACCGCTAAGATTGTAAGGGATCAGCCATCTAACATAACAATGTGTGAGATTCAATTTGTATCAGATTTGATCAGGAAATTCACTATACACGTGTTGATAATAAGCACAACCTGGCTTGCCTTCTTGTGAAAACCGTTTGGACATTGACCAGTTAAAACAATTACAACTAGAGTGAGTCAGGTACAACTGAGGACAAGCCTTCCCATCGCAAAACGTAAGAAGAAGGTTTAACAATTCCTGCCGATTCTGCTGTGGTTAGTCACCTATACTAGTAAAAAGTTATCATGATGCTCAAGACAAGTATAGCCGCTCTACTAATCAAATGAATGTTCATTTCTATGAAGAAGTCTCGCTATACGGCAGTACCTCTTCTGCTACCTTAATGCTAACCATTTCTGCTTTAACAGCCTTGCAGAGGTTGGGAAGCTTGAAACTGGAGTTGATGCACAGCTCCCGACAACGAACTATTTCAATAGCCCTTCCCGCAAAGCTTATTCCTATCTACATATTACTCACTGAGACGTGGTGGTGAATATAGTGAAGCTTTTATGGCTGACTGTGCTGGGGTATCGGGTATTACGAATAGTAGTGCAAGGTACATTATTCGGAGTATGTTGTCTTTGATTTTAGCACACCCTTCACATTTATGGGAATTATGTTAGAAATTTGTAATATGGACGGAAAATAAAGGGTGTTATTTTAGACATGTGGTTTTTAAGAATAAATAAAGTGCATATAATTTAATAGGCAAGTGAGTGCCGTGACCAGCTTGAATAAATTCCAGCCGGGAAGCTCAATTTTCGGTAACTTTTTGCCGCAATCGGGACCATATTTCAGTAATGACGCACGGAATATTCTCTTCCAAAGCGTTAGTCGTTTCTGGCTTATCTGCGTAGACAAGCTACTTCACATACCCCACAAAAAATAGTTCAGCAGTGTTAAATCGCACGATCTCGGAGGCCACGTGACAGGCAAACGACGCTATATAATGCGCTCACCAAAAGTTTCCTTCAATAAACTAAATGTGCCGTTGGCCGTATGACGCTTGATGAACGTTCGGCTTTAATTCATACACGAGTTGGATCGGCAAACCAAGATCCTTCCGAAAAAGCCTTCAATAAAGTGGATGGGCACAATTCCGCGATGGTAGCAATAGCGTATCCGGTGCGAACTGTACGGCGTCTCTGAGGATGCGCATTATTCACTAGAGTAAACATTGGACAAAACCGTGGAGTTTTAAGTGAATAACGAAATACATAATATTATAAATAATTAGTTTCATTAAATTCGCGTTGTCATTGTGATTGTTTGATCTTATTGCCATATCTCTGGAAAATACGTCAACACACCTATATATACCGTGGGAATTGTACCAAGTAAATATTAACAGTTCCATAATATAATTAATATGAACTTAATATCAGAAAAATATTTGTACACGCTTGGTGCGAAAATAGTGAGTAAGAAAGTGCTCAGTCATTTAGGTTAAGTCAAAAGAGTGAGTATCATCAGAGAACAGATAACAACGGTCATTAGTTGTAGAAACAACATTTAAGATAAAAAGATTATGGGAAATGTACAATAATATAAAAATAGTGGAAATCTTTGTTTGCCTCCTAGTTTTAAGCGAATAGAACGCTAATATGTAGTATTAGGGTGGGTTGCAGGTAGGTAGCGTACGCTTAACTCAGGCGGACCCTGAACCCATTGCAGGGCTAGTGTAGGATGTTAGATCCTCTAAGATATCAAGAAATTCTTTCATTAGCTTTCACGAAATCATAGGAGACTTCAGTGATTTCAAAGCCACTTGGTATCTCCCTTCCGCTGTTTTGCTCTTCATTCAATGCTTTATAAAAAGTGTTACAGTGATCGGATTTAGTTAAAATATGCGCCGTTTTGTTCGATGATCTGTTTCCATCTAGACGGCAACTTCATAATACCTTCTCGTAGAAGCCCCACTCCTTATTTGCGAAAAATTCGGACAGCCACTTTTCACAAGCCTCTTTTGGTAGATGGTAGAATTAAGCGTCTGGCCATATATATAGTGGATGATTCCCTTCCAATCCCACCAAACGCACAGCAAAACCTTCCTGGCCGTCAATCCCGGCTTGGCCACTGTTTGGGACGATTCACCGGCTTTCGACCACGACCGTTTTCGCTTGATATTGTCGTAAGTGATCCATTTTTCGTCGCCAGTCACCATCCGCTTCAAGAATGGGACGAGTTCGTTCCGTTTCAGCAGCATATCGCAGGCGTTGATTCGGTCCAGAAGGTTTTTTTGCGTCAAATTATGCGGCACCCAAACATCAAACTTTTTTTTGTATCCAGCTTTCTGCAGATGGTTCAAAATGGTTTGGTGACTAACTCCCATCTCCTGGGCGATGTCACGAGATGCCATATGCCGGTCTAACTCGATGTATTCCATGATTTGATCGGTATTTGTCGTCACAGGTCTTCCGCCGGCTGGCTTATCCATTGTGTCGTTTTCACCGGCTCTGAATCGGCGAAACCATTCCTCCGCGGTTCGAAGTGATAGAGTACCATCCCCCAAAACACCATTAATCTCACGGAACGTTTCTCTAGCGGATTTGCCTTTAACGAAGGAAAACGTTAAAATAGCGCGAATTTCAGCGTTAGTGAACTCCATGTTTACACGTCTATAACTGTTGAACGCAATATCCAAACTAATCATGCATAGCGTTGTTTTGTAGGTTATGTCAAGACTTTTCAAATTATGTATAGTGTTGCCAGATACGAGCTCTGTAGCGCTTTGTACATAACCGCGAAATTCAAAAGACAAAAAAGCGGAAGGGAGATATTTGACAACCTTATATAAATATACTTCTTGATTTGAGCACACTTTTTGCCAGAACAACAATGCTTTCTTTGATTGTTGTGATCTCCGCTTGGAAGACACTGCAGTTAAAATACACCATCTCCTACTCGATTATCTAGTTTAGATCCATCTAAATAGATGCTTATTTCTGCATTCTTGTCCACCTCGTCTCTTTCCCACTCTTCTCTGGAAGAGAAGGCAATTATGGGGAGCGAATTTAGTGCCTGCTTTTGGTTTCAATGAAAGCTTCCTGTCTAAGATTAGTCCTAAGTAGCTTGCCTTATCTCCAATTGTTAGTCTGCTACTATTTAATACTGGAGTATTGTGTTTCCTAGTGAACAATAACAGCTCCGTCTTACTAGCATTTAAGTTTAGTCCGCACGATATGGCACAACGATTTATATCATCTAAAATTGTTTGCTCGAGGTTGGCAAGCGTGTACGAGAGTTTACCTCTAACCGAAACTGCCAAATCGTCAGCGTAGGTTACAACATGTACCCCTTCTTTTCCAGATCCAACCATAACTTATTCATTGTCAGGATTCAGAGAAGTGGGGATAACACGCCTCCTTAAGGTGTACCCTTTGGAGAGATCTGTACATCGTTGACGCTCCCAGCGTTGAAATTATTGACCTGCTCGTGAACATCTGTTCTTAATTTTCTAAGAGGTTCAGACATGTCCAGATCCTTAAGCGCACTCAGTATGGCCCCAGGCTGGATATTATTGAAGGCTCCTTCAATATCTAAGAAGGCAAATAGAGTTTATTCTTTAATTTCCAGAGATTTTCAATCACCACTGTGCTTAGCGCTGTGTCTGTGGATTTTCCTTTAGAATACGCGTGCTGCAAACCAGCCAACTTTTCTGGTTTTAGTTTGTTTCTTATATGTAATTCTATTACCCTTTCCATCGTTTTTAGAAGAAATGAGGAGAGGCTAATTGGTCTGAAATCCTTTGGACATGTATGCGAGCTTTTGACTGCCCTAGGTATGTATATTACCTTGACTTCCCTACAAAGCGAAGGGATATAGTTTTATTGCAGCGTCCCCTTAAGAATGGTAACTATAAAATTTATTGCCCAGCCTACGTTGCTTTCTGACACTATCTATAGGAGTGGTGTCTAACTTTGCTTCACTGTCTTGTGTATACTCCACTGTATGGCTTTCAGAGCTATCTGGGAAGTAGGCCTTAAGACTCTTCACTGGATACCGTCCAGCTGTGATCTGGCTTCTGAAGATATCCAATGCTATGCACCGATTGTGCCATTATTTTCCTAAGTCGAGACGCTTCCGCTGTGCTCTCGATATCATTTCAAAAATATTTCCAAGAATTTATTTTTGCTCTCCTAACTTCCTTTTTGTATGACCTAAGGAGGTTGTAGTTATTATCCCAGACTCCCTCGCCTTGGGATTGCTTAGCTAAATTGAACTGCTTTCTGCATTCTTTGTGTAACTTTTTAGGTTCAGGAGACCACCGTGAATCAATTAACGAGGATGTCGAAATCCTCCTTACTTTTGGGCTAAAACGGCAGAATCATAATGAAACGTTTTTTCAACTCTAGCATGTGCACCTGCCAGTTCGTTTTCCTATGATTCCTGAGTTTAATGCCCCTATCGGCCCTTTCCTCTATTATGCATTTAATATATCGGTGATCCGAAAAGGAATGTTCTTCAAGGACTCTGGGATACCCTGTTAAGTAGTTCTTCCGACATAAGTACGATATCCAGTACTTCTTGTCGGTTTCTTGTAATAAATGGAAGTCGCTTAAAAGCTCTCTCTCAGTATACAAGTTTGAGAGTCTGGCAGAAGGCTCAGACCCGGAAGAACACTCACCTTGCTCTAGACTTCCCTCATCGCTCGAGGACTCCATAGGATATTTTTCTACTTCGCATATCTCGTTCTCCGATGCTAGATAGTATGCAGCATCGGCGTCCGACTTGTCGGGTGTTATCCTGACTTTCGTGAATCCATAGTTTATCTCCCCACCACTTTTCGCCAGCGGTTCGATGGATTCTTTCATTAGTAACAGCAGAATCTGCATCGTGGACCTTTTGGTCTCCACGCCAGATTCTGCTACGTTGTCCTCAAATGCTTTGACGTACGTGCACTCCTCCGTGGGCAGACTCGGGTTGCAGGCTCTTATGAGCTGCATAATCTGGTCCGGCTGTGATGGAGTAGCCGGCATCCATACCCTTGCCCTTGGTC
Organism: Bactrocera oleae; assembly: GCF_042242935.1. NCBI lineage: Eukaryota > Metazoa > Arthropoda > Insecta > Diptera > Tephritidae > Bactrocera > Bactrocera oleae. The sequence continues at coordinate 43,171,737 of NC_091538.1, forward strand.
TGGATGGTATGTCCATTTTATCCACTGCTACCAATTTTGCACCGGGTTATACCTACCCTACCGTGGCTATAGCAGCTTTGTATATACGACCTATCTCTCGTCGTCGCATGCAATAATTTTGATTTGGCTCTGGTACCGGCCGGCATCTGTGCATAACGGTGGCGGACTCGGATTGCTTAGTAACACTTCCAGCGCCACATTAGTAAGCGCAGCCTGCACCCATTTCCATTGGGCTCTGGGGATACTTCCTTCGGGATCTCCCTCATTCAGTATGCCAGCGACTATTCGCTTCCGGGCCACTTATGCAAATTATTTTGCGGGCGTTACGCCCTCTGTCTTCGGTTTCTTCGCTGACAGCGTAGCCTCTTCAGCTGACCTCTGTCGCTTGGCTGCCTTTACTGGCGGTTCCAGCTTCAAATTTGGTATGACTTATCATCGGGACCAAGTTTCGCTCCTGTCCTCTTGCTAGTTGTTGCCGAGCTTGCTCCGAATGCTGTTCTTTTTTGTAGAAACTAGCTCCTACCGGCTTTCTTAATGGAGATCCGGGCTGCCTTGTATTTCTGGTTTTGTTAGTTGTGTTTAAGTAAAGGCTCATAATAGGGCCCACGAATGTGTGAGGAAAGTATGTCCGCTTGCGCATAGCCCCCGCTACGCAAGTAAGGGTATCTTATTACAGAGGGTGCCATATATCCGTAAGCTCCGTTCGAGACTGGGCCCCCAGTCATGTTAATCCTCGGTACGAGTCGCATGAGTACCCCCGACCATGGTAAAGCTCCTTATCTGATATGGAACAAATTTAATATCGCGAAGTGATTATATTGTTTTATTTTGAAGGGTTTAAAAGCAAAGGAAATTATAACCAATTCTTAGAAGTGTATAAGGAGTCCTTACCTTCAAAATGCACCGTTGAATTTTGGGGTGGTGAATTTAAACGTGGTCGTACTTCTTTTAAAGACAATCCACACGAAGGACCACCAAAAACCGCAACCACAACACAAATGATTGAGAAAGTTCATAATATTGTTAGCGAAGATCGACGTTTGACTAAGCGTGAAATTGAAAATACCCTAGGCATCTTAGACGAACGATTACTTCATATTTTACTATTACTTATGAAAAAGCTGTTTGGACATTTAGTGCCGCATACATTAACAATAACTGGATCGAAAACAAATTTCTCAGCATAATTTTAAGCGTTTTAAGCAGAATAAAACCGAGTTTTTGCGTCGTTTTATAACTATGGATGAGACTTGAATCTACCACCATGATTCTAAATTGAAACAAGAACGTTTTAAGCAACTACTACTTTTTCAGAAACCTGAAAAAATTCTTCCTGAAAAGCGTTTTCCATCGAACGAAGGAGCTTTTACAGCCATAGGCGGGTATTTTGCAAAGTTTCCGGTAAGTCATTATAGGGATGGCATAAAATTATTGGAGAATGTTCTTATTTCGAGCGCAGAAACCAACCTATATATATGAATGATCAGGATGACGAGACGAGTTTAAATACATAACTAGTTAAGCACTAAATTTATAAGCAAAAATGTAATTTGGTTCAAGTAATCACAGTAGTGAAAGACAACTGTAAACTAAAAAATTTTGTAAAGTGAGTTTGGCCCCGCTTCGTTAATTATAAATGTACATATCTCCCAAACGTTAAGATAAATCAACCAAACTTGCTGCTAAGAAATTTTAATATCCTGAACAGAGTATATTAAGTATGCAACGAGACGAAGGAAACGTCGGATACCCTATAAAATATGTCTAAATGATCAGCGTACCGAGCTGAGTTGATTTACCCATGTCTGTCTGTCTGTTCGTCTGTATACTCCTTCAGTTTTTAAGATATCGATCTGAAATTACGCAAACGAAGCAGATCATTTGTGGGAGCCGCTGATATCGGACCACTATATCATATAGTTGTCATACAAACTGAACGATCGGAATCAAGTTTCTGTATGGAAAACTTTTTTATTTCACGAGTTATCTTCACGACTTCATTTCGGCAGAAGTTATTGTCTAAAGTAATGGTGCAATCTCCGAAGAAATAGTTCAGATCGGATAAATATTAAATGTAGCTGTCATACAAACCAAACAATCTGAAGCAAGGAATATTTTCTATTTGTGAAGGGTATTATAGCTTCGTTGCAACCGAAGTTAACGTTTGTTCTTATTTTAGCATTTATTTTATAAACTGTCAAAATGGGTAAAATCAGATAAAACTCACTCCCCATATAACGGTTATGTTGAAAACTACCTAAAGTGCGATAACTTACAGAATAAACATCAAATAATTTCACAACGAAGATGGTAAGGAAGGGTTTTAGGACTTACTAAAAGAATTTCAAAGAAATTGTGCGAGGTCATATAAACATTCTAATATTACCCTGGAAAATTGAGCGAAATCGGATGAGAACCACGCCTACTTTTCATATAACAACCTTGTAAATTATCTTTGATCCTTTTACTTTACAGTATACAAAACAAACATTAATGAACCTATCGGAATAAAACTTTGCACAAATAATGTCCTCAAGGTATTTCATCTTACTCTTAAAAAATGTGGAAATCGGACTATAACTTTTCAGGGACCCAGACACCAAATAACTGCTCCCCAGTGCACATATCGGTCAATCTATGAGCTCTAGTATTGAAATTTAAGGAAAATATGGTCATGATGACCCTTACCTTTGTGCCAAAAATTGGTCAAACAGTCAATACTTCCCTTAGCCCACATATACCTGAAGTAAGTATAACAGCCGGTTAACTTTAATGCGCATCTAGCAGTCAACATGTAAGAAATCTCAATTTTGAAATCAAATTCAGAAAGGACAATAATACCTTCAATTTGATTAAAAGTTTTGCTAAGTCCTGAAAGTATATCCTCGGAATTGATCCTTGGGAGAGTATAAAATGTTCGATTACACCCGAACCTAAGCCTTCCTTACTTTTAATAATTTAATTCAAATTTCTCAGTATAAAAATTCTCAACCCTGGTTACATTTGCCAAACACTTAAATGTTTTGTTTACTAAATTAACAAACATAAATTATGGTGAGATAAGTTAAAAAGTCCACAGTCAGGTAAGTTAGTATAAGATTAAGGTGCTAAAGATAAAAAATTCAAAAATATGGCTTATTACGTTGGTTAGAAAGGGTTTTCACTAATTAAAAACATTGGCATACTTTAATTACTCGTATGGATTACTCATTATGTTGTTATTAGAGTTGAGGCAAAGTAACTACAGATATTCTTCAAATCAAGGTTGATATTGCGGCAGTTTTTCTTTGGCAATGATAATAACCATCATATCTTGGTCGGATAGAATTGCGCAGTTATATAACAATCGATATCTCATTTGCTTTTGTTTTGGAGTACCTCGACCTTTCGGTCCAATTTTATCACACTTTACACATCACAGTAGTAAAGACGACATTACACTGGTAAACAAAATTAAACTTTTTTGTTTTATGAAATTTCTAGGCTGTTTCTTTTGGCCTCGCTGATTTCATATCTACACTCAGTTTCTTTCTAGCAGCTCCAGTTTTAGTGATACAGGTACTGCTTAAAATTTCGTTACTCGGCTTACTTGAATTAACTTTTAGGGCAAAAAATTACCAAATTTCATAAATAAACACTCTTGTTTCATGTGCTTATGGGATAGCCGAGCCAAGACAGAACATTGGACTAAAAAAGTTTGGCCTTGGAGAAGGAATTTAGTACCGGGTAGTATGAATGTGATGAATACCCTCTAGTAGCCAGAGACCGCATTATACAGGTTGGTTGAAAAGTTTCTGCGCTCGAAATGAAAAAATCCTGTTTTGAACGAATTAAATTTTTGTATTCAATATAATCTTCATTAACTTCAATACACTTATTCCAGTGATCCTCCAATAATTTTATAACATTCCTGTAATGACTTTCCGTAATCTCTGCAAAATACCTGTCTACGGCTGTAATAGCTTCTTCATTCGACGACAAACGCTTTCCACGAAGAATTGTTTCAGGTTCTGAAAAGGTAGTAGTTGCTGGGAGCCAAATCTGGTGAATACGGTGGATACTTTCGCCATTCGTACTTTAATTCGTTGAATTTTGTCGTTGTTAAATCACCTTTGTGAGCAAGTGCATTGCCTTGATGAAAAATTATTTTTTGTGCTGCATGAACTTACGAACTTTTTTATCAAGCTGATTCAAAAAGCTGAAATATTTATTCAGAGTTGATTGCTTTACCTTTATGCAGGTAATCAATGATCAAAATTCCTTTTGCATCCCAAAAACTCATTAATAAATGTCTTTGCTGATAGTTGTTACTTCACATGCTTTGGAGCTTAAAACGTTCTTGTTTCAATTTAGGATCATGGTGGTAGATTCAAGTCTCATCCATAGTTATAAAACGACGCAAAAAATCGGTTATATTCTGCTTAAAACGCTTAAAATTATGCTGAGAAATTTGTTTTCGATCCAGTTATTTTTAATGTATGCGGCACTAAATGTCCAAACAGCTTTCTCATAAGTAATAGTAAAATATGAAGTAATCGTTCGTCTAAGATGCCTAGGGTATTTTCAATTTCACGCCTAGTCAAACGTCGATCTTCGCTAACAATATTATGAACTTGCTCAATCATTTGTAGTGTGGTTGCGGTTTTTGGTGGTCCTTCGTGTGGATTGTCTTTAAAAGAAGTACGACCACGTTTAAATTCACCAGCCCAAAACGGTGCGTTTTGAAGGTTTTCCATATTAAAGAAATTCAATTTCAAATGGCTTGTAAACAAAGAATTAATTGACAGAATTACTATGCATGTGTTCTCACAACAAAATTTGGAGCTAGTAGTGCTATTTATTGGTGAGCACTATTCACTTTTCAACCAACCTGTATTACCCCCTCTTCGAATAAAGTTAATTCTGATAATATAGTTTGTAAAAGCTCTAAACAAGGATGGAGACTGTTCTAAATATATCAGTAAAATATTTCCGAAATTGAGCAAAGATAAAATTAAAGCTGGTATTTTTGACGGTCCTCAAATCAGGGAACTAATAAATGATGAACATTTTACTGATTGCATGACAAATTTTCTTAGGAAATAAAAAGTCTCTGGACTACATTCAACACATTGAGCAGCTCATGTTGCAATTCCAGAGACTAGGCTGTGATATTAGCATCAAGATGCATTTCCTCTTCAGCTATTAAGTTCGTTCCCAGGTGTTTTAAAAAATTTAGAAGAGCTAATAATATTTCGGTAAACATGTTTACTATACTATATGTCTAGTACATAGATATATTGTAGATTAAGAGTCATCTCAGCGAATGTATCACGTATTATATTACACTCGTAAATGATGTTATCAGCACAAATTTCACAGTGCAAAAACCATATTTCATACCATGTTAATGCAGCACCAACAATCCACGATGGGTTTTGAGTGCGCTTCTATCATAGTTTGTGAGCGCATTTTGATATTTCTATGAATAGAGAATTAAAGGAGAGCAAAGAAGCATACGTAGCAGAACATTTCGTATGGTAATCTTTTGGCGTAGAGATGTTCATTTTAAAAATTTTGCTTCACTTGATAGCAGTAGTGCGTTTCAAACCAATGCATAAATTCTTAGTAGTAACAAACTAATTTAATCCGCTGCCACGGCCGACTGCTAATTTATGTTAGCATTGCGAGGGTATTTAAGGAACAACAAATTGATAAATTGTAGTTAATTTTATATCGTTTGTGCGAGAGATTAGTTGTAGTTGAATTATGGAAACCTCAGAGTGTTTTTACGATAATAAGGAACGAGTGTGGTGTAGTACGAATTCACCGTTATTCTACGATTTCAACTGCTCTTTAGGATATATTATTTATAGAAATTTGAGGAATTTTCCAAGCAGAGTTTGCCAAGTGAGTTTAGTTGTAAAAAATATTACAAAGTGACAATAAATACCTACGAATTTTTATGAAGAAGAAAAAAAAGGAAAAAGAATATTATTTAGAGATATGAAGAAATAAAGCAGTTAACATTACAAGATTTCGATTTCACCAGCTATACTGATTTCGTCCTATTTTTGTGCCTTCTCTTTTTCTTTGTGATTGTGTTTGGTGTATTTCTCTGCCACTGTTAGAAGAAATCATCGACCGTCCCTGGTGACCATATCAGTATTGGCCAATTAAATTCTGGCCGGTCGATTGCTATTTACTGGTGTCTTATGTTGATTATCGTGGAGGAGTGTAGATTTTAATGGGTAACACCGAGCATTTTTGGGTTAGTTCTCTTCGGAATTTGGTAAAAAAAGTTGCCGTGGATTCCGTATGTACCGCGTATTCATGTTAAATTCCTTTTAATGTTCGACTGAGTTTCAAATATGAATATATTGTAAAAATTGGGAAAGACAACTTTCTAAGAAACCGCTTATTTAATATTTCTAAGTTTTAATTATTCGTGTACCAGCAGTTTAACTTGGAATAAAGTGATATTCGGGTACTTTGTCGACAGTTATTGGTTATTATTATCATATTTACGAAGGGTAAATGCTGACTCAGGCCTTGCGATAGTTCCTAAGATTATTGATGTTTTCACACCAATCTCTGGTCTCGTTCGAGCTTAAGCTAAACTGGGTCTGAGGAAATGGCATATTGAAGTAACACTGGCTAACAAAATATCAATTTTTTTTTGCCACATGAAAGCTCATATCAAATTTTAAATGTACTAGCGCCACTAAACAATAATATTTGAATAAAGGTTTTCTTGTGACATCAAAACATATATTATGTTTGGGTACAATTGAAAGTGGACAGTTGTTTGGTCAACTTCAGATGCGAGATTCTCTCATATCTGGCACATATCCAAAGTGTGAAGAAGCTATTAATGAACGCAGCGAGAAAATTCATGAGGACTATCATTTTAAACTGTTTTATATATTTTTTTCATATACCGAGCTTTTGAGTTATGGTTTACAGGTACAAATTTTTGGATATCGCCGCTGATTTTTAATCCCTTTATTTCATAAGGTTTCAGATATTGATGGCCGGGAAGTGACCAACCGTGAATTGCTAACCTGGTCCACACGCTTGGCACTGCATTTTAAGAAAATGGGTCTACGACACGATGATGTCATCGGCATTGTAGCAAAGAACAGCACCTATACAAGCTCGGTTGCGATTGGCTGCTTTATGAACTGTACGCCCTTCCATTCCGTAAATTCGGGTTTGGATAAAGGTAACGGAAGAGTTTTACAGCTTTATTAGAGTAAGCATTCATATATTTCTATATATGTAATTATTATTGTTTACAGATACAATCCGTCAGATCTTTCAAATAACCGCACCGAAAATAATATTTTGCGATGGCGAAATTTACGAGAAAATTCATGAAGCCACTCGTTCTTTGAGTCCATTAATCTATACGCTTACCGAACATATTGACGGCGTTGCCACAGTTGAAGACTTGTTGAATCCTATACCAAGTGAAAATCTTTACAAGTAAGTGTAGATTAAACTTGTAAATATAACTTGCAGATATGAGACTTCTTTGACTTATGACTCTTTACAGACCTGAGCTCCTCGTGTTGGGTGGTGAGCAGACAGTAGCAATACTTTGTTCATCCGGCACAACGGGTGTACCTAAGTGTGTATGCATGTCGAGGCATATGCTGAGCACTAATTATTCGTAAGTCCAAGTACTTAAAAAAATGTAAGTCTATATTTAGATGTATAATAACGGTATAACATTATTTCTTTAGATTCATAACCAGCGAAGATATAATTTTCACAAACAGCAGTTTGGACTGGGTATCTGGCGTTTTCTTCACTTTACTCTCTGCGATCAGAAGTTGTAAACGTGTAATTACCAATAAGCCCTATACCCCCGAATATATGATTGCGCTGGTGAAGAAATACAAAATCTCTTATATACTAGCTGCGCCACGTCACGTTTCAACTTTGGTTGCTTGTCCAGCAGCCACCACAGATAACATGAGCTCCGTTCGAAATTTCTTAGTTGGGGGTGGCTGTATTAGTCAATCGACTTTGCAACAACTGAGAGGTTTACTTCAAAAAGGCACAGTTATTTTTGTTTATGGCATGACGGAGGCTGGCTTTTTATCGATGAACTTGGATGATAAATATCCCACCTCAGTAGGCAAATTACTTTCGGGAATTAAGGCTCGTATTGTTGACGAAGAGGGAAAGAATTTGCCACCGAACGCAATCGGTGAGATTTTTGTGAATATTGGACATACTTGGGGTGGCTACTATGGCAATCCAATTGAGACAAAAAGTCTTCAAGATTCGGACGGCTGGTTACATACTGGGGATCTCGGTTATTTCGATGATTATAATATGCTTTATGTAGTCGATCGCAAAAAGGATATAATGAAATATCATGGTGTACAATATTGTCCAGCCGAAATTGAACAGGTGATCAACGAATTGCCTGAGGTGGAGGATGTCTGTGTGGTCGGTGTATATGACGAGAGGCATGGAGATGCGGCCGGTGCAATAGTAGTGCTTCGCCAAGATGCCCAACTTACGACAGAGCTGGTAAAGGATCATGTCAGAAAACGCTTACCATTAGATGAAAAGCAACTGCATGCTGGTATAATTTTCATCGATCGTCTTCCGCAAAATACCAATGGGAAGATACGAAAACGAGAGGCGAGAGCTTTATTTGAGGTAAAGTGAAATTATAAGGACGTTAAGAATATATCTAAGTAACATTTCATTAAAGTGATAGCTGTAAAGGAAATTATATATATACATACTTGTATATATAAGAATGAATAAAATTTTAGGTGGAAAAATATCTCTTAATAAAAAATTACGTGTTACTTTGTTTGTCTGGGGTCTGAGCTACTGAATCGATTTTAGTAGAATTTAACACACTATGTTCAACTGTATCTCAATTATGTTGAAAAATATGTTTCAAAACCATAAAAAAAAATTAAAATTAAAAAATAAAAAAAATTTGGGAGAAGCCAAGTTCTGGTGTAAGCAATCATTTTATATTTTTGCAAGGATCAAAGACGGAATCCGAATTTCAATTATATATCTCACCCATTGACCGATACTTTCGGTAAAAAATCAACCACGGGCACTGGAGTCCAAACTGTATCTGGGGGCTTGAACAGATATTGGCGGGGCCACTTCTTTTTTTTTAATTTTAAAACCTCAGGTACCCCTACTTAATGCGATTAATTGTATTAAAGTATAGTTTTAAATCTTATTTGCGGCTTAGTTATGGCTATTTACGGATTAGATTTATGTGTTACAAACAACCGAGAGCTGACCACTGCTTTAGAGAATTGAGGATGATAAGTCAGTCGAAATTCTTAGAAAAAATATATGTATTTTGAAGGTCAACAAATTTCTTTCAGGACATAATTTATTGGGTCTAATCATTGAATTTATTTCGAACGAAAAATGAAGCCGCAAAATTGAGAATATTCGTCGTCGAACGTAGAAACTTTATTTTGGAAAAAAGAGAATCTTGAATTTTAACATTTCTAAATTCACATTTCTCTGAATAATATGAGTGTTTAAGTTATGTTATATAATTTTAAAATTTGTAGACATAAAATTTCACTTGGTAGTAAAGCAGATTATCGACGGTGTCAATGACCGTAGACAATGTTGCGATCAAATCAAAAAACCGTATCGATTTTGATTACTATCAATGAATGATTAAACCCATTATCCTATGAACTCGACTTCAATGAACTTGGCAATCCATAACGCTACTAAAAATGGTTGAAAGGTTTGTTATTTACATTTGTGGGCGCTGCTATTTGGATTATGGACTCATAAAGAGTTAGTTTATGTTAATGATAAAATCTCGACCAGAATGACGTTGCTTTTGTAAACAGACGTAAGCAATCCCACTGTGTCTGAGATAATTGGTCACGACCCGCATAAAACTACGAAAACAGCTGATATAGAATATGAAAGTCATGCTAAAGTGGCAGTGCGATAAATATATCTCAATGTATGTAACTAATTCGTAGCTACACTCTTACATTTATATTTATATATATATATATATATAATATTATATAATAATTATGATGAAATCTTTTGTAATGCCAGTATTAATGTCTTCGATTTAGAAGTGCGAAACGAACAAACAGTTTTTAACTAACAATTAAATAGGTGTAATTAATTATAGAGAGAATAGCAAGCGGTTATAGCATTTCAGTGTTGTATCGACATATTCACTTTTATTGGCTTAGTTAAAAACCCGTTACTTTAACATGTAAGTTATGGTAAAAGCTAATAAATGTACGGTAAATGATAGAAAGAAAAGTGCAATTGGATGAGAAGAATACACAATTTTCTAAAAGAGACGATATAACGGCCTTTTAATTATAGTTTATGTAAACCTTTCCCTAAGCAAGTAAAGTATCTTTAGGTATACTTTTGAATACTAATGACGTTTTTCGAGTAGCAGCCTTAACACGAAATTCTCAGCGTCGGAGAGATTGATTTTTCTTGGCTTTTTGAGTGTCGCGATACCTCAGACCGGAAAAAAACATTTAGGTGGTCCGAGATAAAGATCCAAAAACCACTACTTGTCCCTAAAAATCAATTTGTTGGAAAAGGCTCTTCCCGCTGGTGCTTGAACCTATTTGTAGAAATCAAAAGTTATTGAAGCCCCTTTAGATCTGAACATTTACCATAATATTTATCAGCGTTAAATTAGTAGTAATATCTGTCAGTACCATTTCAAGTAGTTAGTCAGAACGTTATATATAGATATTGACTGACTTTAGCTAAGGTTATTTATAATCACATAATTACCTTATATTTAGCATATATTTTAACGCTGATAACATGAGACTTTGGGAGATGTTTAAATATCCAACTTGAAAAGCTCTCGAGTGATTTGGTCTCCAAACGAAAGTAGTCTCTGCATGTTCGTTGTTATGCGTAACAGCAAAACCTTAACTATTAAGGAAGGGCTAAGTCCGATTGTAACCGAATATTTATACTCTAGCAATTTGCATAGACTAAAGGCTGGGAATGAATTTCAGGTGAAGAATTTAGCGTAATAATTGATTATTCATTATTCGAAGAAATCGATTGGAATACAATCAAAATTGATATATTATTAACTTATATTATACGTCATATACCCACTAAGTGTCATAATCATATTTTGCTTCATGCCCGAAATATTAAAGTTTAATTTAAGTTAATTAACTCAATTGAGATATACCCGGATCATCCAAGAAGAGGTACTTTTTTTAACAGCCTTTTTTGTGTAAAGGCATTAGTTGTGTAAAGCTGTCATGTTATTTTTGTTTAGTATTGTTCAGCATTTTACATTGGAAAGACTTAGGCCTGAACAACTTATTGTCAACATAATCGGCCCACTGAGCGCACTGTTTGCAACACCAGTGCCCATTTTGAGACCCTGCATTCATTATTGGATAATATTCGACCTAATAGACTACGTCCAGCACGCAATGAAGAAAATATAGCCGCCGTAGCTGAGAGTGTACACGAAGACCGTGGAGTGTCGATACGGCGCCGTTTGCAGCAATTTGGACTGACTTATGGAACGACTTGGCGTATTTTAGTCGGAATCTTAAATAGAAAGCGTACAAAAACCAGCTTGTGGAAGAACTAAAGCTGTTCGACCTTCCCAAGCGGCAGCGCTTCGCTCTATGGGCTCTTGAATCGTTCCAAGAAGATCTGACTTTTTCGAGCCAAATTTTGTTCAGATGATGTATGTGGGTATGTAATCAAGCAAAATTGCCGCATTTGGGACGAAGAGCAACCTGAAGAGATTCAAGAGCTGCCATTTCATCTAGGAAAAAAAAACGTTTTGGAGTGGTTTGTGGGCCGATGGAACAAGACGGCGCCACTTCCTACACATCGCATCAATCAGTGGGCAGATAATTTCACGTTTTGGGCCGATCGATTGGCCACCAAGATCGTGTGATATCACATCGTTAGAATTTTTCCACGCTTCGATTCAGGCCTTGGAGTAAAACATCACGCGTGTCAGTCGGCAGTTACCAGTCGAAATGCTCGGACGAGTCATCGAAAATTGGACTCAACGGATGGACCATCTGAGACGCAACCGCGGCTAATATTTGAAAGCTATAAAATTTGAATATTCTGTGTTTTTTTCTTTAAAAATGTAGGAAGCCTCGAAATGGATCAGCCTATATATGATATAAAATTAACCAAAGGGGCTAAATTTATTATATGCCTTCTGCTGTAATACAGCTTTTTACACAGTCCAAAAGCATGTCGGACGAGTGTTTTAGCTCGTTGCCCGGTATGGCCGCCAGTATGCCGATGCAAGCATTTTGAATGGTGTTCACGTTTGTATAACGCTTTCCTTTCAGTGGCAAATTAATTTTTCCGAAAAGAAGGAAGTCGCACGGTGCCATATCAGGTGAATACGGGTAGTGGTTGGTTGTGAAAATGTGATTTTTGGTCAAATAATCGGCCACAAGCGTCGATCGATGAGACGTTCAAAACTCTAAGGTAGAATGCCGCATTAACGTTTTGGCCGGGTGAAACAAATTCTTTGTGGACAATACCCTTGGAATCATAAAAACAAATCAGCATTGTCTTCACTTTTGACTTCTCCAGGAGCGATTTTTTTGGTTTCGGCTCATCGTGCATTTTAAAACAAAATTTAATGTTGGCTCATTGTTCGAATCTGATTTTCGCACCGATGACAAAAACATATTGACACTTAAAACTCAATAGCTTCACTTCCAATAGATGATTGCACTTAATATCGTTGAAATATCACACATATTGATCGACATAAACGCTTTACGTCAGATGTAAAGTCAAATGACTGGAAATTACTATGCCGCGTATATTGGGGCTAGGGGAAGATTTTAACTGAAGGCATTAACATTTCGCATTACTCAAGTACATTTGAGAACTTGTTTTCACGCAATTTTATGAAGATAATTCACACACTGACAGAAATATGGGACATAAACTATAGTATATCCAATATTATACGTTCACCTATTTTTGATAATTTATCTTACATATAGAGCGATATATACGGTATAAAGCCAACCGGAGGTTATATAAGATATAAGAGAGATAGGGGATATATTGGCCCGACTTTTTCTAGTTTATGATATATTATTACCAGAAATATGTGCTCTCTGAATTTCCTGATTGAAAATCCTTATATAATGTACATGGGGACTAAGGAAAGTAATAACCCGATTTAATTCATTTTTGATACAAAGGCGTTGTGTTATAATAAAAATATTTTCTCCGAATCTCAATACTATATCTCACAGATTTACTGACATTTTCGGTAAAAAGTTAGCCATAGACACCTGGGTCCACATATTTGGTATCTGAGCCTTTTGAAATTTATAGTCCGATTTCGACAATTTTTAGACGCAAGAAGGAATACACTATTTTTGCAAAGGTTTATTACAATATCTACAAAACTCTCGGTTTAAAAACTGTATGATGAATGATTTTAATTAAAATTGTGATATGTGCATTAAACCTGCACGCTCACTTTCAAAAAACAATATTTAAATCATACTTCGATGCCCTGCTCCAAATTTCCTTTAGGTTTTTTCGATTAATGCTATTGTTTAAGCGTCTCAATGGTCCGATGTTGCCAATCTCCAATACCAAGAGTAAGTGCAACATGTCTACGAAATTTATTATAAATATGGATAGACTGACCTAATCATTTTGAGGTATGGTACATAACATATTATGTTACAAATAGCGGTTAAATGAACAAAAATATCTGCAGCAATAGGTTGCGATGGTATGAAAACACAGTTATTAACTGCGGAAATATGTATATACGAGTCTATATATATATACATATACTTAGAGGAAATTATTATACCCTGAATAGGGTATATTAAGTTTGCCACGATGTTTGTAACACCCAGAAGGAAACGTCGGAGGCCCGATAAACTATATGTGTATCTATATAAATAATCAGCGCGACGAGCTGAGTCGATTTAGCCGTTTCCGTCTATCCAATCTCCGAAGTAATCATTACGAATTCAGATCGGATCACTATAGCATACACATAGCTGTCATATAAACTGAACGACTGGAATCACGGTATTGTAACGAATCTTTTGTATTTGTGAAGGGTATTATAGCTTCAGTGCAAACGAAGTTAACGTTTTTATTGTTGTTAACAACAAAATGAAAATATTTGCAAAGAGTTTTGTCTAGTCATGCCCAGAGAAGTAAATAAACATATACATATTATTCAAAACAACACACAACACAAGACTTTTCGGATTTTAAGTAAATAAGAAGTTTATTTGTTAAGTTACGTTGAACAACAGGTGCTTTTGAAAATATAAAAGTGCTGATAAAACTGTGGCAAACATACGTAATCTATTAAGATGCGACAGCCGCCAGCTAATTTATGTCAGCATTGTGGGGGTATTTAATCTAATAACGCCCAAATGAAACCTGCTAGTGGAAAATTGTTTTCATTGTCATTTTTTATTTCATTCATGAACAAATAAGAAGTTAAAAAGAAAACATTTTAATTTTTTTGTTTAATTTTTGATAAAAATGGGTTTCCTCACCTGGGGACAATAGGCAGTTTAAGTATGAAATTGAGGAAAGCACTTGCGTTCAACGCAAGGGGTTTTTGTAAACAGTTCACCTCGCCGGCGGCACTTAGTGTGGCAATCTACACATCGCCTTAGTTTGCTATTGTTTTTGTATACATAAGATGCTACATATATTATATAATCCAATCATTTTAGATCGCATAACAAGTGATAGTTGGAAAAGCAATTATCAAGTTATACAATATGTTGCTTTGGTACTATAGTTTATTTTGCCAGTTAGGACTTGACGACTCGTTCACCAAGCTTAGCTTTAGCCATCTCTTCAAGTTTATATAACAATATCCATCTGAACCGATTGCATCTAACTGGTTTTCACATTACAATCTATTTTGCTGGATATTGCCGAAAGTATTTTATTATGGATTCATCTACTGAAAGTATTTCGTGAAAAACTCACTCAATGGGAGAAAATCCCTTTATCATATCTGCAACAGTGTGGTCGACATGACATTGCAAATTCACATCAGCTGAACGTTCAGTTATGCGTATGTCAATGGGCAAACACTCCCTTTTACTTTTAGCCAAAACATCGTAGCTCGGATAAATATTGCAGTTTCGTTCATCATTAGCACCGAATTGCATCAATTTATAAGAGCTTTTTGTGTAGCCTACATATAAAAATCGAGCCAGAGCTTCCTAAGGGGTGTAAGAAATAAGGCTTTTTGTGTCATCATCTAAACTTTTAATAACTTTTGAAGTTATTGCAGGTTCTGAGCTCAACAATCACACAACTTGCGAAGCATTCCTTGTTCCAGCCTTATCAATGTCTACTTCAGGAAAAATTAGATCTCCATCTTACCATTCTTTATTTCGCTCTTCAACAATGCCATGATTCTGTGACTCGTTTTCCACTTGTTCACGCAAAGTATCTTAATTGTGTTTGAATTTGTTGGTATTGCTTTTCGTTAAAATTTGAGATATAAATTACATTAAAAAAGGGTGCATTTCGAGACTGATATTGTATCTAAAAAACTCAAAAATTAAAAAAGTTGCAGAAACATACAGCTAGTTTTTCAACTTAACATACACAATAGATCATAATAACCAACAAACCAAACACTTTGCCGAATCCATCCAACTTTCCACCCAATAGGGAACATCACTGTGAAACTATACCTTTAATTTAATGTTTTTTTTTCAACACCATATAAAATATAACAAATTGTTTAAGTTTTAGTTAATATAATATCGTTTGTGTTTGCAATTGCCGGAGGAAAGAATTAGTTGTAGTTGAATTATCAAGTGAGCTTAGTTCTACAATATGTTATAAAGTGCCAATAAATACTATTTTTATAAACTGATCCTGTGAGTAATCAGTGATTATAAAAGATGAAATAATTAAAAAATTTGTACAATTTTGACTCTTATTTAGTTATATTAAAAAAGAAAGTAGCAGCAAAAGTAGTAACAGCCATAAAAATTTCATCCTATTTTGTGCCTTCACTTTCTCTTTGTGGTTGTGTTTGGTGTAATTTAGTAGTAGGCCCTATTTAGTAGTTGGAATTAGGAGACATCAGTGGTTGGTTCATTAAATTGGCTGGTTTGGTGGAGTGGAAATGAAAAAGATGTGTTTGTTAATTAGGCGCAGATAGGCATGTAACATTATGATTAGCGTGACCTATTGCTGGCAGAATACATAGGCTCGCTGGCACGGCCCTGTATAATGGGAGCTCTAAGATCCCCTCCAACGGCTGGACTAGAAAGGTTATTCAACCTGCCACCAATCGAGGGCGTCGAAAGTGGGTCTGGGGTGGAATGAGGAGAATCGGAGAAGGATCTCCACGTGTTCACAAGCAAATACAAAGTCCCACCATGGAGGCTCCCTTCGATAAATGGGACACAACTCTTTCTCAAGGACCTTGGAGTAGTAACTGCTGTGTTGCAGAAATGCATTATATGCATGAAGGCAGATGCTCGGCACAACATTGGAACTTTCTCTCTCTGCCATGCACTGGTACTACACAGCTTTGTAAGACCTATGGTTTAACAAGTTATAATATTCCTACTCACTCTTGATAGAAGAGGCTGTAGAAATATAATTGGAGCTACTACTCACTGGGCGCAACCTGGTGGCGGTTTTGTTTCTCACTAGGAAGCAAAACGCCTAAAACATTTGGGGTCCCACACACTGGCATCCTGAAGGATGACTACTTCTCTTTACCTACATATGTAACGACGCTCCATCTGTCATCACTAAGGACCAAAACTAGTCTAACCACCAATCGACATTGGGGTGGGAAGCTATGGGAGCACAAGGACCTTCGGGTATAGTTTGATAAGAAGAGGGTTGGTTAATAAAATTGATCACATACTACCATCGGAGTTTACAAAATCTACACAGACGGATTAAAAATCTCTAAGAGGTGGGCCCCCGGAATCTATTGCTCAGAGCTGGATCTCTTTCGACCGTTAAGTAAACGGAATACTGCAGTATCTTCTAGGCGGAAGGCTTTGCGGTCAGGAAAGGAACTAAGTGAAGTATCAAAGTTTACAAAAAGCTTTAACTACCTGTACGACGAATATTTCAGCCCAAATTAAACTTAAACTCCATCTGGCAGTGCTAAGGACCAGTAGATCTATGTATTGGTGACAGCTGACCAGTATAAAATAACCTAATAAAAATTAATCGATTTTGATCATTATATACCTTCAGCTGCAACATTTTCTAATATTTGGGAGATATTCAGGGTTTGAACAGGCTGTTCCTGAACAAAGCTAGTGAGGGCTGACTTTCAAATATTCTTTCATATTACGAGCTTTTGAGTTCTGGTTAACAGGGAAAACTGTGTGAATCACGTCGCTGCTTTCCAAAGCATTGCTATATGAAGTTAAGAATACAAGTAATACCGGAGATATTTCGTGTGGGTCTCTTTTCGTTTTATTGAGCTATACGCCCTTTCATTCCGAAAACTCGGGTATGGATAAAGGTAGCGGAATAGTTTTACAGTTTTATTAGACTAAGCATATATTTCCATATGTGTGATTATTATTGTTTACAGATACAATCCGTCAGATCTTCCAAATAACCGCACCAATAATAATATTTTGCCAAGGCGAAATTTACGAGAAAATTCATAAAGCCACACATTCTTTGAGTCCATTATTCTATACGCTAATCGAAATTATTGACGGCGTTGCCACAGTTAAAGACTTGTTGAATTTCATACCAAACGAAGATCTTTACAAGTAAGTGTAGACTTTGAGTCCATTATTCTATACGCTAATCGAAATTATTGACGGCGTTGCCACAGTTAAAGACTTGTTGAATTTCATACCAAACGAAGATCTTTACAAGTAAGTGTAGACTTTGAGTCCATTATTCTATACGCTAATCGAAATTATTGACGGCGTTGCCACAGTTAAAGACTTGTTGAATTTCATACCAAACGAAGATCTTTACAAGTAAGTGTAGATTAAGCTTGTAAATATAACTTATAGATATGAGACTTCTTTGACTTATGACTCTTTACAGACCTGAGCTCCTCGTGTTCGGTGGTGAGCAGACAGTAGCAATACTTTGTTCATCCGGCACAACGGGTGTACCTAAGTGTGTATGCATGTCGAGGCATATGCTGAGCACTAATTATTCGTAAGTCCAAGTACTTAAAAAAATGTAAGTCTATATATAGATGTATAATAACGGTATAACATTATTTCTTTAGATTCATAACCAGCGAAGATATAATTTTCACAAACAGCAGTTTGGACTGGGTATCTGGCGCTTTCTTCACTTTACTCTCTGCGATCAGAAGTTGTAAACGTGTAATTACCAACAAGCCCTATACCCCCGAATATATGATTGCGCTGGTGAAGAAATACAAAATCTCTTATATACTAGCTGCGCCACGTCACGTTTCAACTTTGGTTGCTTGTCCAGCAGCCACCACAGATAACATGAGCTCCGTTCGAAATTTCTTAGTTGGGGGTGGCTGTATTAGTCAATCGACTTTGCAACAACTGAGAGGTTTACTTCAAAATGGCACAGTTATTTTTGTTTATGGCATGACGGAGGCTGGCTTTTTATCGATGAACTTGGATGATAAATATCCCACCTCAGTAGGCAAATTACTTTCGGGAATTAAGGCTCGTATTGTTGACGAAGAGGGAAAGAATTTGCCACCGAACGCAATCGGTGAGATTTTTGTGAATATTGGACATACTTGGGGTGGCTACTATGGCAATCCAATTGAGACAAAAAGTCTTCAAGATTCGGACGGCTGGTTACATACTGGGGATCTCGGTTATTTCGATGATTATAATATGCTTTATGTAGTCGATCGCAAAAAGGATATAATGAAATATCATGGTGTACAATATTGTCCAGCCGAAATTGAACAGGTGATCAACGAATTGCCTGAGGTGGAGGATGTCTGTGTGGTCGGTGTATATGACAAGAGGCATGGAGATGCGGCCGGTGCAATAGTAGTGCTCCGCCAAGATGAAAAACTTACGATAGAGCATGTCAGAAAGCGTTTACCATTTGATCATAAGCAACTGCATGCTGGTGTAATTTTCATCGATCGAGAACATTATTTGAGGTATATATAAATTATAATTATGTTAAGGATATACATAATTAACATTTCAATAAAGTGAGAAAGATAAAGCGGAAGAAAATATATACTATATATCGACGAATGTGTAAGGACAAATAGTTTAATAAAGTTTATGTATGATATGTATTTCCTACAGTTTGATCCGAATTAAAAGATATGAGAGTTTATATTTCAATTATGTTAAAAATATGTGTTCCAAATTAAAAGAAAATAATAATAAAAATAAAATAATAATTATGCCGAGAAAAAAAATCTAACATCAACAATCAGCGGAGAAGAGATTATCGAAAGGTAGTAGAAAAAATTCAAAGGGAGAGTTTTTGAGAATAAAGGAAATGTTTAGTTTATAATAACTCACATTAACATTCATACAAAAAGCATTTCAATGGCTAATAAAAATAATTTTATTGTTTTTTCGTTTAAACATCAAATTAAAAAAAGTGATTCAACAATCATGATAATGTTGCTCAAAACAATTTATATTCACAAATTTAAGCAATAAATTGGTTTTCGTAATACTAATTACCGTCGTTGAAGAGAATGAGTTGGACCATGAATAATCTGTGCGGTCGGCAATCATCAGTACTAATTCGAAGTCAAAATTCTAAGCTGTGAAGAATTAAACAGGGGCTTGCGCAGGGTGATGCTTTCCCTTGTTGCTGTTAAATTTCTTTATTTCGAAAATCCCTTCTCCATCAGAGTGAACTTCCATCACTTCGTACGCTGATGATCACACGATATTGATATTCGAAAGTAAACAATTTTCTCCTGGACCTTTCTCGCTCCTTCATTACAATGAGCCTGAAACTGCCCCCTGCTAAGTCCTCAACGACCCTATTCACCAACTGAACAATTTTCAGTGTAGCGGAGCTCTCAAGAAAAGCTTCGAAAACAGAACTGAAGACTTCGACACTTGTAGGAGAGTTAGTCGAAGCTTCTTGCAGTAAAAGTCCCAGTTTGTGTTTATTTTCTTTTCGGTTTTCTAGGTGGACGTCCTTCATACAAACAGAGATAACGGGAGATCCTCAAGAACCTTCCAACCTATGATCAGATTCAAAATAGCGCTCGAGGCTAGAATGTCGAAAAGATGGAGGTCCCCTTTCCTTCCTCCAAATGTATTTATAAATTCAAAGAGTGACTCACCTTTATAATTAATATCTAAGCTTTTCCCGAACTAATATCAAAACCAACGATTTATTCTTCTTGTCACCTGAACCAAGTTCTTGCTCAGCAATACTTGAGATGGTTCCGTTATGCGTCATATACGTTGAGTTCCGTCAGAATTTTCCACCGTCGCCGCATTCTAACATCACTTTTACTATAATTGAGTAAAAGAAAAACTTATATTTTAATTCAGATCAGCAAATTAGCTATGGTTCTATTTTCATTGTTGGCTACTATCAGTTTATAACACCTCGTCCTCAACTCAGAGATGTCGCTTCTGCTCAGCCGTGACTCATGAATTAGGACGAATCAGTAGTTTGGCAGAAGCCTTTGCGTCTAGGAGCTTATCTGACGGATCAACTCGCTCCTCGCTAGTTATGAAACATTGATGATTTAAAATAAATTTCAATTAAACAAATAACATTCAAAACAAGAAAAAACATTTACTTCGGTTGCTCGGAAGCTATAACACCATTTACAAATACAAAGGTTCCTTACAACAACTTGATTCAGATCGTTTAACGCGTATGACAGCTGTATGATATAGTGATCTGATCTGAACAATTTCTTCAGAGATTGCATTATTGCCTTAAATAATCCATGCCAAATTTCGTGAAGAAACCTCGTCAAATGATAGGGGTTTCCATACAAGCACTTTACTCCGATTGTTCAGTTTGTATGGCAGCTATATGCTATAGTGGTCCTATATCGGTCGTTCCAATGAGCAGCTTCTTAGTGAGAAAAAGACAGGTGGAAAATTTCAGATCGATAGTTTAAAAACTGAGGGACTGGTTTGTATATATACAGACAGACGAACAGACAGATGGACATGGCTAAATCAACTCAGCTCATCATGCTGATCTTTTATGTATAAATTATATAGGGTCTCCGACGTTTTCTTTTGAGTGTTACAAACTTCGTGACAAACTTAGTATACCGTGCTCAGGGTATACAAAATAGTTGTTCATTAACATATGAAATCGAAAAACGAAAATCCTAAAGCAGTTCTTGATTTAAAAAAAAAAAAAAACTTTGAGAGTGACGAATCGAACAAAGAAATGGTGTAAAACACGTAGACTGGCGTAATTAAATGTCGATAAAATATGAACTAGTAAATGTTTTCAGTTCCAGCAAAGGTCTTAAATCAATTTTGTTTCTTACTTGCATATTCCACACGCATCCTTACTTATGTTAATATACAAGTATATATTATATGTATATATACGCACATGTTAGTATTTGTTCGTTAAGCGCGTGTCAAAAACAATGTCACCGGCATTTGCATAACGGTCAGACACACACATGTAATCTAGGCGAAATTTTTATTTACTGCCACGTTTAGGAAGGTCGAACTCATGGTTCGCATTTTTACTATATCTGCAAATTTCACAACTTTCAAACATACTTTCATGAAAGCCTACACAAGGAAGAATTCAATAAATTTTACTGCCACTCACATATTTTCCTAAAAGTATGACCTTTTCTGCTTAGCCTTTGATGTCGAAACTTTGTTGCTGGGGATATGAAAATTTAAATTCTTGCTGAAACAAATTACTTACTTTTAAAGGAAAACATTATTATTTGTTTTTGAATAAACAATGAAAATTGAGTAATATCCCGTGGCGAGAGTCGAAGAGAGAGAATGCTGCTGCTATTGGAGCGCACGAATGGCAGTCAATTGTAGTTAAAATTCATTACTGAGTGTTATTGCATGTCAAAAATTTATAAAAAAGGCCGATAGATTATTATACATGATTTCATTAACGCATACTATATATATACATATATTAAGTCTACAAAATAATGGCGGGAATTTAACGAAAACAAAAAAAACGTTAACGCCTAAGCTATAAAAACTCACAAATAAACAAGTTTCAATATAAGAACTTAAATCAGTCATAGTGGAAAATTTTTTGTGACACAATTTCTACAGAGATTGCACCTTTGCCTAAGACCATAACTCATGGCAAATTTCGTGAAGATATCTCGTCAAATAATAAAATTGTTTATATAAGCATTTGATTCCGGTCATTCAGTTTGTATGACAGTTACGTGCTATAGTGGTCTGATATCGGCGGCTGATATTATATTTGGCAACTTTCAGTTTAAATTTGTCAAAGTAAGACAATTTTTCTTCTAGTCCGACAGATGGCGGAAAATGAGAATTTCTGTATCTATGGTTTATACTACTATTATGGATATATTCGTGAGACATTTTAAGGAAATACATCTAGTGAGAACTTTTTCCTGTTAACAAAATACGGTACTAGAAATCGATAAAATATTAGGTAAAGTAAAAAAGTTCGTTCGGTTTTTTATTGATTTTTCAAAAGATGATAACTTTGTGTACATTTGTCCGATTTAAGTCAGATATGCGCCGTTTTCTTTGTAAACTTGTTGCCAACGAGATGCCAACTTCATTATACCCCTCTCATAGAAGACTACGTCCCTATTGCCAAAAAACTCGGAGAACCAATTTTCACAGGCCTCTCTTGAGGCTAACTTCTCACCATTAAGCGCGTTCGCCATGGACAGGAAAAGATGGTAATCACTTGGTGCCAGGTCCGGACTATAAGGTGGGTGCATTAGAACCTCCCATCCGAGCTCCAGGAGCTTCTGGCGAGCCACCAAAACGTTGTCCTGATGGAACACAATTCGGCCTCTGTTGATCAAGATGGCCTCTTCTGGATGAGTGCTGCCTTCAAGCCGTCCAGTTGTTGGCAGTAGAGGGCCGAATTGAGCGTTTGGCCATAGGGGAGCAGCTCGCAGTAGATGATTCCTTGCGAATTACACCAAACACACAGCAAAACCTTCCTGCCCGTCAATCAGGTCTTGGCCACCATCTGGCACGCTTCCCCGAGCTTTGACCATGACCGTTTGCGCTCGATGTTGTCATAAGTGACCCATTTTGCATCGCCAGTAACAATCCGATTCAGAAACGGGTCGATTTTGTTGCGATTCAGCAGCGATTCGCAGATGGAAATTCGGTCCATCATGAATCCAAGGTTATGCAAATGGTTCCAAACGGTTTTCTGGCTTATCTTTAGTTCCTCAGCAATTAAATAAGTTCCTCAGCAATTAAATAAGTGCTCACGGGACGGTCTGTTTCCACTATTTATCGCAATTTTCCACGACAGGCCTTCCGACGCGTGGTGCATCTTTGACATCGAAATTACCGGAACGGAACCTAGCAAATCACTTTTGTGCTACACGTTCGTTTACAGTATCGGGCCCATAAACTAAATTAATGTTTTCAGCCGCTTTGGCTGCTTTTTCGCTTTGATCGAAGAAAAAATTGTAAAATATAGCGAATTTTCTTCGAGTGCTCACAACGAACTGAGTAAATTAATCGAAAAACTGTCGAAGACCAACTTTTAGCGCGAATAAACACGTTTTCAGCGCCGTATAGTATGACATGATGCGGCACGTAACACTAGTACTATGGACAATAACGCCATCTCTTAGATAAAAACCGAACGAACTTTTTACTTGACCTAATATGAATCCCGTATACTGAATATACAAACTTTTTTACTTTGTGCCGAAGGTATGCGTTCTAGTAAGAGTTATTTGAATCCCAATGTGTGGAATTATTTTCTCGAGCATACTTGACGTTTATGAAAAAATCAATGAAATCTGACCTGGGCATAAGCTCAGTGTAGTGAAATGCAATCTTCCGGTTGACTTTATTTTAATTTTTCTCGAGCGCAACAAAGAACGAATTCTGTCTCGAACTTGAATTAGACCCTTATAATCGTTAGTCTCTTCTCGTTTATTGTAATCGCTTAACAATTTCGACTCATTACGTATGTCGAATTTATATGCAATGCTTTTATTATAAAGTTTCAGGAAATATCTCCACGCTTTTAATTCCCACACATTTCTATACTATCTGATGTTCGACTGCGCCCGAACTTATCATTTCCCTACTTGGTTTTTATACACACAAAAATATCTTGCTTTTAGTCAGAAAACGTTAGTTTACTTCGCTGCACTTTACTTTTGATCTCTTTGGCTTCCTTTGTTCACATTTTATTTAATTAGGGCACTTAGAGACTTCGCACACGAAACATAACAGAAGTGCACATTCGTAAAAACTATTTATGAGGATTAATGAATTACGTGCATTTGCGGAAGTGTTTTGAAGGCAAAGATACAAGTAGTCACGAATAAAATGAAATGAAAAATTATAGCGTGCAACAAACTTATATAGATTTACACTTGCTTACATATGTATATGAAAACATGAAGGTGGAATATGAAGCCGTATTGGAAGTGAGCTTAGGGGCATTGTACTTTCTTTAAGGATCAGAAATTATTCACAGTTATTTTATTAATAGCTACCTCTCTACAGAATTTCGAACATATGTTCATCGCGACTGATTTTAAGATAACCATCGGTTGATTTTGAATGATTTCTGCTGGCAAAGAAAGCTCTAACTCGCCAAATATCGCGCTGTACATTGGTTATATGTGTCCAATCCAAACCGATCTTTGTTTATAATTCGGTCACTAAAAGTTCGTTCCAAAACTAGCTGATGGATAATGACGTGTGGAAATAAATAGTACCACATTGTCGCTCATCATTGACAGCAATGCTGTTTCTAGATTCTGTTTAAAGGAAGTGTGAATTAATGATGGATGATTAATGATAATTCGGGGTGTAAACTAGTCCCGACAGTTATTTTTCTGAATGCAAGGGCAGCAGAAGAGTCCTTTCAGGATGGCTCGCCCCTCAAATATAAGGACGACAATGGTTTCATAGATGACATGAGCGCAATTTTCCACGATTTTTTAATGTTGTTGGCATGGATAAGTAATTTGAACCCTGTATTCATTGTTCTCTTTAAATTTCATGTTATTCAAACAGGTTAGACTATCTCAAGTGAATTCAGGTCATTTTAATCCTTAATAGTAATTTCCTTTAAGGGCCAATGTAGAAAAAAGTAGGCGTTATGTTGATATAAGCTTTGGAATCTCTGAAGCTATTGAACATAATCTTTTGGTTTCAATTCTCCAACTATTTGATTTATGATATGGATATTAATGTAGATTTTTGAATGCGTTATTTGGTTAGTACTTTCGTCTGTAAAACAATTAGAATGCGTAGTTAGATTACAAATAATTGTGTTATTGGGTTGGTGAGGTTCGGTAGGATTTATTTTGTTTAAATGTAAATAAAATATAAATATTTGTATTTTTATTGTTATATAATATTACATTATCATTTAGTAAAAGTAACTACTTATGTATGTATGTAGAAAGTAATATTTATATTACTTTAGATTGGCCATTAAAGTCACCAGAAGCCAATCCGATAGAAAATGTTTAAACTTTAATAAAAGCCTAAATACCATAATACATTTAATGTCATTCGGCTACTCCAACATACTGGAGGTCGCTTCCTGTGGGATACGCGGAAAATTTAGTTGCAGGTTGCCATCACACATGTCAGTCAATACGGTAGATTGAAGCAAGTATGGAATAAACGTCAGCTATAGCTAAACAATGTATTTTATTAAATTACAAAATTTTTATCAAAAAACGCTACCTAATGTTTGGAAAACGTAAACGTTAATTTTTAACGCACTGTATGCATACATATATATGGCAAAGTAGTTACCATACACTGAAAGACCCCTACTAATGACTTATAGGTTTCGTTTAAGTGGTAACGGAATTTGACATAATGCAACTGCTTAGACATTCGGTGGTAATTCGTCTTGATTTAATTTAATTTAATTTACTTCCTGTCTTCTTTTTTTATTTTACATAAAAAACAGCTGCGAGATTAAATTGATAAAATACATAGAATCATGAGATAATTATATCTACAGAGTTTAGCTTCTCCGATGAGTATATTTGCTGTAGCCTGATTCAAACCCCGTTTACATAGGTTAGGAGTTCCATTTTGGTATGGTCTTACAAAAGAAAGCGACGGATAAATTAAAGCACTTTATAAAAAAAAGGCGTTCAATTTTTAAACTCGTTCGTTCGGATGTTGCAGAGCCGGGTGATTTTATTTTAGCGAAACAGTGGCAAGCGGTATGTGATAAAGCGGTAAATAAGTAGATATTTAGTCATTTAAATATCACGTGCAACTCTGCCGTTGGTCTAATATCCAAATTATAGGATTGAGTGGAGCACTCCTGGTTATCATAAACAATACCATATCAGTCTCAGTAAAGTTGGACTACACAGTCTTTTATTTAAACATAATTTTGAAGTGTATACCAAAAAACAGCGCAATTACTGACAAAGTAAATATATTTTAAATATGGTATGGTTTTCACTTGAACTGCCCTAAATCTATTAATAATTAATGAGATCAAGGTACACATTCCAAAAAACATCAAACAAGAACATATAGTAAATAGCAAGATATACAAATATCTGAATTAATAATTTACATAATAACCTTTCGTTAGCATTATAAATAAATATACTATATTTATAATATAAGGTGACCTTAGAGGTATAAGGCTTCCTAGAGGAATAGCTGGAAAACTAGCTGTCAAAATAAACCGATATGTTCTACATTTGTGCTCAATCTTCTTTGGAAAATTACCATACAGAGACTTGAATCCCGAAAAAACGTTTACCAATCTTCGAATTTTATTTTCCAAATTTTCCTTTCCATGCACCTTTTTATACAGAAAAACTGACGGTCAGGTGTAGTTTGCTGCCGTAAGCATTTTTGCTTCCTGCTGTTTTAAAAATCAAGATGGAGCTATTGATAAACTGTACAGACAAGTGGTTCTCAACATTTTGGTTAATTGGCCTACTACTTTTTGTGGACGTACGGCCGTACAATGATATAACAACCACTATTTTTTGAGGTATTTTCAATTTATGGTAAAGACAAGAAAACACATAATACCTTTCACAGATACATTTGTTTTAATATAAAAGTGTGTACAAAGATCTTTATCATGAATGATTTCTTCGAAGATTATACAGTTGTCTTTGAAAAAAATCCGTGCCAAATTTCGGGATGTATCTGGGCAAATAAAAATGTTTTCTATACAAGGACTATATATTATTCGATCAGTTGTATGGTACTATGGCTCCGACAAGTGAACAACTTCTTGGAGCGAGAATGACCTATGCGAAATTTCATATCGATATCTTAAAAACTGAGGGACTAGACAAACGGACAGACGGCTAAATTGACTCAGCTCATCACGCTGATAATTTATATATATGTATATATTTTATAAGGCTCCCGACGTTTCCCTCTACAAACTGCGTGGTACATTTGATAAACCCTGTTCAGGGTATAAAAATGGTCAAGGTTGGTAATCCTAAGAGGCGAAGGATATTTGGGAGCTGATCAAGCCAAAAGCCCACTTTATTACATTTTCTGCATTTTATTTAAAAATAGTTTTAAATCTTAAAAAAGCACCCTACATTGTGTTGCTCGGTTACCTGGCAGTGATTAGCCACTTATTTAGCTTAGTAACTTAATTTCAATTTCGCTCAATAATTATGAATTGGTTTCCAATTAATGACCGGTGAACACGTAGAAGTTTCTTTTGAGCCTAAAATAGCAATCAATGCGCTGTGTTCACCAAAAATTTGCTTATTTGTATATTGATTTCCACTAACAAACCGCTTATTAATTGAAACATTTTCGGCGCTGAGGCTTGTGACTAAATATGAAAAATTCAAAATATGATTACTAATTTTCATTACAGTAGGTGTGTTGACACTCTTAAAACGTATCATTATGTGCACCGACTTGTGGCGCCTAAAATTATACACCTAAGAAATGCTAATTTAGTGGCGTCAAAACTGCTGTTGAAAACGCAAAATTCTCTATCACTTAGCTCCACCGCCCGCCTGCCTTCACTGACGAAGAGATGTACCCAGCCGCCGCTGATGTTTATGAATTTCATTAGCATAAATTGAATGGCGGCGGCGGCAATAGCGTTGGTGGCGTTTCGGCTACTGTTGTTGTGGGCGTTCGCTGCGGCTTGTATAGATTTGCAGCTTCAGATTAATGGCTAAACATTGTTTATCTATTCATGTTTACTTATTTATTTATGTGTGCGCAAGTAGCATAATTAAGTAAATTACATAGATTACAATGCATTAATTTGAATTATTTGCAGGCTCAAGTTTGTTAAGGAAATAAAAAGGTCACCGTCGAAAAACTTATTAAGAGCAGGTGAGGTTAGATATGAGGGCTCCATTAAAGCAAAATTGTAAGCTTAATTTATTAGTATTTGCAGATTGATTCAACAGGCACATGCATCATGAGGTTGTGTGAAATTTAACGATACGAGGTTTACTTATCGATGACTTTTTAGTAGAGAGTTTTTTCTTAGCTCGATATATTTCCATAAATTTGTTCTAGGTTCCCAATTAGGCCCTTTATTTCCTTATCACTAAATTAAACTATATTTCCAAACCGGAATCCAAGCGTATAGTGCTGAGAACAGGTAATGGGAGTAAGAAGTAACATAGATTATACAAATTCCCTAATTTTTTTATTGACCTTGTCTTTTTATTTGATTCCATTTCGTATGTAATCTCGAGAATAATTAACTATCATATTATATGTAAGCTGTAACTTCTTTGGTGGGGGGAATGTGAATGCTTCTCCCTAAAACAACATTGAAATGTTGCTGATGACCCTCATATCTGTTTTTTCGATGTTTTTGTTGTGCGGCTGAAAATATTTCCAAATAATTTGTATATATTACATCTCCGTTTCAGTACGACATAGTTTTCGTCAAAGTTCATAATCTCCTATTAGGTTGATACATTTGACTCAGCGATAAAATCGTTTTCGGAGATCTGCAAAGGGTCTGCCCGGGCCTGCTCGGGTTTTGCTTTTATCAAAATAGTCGAAGGTCACCTTTCCTGCATAGTAGAGTATTCGACTTCTCCGAACTAGGTTCACTGAGTGAAGACCACTGTTCCAACTGTTCTTTGGTCTCTGGTGAGTTCCAGTTGATCTATTGTTCTTCGACGGTTACTTAAAGTTGCTGAAATGCCTTCAGATTCCGTTTAAATTGCATCAAGCACAAATTCGATACCCATTGGGTCGACAGATTAGGTTTGGTTAGGTTCGATGGCTGATCCAAAGGTCACCCTTGGACTACTCCATATAACACAGTCCTTTGTAAGCCGTAACAAATAAAACACATGGATCCGATCTCATAGTCGGCAAAGCGCCTTGTTGCCAATACAAATTTGCATAAGCGTTTAATTTCTATTTCCACAAGCTCGGTGGGACGTTTGAAAGTGTGCGCTTCCAAATAATACATACAGTGATCACAAAGTGACATGATGTTATTGATAACGAGGCTAGGCATTCTTTAAGCAGCCTTGAATGCACGGTCAGAAGCTCAAAATCGACGTGCGATCACTCTGAAACTCTTCAAACTATATTTTGTCTCGTCATCGAAGGAAAAGAGTCACTGTATACAACCTTTTAGCGGTCTTTGCGAGACTTTCCAACCAAACTCAAAAATCGATTCACTGACCGTTATTGCACTTTAATACTTTTTAAAAATTCATGGATACCCCTGCTTCCACAACGGTCAAAACCTACGAGTTCGATTCGGTTGAAATTTTGACAATAACCATCTAAAATATACTATAGTAGTAGTACATTATAGCAGCTATCTCTAGCAATATCTGCGCCATCTGGCACTTAGTAATTCTGACACCATCCTCATACTTGTATGCATTCAACTCTAGTAACTTCCATTCCTAAAACGGAGATTAAATTTTCAGGCTGTTTAGTAATAGAAATTGTTTAGAGTTAAGAAAGTTAGTCTAAAATTTAAACTCTTTACCCCTTTAACTATGGGCCAACCACAATATTTAGGGGTGCTCTGCAAACATCACTCGACCGTCTGAAATGTAAGCAAATACACTCCCCTTAAAATATCACCAGCTGTTACATTTATGCGCTTATCTTATATCAATAAGCAAAGTATTTTAGTATCTTAAACCAAGCAAACAAACGACCGTCGCTCCAAATGCCATTCATGTCGCCCGGCGTTTGCCACAACCTGGTCAGTAGAGATATCCATGTGGGTCGCTTCTCCTTGCTCCATTCTTCTGTGTGTTTGGCTGATTGTGCGCCAGTTACAATTTTCTACATCCAAGTGACTTAAGAAAATTGAGTATGAAAATATTGACATAAAAAGCATGTGTACACAATGGTTCAAACCCCAACCCCATTTTCGCCCTTCACACGGCTCCTGTACACTAATTTTTACAGTTATGCTAGCATTACAATGCCACTTTTCTTCAAACTTTTCACAGCCACTACTACCACTTGAGTTGTGTACTTTTTTTGCACACTGTTACAAAATATTTTGCTCTCAGCCATTTTAAACGGTAAAGTGAGTAAAGTATGGACGGATACAAAGCGTAAAGCACAAAAGTAAAGAGAAGATACCACATATATATGTATGTTTGTAAACGAGGTATGAATGGGTTAGGTTATGTTGAAGGAGAGGGAGTAAGAAAATTGGCAAGTGTGGTAGTTAGTCTTACATTCCGCCCGGGTGAGGAAAGTGGGTTTTAGCTGCGGCAATTGCAATTGACAGACATCTGCATTATGGTGTGTTATGTAATTCGCTCGATGCTGCCAACTATGGCGTCTTTTTGTATGCAATCTATGTGTGTTTGCCGTTATGTGCGATTAGTTTAAAAGATATCTTCATTTCGTTATAAATATCTGCTAATAAATGAATTTGAAAGAGGTTTAATTTCTTATGTGGACGGTGGCGAGAAGTTGAGAGATAGCACTTGGAAGTTTTAGTGCAACGAAATGAGCAACGGACGACATTATTAATTTGTGATAAAAAGGGTGTATTTCAGGGCTTAGTGAAAGTGAGTTAGGTTTAACTTTCAAAACACACGTGTATAAATTTTAACTCTATTAGTGGAAAAGCAAAATTGGTTCTCGTATTTATAACTCATATGAGCGTCGAAGGCGATGCACCCAGTATGTGGTAAGTGACAAATAGGCTGTTTCGGACTAAAGGGTTAAGAGAACCCATAAATGACTTAGAATAGAGATAATGAATGAATATAAACATTATTTAACATATACAGCCCACAGACTTGTTCTATAAGCAACTGGCAGCGACGTCAGCTTTTAGACTGAGGAAATCATCCCTATTAGTCGTCTGTAATAAGGAATATTCTAGTTTAGTTCCTGTTTCCACCTCATACCAAGGATTTTCGAAATCCTTTAGAATTAAATTTAAATTCAGCTCCTAATATTGGCTTCCATTCCAGGGACATAGGAATAATTATCTATACAGATGGGTCTAAACTAGATAATTCAGTGGGAGGTGGTGAATTATCAGCAAAGAAGTCACTGTCTTATTGGCAGAAATGCCAACAGACTGGGAATACCAACAACGACTATTGCAGAAGCTTTGAAGAGGTAGAAGAAGAAGAGTCTACAACACATCTTCTATGAGAATGCAAGTCTTTGTATAGGAAATAACTCAAAGCTATTGGTCGAGAATTTCTTGACGATATCTCGGAAATTCAGAGAGGGCATAACTAAGTAAGGGGATTTTAGTCTTAGTGGTTTCACAGTGGACCTGCTAAGGCCTAGGGGCCTCACCCTACTTACCTTCCTATCTAGTAAAAGAACATTCTGGAATTTTGGAGTGTGTGAAAACTGTGTTTAAAGAGAGTGCAAGGCAAATCAATGCAAACAAGGCCAAAATGAAATGTCCTTACATTTTATTAGAATGCCCTTTGGGGAAAAATTTAGCCGCAATGAACTGACTGAAGCCTATTTCGTAGAAAAACATAAATCGTACTGTAAGATCTCGAAGAGTTGGATGATTGTTATAATATACCTTTATCAATGACTCCGATGTTTGATGAAATAATAATAAAATCGAACAAAATAAATCGTTTTCCCTTAAAACTAAACGAACTTTTTAACCCTCCTGTTAATTTAGAGAAAAGAAGTTGTGACTACCCCAATTTATCATATTTACGGGAGAAGTATGCACCCGGGTTTGCAAATGTACACACAGAAATATTTTTTTCTTATCATTGCCGAATTCACTCTAGTATTTGCTGGCTTGAAAGTTTTTCCGGGTTGTATTGTAGTATTTTATTTAATACTTTGGCCTAAATTTAATGTTAATGTGACATTTAAGGTTTTTGAAACTTTTGTGTGTGCTTGACTTAAGATTATTATTTATTCTATTGAGATATCTCGCAAAGGATCTGATGGATATGGTATATAACTACGCTTCCTCCAGGGCTGAAGAAGTGTACCATGAACTATCTAAGCTTTGGCAATCATCCGTACGAGGCCACGTTTTGAGATCAAAATTCTAAGTTAAGAAGAATCAAACAGGGCGTTCCGCAGGGTTTGCTACTATACTTCGAAACTCCCGCAACCACCATAGTGAATTTCGCTGAAGATATTGATGTTAGGCACTAGAATTGATGGCAGTTATTTCACCGATCTTTCTCGCTTTTTCTCTGCAGAACCTAGCTAGCCGGAAGCACCTGGGGAAAATCCAAAGAAACGTTGTTAGCAACATTCAAGGAAATCGGTTGGCCGGTTATTCACCGATATGGTCGCTTGGATGTAGTGAAACGCGAACAAAGAAGCGTCAGGCGTGTCAAAACACTGCACTTCGTACGATTACAGGCTGCAACCTGATTTCTCCCCTACATTGTGCAGCCTGCATGCTAAGGGTAAAGACGACGGACGCAGCTAACTTCAAACATGCATTGACCGCCATTCGCAGTGGAGCCATTAACTCGGACTCTCTCCCAGGGAATGGCGTATTTGTAGTTAAACCGCCATCCATTGCAGACGAAGAGCTTGAATTGTCTCCAGAATCTAGAGTGATCCTTGAGAAACTTCGTTATGGATATTGTAGCAGGTTGAAATCCTCGCATGACTCTAACCTTTTTCATGCCTAATGAATTTTATTCATCCAACACCGCTCTCCTTTTAATCCGACCTCGTCGAAACAGCTTGTTTCCTGGGTTTCCCGTTTCATCAGATGTGATACAAATATATTACTAATATTCTATAGGGATGGAACTCAATATATTTGGAAGGAGGTTTCCCGCTAGAGATTTATTAAATGATTAGAAGTAAATAACAGATGCATTGGGTATAAAAAAGTTAAACGATTCTAGCAAGTTGAGCTTGTAAATTAGTGTATTTCTAATATAGGACGGAGGCGTGGATATTTGGGCTGATACCTTTCGATTTCTCTAGTAGCTTACTTCGAGATCACTTCTTACACTTAAGTTATACTTCCTAAGTATGTAACTCACTTCTCTGACTAGTTTCATACATAATTAATTTGTAGGTGATGATGGTGGAGAGGGTCGTTAAATATTTTTTTCTGTTCCAGAGTTCATCGCTACTATGCCTTTTATAGAATATTTTATTATTATATTGGATATATTTTATTAATTGACTTTTGACTAATAATTAGTTTATAATAATATCGAAATGGAATTCGCTTACTGATACTATGTATGAGTAATTTTTATGTACAGTATAAATGTGTTTGCTTTAGTTTTGCTCAGTGTGTCTGTATCTGACAGCTGAAATGCTCAACATTTTGAGAGCCGTTTTAAAGGAATTCGATATTTGGCCGGAGCGCCGTGTAAAATTGATGAAAGGTCAGGTGGCAGTCTATTGAAAGCAAATGTCATATGCAAACATTCACTTTGTAAATACCTCCGTGAGTACATACAAACACACACATATTCATATGTATCTATAAGTTTTGGGGATTTCAATGCCTTTGAAGTTAAAATTGAATGGAACATTTTTATTTTTAATAATAACTTAGACAGGCGCGTTGGATTAAGTATAACATTTGGGTAATGAAAATATGCTTAGTCTTGCCATAATTTTTATTACAAAATTTCCAAGGTATTGTATAAAATGTAATTTTTTTCATGGTAATCAACCTCCCAGTCCTTGAAACAGTTAGAATAGGAATTTTCCAGTATAGCTTTCTAGAGCTTTTTTATCGGTGTATTACCGTGATGAAGAAATCAAAAAATTCCGGCCATTTTAGACAAATAGCTTGACGCAAACGACGGATAACGCTCGAATGATATTCTTTGAAGACAGTTTGGCCCGGCGGAAGGAATTCATAGTACACCACAACACGATAATCACCTCACCTTTTAAAGAATATCGTATGACTTACTAACTATGTATGTTAGAAGAGCCACATCGGAGGAATATTTGACGACGGAACGGAGTTTTAGCATTGTTTCATAATCTGTTGCAAGAGTCGGTTATGATTTATATCTGACCGAATACTACAAAAACTAAAGAATATATACCAGAGAAAGCCAAGGAGAGTTAGTTTATCAATAAAGTGAAGATAACCATTTTCTTTCGGACCTATTTGAAGTGACACTGAATATAAGTCAACCAGTATTCTATTTGCGTTTTCAGAAATTAAATTAAATTTAAACAAAAAAATTATATAAATATTATTAAAGGATAAAAAACCGAGCAGGTTTTAACCCTTATGTTAGTAACCAACTTTACCGACGTCTTTTAGCAACCGATCTGAGTATTAAAAATTTTGTTTATTTTATTAATAACAATCGAATTCTTCAAATATTAATAGTCAGAGACAATTTAAAGAAAAAAATATAAGTCGGCCGACTTTTATTGTTCGGAGCCGAGCAGATGCCGTTCGAGAGAGAAAGAAAAACTCAAAGTTATTTCTTTGTTTTCTATCGCGCACTAAATAGATTCGAGCATTTTTTAGTATGTCACAGATTTTTGGTGGGATCAGACGTGTTTCATTTGGTGTTCTCTTGACAATGAAAAATAAAGCTATGGAACAATTATCGAGAGCTGACTATGCTCGGTAAGTAAACGTTACATATATTTAACATTTGTAAATATTTTAATTACAATTTTGTGTAATCAATTATAATTCTTTACGACGTATATCACATAATATTTAATTTATTAGGTTTGGTGCAACCGAAAGGAATGAGTACTTGAGGAAACTACTTGGAGAACACGACAGTGATTCGAGTAAGGTTTCTGATAGCGATGACGAAGACTGGATTCCAGCAAAATCTACAAGGTAATTCAGTGCGTGATGAACCAGAAGATACAGAAGAAATCGCTGAAGAGAATTCAGCAGTAAAAGAAGAAGAAGAAGTTGAGAGTAGCGAGAGTGAGAATGATGACAATGAAGTAGAAACAGCTGAGCCTGAAGGTAGTAAAGTATTTGTTCTTAGCAATGATGAAATAATAATTATTTTTCTTAAATAATTAATTAATGTTGTTATTATTATTTTAGGAAGATCTCAAGAACCATCTGGGAATTTTATTGCCAAACATAAAACAGTGTGGAACAAAACTCCACAAACTCAACATCAGAATGCAGCTCATAATGTTGTACGGAGTGGACCTCATCGCATTACGGAAACGTTGTCAATTAGCGAGACTTTCAAAAGAATTTTTACCTACGAAATGGTTAACATAATCGTCCGTCACACTAATAAAAAAGCTGAAACAATTTTCCAAGAGTACGATGCTAACTATCCAAACTCACAGCATCAATGGAAGCCCGTTACGATACCCGAAATTTATTCGTTCTTCGGTATCATGATCTGTGCTGTCGGTATCTTGATTTGTGCTGGAGCAAATAATTCGAATACAGATCATATATTTGACATGTTGCACTCCAATTCTTATCCGCTGTATCGCGCGACGATGGGATTGACGAGATTCCATAATATTCTGCGTTTTTTGCGATTCGACGATGGTAATACTCGAAGTGAACGTAAAAAAGAAGACAAGGCAGCTCCGATTCGTGATGTGTAGACAATGTTGAATTCAAATATAGCTCAGATGTACAAACCAACAGCTAACTTGACGATTGATGAACAGCTTTATCCATACCGTGGCCGTACGGGATTTACTCAATATATTCCATCGAAACCAGCTAAGTATGGTATAAAGATCTGGTGGATTTGTGATGCAGAAAACGCATATCCTTTGCAAGGGATTATGTACACTGGTAAAACAGATAATACTCGAGAAAAAAATCAGGGTGAAAGAGTAGTGAAAGAATTGGCGGCTCCGTACCGAGGTAGTGGTAGAAACATCTGCATGGATAACTTCTTTACTACTGTACGAGTTGCTAAACAATTGTTGTCGTGGAATATTACCATTGTTGGCACGCTAAAAATAATAAACCTAACATCCCTAGTGTTATGGGAACGAATAAGACACGGGAGCAGTATTCGACAGTTTTTGGATTTCACGAAAAGGTTACCATGTGTTCCTACGTTCCTAAAAAAATAAAGCTGTCATTCTGATATCTACAATGCATTCAGATCAGATTCACAAGTAATGCCATTGAAAGTGTATTATGCCATATACTGACAGAAACAGTCGTGATAAATCCTGGTCCAGAGACTCTAAAAGATAAAGCCGGAAGGAGAAAAGTAACAGGATCTTGTGAAGTCTGCAATGCTTTGCCAATAAGAAGATGGCGAAAGACACGTAAGGCCTGCGCCAATTGTCACCAACCTGTGTGTGACGAGCACTCAGTTAATCGTGTACAATGTGTTCAATGTCATTAATTATAAAAAAAGGGTAATATTTCTTTATTTTTTTAATAAAATTTAGTTGAATGCCTTAATAGAAATTATATAAAAATGTTTTCCTATGCTTTCCACTATACTACCCGGTTGCTAATAGGGCGATGGCTAGAGTTTAAGCTAATTAAAAAAAAAATAAATCAATTAAATGAACTCACAAATAGCTTTCTTTTAATTTAAAAGACGACCATTTGAGAGCTTAAAATGAAATATTGCATTTTTTAAGCTATTCACACAAATACACCGGGTATCCGGTTCCTAACATAAGGGTTAAAATTAATTATGTCTGAAAGTTTTTTAAACAGTCGACATCCCTTTGAAAAATTTTAATCCCTACAATTTAATTTCTTATACTCTGGACAGGGGTATATTAGGTTTGCCACTATTTTTAAAACACCCAAAAGGAAAAGTCGGAGATCCTATCCTGTGTGTACGTCTATGTATGCGCGAAGTAGTCTCACTCAGTTTTTGAGATATCGATCTGAAATTTTGCACACGTCCTCTTCTCTTCAGGAAGCTGCTTATTTGTCAGATCCGGACCATTATAGCATATTGCATAAAACTAAGCGATCACATTCAAGCACTTGCATGCAAAACTCTTTTATTTGTCAATGTATTTTCACGAAATTCGCCAAAGATTATTATCCAAGCCATCGGTACAATCTCCGAACATATTGTTCAAATCAGACAACTATAGCTGCCATTCAAACTGGTCAATTCAAATCAGAATAAAGTAATTTGTATACCCTATTTTGCTATAGAAATACACCTACAAAGGATGTTATAGCTTTGTTGCAGCCGAATTTTCCATTTTTATACTCTTGCAACATGTTGCTACAGAGTATAATAGTTTTGTTCACCTAACGGTTGTTTGTATCACCTAAAACTAATCCAGATAGATATGGAGTTACTTATATAAATCATCACAATGACGAGACGAGTTGAATTCCAAGTGACTGTCTGTCCGTCCATCTGTCCGGGCAAGCTGTAACTTGAGTGAGTATTGAAATATCGTCATGAAATTTTGTACACGTGTTCCTTAATCAAATCGAAAGAAATTGTTCGTAGATGATAATTTTTTACAACGAATCGCAATAACGAGGGGAAGTTGTGGTTTGAAATTTTTTAAAAAGTGGGTCACGGAACATAATAGGTTTAATGTGTACATATATCTTCCAAAACATTCAAGCTATATCACTCAAATTTTCAGTGGACATATCATTTCGTCACCGCTTGCGGCAGCTTTAATATAACCACGCCCACTCCGCATATAACGGTTTTGTTAAAAACTACTAAAAGTGCGATAACTCATGAACTAAATGCGTCAGAGGCATTAAATTTTACATCCTGGTTCACACAAAAGGACTTTAAAGAAGCAGGTGTCAAAATTAGGCGAACAAAAACTATCACATGTCTCCGGACCTACTCAACGGATTGCAACTAAATCTGGTATAGGACTATTTGGACATTCCGATGTCACAGTGTGAAAATGGGAGAAATCAGACAATCACCACGCCTGCTTCCCATATAACACAACATTAAATTCCATCTGATTTCTTCACTTTCCAGTATACAAATCAAGCACCAATTAATATATCGGGGTAAAACTTTGCATGAATAATGCTTTAAAGTTATGCCATCTCAGATCTATAAAACTATTTATAACTATTCAAGCCCCCAGATACCGGAAATGTGAACCCCACAGCTTAGGGCTGACTTTTCACCGAAATTATCGGTCATTGTGTGAGATATATAATTGAAATTAGGAGGGAATCCTTTTCTGATAGCGATATGTCTGGATGCCGAAAATGGGTTGAGTCTGGTAAAAATTTCCTTTAGCCGATTACCTAATTAAATTGAGTGAGCTTGTTATCCCTCCAGCGATGCACCTCTGTGCCTCAAATAGATAAAATCGGGGGAAAACTTGCCCTAGCTCCCATATAACTACAATCGTATATATTGTTGATGGTATGTGAGGTACCTTAATGAAGTTCGGAGATTATCTGTTTCTGGTGATGATATTTCGTAATGCCAAAAATAAATAAAATTTGGTCAATACTACACCTATCTCCCATTTATCTAACACAAAATTTTCATACTTCGTGTTGGCCCTATACCTTAATATCGGTCAATATGTAAGATATCTTAGCAAAATAACTGAAAGTTTAATATTGGATATACTTTAGTTTAATACCGGAACGATGTGGAATTATATTATACTTCATATAATAATTTCCGTTATTCTAACAAACCTTATTATATTAATGGTTTATCGCTGAACATGATTGGAGTTGGTCTAGACCTTGACCTTAATCTCATATCGCTAATATCATCAACTCCGATCTTCTGGTTGACGTTTTGCACATCAACTTAATATATTAAATTTAGCCTCTTCGGATAAGTCGGGAAGTAAAATATTGTTAAAAGAATAGTTGAGTCAATGACTTATATATACTAGTATATATATTATAAAAGTATATACTATACAATTTGTATTATTTCTGAATTATACTTCAAAATTTAAAAATACTATTTTGTGTAAGTTACATTAGTTTTCATCGCTTTTGTTAGATAAATTGTGTACTTTATTCTGGAAAAAATCCCTGAATTGGATTAATTTCATATTTTGCATGGCAAATTGAATATTGTTGACTGAAATTGCATCTGTGTGAGCCAAAACCGCAAGAAGGAGAGTGTGGCTTTTGTTGACTCACATGGCAAAACTGACAAAAAGAAAGAGGATACCATCAAATATTATAAAAAAAACTTGATTATTTGCACAAAGCCAACGCTTAGAACGGTAGAACGTAAATTTGAGCAAATTTGAGTATTTATAATTCGATAATTTTCGCGCAGTCCACTTGGGTTGGCCCTACTTACTCATCCTATATGTTTTACTATCCTCCCACTTCGCGAGCGCGTTATATAGTACGACATTTTTTAAATTTATTTACGAGTCCAGCGAGTTTTTTATGACAGTTTTTCTACCTTTTTTACATTCTCGCTTTTAAATGTAAATCTCGCAAACGCATTAAATGCATTCGCTGGCGAAAGGCATAGTTTTATAAAAAGAAATTTATGGCATTTTTTAGATTTTGTTGTTGTTATGTTATATATAAATATGTTACATAAAATAAAAATGCAATAAAAACTTCGCCTTCAGTGGAAAGTGTAACAAATCAAAAAGAATCCATAAAAATTTTAATTTGTGTTAAATTGTTTTTACCACCGGTTGCGAACAATTTATGACCACCATATTAATATATTTCATATCGGAATCATTTACGGCCGAAAAAATGTTGCATGCATGTACCATAGGTTAACCTGGTTTTAAAGGGAGTACACATTTTTAAAGCTAATTCGTATAATGAAATTCGGTTCCCATGCTCATCGATAACTAAATAAAGTTTCTGATTACCGCTAGTCTGTAGTAGTAGTATAATAACTAGTTGTGTTCAAAAAATAACGGGAATTTTCGTTTTTTGAATAAAATATTTATTCATTCGTCCACATTAATATTCTCGCCTTCAAGATAGTCCCCTTTCGATATAATTCACTTATGTCTGCGCTTTTTCTAATCGTCGAAATACTTCTCAAACTTTGGGGATAGCTTTCAGGTCTTTCAACGATGCGCTTTTAGTGCCATGTCGGAAACGAGACATTTTTGGAAAAAGTCAGAGGGAGCCATTACTGCCGAATGTGGAGGCTGGGGCATCTAACCTTAGCGGCTGCTACAGACAAAGTAAACAATAAATACAGCAGAAAATTGTATCGTAGTTCAGGATGCATATCAACATATCATTAAAACCAAGAAAAAACGTTAACTTCGATTGCATCGAAGTTATAATACTCTTTACAAATATAAAGGTTCCTTACAAGAATTTGATTCCGATCTCGTCAAATAAAAAAGTTTCTCATACTTGTACAAGTACTTGATTCTGATTATTCAGTTTGTATAGCAGCTATATGCTATAGTGGTCCGATATCGTCCATTCCGACAAATGAGGAAAGGAAAGGTGCAAAGTTTCAGAACGATAGCTTAAAAACTGAGGGGCTGGTTCGTATATATACAGACAGCTGACGGACATCAAATCAACACCGATCATCATGCTGATCATTTATGTATATATTTTGGAGGGTCTTCGACGTTTCCTTCTGAGTGTTACAAACTTCGTGGCAAACTTAATATACCCTGTCCAGGGTATAAAATGTTAACAATTTGATTCTCCAAACCCGCGAAATTTAAATTTTAAAATTCCCGTTATTTTTTGAATACACCTCGTATATTATATTGCCATGAGTATTATGAATTAATTGAGTAATATCTACCTCATAGACATTTACCGGAAGTCGGAAAGCTAAAAGCTAATGAGAGCAACGTTACTCTTTTCAAAACTGATATTAGCCATTGATATATCGGAGAAGGAATGAACTACTTCCGCAATATACTCACCACTCCCTTCTCTTTCGAAGCATACCTAGCTATCTATTTCGAAGAGGTTGACTTAATATAAATTCTTTACTACCGCCTTTACTAAACTAAGCGTCTAGAAAGCTCTCGTGAGTACGATCTGATATGACTTCAAAACAATTAAATGTTTAACTAATGTCGATGAGTGGTTTAAAAGACTTTAGTACTATCAATTCAATTATCGAGATAAACTATAGAAAAGTAATGATCACAGCGTTATCAACCCACCGAAATTTATTTTGTGAATGTGTCTGTTGCTTTTAAAATTTCTGGTTTTCACTTTGACAATTGAACACAAAGCGTTTCCAGCATTTAGCACTGCGCCTCAAGGTTAAGAGACGGTCAGATGTTTTTCTTTTGCGACTTCATGAGATAGATTTAGGTCTGCGTCTTAGGATTCGTAGACAGCGTAGACATATGTATTTCTTATGTAGGTGCTTGAAATTACTATACTGTATGCGAGAGCCTTGTGAACCAAGGTCCAGTGCCGAATCCTTACTTTTTAAAATAAAAATTTTCGACATTTGAACGACAGATGGTGTTCGCGAACTCCTTTTCAAGGCTTTCATCGTTTGGATTGGAGTGTTGAATTAGGAAGATTTTGGATTACGTGACCTTTAAATCACACGTTGTTAGGATGAAGTTACTTCGTATTTTACTGCATAAGCTTTGCTGTTTAAAGCTTTGTTTAAGCTCTCCAAAAGCTGAACATTGGTACTTTTCGCAATAAGGGCTCGGATTTCTTGAAAGCGGCTTGTAAGTAATTGTTGGAAATATAGTATGTGTTTTAGCTATTTTCTTATATGTATTATATAATGCTGGTATTTTACGTACTAACTAATCTTTTCTTACTTTAGGACTCAATATAAAATATATAATATATTCAGCGATTCAAGATGGACTTCCGCTAGTATTTTTGCTCGACAAATACTGCTTGATTAAATCGAGTTCTTTTTTATCAGCCTCCACGAGAAGGGGTTACCACAAAAGTAGTAAAAAAGATCTGATTACGCTTATGCGAGTGAATCAGTGCAACTGTTAATGAAGTTTTGAAGGTAGGCATATTCCAAACTTGGAACCACCTAGTATCTATATCGTTTTATATGAGCTGTAACAAATCAATCGTATAGTAGAAATTAAATGTGCTTAGCTGCAGTAAACGACTCATACAAGTCCTCACCATCAGACTTTAAGTAAAAAAGGGAAACAGAAGCCAGAGAGAGCAACAGTAAATAAATTAGTATTCGGTGTTAGTATGTATGTGTGTGGTGTAATCGTTAGTTAACTGCAAAATCATGTTCAAGCGCAATGAACAAGAGTGTCAAAACCGCATGAAATTGCTAAAGGAAACGGAAATTGTTGTACATCATAAAGGCAATGAACGGTTCAGTTGCGGTTGGAAAAAACCGCAAAAAACGTTTCCCAGCAAACGGATAGCTAACCAGAGTTTAGATTAACAGTCAGTCTGCTTGCTTGTGCGTCAGAAATGTGGGGAACATATTTGGACATTGGAAAAACTCATCTTTTTATTTACGAGTATATATACCTGTTAGCCATGTGCATAATAAAATAATGCTGAGCGAATATACAATGCAAGATGCATTCCAATAGATTGAATAAACAATAAATGGAGCACAACGAAAAGCCGCTTCACTGGTTCAAGGCTACCTAAAAACACGTTTAAAAAGAAGAATCGAAAGAAAGCGTTGCGCTAAAGGCGTTATGCGAATAATTGACTACCAAAAAAACGTCTCTCTCCTATCTTGGGGGTCATCTTGTTTGCTTAGCATTCTTGTTTGGTTTTATGGCTACTGCACACACACAGATTATTCCTACATATATAGATTTATGTGTTTGCGTGCATTTAAAGGATTTGTTATGTGCCACCAAGCAGCTAAGCCCGCTTAAATAGGCGGTTATTTTTGGTCTTTCTTTTATACTCTTTTGTTCGGGCGCTCATGTGAAGGCGGATGCTGTGGCCTGGTGGGTCCGATAGTCTTTGTTGGCTTTAAAATCTCCACTCATAAAAATTCTTTTTATAAGGATATTTACTTGTATATTGTTTTTTATGTGTGTTATTGAAATTGTGGTTAATTCCATTGGCTAAATATTAGAACTACGTTCTTTTCACACATACTATTTATATACATATATGACTTACCTACTCACACATAGCATCTTTTATATATCTATTCATCATTCAATTCATGCCAATTATAGAATTAGTTTGTGAGGCAATGACAAAGCAGGATTTTGTTTTCAGTTCTCAATCATTTAATTTATTATATAC
The DNA here is from genome assembly GCF_042242935.1 of Bactrocera oleae. Taxonomy (NCBI): domain Eukaryota; kingdom Metazoa; phylum Arthropoda; class Insecta; order Diptera; family Tephritidae; genus Bactrocera; species Bactrocera oleae. The sequence continues at coordinate 43,215,438 of NC_091538.1, forward strand.
CATTAATTGAATGACTGGTACATATATACATATAACATAAATACCATAAAACAAGAAAAACCGCTAGCATCGGCTGCACCGAAGCTATAATACCCTTCACAGGCACATTTTTATAACACAAAAGGGTACAAAAAGTTCTTTATCTTGATTTTGATCGGTCAGTTTGCTTTAGACAATAATTTTGTTCGTGAAGATATCTTGGCAAATAAAAAAGTTTTCCATATAAGGACTTGAGTTATATCAGTCAGTTTGTATGTCAGCTGTATGCTACAATTGTTCGATTTGTGGGAAAAAATCATGTGCAAAACTTGAGATCGATATCTCAGAAGCTACGGGACTAGTTCACATATATACAGACGGGTAGACAGACGGAGATAGTAGCTAAGCCGACTCAGCTCGATACGCTGATGATTTATGTACATTTCTGTTGGGTATTACAAACATCGTGGCAAATTTAATACACATTGCTCAGGATATAAAAAATCCGTGAGGTGACAGTGTAATGTAAAGTTCTTTAAATTTAACGTTTCAACTAAATAATACTGGGCGATAAAAATTTTAAAGTATTATTGCGCTTAGTAATAATTTTTTTGATCATATCTTTCAAGTTTCAAGTGGTTGTGGCAGATGGTAAAATTTGGTTCTTCTATGTATCTCTTCTTCAAATTATTTGCAATACTCGCTTCAACACTCGATTCGTTTATTGATACAAATTACAATAGTAAAGGGTAATTATTAATTGAGATTAAGAAACTTTTTATAACTTGACTTCAAAACAAGGGAAGATCTTATAAACTGTAGTTTTGGTACCAATTCTAGTGAAGAAAAATGTAAATGAAGTTTTATCTCTTTCGAAAATTCTTGGTCTCAGTTTTCCAAAATATCACCACTAAAATCATGTCTGAAATTTTTTAATTAGCCACCTAACATTGCCTGCTCCGGTCGAGAGTCTTGCCATTTATTATGCGGTTTTGTCGAACCGATATTTTAATGATGCATTTTGTATAAGACAAAAACAATAATTAAACCGTTATAAAACACAAAAAATATAATCTGATCAAATTTTATCCAGACTATTTAAACTGAGCGTGCAAACCGAATCATTACATTTATACTCTTGAAACATGTTGCTACAGAGTATAATAGTTTTGTTCACCTAACGGTTGTGTGTGAATAATATGAAGCTAGCATTCCGACCTTTCCAGATGTAAGGTCGAATGTATACTGGAAACAGAAGTATGGTAAACCTGTACACATCCTTTATAAGAGCATGGGCATGGGTAGTAAGCAAAAGATCTGGGAAAGAAGTTCTAATCTCTTTAAGTCAATATTTGTATAAACGTATTCGATTAACATTATTTACAAAGTGATCACGAAGAGTATAATTGAGGAGAGTCTTAGTTTTGTGAAGCGGATCCCATTCCAAAATGGTTGCGTTTTCCCAAACTTCTAATAAGAATTTATATACAGGTATTTTGCATCTTTGACTAATACAGGTTTTTTGTTGACATTCTTATACTCTGAATACTAACATCCAAAAGAAATCGTCAGCGACTCTATGAAGTGCATAAATAAATTATCAGCATGCAGAGCTGAGTCGATTTAGCCATGTTCGTCTGACTGAATATACGCGAACTAGTCCCTCAGTTTTTGAGATATCGATCCGAAATTTTGCACACATCATTTTCTCTGCAAGTATCTGCGCATTTGTCAGAGCTGCCGATATCGGATCAGTATAGCATATAGCTGCCATACAAACTGAACAACCGTATTATGGACAACTTTTACATTTGACGAGATGTACAAGGTGCGTTCCAAAGTAAACAGGACTTAAAAAAAAGACAGAACAAATGGTTTTGTCGGCAAAATCAATTAGTTTTATTCAAAATAGTCTCCTTCTGCTTTAATACAGCTTTTGCACGGTCCAAAAGCATGTCGAACGGGTGTTTTAGCTTGTTGTCCGGTATGGCCGCCAGTATGCCGGTGCAAGCCTTTTGAATGGCCTCCACGTCTGCATAACGCTTTCCTTTCCTCGGCAAATGCATTTTTCGGAAAAGGTAGAAGTCGCACGGTGCCATATCAGGTGAATACGGGGAGTGGTTGATTGTTAAAATGTGATTTTTGGTCAAATGATTGGTCCTTCGAATGTTGAATTCTGAGCAATTTTTGGCGTCAGTCAATTTGTGCGGAACAAACCGTGCACAAACCTTTTGTAAGCCTAAATGTTCGGTCAAAATACGATAAATCGATGTTTTGGAGATGTTCAATTATATTTCCATCAATTTTAATGATGATTTCGGCTGAGTTTTTATGAAGTCATGCACAGTTTCAATGGAATTTTCGGTGATCACGGATTTTGGTTGGCCCACACGTTCACTCTGCTACGAGATAGGCATTCATCGCCATAAACTTGTTTCATCAATTGAAACGATTCGGTAAAAGTTTTTCCAATTTTATAACAAAATTTAATGTTGGCTCTTTGTTCGAAGCTCATTTTCGCATCGATGACAAAAACATACTGACACTTACAACGCAATAACTTCACTTCCAATAGAAGAAATGTCATGAAATTTTTAAGGGAAGTCGATAAAGGATAGCAGATTCTAATGCACTAGTCGACATATAGATGGCGCCACTAGAGTTTACTTTGTTACTTTTTTACTGTTTACTTTGGAACGCATCTTGTATTTACCAAATTTGGCATGGAACTTATCTTTTGTTTTTTCTTCTTTTTTAATTTAATTCCGCCCACGTAATTTTATTACTTTATTGCATTTTTTGTGGTTTCTGCGTATACATATGTATGAGTTTAACAGCGGAAAGTTTTTATAAAAATTAATTATGCGATGCATAAAAGTCTCTTGTGTAAAGAAATATCGCGATCACAAAGTTTAAAACCAATTAAAGCACAGAAATTGCACAATCAAATCCCTTTGCAGGAATGTTAGAAAAATAGTTGCAATTTCCCCAAACAAAAAGTCAACAACACTCAACTAAACACTATAGCAAATATAGGATATAATTTACCATATGCATATGTATATTATCGTTAGTAAAGCACTGCTTTGCTAGGAGCACCCGCTGTGTGTAAGTAAAGTTCGAAGTTCTCAAAATGTGACTATGTAGGGAAATATTGTATATTAAGTACCATATGTAACTATACCTGTGTTATATAAGTTTACCTATATAATTATATATATTCTCCAGTGTGTATGTGTGTGTGCGCGTGCGTATGTTTTGCTTACGTTTGCGTGTTAACGCTTACGTTGCCATATTTGCTTTTGGAGTATAAATACTCCCCAGTGGGCAAACATTGAACACGTCGCATTGATTTAGGCACTCAGAGTCTTGTGACTGAAGCGCATAATACTCTTAAGTACATAAAGCCTCGTATTTGATTATGTACATATGTACACACATACAAATGCAAGCGGAATCAATTTATAGAAAAAATACTTGTTTTGCTTCCATCTCAATGGTAAGTGCAAATATCAACAATCCGACAAATGTCACAGCTGAGTTGCATAATAAAATGCAACTACAACAAAAGTGACGGCTTGAAAACCAGAGTCGAAACGCCATCGGCCATAGTCGTATTGCAACCGTTGTTATCGTTGGAATTATCATGTGTTCACACACACACATTTGTAGTATTGAAGGAATAAAAGAAAAGAAAGTGAAAGTGAATGCGAGACTATAAAGCGCTGAAAGAGAAATGCTTTGAAAAGTTATTCATTCGTTAGAGGAGAGTATGAAAAATAATGCTTTGACCTTTGACACGCGAACGTTTCTTCTATTTTTGTTCAGCAAAAGCTTTGCTCAAGCGCCGGGTACTTTCCGTTGCTCGATTTGATTAAGTAAATCGAAGCAATATGCAGCTGCATGCTGTGTTGCTTGTTTTGTTGTCTGAATTGCAATCGATTTAAATTTGAAAATGTTACTCATACGCCCCGGTGGTTCGAATGTGAGTGGCATTTGATGCTTGCATTGTCGACGTGTTTGTGTCGTTGTTGTTGCTTTGATTATTTCTAGGGCGCCAGCGTTGGCAGGTGAATTCAATTAAGCGCTTCGCAGATCTATTTAGAATACTGAAAGTGGATTAACAGTTGGATGTTGTATATGTGAGTAGTTTCTACAAAAGGGTCTTGGTATCTTTATTATGGTTGTCAGTGGCATGTTTTCGGAAAATAGTATATATATTTTCAACTTCTTGGTAAAAGAATATTTGTCAACTATATCGAAGTACAGGTTCGTGTGGAGCGTTAGAAATGCATTGGAGTATACTATTTGCCTTGCATTTAAGGAGAAATTTTTGTACTTGAAAAAATTTAAAAACATATTTACAAGTCATCACCTGATCTATCTATCAATAACGGAACAGAAATAAAACAAAGTGATAGAATGATTTTCTTGAGCTACAACTATAAACTGATAGTGCTATGTAATTCCACTGAGCGGTAACACTTTAGAAAGCTGTAACTCAAAAAATATTAAAAAATATATTTTTAGTATGATATATTTAAAACTGTAAACTATCGAAAATCGCAAAACCAAAAATGTAATGATTTTTTCTCGAATTTTCACACTAGGTGGCATTGATAGTTTATTTTCTTGTCTTTTGCTATGCTACTGGATGAGAAATTTTAATATCTGGAATTTAGATCTGCATTATTTCTAGAATGCGATTGATGTTATCGGTTGTCATGTATTATAAAATTATGTTTCACAGACAAAAGTTTCTTCCAATTTATAGCACAAATTAAATAGCTTATAATGGCCCGTTCACTCAAATCGATTTACACAATTCACCAATCTCATTACTCAAATTGGCGATACCTTTTCAGTCGCTAATAATTCGGCAAATATGTAAACTTCATGAATATAAGCATGTGTTTGGTTGCACATAAATGTGATTTCAATATTTCTACATGTGTGAGTCCATATCTTCCTGACAATCGAAACGACAGTTGAAGCTCGATTTGTGTGAAATCATGCGTAGTCATGCCAGAAACAATGTGACACTCATATAATATGGATATAAATATGTACATATGTCTGTGCTTGGCGCGTTGTGTTGTAGCCAATATTGACATCGATCAAATGGAACTTAAATTCGAATTCAATGATGTCAAAAGGAAATGACAGTTGCACGAACTCAAGTGAAAAGCAGCCAGCTCGAAACAAAAGCTTACATTTATGATTGTGTGAAAATGTCTATAAATGGAACGTATGTATATATGTGTCCTTGGATATATTCAACATTTTTTGCATTCACACACAAATGCCATACAATGATGGAATATACATATAAATATCTATATAATATACATTGTTCTGTTCTGGTCTCATCGTCAAGGCTAGCACCCATTTTGCTAATGGAAATATATATGAACATATTTACTCTCTGATTACGAGGCTAAACTATTATGAGTGCTTATATACGAGGACGATTCGATAACTACATAGTCTCATCCCTTGATAAGTGTGGTACATTTTCATAGACGGATACTGGCAAGTTTCAGCCAAATCAACCTCGTCGACTAATTTTGTTTGATGAGCTATGATCAGTGGTTCTGCGAGAATATTTCAGTTTCTGCGTCATTTCGAGACGGTCGATCAATCACGAATCCATGGGTACATACCGAGAAACAATTGAAACAGTTAACCTGTCCACTTGTTCGACCATGATATCAGACGAAAAGAAAATCACCATTGTTCTCTGGAATTCACAAGGTAAGATCTAAATTGATTACCTGGAAATCGGTCCCATTTGGCAAAGAAAAAGGTCCTTTTCATAAAAAGGCATTTCGCAAAATATGTGCTAAAAATTAAAGAATATGAATCCTAGCTGGGTCGAGAAGTTGTAGAATACGTTACACTTATTGGGCCGTCCTCGTATGTACATATATTTGTAATTTTTTTAACTTCCCGTATGTCCGTATGTCTGTATGTATGTGTGGATGTATGTGTGTGTGTGTGGATGTATGTGACCCTCTTATAACTTTTAAACGTCTCAACCGATTTGAATAAACTAAACGGCATTCCAAAGGGTTTCATTGCACTTGAATTTCGTGTGAGTTTGGACCCAATTGGACTAGTAGATTTTGAGAAATCTCAAAAATAAAAATTTTGAAAAATCGTTTTTTTTTCGAATTTCTTCCAAACGACTTGACCGATCGACACCAAAAACTAACAGTTCTAAACCTTGAAAAAACACATCGTTTGCCGCAAACCGGGTCAAAGTCGGTTGATTTACTTGCGAGATATCGAAAACGAAAAATTTCGAAGAGCTCAAAAGCAGTGAAAAAAGCGAAATTTGAACGTTAGCGTATGAAATTAGCGGGAAGTTGCAGGGATGGCCCTTGAGGCCAACCGTTTTCCACATTTTTTTCACATGAGGCATGCAAAGGCCAGAAATTGTCGAACTTTTTTTATCTACTTCCAATTTTTTTGGTTTATCAAAATATGTATTTGGTTTGTTGGCATATAATGTTACAAAATCGCATGGAAAGCTTGGGATAAAATATTTAATTAAATACCAGTTAGAAAGTTTATAGATACATGCTCCGATATGATAATAATAATATTACATTAGGCATTCCCTAACATAATACATGAAAAATATGTTTTAGCTAAAGGTTTGGGACCTTTCTTCATGTATTTCTTGAAATCGAAGGACATGTTCTACAATTTTCAAATCAAAGCTTTTGGAACGTTTTTTATACTCTCGCAACATCTTGCTGCAGATTATTATAGTTTTGGTTTTGCTGGTATTGCAGATTGGCGTAATCGGGCCACTGCCACGCCCACAAAATGCCATTAATCAAAAACAAATAAATTGCCATAACTACGCTTCACAATAAGGTACAACACTGTTAATTGGTATACAGGATCTCATTAGAGAGGAGCATCTGTAATTAAAAAAGTGGGCGTGGTCCTGCCCCCTAATAGGTTTAATGCGCAGATCTCCTAAACTGCTAAAGCTATCATAACAAAATTCATTGAGAAAAAATCTGTTTAGCAACTCCATCGACAATCCCGACCACTAACCATTTAACGGTACTGTTAAAAACAACTAAAAGCGCGATTAATCAAGCAATAAACACGCCAGAGATATTAAATATTATTTCTGAGATGACTTTATAGGAACCGCGTTCAAAATTAAACAGTAGGTGTGGCACCGCCCACTTTTAGGTGAAAACCCATATCTTGGGATCTGCTTAACCGATTTCAATCAAATTCGGTGCATAACGTTTTTTTCACATTTCTATGTTATAGTGTGAAAATGGGCGAAATCGGACTACAACCACGCCTATTTCCCATATAACACCATTTTCAATTCCATCTGATTCTTTCACTTTCCACTATACATATCAAACAACAGTGATTATATTTGGGTAAAACTTTGCGTGAATAATACGTTTAAAGTATGCCATCTTGTGACCAAAACTTGTCTAAATCGAATAAAAGCTGTTCAAGCCCCTAGGTACTGAATATTTGGACTCCAGTGCCTATAGTTGACTTATTTACGAAAATATCGGTCAATGTGTCAGATATATAATTGAAATTCATATAATAAAATAAATAAATGAAACTCTCGATAATAGTATGTCTTTGTGTCAAAAATGTGTTGAATCCGATCAATACTTCGTTTAATATAAAATTTTGCGAGAGTATAAAATGTTCGGTTACACCCGAACTTTGAACTTCCTTACTTGTTTACTCTTAGAGTTCTCACTATTGTCTCTCAATGTGTTTCTTTTTATTGTAAATAGGCAATGTTTAAGGAAATGTTTAAGAACAATAATTCTTTCTGTCTGGTTTATTAGCTCTTTAGTAGTTCTCCGTTCAAACACGACAAATTTTGTTACGGAAACTCGAAGACTGTGGGAAAGAAAATGGCGAGGAGAAGGGTTGCTAGTGTTTTATTATCCAAAACTGCAATCTCATTGAAAGGTGGGTTTTGCGGAGAGCGAAGACTTCACTAGATCACTTACGTTTTACTCTATTCCAAAAGGACTTTGCGACTGCGCAGCTGATAGTAGGTGACCAACGCTTACTGAGCTGGTCTGAGGCCCAACTGTCGAATGTTGAACCACAAGAAGCCAACGAAGCTCCTTTCCATCCTCATTTCGCAGTTATTGAGATGGAAGTACCTATTCTTGCAAGTTTATCAACCTTGCAGTTTCCTGCAATACCGCTGTGGCCAGGCACCCAAACTAGTATAATTGTATAGGCAACACGATGCTAGAGATAGACATCCCTTCATTAGTTCTAAGCGTATAATCAACGAACTCAAGGCTATTTTCTAGAAGGTTTGTGAGCAGAGGAGCGACAGCCAGGGCTAGGTTCGGCGAACTGATAATCCACAAGAGTGTCCAGGCTCGCAGTCATCTAAGTACCCAGACTTTTTAAGTCTGAGAGCAGCTTTCGCGGCCATACAGCTTCCGGCTATATCCACCGATGCTATACCATATGATAAAAGCTGTCCGTTGGACGCTTGTCAATTTTTTCTCAAATGTGGTATTTTCCAGCGTCTACCACCATACATAAATTCCGTTTAACATTGTGGCTTTTTGTTTAATAGGCTGGATATATGGAAGTATATAAAATTTAATATACTTATGGTCCGAGGTCTTTACTAGTGGTTTTCTCCACTTGAAATGTATCTATCCACCTACTCGATATTTGATAGACTTCGGACAGTGAACGTATATCTCTCTTTCCACCAAGAAATTTGAAGTCCCCACAATCGAAATCTATTATTTTCTTATTCCTTAGCAACATGTTGCCAAGTATATGGATGACAACTTTGAAATGTTGCTAATTTGCTTCTCTGTGAGCTACGTTCGTGTTTTGCATGTTCTCTGCTCTCTTCACATTCATTGAGTGAAATATGTAGTTACAATTCACCAAACGATTGTTTGAGTAAATGAAGTTACAATGCGCAATGCATGCTGTGGTCGGGAAATGTGAAAACACTGTCGGAATTTCATCTTGTTTGTCTTATTAAAGTGGTGGGTTGTTTTTCAAACCTTCGAGGGTTGCACAGCTGGGCCAAAACAAACTTCCGCCTAACACTGGTTATAAGCATATACAGCCGAATGAATGAATGAAACGCGTAGCCAGTTGGTGTAATGCCAAGTCAAAATAGTACTCGCAAATACCGAAATTCCAAGCGACTCTAATGAGTGCTTAGTTGACATGCTACACTGGACCTTGCAACTAGGCACAGCGAAATTGATGAATGAACAACAACACACATAAACATTCAATCAGCTCACAATTTGAATGATTTAGGCTTGGGAAAAAATCAATGAAAAGGTGAAAAATACGGGTGCGAGGGCGCTACAAGTAAACAAATATTGAAATAAAGATAAGAAAATGTAATAGGGAGAGGAGCAGAGAAAATCAACGGCGTCAATTCGAACAAAAGCAAGGAAATTAATATATTAGTTTGAAAATAAACGAATCTAAATAAATATAAAATCAAATGAAAGGGGCCCGAATATAAAATGTATTAAGAAAGCGGAAGTAGTCGTATGGGATATATATATACATAAATAAATATGTATATTTCTACATAACAACATTAAATGTTGTTTTTAAATCATTGATGAAGGTAAAACACAATGCACAAACGAGCCCTGTGATAAATACAGAATTATTTGAATCTAAGATAAGCGTAGTTATTCGGGAACCATCACTGAACACTAATGAATTATATAATTCCAATCCGAACAATCGATTGACATGGACAATAATACATGTCAAACTTCGTGAAGATATGTGGTCAACTATAAAAGTTTTCTATACAAGAGCTTAATTTTGATGTATTAGTTTGTATGACAACAACACTAACAATGGCATTCAATTCCGTTCTAAATGGTGCACCTGTAGTGAGACATAGCTGATCTTTTGCGGAGAAGGTTGCTACTACACTCTCCATCAACTTTATATTTATCGACTTATTCAAGTGGGGCAGCAGCCTTCCGAGAAGGCATTCATTTCGATAGCAGAACGGATGTGCTGGCTTTAAGCTCGCTGACTGCGCGCATAACCTTAGACTTAGCAGTAGAATCAAGCTTCTTCGTATTAGACTTGCTTGGGCACAGGTCATAGCGGAATTCCTGGAAACTGCAAAGCCGATGAGTGTTTTAGAAAGAGAACTCTTACCCCAATTTCATCCGATTGTAAGCGAGTTCATATTCAGTTTTCCTCTAGCGATCTAGCGCTGGACTTATGGATCTCTCGTGAGCTCGGCAAGCGCTAGCCAACAACCAGAACTTATGCGGTTGCGAGATTTTTCTGGCGCAGAGCTAACAGTAATATATCCTCTGAACTACTTGTTGTGCCAATGTCAATCTTGCCGTAATTGTTAGAGTTCTGACTGGTTACTGTCCAATAGCTTCACACGCGGTGGCTGATTATTTTGACGAGCTGTATGGAATAGGGCGGGGTGGAATCATCCTGCAACTTTCTCCTCTTTTGCTCAGCTTTTGCCAGACTGATATTGAAAAATCTTGGTAGACATATCTTTGGCGAAGGAGCTAGGATTGATAATAACCGCCTTAACCAATTTGTGGCAAGCTCAAAACTCTTTTCCGATCTATGCGGATCTTGCGATTACAATAATTTTTCGGATTTTTTGGGTATCACAAAGGCCCATCGATGGGATAAACACCATGACCTAACTTAAACTGAGTTGCTGATATAAACTTACTGCTACTGTGCTAGTCAAAACTGTCATTAGCAAGTAGTTTTCGGAATTCTAGAGTGGATTCTGTGCAGTACGTTGCACATTAAGTACAAAAAATATCGCAAAAGCTTTGGACAATAAAGTGCAGGTGCGAGAGGATGCATGGGTTCGTTAAAGGGATTTGTTGTGCTAAGAAAGCATTTGTGACTTCACATAAATTTAACAGCATACATGATTGGTAGTTTCAATCAAAATATGTTTTAATTTACAGTGAAAGTAGATGTTTACGTATATAAAATAGTAATATCTAATCAGTTTTCCTACATTTTACTTTTGCGCCTGAAGACACTTGGCCGATGGGCCATTTCCACTTCAAAACTACTTTTGGTAGATTTATATACTTACTGTAGATTGTGTCTCTTGCTACGCCCCCAACGAGGTGAGCAACGAAGGAATGACCTAGAAAAGTACTAAAAGTCGTGGAGGTTGGTGAAAAATAATAATAAAAAATTATTGTTGGCTGCGAAAATGCACTTCCGGCGACTTAAAGTGCACTTCAAATAACACTGCACACTTATTTAACATTATTATCTATATTTTGCGACTGCGAGTGACAACGAGGATGCCATTTTATTATCTCGTTTTTCCTCTTGAGTGCAATGCAGGCGAGTAAGTCATCTCTCAACGCACGAGTTGTGTTTGATGAAGGGCTTAAATAGCCATTATTTTTGTGCCTTTTCAATAGAAAAATTTAAATTTTAATTAACATTTCCACACTTGATGCCAAGTGGCCATTTGATTTTTCATTCTTTTGTGGATATTATATAATCAGGAGAACGATTTGCTAATATTATTTCATTAGGAAAGTGTTATAACATAAAAAAAAAAAAATTTAAAATTGTTTGAATAATCCTTTTAGCACATAAACCTTACATTTAAGTTTAATAACGGTATCTACAACTTGTATTTAACCCATCTGTATCATTTCCGTTTTATTGTGGTAAACTAATCGTTTCAAGGCCGGGACAGGCTTCCTTCAGACAAGAATGAAAACCTGGTAAAAGGCGAAAGCAGTACTGCGACGGATGCCGAAGAACTCAGACCAACAATTTACTCTGAAGCCGTTATCTTCCTCCCAATAACCTAAGGCGGGGTGAGAACAGCGTTAAGGCGACTTAAGAAAAACAAAGAACAGATGGATTATCGGCTCAGCTGTTTAAAACCGTCGGCGAGGAGCTGTAAAGCTGTTTCAGCTTCTAAGCATTATTTAGTCAGATGAATACATGCCCAATGATTGGAATAAGAGTGCACTCTGCTATAATATCAAGAAGGAAGATTACGCAGTTTACGTTAATTATTGTAGGATCAGCCTTTGGAAAGAGAAAAACTTTGTGCACCTCAGAATCAGCATAAATACCACTAATTATTTAAGACTGAAGATGAAGCGCAGAATAATGCTTGGCAACAGATGCTACTTTGGGATCGGTAGGAAATTGAGATGCAGAACCCATCTCGATGAACCAAAATTACGTTCTATATATCTCTCATCCTTCCCGTCCTAATATACTTGAAGCTTTCGAGAGAACCTTTCTCCGTCTTTGGAGCAAAAAAATGTAATGATGTCGTTTGCATAGACGACGATGCTCCAGTGTAAAGATGCTTCGATTCGAGAACCGTGGGTGGACAACGGAAGAGCCAAGTACTTAGGAACCTGCCCGCACTTGGGATGTGCAACTGGTGTAACCTTGCATGTATAGAGGCAAAGCTTTGTGTTCTCGGCCCAGACAAAATAAAATAAGTATCATTTTATTTATGTTTTTCGGTGTTTCAAGTTAGTACAAGTATATATGGAGAGCCAAATTAAAGGCCTTCCTGAAATTCCTCGAATTTGATCTTGGAAAGGGGCAGGAAGTATTGCGAGGGTAAAATTTTGTATTTTTGGAATTACTATAGTATAAACACTTAATGTGTACCAACAGCAAGTTATTGCACATAAATTACTTCTTTGGTAACTATGATTTCATCCGACGATCGATTCAATGTAAAGCAATATTTTTGATTAGGTAATGCCTAAAAACTGTGGGTTGTTTTGCTCACATGGTTCAGGTCCTGAAATGGAAATTTTTGGGGTTTTACAACGGTATGTGTGATAATAAAGTTAAAACATATATTTTAATAGGAGTAATGTGAAACATTTTAATATTTAGCCACTAGTACCCCTGAAATTCCTGAACAATTCAGAAATTAAAGTCACCTGTGAAAATAGAAATATTATACAATATAAATAAGACAGTTAATCACATACTGAACTGTACTTTGTAGAAATAGCAATATCAAAAAGGAATGAGTGCAGTTATATACTCATGAATAACAGTTCACTGCTGTACGAGTATATACAGTTATATTTAACTTTATCCAACGCATGCTGACAGTTTTGCAATTTAATCAGAAAGTCAGCTTTCCATAACATTTCATATACTCATATATATATTTGAATGCAATGTGCAATGAAAGTTTAAGTGTGGGAAATGGTAAACAATTACCCAGTAGGAATTTTTATTTCGTGTTCACAATACCTTTTATGATAACTTTCAATAATCAATTTGCCATAAGCTTTATCTTTTAATTGCTGCTTTTAGGGCCTAAGCTATTCTACATATGTGACTAACGTAATTCTTGCTAGGATTTGCATTAAAATACACGGAAGGCCCTGGAGAGAAGAGTTATTGGAATGGATTATCATAATATGTGGCTCCGCTTCATAATCTAATCTTTTCATTACGATACCACCAACATTATCTATAACTGACTACTAACTCCATACTGTTCTTCTTTGGTGTATGACCCCTAAAACTGCAAAGGCTGGAATTTTTATCAGTCCAGGTACTCTATTAAGCTTCTTAAATTCGACTGGATTAAATTATGTATAGATCGAGATTATGGTGTTTTGCGCACACATATTCGTTTCATATATCTTCAGACAACTGAGCCCTATAAAATTCAAAGATGAAAATGTTTTGTAGCTTCCCAAACAAGCGTCGTTGATTTCACCAGCTTCGTAACATATTTATCAGCTCGAAAGATATTTCTAAATAAATGTAATCGGGGTTCGAGCTCGCTTAAAGGCATACCTCTTGAAAGTACTACATGATCCCATTGATCTTTAGAAAATGAGATAAGGAAATGCAGTTAGATAGTAGCGGTACTCTATGTACATAATATTTATGTCCTCTCACGCCGTTCCAGCTTATGATGTGCAGTTATATATGGTTCAGATGCATGACAATTAGTTGTTTTTCTACACTTCCAACACAATTTGTGCCATTATTCGCACATATTCAAGGGGCACCAAGGGGAGTGTAAGCACTAATGGCTTAGAATGTGCAGCAGCAAATAATGGAATTAAAGTCTTGTGGATAAATTACGCAAACCAGAACATCAGCACAATATTCCAGATGCAATAAAGTGTAAGGATGTGTGTGCGACAGTGAGGGGGAGGAACATGTGACCCGTTGATGCACTAAGTTGCGAAGACCCTGATGCATAGCAGTTGAAGAAAAATGTGCAAAGTTTCGCTCGCTTTGAGCGAGATAGAAGTACCGACAAGTAATCCAACGGGATGTATACGGAGCTTGCAACGTGTAGCAACTTTGCTGCATTATGAAATGCAAGAGCGTGCAACACAAGTGCAACAGCAAATTGTTTTGTTGCGTAAGAGGAAAGTGGCAGAGCAAAAGAACAGCGTAACACAGTTACTCAGCCACCTCTGTTTTTGTTGTTGTTGCTGTTGGCATGTGCAGCAAATGCGGGAGTTGCGGCTGCAGTTTAAGTGTAGCGATTTTTCTTAGCAGCGCAGTGCATGCATGGGTATTTGTAATTAGGTGGAATTTGTGGTATTTCACGCAACATTTATTTTAGTTGAGCCATAATAAGTATAGCAAAAGTATGACTGCCAAGTGAACAGCTTTGAAAAGCGTGCTAATCAGCAGCAATGCTTGTCGAGTTGCTGGTTGCCTCGATGCTCTTGATTTCACGAGTGTGACTTAATTGCTGGCACTTTGTGAAACAGCGAATGTTTAATACAATTAAGCGAGAGTTGTTAAGTTATATGGAAGTACGCTGCATAAGGGGCTATACAATTGCGAAAATGTTAAAGGTGTGGTAATTTTAAAGCTTTGGATGGTTCTTTTCAGGAATATATATCGACCTCGAAAAAATTTAAAACAGAACTAAAAACTTTATGTTATTATACTCGAGCTCAATATATTATAGAATTATTGTACAATTTTATTAAATATGACGTCAGCATCTCAGCTAGATATGTTCTTGCAATCGCTTGTTCTGTAAAAAGGAGCTAAAATCGGAAAGCGAGCTGTGCTATTCGTAAGGAAGTTCTTAATATTTCTCTAAGTATTGATGTCCAGAGAATACTTAAGGGAAACTGCAGCAATCGACTCATAGAAAACACTACGAAAGAATGAGTTACTTTTGCTAAATGGATGATAAATTTAATTCCCTTGTATCGAAGCTTGATACTGTTCGAAAGATTTCGGATGTCCATTAATCTAGGAAAGCTACTATTCTTCGCTCCTTAGAATATATATGTAGGCTTTATAATGTTTCTAAAACAAAAGCTAAGATCTTTATATAATGCTTTTCTCTTTAGATGTTAGAAGTTAGCCACACAATGCTAATACCTGAGTTGGCAAGTCTCTTCTCAAACTGTTGTCGCTACTTCCGGTGTTTCTCCAGTGAATCATATTAGGTCCTGTCATTATGTTATATTTGTTGATGACATATCCAACCGTTATCGACATTAATTTTTAAGAGATAATATAACACTTTAATAACTATAAATATTAACTAAATACTTAAAAAACTGCCTTGAAGTGTGCAAGCTTTTATGCACTGATTCAGTACAGGTACAGGGGTCCGTGCACCCCGTGAAATATGACATAGCACACCTTACCGATCAGACTATGGACGCAACTGACTTCAGACATACACTGAATGCAATTCACAGTGGAGCTATTAACACCTTCACTGACTTACTCACAGCGAATGGCGTCCTTGGATTTCCACCATCACCAATAGAGAATGATGAGCTCGGGTTCACTCCCGAATCTAGAGTGAACCTAGCACAACATCGTTCTGGATACTGTTGCTGGCTAAACTCCTACTTGTCCAGAATCGCCCTAACATACCAAAATTGTGTCGTGCGCACACAAAAGATGCCAACTATTGAACTCATGATAGTTTTTATTTGCTGTCCATTTTCATTAGACTTTCTAACAGAAATCTTCAAATCATGAACCCTACAAAATAAAGAAATATATTAAAATCTTAAGTTGATGAATTATTTATACCGAGATCTAAATTAAAATTTATCTTAAATGATTTATTCCGTCTTATTTAAATTTGAATTATCAAAACCATCTTTATAGCTTGTATAGTTTCTACATCATGACTTTTTTAATACATAAATAAATATTAGGCCCACTAAAAAGAAAACCTTTTGTTTTCAATAGATAGTTTTAGTAATCTGTATCTCGCCTTGTGTAGGAACGATCGGCTTACGTTATCTGGCGTTAAAATGATAATTTACTCTAAAAAACTAAGAGAGATCACAGTCTTTCTTCGATAAAAGGGAAAACGAGAGCCAGGCTGCTGAATATTTGAATAGTATTTTTGGTCCTGATACTAAAGGAAGCGATCATGTGCAATTTCGTTTTCGTCGATTCCGGTCGATCGCGGTCTGGAAGGTAGGATTGACAGGGAGTTATTTACTATGCGCTGCCCTTCCACAGCCAAACTCTTTTTTCGGACGTGTGCTGTAAACAATTGGACCGTTTGAAGGAATCAATCGCCCAGGAGCGGCCAGCTTTGGCCAACAGCAGTGGAATTGTGCTTCTTAAGGACAACGCCAGGTCACATACTTACATCTATAGTGAATCGCCAGAGGCTAACTATATTGCATTAAACCTTTAATTCAAAAATAAGGGATTTCTTTTTATTACACCCTATACATACGATATTTTGACACTGATATGCTTAGTTGTTCGAAAGACTTGGGTAGTTTCAGGGGTCAGGTCAGCAAACGTGACTCAACTGCTTCTGGATTCATTCGCTGTGAGACGAAAACTGTTACATTGTTAGTTTCAGTTTTTGAGTGATAATCGTCGACCAATTTATTCCGCAAAGTATATACTTGTATTTCAAAAATAACTATAGTTTTACGTGACCTAATTGAATTAAACTTCACTCAATTGAATTTACACATTTATTTTAAATTGAGCTGAGCAAACTCTATAATTCAAAATTTCCCATTTTGTCCAAAATCACAACCACAAACGAAGCTCTGAGCTGGCTATTAATGAATATTTATACGCTCATTCGCTTTCGATTGCATATTTATGGAAGCTTTTGCCTGAAAGGTGCAAATACTCCTGCACATACATACATACATAGTTATAAACATGTGATGCATGCATATTTAATGTCATTTCGCTTATGAAATTTTGCTGGCAATAAAAGCAACTGTAAATAATGGAACGTAACGAAAGGAAAATATTTTATTTAATGAATATGAATTGTTGTGCCGTTAAAATATTTAAATGCTCTTTGTTAGTTTCAAATCAGAATTTCCGTTGTTTGCATTTAGTTTTGAGCTACAAATATTCTCTTTGTTTATACTGCCAACAATATATGTTTACGAAAGTAAGTACACATAAAAACCAGGGCGAGTAGATAGCTTAGTGGTTTTTGAAGAAAAAAGCTTATGAACATATACCAGGTAGTTCGATCTTCCAACTTATCTTTTGTATTGCTTTTTATCTTTTGTGGCTAAATAGAGTGATACTAAACGTAAAACGGTTACGTCTCCATTGTCACTTTTTCCAGCTAGCATTCTCTTGGGACCGAAGAACAATTTTGCAAAAGTTTATTTTGGTATCTTCAATAGTGCTTGATATATATACTTATTGTAAAGCGAAAGAAGCTGTTCATAGTTTATATTGTAGTATATAGGAAGTAAATGTGGTTCTGTTTCGATTTCGTCTAATTTGAAACTGTACTATAAGTACATGTAGATATTATTATGCACCTAAAAAGTTAACATTAGGGAAGCAGGTGCTCAGATATAAAATTGCACTTTAAAGTGGGCGAGGTCATGTTCATTGTCAATTTTTTATTCTGAGTCATATGCAAACCTGATGATATCTGGGTGTGTTGCTCCGATAATATAACAAGAAAAACGATAACTGCGGTTGCACCGATACCCTTACAAATACAAAAGATTCTATAAAAGAACTTGATTCCGATTGTTTAGTTTGTATGGCAGCTATAAGCTACAGTTATCCGATCTAAACGATTTCTTCGTATATTGATTGCTCGTCAAATAAAACAGATTTCTATGCAAGCGCTTGTGTCCGATCGTTCAGCACACTTTGTGACGTGAGCAAAGTTTCAAATCGATATTTCAAAAACTACTAGACTAGTTCGGGTATATATAGACTGACGAACAGACAGACGGACATGGCTCGTCTCGCTGATCGTTTAGATATATATTTTATAGGGCTTCCGACGTTTCCTTCTGGGTAAAACATCGTCTCGATCTGAATATACCCTGTTTAGGATATAAATATGCCTTCTGTATTTACGAATACTTGTTTGACATAACCTCAATAAAAACCGTATCAAAAAATTTTGAATTCGTAACTAAATCCAACACAACGTATTTGGGGAAAAACTTGACGAAGTTTACGCGTTTCATTTCGTTGTCATCATTTTCTCTTGGAATTATTTAGGTATATGGCTATGGTGTTGGAGCGTTGTAAATAGTTATGAAGAATGGAAGCTGTAAAATACTAAATTGGTAAAAGAACTGCTAAAAGTTAATAAATGCGAGCAGTAAAAGGGGACACATACAGCACAAACGGGAGTAAAATTGAACGTGGAAAATGAACAGATAGAGCAGTACGAGTAAGTACGTACGAGTTGAAGTTGTCAAGAGAGCAAATAATTTAAAACGGAAGCAAAAGAAGTAGAAGCACTTGAAAGTAAACAAAGGAAAAATTACCTCAAAAGAATCTGAGAAGCAAACTATAACGCTATACAAAATTTATAAGGAAGCTACTGAATAGGCATTTCACCGATAAATAGTATGTGAGCATGTTTTATTTTAGCTGATGTAACGGTTTTTTTTTTTACGTAAACTCTATAACAGTATTTAAAGAGGAAAAGGCAAGTAAATATGTTATATTTAGAAGTGTATGGTAATTGGAAATGTATTCTCGCTTTTACTCATTATTTCTTTTTTTTCTAATTACTTAAGCAAACAGGGGTGATTATGAAAGCGAACTGTCATTAGATCAATATTTTAATAACGGCACCTAAAACTCGCAGCTAAGTATAATGGTTTGGAGATTATACCATTGCCTTAGATAATGACCCATGCTAAATTATGTGAAGATATCTCGTCAAATGAAAAAGTTTACCATACAAGCACTTTATTCCGATCGTTTAGTTTGTATAGCGGTCCGAGAAGTGGACTTGAGAAAAATCTCAGATCGATATCTCAAAACTGAAGGACTAGGTCGCGTATATGCAGGCATACCGACAGACAGACGTGGTTAAATCTACTCAGCTCTTCATGCTGATAATTTATATGACTATTTCTATCTTCGTCGTTTCCTTTTGAGGATAACAAACTTCAAGGTTTGTGGTGTTCAGGGTATACAAAAAAAGTATACGTAAAGTCTGCTCTGTCTAGAAATCTTGTCATTCAAGTGCCAATGATGACAACAATCTATAAGGCAACTCTCGGGAAAACTCTACAAGAATTTCTTTCAGTGTTATTGTCCTTTTTTTGTAGACTGTATACTGTTACTAGCTGTATGGTATTTTAGTTAATTTAAGGTTTATTTATGGACTCGTTCAGAGTAAAATAATGTTAACAACGACACCGAAGAGTTGAATTAGAGCATATTGCACTCCCTGTTAATTTATAAAAATCAAGCAAAGGTTTTTCCAAAAACTTCTAGTGTGCATACCTGAAAGCTAGCTCATAAACTCATAATATACAGCAGGTGTATCCTAATGTGATTATTAAGCACGCTTTTACGGCATTGCATTAGGCGCTTCCGGATTCAAGGCTAACAAATTCCTTGTGGTTGCTCCAGAGGTTTTTTGAAAAGCACACGCTTTGCAAGTTCATAATTGCTTTTTAAGTAAAATTCTGTTTTAAAAGAGATACGAAAACAAAATAATTTATTTACATATGTGATGAAAAGAATAGCAGTTAGCTAATAACATTCATGTTTAATATATTGATTGGATGAAGATTACAGTTTTTTGAAAAGTTAAATTAGTATTTGAATTAAAAATAGTTGTTTCCAAATAATTAAAAGAGAGAGCCACTTTTTAAGTATAGAAGACAAAAGCAGGAACCCCAAATCTGTCAAATATGCATGAAACGGTTTCTTATAATTCTTTTTCATTTGAATTCGTGAATGATTTTACCTATGAGTTTGTTTTGAGACTTTAATGATGTAAGCTAACAGACTCAATTTCTTGTTACGGTAACCAATTACAATATCATGAATTTTCGTGATGTTTTTGACATAACTCTTTCTTGTGACATTCCTTACTGTTTATGCTGGGGTAGCGTCCCTATAAGTCTAATAACTTGAGGCCGATTGGGTTAAATGTCAAGAAACACTAACAGAGTGCTAGTGGTTAGTATTCTTAAAATGACAATGGCTTATGAAAAGACCGACTATTTATATATTGAGGTTCTTACTGAAATCTCTATACTGTCTTTTGTTTTTTTATTAGTATGGAGAAGCTGACCCTAACCATACTCGTCAAGTTTTCAAATTTTTACATTGGGTCTATGACTTTATTCGTGCGGTTTGTCCAGACATGACTTGATTTCCATTGCCATTTTAAAGTGATGATTTTGGTTTGGAAGACGAAGAAAATCCTGGACAACGATTGTTGCCAATAAACAAGAAAAACTCGCAAAATCTTTGGGAGTCACTCAAGTAGTTATTTTAGATCGTTTAAAAGCAGCCGAATACATCGAAAAAAATGAAAACAGAAATACTGTTTCAACACTACAAAAAGAAGTAATTTTTGCTTCGATTTGTGGCTGGTGATGAAAAGTAGATCCATTACGACAACTGTTAATGCAAAAATTATATCATGAAACCTGTCCAACCAGCCAACTCAACGGCAAAGCATGCTGTATAATGAGCTTCTAAACTGGGAGAGATCATTAATAGGGAACGCTTCCAACAAAAATAAAATTGAAGCGAGCGATTGCCGAAAAACGCCCGAAATTTGCGACTAGATACGAGGCAATAATTTTCCATCATTGTATGATAGAGTATAAAATCCAGAGTTCGGTCTAAGAAATAATACAAGTATAATATCTAAAATACAGAGTGTTAGATATTATAAGTGTGACCTTTTAATTAAATATCTTATGCTACAACTCGGTATATTTGTTTCAATAAGTAGCCAGAAGTCTTATATATCTTATATATTGTATATTAGTATGTGTGTGTGAACTGTGAATATAATAATTAAATCCTTTCTTATCGAAAAAATATAATATTAGTTGAAATCATAGAAATTGTATCGAAATGAATTATTGGATTGTTGTAGTTATAGTATAAATGGAAATCTATTTTTTACTACAACATACCATTACTATAAAGAAATTGCAACAACAATGCTATAATGGCTCTCACAACTGCACACAACAATATAAAAGTGCTTGATCACACCATGTCGGTGCCTTAAGAGGAATTGCTAGGCTTAAAAGAGAAAACAATAAGAAACTCAACTAAAGTAAAAACAAAAACAAGCCACCACTGTTGGCAGCATCGTGTCAGAGTCAAAGTTCAAATCACACACGAGCAGTGCTGCGAATGTGTGTGTGACTTGAGACTTGAGGATTTCACACTAAATGCAAGTCTGCTGTTACTCGGTTGCACGTTGCAAGCACTTTGACCTTTCGCCTAAGTGTTAACAAATCTGCTTGCCGAATGAAAACCCAGCATGTATATATTATATGTGAGCAAAGTATCGGTCCTACATATTTACATGGGTGAATTCTTCTTATTCGTTTTCGATTACCGACTGCATGGGGAGGCGTGTTTGCCTACCTTGCCTTGCGTTACTTTCAACTGGAAATAAATCCCTTAAAAAGTGTTGCAACATGCACAGCTGCCCACAGGGAATGCACTTACGCACTCTTGTGAACCGTGTAGCGCTTAAGCTCGGTATCTTAAGTGGTTGGCGCAAGTCAACATATATAATCAATACGTTTCTTATAATTGAACAAGTACATATATAGGTATATATATAAGTATATATATATATATATATATGTACATATATCTGCAGTTTGGTATCTTTGCGAGAAGAGAGTAGGTGTACCGAAAAATGAATAAGCAAATATAAGTTTTTTGGTTTGAGACAAAATCTGAGGGTGGTTTGAGTGATAAGATTCAAACCAATGTTTGGGTGGCTCTTTTGTATTTTCCAGGATGCTTTAGTGGTTAATTCTAACAACAAAAGTCGAGTATGTACTTGAGAGTTATGTGGTACTTGTATACCTGTTTCTTAAATTAAGTTAATAGTTTTGTCTACAGTCTTCTTCTTCTTTTTGATTGGCACTACAACCGGGGTGTGGTCTGGGCCGAGAACACAAAACATAGGCGACTCCTTTATCTTTTTTCTTCCATTGGATGAGTGGGCGCCCTTGGTTTTGTTGTTCACACGTGGGTTTCGAATCAAAATAGCGTTTCACTGGAGCATCGTCTTTCATGCGTACGACATGGCGTAACCAGCGTACAAGCATTGTTAGATAATATATGCGTCTACGCCACATAATAGAAAGAATATTGGTTGCATATTTAATCAATTTAATGGAATACATTTTTGAATTTGGTGGCAAATCTTCTCAAAAATAATTCACAATCCAATTCATCTTGAATTTCATAATGTATTATTTGTTTATCTTGTTTTTTTTTGTATGAATTCCGATTTATGAAAAGGTGGCAATTCTCTTCAAAAAATCTCCCATTATGTTTATCAAATATAAACTTTTAGTACATATCGACAAAATCTTTTCTTCAAGCTTTGGTATTTGTTGCATTTACATAGTTCGATATTTGATCAATTTTTAAATTTAATAAAAAGTAAAAGGGGGGCAACGCCTTTCTTAAAATATTCCCTATAAGCAACTTCTCTAGTCTTACACTGCAATTAAACCATTTTGCTTATATTATTGTATTACATTTAATTTAAAAACAGATGGTAACTCTACCATAAATATTTTCAACGCTCTTTACTTAATAAATCTTAAAAATCATATTTTCTATTTCAACTGTCAACTGTTCAACTTAAATTGAATAAAATTATTTAATTAAAATTAAATCAATAAAATAAAAAAGTGGCCACCCTTCTCAAAATCAAGCCTTCATCAACAGTTCCAATTTCACATTCATACTGTAATACTTGTTTTATCCTATTTATTTGATGGAACTAAATTTTTCAAACAATTGGCAATCCTTCTTAGAAACATTGCAATTATAAGCTGCTGCAAGCCAATTTAGTTGAATACGTGAATACCTTAAGCTTTCTCAAATAGGTGGCCACCCTATACATTTTTTGTTTAAGCCATCAGGACATTACATCTAACGAGAAACTTTAACTGTTCTATTTAAACAGCTGTATTCCATCCAATTCATCGGAATTTGCCGTCTTAGTGAAAAGTTATCAGCTTCAAGAATTATGTATATTTGTATGTATTGGCAATATTTGAAACTACTTCCTAAACTATTATGTACTTTCTTCGTGGAAACTATGTGAAACACAAATACGCCAACACAGTTAAAATGTAGGAATAATGTGTGAGAAACCAAATTTCTATAAGTAAGGTTTTGAAACTTGTGCTCTTATTAAATATGAAGAATATTCTTGGAATTGTAATAATCTGATGATTTCGTGGAATACTGCTTCCACATAGTGAGCACTCCTATCCAGATAAGGCTTGGGTAGAGCTGTAGTAAGTTTATATGGAAAAGGCTCTACAAAGAGTTCGTAGTAATTCATGTTACGTATACGTAGTGGTGCTCGCCGTATCGGTGTGTTTCTTATGCTTCTCTGCACAAATTGGCAATTTAACACTTTGTGCAGCATTTATAGCAACACTTCGACTACCTCAACTTCTGTTCAGTTTATTTCCGAATTTAACGGATTTGTGTTAAAGCTTCTGCGGAGCAATTCGTTAAAATTTAATTTGAGGCGAAACTCAACGACGCCATTGTAGTTTCACTGTTTTTACTAGGAAAATATTTAAAGCTATGTTTGCTTGTGGCACTCAGCTAAAGTGAGTGGATTGTAACACTTCTTTTGTAGTTTATCAGCTTTAATTATTATTGCGATGTAAAACAAGTAGGGAAGTCGAATACAGTGCGGAACTTTATATATATTCTCGGAAACCTATACTTATAAAAATTTAAGTAATTAATGAAATATAATATAAAATATATAATAAGTGCATGGAGATTGTTATTTTTGAAGTAATCCAATTTCTCAGTTATTTAATATTTTTCAATCTTTGACGCAAAATTTTAATTTGTTAAATGTAGTGCAGATTTTTTTATTCCAAACAAAATTTTCAGGGAAATAGAAGGGACGCAGCATTATTACATTTAATGTACGAGGGCTGCCTGACTACTATCTGATCAAATATGATCCGGACCCCTGCGCACGAAAATCGAATCGATAACATTTGTTTTCCTAGATTGGCCTCTTTTATGTTCGCGTGAATTTCGATCTTCATACCTTATGTCAATTAACGTGGTTTACGACATGAAAAGTTTATCTGGTGATTTTTACCATGAAATTTCTAATAAAATAACGGTTTCAGAATCTTTGAAAATTTTACAGAAATATTTTTGGGAAACTATTTTATCACGAACACAAGTATTTAAATGGCACAAAACATTCTCATAACATCAAATACGTTCAAGAAACAGTATTTATGTATCGAAAATCTTCGTGTTGGCATCAGAGAGATAGCAGAGAATCTTATCATATCTTTTGGTTCGACCCAACATATTTTGGTTAATATTTTTGGTATTAAGCGTGTTAGATCTTTTGCAATAACGACGTCGAGCTCCAAAAATTACCCAAAACCGAACAAACCAAAATTCGCTGAAAACACTGAAGGCAATTCCAGGCGAGGCTTATACAAGTAATAAGTGTGCGGACATGCTTGTATTGGCTCAGGAGCCTACTTTGAAGGCATACATATTTGTACAATATTAAAATATGTGAATTTTTTTTTGTCAGTCCGAGTCAAATTTTACGAAATGGTATGTTATTTAAGGGCACACAAAGTATTTTTCATGTTTTGTTATAACTTTAAAAATAATATACTAAAATTGTAAAATTATCTCAAATAGTTTTTGAGTAACAGCTGTATTCTTAAATATGTAAAAAATATACTTTTAAGACAATTGATATAATATTTTTTATCTCTATTTCCAAAAAATAGAACTTTTTAGACTCACACTAGGTATACATCCCTTAACCTGTAAAAAAAACACGAACATTTTGTATAAGTGGCTGAAGATAGTGTCCTTTAGCTTAACATACTTACCACCGATGCTCTTACTTCTTTAACCTGTCTTAAAAATACCTTATCTGATGGTCAATTAATTTGGTCTCTGTGGCAGCCATAGCTTCTTCAAATTTGTCTTAAATTTACTTCAAAAAAGTGAATGGAGATGTGAGCCGGTGAATTGCCATGGTGGAAGAGCGTCCTTTTCTTCGCCAAATGTGATCGTAACAATTCGGCTTCAAATCGACTTAATCAGTATAGTGGCGCTCTGTAATCTTTTTGATTTTATAGGGGCACTCGAAGTAGATCAATCACAAAACGGTGGCCATCACCTTTGTGGTCAGTGGAACAGTTTGCGCTTATTTCGGTAGAAGTTCGCCGGATTCAGCTATCTCATGTCCCTTTAAGCGGTGCTTACTTGTGAGGGCTAAATTCTGAAAATTAAAGACTATTTTTTGTTGTTGGATGTTCTCAAAGATTCCAAACACCAAGAATGTACTTGAACTATATTCCAACTCAGTTAACAGTTTTAAATATGTACAAAAAGTAAGAAAAAGAAGAAAAAATATTAAACCTCACATGACAAAAATGGTACACAATTTACATTTTAAATATATTAAAATGTGGCCCGAACTGGTAACGGTTAAGGCTCATTGATAGAGAATGAAAAGCACATCTCTAGACCATTGGCATCTACAACGTAATAAACATTGATAAAATTGAGCAAATCGTATACAGATATCGTAAATTAACCAGCAGAGGAGTGAGAGAGGGAATATACTTCTCAATTGGTTCCTTTTAAGGCATTATAGTAAATTAATTGACTGATAAGGTCGAAATTGTGAGTTAAGAACACAGGGAGATCAGAGATACGTGTTTTTTTATTAAAAATAATACAAAAACATCATCAGACAATAACAGAGTTCATAGAAAAAGGTTTCGTGTTATATAATAGGTATGTTGTAAATAAAAATTAAAAAGTCCAAAAGTCCTGTCACTTTCTAAAAAGCAGAAAAAAAACATATAATCCTCTAAGAAACATTTTCTTACTCCATATTTTTGAGGAATTCTCCAACTCTTCACAATATTATTATCTAAACATGAAAACTAATTTCTGTTTATTTACCTCTTCTTCTTCTTTCTGGAAATCTTTAAAGTGATTTCTTTTGTTTTGAAACTATAAGTGGACTTACACATCTCCTCCTTTTTGCAGCGCTTCCGAAACACATAAATATTTATTACTTCGTCAGTTTATTCTCTCACATAAATGGATTTACTCATTTTCCAGTTTACTCACTTCGCCCAAAGACCTAATAGAGAAATATAAAAAGTTCGTCTTATGTTGGAAAAAGGTTAAAAATAAACACTTCTAATCCATGCCGCTACTTTCGTGCTGAAATCGTAAAAAGGTTTAAGTCGCCCAAGTGACGCAGAAAGTCAAAATGCGTTGTAAACAATTCTGTGCTTACCTTTAGTCACGAATAAATAAAATAAAGCTAACAACTAATTTTACGATGTTGTAAGTTGCTGTAGGGCTTAGCCGAGCTGTTAGCTGATGAGTTTCGCATAATACTATTACTGGAGCAAAAATACAATTTGTTATAAAATCTTAAATCTATAATTGGTTTAGCAATTTAAATAACGTTTTGTAGTATTTTTCATGTGGGTTGATAACGAGATCTTTCAGATAAAATTGTAAATGCGTCGATTTCAAACATCTCTTAAATAAAAAAGTTTGTGATAATAAGTGGTTATTATCTAGCTGAATCGGTAATCATGGAAGTCGAAATTCCCTAAATTAGGATGCGAAGGATTTAACTTCAGAACAATGTTTTTGATTAGAGTTTTATAGCTTACATAATTTCTTCAAAAATTTTCATTTCAAGATATTAGCTTTTTTCAACTAGGTGTTCCATTTCGTTGGGAGTCGATGATTTTGGTACGCTCTATATCTCGAGAAAACTACAATAGCGTATCCAATAATCATATAGTATGAGTACCTCAATTCATATTTCAAATATTTGTTGCTCATATAACGTGCATATGTATGTAGGTTGTGTTTAGTTAAAACTTGTTTGCAAGATCTATCTGGCTCAAAACAAGAGTCAAATTAAGAAGATATTATATGAGCTCTTCCTCTAACTATTGTTCTCCATTTCCTAGTACTAATCGTAGTCCAGGCGACTAAAATCAATTGGACAATCAATTGAACTCAAGTTCAAAAGTTTTCGGCATTGAAAAGGACTTTAAATGTCCACCTGTGAAGACACTTTCGGAAAAACCATTTCATGAAATTGATGAGAAATAAATTGAAGCCTAAAAAAGCTTAAAGGGGAGGATGTCAGTATGATAATGAGATGGACCGATTTTGGCAATATTAGTACCCAATAATAGCATGCTAAGTTCCTCATTCCATAAAAATAGCTATTAGGGGGATGATATGGATCCTTTTTAGAAATTTTTGGAAGAAGGTTAATAACCTTTTACTATTTCATTGTTATCTGCCTTTAAATGCAAAGAGTTTTTTGAAGAAAAGACATAAGTGTTATATAAACCAGGCATTGCTGTTCAGACTTCTCATTTTTAGCTGTGCTCAGGGGCGATAGACTGATAAAATTTCGTTAAAACAAGTATGGATAGGCTAAGTGCGGGTGCAACCAAACTCTTACAACTTGCATGGATCAAAACCGGGGAAAAAAATTCAGGTGTAGGAAAAACTTTATTTTCAAAATGTTGGGAAAGAATTAATCATCCATTATTTGACGAAATTGTGAATGGATTGCAATATTTATATATTTATTTATATATTATTAACTTATATAATAAGTAATAAACTAAATTATTTGATCTCTGAATTTCATTAAAGTACCTCACATATCATCACCAATATACGAGTATAAGGAGTTAAGTCACTAGATATTTGAAAACCTTGTTATTAGTTATATGGGGTCGAGAGCAAGTTTTCAGCCGATTTTATTCATTTTAGGTACAAAGATGCACCGTTATTAAAGAAACACGCTCTCTTAACTTTATTATGACAACCCACATATTTGACGGTATAAAGTCAACTGGAAGTCCGAAAATCTTTCTATTAAGTATATGGGAATCAAGAGAAATATTAAATTGGTGCAACCCATTTTTGATATACGGGCATACCCTAATGAGAAAAAGATGAGCTCTGAATTTCTATTATATATCTGACAGATTGACCAATATTTTCGATAAAATTTCAGCCATACATACTGAGGTCCACATATTCATTAGGTAGGGGGTTGAACAATTTTGGTCCGATTTCGACCATTTTTAGACGCTAGGTGGCATTCCTTAGAAACACTATTTGTGCAAAATTTAATCGTTTTATCCCGTTTTATTCATTGCTGCTTGATTTGTATATTAGAAAGTAAAAAAATCAGGTGAAATTAGAATGGAATGGATAATTGTGTTATATGAAAAGTAGGCGTGGTTTTTGTCTGATTTCGTACTGTAATGTAGGAATGTCGGAATAATATTACCTACCGAGTTTGGTTGAAACCGGTTTAGTAGGTCCCAAGACCAGACATGAAAATTTTCGTTAGCGATGAAGATTAATAAACCAAACATTCGCATTTGAAGTTATGTTAATCCAAAAGCCATTGTTGTTCCATATTTCTTCTAAAATGAAGCCGGCCAGAATGTTACAGTCAATGAAGAGCACTATTGAGACATAATTAATAATTTTTTCGTACCTGAATTGGTTGTTGATGTAGACGATCTTTGTTCCAACAAATTATTGAAGGAAACTTTTGGTGAGCGCATTACCTAGCGTCGTGGGCCTGTGGCGTGGCTTCTATGATCGTGTGAATTAACACCGCTGAATCATCAAACCATTTTTTGTGGGGTTTCGTGAAGTCTCTTGTCTACGCTGATAGTCCTTGGAAGAGAATAACCGGCGCGTAATTGGTGCCATAGGGCTCCAATTGCTGCAAAAAGTAGTCGAAAATTGGGCATCTCGGCTGTAATTTATTCGAGCCAGCAGCGGCGGTTACTTGCAAGGAATGATTTTAAAAACATAACAATAAATTAAATTAATACAAAAACACCCTTTAAATCTGGAAATATTTCCTGTTAGTTCGATTAAACGCCCCTATTTGTGGCATAAATAAACTTCTAAATACTTGTAGGTTATATGAACTCCAGTAAGGATCTCTAAAACTGGATCTCCAATTCAAGCTTTTCAGTATTTATGGCTTGGGACTTAGTTAGCATAGAAGGAAGGTCTGTTATGGAATTGAACTCTCACCATTACACTTCTAAGTTTTATAGATAAAATTTGCAATTCGTCCTTTGCCTCAGATTGTTTCCGAGGTAGTTATTTGTGTAGATGTATCTATATGGTTATGTATGTGTGTGCGTTGAGGCCTGCATGTTTGTTGTCGGCAAGTGAAAGTGACACATTTAATGGATATTTTTACACACTGCAACATTAAGAATTAAATTATGCACAAGACAAAAGAGTTTAGCAGCAATTCGTTGTACGCGCTCACTCTGCTTTTGTTGCTGTTACTGTTGTGCGCTTCTAATGACTATTTCACACTTAATTAAGGTCAAGTGGCGGTGAGAGCGCCGGCAAAGTAATATGAAATTCAATTAGATGGGGAAATCGCTTAGGAGTTTAGGGCAATGTATAAATTTAATGAAGCATTTCATTTCCTCATTCCTTCTTTTCGTAAATTTATTTTCAATTAAATATTTTCTTGTGTTTTGCTTTATCCCTAATTCTATTTGCAAGTGGCTGCTGGTGCACAGCATGACATGAGAAGAGCAAATATCATTTAACCGCCTGAAAATATAATTATTTAATTTGGTTACAGTTGAATTTCCGAAAATTGATGTGAACCAAATTGTTTTCCAACCGCTTTAGTTTCGTGATAAGAAAAGGGCGCACAACTCTTTGTGAACAACCTACAACCTATATACAAATTGTATATACAAGTATGAGCAATTGCTGTGAGTGAGACTTGCTGTGAGCACTAACTTGTGCTATGGACTTGTATGTTGAAAAAACGTTGACCATTTTTTATTTTCTGCATGAGTTTACCAAATGACAAAAGCATCCCAAAACTATAGCTTTTGATATATGAGTTATCCACTCGTAAATGTAAATCAGATAGATGGAAAATAGCCTATTGGGACTAAGGGACAATATTAACCGATATTAAATAATATATTGGTATAAACTCATAATTTGTGCAGACTGATATGCCTACCATATTTATTATATAATATAAAAATCTCATACACTAATCCTCATATTCGATATAGAGTAAATCTGAAAGATGTAGACCCTCGTAAATGACATATGAACTTGGGGATATACATGAATGCATAATTTATGGTTTTTAATAAAATCAAAAAAATATCAGATTTGATATTTACAGCTGAAATATCAGTACATTTTTTATAAGCTTATATTCCTTATCAGTTTGATTTAATACGACTGAAGACATGCTTAGCACAAAATTTCATATTATCAACACAAATAGTTTTGAAAATCTTTAACATTCATACATTCCTTTGATCTATTTCCGTTTTGCTTTCTACAAAGCGGAATATTAAGGATTCCTTTCATCTTTGACACCATTCTCACACATCGGTAAACGAATTAAATGTACATATTTAAAGGAATTAACACAAATTAAATTAAGCTGCGCAACAGCAGGGCTTATTTACATTTCGCTTGCTTACTGACGTTGAAATTCTTTTCGGCGTTGGCATTTCTAATTTTGCGAATAATATAGGAATGTAGATATGTATGTAAGTACATATATTAAAGAAAGTGTTTGTGCGTCATGTGGCTTTGCGTGGGTGACAGTTAACCCTATTAAGGGAAATTAACGAAATCTAAATTTCTTATCTAAACGCCGACGAATGAACAGCAATTTTTTGTATATTTCCTGTTTCTTTAGAAGAGGCGATAAGCCTTCTAACTCTTATATACAATATTACACTTATACTATTACATATAATATCTATACTTACAGAAAGGTTTCATATGAAATATATTTTTTGCCACACAGTGCTTATACATACATACATATGGTATAATAAATATGTATTTTGTAAATAGGTGAATTCCTCAAAATATTTTAATATATGTGTGAGTGCTTTAAAAAGAAGTACATAAATATAATAATTTATTTAATAGCTTCATGTAATTTTAACCGCTACCGAGATATATCATATGTGAAACAAAGTCCGGTTATTTAAAATTTTAACTATTTTAAAGATATATTGTTTGTTGATTTTCTCTCCGAATCGGATTCAATATTAAAATAATGAAAATATTCACTAAAACTAATCGATGAATATATTTAAGAACTGAAGATACTCGAATCGAAATCTAAACTAAACAAAAAGAGAAAAATTACAAAAATTATCACACCGATTGACCTCCATCATTCCTCTATTAGATGAGCAAAGTTGTTGAATCAGTCAGTTTATAATAAACAAGACTTTTTTCAATCCGTCAAGTAGTTTCGGAGCCTATTCAATTCAAAAAAACAACCATTTTTCCTTTTTATAGAATCGATATAGAAAAATTCGTGAAATCTTTCGAATGGAAGGTACGAATCAAATAGTTCAAAAAGTTATATAAATGCATTGATTTACAAGTCATATGAAGTAATTACTATTTATTTATGATTTAATTCTAAGTAATTTATTATAAGTATAAATACCAAATAAAGAGCTTTTACAGAGGCGGCATTTTAATTATTGTATTATTTTTTTAATAAAATAATATTTATAGTGAGGTAACTATAACAGTTAGACATACTTGCGTCATGTTGCTACACAGTATTTTAGTATTGTTCACCTAACGGTTGTTTGTATCCCCTAAAACTAATCGAGATATATATGGAGTTATATATATAAAACATCACGATGACAAGAGAGTTGAAAACCGGATGTCTGTATGTTCGTCCATCCGTGCAAGCTGCAAATTCAAATATCGGCATTGAAAGTTGTACACGTGTTCAGAGGTCGAATTGGAAGGACGAGTTCGTAGATTCACGTAATCGGACCACTGCCACGCCCATAAAACGACATTAAGCGGAAACTTATGAATTGCCATAACTGAGCTACTATCTAGATACAAAACTGTAATTCGCTACAACGAATTGCCGTAACAGGGGGCACCTTTTTAAAGAGGGTGCGTGACTTTCCCCCTAATAAGTTTATTGTATATACCTTCCAAACCATTCAAGTTTTAACACCCAGGACAAATAATTTCAACAGATCTGGCGACAGCGTAAAAATAGGTGAAATCGGATAATAAGCACGCCCACTCTCAAATAATGGTTTTGTTAAAAACTACTAAAAGTGCGTCTACCTTTAGGTAAAATCACATATCTCGGGAGCTGTTCAACCGATTCCATACAAATTCGGTATGTGATATTTCTCTAACATGTTTCGTGCAAAGATTCGTGTGAAATCCGATAACAACCACGTCAACTTCCCATATAATACAATTTTAAATTCTTTCTGATTCTTTAATTTTCCAGTATGCAAATCAAGCACCAATGAATGAATCGGGATACAACTTTGCACGAATACTGACTTTGAAGTTTGCCACCTCATGACCAAAAATTGTCCAAATCAAACAAAAACTGCTCAAGCCCCTTGGTACCGAAGATATGGACCCCATTGCCTATAGTTACTTTTTACCGAAAATATCGGTCAATGTGTGAGCTATATAATTGAAATTCAGAGAGGATCCTTACTTGTTTTATATAGCATTGTGAAAATGAGTGAATTCGGATATAAACTACGGTTACTTCCAATATTTATATCAAAATTTTAAATTACATATATTTTTTTCACCCTATCGCATATAGTATATGCGTATGTAAAAAAAGCAAAAATGAAGCTTCAAGCTTTTGTCGAAATTGGGCCACAACTTTTCAAGTCTCCAGCAATCGGATATGTGGGCCAAAGCGCTTAGGGTTAACATTTTATCAAAAATATCGGTTACTCTGTGAGAAATATTTACACAGCTTGACCTTAGACTATCGCAATCATCTGGATAAATTATCGGATTTAAAAAATTATTATATATATTTATAAAGCAAATTCACCAATATCTAAAAGTGATGGAAAACCGTATCAAAGTTGATGGGATCGTCATACAACTAGCAGATTACTGCTAGTCTTTCAAAGGTATTGTCAAATATAAAATTATAAAAGAAATGCTCATAAAAGGTGGCTTAGTGAAAGAAAATATTTGTTTTCGAAATTTTTCTCTCTCTTTACTTGGATTTATCTTTATTTTTCAAGTCAAAACTGACTGAAATTGATTATTTTGTTTCATGTTTTTTGATTTTTGTAATGTAAAACATAAATAAAGATTTAAAAATAAACGAGATCAAATTTTACAAAATCATTGACAGGTTCATGATTTGTGAGCTTAAATATCTCCAAAATCGATCTTATATCTATGACTTCAAACTTTCTTAAATGGGGGCAAATCTTCCCCAAATCTGCCTTTTCATCTTTGAAAATCGCAAAATTATAAAATGTTCGGTTACACACTTAACCTATCCTCACATCTTTATTTAAGTCATCATTTACAAGGACGACGGAAGTGATACAAATTACCGTTAGGAGGATAAAACTGTTATTCTCTGAGCAGCGTGTTGCAAGGGTATAAATATATAGCGACTGTTCCTTAACAAAAGACTTAAAATATCCAAGCCTACTAAAATTAAATCTAGTTCATAAAATCTAAAGAGAAAATTAAATCCCTTTTAATAAAATTAAGCAATAATCTCTTTGCTTGTTCTTGTATGCAATTGAAACCTTTCTTAAAACAATAGTAAAATAAATATAGAAACCTGGCAATGATAAACATCTATTGCATAACTGTTCAATATAACGTGTGTGACTGTATCAGAGCTGCTAACGAGTAGTGTTAATATATTTACTTGCTTTCATGTATAAACAAATGTACATACTCGTATGTATATTCTGTCGACTACTAAGGAGTATATCGTATCAAAAAATTTTAAATTTAGTTTTTTATTGATTACGATTCACTATATCAATTGAATTTAAGTACACAATTTTGAACTTCAGTTAGCAGATATAACCAAATTATAACCAAAATTCCAATTTTCTTTCAAAATGAGTAAATTCTATTTTATATAATTTTTTCCTTCTCCTGGAAAATTATGAAAGTGATGTTGCGTTATTTGGCATTTTACCATAGTTGACGATATGTAGAAACTATTTTGTATATGTATTTATATATTTACATATTTACAACTGTGTTATATGCAACATAGAAGTTTTTGAGCTAGTCCAAATAAAATTCTTTTATTTGTTATGTAAATAAATTGGTGTCTACGTAGCCTTGAAGGAAATTTGAACCAGTTAAACATGTTTTTGGTTTAGAAAAAATTTGTATCAACTATGCTCTGCAATGCAGACAAAATGTGGCGTCCTAAAACTAAGCTGCGAGTACATATTCATCATACAGAAAGTTTCACGTTACCAAATGCAAACATCCTCTTCACTTTTGTTTGCTTATTTCATTATTATGCATAATGAAATGTGATAGACACTATAAATAGAGAGTGTTGTTTTAGAGGATTATATGTTTTATTTGAAACGTAAAAACGTAAAATTTTGGTTGATAATAATAATGTTTCGTTGCAGTATACTTACTTATGAATGGAAATTTAGCAAAAGGTAGTCACTATAAACGTCAAATGCGTGTGTTTATTTTAACAGCTTATTTGCCAGCTGTCTCAGTGCAAGAAGTTCGATAACTTAAAAATAAAAATTATATGTATGTATATACTAGTCGAGTGTGTAATTCTTTCCTCAAATTAAGATAGATTTAGGTATACTAAAGATGTCTATGCAGAAACTAATAAAAAAGTCTTTCCAAGATTAGGTTGAATTAGGGTCTATGACTTATCCGTGAGATGGGGTTAACACTGGGACAGTTGAAGAAAAGTCCTTTGTGAAGCAAGAAAAATCCTTTGGTGGGTTCTTATGTAACGACACAACTTCTGAAAATGGACCAAATACGTGCTTAGTCATTTTAATACTATTCTAGTTATTAAGTCTGGAAGGAAATATTCCAATAATCCAATTCTATTAAGGCAATTAGCTGATTTGCAAAACGGCAAAGTTGTTCTCAAATTTTGATATGAAAAACGGATTTCAAAATACATTTTAATATGTATACATAGATATGAGTATTAGGTTGTCAGTTATTTCCCAAGTTGATTTTTTTGAAAACGTCCCGTAAGGTTCCGTTTTGGCCTAAATTATGTAGCTTTTTTCAATTTAAGCCATGCATAAATTAGTTTACTTTATAAATTTTATCTCAAAACCAAAAACACCTAGAACTTTGAAAAGGTGATATTCTGTTACAAAACCTTCCGCTCTCCTTCTTTACGTTGAATCTTTATTTTTTAGGACGAAAACTGAAACTTCAGGGGCAAACCAACCGTATGCAAAGAAAATGGGAAAATATTCAATCACTACCTATTTCGTTGTTGTTATTGATATTATCGATTCAACCAACTATATAAAATTTATCTTGGAAACAAATTTTTCATAAAATTAAGTATTACACAATGCACTTGAAATTATTCAAAAAATTTCTAACTCGCCAAATAAAAACGAATGACATCAAGGGCTATTTGTGTGTATGTGTTTATTTCACAAACAACACTTGAAACTTAACGTGCGTTAAAAACGTAATTGTAGCACGAACTTAGTGGTGCAATACGCAAAGTCCACACACAATTAAAAGTGAGAAAAAGTTGTAACCACAAGTCCACCGTAAACGATACACAAATGTATTTGCAACTTATACAGAACAGCGACGAAATGTACTTTTGTATACGACTGTGTCAAGTATGACGCGCAAAGGTGAAATAACATAGACTTTAGCGACGTTTTCTTCTTTCCAACGCTATAAGTAAAGATTTTTTCATCCATATATGTCGGCAACACAGGCAAACAGGGAACACGAACTTTTTTGTTAGCGTAATTAAATATAGAATATTTGTAGATATATATACCGAAAAGGTTTATGTTTTAAACAATTTTTTATAGAGAAATATTACACGGATGGACATTCACAAAAAGTTAAATATTTGCCATTCTAGACGATGCTCTTAAATACTAATAATTCTCTCTCAGTTCCTTATCTTTCATACTTAAAATATACATGGATAAACCGAAATGTGTGAAATATGGAAGAGTGGAAACCGGAGCTGGTCATAATGTCTGTACTATCCTTCCGATTAATTATCGATTTGATATTCTTAAAGCTTAAGGGATTGGTTAGAAGAAAAGTGCTGGCTTCATGCGTGCCATATAAGAAGTGAGTTTGAAGTAAATTGAAATTCGAGTAATATAAGAAACTTAAAGGGACCTACTGAGGAATATACCATATTTAGACAAAATCGATAAAAATCTTGTGAGTACAATGATGCTTTAATCTGAAACACTCAGCAAGAAATTTTAGTGAAACATACAAATTTGTGTTTTCATCTCAAAACATAAAGTTCTTAAGCCTTCCACGCCTGTGGCATAGCAAATAGTGATGATTTATGTCATCTCCATTGGCTTGGAATTGCTTCATTGCCAGACGATTCACTTCCTGCGCATAAATTCATTGTTGACATTTGGAAAAGTACAAAAACGAATTGCGAAAAAATATTAAATAGAGAAGAACACGAATTGAAACCAAAATCAAATAATAATATGAATACATCGACATTTTTATCAGTCGCGTGGATAAATGGAATACAAATACAAGGCAGTGCAAACAAGAAATAACACAAAACAATAAATGAACACAACCAGGGCACATAGTAAAAAAGAACTGTGTGATAAGCGAAAAGCTAATACAAACGGACATTTAAGCAACGCAAAAGAAAACTGTGATATAATCGCATGAGTGTGTGTGTATGTGAGAGAGTCAATGTAATATGTGCGTTTATTCATATGTGTGCAATCTACCAGCGACAAAGGCAAACAAAATGGTTGGCAAAAGAATTCAGCCATAAAATTCGATGACAAAAACACAAAAAAAAAAGAATATTAACAGAAAACAACAAAAATTGCATGAGAATAAATAAAAGATTCTGCCGAATTTGCGCAATTGCATCAACATGTAATAACTGTTATTTGTACAAGCCTTTCATATTATTGAACATGCATTTTATAGCCTCTAAGTGAACATTTGTCTATCTATGCGGGTGGAAATAGTGCTTTTAATGGATATTTCTGTGATTGCGCTAATGGATATTAGTAGTTTGAAACAAGTGTACATACATATTTATGTGTGTATGTAGATGCTAAAAGGAATTTCTTCGTTTGATTTCAACTAAGACCATATCAGAAATACATTTTTATTTAAGATTCTTCTCGGTCTTAACACTATACTGTGGCATATTAGAATAGTTTTGAGGTCTACCTACGCCAGGCAACATTTGAAGGTGAAAACTAGTATCTTATTCTCTTCTATCTAAAAAATATTTCGTCATTTTGATATTGACTTTTTATGAAGTTATTTTCAAACAGCATAGTTTAAAAATGTAAAATTTGGTTGGCTAATGGATTTTAGTACGCCGTCTAAAAATTTTTCAGTATTATTCGGACACTCATATTGGGCCTGGAATCATCCTAAGCCTTCCAAGAGCTAATTTTGTGAGATTTCTAACTAATTTTCCAAATTTTTTACGTGGAACACCAATTATTTTTCTTGAATCCTTGTATACTTCGCCTTAATTATACTCTCGCAACATTTTGCTCTAGTGTATAATAGTTTTCTTTACCTAGCGGTTGGTCGTATCATCTAAAACTAGTCGAGATAGATTAGTGTTATCTATATATAATATAAATAATTAGGATGCCCGTGCAAGCGAAAATTTGAGTAACAATTGAAATACCTTGAAGAAACTTGGTACACAAGTCTGCTGGTATATTAGGGCGTAATCGGGCCATTGCCACGACCGCAAAACGCCATTTATCGGAAACCTAAAAAGTGCCATAACTAAGCTTCACAATATAATATAAAACTGTTATTCGGTACAATGAATCTCATTAGGCATCTGTGGTTTAATTAATTTTGAAAAAGTGAGCCTTTTATTAAGTTTAATATTAATATCTCTCGAACCGTTAAAGGAAAATCGGCCAAACTTGCTCAGGACAAATATTTTTGGCATACCCTCTGACAATGTGGAAAAGGTGAAATCGGATAAAAACAAGCACACTTATTCTTAAATTCTATATAATCCTTACACTTTAGCGTATACAAATCAAGCACCAAAGATAATATTTCAGGATAAAACTTTGCAAAAATAGTTTCTTTATGATATGTCATCTCAGGACTAAAACTGGTCATAATGAAATCATAACTGTTTAAAATAACAGAAACCGAATATGTGAACCTTGGTGCTTATATTATTGCAATTTGGAGAAAGCTTTTTGTTTAATAACAATGTACCGACGTGTTAAAAATGCTTAAAATCGGTTCAACATTTTCTCTAGTCCCCATATACCTATTGACTTATCGACTTTTTGTTGACTTTAAGCTGCTTAGTTGGTCAATATATGTGATGTTTAAATAATTTCATAACAATAGGGTTGGCGCTAAATATGAAAGAAATTGGTTTAGACAGTGGTCAAGGGGCTTATTCTAGTCGATTTTTACTCATACACCCAATATATTAAATTTAGTCATTTTGGTGAGTTCATATCACATATGTATATATATATATCATTTGAGTT
Organism: Bactrocera oleae; assembly: GCF_042242935.1. NCBI lineage: Eukaryota > Metazoa > Arthropoda > Insecta > Diptera > Tephritidae > Bactrocera > Bactrocera oleae. The sequence continues at coordinate 43,254,572 of NC_091538.1, forward strand.
AACTAGCTTGATTTTAGTACTAATACCAGGATACCAAACACGATTGTAATCCTATCCTTTCATCGAATAATGATTGTGGAGTCCCTTCGCAACGATCCTCAATATAAAGATGTGCCTACACCTGAAGGTTTTTCCCCGGCTTCGATTCTTGTGAGGGTTTAACATGTTCGGTTACACCCGAACTTAGCGTTTCTTTACATGTTTTTTTTTTTTTTTTTAATTTTTACGCTTATTTATGAAAAGCACGTACAATGGTATTATTAAAAGTTTTGCCTATCTGAAGCTGTAATACTTTCCCGTCCGTCTGGAAATTCGTGATTTCCATAGCAAAAAACTGCGCCGGCTTAGCACAGAACGAATGAAACCAAGTTCAGTAGCGTTCTCTATTAATGTCTTTACCCGGCTTTAAAAGCTCTTTCTGATCCTATCAAATACAGCGCATTGCAATGGGATAAAGGCTATTCGAATTTGCCGTAGATTTGGCTGATTGCTCAGTTTTCACATATGATTTTTTGAGTTTAAGGTTATCATATCCCTCCATTTTTCATCTCCAGTCGCAATCCGATGCAAAACCGAATTTTGTAGCGTTAAAGCAGCAATTTTCTTGCTTTTGAATGTACCCGGCTGCTTTTAAAGGTTTTGAAATGGCTGCTTGAGAAGTGCTTCCAGTTCCTCATCTTCAAACGGGTTTGGTTATCCAGGATAATATTTAAACAAATAAATTATAAAGCTGCAGTAAAATCTCGAATGCTTTAAGTTCTGACTCAAGTTCTGCCATAAACCGGCCTTGAACTCAACAAATCCTGGCGCATTGGTCTGAATTTCATTAACTCAGCCGACATTACGTGTTTTGCTCCAATTTAGCCTTAAATAATAAAAGCTGGCAAAAGTTGCACAGACTGAGTAAAAAGCCTGAAGGCATGGCTACTTCAAATAGCGGCACATTATTAGAAATTGTGCCAACTTCGCGTCACGCTGCGTCGCTTAAAGGCGAGCCGAGTGGCGACGCCTGCTGCTCACTGACTTTTTACACAACTTTGGCAAGCTTTAGGCGGGCAAGTTTGCCCTTGCGACCTCTGCTTGCCGCGTTTTTTTCCTCTTCCTGCCACCAGGAGTATTTCTCGCTTTCAGTTGTAGGAAGTATTCGCAGTTTGCTCTCGAAAAATGTTGTATTTCCAATTGTGTTTTTGCTTGGCTGCATGCTTCATGGCTCTTAGCTTTTAGCAAATGGCAGTTTTTCAACTTTCCTCCGCTATATTGTTTGGTGTGTTGGACATTTTGTTATAAAACCAGGCGGGCTTACGCGTACCTCGGCATTTATGTGTCGATGTGTATTTTTTGTGTGGATGGGTGTGCGTGTGTGTTGTTTGCGGGTTTGCGTAAGCACTTGCACCTTTCCAATAAGCTTTCTTGCGCATTTCAGCGCGTTTCTTTTACCGCTTTCCTTATTTGCGCCAAATGTCACACACACACATGCCCGATTTTGACATTGATGAACTTGCTTTTCCACACTTTCGCCTGCTCCAATTTTTTTTTGAAAATTTTTTGAGTGGAAGCTTTTTACTCCAACGGCTTAACGGTGCCACACATTTCTACTAACACACATATATATGCTTATATGTTGTTGTTGTTTTTTCTATGCTTACTAAGTGCTTACATTGTTTGCAAAAATTGCGTGCGCGCCATCATTTGTTCCGAGCCGTAACCGTCCATTTAAATTGCAAATTTGGAGCTTTCATTTTCAAGAAAATTTGACAAAGCAGTTATGACAGTGACTACGGGTGTACAAATTTATATAGCGTGGTTGTACAATGTAACGTTTATACCAATTGCTGTAGAGAAATATCATTAAAGAATAAACATACTTCATACTTTAAGAAAATTTAAGATTTGATTTTAGGTCGAAAGATACCCTTATGAATCAAATCTTCCTAGTCGAAATCTTTTCTAAAGTAGCTCTGATTCCTCTCTGATCAGTACGAAATTTAAGTACTAACCGCAAACTAAAATTCTTCCGCAAAACCTTCCATAAAGTGGATGGGCACAGCTCCAATTGCTGTGCACGATAGGGGATGGATCATTCGGGACTTCTTTGATACTTTGCTCCACAGCAGATATAGCGTCTTCGAATGCGCACTATCCACTCGAGTAATCGTGCTGCGAAACCGATCCATGGTTGCTCAAATTAACGACTCTGCTGAGCAAATATTTCGACCGAATATTGTACGAAAATCAATATATGTAGTATATGGTAGTTTGGGTAATTTGCGAACTAATTTCATGTATTTTCAGCATTAAACTATAGTATGTATATCCAATATTTTACCTTCAGTCAATTCTGCTAAGGTATCTTACTTATTTGCCGATAAGTCAAACTTTAAAAAAAAAAATGTATATCAAATTTGGTCGATATCGGTCGAGTAGGTCTTGAGATATGGATTTTCCATTCCGAAATTAGGGATGTGCCACGCCCATCGTCGAGTTTTGACCCGGTGCCTATAAGGCCCTCTTGTATCATCCTGAGTGTAAAATTTAATGTCACTGGCGTGTTTATTTATAGACTTATTGCGCTTTTAGTAATTTTTATCAGAAACTTTATATGGGGACTGAGCGGGGTGACACCCGATTCCATTCATATTTACAATGTCGGTAGGGTTGCTTAAGGGTTTGTCTTGTGCGAATTCGGTAGTAGCCTTAAATGGCTCAGGAGAAATGTACGGATGCCTTCTTCTACTGTGATTTCTTACTCCAAATTACATTTCTATATCTTAATTTAGTGCTTACTTATGGAAATTTATAGGTCTTCGATTAATAGCGTTTTATGGGTATGGCAGTGGTTCGATTACGCCCATCTACGAACTCCTCTTCACTTTTTTGCCAAGGAACAAGTGTACCAACAACCGTTAGGTGAACAAAACTATAACAACATGTTGCAAGATTATAAAGAACACATGTTATAATGCAAATGCCTCGTCCAAATGAACGAAGAAATTAGAAATCGTTGGCTAGGAGAAGGGAATAGAAATTTAATGAAAAAATGTATACCTTAATATATGTACATATGTATATTGTATACTCTTGCAAATAATGCTTTCGTCATATACTAAATACATAAAAACATGCCTCATTTATGCCGTAACCGCAAACGCAATCTTTAAGGCCGTCATTTGACAAAGTGTGATATGTACTTAAAGGCATTTCTCTTACAATACATTTACGACCACCATATTTTGTTATATTTGAAGGACTTTGACAGACACACATACAAATATCACGGTCAAATATATGAGCACATAATATTCACACAAGTGTAGAATGACTCCACTGGTTACAGGGATGTTTGCTTTTCATTTTATCGCTTATCCTTTCTTTACAAACTGTCGTTTATTTTCTACGCGTCCTTAGCATATCAGCTGCAAGCCAAACGGCAAGCGTCAATTGCATGCCACCAACCACTGGGCACATCATCAATGTCGGTTGCTTTGAAATTTGTATCTCGGCTGCGCCGCGGCTCAACTTGCAGCTCGACTCAATCAACGAAAGTGTTAGCCGAAGGTCTAACTATTTCACAGCACTATATTTGATAGTGTGTGTATACCGTCTAAAAGTGTGTATGTGTGAGTGCTGGGGGCTAAGTTTAAAATCAAAAGTGACTTGTATGCAAAGCGGCTAAGCAAACAAGAAAGAGTGTCATTTGCGTGGAAAGTGTGGGGACAAGATTTGAAAGAAATAAAAGAAGCAGAACGAGAAAGCTTAGACGGCACGAAAATATAAAAATCGAAAAAATAAAAAAAAGTTCTTCTATGAAAGTAAAATACATTGAAAAGTCTGAAGGTTAAAACCGTAGAAAGTATTACAATAATGTATATAGTAGCTAAGCCAATCAAGCTGCTCAAATCTAGAGTTAATTGAAGCGCAGCATAGACAGCTTAATAATCTAGCCTATCCTCCGGTACTGGCGCATCTTTACCTTATTAAAACGTTTTCGCGTTTTCCCTTCGCAATATAATTTTCCCCAGGAGCAACAAATACTTCAGCCTGCAGCATTATTAATTGTCTTCTCACTAAACTGAAGGCGGTGTTTTTGCAATTCGATAAAATATCGTAGTGAATGTTACTATTACCATTGCGACTGACTTGAATGCATGTCGCTCATGTTTTCACTTGTGGAGAAATACGCCGTGGGTGCCGACTGGTAATAGCTAACACATTTGCACAACGTAGGCAGGGACGGGCTGGCAAACGTTCGTCACTTTCTACCTGGGCGTTCGTTGCTCCTCAACATCACAGCATTTAAATAGAAAATCTTACTATAGCTGGGGGTATATGAAAGGCTGGATCAAGGTGTCATGCGATCCGTGCCGAGGATCAACCTGGCTAGTGGTTCTTAAATAACCCAGTCTCGAACGGGGTATCCGCAATACCTGACGGATAGCAGGGGCTACGCGAAGCGTACAGACTATCTCTTATACGCGTGGGTCTAAAATATGAACCGAAATAATACAAATACAAACGCAAACATAAAGGAATCCGTATCTCCCGTAAAAAAGCCAGAGGAAGCGAGTTGTTACCAGAAGAGAGCAGCGTATAGTATGAGCTTCAAAACAGCCGGGGCGAGGACAGGAGCGAAGCTTGGCCCTGGAGCAAAGGCAAGCACTATTAAAGTAGCAAAAGCTAAAGCTGGCTCTAGGAAAGCTACAGCACTGGAGGCAGCCCGTACCAAACCCAGCCAAAGTTCTGCTGCTAGTAGTGCGTCAGTCGGAGAATGGCCTGTTTTTAGAATCGAAGACCCAGCGATCGCAAAGTATATACAGAAATGACGCGCTGTATACCTGCTGAGGAAGGTAGAGCTGCAAACGTCAACCAAGGAAGAGCTAACGCAGGAGCTTCAAAAATCTATTGACTGCTGGTGGACAAAAATAATATCTCATCACATCCAGGGCAAGGGTATGGATTCGGCCTACACTATCGCAGCCAGACCAGATAATGCAGCTCATCAGAGCCTGCAGTAGGCGTGGTTACTGTCTGATTCCGCCCATTATTGCACTGTCACAAGGAAATGTCAAATAATCTCATTGGTTGAAATTGGCGGAGTAATTTCGGAGATATGTGATTTCACCTAAATGGGGGTGGTGCCACGCTCCCTGTCCAATTTTGACATTTGCTTCTATAGTGCCCTTTTGTATCATATCGTATTTGATGTCTCTGACACATTTAGTTATTGATTTATCGCACTTTTACTAGTTTTTGACAAAACCGTAATGTGGAAAGTTTTATCTTTATTCTCGCTGGCGCACGATATGTTGAACTGATTTGTCCTGTGCAAATTTGGGTGATATAGCTTAAATTGTTTGGGAGATATGTACATTAAAGATATTATAGGGTTGGGGCCAGCTCCACTTTAAAAAAATTTCAACCCACAGGTACCACTCATTCTTGCGATTCGTTGCACCATAGTACGGTTATGAATCTTAATTTGCGGTCTAGTTATGTCAGTTTGTTGGTTTGCGATTAATTGCGTTTTGTGGGCATGACAGTAGTCCGATTACGCCCATCTACGAATATGTCATCACTTTTTTTTCAAGGAACATGTGTACCAAGTGTCATTAAGATATCTAAAGCTATCGCTTGCACGGACGGATGGACAGTCACTCGGATTTCAACTTGTCTCATCATGTTGCTCATTTATATATGCATAACATTATATCTAGCAACCGTTAGGTGAAAAAAGCTATTATACTCTGTAGCAACATATTGGAAGACATTAAATATGTAAAAACATTTTTTGTTTACAGTTGCCATCTGTTTAAGTGAAATAAGCCCCTACAGATACACACCACTCTACTCGAATAAAACTGGCCCACCCTAATGAACACAGCACACCGCACTCAACATTTGAGAACACTACACATGATGACACCATCACACTAAACTAGATTCATAAATTCAATAATGATATAAAATAGCCTGGATTCGGCAAGTCGGAGCAGCTTTTTGGGAAAAAAAGACGTGTGCGAAATTTCAGAGTGTTATCTCAAAAACTAAGGGACAAGTTCGAGTATATATAGACAGACGGGTATGGCTAAAGCAACTCAGCTTGTCAAACTGATCATTTATATATAGATACAAGTATTTTATATGGTTCCCGATGTTTCCTTTGGTGCGCGGATGGAAAACTTAGTATACTCTGTTGAGGGTATAAAAATATTTGTTGTACACAGCAATATTTTTAGAAAAAGTTGACTGCTAATATAACCATTTAACTTGTAACCATTATTTTTCGAAGTTCACTTTAAATAACGTTAAAACTATTGTTAATTTAATTCTTTATTTATTTATTATTTTCAACTTAATTTTGTTCTCTACTTTCTCCATCGTTTAAATATGCGGCCGCATTTCGAGTACGACTCTTTTGTGTGCAGAAATCGAAAATGGACAAATATTGGTGTCGTGTGCTGTCAACGCCAGTAGCCGCCGCTGTCAACTCAATTCGTTGCTGTGCACCGGGGCGTATGAGTAACTCTTTCGCATACTCCGCAAACTATAAAAATATATTTGTTAAATATCGGAAAAGTATCGTTGTGGGCTTTTAAGCGGTCCTTTTGGATATATGAAAGCATGTGTGAAACTGTTCGCGTTCGACCCTCTTCAGTTTTCACACTGGAAAACCGGTGAGTGCGGCGTCACTACGAATGACTATAACAGCGGACAAAGCATACACGGCGTTTTTTTATTTGTTTGTCAGCATATATGTGTATATATATATATGTGTATAAGAAAGAAAGGCTAAGGGGCACATATGTTTACTTTTCATTTAAAATATGCATGAATGATTCAACGCGCGCTTTTGTTTCGTCGATTTTTCTTCGCCATTGCGGCCGAGTGCAACTTTAAGAGCCTTTAAATGCATACAAATATAGATGTGTGATGAAGGAGAAGGGAATGAGTTGCTTATAGAGAGCAGCTTGAGGGTATTATCGGCATCAGTAAAGATATTTCGTATAATTTCGTTTTATTTTTGAGTAATGCTTTCAAATATAGTATTGGATTTTGGCATTAAAATATTAAATGGAAGCTTGCTTAGTGTTAATACCTAAAAAAAAAAACAATAACCATGTTTAACAGAAATTATTGACACCTAGATAATATTCTGGTGCTCGGTGAAATAGTCAAAAATATAGTCCGATTTATCTTCCGACAGATAAGCCTTTGTATCAGAGGTTACTTTAGTAAGAGGGTCTGATGATTAACGGTAGTTTAGACGTAAGACCTTTGTTGCCCAAGGACCCTTGCTTGTGTCATGAGATTTGTAGGTGTGAACTCTATCCAGCCACTTTTAAAAGAAAATACTTGCTTCTTATATTTTATGTGCTGTATATCTAACAATATATAATATACTTTCTGCTCAACGCAAAACGAGACTTTATCCATAACTCGACAAGGACTTGACATATGGCCATACTTTTTTTGCTTAGGTTGGCAGGACTGTTATATGTTTACATGTCAAATTTTAGCGCGATCTGTCACATAGTTTTTTTTTTAAGGCACTATAAACAAGTCAACCTCGAGTGTGTTTTTCGAATTTTTCTATGGAAATTAACGTTGAGCAAAAAGTGTTTGTTTGAAATTTTGTTATTCCAATGGAATAAGTGCGACGGACGCAATCAAAATGTTGCAGAAGGCATATGGGGAGTCTTGCCTATCACGTGCGAGTATTTTTGATTGGTATAAGTCGTTCAAGGACGGCCGTACATCGCTGGAGAACTTGCCCCATGATCGTCGTCCAGCAACATCAATAAACGAAGAAAACGTCGAAAAAGTAAAGAAAGTTGTGTTGGAAAATCGTCGTGTGACTGAAAGAGAGATAGCTAGTGAGCTCAACATATCAAATGGATCCGCTCATACCATTATTCACGATGTTTTGGGCATGAGACGTGTGTCTGCTCGACTTGTTCCAAAATCCAGCTCATACGTCTCGTCTTGTACACGATTATTTGACCAAAAACAACGTAAATATTGTTCCGCAAGCACCGTATTCACCCGACATGGCACCGTGTGACTTTTTTCTTTTCCCTAAACTCAAATTGCCGCTTCGTGGAAAGCATTTTCAGTCGATTGAAGTCATAAAAGAGAATTCGAAGAAAGAACTGAAAGCCATACCTAAAGCGGCCTACCAGAAGTGTTAGGAAGATTGGAAAAAAAGGTGGCACATGTGTATCGCCTCTAATGATGACTATTTTGAAGGGGATAAAATAAATATTGAAGAATAATTAACCGTTTTTGTTGTTTGAGCCAGTCTCGTTTATATTTGAGCAGAAGGTATATCCTATATCCCTTAGGTCTTCCTTTGGAAAAATATCCTATTTGTTGACTACACTAGAGTCACAGTCAGGCTTAGGGCGGTTTCTTAGCGGAAACTATTATGTCTTGCCATAATTTATGTTATAATATTGACATTGCATACTCGACCAGTAAGGACAAAATCGCACAAAAAAGTGACGCTATTTTTTCTTAGAATTTATATGCATTGTCCACTCATTTATAACAATCAGTGAAATTTATGAGTTTCAAAAAAACTTAACATTCAATTGATGACATAAAGAGACGTGGTTTGTCCTCACGTGGTTCGAACAAATTCAACGATAACAAGTAAGGATGTTCGGGTGTAACCAAACACCTGCCAGCGATTAACTCGGAGTTCGAAAACCTTTATATTGGGTATTAAGGCACTATTCGTGAAAAATTTTGTCCCGATACATTTATTGGTGCTTGATTTGCAAACTGGAAAGTGAAAGAATCAGATGGAATATAAAATTATGTTATATGGAAAGTAGCTGTGGTTGTAGTTCGATTTCGCCCATTATTATGTAATAGAAATGTCAGGGTGATGTTATGCATCAAATTTGGTTGAAATTGAACAAGCAGGTCCCGAGATATGGGGTTTCATCTAAATATTGACAGTGTCGCGCCCATTGTCCAATTTTGAGATCGGATTCTGTAAATTTATCTTGTATCATCATGGATGCAAAATTTAGTGTATCTGGCAGTTTTGTTTTCTGAGTTACCGCAGAAGTAGTCAGTAGTTTTCAACATAACCGTTATATGGGCAGCGGGCGGGTGTATAATCCGATTTTAATAATTTTCACGCTATCAAAGGAGATACTAATTAGATTTGTTTTGATGAAGTTTGATTGGTTTGGGAGAAATGAACGTTAAGCATATTAAGGGATGTGGCCATGCCCACTTTTTTCTAAATTTTCAAATCGCAGGTGCCTCTTATCACTGCAAGCCTTTGCAGTTTTGTATCTGAATTTGGAGCTTAGTTATTGCACATTATAGGTTTTCGATTAATGGCGTTTTTTTGAGCGTGGCATTAGTCCGATTCTGCAATACCAACATCTTGCAATTTTTACTCAATTTATCACTTGCATGGATGGACCGACAGACAGTCACCTGGTATTCATTATCGTCATCCTGATCATTTATATATACATAACCCTATATCTAAATCGTTTATTTTTAATCGCCCGGTTTGGTGAAAACTGGTTTGGACGCTATGTACCACGACTTTTCATATTCAATGGTTGCTCGTTGGTTTTTTATGAGTTTTTCCTAGGTGCCCCGAAATTGACTATCACGAAGAATAACGTAAGAGAAGTATATGATCTTGTATTGGCAGAAAGAAAGCGGTTTTAAATTACGGGATATATTAAAGTAGATATCTCTAAAAACCGCGTGCATATCCTGCATCAAATATTGAGCAAGAAAATACAGGCAGTTGATTAATTCTAGTTTCCAAATTTTAAAAAAACAACTTTTTACTTTTAGACATCTAAAAGCCGTCTTTCGGAAGGATTAAATCCTTCGAGTCAAACCTCCTCGCGTGGATACTTTTTCTACTTAACCATTGAGCTAAGAGAGCCGAGAATTATCGAATGTAGTAGAGATTTTCAATCTCCTTTTTCTCACTTATTCCAATGGGAGTACCCTGGATACTCTTAATTTGCGCTTAACAGTTAATATTTGAAGCTTTTGTTAATCCGTAGACAAATAATAAATACTCTACCTTACTAGTTTCTTTCCTTAGTAGTTATATATGCCTATATAGGTGGTTGATTGTAAGGCATTCTAAAGTCCCGCAACAAAACAATATTCTCCTCCAATTTTGACCTTGAAACATATAAAAAAAATTTCGTAGATTTGGTTGAGTTGTGTTTAGGTCGTATCGAAAGAAATATTTCTTAGTTAGGTTTAAGCAAACACGTTAACTTCGGTTGATTCGAAGCTAGAATACCCACAAATATCACAAATATAGAAGTTTCCATACAAGATCTTGATTTTGATCGTTCAGTTTGTATGACAGCTATAAACATTGTGTTCCGATCTGGAAATTTTCTTCAGATAGTGTTGCGTTGCCTTGAAAAATAAGTCGTGCCAAATAAAAAAAAAGCAAATAAAAAAGTTTTTCAAACAAGAATTTAATTTTGATCGCTCAGTTTCTATGGCATCTATATGCTATTGTGGTCCGATATCACCGTTTCCAACATATGAGCAGCTTCTTGCTAGAGGACGTGTGAAAAATTTCAGAGCTATATCTTAAAAACTGAGGGATTTCGCGAAAATACAGACAAACGAAAAGACGGACATGGCTAAATCAACTCAGCTTGTCATGTTGATCTTTAACATATATATATATAAGTAATATTTTAAAACTATACGATTCGATTTTATTTACATTTATTAACAATTTAATACTTAACTTTGTTGTTAATTGTTGTTAAATGTTTGCTTGAGAACTAACTCATCTCTCGATAACAACTTCTACCAAAGGTCATCTTGATTATCTTACTCATAATGTATAAGAGCGTATTAGAGATTGATATGCTCTTTGAGTGAGTGAGCAATGTCACTTATACATATATATATTTATAAGGTCACTGATGTTTACTTTTGGGTGTTACAAACTGCGTATATCGTGTATCAAGGCGCCAACTTCTGAGTCTATTTCTAAGATGACGGATAACGACTTGAAACTATTATTTGAAATATTTAAGCCCATTTGGTGGTCGATAAGTATTAAAAAGGATAGCTATGTCTATGTTTTAGCTGCCTTAAAATGCCAACTTAACTTAAGCTGAATGGTTTTGACCGATCCACTCAGCCGTAGTTACAGGGCAATAACTCTGCATAGGCGTACATATACGCCTTTGTTTATATTTCACCCACATTTTGTTTTTTCGCCTTACCCCCGCAGACAAGTACAAACATTTTATACAAATTTATTTACAAAAGCATTTGTGTGAACATGTGAAGTGCTATTCTGCAGGTGTCGAAAGTTGTGTGTTCTTTCGCCTTTTATACGCGCATCCGGCATTCAGTGCTTACAGCATCCGGCAGACGCTCAACATGCCTGGTCGGCCATTCAAAATTCAGCCGGGCTGAATAGCTGTTCAGCATTCAACATCCGACATCCGGTTTACCGGGTTTGCCTGCGTTTCGTATTATGCCACACTGCCAACTCTCCACACGCTTCGCACACTGCACTGAAGTGGAGGCGAGGCCGCTAACAAAGCTAGGATCCACGCTTGAACCCCAGAACCCACCGAATACAGTCACATAGGTATATTAACATATGTACATTTGTTCGCTCAATGGCGCTGCCACTTTACTGTAAAACTTGACATCAATTTAAAATTTGTGGCGGTGGTGGCATTCTACAACTTATCACTTTGTTTGTATGTTTGTCTGTGGATGGGGCTGTGTGCGTGTGTTCGATAGCCGCGCAGTTCGCAGCTTGCAGCTTGACTGTCAAATACTCAGGCTTTGTGTAGCAGGATTTTTCGCCAGCTTATGTGTGTGTGTGCATGCGTGGTCTTGGCAGCTTGGATGCTGATAATTTGTGGCATCGTGGTTGCAACTGAATGTTGGCTCTCAAAATGGATAAATGCGCCATTGAATATGGAGTGGTGTGTGTGGGAGTGCAAGAAAACTGCTTTAGCTCACTTAATAAAGCTAGTTAATAGAATATGTGGGACAATCCATGAAAAAGTCATGAGCTCCATGAATATGATTGCCCCAAAAGCATATAAATTGTGATGAATGGGTGATGAATTTGACGCTGTCGTTTCAAAATTGTGGAGAATATTTACTTATTTTTGGGGGTCCGTAAGTATCAGTGAGTTTGATGTGAAACATATTTATTAATGCAATATCTCTCTGTAATTAGTATTAATATTTGACATCTTCTAAACATAAAGCCACAGTTTTTATCTGAATGCAGTGTAGCATGAATAAACTGAGTAAGACCTCCGTAATCTAGTGGGTAGCATAAATCCTACCTTTATTCAGAGGATCGGGTTCTCAAATAACGACCGAAGCAAAGTCTAAAATTTAGAATATTTTCTTTGTTTTTCGGCAGTTGAGCCTTCGATTGTAACAGACAAAACAGCTACTAAGAAAATTCATAGCACCATGACCACTTTCATCGGTTAACATCAATACAAGCACTATGCATAGGTTGAAAAATGTTTCGGTAAATCGCAATAACAAACTTGAGGGCTTATTTTCTTTTTTTCCATAAGATGACAGTATGCATATATCTAAGATCTAGCTTACAAATGGGTATTAATTGGCCTCTAATCTCTGAAATATAGTAGCAGAATAAGTTCATGTTGCAGCTTGACGTTCGAAGTGGGTCATGCTTTGGGATAGTTTAATGGCCAATATTGCGTCTCCATAAATGTCGCCATATAAATGACCCACATCCATAATTATTTTCTTTTGTGATTTAATGAACAAGAAATCGTCTCAACTTCTTAGTTCTGCTTGACTTCCAGTATGTGCCAAATACTAATATTTTTAGCATCAGACCCTCTTGATTGAAGCATTACTCAACGAAAGTCTATCTGCACTAATCAGTTTAAACTAGGATTGAACACTTATGAAATCCAAATAGTGTACGTCCAAAAAAAGACAAACATCACCACATCCTTAAAATGATCTCGGGTGATCGGAAAAATGAATTTTGTAGCTGACACGTCGTATGAGTATTTGGATCTGCAAAGATCTGATGCGCGAGGTCATGATAATTCAAAAACAGGTTATGATTCTGAATACTGTTTTGAGGTGTTCAATTGTAATCAACCTGAATATTTGTGTCATTTGTGTCAACATGTGACAATGTATGAAAAAATTAATCTATTCATCTAATTGTTTTACTTTGGAGTCCAATCGATTGTCATCCGGGTAATGGCATGTTCCAAATTATGGCGCCTACATTCTGAGTGCATGGAATAGTTTTCTTGAACTATATTGAAAAAAAGAAAGAAAACGCATTAATAAAAGGGAGCAGTAAAAATATTAATGAAGAGGTAATCGCCGAGACAGTGTCAGAAGCAATCTTTTACTACAAATTAATCGAATTTTCTCAAAATAGGTTTTTTTTTTTAATCTGTACGAAGCTAAGAGTCTCACAAGTATAAGACAGTATGAAATAAAACATATTATAAATTTAGCATATCATAATTTGAACTAGTTATGCGAGTTAAATTATTTATACTCTCAAAGATGCACTGGTAGCCACTTTCGGTAATAATTGATTTAATTAATGCTTCAAACCTTCTGTAAAGATAAAATGAAGGCTTGAATTTAAATATTTTACAACTACAGTACAAACATAAATATGAATAACCTGATCAAATATGCAGATATTTGTATGTATGTATAATACGAAGGAAATGTATGTCAACAATCTTGCGTACGACGTTTCCGCATGTGTAACGGACGAAGCTGTTGGCGTGCGATAAGCGAATCAAAGCAGTCGTGGCTTATTATGCTTATGGGCTCACAGTGCTCTAATATTATTACTTATATACTTGTATGTACTACGAATGTACCTTTACATACATATAAGAGCAAGTGCATTTCCACACATCAAATACGGTGAATAGTAAGACACACATAATACGCATTTAAGAGTATATTTATTTGATTTAATGACAATTTCGTGGTTTGCCGAAGTAAAATTTGAGTTAGTAGCAGCTGCATTATAAGAAGAACATGTGAATACGCCATGGCAGAAGTCATGCTTTGGGCTAACAAAGACTTGCTAGGAAGTATTTTCGAGATCAGTATGAAAACATTTAAGAAGTAATGAAAATTATTTCAGTTGAAAAATTATGTAAATTTTCAAAAAGTAAGTGTTGAAATGTTTTCACTTCGTCCTTTTCCATACAGCTTCTGCAGCTGGCGTCCTATAAGATTCTCAACCTTTCAGCATAAACATCGGTAAGACGATGGCCTGTTTGAATGGAGAGGCTAGTCTTACTGAGGGCAAAGAATCTTGCAACAGTGCATGAGCCGATGGTAGCCCAGTAGTGGCAAAGCTCCAACAAAGCCCAGCTATCCAGTAGTAGAACACACGAGGGGAGAGGCGCACAAAGCCGTTCCCTATCAACTTGATGGCGGGGCTAGAAAAGTTACCCTCTGCCAGCTCATTATCTTTACAGTTACCTGCGTTTCCGCTGGGGCTGGCACCCATACTAGTCTTTTCCCAAAGTGACTTGATGCCATTACTAACGAGATGAGGTATTCCTTAACCATCCCTGAACGCACGGTTATTGAGCTCAAGGCTAGTATCGCTGGTCTGCTACTAGGTTGGATAGTCACTTCTCTGAAAGAGGCTGCACTCCGGGGCAGTACATCTACCGTTACCTTAATGGCATCCTCGACTTGAAAAATACTGTAATAGCAAGGAAGTCTAAAGCTGAAGTTGATAGAGAGTTTCTGACAATACGAGTATAACCCTTCACCAATCTTCCCCCAAGCTTTGACTTATCCGTAAAGAAGCTCACTTGTCTTGCATGACTCCAGATTTATTATCTAACGACGATAAGGCTTGTAGCGCTGCCTAGTTATAACAAAAACAAGAAAAAACGTTAACTTCGGTTGCGCCGAAGCTATAATACCTTACACAAATACAAAGGCCCCTTACAAGAACTCGATTCCGAACGTTCAATTTGTATGGCATCTATATGATATAGTGATCTGATCTGACCAATTTCTGTGCAGAATAATGTGTTGCCTTAAGCAATAACTCGTGTCCAATTTCGTGAAGATACCTCGTCAAATAAAAAAATTTTCCATGCAATCACTTTACTCCGATCATTCAGTTGATATGGCAGCTATATGATATAGTCATCCGATCTATACAATTTCTTCGAGGATTGGATTAATGCCTTAAATACTAATATTCATGAAGATACCTCGTCAAATGAAAGAGTTTTCCATACAAACACTTGATTCCGATTGTTCAGTTTGTATGACAGCTATATGCTATAGTGATCCGATATCGGCCGTTCCGACAAATGAGCAGCTTCTTTGTTAGAATAGGACAGGCGCAAAAAGATCGATAGAATAAAAACTGAGGGACATGGCTAAATCAACTCAGCTCATCATGCTGAATCGTCTCCGACGTTTCCTTCTGGGTGTTACAAACTTCGTTGCAAACTTAATATACACTGTTCAGGGGATAAATATAATTGCATTGTATCTAGGTACATTTAGTACTTTGTTTTAATGATCTGGAATATGTTTCGTTCTACAGTCGTACGGAAGGAGAGTTGTGGATCGCCTCACAGTAATATGTGTAATAATCAATCGTTTCAAGCAAATCACATGCTCTAATTCTAAATATCAAACTTCAATTATCTTATAGTCCTGTCATTACTTGTCAGCCGTCTACAGAAAAACTAGTGGTTATTTTAAAAGTGTGTCACCAACAAATAAGTACTTATGTACATCTTGGCAGCTTGTACAAGTTGCACGGAAACGCCTGCCGAACTCAGCTCGTATTGATAGCTTCGCTGTGTTTTTCTACTCGCACACATAAATACTTTGTCGCTATTCTTGTTTTTGTTGGCGTATATTTTTTCATAACGAACACCTAGTTTCTCCGCTGTATAATTTAAGTGAGCGTACTAAAGTATTTGACGTGGCACAAAAAAGTTATTTTCCTTTTCAACTTATTTTTCTATACTTTCCAGGGTTTTTTCCGGCGCGCAAAAGTTTGTCAACTGTCAACTGGCGCAAAATATTTTGCGCAGCAATGAAAGTAGCACAAAAAATTCATTACAAGAAACACGATATTGCACTGTTACCATCTTCACTTCACTTTAGTATTTTTTTATTATATTGTATATTTGTGTGTGTGCCTGTGGAGCGCGTAGAACTTCAACAATTTTATCCATCCAATTAGACATTATAGAAGAAAGGTGCCACAAAGGCAGTTAGCAAGTTGATTTATCGGAAAAGAGAAGTTAAGGAAAATATATGATTAAGCAAAAGGAAAATATTTTAAAACTTAATACCGTAGTAAAGTTACAAAATACTTTGCCATTAATTGATGCGATGGCTTAGCAGAATTACGAAGTTTAAAACGTCGGGTATATTGGTGTGTCCAGGGAAAAAGTACAAGTAAGGGGCTTTCGGAAATTCAACTTCAAATAGTCCTTCAAACTGTTCGAATAAAAACTCTTAAGTCCTCAAATTCACTTGATTTCTACTCACTTTAGTTTGCCATTTTAAAATAAATAGATTTACTCCGGAATAACGTTAGTATCGTGTAAATTTATTACCAAAATAATGGTTCGGTTCACGCGACACAGCGCCTGCTGCTTTAACATCGCTGAGTCGGAAATTTGCGTAATAATAGATCGGTTTCGCACCACGTTTACTCTAGTGGATAACGTGCATTCTCAGCATCCTTAGAGTGTGCATCTAATACGCTATCGCTGTTGTGGAACAGAGTATTGAAGAAAACCCGGGTTAGTCCATCCGCCATTGCGCGCAACAACTGGAGCTTGCTTTGTCCGCTTACAAAATCCAACTCGTGCAAGAATTGAAGCCAAACGACTATCAGGCTCGTTGCAGTTTTGGCGAATGAGCCCAAAACGAGGTGGCCACAGATCCTGATTTTCACAAGAAAGTTTTGTTCAATAATGAAGCTCAATTCTGGATAAATGGTGATAATCTACAAAACATTGCTGAGACGCCGTTACATCCTCAAAAAGTCACTGTTTAGTGTGCTCTATGGGAAGAGGGAATCATTAGTCCATATTTCTTCAAAAATGAAGCCGGCCATAATGTTACTGTTAATGCGTAATGCTATACAGCCATAATTAATGAATTAATTGTACCTAAATTGGAGGATGATGATGTGGACGACATCCAACAAGACGGCGCTATATGCCGCCACCGAGACAATCAATTTAAGAAAACTTTTAGTGAAAGCATTATCTCGCGTCGTGGGCTAGTGGTGTAGCCTCCAAGCTCGTGCGACTTAACACCGCTGGACTATTTTTTGTGATGCCATCTGAAGTCGCATGTGTACGCAGATAAACCCGATATGATTGATGCATTGGAAGGAATATTCGGATTATATTAAGAAAGAAGTAGCGCTCCGGTGCAAAGAAACGAATTTGTTTTATAAAAAACTACTCTGAATTGAGGTCGCAAATATTATGACCATTATCGAAGTGCTTTTAAAAGAGATCCGTCAGTTACCATATTTATCAGATTTACTTCCTAGAAACTTTCTTCAGTTTTTGAAACTCAAGAATCCCTTCTGGTAAACACGTTTCAGCGAAAATTCACCGAAGAAACTAAATTGAATTCAGGCCGAAAACTAATAGAAATTTGTTTATAAGTGTACGGAAATGTAATATTTCAAAAGCTTAGATAAAGTTTGATGGCATGACTCTGCCTTTGATAATATTTTTTCAGTAGTGTTTAACAGTTGCAACCATTTGTAAACTCTAACCATTGCTGACTGCCTCTCCAGCTGAGCAAATATATACTAATTAATAGTTGACTATTTATTAGTCATTAAGTGTTTTGCAAAGCAGTAAAATTTCAATCAGCTAAAATTCCTATTTTTGTTGTTTTTTATTTTTTTTTGTTTTTACATAAAAATCGATTTCTGCTCAAACCGCACTATACTAACGATGTTTTCGAACGACCACAAGCACCACAAGCGGAAATCGTTTGCCAAAGCGTGCATGAACGAGTGTAAATGGTTTCATTGACGTTCTCGTCGTAGTGTCACTTTGAGTGGCATTGTGGATTTTCGGATTTTCGACAGCGCCGCACAGCCACTTGTTCGGCTGTGTTCGAATTAAAAGCAATACGCCATATGTGTGTCTGTTTGTAAGCGTACATACTCGTTTTCGGATATGCGGTCATAAAACACTTTTGCACAAAATAATAATGCTTTGCGGTTTACGACAGCTGCGTGCTGCCATATTGTTGATTAAAGCTTTGATTGCGCGTTAAATACATACAAACTTTTACATACATATGCACTTTTACGGTTGGTATAGTGATAAGAATTTAGAATGGCATATAGCCATATGTAGGTCGGAAATAAAATTATAATAAAATCTGAATAGTGGCCCTGATATCGTGTATCGCTTCATTTCAAGTTATATGCTAAGCAAAGCAAACAATTTACAAAGGGAAAGGTATGAAAATCAGTCATCAGATCCCTTGTGGCATCCGGAAGGAGATGTTTTATCCCCCTTGATTTACGTCCTTTTGATCAACGTATTTTTACTCCTACTCGACTTTAACACCATCTACTCGCAAATTTTTTGAGGTAACCCTTGATAAAAAACTAAACAGGAGAGAACACATTGCATGCAGGAATTCCAAAGCTCTTCACCTTTGAAACTCTTGTAGAAGAGTTATTGCCCCACAGCGAGGGCTACGACCCCAAATGAGAAATTTGCTGTACAAAAGTGCAATCGGTTCCATACCAGCATATGTTGTATTGGTATGGTGCAAAGCAGTAATAAATAAGTAAAGAAGGGCAAAGTTCGGGTATAACCTCTCGCAAAGACCATAGCTGAGGAAATACTTCGAGGTATTGGCAAAACTTTACTATTTATTTCACATTCGTTATTCGACGAAAATTTTAAAATCATGTTCGGTATATTATAAAATTATATTATAGTTCGCGATCTTAACCAAAGAGGTTAAATTTAATTTATTGAGTATATGAGAAAAAATCAGCCAGTGAAACGGAAATTATTATATTAAAGGTTAGGGGTTTTTCATAGACCACGGTATATACGGATATGCAAATTAAAACGAAATATGCAAATTAAAACTCTTTGACGGCGAGACCATGCCCACTTTTTAAAAATATTTAGTCCACGGATGCCTGTTAGCCGTCTTGTATCTTAATTTTGAGTTTAATTGTAACAATTTATATGACTTCCCATAAAGGAATTTGGTGGGCTTGGCATGCGACCGATTCTGTCCATATGCAATACTAACCTCCCTTGGGTTTCGAAGGGACAGACGGATGAACGGACAGACAGTCACCCGAATTTCAACTTTCTCGTCGCCCTGATTATTTATATACAGTCAAACCTGTTTTTGTGCGGTAGATAGGGACCGCAGAAAAAAAACCGCATAAAAACAAAATATTCAAAAACTTCATAAATAGCTATGAGAAATAATTTTTCACAGCATATTAAAGGAAAGTCTCACTTAGAAAATATGTCAAAGCTTCACGAAATAGCAAGAAAGTGCTTTTCAAACAAAATAAATAATTAAATTACACATTGAAACATTTCAAAAAATTTTAATTTCTAATGTTAAACAAGGAGAAATTTTCAAAATGTATATAATTCAATACTACTCGTCGTAGTTCCAAACGCGCATATTTTTGCGATGAACTGGTTCGTAATCGCTTTCGTCGCTTGAAGCTACTACAGTTGATTTATGTTTTGTTAACATGTAGGTGATAAGTTTTTGCGACGACGGTCGTTTGGTCAGCTGTTGGTAAACGTCGCGATAGCCAGATATACACAATCGAATCTCTTTTTGGAATTTCAAACTTCTTTGAGAATTGTTATCTATTTTAAGAAAATGCTTTTCCAATTTGCTGCAAAGCTGGATCCCTGCATATATTTTATCCGCTGTAATATATTCCGGTTCTTCTTGTCCGTCTTCATGATCTGTAAAGTTATCGATAATGTCACTATCATTTACGGTTTCGTCCTCAATCATTTCAATAAGATCATTTTCGCTGAAAGAGTCTAAACCTTCTCCGCAGATTTGATGTGCTAGCGCAATGATATCTGATGATAAAGTGGACGTGTTGTCGGTTACATTTCTATTAATGACACATTCAGGCCAGACCGCTTTCCAGCACGAATTTAAAGTGTGTTGTTGTATTTGAGTAATTGCTGCAGTGGCGTGGTTTATGCAGTCTGAAATCGAAGACTTTTTCCATACTTTAGTCAGGCTTATTCCATCCTTTTCTAGTTTTTCCAAAATGTATCTGAAAGTTATTTTCACATAGTGTTTCTTAAAAGTTGCGACTATGCCCTGTTCCAATAGTTGTATAAGGCTGGTCGTATTGTGTGGTAAAAACACTACTTGTACATTAGGATGCTCTAAACAAGGATGACCGGGTGCATTGCCAACAATTAACAACACTTTAAAAGGAAGACCCATCTCTGTCACATATTTTTCAACTTCTGGTACGAAGCAATCGTTGAACCATGTTGTAAAAACAGCTGATGTGACCCATGCTTTTTTATTGGCCATGAAATGCACTGGAAGTTCAGTTAAATTTATGTCTTTTAGCGTGCGTGGGTGCAAAGCTTTATTTAAAAGAAGTGGGTTTAACATTCTTGCACCAGATGCATTACTACAAAGAAGGAATGTAATTCGATCCTTTGCAGCCTTGAAACCACTTGCAGCTTTCATAGACTTGGCGATGAACGTTCGGCTGGGCATCTTTTTCCAAAATAACCCAGTTTCATCTGTATTAAACACCTGATCTGGGCAATATCCACCGTCATCAATAATTTTGGCTAGGACTTTGCAATAATTCTTAGCAGCTGTTTCATCGGCGGATGCGGCCTCGCCTTGCACCTTCACATTGTGCAGTGCTTGTCGTCGTAAAAATCCAGTTAACCAGCCATTGCTGGCAGAAAATTTCAGGTTTTGAAAGTGGAATGAGGAACTAGACGGTTCTAAATCCTTCAGCTGATTGAAATATTGTTTAGCTTTCTCCTTAATTAAATCTCCCTCGATGGAGATTCGTTTTCGAGTTGAGTCGTTAATCCAAGATATGAGGGCCTTTTTCGTTTTCTCTATTAAAATATTTCTAGAATATGATATTCTTTTACCCCTTTCGTTTGTTGCAGACTATTTAGATTCATTTATTCTACTTGCGCGTTTTTGTATTGCTCTTATAGTGGATTCACCTAATTTATATTCTTTACCAAGAGCTGTGGATCCTTCAGTTTTTAGTTTAGTTTCTAATGTAATTGTCTTTCTTTTCACTTTTTTTGGTTACGATTATTCATTTTAAGGGAGTACTTATGACTAAAAATAAAAAAAAATCATAAAAAACTATATCTCACTATAAAATTAATCCTGTCTTAATTGTTAAAAGGTCAGCAATTAACTAAAGTTATTAGATGGCGCAATATGTATTGAAATTGGCTGATGCAATACATGATGCAATGATGTATATGCATAAGAACATTGAGAATGCCTAATGAAATAGGCTGATGCAATAGGTATTAAAATGGCTGTTGCAATGTGTACATACACACTGATAGCAAAAAAAGTGATGCCAACACAGTTCAGATTGACCTAACCTCTGAACGAAATTCAATGCGTCGATATTCATATACCGCACAAAAAAATAATCGCACAAAAAAAAAAAACGCATAAAAAAAGACCGCACAAAAACCGGTTTGACTGTATGTACATATAACTCTATATCTGTCTCGATTAGTTTTAACTCATACAAAGTAGTAACACGTTGCAAAAGGGATAATTTTAAACCGAGTTACCAGTCAGTGCGGGCTATTCGGTATAGAAGTAAATACCCTCAATCTACCTTAGGCCGTACAGCTCCTTCAAAATTTGTTTGCAGCAATAGACACAGGGCATACCACAAAAGTACTTTGGCAAAGTGTTGTTAGTGAAGAGACCTTAAGGTTAATTTTTAAAAAAGAGCAAAGCCACATTGTGAGAGTCATAACAAGCATTTACTTTCAAAATCTTAACTTCTGAAACTTGGGTAAGTGGAATGAATAGTATGCAGAGCACGCGAGTGCGTTGATGAGATGGTAGAACATTTCCTTTGCCCAACCTTCAGCCGGCTGATATGGGATATATTCTCCGGCTCCCAATGTTTCACTTTAAGAGATATTAGACAGCTGGAATGAAAAAAAGTCCGACAGACATTTCATCAAATCCACTGGGTTGCTGAGTGTGGCTTAGTTGGTTCTTACTTGGATACATAGTGATTCTGATTATGGCTTAATTGCGGCTGTCTGCGATCTGGAGTTACTACGCTTCCTTTCAACCAACCCATAAAATAATTCCCTTATTATGACATAAAAATTGAATTGAAGGTTTGCCTAATTCCAAACATCAGACAATCGTATTTTGGTATTGACTAAAATCCTCTGATTGTTAATCTATTATTTCAACTAAACTTTGTAAAAGGTTCTCACCAACATAGGCAAATTACAAAAAACCATTCAAATATTCTTCAAATCGTAATTTATTCGGATTCATTACATGCAATAATGATGTCATTTCTTATTGTTTATGTGTTACATAATTAAATATATTTGAATTGTTTTCAACGTAAAAGTTTTCACTACTTCTCTTCAATACTTTGTCGCCTATAAATACAGAGTAAATAATCTTAATTATATCTCATTATATGTATTTATGTAATGCAAGAAGTTGCATGCATTTAAATAATTCAATTTCATGCACTCATACATAGTACCAACTGGTTCATATATATGTATGTATGGATGTATTGGAAGTTTACACATTTCCTAGTTTAAATTTCGTATAATTTTCACTTTTGCCTACTTTGAAGTAATAATATACAGTTACAATTACAATTACAATTATTGTTTATATGCAAAACTACATTTACATTACGGAAACTTACTTGTATGCCTCTCTATGATATTCATATACAGTTATTATTAAGTCAAGATACAATGCCGATAAATGCAAGTCTATTAGTTTAATCGCTATTTTTTAATATTTATGTTCTATTTTTTCCAGTTATACGTTTTTGTGTTTATTTGTTGGTTTTGCAGCTTTTTTGCTCGTCATCTGTGTAAACTTATTAATTTTTTTTCTCTCCCTCTCTCGCTCTTTTGAAAAGTACTAAAAATGCCTGGCGTGTCAATGAATATTACAGTTATTACAGCAGTTCATTAAAAATAATAAATTTTTGTGTTTTTGTTGTTGTAAATGAATGGAAACTTTGTAATTAAATATTTGTGCTTTTTTATGTTATCATTTTTTGCGCGAGCTTTCATCGTTTTGGTTGCAATTTTTTCAGCCATCAAATGCGGTCTTCATTTCAAATGTTTTTATTGCATATAACCGTTCGTTGCGCATTTATTGCCAGCGCAAATTGTTTATTTATTTAATTTTGATTAACATGTCTTTTCACAGGGTTTATGAGTTGAGGAGATGCAGCATTACAAACAGCCCTATGGATTGTGTGTGGGTGGGGTTGTGAGTGTGCGTGTCTGTGTAAAGGGAAACGCAACAGGAGCTTATTCCATTTACAATTGATTGGTGCCCAACGGCTGGGGGATATTGGTCCGATTTGTAACAAAGCTCTTATTAAGTTCTGAATTCTCCTGTAGTAGACTTCCCTCCTAGTGCTATGGTTGCAAGTGGTACCGGAGAACATGCGATAACTAACTCATTTGAAGAACTGAGCTGTGGGTAAAAGAATGGCAAATGGAAATTTGAGAGTTCACTGTAGTATAAAGTAGATAGCGACTGATCCTAATGAGCGGGGTCATGAGCGGACTTCTATGTTGGAATAAATGATTTGATGTATTAACGAGTTAAAAGCTTACCCCAAACCTTGAGGACTCTGAACGCTTTACGTAAAAAGATATTACCATAGCTGAAATGAGGATCTTAATTAAGGAGATACACAATCACCGAGTTTGGGTGGTTCAGGCTCGATGAAACCGTAGGCAAACTAATAATATTTTACGGGGACGTTAACTGAAGGGCGCTCAGAAAAAAAAATTAGCTAAGCAGGAAAGAACTTTGGGGTGAAGACTGTAAACTTAGGGAAGCTTGGTATATGAGGGATCCAGGGTAGGGACTACTTCCATTACAATCCTTACAATCAAGATTAGTGCATCGCGAAACTTTCTCCTGGTGATTCTTTCTCTGTTCACATACCTACGAAGGATTTGTGAGCGGGGCGAATCCGTTGAAGAAGAGATGCAGTGAGCTTTTTCATGGATGGGTGGAATGAAAATGACTACCATCAAGGTAGCGGTAGATGTACTGTTAGACTTGTATGGAGGCTCGGTCATGGTGGAATCGCCGGTGGGCAATTTCAACCGATTGAGCTCGGCAAGCGCTGGTCAACAATCAGAAATTCTGCGACTACGAGATCCTGCTGGCCAAGAGTGAATCATAATAGGTCCTCCGAAAGTTTATCTTGCCGTAATCGTAAAGGGTCTTACTGGATATTGTTCATGTGCTGCGGCTTCATATTTGGTTGGACCAAGTACTGAAATTTCGGCCTTCTTATTAGTTTTTCTGAAGTTGCTTCGAAAAGATCTACTCAAAAACAATAATAAAAGGAAAAGCAGCTTAGTAATTAAGAATTATATTCTGACATTATTCCACAAAAAAAAAAAAAAAATTGTACAGCTTTGAAAAATAAAATATCGATCATAGCCCAGTAAGTAAAGAATATAATATATTTTAAATGTAAGCTATGTTTGAGAATCGATGTTTTATGGAGTATTTGTTAATTAGAGTAACCACGGGTCGGTTTCGCACCACGTTTGCTCTAGTGAATCATGAGCATCTTTAGAGAAATCATACAGTGCGCACGGAAGACGCTGTTGCTGCTGTGGAGCAGAGTATCAAGGAAGACCCGAACGAGCTCATTTGCATTCGCGCACAACGATTGGAGCTGTGCCCAACCACTTTATGGAAGATTTCGTGGAAGAGTCTTTTTTTGCGGGCTTACCAAAACCAACTTGTGCAAGAATTGAACCGCCTAGCGCGTCGCAAGTTCAGTCAATGAGCTCAAAACGAGATGGCCATCAATCCCGATTTTCACAAGAAAATTTTGTTCTGCTCACTTTTGCTTGAATGGGTACGTTAATAAACAAAATTTTCGCATTTGAAGTAATGATAATCCAGAAGTCATTGTTGAGACACCGTTCCTGCTTGGTGTGATCTATGAGCAGAGGAATCATTTGTCCATATTTCTTCAAAAATGAAGCTGGCAATAGGAAACGATATAGGACCATGATTCATGACTTTCTCGTGACATACAACCAACAAAACCCTCAATTTATTTAAGGACATATTTAGTGAGTGTATTTTTTCTCTAAGCAGATAAGTCCGTCTCGATTGACGCCTTGGAAGATAATGTTCGGTGCGTTATTGTTAAAATACGGCTTCAATTGCAGAAAGAAGTGATTGAAAATTGGCCTGTCGGTGGAACTTATTGGAGCCAGCCGCAGTCATCACTTACCAAGATAAGAAAGTTAAATGCTTGGCCATAACATAAAATTATATTCCTTTTATTTTTTCTTGAAAACCACATGCCTTTGTTTTTACCTTAAAATACTCGAACATATGGAAGTAATATTCTCTGAATGTGAAGATATGAAAATTATTAATAACGCGTTCTTTAAATTATTTGAATAGACTTTAAAATTTGGTTAGTTTTAATAGAAAAGTGTGCAGGATTAAGTGGTAACACATTTAATCAACTTCCCGACCACCCGATCATAATTGCCGCACATGAAATATGTCACGAACAGTGATAAAGATCCAAAAATTGGAAACCAGTTATTAAAATGAAATATCTAATAAATAAATTCTTAATAATTTTGGCAGAAATATTTATACCTATATTACGATATCCATACCAATTACGAGAAATCAAACCGTATAGAGACAAAAATAATTAATTAACGCCTAAAATAAATAAAATATTTTAGATTGCATTACCAAAACCAATTAATTATAAATATAGAATTAATAAAGTGATATACGAGTATGCCGCATTGGCGTTCTTTTAAATAATTTTATTATAATCTTTTTAAATTAAGCAAATAATTAAAATGCCAAGTATAGCAACAAATTTCAAAATTGATGAAAATACAATTAAAATAGTTTTTGCTGGCTTTTCAACTGGCTGTTAGGGATTGCCGAGCTTAGCATGCTTTTCGGCGTCACCTTCAAATCAGTTTTTGTGGAAAAGCTTTGTGCTTTCAGCAACAAATGCAAACAAAATAATTATATGCATTGAAAAAAGTATTAAAACAACACATTTCATAATTAAAAGCCAATAAATCAGTGTTCCAAAATGCGAAGAAAATAAATTGTGATAATTTGCACTCTATTGTTGTTGTAAAAATAGTTTATAGTTTGATTACTTTTAATTAAGTTGTTGAAGTGATTAACAGTGAGTCGCCGCATTTGCGCCGTGGCGTATACGCAACTTTTTTGCGCTGCCATAAGCGAATGTATACTTTGCAGCGTACATATGAACATATGTATTTAAATATGCAAATATGCTCGCACTCACAGTTATATTTGTGCAAATGCTTGTGTGCAAATGGAAAAGAGCATTTATGCACATTTTTTAATAAATTATTTCACATGCACTTTGGTCTGTTTGTATCAACTCTTTGCGCGTGTGTATTGCCAGTTATAAATTCGCAATTTCAGCATTTGTTACATAACGAATTGGCTGCATTTCCGCTTAATAATTTAAACATTTTAAATAAAGCAATAAATCATTTGTTTTGTAATTTGTTTATAATTTGTTCTATGTGTTTGTTGTTTGCTATGAATTACGGTTATAAGTCTAGTTTATTTCACGATATTTTTCATGAAATTAAATTATTTGTCTGTACTCAGTTTCAATTATTATATACATATATACTTAAATATATGCAAATATATACTTTCATATGATTTTTTTTTTGTAATATCCAACTTATCTCACCAGTTTGCAGTATTTAATTATCGTCTTAGCAGTAATTAATTATCAATTCAATACTGCCTCAAATATAAATTATCAGTAAATTTTGCTTTATATTTCAATATCGTTAAGTATGTATACATTTATCCTATATATCTATCTTAGTTGATATACTAACACTTATCTGCAAAGATATCTGTAGTCGGTAGCCTCATTATGCTTTACGTTTTACCGTTCTGCCATAAAGCGGCGCCAAATGATATTTTATGCAAGCCTAAAACTCAAAAAATAAATATTTGGTTTTAAATTTTATCATACAGTTTTTGGAATTTTTTTCTTCATATTTGGTAGTTGTGAGTTTCTAGCTTTCGGCTTAGTACTAAATTTGTGGGTTTAATTTATTTCATATTTTTCAGCTCTTCTCTAAATGTGTTAGTGTGCAGGTTTATATGTATATATGGAAGGACTGTGGTCTATGCATTTTATATTTTACTAAGTTTATTAATATGTGCGTGCAACGGTTTATGTAGATATCTGTGTACGTTTGACGTAGTTGTTTCTTTGGAAGTTTGATTTGTTGCAGGATATGCCTAGGCGTTGCATTTTACATCGACCGAATGTTGGCGATCCATTAGCTAGAAAAATCAGAAGTAAATAGAATTTGCGTTTGAGAATTGTTAACATCAAGCATGTGTACATATATAAATAAAATAAGAAATTCATAATAGGTTGAAATCCATTGGAAACTCTTATAGCCTACAAACTTGCAAAAATCAAAGTCCGGGAAATTCCTTCAGATGTTGGCCAAACTCAACATTAAAAAACGTTGCGAAAGAATTTAGCGTTCACTATTCGTAGAAATCGTGAATAAATTACAATTAAATTTGGTATCTTATTGAGTTATATTGAAGGCCATAAACTTAGACCCTGTTTTACTGCTATATTTTAGTTCACGCCAGCAATTACATTAAAAACATATTCAAATTATATGTAAATATTGTTTTTTTTAGAGGTATAGAACTTTAAGTGCAATAAAACAACGATGGATTATTCGATTGAGATGAATTTTATTTATCCGAAAGATAATCTTGTGGCATTATATCTTAAATATGATTTCTGGCATATGACCAGCCGTGGCTCGGATGTAGTCCAATCTGGACGTTCAATTTTCGATGACTTTTTCCAACATTTGTGGCCGTATATCGGCAACAACCTGGCCAGTGTTGTCTTCCAAATGGTTAAGCGTTTGTGGCTTATGCGCATAGACCAATGACTTTATATAACACCACAGAAAGTAGTCTAGCGGTGTTAAATCACAAGATCTTGGAGAGAATGGTTATAAAATAGGAGGTATAGCAAATTAATAGAGAGGGAATATGAGCTTAAATTACCATAATCTAAAAGTACATACGAGAAAAGTGGGAAAAAGTTCAAGAAAAGAAGAAATACCATGGCAGAACGTCAAGATTTTAGGCGGTTACGAAACGTGTCTTTCAATAAATCGATTGTGGCCCGAGCTCTGTGACATGTTGCGCCGTCTTGTTGGAACCACAGCTCCTGGACATCATGGTTTTTCAATTCAGGAATGAAAAAGTTAGGAATCGTGGCTCTATACCAATCACCATTGACTGTAACGTTCTGGCCATCATTTTTGAAGAAGTAGGGACCAATGGTTGCACCAGCCCATAAAGCGCACCAAACAGTCAGTTTTTCTATGTTTGTTGTCGTAGCCATTCAACCAGAAGTGCGCTTCATCGCATCATACGCTAAAATGAACGTAGTGCGCGATACGTATTCAGCACAGAATCATTATTTTCGAAATAAAATTACACTATTTGCAAGCGTTGTTCAGGCGCGCATCTATTCATGATGAATTGCCAAACCAAACTGAGAACAAATCATATATAGCGTATATAGCGGCTAGAGAAATGGGAGGGTTGATTGCATTAATTTGGACACTGCTCAGGTAAACTTGAAAACATATTTTCAAGCAGCACTAGATGACCAGGCAAACATTGTTTTGCCATACACGTTATTTTTAGGAATTGTTTTTAAAAACACTAAAAATCGAAAATAGCTCATATTTCTACTAATAATTATGTCAACTAAAATAAACAAAGATTCATCTTACAACACAATGGAGTGTATAATATTTTTGATCAGTCTTTAGGAACACGAGATTATGCTAAATAAAGTTGTCCGTTTGAAAAACATGGTACACCCAAATCTAAGCCACAAGCAGACAACGTTTGGCCTTGTGACTTATTGATCGTCATTGCGAATGCGAATTTAATTGGAAACTGAGAACATGTAATGAAAATTTTTTTTTAATTATTTTTTTAATTACTAATCTTGTGCAATTGCAAATCCGTTGTGGTCTCAAATTATGAAGCAAAATAACCGGAGATCCAACTCAAGCCCAAGATATCCAATGAATTCGAAACGTTAATTGGATAATTCACAGTTTCCTTGGCGTCGATAGATTTGTATAAATTAACTAAAATTTTGCGGACTAAGAATAGATGTTGGCCGATTCTCAGACCTACCCGACCCGATTTTTTTAATTTTTGCCAATGCCACATACTATCAACATGCCATGCTCCCAGGCTTTTATTAAGGTACCTCACATTACTATCATCAATATGGAGTAAAGCCAGCTGGTTGTTCGAAATGTCTGATATTAGTTATATGGGGGCTAGTTCAAGTTTTCACACAGATCCCAAGATATGTGATTTTACCTAAAAAAGGCCGGTGCCACGCCCATCGTACAGTTTTGACATCGGTTTTTTTAAAGCCTTTTTGACTCTGACGCATTTAGTTATTGATTTATCGCGATTTACTTTTTAATGGTAGTTTTAAACAAAACCGTTATATGAGGAGTGGTCGGGGTTATCATCCGATTTCACATATTTTCTTCCTATCGTAAGAATGGTTGAAAAAATTCTGTCCTTTGTTGTTAGGGTGATAAACGTTTTGGACTAATGGCGTTTTGTTGGCGTGGCAGTTGTCCGATTACGCCAATCTACGAACTCGTCCTTACTTCTCTACCAAGAAACATGTGTACCAAGTTTCATATCTTAATTTTTACTCAAGCTACAGCTTACACGGACAGGCGGACAGAAAGACAGTTACCTGGATTTCAACTCGTCTCGTCATCGTGATCGTTTATATTTATATACCAAACATAACTCTATATCTATCTCGATTAGTTTTAGGTGATACAAGCAACCGGTAGGTGAAAAAACTATTATACTCTGTAAGAGCATGTTACAAGAGCAAACATAATTTATGGGTGATCTGAAGTCGGGAAGAGAAAGGTGAGGTACTTGGTTGTTCTTCTAAGGGCTAACAATTGTTGAACTCGATTTCATGTGTCTTATATAAACAAGTTATATAGGTAATGAAAATGTCTACAACTTTTGTATAGCCACCTTTTTCACATAACTTCTTTAAAAAAATGTATGTGAAAAATGCAAATATTAAAGTTTTTGTGTTTTTTAGTTTTATCTAGTAAAAAAAAAATCTTTCACGAAATTTTTTAGAAACAAGAAAAACTTCGATTGCACCAAATGCTATAATACTCTTCACAGATACAAATTTTCCTTAAAATTACTTGATTCGGATCTAATTTCGTGAAGATGCCCCGTCAAATAAAAAAGTTTTTTACGGACAATACGTTTTTGCCTTAGAAAATAACTTGTGCGAAATTTCGAGAAGAAATTACGTCAAAAAAAAAGTATCCCATACAAGGACTTTCTTCCGATTGTTCAGTTTGTATAGCAGCTATATGCTATAGTGGTCTGATATCGGCCGTTCCGACAAATGAGCAGCTTCTTACTGAAAAAATAACAGGTGTAAAAAGTTTATGTATATATTTTATAGGGTCTCCGACGTTTCTTTCTGAGTGTTACAAACTTCGTGGCAAACTTAATATACCCTGTTTAGGGTATAAACACCCAAATTTTCAATTCAAAATCGATCTGAAGCTTTGCAAACGCCCTTTTTTTCAAACGAGCTGCTCGTTTGCTGGAACCGCTGACATCTGACCACTATCGCATACAGCTGCCATGCAAACTGAACTCAAAATTATGTCCTATTATGGATTACTTCTTTTTATTTATCAAGAATTTAATCTCGGAACTAATTTTTTAGATCGGATCACACTAGTCATATGAATCATGGCATATAGTTGATCTGCCATACAAACTGACTATTCAAAATGAAGTTTATATACGAAAACTTTTTTGATTTGTGAAGGGTATCATAGCTTCGGTGCAACCGAAGTTAACGCTTTTCTTGTTCTGTAATTCGATTTTTTTGTAATTAATTTTTCCTTCTCGGAAATCGATGTAGATCACACCTTGTGCTTGGTAAAAAATTACCATCACTCTCCGACCGATAGGACTGTCTGCGTTTTCTTCGGAGCAAGTTCGCCGGGTGAAGCTCAAATCACTTTTCAAAGATATTCAAACTATGGATTCTGCTCCTCACACCTAATGCACTCCTAACCTCCTCAGAATGTCGAATTCTCTCAAGATTTTTTACTCAAGTTATCGCTCGCATGAAGATGTATCCCGAAGCAATTTGTTTCATCATCCTGATCATTTTGATATAAATAAATCAAGAAACATACATGTATAAATTATATAGATGACGAGATGAATTGAATACCGGGTGACTGTCTGTCCGTCGGTGTAATTAAGATATCTTGATTAACGTTCTCCTTAGCTTCTTACGACTGTTGGGATTGCAGATGGCCGGAATAGGACCATTGCCACGCCCACAAAATGCCATTAAGTGGAAATATATGGATAGACATTTATGGTTTAAAATATATGTCTCACAAACCACTAAATCTAAATCGACCAAACTTTCTAACTCCCTTCCATAATGGTTGTGTTACACACTACTAAACGAATACATCAGAGACGTTATATTTTACACCCGAGATGGAACGGAAGGACTTCATAGGAGCCGTTATCAAAATTTGACAAGCAATTTCAGCTGAATCCATTGCTTACTTTGTCTGTAGTAGCCGATAAGGTTAGACATGTTTTTACGAGCTTGGCGATTTTAGTTTGTTTAGAGCTCACACTTCGTTGCTTGTTCGTAAATACTTAGCTAAAAACAATACTGCAACTATGCCTTAGCCTCTATATTCGCCAGAAATTGCTCCGTGTGACTTTTTCCTATACTAAAAATAAGAAGAACCTTAAAGCGCTATCTTTTTACAAACATAAATGGCATTAAACGCATCGCTGAAAGAGCTAAAGGCTATTCCAAAAGTTGAGTTTGAGAAATGTTTCGACAATTGAAAGAAGCGCTGGCAGAAGTTAATAAAATGGAATCGGGACTATTTTGAAGGCGACAACATTAATGCAAGCAAATTAATAAATATTTTATTCACAAACCGAAAATTCCCGTTTTTTTTAACACATTTCGTATATCTTACGTACAGTCTGATCAATTTAAACCAAATTTAATTAATCAACTAATTTCGACGTCCTTATATCACGTTGTGAAAATTGGCAGTATCGGAATACAACCACGCCTAATTCCCATATGTTACAATATTACATTTTTTATGATTCCTTAATTTTATAGTATAGAAATCAAATCAGCTGACAGATTTTGGTAAAAATAAAAAACTGTTTGCTTGGTAGTTCTTTGACTTTTGGTAGGTAGTTAAGAAACGGAAATTTTGGAAGCATATTGGTGATGTTCCGAACTATAAAATTCTACAATTCATTAACTTCCTGATCTCATACTCTATCTTGTCTTCAGCGGGACCTATTGAGAGGATGTTACTTTTCTTAAAAACTTTACTTATATACCATATCTTTCATATTTCTCACAAAAAATATTCTTTCAGTAATGTAGTTAGGTTAAATAATCGGATTGATTATCGTGAAGTCACGAAAGATCCCACGTACAGCTAAGATCGTCGGTCCTTTGTGATGCGTAGAACCGCTAAGTATGGATCAAAAAGAACGTCGCATACTGACAAAGTGGCTGGAGCCTGTCACAAACTTCTTGTGGCGGCTAATATACGTATAAATTCTAGATATATATGATGTATATGATGTTGTTTTGATCCTTATCTAGGAGCATTTGGCCTCACCAAGGACCAGCTTATCACAGCTACCCAAATGGGATGTCTCGTGATCCTTGCTTTATGTTCATTTTCTGATTCTCAATAGTGATCTTTAAGTTAAGACCTAGTATACTGGCTGACTCTATTTGACACATTCACTTGCTCTCTTCGCGTAAGAGGTAGGGGTTTTTAAGTTTACAAGTGGACCTAAGTTTCTCTTGCAATTTTTTCAACATTTGGTGAATTATAAATATCGGCTCAATTGCAAACTTCCTCAACTGTGAACATTGTGTTCTTGATAGAATAAGCAGTCATCTTATTTAATATGTATTTCGAGCATTTGTGGACGGTTTAAAGCTCAAACTATGTTTCGCCATCATTAATAACTTTTCCCACTTTTAGATTATTTTTATTCGTACTGCGCAATATATAATATGTTTTGCTAAATTATTCAACTGTTTGCTGCCGAGAGCGCACGACGATATGTGATTTAGAAACTCATCTATTTTGTGGCCTCACATCTGGCCTTAATTATGCCGTGCACACAATTTATGGTTATCAAATGCAATATGAAATCACATAAGATTATTAAACGCACATACTCCTACACACGAGCTACGGCACACATCCACACATACGTTAGTTGTGCGATTGGCGGCAGTCACAGTGCAGTTAGTTAGCGTCGAGTCGGTAATTTTCGAAATCAACAAAGCGTGAAAGCATAAAATCACACAACGTACCACCGAATGCAACTAGAAAGCGGAAAAAGAAAATAAAAACAGAAAGTAGGAGAGCCGTTATAAATAAATATCGCATATAAATGTACGCTGCTGCATATAGAAAGGAATTAGCAGTGTGCAGTGAAGCTCCGCTCTCCAGTTGTATGGATGCAGTTGCATAACGGATACGCATCCCAAGCGTCAACTATGCCAGTCGCTTACAGTGATGTGGAATATAATGGCATGCTCGCTTCATTACAAAAATGATTGTGTATTCGATGAAAATTAGTTCTATATGTAGCAGTAGATTTGTTATTCATAATGATGATTGAAGTGACTAGATTTTATATATGGGTGAACTAAATTGATATTATAGAAATTTTTAGGAAAGCTTTCCAAAAATTCCAAGGGTCCGTATGAAGTTTAAGTCCGCTATCCGTCTGAAACATATAAAAATTGATTTAAGTTATTGTAAACGGGCGACTTGTTGACTTACTTCATAATCGAAATACGTATTATCAAGTCTATGGAAACTTAGTTAGCTTTTACGACAGGTGGCGCCCGAGGAGAATATGTTAAAAGAGGTTACAGTTGTATACATTCGCTTTTAATAACCTGATACAGGCGCTCATTTATTTTTAAACACTCGAATAGAACTCCTGCTAGTCTCGTCCAGCTCTGCTGACGAATTGCTTCGATGCGAGCTCGAGGCACTCTGTCTAGAGGAACTCGGACATAAGTGCTATTGGCAAGTGAATTTTGGTTTTTATTTGTCGCGACTATATTTTTATTTGTAACATATTGTAATTTACGGACAGGCAGAAATTCCTCGACTTCTCCCTAGGCTGTAGGGATGTTGCACCCTTCATCGCAGAAAAGAGAGTTTTAAGGACCACTTCTTCTCTTTTAAAAAGTTTAAGAACACGATTTGACACTCAAGAAGTGCCCCTTTGAGAGTTTCACCTTTCTAGAGCTTTGGATGTTAAATTAGCTGAAACCATCCAAGTCCGCGGGACCTGATGGCATGATACCCGGGCAACTTTTGCGAACATTATAGTTTTCATGGTGTTAGTAGGTCCATCAAAAGTTTGACTCATTACTGCAGAGAAACAGCTGATTAACAGATGTGCAGAAATTATTCTAGGAAAAAGCTATTGCGGGGAAGGAATTGTCCTTCTCGTTCGTTGAAAACAAAAACAGCTACGGAAAGAGGAAAAGGCTTATAGAACATGCCAATGCCAACAAGTGCCTAAACTTAAACAGGCGAGGATTTTTCTGGAAGAGTTCGATACAAAGCAGTTCCAGGAACTTATCACCCTTCCCAGGAACAAATTTAGACAGCTTGAGGAAATTTATACAGGTAACTGTAGCCTGCGGTGTCATCTGCATAGATTAGGGCACTGCTTCACGGATTTGTGTCGCTTCTGTGACCAGATCAATAGGTGGCAACACTTCAAGCTGTAATTTTTTGGCTGAGAATTTTTGTGTTTTTATTTTACGAAAATCTTCAAGGTTAATCATTTTAATATATATTTATTAAGTGATTTAATTGAATATTTAGTGATTTGATTTTGAAATGCAAGCTAAGTATTATATAAGTGTTCTTAAGTTTTGTGCATTATCTTAAAGGTTAAATATTCCAATTTTGGTGCCGAGTCAGCACCTAAAACTGCACGCGATATTGTTTTTTAAAACTGTCTTGGTTTTGAACTTTGCTAAAGAAAAAAATGTTATTATTTTTGCGTTCGTTTTTAATTGTATTTATTATTATTAATATTTTATTAAAACTTTAATTTATTAGATATCTATTCGATTTTGCTTTACTTATTTTTTTATTTGATCTTCTTTTAATTTTCTTGTTTGTTTATTATGTCGGGCAATTGCCACAACTGTAACATTAAAGGCGAGTCAGATCGCCCATATTAAATGTGTTAGACTGACAGGTAGAATCTTAGATTCTATTCCCGACTGTAAAGGATTGTGTTGGTCCTGTTTAAATTTTTGATTGAAATCGATATATTTAAAGTTTAAAAGCAGACGCGAAAGTTTAAAAGTGTTCCGTTATTTAGAGTAATCCTCTTGTTCTGCCAGAGGACTCGTATTATCCTGCTTTGGAAATATCTGTCGAAATCATAGGTAATCCGGGGATAGTAATTATCAAACTTCTAGCTTCTGTACTCGGTTTATTATTTGAAAAGAATGTTCCAATAGTAATTGTTAATAAAAGTAAAACTACAAGTCCGTGGTTTTCGAAAGAGTTATTAAAATTAAAAAACAGAACAACATTTTGAAAAAACCGGTTCATTTTTCGACTATTCTAAATATTCTGTATTGCGTCGACAGTATTTTTACTTCCACAAAAAGAGCAGAAACACCAGAGCACATACTCCTGGATTTCCCCGCAGTCAGGCTATCGGGCAATTAAACCGGTGAGAGAAAATATTACAGCTATTAACTCAACAGACTGAACTCAACAGGAGAGTGTACAATAGATCCCAAATCACATATTTCTACTCACGAGCTTTCTTAAGACTCAGGTTGAAGCATCTCGGTACTCATACGTTCTACGTAACAGGCGAATTGACTGAAATTAGCCACCTCTAAAAATTTGTGGCAGGCTCAAAGTGCTTTGTCGCTATGCAACGGTTTCTTCAATTCTTCCTTCCCCTATTCTTGCATTTACTATTTTTGTTCAGATTGCATATTTTCTAACCAGCAGTGCTTATATACATATATATAAAAATTTCCGTGATTAATATTTAATATTTTAAGCGTTTGTTGCTGAATAATGCAAAATTGCGCATATACATATTTTATACTACTGGTTGCAGAAAGTTTCTCTGGTTGTTTTAAGCTAATACCTGCCTCGCTCACCTCTTGTTACTTCACAGGGTGGATAGAACGTCAATAAATCACGTTGTCTGATGTTATAAGTAATTTACCTTTCAACTTTCAGCGACATCGGTGGCTCTAGTTGATGAACTGCGAGCGAAACGCATCATTATTACTGTTACTACTGTTGCCATCAGGAGTGATGCTTTAGTTGTACGCTTTTTTGTTGAATCGCTGGTGCCTTATTGGTGTAGGTGTGTGCGGGTGCATGATTCTGGATACGATGTCGGCCGCAGAGTGAGTTGGCCCGTGTGTGTTGTTGTAGCGCCATTTAATATCCTGTGGCATCGAACAAATCTGGCAGCACCAGAGGCGGACAGTTGTGGGGACTGCAGGTGACGCGCGGCGTGTCATCGCTCGTCGAGCCATCTATGCACACACATTGCAGGCAATTTCCGGTATCCTGTGGCAGTACATCGCCGATTTTGTATAGCGTGCCTGTAAAGTACACAAATAGAAAATATAAATGAGCGCAGCGAATAGCGAAGTTGTGGGTTTGTATGCTGAATTCTCGGCCTCGTTGGCAACGGGGATTGATGGCGACTGATCGGCAAGTGTTAATGTATTTTCTGTGTATGTGCCCCCACCGATGTGTATGTGTGTGTGTGTGTAATTATGCATTTTAACGTTCGGTGCAAATAGTAAACGAATATCTGTTAAGTAGAGCGGAAAATTCACACTCACTCAGTCAGGCCAACCGAATACAAATGAACATAAAACACGGAGGTAATATAAATAGTATTGTGCACCGTGGTACATGTACATCGGGTATTATAGCGGTACTTTTAGAGTAGGTATATATGATTACATTACGGTAGGCGCTCATGAAGTGGAAACACTAAAAGCTGTGCATTAACATCTATTTCCTGAAGCTTGTGACAGTTAGAAAGCCATTTTTTCTATGCAACCGATGCTTGGAAGGATTTGAGGCTGAGAAAAGGCAAGTAATCGCTAACTCTTCTCCATATTGCTAATGCCTAAATTAAAAAAACTACTTTTAATTTGGAACTTCTCCAGCAGCGAAGCAAAGATTAACGAACGACTGATTTGAAATGAACAGCTTCTAAGTATACTTGCAGTCTAAAGTGGCTTATAACCGAACATCTAATTTCCATTCATCCAGTTAAATTTGTTTAGGTATCTCATATAACCTCAATGAAATGAAGTGGTTAAACTGATTTAAATATTAGATATTGTTCTTAACTTAACATTCGAGAAAGAGCTTAGTTTGAACAAAACAGATCATACCCACAATAGTCAGGTCTACGTAATCGAAACGGATCCGGACTTGTATCCGGTCAAGAATAGTTTTGAAATTATTAGGGCAAGGAGGCGTTAGCTGGTGTTAAGTTGTATCGATATTCGGTACTTAGAGGGCGTCGGGTAGTAGAAAGGCTGTGCAACCTTCACAGGTTTTCTGGTCGAACATTGTTTTAAGACTACGTCAAACTGGTTCAAACCCTTGAAGTCCCCGGAACCAGATGATATCATACCTGCGCGGTTACAGAGTGCATTATATATGTCTTCTAGTTACCAACTGCTTTTGAGTTCCACATATCCCTAGAGTATAAAATCACGAAGACCGATAAAGGTGTTATGTAATCTACAAGTATTTTAGGCTTATCGGCTTCTCCTGGGTTTTTTAGAAGAGGTTAGAGGAGCTCATGGAGATATGAATCTAAAGCAGAATTACATAGGACCAGTTACTAAGAGCATCGATTTGCCTTCATCAAAGGAAGTTTGGTGGACACTGGTCTACACGCTATTGTGATAAGGCTGAAGGCAACACCACAAGATGCGGTGGATACCAATTGTTTTATCGACGAGGTCTTAAACAATGTGCGACTGGATATGGTTACTAGACCTCTCGGTACGCTTATGGTTGAGTCAAACCTCAAACATCTCATCTATAGTGACCTGCTACGGATCTTGGAGGAATTCTGGAAACGAAGTTGTTGGAATTATGGGCAAACAACTTTTGGTTCCTTCATCACAATGATGTACTAAGTCATACTGCATTGCTTATTCTCGACTTTTTTGCATTAAACTCGACTCGTATCGTTCCGCAACCACATTCGCCCGATTTGGCTTCATGCGACTTGTGGCTATTTATCATCAACCTAGTAGTTCGTAAAAACGTACGTTTTTGTATTATAACAGCGAAAGCCCTCAGAATATTAAGTTTGTCTTAGATGTAAATGCCAAAGATGAATTCCTCAACTTTTTAACTAACCAGCGTACTTAAGAAATTGCGAAACAAATAAAAATATCTAGACCCAAGCAGATTAGTCGAAGGAGTTTCCTAATCACTGCCGCAACTGGAACTAACTTCGTTTAAGTATAATATTACAGCTATCCATTAGCATTTCACTAAACAAAACCGAATAAAACTGGAAGAATGATAAAAAATGGAAAAATCAATCTCGCTGCTGACAAATTGCCAATGTACCATAAATTACGCTGCGCCTCGAACAATCAGTGCTAAGCTAGAGGAGAGCAGTAAGAACAGAGGCAGAGGGGATATGAAAGTGGAAGCGTTGAGGAGCAAAACAGGGAAAATATTTAATAAAAGCGAAAATGCTTTGTGCCACCGCAAGTCCTTCACACTTCGCGCCAGCAAATACGCATAACTGCTGGCGTACGAGTTCGTTTGAAGTGCTTCCTGCGAGAGCGGGAGAACGCTGCTATTGCACACATACATGTGCATACATGCACAAGAGTATGCGTACATGTGTGAGCTTACTGCAGGTGGCTCCGCCGTGCCACGGCTTGACGCGCGACTGCTTTCCGCATAATTCGAATAATTTAAATGCGCGCATCAGTGGCGCACATCCGCTCTGTGATTGAGTGAGTGCGCACATTGTGCCTACAAATGAAACGCTGCCAGCAGTCAATATCGACACACCGGCTTACTGGTGAAGTAACTGCCTTGTGGGCTAAGAGCCAGATGGTTGATTTGATAGGGGCAAGGAGTGGCGTTGCCATAACAACTGGCTCCATTGGCCATAACTACTATGAGCTTTCACAGGAAAAAAGGAAACAAAAAGCGTATGAAAAGTGAAATGTTCACGCTTAAACGCCTAGTTGCTTTGCGCGCACTATGGACTACCTTACACCCTACACACATACGCATAAATATAAATTAACATGGGTGTGTGGGAATATGAGTCCGTTTGGGGAAGTGACAGCTCCTTGGGGCTCACTGTAACACTGACACACAGTCATGTAAACACAAACACACACACATATAAACTACCATTCAATTCATATACCGTTGTAAGTTGCTCAATCGCTTTGTGTGTTTTATTGGTCACCATTCGAATTTTTCCGTTGCGTGCGAGCGGTGAATTGTGGAATTCACTTAATAAATTTTAATTTATTGTATGCCAGAATTGTTTTTTTCGTTAACTGTTTGTAGTTATGACAATTCTGCGAATGTGGGGCCAGAGGAGGTGTATACAAAGGCTTTTACTTAACAAATTGTTTTAAAACAAAAAATACAAATAAAAAACAAGGAAGGGCTAAGTTCGGACGTAACCGAACATTTATACTCTTGTGAAGTCAAATGGTATACTCGTTTCAGATTTCTTTGTGAATCTTGCCGCCTTGTTCTATGTTGACCGAGATTTTCGGTAAAATGTAAATTGGGCGGTGCCACGCCCACTATCTAATTTTGAACGATCGAAATGGATCATAACAAATATCGTGCTTTTTGGTGTAACAACTTTCTATAAAAAATTGTCAAAATCGCACCATCATTTTTAAACCGATGATATCGCTCAATCTGTAGGGGAATTAAGTGAATATTTTTGTACTTTTGCAACTTGTTGCCACACAGTAATATAGCCTTGTTCTTTTAACGGTTGGTTGTAACACCTAAAAAAAGGTATTGGGTTATATAACATATGTACATATATGTACTGTAATAATCTAAGCTATATCTTTAGTAAAAATTGAGATATCTTTATGAAACTTGGTACACATGTTTATAGGCACCATTAGACGGTTGGTATTGTAGATGGGCGGGTATCGAACTATTGCCAGGCCCACAAAATTTCATTAAGCGAAAACCTATAAATATTGTAGTATATTTCGATCTTAGTACAATACAAATGATGAACTCGGACAACAACGACGCCTACTTCGCTTAATTAAAAATTTTAAATTTCATCTTATTCTCACACTTGACAGTGCAGAAATCAAATATCAAAAAAGATATCGGAATTAAACTTTATATAAAGAGTGTCTTTGGAGCGTCTGAAATCTAAAATTTAAAAGTCTAAAATCAAAGAAATCAGGCCAAATCTTGTCAAGCAAAAATCTGATGAAGACTTCTAATATAAGAATTTTTAAACATCCGGCTGATTTTATGCCTTATATATAATATTAATCAGTATGTGAAGTATATTATTAAAAGTGTATGAGCATCTTTTTATGATAATAGCCGTTATGTCATGATGCTAAAAATTAATAAAATCGGGTCACCACTAAACCTGGCTTTCATATAAAAAATTATGCAATATATATAATTTCCTGTTTTAGATGCTTTCAACAATATTGTCATCTAGCAGAAGTGTGAAATAACTAGCATATTGTATTGAAAAGCATTCTTTGGATTCGATATGTAGTGATATGTTTCCAAAGGGTTTAACTCACGCTCGATATAGAATTTTGTGATTTTCCACCGATAGTCAAACTTACGCCACATTAACCGTTTTGATACAAAAACTGTAACTATAGACATGAATGAACAGAGCGATAACCAGGCATTGATATATAAAATCACTTTTACATTCGTTTGATCGTTGTACTTCACCAACTTATTTTGTCATCTTCGTATTGAAAGAAATATAATATCATTCTAAAACCTGTTTCGTGCTTTAACCGATCATTTCGTTAATATTGAACTATTCTTATTTTATGCCTCATTTACTAAGCCCATCGAAATTCGCTAAATATTCAAAACCATTTGTACCTGTTTGTATATAAACATTGTTGCATGTGCTGCTTGGGTAAATATTAATTTGTGCTTATTTGCTGAGTTTTTTTTTCGAATGACAGCTACATTTGTTTTGCTGTCGTTTAAACTCAAACATAGCGGCAGAAAACATAGCTGCAGATGCTTAAATTTCCGGTTGAGAGCCGAATGTGACAATATGACAATATGACAGTGTTGCAATGAGTGTAGCGGAACTTTGAGCTCCAGCGGGATTATACATACAATAATCTACAATATGTGAGTATGTTTTCAGCTTGATGTTGAAATAGGGAAAGCTGCAAGCGGTAGCTATTTGCAGTGTAAACGGATATGATATACACTGGCGTTGGCAATATTATTTGTGACACATATAACACGTCGTGATTTTCATATATTTACTTACATACATACATACATATGTACTTAAGCAACTACAAATATATTTCAAAATTCAACATGTACATTGTATATAATACATTTACATATATACTTATGTATATGTAAGCAAATATGTAGAAATCATATTTCCATCTAACAAACAATAACAGATGCCATTGCCAGTATTTGCAAAAATTTAATATAAGTTTATAGTCAAAATTTCTAAGTTTAAATTAAACGAGAATAAAGTAAATTTTGGTTGCACCAAAGCTGTAATACCTTTTACATATACCAAGGTTCCACAAAAGAATTTTATTCCGATCGTTCAGTTTGTGTGGCAACTATATGCTGAAGTGGTTTGATCTGAAAAATTTCCTTGAAGGTTATACCGTATCCTTAGACGATAATCCATACCAAATTTCGTGAAGATCTTTCGTTAAATAAAAAATTTTTCCACACAAGAACTTGATTTTGATCAATCAGTTTGTACGACAGCTATATGCTATAGTGATCCGATATCGGCGATTTCGACATATGAGCAGCTGTTTAGAGAGAAAAGGACGTATGCGAAGTTTCAGATCGATATCTCAGGGACTAGTTCGCGTATATACGGACGGACAGACGAACATAGCTAAATTTGCTCAGCTCGTTAAGCTGACGATTTATACATACTTGTATATGTTTATATATTTAAGGTGTACGACGGTTTTTTCTTAGTGTTACAAACTTCTTGGCAAACTTAATATACCCTGTTCAGGTTATCAAACTGCAATGTCTGTAAATAATAAACTTCTATGCAAGGCAGATGGACCCAGTATTCATCACACGGGCGTTAAGGTCCACCACAGCCATATGATGCCTTTCGTATGTTGGAATATTATACCAGAGATCAAAGAAAGTAGGGTTGTTTGATATTTACACCTCTCT
This sequence comes from Bactrocera oleae, assembly GCF_042242935.1. Lineage (NCBI taxonomy): Eukaryota > Metazoa > Arthropoda > Insecta > Diptera > Tephritidae > Bactrocera > Bactrocera oleae. Next base: position 43,297,612 of record NC_091538.1, read on the forward strand.
GTGCAAGAAATTAAAAACTGAGAATTAATTTTAGCATTAAATCATATTTTGGGCAAGGCAATGGGTTCACTTAATGCCACTAAAATAGCTCACAGATATATGGAAATCCATAAATTATGAATATTTTTGCTTAAACATGATCTGACACGATTTAATTCATTTAATTCATATTTAAATACAACAACATTATGGTGAAAAAAACATTTGTTCATTCAAAGATTTCATCTATTTTTGGTTCAAAGATACACTGTTATTATGAGTGCCAAAGGACCCAATGTAAGTGTTTATGAAAGATATTATTGCTTTTATGGAATAATATAAGATTTATAAACACTTAATTTACTTTTTTTAAGTTGGCAGACGATTTTGGAAAAGAATATGTTTTCTGTATATTCCCCAAAATGTAGTATATATGCATACGTATGTGCCTAGGCAGAAGTTTTCGTACATTAAAGCAAAATAAAGTAGCAGCTGTCGCATAACGGACTTAACCACAGATTAACCAGGCTAAATGTGTTCAGTTAAGGGTCGGTCGGTGACATATACCTGTGATTAGGTGTCCGAATACATAATAAATGTTAACAGACGGCCTTGTTTGCACGCTGTTCAAATCAACATTCATAATTCGAAGTGTTGGCGTGCCAAATACACAAGCGACAAGTAGTATGTATATAAAGCTGTCACCCCATTGACATAGAACAAGCACAAGACACAACATGAGCGTCAAAATGTTTAGCAAACAACAGATTTTTCTTTCTCATTTTCCTTTCGCTTCCATGCTCTATGCAACACACATACATTACAACATGGGCAAGTGTGTAAATAAATAAGCATTTGCAGCGGATGCGTATGGGTGTATGTGTGTGTACCTGTAAACCCCATGACATTACGCAATCACCGAGGCATTACTTTTTGTTTATTCAACAATTTATTTGTCGTTTGCCGTTCGCCATTTTGGTTTAGGGCAACCCCACTGCGCGCCTGTGTGTGTATCTGTGTGAGTGGCTGTCGCTTTGTTTAATTTTTATTTATTTAGCGCGTCGCACTTCTACACATGGCACACACACACAAGGTGCATATGTGTTTTTGCATTGTTGTTGTATAAAAGTACGTTGTTATTTCTAATTTATTTTGTTGATTTTAATTTTGCTTTGCGCTGTGCGTTTAGCAGCAGGAACAACGATCGTACAGCTTTAGTTGCTCATACGCCCGGGGTCACCGCACACAGCGCGCATACAGCTTCGTCAACAAGTTCACACCTTTCACGGGCTCAGCGCTTATGTTGTGTTTAATGGCGGGGGCGCGTGGAGGCGAGCTCACTGCTGAGAGACTGCGTTGTTGTGGCGCAATTTCCTGGCAGGAAGGTGTTTAATTAATGAAGCCTTAATGAATGTGCATGAACAAATGGATTTTTAGCCTTCAAATAAAAGAAGAAAAATGGAATTTAATCCTATGAGATAATGCTGAAAGCATCAAATTCAAATACAAAATGTCGTCTATATAGAAAAAAAATCTTAAATGTATTCGATTATAATTTTATATTTGTTTTTTGTAGGCTAATCATATAAATGTGATCTCATTTGTGTAACTCAGTGGTCCACATAGTTATATACAGCGTCTAATAAAACAGATGGCATGATTTTAACAGCTCGTTGCGGCTATGTTCATTTACGGATCTATGTCAAATTTTGTCAGTGTGTTCAGTAAAATTTGCCATTGCATCATGCCACTTTCCACTTTGGTACTACCTCAGATGAGACTGATTTCTGATTCCTCGTGTAGATCAAAAAACTCAATTACATCTCCAAAAACTTGGTTGGTGTGAAACGACCTCCATTCGAAATGAGGCTGAAAATGGCATTACCACCGAGCGGTATAACTTCGATGTTGACTGAGTATGTTGAATCAAGAGTTTACGCCAATCAACGAGTAGCACGAATACAATATTCAGCACACTATAGCCAAAATGCTACACAGGGTTATACAATTTGGTTTACACGGTTTGCCGACGCCATATTGATCAAATCATAATTGTCATAAAGTTATCTGCATAGTAAAAAAAAAAAAAAAATAAATTAAATAAAACAACAAAACCCATTTTGACCAAATTTTAGTGTTTTATTTCATTTTAACGTCATTATTGTTGGTAGACCCTATACTTGTACAATTTTTGATTACATATTAATGAAAGTATTAGTTTAGAATATAAAATCGTCATTGTGGGACACGAAATTAATATTATATTTATTTAATATTTTTCTTCTAATCGGAGGATGGTGAAAGGCTTCTTTAAATTCTAGATCGTTTCATCAATTCTTTAAACAATATTGGTGCTTAGTGAAGAGATTGACATAGATATTTCGGTGATTTAATGCTTGTCTTATCTAGCTAGTTTACATTTTAAGGGTTTCCCCAAAGCGGACTAACTTAGGTTAGTAACCTAACTATGTGTATTTCATCATTCAGACTAATTAAGGCGGAATCAGCTAAATCAATAAATGTTAAAAGTTTTAGCAGACTTGTCCTTGAATTCAACAATGTTGTTTCAGCAAGTAATTAATATAAGAAAAAAATATATAAATATTTTCGTTAATAAAAAGAAATAAGTGTGAGTCTTTGTAAAAAATGTACTTTTTAAATTCGGGTTAGAGTAATATCGATTTTGGAGATTGTACAAAAAATACGGTTAAACGCAATTGAAGTGAAAGATCAATCAGATAATCATTAGTGCATTGCTGTTATAATATGGATTTTAATATATTTCAAATGAGAAAAAAAAAATGGTTTGGTTTTTATTTTGTAGATGCCCAAAGGAAAACTTAATCTAAATTATCGGCTTATTAAGTTGTTATTAAGCTTTAGACGTAGCCTAGATGTGGACCATAATTTCAAAAAGTCGAACAAAATTGGATCAAAGTACAATTTTAAGCCTTAATGCCTAAGCAGATTTTTTATTGGTCTTACGGCGTTTTGTGGACTTATAAGATCGGACATAGGTGTTCTCTTTTATGGCTTCACAAACCAAAACAAACCCTTACTCAAAAAATAAATTATCTAAGTTAAGCTTTAGCCTTAGTCTTTGTCTTATTTTACTTAATATTACATGTAGATACATATCGGTACATTTGAGCACAAATGTTTATACTGATGTGTTGACACAAGCCCCTCTACATTAACAATTAAATGCACTTCATGTAGATTTCAAGAGAACAGCAAATGAAATCGTTGCAGAAGAACATGAACTCCAGTTAAGTAATGGCTATAGTCGTTTTGCATAATTTCAATTATGCGCCAGATACGTGTATAACGGTATCACTGACAGCCCTCCCACGGGTTCAAAAACACTGCGACAACCCTCAAAGCACCAACATTCACAGCGGGCATTCACTAACAGCAAAGCTTTTTTAGCCCATATCTACCCACACACATGCATATTCGTGTATACGTGTGTGTAAGTGTGAGTACGTGTGAATAAATGCTTTGCACGCTTAGAGGCGCAATTGAGAATTGGGAATTTGGCGGGCAGTATGCCAACTAACTGACAAATAAATAGTGGCGACGCTAACAAGTGTCGCTTGTATGTATATGTACATATGTATACCATATATCCATTGTATATATGTATATACAAAAATGTGTATTTTATATATATATTCACATAAGTATGCCTGTGCAGTTGCAGTGCTTCGCTTGGCGTCGCTTTCCGACTTTCATGCTACAAGCAAAGCATACATTTAGGCGCAATACATTATTTATCCGCAAAAAGCTCGCTCTCACACTGACTGCGGAAAGCTGCTGCAGCCGCTTAGTGTGTGGAAAATGTGTAAATTTCAAGATGACAACAATCAAACCAAAGCGCACTTGGTGAGCCTACACCAAAGCGCCTATATGTATGCTTACATGCATATGCACTAAGCTGACCCCATTTGAATTGTATTCGGGTGAGGCAAGCTGAAAAGAAATGTACACATGCATACACTGAAATAGGCATAAAAGCAGCTTAATTTCACACAAAAGCATAATCACAGAGTCAGTTTTTGCATTTCTTCCATGCTCAGATTGAGGCTTTAGATTTGAATGCTTGTTATATGTGGGAAAGAATTTTGGCTTTTGCTTATACATCTGAAGATCGGTTATTAGTCCACATTTATACCGATTTTTGTATTTGTCATATGTCGCTTATTCACACCCTGCATTGCCTTCTGATTGCTTGCGGCAGGAGGCATGCAACTAGAATTTTGCTTCAGCACTCATTACAGGGATGTGCACATAAGCGTATTATCTAACTTGATTTTTGCACTTGCTAGTATTTAAAAAAAAATGTAAATGTGTGGGGGTAGGTACTCTTAAGCATCTTTGCAATTTATGTGTGCAACAAAGCGCGTAATCCAGCTCGGCAGCTTGTTATTTGTGCGTTCTGCCTTAACTGGAGCAGGCGGCCATTGAGCTACTTTGTACTCAGGCATTTGTCTATAGATATATAAATATATAACGGCATATAAAAATGTATGACGGTATTAATTCAGATTAGAAAGTAAGTAATACTAATAAAAGTTGATTGAAAATACGTTTTTATATGTGTGAAATTAAGGGTAATCCACTCTCTCCCTCTCATGTGCAGGTGCTTTTCAACAGTTCCCCTTCTATAAAAGACTTAGGATGTTAATTAATTAGAAAGTTAATTGTGAGTATAAAAGGAAAATGGAAAATTGTAAAGTTTTTCTATGGAAATATTTCAATACCTGGACTTTCATCCACGTTTACTGAATAACTGCAATTACTACTCGTATGGTCTTAGTTTTATATCACACCGAAAATTTTAATTTCAAATTCACTGAACTAAAAACTACGTAAAAGTAGAAAACTTAATATAATATATTGACGTAAGCCTGCATGCTTTTAAATGGAAGCGATTGAAAATGCATCACTAGAAAATAATACTGACATAAAGGATGTTTTACTAAGACATGTAATTTCCAAGAATAAATAAAACACATATAATATTATATAATGATATGGCCAAGCATTTTTATAAATATAACGCCTTCGCCTTATGTTTTAAAAGTGATTTTCCGGCTAGCTTGAATAAATTTCAACAAAGAGGTTAAATTTTCGAAGATTTTTTCAGCGAATAATATATTCGTCGAAAGTATCAATCGTCTCGGATTTCTTCAAAGAATGTAGAAAAAGTGATTATATTTTCTAAGTACTAGGGTACTATTTCCCTCATGGTATCTAGTATCGTAAAGACGAAAAACAAGCAAATTTATCATATAACGACATTGTAAGGTTCGTAACTAATAACGTTGGTAATTTATTTAATTTAATTAAAATGGAAGCACTATTTTTAATCCCACGACAAAACTCGAAGGCGAAAAAGGCAAAACTTACAGCCGCTGTTTGATGAGTTGTTACCAGTAGCGTTCCCCATTTACAGTTTCAACCGGTTTTAGAAGCTCCTACTACAGCACGCGCTTCAGCTCCCACCAAAAACAAAGCATTACCTTGTCCTCATGAATATCTGGCTTTGCCATAGATTTGGTTGGCTGGCATGCCTATTGCCTTCCAAGACCAAATACTTTAAGTCCTCTTAACCGCTTTTGACTTTTTGCTTTGTGAATATCTTATTAAGGCAATAAGGCAAATGCACAAATTATGTTTCAGAAAGATTTCTGTCTGACTGAATTATAGTTTGACCCCAAGGCGTACCCTGGGAAGTGCATAAATGTGAGAAATTTTTTTATAAAATGGTTTTGTAAGGTAATTTAAAAAGGAAGTATATATTAAATCACCTTAAACCATTTATAATTCCATGACAAGCATTCAATTTGAAATATTTTTTTTTATATAGCGGTATGTAAACCAATATATAATTTTACCTTTGAACTTATAAAGAATTATTGGTGCTTCCTAAAAGAAAAAATTAAACTTCATTCTAATTAAAATACAAAGTTTCATGTTCCACCCACAGCAATTAGAAACTACCAACATCTGTTTCTTGCTGAAAGTAAACAACAACAAACTTTCATAAACATTTAGATTTATAACCTAAACGAAGTTAGAAAACATATTTCACCAAGTCGCTACGTGTTTGCCGAGTTTGGCAAAGTTGTAAATTTGGAGCTGCCGAGCTTACACGGACACTAATGTCTGCGTATGTTTCTAGGTGTAAATGACAAATACATACGTATCAATAAAGTTGCTGAAGTAATGCAAGAACTGCAATACCGCATTGTTTTGTCCGCACTAACTTCGTGTGGCAGCGCGATGTTGCAAAAACCTGAGGACAAGCATGTCTAAAACAGCAGACAAATTAATGCAAGAACTCGAAGGCATGTGTATATTAGGGTGTCCGTTATTTTTCAAGCTCCTTGTTTTTGTGCAAACGCCCCTGAAGTTTCAGTTTTTGCCTTAAAAAATATCATACATTGTAAACACGCACTTTATTTTCAATTTCCTTTGCAATCAAGTTTTCATCTTCAATGCAAATAAATGTGTAACTTTAAAAAGATGATATTCAAATACAACATTTTCTGCTTTATATAAAATGTCTGCATACAATTTTTCACTAAAACATTCCTATAAAAGTTATACACAGTTAAATTTATGCATCAAATATACTGTACTTAAAGAGTACACCATGTCGTATGCGCAACACAGAATGCATAAGTCACTTGTACGAGTATGAATTCACGTCATTTAATTTAAAAGTTTTTCTAAAAGCAACATTCAAGTTTTCGTAGAGCGGAAAAATTTTAAATAGAACATTACTTTTCCAAAGTTGTAGATTTAGTTGCTTAATTAAAAATGGCGAAAACTAAAACTACAACGGCGTTTGCAAAAAAAAAACAGTAATTTCAAAAATAATTGAAATAATACATAAAGCTTACAGCTAAATTTAACATTTAGCTTCTAACACGTATGTTATGACATGATAGAAAAAGCAACACAAATGCCACCAAAGCAAATTAATCATTCACAGTCGCGCACTTACACTCCACCCTCACCTCTGCACACAAAAAGGTAGAGAAATTTTATTTTTTTTTCTCACTGTTTTGTTGTATTTCCTGAAGCGCGATTTTAATAATTAAATGCAGACATTAATGACAAAAGTTTTGCGCGAAGAACTTATTTATTTTGCCTAAGTTCCGTTAGGTCGCAGGGAGTGCGCGAGCCGTAAAGCGAGTGTCGATCAGCGTTGAGAGCGTGAGCTGAATTTTACATAACAACGAATTCAAGTGTACACCTATTCACAAATATATTTGGAATGTATATGTATGGAGGAGTTTTACGTCACGCCGAAGCATCACCGCGGCATGCAATCCAATATGGAAAAATTAAATGTTATTAGAGAAGTTGAAAGAAATTACACAAGTTTAATGCGTTCAGAAGTTTTCGCATTAAATTTTATTTGCCCTCAAGGTGTAACCTGAAATAGCAGCAGTATTAGCAACACATATTAAGATGCGAGTGCGAGTATGCATGAGTTTATGAGTAGGGCTACATACGAGCCCGTGTGTGGAAGTCGCGTCAAAGCAACCATAGTAACTGTAAAAGCTAATCAATATCAAATTATTAATACGCTAAGAATTTTATATAATATTTTCACAGGAAATACATTATGTGTGAATTCTGATATACTCGTAATTATTACTTTTTAAAATAGTGCTCAAAAGTTTCTTTTTGTTGCACCTTTTTGTACAAGGGTGGTCCGATAAGTACTTAGTTTCATCGCTCGACACAAACAAACACAATCTTTGCCGAATGAAGGCGCACGATATAGTTGCGACAAAAGGTATCTCAAAGGCCTGCCTGATATATTGGACATGACGTTTCTCTTTCGTTTGGTGACCGTCGTTGAAGCACGGATCCGTTATTAGAAACCAGAGACCAAGGAAATGTCGAAACAATGTTTACTTCGAGAAGATCTAAACGGTCATAAGGCCCTAAAATGCCGAGTTATTGGGTTGAATTAATGCCGCATCGCAGAAAAACCGGACACATTTGGCGTTTAAAAAAATTGTGTATTACTACAATGCATCTGCTCTCACCTCCTCTTATCGCATTTTGTCTTGACTGTTGCGACTGTCCGCGATTTTTAATTTAATTTAGCAACTAGTAACCACATTTTCTTTATCTTGCGAAACTTAATTCTGCTTCTAATTTTATGCCTAATATTCCTCGATTCAGATAGATCAACAAAAGACCTTAAGGGGTTATATCCGCTTGTGAATTTCGAAAAAAGCTCTTTTTCTGGTATATATATTGAACATACTTATATGTATGAGAATATTCTCAGATAATTTAAAATTGATCCGACAAATAATTTCGGAGATATGTGCATATTTGTCAGGACACCTCCGAAATTAAAAATTTTGCGAAATGAATAGTCGATTATTGAGGAACATTAGAATACATTAAATTCTTTAGATTTAAATTTTTTTGCTTATAATTAAATGGTTCTTCAAACAATAAATAACAAGTGGAGAAAAAGTGGATACGAAGTATATTTGTATGTTATTCAAACACAAATTTTTGATGTCAAACTTTCGCTAATACCAAAAAAACGCTTAGATGTCACCTAGTCCCGGAACCAGCGATATTTTCTATCCTTAGGCCTCTTCCATTTTAGAGCATCACCAAGTATGTTATCAGGAAGTTGGAAAGCAAAACCGAGTTTTGCCAAGAAATGTTATCTACATCTAATTGTTTCTGATCCTGCATATTTCAATGAACTTGTTGAACCGAAAAGAGAAATATATTATATCACTGTCTTAATATTCTAGTGTCAATAAACTCGTTTTGAAGTGTGCTTTCCACTTTAAAGCAAAAGCCTTACCTTCTGTAAAGGAAATGTTGACTATTGTGAAAAAAATTTGTTTTAAAATACAGTGCGTTCCAAAAATAACGTTTTTCCTTTGCGCAATCAATTCTCAGAAAACTGTTTTTTATTTTTTTGCAAAATAACACATGTTCAATTGCGATCACTGACGTGTACAATTCGGTAAGTTTTTTCAATCTTCTTCCCATCGAAAAAATTTTGCATTCAGCACAGGAATACATCAGCTGTGATTGGAAGAATGTTATATTTCCACATGACTCAACTTTTGAATTGGGACGTGTTTGGCTAACCAAAGGATAAATATTTGTTCAAAAGAATGTTAAGCACGGCAAAAGGTGCATGCTGATGGTTGTCTCTCTGCTCATGAATTTTGGGATTTGTGATGCTTTACAGAAAATCTGAACGCCGTTAGAATCACAAAACTTTTTATAGAAGGTTAACTGAAGTCAGCTGAAATATAGCAAAAATAGCCAAGACTCTGTACTCAAATGTAACAAGAAAATCGTATTGTTACTTTGGATTGGCTAACACAGTTACCAGACGTCTATCCAATAGAGAATGTGTGGGCTTTAATGAAAGTCAATACATTAAGAAAATATCTAACGTCAACAAAAGATTTCATTTGGCTACTTCAACATACCTGGCCGGTGTCATGTGAAATATGCGGAAAATTTAGTGGCAAGTTGTCATCAAAGATGTGAGGCTATATTAGAATACGCGGGAGGTTGCAGCCAGTATTGAATAAACGTCAACACAATGTATTTTCTATAAGTAAAAAATATGGAAAACGGTTGGCCTCAAGGGCCATCCCTGCAACTTCCCTCTAATTTCATACGCTAACGTTCAAATATCGCTTTTTTCACTGCTTTTGAGCTCTTCGAAATTTTTCGTTTTCGATATCTAGCAAGTAAATCAACCGATTTCGACCCGGTTTACGGCAAACGATGTGTTTATTCAAGGTTTAGAACTGATTAGTTTTTGGTGTCGATCGGTCAAGTCGTTTGGAAGATTTTTCAAAATTTTTATTTTTGAGATTTCTCGAAATCTACTGGTCCGATTGGGTTCAAACTTACACGAAATTCAAGTGCAATGAAACCCTTTGGAATGTCGTTTAGTTTATTCAAATCGGTTGAGCAGTTTAATAGTTATAAGAGGGTCACATACATCCACACATACATACAGACATACGGACATCATCGTAGAAATATTCGGGGAAGCTTCCTCGACCCTCAAAACGTCGAGATCTGTTGAGAACTCGATTTTTGCAAAATGGGGTGAAACCAATATCTTCCCGATTTTTAGAAAATTTTCCATTTTCTTAGCGGGAAGTTAAAAAATTTTCTGAACAACCGCTTCCTACATTTTGGCAAACATAAATGTTAATTTTTGATCGCACTGTATCATATCAACACTGTCTAGTTTTCCAACCAATAAAACAGTTTGAATTGTACTTTCTACTTTAAAGCAAAAGTCTTACGTATTTTAATATTTATACCAAAAACTTCCTGGAGTAAGTTTTTAATAGTAAAACGTGCAAACCTTTTTTTTTAAAACAAAGCTAAGCTTCAGGCAATTTCCGTTGGAATATTTTCGAAGAAATCTCTTCTGTTGGCCCTTTCCTGAATCATAACTTTCAGCCAATGCACTGATGGCATCAAATAACATGCATAGAAGACATCGTCCAAGCAATTCCAACGCAGACGAACCACACATCTATATTAATATTGTACAATATATGCTCAGGCTTAGATAGGTACGGAGGCTGTCTGATGATACACCTCCGAAACATCATTAAGAAATCTCCGACCGATAGTTGCGATTATTTTTCTATACAAAGCTTTGCATTTGCATAGAAGATGTTCTACAGTCTATAGGAAGACACTACAGTGGTCTGGTAGACGGAAGGTAATGAAAATGTTAAAATATTTTTCGAAAAAAAACAAAAAAAATAAAGATGTTGTTCCAGTAGCATCGGTAATGATTATAACGTAATCAAAAATACTTCTCAATTCATTGAAACTGAAAGTTGTTTTTTTAGAAGAGAAAGCAGAGCTAAATTGATTACAAGTAAAATAATTTAATAAAATTAACTTGAATTGTGTTAATGAAACAAAGCAATAAATATAATCAAATAAAAATTATTTTTATTTCACTGAAATTATTTGAGGCAATTTAATAAGGTACCTCAACAGAAGGCTCGCTGTTTCAGAATACATTCGCTTCTTAAACCTCCCTCAAACGTTTAGTAGCTGGTGGTGCGAAATTTAAGTGGACGCCACTAAATGTTCCGAGCGCTCAAATTACAACAACAAAGAAGCATAATGTTGCCCAAACGACGGCGAACGCTATTCAATAGCAACCAACACTTATATGGTGCTGCCCGCAGTTCAAGGTCGTTGTTGTTTGCTTTTAAAATGTGTTTCGCTTGTTCTCACCGTCTCTGTGCAGAAAGCTTAATTATTGCCTGCTCGACTCCTTCTACCTCAAACTACCATAAATACGGACATATAATATATACATACAAGCATTTGTTCCACAACCCAATATCCAGGAGAACCTATGTATGGTATGTATGTAAGTAAAAGTTTTATTAAATTTTCTCGGGTAATACGTTGTGTGAGACCGCAAAATGAGACCGCCAAATAAAGTATTTGGCCGAGGTCTCACCAAAAGCAAGATTGTTCCGCAATAAGTTGTTGTTGATGTTTTTAGAAAATCTCTATTTTCGGTATTTACGCAAAAGCTTTGAAAGGCATGACACATTTAACACAACTTCGAGTTGAATGTTGCATAGTTCTTACTCATAACACAGCTCTACAAACAAATTTTATTTTTTGTTGCTCTGGATATCTTAGCAAATATTGATGTTTTCAAGTGTCTAGAATACGAATTCATATAAGTATTGAATGTGCTCTTGTTATTATTGTTATTGTATATCCTATGTTTTAATCAAGTATCCGGTTATTGGTAATAAAATATATTCTTGTAGTCATGATAACAGCTTCGGAACCTTTTTCGTACATGCAAGCATCACGCGATCTCTACCCTCAGGCTCCTTATCGAAAATATGCGAAAGATTATGTGAAAGGTTTTTATAAAAAACCAAACGTAAATATATATATATACTTATAGTCTATTAAATATCCTGTTTTATCCCATGAAAATCTTTCTTTGTGTTTATTATTAGTGGAAATGAATGGACGATTGAAACATCTACGCTTTAAATATTATATCAATATTAACTGAGTGATTTAACACGTGATCAAGTTGTGAATGAGAAACCAATTTGTCAAAGCTTTGGACGTGGAATGAATTTAAATACATTTATAGAAAACTTCCTAAGCTTTATAAGAAAAAGTTAAATGGTGTAATATTTAAAGGTTTTCAAATACGGAAAATAATGAAAGATATAGACATTAAGATGAGTTTTCCGAAAATTTAAGTTGGAAAAGTTTGGTGTTGATAAACGAAAATTTCCGAGGTAACTATAATGCACCACATTATGAAGAAATTGTGAAAAATATGCTGACATGCTTTTAGACTCTAGGGGAAAATTTGAGTATCAAGTTAGACTATCTCCTCAACCATCACGATGGATTTTTGAATATTTTGGGGAATTAAAGTGAGGAAAAAGGCGAACGGAACAGGATCTAAAAAGGATGGATAGTCGATAGCCTTGGCAGCTAGTGCTTATTAAAATTTTTATTATAATTTCAATTGTAATAAAATCTTAAATAATAATAATAATAAGGTATTTGATGGCATATTACTGCTGGTCTTTAAAAAGATATTGTCAACTAGAAAATTATAAAAGAAATGCTCATAAAAACAGTTTTTTTTTTAATACTCGTGTGTTTTCGCAATTTTTCTCTCTGCTTAATTCAATGTATCGTTACTCATCAAAATATAATTGACATTATAAGTTTGAATTTCTTTTATTTTGTTACATAGAGAAAAAAACCAGTGTAATCAATACTCAATTAAATTCCGAAATAAAGGGTTTATTTTTATACACGTGGTTTTCAAGAAGAATTAAGACAAATATAATTTATTGTTATAGCTAAAAGTTAGCTTTATTATAAAAGTGAGGGTGTTTCATCATGTTTTAAAAATGATATCGGGCACGTGACCGCCGCGGCTGGCTCGTCGTTGGCTGTATGGCATGTGGCGTTGTCTTGTTGGAACTAAAGGTCGTCCATATCAATATCCCCCAATTCAGTTACGAATGAATCAGCAATCATGGTCCTATTGGCTATCCCATTGACTGTAATATTATGGCCGGTTTCATTTTTGAAAAAATATGGACCAATGCCCTCTGTTCATAGAGCACACCCAGCAGTGTTTTTTTGAGGACGTAACGATTTCTCAGCAATGGTTTTCTTATTATCATCACTCAAAGTGCGACAATTTTGTTTATTAACTCGGGAATCTTTTTGGTTTTTTTTTTTAAATTGGCACAATTTGTAAACGTCGTTCCCGAGTAAGTCTATTCATTATAAAATGGCAAACCAAACTGGGTAAGAATCAATTACCAGCTGTCAAAAGTCCCGCAAAAGTATTGCCTCATTGAAAACCACACGTCTAAAAAAACACCCCTTACTTTGAAAAATATAGTTTAGGATTAATAGTACCGAAAATTAAGCAAAAAAACAATAAAATCTTGCTACCTTATAGGAAAATATAAGAACCATAATGCTAAAGTTAGTTAAACTGAGATTATCCTTGTCGACAACAACATTAATTTTCCCAAGATCCGCAATACAAATTTAATTAAGGTACTGTTAATAAAATTTAAATGTGCGTAACTTTGCTTAGAGTCACCAAACAATTAGTTCTGCTATGATGTGGTATAAATTTATCGCAGCGGCAGCTGACTTGACAAATGCCACCGATAATCGTGCTTCAATGCACACACAGAAGGCCGCAATAGCCTACACATATGGACATAACAGCATGGAAAATCGCATTGAAATTCAATTCAGCATTTGCGAAGAAAGGAGCGTATACGAATATAAGTATATGTATATTAGAGTGAATGTTAATCGTAAGCAGAGAGTATTTTTAGTGGATTTTCTAGATTTCAGCTCTTTTTACCTTGACTTCTGCGATACATAACCCTTTTCCGCACCACTCTAATATGCTACATGCTTGATATTAGACTTACCCATAACATTGCACTGTCGCTCCGGACTGCTCGTTTGAACGCCAGTAATTGGTAACGTTGTTGTTGCATTTATTGCCACCACTGTGCTGGAATTGCTGCTTGCCGCCTGCTGTGAATTGCTGCTTGACTGCGTAATCAAATCGGCCTTATGCTGTTGTTGAGCTTGTTGTTGCTCATCCGCCGTGGTGAGCAATATATCGATATTCACCACGCTGCCATTGTATTCACTACTGTAATCGTTGTAGGAACTGCGAAAGTAAACGTTATCAATTTTGCTATTGTTATTATTTCTGCCGAAGCCAACGCCACCGCTACCGCCCGTTCCCCTTGTGGCGTTCGTGTCGTTTATTGTTTTTGCTGCGGTCGTTGCGTTAATAGTTTGTGTCCCGGCGAGACCGGACAAATCTGTGCGACGTGCTGGTGTCGCGCTCTCTAACTCCGAGGAATTGTTGTTATAATCAGTAAAGCTACCACTGTTGTTCTTATTGTTGTTGTTGGCATTAATTTCGGTGGACGTGAGCCAGCGATGGAAGGCGTCATCTTGGTCTTCTTCGCTGCTTTCGCGATTAAACACATCCTGCTGCCGGAGTTCCGCCATGTTGTCCTGCAATGAGAGAAACAAAAGAGTAAATGGCGGGGATTTTCGTATTTGTGTTAAGTGCGCTGGAAAGTTTTGCAAAAACTTTTGTACGTCGACAACGCTGCTGCATGACGATTGTCGACATTAAGTGCTTTTGACCCTCGAGCGCATGCAGAGAATGGGTCAGCAGAAGTGTGGGCGTGAGTTAGCGGGGTTGTTTGGTTGGCTGAATTTATTTGTCGCTTATTGGAAATTAAATCTTAATGCATTTAAATTGAAATCTAATTAAATGGGATGCTTTGAGTATCAAGCATTACTAAAGCCTTTTGCAACACGATTTTACTCAGATTGCTATTAATTATTCGAAGCCCACTAAAAGGGCACAAAACGCAATTAAAGTGATTTTAGATTATTCAAAAGCCGCAAATGCTTCTTTTTTAATAATTTTTTAATAGTAGGTGGAAAGCAATACGTCCTTTGACGTCTGACTGTGGAGGACTCGCACATTTGGAATTCAAACAGAAAAACTGAATTATATTGTAATATTTCTGCATTGTAATTTTAAGGAGGAGAATATTAAGTTTGAAGCATTTCATTTCCAAAAAAATTTACAATCAAAAACCAGATCCTTTTTTTTTGAATACATCATGTCTAAACAATCGATTCGATTGCTTGAACAAAGACTAATCTAACCACCTTTCTTACTTATATTTATGACAAAGACGAAAACAAACAACTCACACACCTATGTTCATGATTCATCACCATAAATTGAAGAAATCTGAAATAGGTACTCTCTCTGTTTATGTAATGTATTCAGAAAGTAGCGGTTATGTAAATTGAATCCTTGAAAACTGTATGGAAGAAAATAGTGCGGCAGGTTTGTGGGATATGTTCGATAGAATAACCGTAATGTATAGGTCATATGTAATCAGTATATGCTGAGGCTTAACATTTGAATAAGAATGATTCCCTTGAAACATAATAGAGTTTATATTTTCCATATGTACTTCCTAGCTTTCGAAGATATATTTATAATTGCAATGACTACTCATTTCGCTGAGTCTACATTTGTTTGTATTCATTAAAGAACAAGAGTAAAATACCTTCAAGAAAGTGCCTTAAAATCTGATTTGTGTGATTTATTTTGGTTCCTCAAGGGACGAAGGCTTCTGAGAAAAGATGCAATGAAACTTATTTTAAAGCTTCCAAGTTTTGTTTTACCGATTTTGCACCATTTTTACGGTTGTAAATGCCAAATTAATGTCAAAAATGAAAATATAAAATAATGTTTTAATTACTACAAAAAACCAGTCAGGAAACTAAAACTGAAATATATGTGGTAAAAACTCAACAAAAGAGACCAAGGTCAATATATTGGGTATATAAGGAAAAATCAACTACATAATTAAGCAGTAGTATATCTAATATTATATATTCACTTAACTTTGTTTATACATATTACTTGTTGACCAATATATATAAATTCAACCGGAGGTTGGATATTCGTATATTAGGTATATGTGGGCTAGGGTTATTATTGACCCGATTTCAGCCATTTTATGTATAAGATAACACTATTTTGAGAGCGAATTAATCTGATAATCTCTTTAAGATATCTCACATATTGACAACAACAGGAAGTTCGAAAATCTTTCTTTTAAGTATAGAAAGACGTTAATCATTTTTACCATCACTACATATTATGTTCAGAAACTCTCATTAAAGTACTTCACAGATTGGCCGATTTGTTCGTTTGAAAATCAACCATATTTGCTGGGGTCCACATATTTGGTATCTCGGTCTTTGAAAAGTTATAGCCCTAACGTCATTGGCTCTTGATTTATATACTATAAAGAATCATACAGAATTCAAAATTTTATATATGAGAAGTAGACATGGTTTTATAATAGCTCGATTTCGCCCATATTCACAACACAATACACAAAGAAAGTAAAAACAATGGTTAAAATTGGTTTATTCGTTTCTGAGATATAAGATTTCATTCAACGGTGAGCGTTGCCACGTCCGTTGTCCAATTTTTACACTGGCTTCAATTAAGTCTTACCATCTCGGTTAGGTGAACAAAACTATTTTACTCCGTATCAGCATGTTGCGAGAGTATACCAAAACTAACACGAAGTGAACAAATTAAATTGAACATTTCTCCACGATATAAAACAAACCAAGAAAAATGTTAATTTCGGTTGCATCGAAGCTATAATTCTCTTCACAAAATTCCATACAAGAACTTGGATTAGTCGTTCAGTTTCTATGACAGCTATATGCTTAAATAGTCCGATCTGAAAAATTTGTCCAAAATTTGTACAATTGTCTTAGACAATAAACTTGTCAAGTACAGAATTTTTCCGTACAAAAACTTGATTTCCATCGTTCTGTTTGTATGATAACTATATGCTATAGTGGTTCGATTGCGGCGGCTCCAACAAGTGAGTGGCTTCTTCAAGAAAAAGACACGTGTGCAAAGATTCATATCTATATTTCAAACACTGTAGGACTACAGACAGACAGACGTACATGGCTAAATAAACTCAGCTAATCGCTGAACATTTATATATATTATATATATAAGGCCTCCGATGTTTTCTACTGGGTATTACAAACTTTGTTGCAAACTTAATACACCCAGTTCAGAGTATAACGATTATATATACACACATAGGGGTATCCAACCATATATATTATAATAATCGGACCCATTAGTCACCATTGTGTATCATTATTAGTCTCAGACTCCTAGGATAAGATAAGATACTTTAGAATTCATTATTTTTCCTTGAAAACTTCTCCAGATCAGTAAAGATGACACCGTTAATTTTTTGTCCGGTGAAACTCTGACCTTACCTTACCTTTGTAAAAAAAACTTTCATTATATTAAGCTAGAATAGACGATATTCCACCACGATATGGTTCAGTTTGTTCGTCAGTGTAGTTAAATTTCAAGGGTTCAGAAACTATTAGAAAACGCTACATATTAATCTGGTGGCAATACTGCGCTATATTTTATCTCGTAGTTGGGTGGAACTGTAAAATTTAAAATTGCAATTGTTTGTAAGCTTTACACTGAATTCAATAATCTCCTGTTTACTCTATTTTATGAGAGAAATATTGCGGAATAGAGCAAAAACAACACAAAATTCAATTTGTACTCATTCAAATTGTGTTGTCGGCAGAAAAGCGTTTTAAAAATTAAAGCTGGGAAGATGGAGAGGCCAACGGTAGCATAACCGACTATCCTAACTCCACAAAATTGATGCTGAAAAGCCAATAAAAATGAATGGACTGAGTAAAGTGCGAACGTGGCGATTAAAGTAAAGAACATGTCTACATCTTTTCAAGGAATATACATATACATAAGTATATATATGAAATAAGTGCATATATCTAGTTGATTCTTAGCCATTTTTATTGGAAATCGGTGACCAAAACAAATTTATTAGATTGCTGATTCAATGGAGAGAATTTAGTGCACAAGCGTAGTACCCGGTTACTGTGACGAGTAAAAGCGGAAACTCGATAAAAAAATTTAATTTATCTTAAAAAATAATAAAGAGTTTCACAATAGTGCGTAGATTGCAGTCAATGAACTTTTATAATTTCTATAATCAGAGTTTTGAAAAGCAAGGATATGCTCTTTCGTAAAGCTACTAATTGAATCGGAATTATCTAATTTAGGTAATATGCATACATTTTCGATGTATACCATATAAGCTAAAATTATTAAATGGCGAAAATAAGAACATTTTAAAACCAAAGCAAACATATTGTAAATGAGACCAAAAGAGGTAATCAGATTAAAACGGGTGTTTTTTCAGACATGTGGTGTGCAATGAGACCGTACTTTTCTTGGAGTCAGAAACCTAAAATAATATTTTCTGAATATACAAAAAACCCCACTAAACAGCCATATACATTTTTTTATAAGACTCCTAGTTATGCCGAAAATCGATTTTTAACCTTCGAAAATTCACCACGGCCCTGCTTCCATTTCCCGACTTCAGATCGATCGTAAACTATTTTTCCCTTAATGTTTGATATTGCATGTTTCGTTTCCTATCTACCCTGGTCTATATAGCAAGGTGTCTTCTTAAATCAACCGAACTTTTCGTAAATACATAACATAAAATTGACATAATATTATCTTTGAAAATTGTTAATATCTATTCAAAATGGGTTCCATTAGACTTAAACAACGTTTGGAACAATCCATCAATGCTTGCATAGCATTTTTTATGTCATTTATAGTAGGAATATTCTTCAGCACCACGCTTACGGCTGCTTGAGTGACAAGGATGGAAATAGAAAATAGTCACATTGTGATAAATCAGGCAAATACTTAATTGATGAGAGAAATCCGTTCTCTCATTAAAAACTCGTTCATGATTTTTGGTCTTCAAATTTATGTTCAAACGGGATTTGTTTTTAAAGCGATAGAAAATCTGAGTTCACTTCACTTTACTTTTAATTAGACATGTGGTTTTCAAGAAGAAATAATACGCATATAATTTAGATATATGGCTAAAAATTTAGCGAAAAGCCCAATTTTCGACCATTTTTTGGAGCAATTGAGGCCGTGGGTCAGAAATAACTCGCCGAATATTCTCTTCAAAGGCGTCAATCATTCAACAAAAGTTTCTCTCAATAAATTGATTGCTTCGTTGGCTCTATGGCATGTAGCGCCCTCTTCTTGGAATTAAAGCTCGTCCACGTCAACATCCTTCAATTTAGGCACGAAAGAGTCATTAATCATGGCCCTATTGCATACCCCATTGACAGTCACATTATGGCCGGCTTCATTTTTAAAGAAGTGCGGACCAATGGTTCCCTATGCCCTAATTATTTATTTACATTCCATTTTAGGGTGACGTGTCACAGTATTTTGTATATGGAAATAATGGAATAGCGCGCAGTGATTCGATAGTTTAGTTTTAAAAGGTTTAAAAGCAAAGGAAATTAATGAACAATTGTTAGAAGTGTATAAGGAGTCCTGACCTTCAAAACGCATCGTTGAGTTTTGGGCTGGTGAATTTAAACGAGGCCGTACTAGGCAACCACACCAGAATTCATTGAGCAAGTTCATAATATTGTTAGTAAGGATCGACGTTTGACTAAGCGTGAAATTGCTAATGCTATAGGAATCTCAGACGAATGAGTACTTCATATTTTACATGGAGAATTACATATTACCATGATCCTAAATTGAAACAAGAACGTTTAAAGTGGACTGAAGCTGGTTGTTTAGCTCCAAAGCAGGTTAAGCCACAACGATCAGCAAATACGGTTATGGCATCAGTTTTTTGGGATGCAAAAATAATTTCGTTCATTGATTATCTGCATAAAGGTAAAACAAGCAACTCTGAATAAATATTGCAGCTTCTTGAACCAGCTTGATAAAATAGGTCGTGAGAAAAGACCTGGTTTGCAGGACAAAAAATAATTTTTCATCCAGACAATGCACCTGCACACAAAGGTGTTTTAACAATAACAAAATTCAACGAATTAAGATACGAGTTGCTTGAGCATCTACCGGATTCACCAGACTACATCTTCAGAAACCTGAAACAATTCCTTGAAGAAGCTATTACAGCCGTAGACAAATATTTTGCAGAGCTTTCGGAAAGTCATTATAGGGATGGTATAAAATTATTGGAGGATCATTGAAATAAATGTATTGAAGTTAAGGAAGATTATATTGAATAAAAAAATATATTTCGTACCAAAAACAGTATTTTTTCATTTTGAGCGAAAAATCTTTTCAACCTACCTTTGGTTAAATAGGTAACCAAAATTTAGCTTCATCACAGAACGAAATTTTCTCGTGAAAATCGATTACCATCTCGTCTTAGGCCCATTCACCGAACTTGCGTTGCGCTGGGAGGTCGTTCGGCTTCTATTTGTTCATGAGTTGGATTCTGTAATCTTGTAAACCAAGATGCTTCCGTAAAATCTTCCATAAAGTGGATGTGAACAGCGCTAATTGCTGCGCGTGATGATGGATAGATTCATTCGGGTCTTCTTCGATGTTCTGCTTCACACAGTGTCTTGGGTGTGCACCGCGCGGCATCTGGAGTGGTGCGAAACCGATGCTTGGATGCGCAAATTACCGACAAGGCTAGCCAATTATGTTGACCGAGTATTGGAGGCAACGCAATACGTGGCAATCCAAACTGGATATAAATCAAGTAACAGCTGTCAAAAAGACCGACTCTGAAAGAAGTGTAGCCTCATTGATAACCACACTCCTAAAAACATCCGTCTTATTTATTAAATATGCATATGTTTCTGTTTATTTGCAGAAATAGAGACGAGTTTCATCCCACTAGTATTTTTGGAGTCGGTATACAGAAATATACATGAGGGGAGACCTGGGCCTTATTGACATCATTTCTTCTACTAAACTGCCAGAAAGGAGCTCAAGCTTCAGCGCCTTTCAAAATTAGAGATAAGTAAGTGTTCACGTAGTCAGCTGTTTTAACCGTTTTAGAGCAGATAGGCTGGTATATACTTGTACTTCTTTCAACAGATATTTAATGCGTTAGGTAGGGAGCTTTTAACACCAATTACATACATACGGAGCGTTGCCAATTACCCGAAAAACAGTGCACATAAATAAGCACGAGCAACCAAAACTTCTGGCAATCTCAGCGAATACCAGATTTCCACGTACACAACATGCGTGTAATTAAATTCCGTTACTCATGGCACTACTTTTAGTCGCTGTTGCATCACTCTGAACTAAAGCGTCAACAACAACAGTATGCAACAACAACACCATGCAACAGCAACAACAGCCACCATCAAACCGCCAACCGCAGCGGCATACGTCGATTGACTAATTTGGTTTGTTGTACGCGCAATCGTGCTAATTGTGTCGGACGGGTGAGCGGGTGCGAATGCAAGTTCGCATGAGCGTAACTGCGAGTATGCATGTGTGTGTATGTGGGAGCGCTTAATGTCCTGTGTTGCCGATTCCATTGAAATTGCAGATCGCATATGTGTGTGTGTTGTTAGTTTATTCGCACAAACACACAAATCAGCACACTTACATACACACACATGTATCGCTTAGTTGAAAGTCTTCCGCGTTCGAGAGTTGAATTGCGTCGTGGATGCTTTACGGCAATTTACTGCGCGAGAGGCGCCGATATGGAAAGTACTCGTGGTTTAAGCATACTTTGGGGAGTAATGTCATGTGTGCCAGAAAATTGATGAGCAAAATGTGGCCTAAGCGGCAGATATCGCGCACGCATACAGATATAATTGACGGCTGCTGCTGTTTATTTGCGTCAGTGTTTTGACAAATGATTTTTTATGGATGTATGAGTGTGTATATATATATACATAAGTGTGCTCTTTATTTTCTGCGTTAATAGCCTCATATTATCCTGGCACATACACATACATACATATGCGAATAACATTTGTGTTTTTGCTGATAAGCATGTCAGCGTGAAATGAGCTTAGCGATTATGGTCACGCTTTTGTGAGTTTTTGTAAATCATATCTATCCCTATATTCCAATAGAAAAAAGTATATAAGTAAATATTTAGTAAGGTCTTATATGGACCTAAGCACAAAGTTTATATTGTGTGACATTTACCAGGCGAGAGAGCCAGAAATCATCATTTTAAAAGTTTAAAATTCAAGTTGCAAGTCAAGTTCAGTTCAAGCACTTACTTAAGTTATTTAAGTTTTGTTCAAACTAGCAAAATAGTTAAGGAGATATGATGGTATTTCGAATAAAAGAAGGCAGTGACATGCCTTTTGTCTAATTAAACTACATAATTGAATTCGAATAGGTAGGTAGGTGAGAGTGCTGCCACCATGGGCTCAATTAACACTGGATATGCTATTTTAGTGCACTATGTTAGAACCTTATAATCGTGCTATCCCGTTTCATCGTTGCGCCGAAACCATTTGGTGCTCTCAATGAAAATACTTTTCTCTATTATGATTTTTTGTGGACTGCCATTCAAGGTTTGGTGTCTGTGGGGTTACAAGTATTTTTTGTCGGGCTTATGATAGAGCTGAGCATTCACATAGAAAGTGGAAAACTGATTTTTATTTCATACTAGCAGGCAACTGCGGTTAATATTGTTATCAGGCAGGCCCATTTATAGCGCATGCTCTCCAAAAAGCTAGTGCCCCAAATAGTAGCTGTAAGTCTGTATATACTATTTCTGGACCTATTAAATAAGTTCTGTTGCCATCTGTTCTATGCTATTTGTTAAAAAGGATACACAGATCTCTTTTGATCGTTCCCAGCGGGCATGATATTAACTTCGAATTAGATTTGCCTAAAGAGTTTCGCTTTAATTAATCTGTGGCGTTGACAAAGCCAGCAATGCCACCTGGCAATCTGCGTATATGGTTGCTTTCTATTTCCTCCCGTCGTTATTCAATAGAATTCCAGGCCTATGGACCTATATCTGTATACCGAGTAGTTCCGCTTGAAATATGCTCTTCTTTATTCACGTCTAGAGGGTTACCTTGCCCGAAAGTGACTACTGAAATCTAACCTTGGGAGAATATAGTCTAATGAATTCAGGTTTTGCTGGTTCAATTTACCCCTCTTCCCAAAGTTTGCCAGTTTTTTCAATTATACTTTGTGATTGGCGACAACTCTGTTCCTATCTACTTTAATACTTTTTCAAAGTTCCTATTAATTGTTGTATTGCATTTGGGTGTCACATTTCTCAATAGGTGGTAATTCTATGCTAAAACATGTTACGAATAGCACTTTCTGAAACTTTTGTAAACTCCATTGCTAGCAACTCTATTCCTAATTATGTCTTAACTATAGGCTGTCTAATTCTTTTTTAAACATATTTTGCTCAGAAATACTTTGTCCAGATAGCAGAGAACGTTGATATTAACTTCCTTCTTAAAACTTTTTCTAGCCACTAAAGAACCCTTTCTTGTCATACCTAAACTTAACAGACGTACTGTACCATATATCGATTTATCCCTATGCTTTACTCTACTTTTTTCGATGGCCTATCTTATTTTGAGGGATTAAATATGGTGATACCTGAAAATAGTTTTTTTTTAGTTAAGTGAACTCCAAATCGTGACAATATGGTAGATACTTGTAGTTTATCAATGGAATAAAATTTAAGTTTAAATTTGGAAAATAATTGCGAGAAAATATGAGCTTATGAAGACCTACCTGAAACTCGTAGTTTTCAGGAAATTTTGTTGGGATAACAATACACAGACCTTCATGAAAACCTTGGTGAAGAAATATAATAAAATTCCATAGTAGAAAATTCTTTATACTGATATATAATTTATAAAATATCTCGATTTAGGGCCTTTGGACTTTTCTAATTCCGCCTTCCTACCTCATACTAATCATTTCCAGCCTACTATAAAATTGATCTTTGTATTCACGTTTCAGCTTCAAACCGAAGTCAACCAAGTTAATTTAGAATAAAGAAACAATTTTTTCATCATAAAGTCGCTTAATGTCTCGTGAAAGTGTCACAATAAACGTTAATAATGTGGAGTTACATAAAATAAAAATGAGTTACAGGACAAGAGCCGAAGTCAGAACAGTATGGTCGCGGGCATTGAAGCTAGAGAAGCCGAAACACATGAAGCCAGCCGAGCGAGCAATTGAGCTCATCGCCAACATTTGCGGCCAATGTCCATTTCTCGCTTAATTAAGGTCAAATGGCTGTTGAAATTAATCGAACGGAGGGAAGCGGGTGGTGACAAAGAGCCGAACAACTTAAAAGACGCTCGACGGGCCAATTCAATGCGAATAGAGCCGAAGGAGGCGTGCTTATATACAACTTAATGTGCAAATTCTATTTTGAATAGTGGCCGAAAGCGATTGTGAATGTGTTAATGGTGGATACGTGTTAATGAAGCAATAATACAAGCACTTAAGTAAATATGCAAATTTAACGAACCATTACAATTGTATGGGGATAGCTGACACAGCAGCAGGTTATTATTTTCTTGCTTTTGTTAACAGGTTGGAGGAGATTTTTTGCTGTCAAAGGTACAGAACTTTAGTAGTCACCGTAATTCGTAGTCACACTTTCGATGAATCTGGCGTAGTGGCTGGGATTGATATTAGCCGCCTTAACAAATTAGTAGCAGGCTTGACGCGCTTTGTCGATTTTTAAAGGTCTGGTGATCAATGTCTAGGAGTTTTGGAAATCAGTTAATTTTTCTAAGATATTTCATATATTGATCGATAGATTAGTAACCATGTCAACTAGAAGGACGAATATACTCATATTCGATATATACCTTACTCTGTCAGCTTTGGATCAATTGCTACTATTTATGGATCAGAGTTGCATCGTATCAACCCTTCATTTATAACTAAAAAGCAGAAGTAGCTGACTGAATAAAAGGTCAGTAAAATATGAACGGAGTTGTACCCAATTTTTGTCGGTTGCTGCAATGAAAGTATCAGTATATTAGCTGTTCCGAAGTACGTCTACTTTCAGAAAGCTGAGAGTTCACTTCGATAGCAGAGCGATCATATGTACTAGCCCTTACCTCGCTGACTTTGTATTCAAGACTTGTCTAGGCTTATTTGGCCCCTTACCACTTGGTAGTAAGGCTAGAAATTAAAACGTCAATTGTCAAAGTTGTCTCGAGGAAGGCCAGGTCGCTAAACTGAGGTCGACTTACATACCATACGGACGAATCGGACGAATTAATTCCAGTTGATAATATCTGCCTCAGCAAATCTGTGATAGACTCAAAGCGCTTGGTTAATATGTTCTTTCTACAGTCCATGTTGATAGTAGCGAACATCTTGTGACGTAAAACTCCGTTAAATTGTTTTCAAATAAACACTTAAATAAAACGCTACAGAGTCAATCAATTTTAGTTGAGTTACTGCCCATATAAATTCAAAAAAACTTTAGGTATGTAGATGATGTATACATAGGTGCATGTGTTTAGGGTTGTGCGTGCCAATCATATAACTGCATACTTAGTAACCTTAAGCCAACCCAAAGAAAAACACTTCTTTTCACCCCGCCAGACTTTGCTGACGTTGTCAGTCTCGCTGTCGTACTCATTCAATTAATCAGAAGCCAAGTGTAATGTTTATTTTTAGTGCCATCACAGATTGTGATCTTCGCACCAACACGTCGCTGCGCCAACAGAATTCAAGCCTCATTTTCACCATTTTCACTGTACTTTTCCGCCGTTTACCGCCGAAATGCCAACACTGTTGCTGGTAATGTTTTTGCGCTCGTTGCTTTCGTGTGTATACGCGTGTGTGTGTGGCTATTTGAGATGTTAAGCCAATGGTTATGAGTTGGTTGTGCAAAGGCAGCGGTGGCAACAGCCAAAAAAGGAAATGAAGGCTGACGTTCTTCTTCCTTCCGTCTATTAAACGTGTATTAGGGCTAGCCGTTATCATTATTGTCAATCTAGCGTAAATGAAATTGATGAAGGCTGGCAGCTGGGTATGTACCGCTATATGTATATGTGTTCATTTGTGAGTTTTTGCAAAGGGCAATTGCTGTAGCTTCAAGCCAGGAAAAAAAAAACTATTAAATTTCTAATTGTTATTGTCAGTGATATTAAATTTTTATGCCAAATTACTTCACAGCACACAGGTTTAGATAGATAACTTTCTCTGTTACGTTATTAGATATTTGTGCTGAAACAAGAAAAAACGTTAACTTCGGCTGCTCCGAAGCTATATGGTAATACTCTTCACAAATACAAAAGATCCCTTACAAGAACTTTGATCGGTTAGTTTGTATCGCAGCAAAAAGCTATAGTGATCTGATCTGAACAATTTCCATAGAGATTGTGTCATTGCTTAGGCAATAATTCATGCCAAATTTCTTGAAGATTTCTCGTCAAAGAAAAAAGTTTTTCATACCAATTGTTTATTCCTATCACAATTGCAAAAGAGGTGCAAAATGTTTGATCGATATTTTAAAAACTGAGGGATTAGTTCGCATATATACAGACAGACAAACATGTTTAAATCGCCTCAGCCTGATTATTGATACATATATACTCGAATACTTCATAGCGTCTGTGACGTTTCTTTTTGGATGTTACAAACACCGTGGTATACTTAATATACCCTATTCGGTGTATAACAATTTCCCATATAGTGCCTTGATTTTGTATTGACTTGATTATAATGGTCCGACCTGAAATTCTATCCTGCTTTAACTGCATCCCAGAAAACTTGGACCACTGCGTCGCAGAGGCAACTCGTGGAGTATTTTTCTCTGCTCATATACCGACGAGGAATACCATGCTATGTAAACGGGTAGAAATCGCTGGAGAAGACTTTTTTACACGAATGGGTCCAGGCTAAGAGGAAGGTTGGAAGAAAGTTTTCGATAACGAGCTCGCCGTTATGCTTGGCTTTAAGCTACCAGACCATTGATGTGTTTTTAAGTAGAAGTAACAGGCGTTAAAGCCAACGCTTCCTACAGAAACCAACTTTCTTCTTCAGGAAATAGTCGATAGAACAAAAGTATGCTTAATATATAGGCAACTTGAAAGGGTCAGAAGATGTTCAAAATTAAACCAAAGTCAAAAGATTTAATATTTACGTTACTCTATTTACTCATGTCACCTTAATAAACCAAATTTATTATCGCGTATATGCGTCAATGATCAGGTGATCAACTCTGAACTTTCGCAAAATTCAGAGCGAATACTCCCTAGTCAGTACTCAAGCACAAGGCAATTGACATTATCTATTAAAGCGCTTAACTCGCCAAACTGCACCGACGAGCGCAATTGCCACAAAGTTTAGCCACTTCACTTCAAATGCTAAGAATTTATGAGCTGTCCCCGTGATAATTCGCAGTCGCATTACATGAATACTAAACCCGAGCACTCACTTCACTACGAATGGAACCAACCGTCGCCTCTTCCACATGACTGTCGGGTCGGCAACGCAATAGAGTTTCACTTACCGTTATTTTGTTGAACGTTGGATTTGCTGGTGTGGCCGCGTTAACCACAGCCGATGATGTTGCCGTTGACGTGAAGTTAGTGAGGGATGAGGGGGATAGCGAAAGCGACGCAGCAGCATTAATTTTTAATGACTTCTCATTGCCGACGACGAAGCTGTCACTCTGATGCACACCTACGTGTCCGGCCGCTTGTGCGCCAACAGCAACGGCCAGCTGTGTTTTGCTGGCAGATATGTTGCTGGTAGTAGTTGTTGTTACCAGCTCAACAGCACTTGTTGGTGCTTCCGCTGTTGCAGCTGCTGCTGCGGCTGTCATTTTCGGTTTCTTTGTCGGCGGCTCGGGGAGTATATCGCTGTCAGCCTCGGCATCATCGTAGATATTTTCATTGCCGCCAACCAGCCCCCAGTCGGCGCTCAGCTCTAAGTTGCTGCTGTCCCTACCAGTGTACAGTGACGGCGATGAGGCATATGCACTCGCTGCCGATTTTCCCGCAAAAATGTCGTGTTGATATTGTGATGGTTGGTGCTCCCCATCCTTCCGCGGACCGTGTGTGTGCTGCAGCATTTGTTGTTTGCGCTTTTGTTGTTGCTGTTGCATTAGCAGCTGTAGCTTTTTCTGCTGATGCTTCAAGTGCTGCTGGTGATGTTGATGTTGATGGTGCTGATGCTCCTCGGTGCGGTAGTCGTGATACAACACGGATGGCAAGTTCTCCGGAAAGCTCAGAATTTTGCTGGCCGACACTGACGATGACGGCGGATAGGCATAGTATGCGGCATGCTCGTGTGCATGTTTGTGTTGGTGTTGCTTTTGCTGTTCGTATTTCTGCTTCTGCTGTTGCTGGTAAGTCTTCTTCTTCTGCCAGGATTTGGTGGCGTGCACGTAGGGCTTAGTGCCACCGGTGGCGGTGGAGCTGGTGATGGTTGTGTCCTGCGTTTGTTGTTGTTGTTTGCTTTTACTGCTCTCAGGTTTCGGTGCGCTTACATCGAAGGTGCTGCCGTAGGGGCGTGGATCTGGGTATTGTTGCTGCAGCTTCACTGTGTTAACGATGGGTTGTACTGTCGTGCCTGCAGTACTGCTCCGCGCATTCAATCTGACAGTGGAAGTGTCGTATTGTGGGTTTGTCTGATATTCGGCCGGGATTTGGCTTGCAGGCTTTTTGGCTTTAAATAACAATAGAAAAAAAGAGTTGAAGTAAGAGAGGATTATTAATGATGAAGCCATCAATTTCACAGTTTATAAACAAATATTTTAAATTTAGTTTAATACTAAAGTTGGTTTAGGCTTTAGAAGAAGTAGGAAATATCATGGGAAATAGTTTTAAAAATCAGAGGTTTTGTCCGGCCTTTAAGAGAAATTCGTACATATTAATAATTTCTTGAGAAATTTTATGAAAACATGATTTTATTTTTGGGTTAGAAAAAAGTAGAGAAAACAAAATAAAAGGAAAAGGATAACTAAAAATTTAATATTCGTAACTTGATCACCAAAAAGGAACAAAATCACCGTTTAATAAAAAGTCTCTAAATCCCTAACCTAAAACGTAAGCAAACTTCTAGTGAAAGCGAACTTCACAAAAGATCCGTCCCCTAGGAAAACTAAAACAACTGTCTCTTAGACCCTGCTATAAACCTAACTCCTTCTATAATTTGGTGGGAAGAAACTTATTTACTTTGTTATGTTAGTCGGAGCTAAGGTCTAATCCAGTTTTAGTAGAGTAGTAGTGCACATCACTGACCTCTAAAAGCTTGCAATAGAAATAGTTTTTGAAACTAAAAATATTCCCATTCTTTATATTTAATATATAAATTTGGATTGATGTAACTCATGATTAAACTGTGTTTGTTTTTAGACGTGTGATTTTCAATAAGGTAATGCTTTTTTCGGAGTTGGTCTTTTTGACAACCGTTACTTGATTTATACTCAGTTTAATTTGCCATTTCACAATGGTGACACTTACTCCGGAATAACTTTTGCAAAACAGACAAATTTATTACCAAAATAATGCTTCGATTCGCGCGACTCATCATGCGCCGGGTCTAACATTCGGTCAACATAATTGTTCAGCAAAGTCGGTAATTCGAGCAACCATAGATCGATTTCTCATCCGGTTCACTTCAGTGGATAATATGCATACCGCCGCACAGTGTACTTTGAAGACGTTATTGCTGCAGAATATCGAAGAAGTCCCGAATCAGTCCGCCGTAGCAAGCAACAATTGGAGCTATGTCATTCCACTTTATGGACGATTTTGAGGAAAGATCTTGGTCTGCGGGCTCACAAAATTCAACTCGTGCAAGGATTAAAGCCGAACAACTATCAAGTGTCGTACGTGGCCGAAAACGACATAGGCACCGATCCTGATTTCCACCAGAAACTTTTGTTCAGCAATGGTTGAATGGTTACAATCTTTGGGCAGAGGAAATCATTTACATATTTTTTAAAAAATTAAGCCGGCCATAAATTTGCAGTCAATGGGGAACGCCATAGAGTTATGATCATTGACTTTTCCGTAACCGAATTGAAGGATGTTGAATTGCGTGACCTTTGGTTCTAACAAGACGGTGCTACATGCCATACAGCCACCGTAGCAATCAATTTATTGAAGAAAACTTTTGGTGAGCGCATTATCTCTCGTCGAGTTCACGCCCGAGATGATGGAAGTCTATCAAGAGAATATTCGGCGTGTGGCTGCTCCAATTACTGCAACAAGTGCTCTAAAATTGGCCCTCTCGGTTGGAATTTATTCGGTCAATTGGCCGAAATAATTTTTCGAGCATAATGGCAAGCCCTTATCGTAATAATATAGCTAAATTCTTAGCTATAACATTAAGTTATATGCGTTTTATTTCTTCTTGAAAACCACATGTCTAAAAAACAGGCTTTATAATGAAAGAAATTGTGTTGTTTAAAAAAAGTTCCATGATGGGAGGATCTACCGTAAAATGGAAACGGAATAGATTTTTCCGGCCAAAGACTGTCCTCTGTTCAAGAACAATAATAGCGAGAGTACAATATCGCTAAAGGTTTTGGCAACTTTTTCTAGTTATAGGTTTGCCTATTTAGCGTTCTTATACGACATCATATTATACATTTCCGCTGAATGTGTTTTTTTTTTCAAGCTAACATTTAAGTATTTCATATCCCTAACTCTATTGATTTCCTGTCGACTGTAACAGAGATGATATATTAATTTTAGAAATTTAGTGACTTATGTTGCACTCCTAACGGATTCGCCAAAAATAGGCTGCCCTCAAAAGCTTAGTCTAATGAAGTGTGTCTAATCAAGTTAGTCGCATGAGCGGTCCCCCATAAGAACTCAAATATAAGCCAAAATACAATACAAAGGGCAACAGCGGCAAAGCGAATGTGAGTAAATCAAGAATATAACACTAAATATAGCTAAATTTATAAGCAGTAATAGAAATAAATAAATATATAGAAAACAAGTAAGGAAGGGCTAAGTTCGGATGTAACCGAACATTTTATACTCTCGCAAAGTCAAACGGTATACTCGTTTGAGATTTCTTTGTGGATTGACTGATATTTTCGGTAGAAGGTCAACTTAGGCACTGGGGTCCACATATTTAGTACTTAGGGGCTTGAACAGTTTTGGTTCGATTTAGACAATTTCTGATCACAAGGTGGCATACTTTAAACGTATTATTCACGCAAAGTTTTACCCCGATATTATCATTGTTGCTTGATATGCATAGTGGAAAGTGAAAGAATCCGATGGAATGGAAAATGGTGTTATATGGGAAATGGGCGTGGTTGTACTCCGATTTCGCCCATTTTCGCACTATAACATAGAAATATGAAACGAACGTTATGCACTGAATTTGGTTGAAAGCGGCTAAGCAAATCCCAAGATATGGGTTTTCACGTAAAAGTGGGCGGTGCCACGCCCACTGATTAATTTTGAACGCGGTTCCTATAAAGTCATCTTATACCATCTCAGAGATAAAAGTTAATGTCTCTGGCGTGTTTAGTGCTTAGTTTATCACGCTTTTAGTATTTTTTAACAGTACCGTTATATGGGGAGAAGGCGGGCTTGTCACCCGATTTTGCTTCCAGTGAATTTTGTTATTATAGCATTAGCGGTTTAGGAGATATGAATATTAAACCTATTAGGGGCGGGACCACGCCCACTTAAAAAAAATAATTTTAACTGCAGATGCCCCACCCTAATGTGATGCTATGTACCAAATAATAGTCTTGTATCTTATTGCGGAGCTTAGTTATCGCAATTTATTTGTTTTTGAATAATGGCGTTTTGTGAGCGTGGCAGTGGTCCGATTACGCCCATCTGCAATACCAACCGTCTCACGGTACCAAGAAACATGTCTACCAAGTTTCATAAAGATATCTCAATTTTTACTCAAGTTACAGCTTGCACGAACGGACAGACGGACGGACGGACAGACGGACGGACGGACAGACGGACGGACGGACAGAAAGTCACCCGGATTTCAACTCGCCTCTTCATCCTGATCATTTATATATATATAACCCTATATCTAACTCGATTAGTTTTAGGTGATGCAAACAACCGTTAGGTGAACAAAACTATTATACTCTGTAGCAACAGGTTGCGAGAGTATAAAAAAGCGGAGACATTCAACCCAAGTGACGAAGTTATTTTCTTAACTTGAATGACTCCATCCAATCGATCACTAATTTAAGTACGTCGAAGATTAAATTTTACTTTCGGATTAATTTGAGCGCCGCATAAAGTTTTTCATAACTCACATAAAATGTGAAAATACTGGATGAAAGCATAGAAGAATGTTCACTTGTTGAGCCGTAACTGTATTTCTTTTGAACGTTTCGCGTTACGTTTTTGTGTTGTTAACTTGTCAGCTGTCACTGTCAACGTCAACATGTCCGGCAGGCAAAAAATACAAGTGAATTACTATGAGCACTTTCTGATTGCGTGCGTGTGTGAGAGTGTGACGTGTACTTAAAAGCTTTTTAAGCAAAAGTTAAAAATGCGGGGTATTCTTTTGTGGGCTGCATACACAAAATAATTAATATAAAAACTTTTAATGAAAAAATTCCTTTAAATTCTTGTGTTGTTTGTTTTATTAAAAAAATCGATAATTGCGCAAATATAATAATTTTTGGTGCATACTTACAACATAATTCCCACCAGCAAAATATTT
The DNA here is from genome assembly GCF_042242935.1 of Bactrocera oleae. Classification (NCBI taxonomy): domain Eukaryota; kingdom Metazoa; phylum Arthropoda; class Insecta; order Diptera; family Tephritidae; genus Bactrocera; species Bactrocera oleae. The sequence continues at coordinate 43,330,307 of NC_091538.1, forward strand.
CGCCATCCATACAGAGGCAAACTTCACAAGGATCAATTCGAGGTACCTGCAAAAGAAAAAAATTAAATTAAGCTGTTAAGTGATAGTTAGTTTGAGGAATTCTTAAAGTATTCTGCTACAATCTAAATTTGAATTCTTAAATATTAGGATTAGGTTATGAAAAACATTACATTAACTATGTAAAGCAATATTACCAAACAACGAAGTTATTATCTTAAAAGCTCTTTAGGAAAGCTTTATATGCTGGTTTCAACTACTTTAGAAGCGAATTATCTCTAGCATAAAAGCTAAATTTGATTTCTGCTGACGATGCACGAAACTTGAACGTAGTAGACATGCTTTTCAAAGTGATTGATTACCATAAATCGAAAATTTCCAATCTTGCTTAACCATAATACGAGTACTTTTAAAGTTTCATGAAATTTCATTCCATCTTTATTCAGTTATTGGACTTTGGAATCTAATGGACATCGAGATCAAAGTTAGGTCAAGGATTTTTCAGTCTATGCAGTACAGTATTAAAGTATATTTCAAGATATCAATATTTTTTGGTAATTTCACGATTTAACAAAAGCCAATTTTTGCATCTGAATTTTAAGAAGTAATAGTAGGTTTCAAAACCAAATATTTGTAAAATAAATTTAAGTTAATTTTTTCATTTTCAATAAATAGTTAATAATTATCAGACTGCCTGTATGTAATTACTTTTGCGTTGTCGAAAGGCGCTTTAAATTCTACAAGTAGAGATTCCTTAAGATGTTGATAAGGTCCATTAATGTTGTGGTCCAAATATCATAATATTTCGAAGAGATCGATATCGAAATTTCTTTTAATTTATTGTCAAAATATAACATCGAAAAAGTTTAAAGTTCATTTTACTACCATTAGAACTAAAATTATAAATTTAAATTTCATTACATTTTTAAAAAAACCACCTTCAAAGAGAAAAAATGTTTATTCGCCAGACTTATGCAATTTTTCTTCCAATAATTATTTTAGAAAGAAGTTTGCTATAAGTCGTCTTAAACAAAGAAAAAAAGTTAATGTCGGTTGCAACGAAAGTATACTTTCATAGGTGCAGGATATTTCAAAAACTGAAGGACTCAGCTCGTCATGCTGATCATATATACATATGTACATATATATATTTTATAGGGTCTTCGACGTTTCCTTCTGGGTGTTACCAACTTTGTGACAAACTTAATTTCACTAGTTCATGGTATAAATATGCTATTTAATAATCGTTTTTCTTGGGATAAAAATCAGAAAAAGAATAGAAGAAGTAGCTAAGTAGCGAAGTCGAACGGTATAAATTAAAAGATTTTTATCTTAGACCACATGAAGGCCGCCAAAAGATTGAGAGCCAAGCGTGCAACCATCGAACATCGAGGATTGAATAAAATTATTTTTAGGCATGTACATATTTCTTTCGATCAAAGAGGATACATCCGCCATATTGCAGATTATTTAGGCAGAGTGATGAGCTCGTCTGCACCCCTGAAAATGTTACTAGGACTGTTAGAAGCTTCAAACCTTTTAGGGCAACTTCAAAATAATGTAGATTTGTTGTATTTGCGCTTATCTATCATATTTATTTTTGACGTCCTCCTAGCGTACACATCTAGTAGGTGACAGGATGAAACGGATATATTTATTCTGAAACGGGGAAAGGAAATCTACTCCTCCACTAAAAATCATTAAAAGGATTTGCGACGATCTCTTTAAACAAGAAATTTTATTCAAAGTTCTGGCCTTCATGCGATATCTCTGATATTAGAGAATAATGACAAGAGAAACAATAGGAAACAAAAATATTTCAAGTAAAAGTATTTTAGTTGGTTTCTAATGTACATACTTGTAGATCTCAAAGCATAATATCTATCGAATTAATGCTTAATTTGTGAATTATTTGATCAGTATTACTCCTTTATCCACCATATTTAAAATTGATCTGACAGGTAATTCATTTTTATTGATAAGCATTCTTCATTATTATAAATAATTGCATTTCAATTATATTTATAAATAAATGCATTTATATTGTTAAACCGGCACTTCATTCTTCTCCAAAATCAGATTTCGTCTCTTAAACAACCAGCTAAAGTTATACAAAAACAGCTATTAGTATAAGGGGTATCCCTATAAAAGTATACCTAGGTCTACTTCCAAGAAATACACAAACGCTACGAGCATACAAAGTTAAGCACCGCAAGTGCCAGCAGCTACAATAAAGCCAAATCACCGTGCATACATCAGCATCTATGTACAAGTTTGTATGTGAGTATACACTCACCTGAGTATTTCAGTACAGACTTGGGAGTATGGGATTAGAGAAAGTAGAACAATGAATTATAGGGCTGTTATGCACAAGCCGACATATGCCACAGCAGCACGTCAACAGTGAAAAGGTACACCACACCTCTGCTTTGACTTTTTCCTTCACTTTGTTAGAGTTTACTCGTTACACAATTGTATAAGAGCACTGTAGGAAAATTTGGCCAAAAAAGTTCTTTCTAGTTTTGAAGTGCAAGTGCTAAAAAATTTGACAAGAAATCGGTTACAATTATGGCATGTTTCAATTATATAACAAGAAGGGGACTTATAGGACATAAAAATTTCTAAAATTCATCGTTAAAAACAAACCATAAAAGTAGCCAAATTAGAGTCGTTTCCCCGTCGTTGATTGTTCCTACTAGTCCATTAGCCGCGTGTTTGACAAAGCCTGCATGTTCATGTCTGGGTACTGGCTTAGACTTATGTACTCCAACGTGACTTACCTTTTGACCGTGCGTGTATTTATGGCCATTGTTGTGACACGAAGCCGCACGTTCATGCGGTTGCAAATCATCCACATCCGCATCTGCTTCCGACTCGGTGTCTTCTTCCAGTTCGGAATTGGTCGCACTGTTGCCTATACCGTTAGCGTTTCTGTCAGCACTTTCGTATCGTTCAGTGGATTTTTCCAACTTCAACATTTGTTCGGACAGCAGACGTGTATCATATTTGGCTTTTGACTGTTCGGTATCCAAGTCGTAGGAGAGTTGGTCGTGATCCTCGAAATACTCGAAGGGTGCTGCAATGGCTGGGGGAGAGAAGATAAAGAATACAATAAGTGGGACATATGTACAAGGCGGGTGCGTGGGTTCAAATGGAACAATATTTAATAATGTGAGGTAGAAACAAACAGGTAAATAAGGTATAAGGGGTTCTAAAGCTGAGAAAACATGTCCAAAATTAGGTACGTGCTTATATTATATGCAAAAAATGCTGTTAGGTCTTCGTTTTATTTTATATTGATGGTTGTTTCCAACATTAAATGATAATAAAACAAAACTATTAAATAACAAAGAAATGTATATGTTTGTGGAAAAAACAGAAGAGAGAGAACAAAAAGAAGAGCGGAATCAAGCAATTGACGTACGATGAAAAGCACATGGGTACATAATTTCGTTGAAAATTTTTAACTCTATATTACTCGACATTAATTCAACTTTCTAGCTGATTTCATTCAATAAGTGAGTGCTATTTGGTTGTTTCGATGAACTTTACGAATTAAAATCCGGTGATTAGAGCAAAAAGATTGGTATTGTTGATGGGCATAATCAGACCACTGTCACGCCTACAAAACGCCATTAATTGAAAACCAATAAATTGACATAACTAAGTTCCAAAAAAGGTACAAGACTGTTATATAACGAATTGCATTAGGCAGGGACATCTGCAGTTTTTTTGAAGTGAGCGTGGTCCCGCCCTCTAATAGGTTTAATGTACATATCTCTTAACCACTAAAGCTATAATAACCAAATTTACTCAGTACAAACATTTTTACAACCCTACTGACAGTGTGAAAATGAATGAAAGTAATGAATGAGGTATGTGAGATACTTAAATGAAACTCAGAGAGCATATTTGCCGTTCGCAATATATAGTAATGCCAAAAATATATAAAAGCTGGACAATACTACCCCTATCTCCATATGTACATAAATAGAGTTTTGTTGTTTTTACAAACCTTATGCCGAAAATTTTGGTCAGTATGTGAGTTATTTATTGATGACATTTCTTGAAAATATGTTCTCGAGCATATAACAATGTCAAATGATGCGATATTTTAATGAAAATAAGTAAACACGTTTTCTTAAAAATTATAAAAATATATTAATGATAAACCATGGTATAAACCTCATATCCCTAATATAATGAATTCCCATCCTCTGGTTGAAGTTTTCCACATTATCACAATACATTAAGTTCAGCCTCTTTGGTTGAGATTATATCACATATATCTCATTTGAGCATGATTTTTATGTAATGTTAGCTGACGCGAAGTAAAATATAACAATAAAACTTAGTGGTGTTCGGTTACACCCGTACTTAGCCATTCCTTACTTATTTAATATTTCTCCATTAACATTTAACGAAATATTTTTTAAATCACATATTATAATGTACCATTGATTTTTTAAAATATAATAAAATTTGGCCTTGTTTAAAACTAACTGAACCTCATCACCCTGAAAAAACCGTTCAACTTTGCATCTACACTTTGGACAAAGATATGAATATTGCGGTGGATATAATCCGAGTTTAAGTGTTACCAAAAACCGAGTTAATGGACCTGTTTTGCTAATACTTGAGATGTATCATATGTTATGTAGATGTAAATTTTTGACCAATTTTTGAAAAGAATTCGTCAAACTCCGTATTAAACGTACTTTTTGAATCAAATCAAACTCATTTAGTTTTCTTATAAAATAGTTTGCGAAAATATCGCCAAAATCAAAAAAAGTAGGAAAAGGGTAACAGAATTTAAGTTTGTTGTACAAAAACAAATAAATCTGTTAAGCTTTATTAAGACATCATTCGAAAGGTCTGAGTTTCTTCTTTCGTAATTAAAAATCGATTTTTAAATTAAAAATCGGTTAATAATTAGCTAAGATATGGGCTAATAGTGCGCAAATGTTCGATTGAATTGGTTTTTTAAAGTTAAGTCCAGATGTTGGGGGTATTTGGCAAATACCACAAATGGATTTGGGTTCCACTCGACAAGATCCACAAGAAAAATATAATCACTTCTCAGGAATTTTGGAGTGTCACACTGTGTTGCAATTAACTAATATTATTATATATACATCCACTATTTGGAGAAGAGAACTGTCAATCCAATGGATACCAATGTTCAACCCGTGTACAAAAATAAATAGTAACTTCGGTAACGGAGCAAGTTTCTTCGCTACAAGAGGGCTCTTCATCTCACCGTCTATAAGTAAGTTAAAGCAAACAAAGGAGGTGAGAAAGTTTTACGTGCGACGCCATGTTCATTTTCTCGGAGCATACTAGAGCGATGAGGAATAAACTTCACAGCAGGAACTAAAATCTCATATAATCGGGGTGAGTATACTGGTCAATGAAAAAGAAACCCAACTCTCCATGCATAAGGCAGTCGGCCTCTAGGGAAAACCCCCCTTCCTATCGATTAAAAAAACGAAGTAATACGTGAGACACAAGGTTATCTTAAGACTACTACCAATCTGGCTGACGCAACAGGCTCTTGGTCATCTACGATATAATTTAGTATTCCTAACGACTTTCCGGTTTACGGAATCATCCCATTGACCATACTACACCTAAGCAATCTTACATAAGCTGTGTTATGGACTCATACCAATGAACCCACATACATCCAAGAACTCAGGCTGGATCTGACAACTGCAAGACCAGCAAATAGGGAATAATAGACCACTGCATCAGCAGCAACAAATTCAATTATTATTTTAGAAAAAATTCGTTAAACAATAGGGTTAGTTTGTCCGCTTTCCCACAATTTTTATAGTTTACCACAGAAGTCTATGAGCCGTAAAAACTTTCGTAGAAAATTTTCAACTAGATCATAGACTCTCTGCTAAAATTTCGAAGCGCCGATAGAAGAACTACTCAAATCATGGATTACTGGACCGTACTGTCGAACAGGGAGATTGACACCTATTGGACACTCATCACTTTATACCTTCTTCAATGGAATTTGTTAGGTCAATGACAAAGTGGGACAACACAAGAAAACTTTCTACTTTCTAATAACATAACAGAAGAAGCCAGTCCTGGCAAAATTAGCTTGTGATTTTATGAAATGATAACCTGATCTGTAGGTACGTTTTTTTTTGGCTAAACATTTTAATCGTAGCTTTTTTCGAAAATATTGAAAAAAATAAAAAATTTGCAACTGGCAATAGGGTAGAGTTCATTGAACTTAGGAACTTTTGTAATAATCCTTAATAGAATAATCACGCTAATAGAATCATCGTTTATGAAAGTAATTGAAATATTGTGAAATCCCGACAAAAATATAAATCAACTAATTATTTTGATTAGCTTACTTTGGTTGGCGGGGCGTATGAGTAACATATTTAATTATGGTATGACTAAAGCACACAATAAAATTTGAAAACAATTAGTTGCTTAGTATATTCACTCGTGACTTGCATAGAACCTGTCACCGTACACCGACAACAACAATCACTACATTTGAATTACGTGCGTCATATGGCCTCTGATAAAGATATAAAATAAAGAAACTTCTTAAATAAATATATTTAAACCGCTTTGCCAACACAATAAAATAATGAGCGTAAAATAAAAAAATCGCAATAAAAAGTGTGCCTGATTTCCATGCAAACGCGTGTCGTCAGCCAACCGCATCAATACGCCATTTGAAGCGGCATCCATAAGTGTATATGTGTGCGTGTGTGTGTACATACAAAGGACATAAAACGCAAGAAAGTCACGTCGCAAAGCGCGCAAAAAAGTATTTGCGTAAACATTTTTTTCCTCACTCCCCGAATCAACTAGATTGTTCGTAAAATTTCATTTTATTTTATTTCCATACAATTATATCTATTTTAATGCTTTGCCAACTTTCGTCGATTTTTTGTGCGCCCGAACTTTTTGAATGGGTTAACTGCTTCGCTGGTTGGCAATCTTTCAGCACGTGGGCATAGCGGCGCGGCATTTTGCATGCTTTTTTGACTTTTTATTTGGCGCTGAATTCTTCCCCAAATATTATTACCCTTTTCATACTTGCTTGAATGTTTTATTGTGTTTATTTTATTCTTTTTGTGTGTAAGAAATGTCGTAGAAACAGGGAAAGAGCAAACAAAGTGACAGTTTGGAATTGTCATCATCGTTGGCTGCTGGAAAATGGTCGGCATGCAAAATGCGCACAAAGCGCAAAGCAAAGAGGTTAAAACAATAAAAGCGGCCAGGCATTGGCAATACTGGTAATGGCGATGACTTAGCAATAAATCATTCTAATGGTCATGGCGTACGGTGACAGCTTTCGCGGAGGATGTTTATTTTATTGTATTAATGTCAGTTTTTTGCAGTTTTTTGGCATATTTTACATGCAAAAGTTCCGTTAACGTCGAAGTATTCACTTAGTTGAATTTACAAATCGATACTATATAAATATGACTGAAACTCATATCCCGGTTTGCTTGAAGAGATGTATATAAATATAATATCTTATCTGATACTAAAAATCTCTTAGTCATTTAAAAATTAATGTAAACTTTGTATTTTCTAAGTAATGTCTAGATTTAAGAACCTTCAACAGGTAATAAAAGATAAATAAATATAAAAAATATGACTTTTTAGAAAGATGATTTTCTAGATCAACATTAGAAAAATCCGGTCTTGTCTTGAAAATCAAATTATGGTTGGCATATTCAGGCTACATCCAACTTTAGCATAATTATCAGTAGGTAGACTTGAACTGAATCTTTTTTACAATTAAGAATGAACTTGTAATTTACCAAATTTCCGTAGACCGACTTCTCATATGTTTTCTATATGGGTATATAGTTTATGTAATACCAAATTGAAGTTGAAAACAAAATTCATATCTTGAAGACAAACATAACAAGCTGCATATTGTATTTATTGGCACGGAAAAGCGGTCTTAGGTGGGCTAACTAATAAAAATCCGTATATCACAGATTTTATTGATAATTTTTTAGAGTTTTAGAGTTTAGAGTCAATAGATAAGGGTCCCATTATGTTAATTAATGGCCTTATGGATCGTACATAAAGAATTCACGCATTGGAAAGTACCCAATGGAACAAACTATACGATATGTTCAAACAAACAGGTAGCACTTTTGATGCAACCCAGCACTAGCATGTCCTTTAACGCATTCGCAATTTTGCTCCGATTCTCTCCTGGTGGAGAAATTCTTTTTTCCGTGTCAAAAAGCGGTTTAGTAACCCCGCAAAGAAAGCAAGCAAAGAAATGGCGAATAGAAGACAGTCTAAGACATTTCGAATGGCTGTACAATAGTATTGGTGAACATTGTGGTTATTTCAAGCCGCATTTCAAGCGCATAATGGCCATATGAAGAGAACGTTAAAAATATGGGCCTCCTAAACGAAACATCAAAAATTATCCTTTAAAAAAGACGAAATGAGTATTCTGAACACACGATTACAGATGTTATTTATTTCGAACTATCTTGGTTTGTTATTATGTAAATTCGAAAGTTTTAAAACGAACTAACCCCAGATTTGTAATCACAGCCTATGCGTCATCATATTTTATTATTATTACTTTAATGAATGTGTCCTAAATTGGAGCAGAAGGTGTAGTGCAGCTAATATTCATTCCTAAGGACTTCCGGGGAATTCGGCTGCTTATGCTGAAGTTCTAAACCAGTAGTTACGACTTGGTAAAATAGCAGATATAACGATTAGGCAAAGGTCTTCAGCTCAAAATGGGCACAAGATACAGCTAAGGCGCTGCAAATTAGGATGTGTGGGAACCTTGAGATGTATGACTGAAATGGACAATGACCACTTATTTCGGGCATACAGTCAATAACCAATTTTATCGAATTGATCTTCAGTTTAGTAGTTAAAGTCCAATTAAGTGTAACAATTTATAAGGAGATTTGTTGTTTTATGTTTTGAAAATCGTGTGATTTTATATGTTTAAAAATTTTCGATATTTGGAAAAAATATTAATTCATTTTTCTACGTTAATGTTTTCGCCTTCAAAATAATCCCCATTCGATATTATTGGTGGAACGAGATTTTGAAGCTATGAATTGCTAACCCGTCCAGGGTTGGCTCCGTACGACTTTCAATTTTTCGATAAGCGACAAAGTTATACACCGGGAAGAAATTTGGTTCGAATACGGAGGTTGTCGCCGCCACGGAGGTCTATATTGAAGAGCTGTAGAAAATATATTTTAAATGTTAAAAAAGTTGAAAAATCTCTAGATCCCATGTATTGAGCAAGAAGAAAACTATGTTGAGAAAGAAATTGTCATTTGAATAGCCTGAAGAGGGTACATTAACTTTGCTATAAAGTTTGAAGGAAACGTCGGAGACCCTATGAAAAATATTTATACCTAAATGATTGGTGCGACGAGTTGACGATGAGACGAGATTATAAATTTTGTATTCATTGACCAACTCACTTTTTCTTCAATTTTTCAGATATTACTTTTCATTATTTAAAAGTCGTTTTAAAGTCAACTATATGCAGACACCTCCATACACAATATTGATGAAGATGTGAAAGTCCTTTTTTACATTCCTTCAAACTGTGGAGGTACATAAATCATAAAGCGGGTGTACACACAAACAAAGGCGAAAAAAATTTAAAAAATGCGACACATAAACAATGAAATGTATGCATACGCGACCAAGTGTGGCTATGTTATGTGTTCATGGCCTTCGACATACCAGTGCAATCAACCAACATTCAATGAAACGTCAAACCAGTCAGAAAAAAAACTTGTTAGGAGCTCGAATCTCCTCACTAAAATCAATTGAGACATAAAAGCATCAGACTCGAGCCACATTTGTGTAAAAAACAGTGAGAATCTTATCAAAATTCATATCAAAATTGTTTCTGATTTGTCTATAAACGTACTTGGCGGAAAAGCTTCAGACTTAGACCAAATTTTTGGAAAGGAACAAAAAATATTTACCTCTGTGGATCACTATTTTTTTGCTTGAAATTATAAATCGAACGAATGCCTTACCTGTCTTTTACAAACAAATATGAAACCTGTATATTTCAGACCAATATCTGATCTCGCTGGACACCAACTGGACTTCCATCGCAGTAATGGTTCATTTATGAAAAAGGAATCTCAGCTAACTAGTTCCGCCTGCGGTTCGCTCTAGTTGTCAAGTATGCTATTTTAGAACTAGTTGTGAAGTAGTTCCTAACTATTTTATTTGACTGCAGGTAATGTGTGTTCGTCTGTGTGTCGTAGTCATGTGTTTTATTGCTTTTTTATACAGTTGCCATGTTATTCGCCTTGCATATGAATTGTTATTGTTATTATAGTGAGCATTTGTCATTGAAATAAATCGTGTATTGTACGAGTATTTGCGTATAAATAATTCCGTTTGATATTCCCTGCATTGAGTTGTAAAATTCAACAATAGCCAAAGCAGGATGAAATTGTTATGTAAGTTTTTTCGTGATTTTTACTTTTCTTGTTTAGCGAACTCGTTGCAAAGGAAATACATTTTCATCTCTTTGCTTGCTTTGCTACAAAGTAGAGTTTGTATGGTAAGTAAGAAATAAAAACAAGGAGCTTTGCATGTTTTGCATGTGAGCCTCAAGTGCCCAGTACAAGCTGAAGTGATTTACGTATACATATGTGTTTGAAAATAACCATATGTACGAGGAGCGTTCCAAAGTAAACAGGACTTAAAAAAAAGACAGAAAAAATGGTTTTATCGGCAAATTTAGTTAATTTTATTCAAAATAGTCTCCTTCTGCTTAAATATAGCTTTTGGCACGGTCCAAAAGCATGTCGAACGAGTGTTTTAGCTCGTTGCCCGGTATGGCCACCAGTATGCCGATGCAAGCTTTTGAATAGCCTCTACGTCTGCATAACGCTTTCCTTTCATCGGCAAATGCATTTTTCCCAAAATAATCGGCCACAATCGATGAGACGGCGCATTATCGTGCAACAAACGCCAACTTCCATCTTACCAACTTCCAAATACCGCATTAACGTTTTGGCCGGGTGGAACAAATCCTTTGTGGACAATACCTTTGGAATCATAAAAACAAATCAGCATTGTCATCACTTTTGACTTCTCCAGGCGCGATTTTTTGGGTTTCGCCTCATCGTCATTTATGTCCTCACGACCACTTTGAAAACGTTGAAACCACTCGTGCACTTTGCTACGGGATAGACAATCATCGCCTTGTTTCACCAATTGAAATGTTTCGGTAAAAGTTTTACCAATTTTAAAACAAAATTTAATGTTGGCTCTTTGTTTGAAGCTCATTTTCGCACCGATGACAAAAACATACTGACACTTAAATCGCAATAACTTCACTTCCAATAGATGAAATGTCATGAAATTTTTACTGGAAGTCGATAAAGGATAGCATTATGTCATCATAGATTCTAACGCACTAGTCATATAGATGGCGCCACTAGAGTTTACTTTGTTACTTTTTTACTGTTTACTTTGGAACGCACCTTGTATGTGTACTTCACAGAAGTGCTTGAAAAGCTACAGTCTCCTCGTTACACACTTGCTTAATGATATAGATCTATGCATATATGTGTATGTATGTAGATGCTCATATAAGGCATATGTTTTTAGATTTTGCGCTTTTTGCAAAATATTCTCTCAAAGCAATGCTCATTTCTGCTTTGCCAGGCGAGTGAATGAAAAATTTAACGATGCAAGCTCCTTTAATATATTTTTTGTTATTTATACAAGATATTGACGATATTTCTTTTTGAAAAGCAATTCCATTTTAGGATTTAGTTTATAGTACAGTGCAATTTGTTTATTTATTTTGTTTATAATATATATTTTGGCATTTTATGAAGCCAATCGACGAAGAAGTTATCTGATAAACATATTTTTATATGCACTTGTTTACATGATATCTTATCGGACTGGGGGGTATGAAGAATGTAATCTAGAATTATTATCAAGTTAATGCCGCAAAAAATAGTTAGAAGAGAATGAAATAGATTTACAACAAATTTGGGAAATCAAATTTCTGCAAATAAAGTTCTCTGCTAGACATCACGATCAACAGCGTTACAATTCAATATGTATAAGCCTTATCGCCTATTTAACCCAATGTCATCAGCTATAGATGGAATGGTTTATGTGAGAATAAGAACAATCCTCTGATAATCCGGTTGAATCTGTGACTGTAAATTTTGCTACTTTGTAAGTTTTGCTCGAGTTTCTTAGTTTTTTATATTTTCCTTTGCTTCAGTCATATTCTTGCGGAGCACTTTCATATAAAATTTTTAAGTCTCCGATGGTTTGTCTATTGAAATCAGACATTTCCTGTAAGGTTGTAAGTAATCAAAGTTATACTAATCTAGATAAGAGGTTACCAGATCCATCGGGTCGGCTTCGCTTTTTGAAGACAACAATGCTCTTCCAGCATCACAACGAATCGGCTCATTAACCTAAATAAAGCATAAACTGAGCTAAGGCTGAACAATTGCAAAACTGCCTCTAATACTTTGTTGATTTGCTTATATCTGATATATACAAGTATATCCGCTGACTAAGTTGTAGTTCTACAGTCCAACGTTTCTTTATGGTTTATGAAAGTTGCAGTTGATACTCCTTCTACAATAGAAATTGATATTAATACTAATTTCGATAACTAGGAAAGCATCTTTTTTGAATTTGTCACCTAGTCTATATTTCGAGTTTGATTATCATTATCAAGGGTCTTTAGATATTTCCTTTTCCACGCCATTGTATTCTCAATTGTTCTATTTATAAGAATAATAAAGTACATATAACTTATATACCTATATATAATTTTGAACAAATAACACCCTCCAAGTTATTGAAGTCAGCCAAAGTCAGAAAGTCGGTTTTCACAAATCTTCTTCATCTAATCGAGTGACGTTCGAGGGTAATTTAAGCGTTTTGGAAAGTCGTATCTGGATTTGTACTGAATCGAGGCTTACAAGATCTTTATACCCGACTTTATCGGTTAGTAAATGTCAAAAAGTTCAATGTTTACAAACAAAACATAACAGATGTCTCTTCCTGTATTATTTCTGAAGTAAGCATATAATTTGAAATGGAACTAAAGTAAAATGATTTATTATATTTCTGAAGTCATAGCTTGGCCATCAGCAACAGTATTTATTTGCGACTAATTCGAGGTAGTCTAAAAGCTATTGTCATCTGTGAAACACTTTGGAATTAAACAACATATTTTGAAAAATGACCTTCTCGCATTTTTGCGACTCTGCATGAATAAAATGCAAAATTCATTGTAATAGTTTAACAGTACCGTTACAGTAATTTATCATTCTTATAATTTGTTGAACACAAATAAATTTTTATGCAACCGCACAAATTAAAACTTTGCCACAGGGAATCAACTTAATAAAAAGCCAACAAACCAGCGGCGGGAAAGAGGCAAGTCAAGAACATTAGTATGGGGAAAATGAAAAGGGTATCATCATAAATCACGAATCACATTTGGCGCATCAAAAAGCAAAAATTTATATTGTCCTTTTTTGGTGCTGCTGCCGTACAGCTTAGCCTTCCAGCTTAATTTATCATATTTATAGAAATATTTATTTGAACCTAGAGCAGTTGCAGAAAGCGCTAGCTGAGAAAAAATTTTAAGGTTAATGCATAATGCATACAAGATTTAAGTGGTTATGGTAAAATGTGAGATTTAAATAAAAATATTCTGTGGCACATCGATAATCTACATTGTAATAACAAACATTTCTGTGTTATTTCTCTTCTTGCTTTTACTAGTTATTTTCTCTCATTCGTTTTTTTATAATCTTGCAACATGTTGCTACAGAGCTTAATAGTTTTGTTCGCCTAATGGTTGTTAATATCCCTTAAAATAATCGATTGGGATATAGGGTTATATATTCATATATAAATGATCAGGATGACGAAGTGAGTTTAATTCCAAGTAATTTTTTTTCAGTCCGTTGGTCCAACTGTGCAGGCGATAACTTGAGTAAAAATTAAGATATCTTTACGAAACTTGGTACACGTGTTTCTCAGCAAAAAAATTAGTAGATTTCGTAGATGGCCGTGATCGGACCATTACGGGACCTGCTCGACCGATTTCAACCAAACTCGGTTGCATTACTATGGTATTCGAATATTGTAGTCCGAAAATAGGATGAATCGGACTACAACTACGCCTGCTTCCAATGTAGCACAATTTTAAATTCCATATGAGCCTTTCACTTTCCTGTATACAAATCAAGCAGCAATGAATATATTCGGTTAAAACTTTACACAAATAGTGCCTTTGAGGTATTCTTGCACGTTGCAAGAGTATAAAATGTGCGGTTATATCCGAACTTAAGCCTTCCTTACTTGCTTTCCTTAATTACATTCTCTAAACTTATTCCTCTCTTACTTTAACCAGCACAGCTACAACAACAAAGTTTTTATTCTCTTTAATTGTGAGTTTTCATTTATTAAGCTAGTCTTAGTAGTAAGCATTGCAAATGTTAATCATTAGTAAAAAGCTCTTCCAATAGTTGATAAAGTGAGAGCGAAGTCGCCAAATCGTTCGAATGTCAGATTTCACATTTCTTTAGACTTTTATCACATATTTAAAGAAATTGTTGTGTTTGTAAAGCTGATAAAGCTTGATGAAGTTGAAGCTATGAAAAAGCTCCACCACATAAGCTATAACTTATATAGAGTTTCAGAGTTAGATTCGATTATATCGGGTTTAGCTATTAATAACATTTGCGAAGTATTTTTTTCACTGTATTAGGGAAGGCTCATGATGCAGTACGCTAGAGTCCTTCTTAAACTGAAAAACGCTACAATTCACTTATATATATTAAATTCTATTATAGCTCTATACTGCGAAAGTGCAGGAAGGCATTACAATTACTTCTGGTTTCCCGGCTTCGGTCTCTATAGAAACTGCACCAAAATTAATAGAGACAAGATTGCCGCACGTTAAGTACTTAAGAACGAACTGTCACAACTTCATAGTAATTGTAAATGAATCTTCCCCCTTATTTCATTCATTACGTCACGACTAACTTTTACTTTTGTCAAACATATTTTAAAACAAATAATGAAACGAAACTGTCGTAACCTTCATTTCTATCAATAAAGAGTAACGTAGTTGCGCTGTAGTTCTGCTGTCGGGAAAACCTAAGTTGCCCAGAAAAGTAATGAGAGGCTCAATACTACAAGTATCTACTTTGAAACTAAGTTCATGAAATTATCAACTACAGAGTTGTGAGTGTACGTAATAAAAGATATGGTAATGTGCAGAATTGCAGAATACGTTCTCAGTGGGGAGTCTGTACATATATCTTGTTAAAAAGAGTGGTATTTAGGGGTGTATTTTTAAAAAAATTTAAGCGCAAGGTCTGTCTACGATTTACACATAATTTGTTTGCCTTATATTCAGTTGGTAAATAGAAATGGAAAAAATGTCCAATTAATTGTAGTCGCGAAGCGTTCGGGTCAGTCAAAATTAATATAAATCAAAAAAAATGCGAGGTGTTTCAAAAAAACAACGGGAATTTTAAAATTAGAATTTCGCGAGTTTGGAGAGTCTAACTGAAAACCTTTTTATCATATTTTATTATACATTATGTACATGCCTCTGAAGTACGATAAAATTTTCAGCTGTATTCATTGCATACTTTGTCCGTAGCAGCCGCTACGGTTAGTCGTTTGTTATGAGCTCATACTTCGTTGCTTGTTCGTGAGTTCTTAGTCAAAAACCCTACTGTAACGATGCTAAGTGTGAATTTTTCCTATTTCCAAAAATAAAGATAACCTTAAAGGAATTTCGTTTTACCAACGAAGATGGCAATAAAACCGCATCACTGAAAGAGCTAAAGGCTATCAATACATTTTTATCAAAAATCATATAAGTCCACAACTTTGAAAAAGTAAAATTCGAAAACAAAAAGTTCCATTCTACAAAAAAGGTCTTATTGGGTTTTTTCTTAAGACCATTCCATTAGTCATACGCTGTTAAAGTTTTGCATCAAATAAACTGTAATCAAAGAGTACACCATGTCATATGATCAACGCAGAATCTACAAGTATAGCATAAATCACTTGTGTGAAAATTCAGGTCATTTGATATATATTTTTAATTGCGTATAACTTTTAAAGCAATGACTTTATGGAAAAAATCATTAAGATCTTTTTTCTAGAACGAACCATTTTGTATTAGAATATCACTTTTTCAAAGTGTCAGATTTTCTTTTTTAATACAGAATATGAAAAAATAAAAGATAAAAATTTTATTTTTAGGGCAACAACTGAAATTTAATTGGGCGATTGCAAAAATGATAATGAACTTGGGAAATAGCGGAACCCTAATACATACTTACATACATTCTCCATATTTAAGTATGTAAAAAGTTTACCAAACTTTTACAATTTTATACTTCAAATACATGTGAGCTTTCATCAGAGCTTGCATCCGCACATATGTTTCTATTTGCTCGTGTGTATGTCTCATGAATATAGATAGATATGTCTGTATGTATGGAAAATCTTCTACTTACCGGCTGTGGCGGCGGGCAATTGTATGCGCTCCAGCAGACAGAATGCGCAGCAAATCCAAATGCAAATAATCCGCAGAAACTTCAACATCTTGCTAATGCTCGAAGTTCACTTAACGTCACAGGAAGACAAGACGGCAAATTCCAGACAAAAACTTCTGTTTCCCGTTACTCGCTCGCTGTTGCTCTGCGCACTTATATTTCCTGGTTACTTTTATAGTTTTTGCTGCCTCCTTTGTGTGGGGGCCTTAGTTGTTGTCTCAGCGGCGCTTGCCGTTGCTGCTTCTATTATGGTTGTAGCTATTGTTGTTGTTGTAACACATGTATTCGGGTCTTAAACTGACAGCTCTTTTGTTGATTGTACATGCGTGTGAATGTGCGTCGACGCAGCGTTTGGTGGCATTGCCCGTTTTGTAGCAGTAGTTATTCCTTTATTGTTATTGTTGCTTTGGTTTTTGTTGCCACTTCGTTAAGATGGCGAAGTAGGTGGCGAGTGACGCTTTCACATGTGTGTGCTTAGAATGAATTTTCACACATTCTCACAACAGCGCTCACAATGGCCTTTTTCACTTTACACATTCACTCCACATTTAATTTCTATTCGAAAAGAATTTCCTTTTTTCGTTTATTGTATATTTTTTACACCAGCTCCTCTTCAAACATTATTTATTTTTTTTATTCTCGTTGCTTGCATTCGCTCTTTCGCCGTCGTTTTTTGTTATCACTTCTCTTGAAAGAGTAAACTTTTTTTTGCTTATTTTAGTGTTGCTGCTTGTGTTTACAGTTATTTTTGTTGCCGCTTGTTCTGAGTACACCTAAAAATAAAATCATGTGTGAGCTTACGAAAATTACGAAATCGCACGTTCCTTCGCTTGTTTGGTTACTCAAAAGTTTCTACACAAATAAGCATGTGTATGTTGTTATTGTTTTTTTGAAGTTCACTGACATTGCTTTGTGCGGAATTTCCACTTTTTTATAATTTCTTGAAATTTCACTGCCATTACATATCCTCAAATGCAGGATTATTCAAGCGACTACTGAATAGTCCTTGAAAATAGCTCAGAACGCTCTTCCTTCAAGAAACAGCTATGAAGTTCGTGCTTGACTTCCTTTGAAAGTAGAAAAATTTAATGATGGGGTTTCCAGAAGAAATTCTACTCTAACAAACGAACACTTTTATGACGGGACACTGGTGCTATTTTTATTCTCATTACCTTTCATAAGCGGACGCGGACCTCTCGATAACGCAGAAGAAAACTTAATTACCGAATAAAAGTGTAAAGAAAACTATAAAAAACCTTTGATAAGCGGATAATCAATCGATATCGATCGAGATATTAAACTTAATAACATAAAGTTGATATTTTTACATGCTAATACAATCAGCACCTCGATCAGGGCATCACGCAGATTCGACATTTGACATATTTTAAACAAGAGTAGAAGAGGAGGCTGTTAATTTTATTAGGACTACATGGGACAACGTAACGAAGGAAACAATTAAAAACCGTTTTTGTAAAGCTGGCTTTTTGTGCTCAGGATGCGGGTCGGCGAATTAAATCATATTCCGAAGCATTAGAACAACTTTGATGAGCATAAATAAATGTGCAAATACACAAACGATTTTATGGTAACTATGAATAAAATAACGCAAAAAAAATAAAGTATCTCAATTAAATAACCGAGATATATAATTGGTTTGAAAAGAACTTCTTTAAGCGGATACCCCCCATAAGCGCGCAAAAATTGTGTAACCGGTTATCAGAGGTTTCCAATTGTAATCCAATTTTACATATACTGATCATAAGCCTCGGCTGTGATGGCCTTCAATGACTTCAGTGAGTTGTGTTTTTTTTTTGGTTTAAGCTCATTTTTATTCGGATTTTTTAATCAGACTCGACACAAATGGTGCTCCACAATTCGGCACACGATCGAACGAAATCTACTTTCAACTTAATTGTGACATTTCCAATAGCCACTTATTCTTGGTCAACACGTTAAGGTCGACAGATAATAATTACTTGATGCTTCACTGAATCGTATGACTGCGGTCTAAAGTTTCGCTAAATAAAATATTGTGAGCACTCAACTCAAGTTAAGCTGTGCGAAAAGATGCAGTATCTCCAGATCTGAATGTACTCATTGCATACGGTCGACCAATATTGTATGCCCGGGCAAAGCGACTTATGTAGGTAAAACTGCGCTACGTTTTGAAATCACCGTCATTCTTTATATTTTTGAACGTCCCAAATTGTCTTCTAAAACTAATAACAGGAAACAAAATATTCTCACACTTTTCAAAATATTTTGAAGATTCAACATTGTTTTTAAATTTACAATCCTAATTTAAACTTAATTACGTAGTTGTTGCTTTCAATATTATTCAAAGAACCTTTTCAATTAAGCGACCAGTGAACTAAAACGATGAAAGTCTGTGGAACGGAAGAATTTTCAAACACGTGTACATACTTTGCTACATTTCCATATAAGCATGAAATACATTGTTGTTGTTTGCTTAAAGAACAACTAAAAATCAGTGAAGCACTGAGTATATTTTCGCAAAGTTGCATGGCATAGGATTAGTTGCTCGTTTTTTCCCATAGAATATAAAAATAAAAACCTGTCTGAAATCTTCAATCGAAAGTCAACAGTGCGGTCAGAAAGCTGCATTTGATCTGGCCTAGTGAAAGCTGTGAGCTGATTTTGTTGAATTTGATATTTCCAGAAGATTGAAAAGTTAGTGAGTAGTTCCAAATAGTATCGTAAGCATGTTCGCAGTTTTAGTTTATAAATTATAATAAAAAAATTAAGTCCGTTTACAGTTATAATCTATCATCTGAGTCCTTGTTCAAAATGTGAAATTATAGGTCGGTTGACAAGGGAAATTCTGATCTGAATGCATGTAGCAAAATTGGTTTCGGAAATACTTGCAAAATACCACTTGCGAAATACCGCTGAATCCTCCCCAATCTAAAAGATACCAGAGTAGGCAGAAATGGACTGGCAACAGTCCACCCCTGTTGTAGTCGTGAGCATACAGATAGAGAGTCTTACTATGCTTGGAGGTATAAATAGGGCTGGATCAAGGTGTCATGTGGGCCGTGCTGAGGATCCACCTGGCTGGGGGTCCTTAAATAGCCCAGTCTTGAACGGAGCTTCCGCATACCTGGCACCCCTGTAATAAGATAGCCTTACTTGCGCAGCGGGGCTAAGCGCAAGCGGACATACTTTCCCTACACTCGTAGGTGGAAATATGAAACAAAATAACAAAAATACAAATACTAATTTAAAGGAGTCCGACTCTCCTGTAAAAAAGCCGGAGAAAGCTAGTTGTTCCCAGAGGAGAGCAGCGTTTGCTACGATTTCGAGAGTAGCCAGCGTGAGGACAAGAGCCAAGCTTGGTCCTGGCGCAAAGGCAAGCATTAGCAAAGGGGCAGAAGCTAAGGCTGGCTCCAAGAAAGTAACAGCACCGGAAGCAGCGGGTACTAAACCCTGTTGCCAAAGCATGACTGCAAAGCAGAGGTATCGGGGAGATGACAAAAGTGCTGCTGCTTGTAATGCGTCTGGTAGCTAGGCCATTACGGGCAGTAATGGCAGCTAAGCCACATAGGTCAGCAGGAGAGGCTAAGCCGTCAGCCATAAGATCGAGAACTAAAGGCATAATGCCCTCAAAATCATTTGTTGATGAGGCCCGGAACCGAATTATGATTCCCGGAAAAAAAATCCCCAGAGCCCAATGGAAATGGGTGCAAGATGCACTGACTAATGTAGTTGAGGTTTATCCCAGAGCAAGGCTAGTAGCTATAGACAGGAAGAATATCCGATCCCCACCAAAAGCTAAGGTATGAATCCCGGCTACACCGGACCAGTTAATGCAGCTCATCAAAGCCTGCAACCCGAATCTGGTAAGAAGACGAAACGAGCCACAATGCGTATTCTGCTGTTGCTAACAGAGGAATTCATAGAACCGCTGGCGAAAAGTGGCGGGGAAATTAACTATGGATTCACAAAGGTGAAGGTCATGACGTACGTGCAGACAGACTCTCTTAGGTATTTACGGAGAGTGAGCGTTTGAGACGCAGAGAAGGAAATAGTATTCTTCAAATTAATCTCCACCATAGCAAGCTAACTTCTCTAGCCCTAATTATTCGCATGGCGGCAGAACAGCCCGATTTCGTCCTCATTCAGGAGGAATGGGTTGATAGGGCGAGTACTTGCGGACTGAGGACACCGGGCTATAATTTATAAATAGCAAACTGCGAAAGTAAGGCTAGGAAATGTATAATAGCTAACACCACAGCAGTAAGCTGGGAGATGGGCAGTAGCAAATGCCATCTGGTGTCATGCTACATGCCGTATGATGAAAAAGAAATATCATCACATCTGATTAAAGAGCTGGTACGAGACAGTGAAGAATCCATGTGCGTGACCATACTTGGATGCGATTCCAATGCACAGCACACTTTATGTGTCAATACGGATTTCAAAAAAAAGGGGTGAGTTGGTCCTTAACTACTTACTAGGTATTACGCTTTTATTATGTAATAGAGGTAATAAGCCAACATTTACAACAAGAAACCGGCAGGAGGTGTTAAACATTACACTCATGTCGAAAGCATTAATAAATAGATTAACCGAATATAAATTTTATGAGGAATACTCTTTTTTGGACCACCGTATTCCTATGATTCCGCCATTCCAACCAAAGAATAAAGAGGACCTACACTTCCTTGTTAAACAGTCTACAGATTCTTACCGACAAGCATTATAGGTGGTTTGTCCAATAACACGTAGTAGGGGACGAATTACAGCAAGCAATTTAATTTAGCCAAACTATCCCAAGGAGAAGAGTAGTGGGATAACTATTATAACCTTAAGGTCTTCCAAAAATAAGTAAGAAAAGCAAAAAGAAATTCGTGGAAATCTTTTTGTAATAATATCGAGAATATGGCAGAAGCGTCTCGACTTAGAAAAATAATGGCACAATCGGTGCATAATATAGAATACCTCCAGAAGCCAGACCATAGTTGGATGGTATCCAGCAAAGAAAATTAAAGTATGCTTAAAGGGGCAATGTAATTAAACTATATTCCCTCATCATGGAGGAAAGTCAAGGTGATATATATACCAAAGGCATGCAAAAGCTCACACACAAATCCAAAGGATTTCCGACCAATTAGTCTTTCCTCATTTCTTTTAAAAACGTTGGAAAGGCTAATAGAGTAATACATAAGGACCAAACTGAACCCAGAAAAACTGGCAGTTTCGCAGCAAGCGTATTCTAAGGGAGAAACCACAGAAACAGTATTAAGCTCAGATGTGGCAGAGATTGAAAAGTCTCTGGAGGTAAAAGAACACATCCTCGTAGCTTTCCTAGACATAAAAGGCACTTTCAATAATATCCAGCCAAAGACCATACTGAGCGCGCTTAAAGATTTTGGCATTTCTGAGCTTCTCGAGAAATTATTTGAACAGATGCTCATGGGCAGGTCAAGTATTTCAACATTGGAAGCTAAATGTAAAATGTATTTCACGGCTACTAAGCCAATCTTCGGAATCTCCTTTTTCACAGGAGCTTCTACGGGCGACGGTGATTATAAAAACTCGAGCTCTCTGAAATAAAATAAAAATACTATAGAACTCTAATAAACAGAAAGCTTGTCAGTAATGTGCTTAAATTTTAAATAATTTATTTCACAAATTGGTGGACTTGTAAAGATGTTAATTCTTGATGCCACAATGGAAGAGCAAGACATCAAGGTAGCTGATAATAAGTCTATAAGCCCAAAGAAATGCAACCACAAACCACGTAGGGTGGCACAAGTAGAAGAAGAGCGGAAGTTTGAGAGCGGAAGATGAATCAGGAGGAGAAAGAGGTTTTGAACAAGCCGACACAATTACCGAAAAAGTGCGAAGATGTTTTAGACGCAACACTGATTCCTGATTCCCCTGATGAAGAGTCAAATGGCGATATGGAAATTAAAGTCCTTGGCGATGGACATGAAATAGCAAAAGATGTCTCGGATGATTATGATTTTGGTACAAAAACTTAAAATAATAATTCTCTACGTGATGCTAGGGATGACGCAAATCAACAGCCGAATCAACACCATACCCAAAAGTCAAGAAGAAAAAACGGATGGAGTGTCCACCAGCAAAACGCTCACAACAATCACCAAAGTTAGTTAAGAATGAAATATTTCTCATTCAACTACACATCTTTTCAATTCCCCACCCTCGGTAAGATTTAAGACTAATTGTATTGAGTTAAACACAAAGGTTCAATTTGGAGAAGCATTCTAAACTTATATATTATTCCAAAAATAGTCTACATCAATAGTAACTTCCTTATTAATGAAGATGTCATCATCGTGAAATTTAAATGAGAAAGTTATGACATACAAAGAGAAATTTAGGTGTCTCTAATCTGACCTAACCTTTCATTTACAGAAACCATTAGCGAAACAAATATATACATACAAGGCCTTCGTGCTACCAGAGCTTATTAAATATATAGCAGTTGTATTAGTAGACTTATACCCTTCATAACCGACCATACCCTATATTGTTCTCAAAAGTTTTGTGATGTTTTGTTCCAAGCCATCATTAACCGCTCAGCTATGCATATTTAACTTTTATGGATTATTATCAAGCAATATCGGATACTTGCATTACTATGTGCATTATTAGTAAGCGTTATTTGTAGTTGGCTGCTTCAGAGATTTGATATATTGTCGGAACCAAGACGAAACTTTGCGAATGCAGTTTCCTCTCCAACTATTCAATTTTGGTCTATTCTTCTGCATGTTTGGATGTATACTTTGGCATAACTTTGTCGAGACTTACGCACACATACACACACACACTAATCCACTCACACAGTGCAAGTTGCAAACTTCCCAGGGCATTGTGTCGGCAATTGTCAGTGAGGAAGTTTGACGAAGGCGGAAGCGGTGCAGAGGAAAAACGGTTGAAGTAGATAAATTTTCAGCAAGCAACAAAAAACCAGGCAGCAACAAGAGAACCAAAGAGCAGAGTTATGAAAAGAAAAATGAAACTTTCGAATTGCAAGCAATTTCAAACCAGTGAATGAGTGCGCCGAATAACAAAATTGCGCGCACGCACACACGCATGAACCCATACACTTGCAAAGAGTTATAAACCCAACTCAACCGCACCGCCGCACGTCCGGACACCCACACTCTGCGACAGCAAGCTATCGGTGAGTTATGAGTTGAGTACAAACTGGCCAAACTGCCAAAGGAGCAGCGGGAACACACACTCTCAACTGCAAGTGATTGCAGTTATACATTCATACACTCACACAAGTGCAGTTACAAAGCGGCATACGCAAATTGCTCAATTTAAATTGCGCTTTTACTTTTTTGCCTTACGTTGCTGATGGATGCATAACGGCAGTGATTTTTGCAACTTCGCTGCCGCTTTTGCGAATATTTCCGTCCCGAGCGTATGCACTATAACTACAACCACATCTTTGGCGGTTGGTGTATGTGTGTGTGGATGAGGGGTTTATTGTGCTATGGCGTTGCATTTGAATTTGATGTACTGCCAAGTACAGTGACAGTGCTGGCGTCATTCAATATTCATATGCTACAATTGGAACAGTGTTGCCACATAGTTAACATTCCATTTCGTACTTTGAGTAGACTGTCGTCAGAAAGCTCGTAATTAATTTTTGGAAATTTTATAAACTTTTGGTAAAGAAATATTGTACAAAGGAATGCTCCAACCTATACCTGAATTCACGAGCTTGAGGCAACCCTACTTTGATTCACATAAGTAGAGTTTAATTATATCCCCTGAATAGAGTATATTAAGTTCGCCACGAAGTTTAAAACACACAGAAGGAAACGTCGGATACCCTATAAAGTATATATATATATACTTGTAATTAATCAGCGTAACGAGCTGAGTCGATTTAGCCATCTCCGTCTGTCCGTCTGTCTGTCTGTATATATGAGAACTAGTCCCTTAATTTTTGAGATATCGATCTGAAATTTTACACACGTCCTATTCTCCACAAGAAGCTGCTCATTCGTCGAAACCGCTGATATGGGATCACTATATCATATAGCTGCCATACAAATTGAACGATCATAGTCACGTTCTTGTATAAACATTTTTTATTTGTCGAGCTATCTTCACGAAATTTGGCACGTCTTATAACTTAAAACAGCTGTATAATCTCCGAAGAAATTGTTCTGATCGGACTACTATAGCATATAGCCACCATACCAACTGAACGATCGGAATCAAGTTTTTGTAGGGAAAACTTTTTTATTTATGATGGGTATTAAAGTTTCGGTGCAGGTGAAGTCAATGTTTTTTTTTGTTAATGTGGTTTAATATTTTTTTAACAAATAATTAATACATGAAAAATTATTTTTTATTTAATGAAATTATATTCAGCGTGTGTTTTCTAAGGAACGTAAAGGTCGTGGTCAATATAATAAGGAGTTCGATTCAAGTTCAATAAATTTCTAAAATTGCAGAAAAGCTTTTTACAACAGTTTAGCAAACAATCAAGTAAGTTTCTGGTCCGAAAAGTAGCTCAAAAATTCCGTCCGGTAGTTAGAGGTAACCAAGAATTGAGAGTCACCTCAAATTGTACGATATATTCATGATGAACACCACAAAAAGAAAGCCCAGGTATACATATACCCGAATGTGTTTTAAATTAGATACAAATATAAATGTAAATGATAGAAAAACAAGAAAAAATGTTAATTTCGGTTGCACTGAAGACTTTCATATGTACAAAAGATTCCATGAAAGAACAACGTGCGATGTGCCTTACGTGAGTACCTGCCGTCGACGGTCTTACCTCACGGTGCTCCAAAGCACCACGTAGCAAAACAATGCGTTGATAAGCGCCCCAAATAAAACGAGCTTTTTACAAGTATTAATTTGGTTACCAGTGGCCAGTGTGTAGGGTCACACCGACCATCTTGGTAGGATTCGAGGTCGACGTAAAACTTCTTCCGTTTTCGGGTACGGAACCCAGTTGCTTGTGCAACTTCTTTTTTCGAACTGTAATTGAGTTCTTCCAGCATTTAGGTTTAAACCACAGCCACCATGATACTCCCCAAAGGGCCGAACCCAATGAGCAGATTGAACCGAAGTCCAAGGGAATTCTGCTCCCCGTGGTACCAGAGTTGAGTGTCCGGTAAGACTGTGTAGTCGAAGCTACTGTCAGTTGAGCTACCCATTACTCAATGACCGGTGACATTTGTCGCTTGAACTTCAAATGTCTTTTTATTTGGAATCTTATTTAAAATCTATAATATCAGTTCAAGCTGAGTATATATTATATTTCTGACATCATTTACTATGCTGATATTCTGGGCAAAATAAAATAACAGTCATAGTGCATTTGGCTTTTAGTCGCCTTTTACAACAGGCATGCCTTACCGCGGGTAAATTCTTACCCTTAAACGCAGGGGGATCCATAAAAGAACAGTCAGTTTGTATGGCAAATAGCTTTAGTACTCCTATCTAAACAGTTTCTTCGAAAATTGTACCACTGCCCTGGAAAAAAGTCCTTGCCAAATTTTTTTAATGTATCTCGTCAAATGAAAAAGTTTTTCATACAAGGACTTGACACCAAACTTTGAGTTAGTATGACAGCTATACGTAATAGTGGTCCGATCTAAATAATTTCTTCGGAGATCATACCATTGCATTGGGTAATAATGCATGCCAAATTTTCTCATACAAGAACTTGATTCCGATCGTTCAGTTTGTTTCGTAGCTATGTATATGCTGTAGTGCTCCAATACCGGCGGTTCCAACAGATAAGCAGCTTCTTTGGAACAATATTAAAAAATATGAAATAATCCTTATTATTTAGAAACCTACTTTGGCGGCACTTTTTTTCAGAAAACTTTCAAAAATATTTATGTGGCAAAGGTCTATCACCAGCAAATTTGTGCGCAGTAGAGCCCCAACTATGAATACCATGCCTTTGTGCTAATATTAGTGGCGCAAATATCTATACCGAAAAAGCCGCTGACTTATGTGGTTGCAAGGTCTTGCGGCTTACTTTTAACAACAAAGTTCGTCAGTTGGCATTTGTGTTCATATTTCTCCAAAAAATAAGCTTTCACATAAAGTTTTTTCCTCCACTCATTCATTCACTAACTCACTTCCTTTCTTGGCCATTCATTCCCAACGGACATTTATGAAAAGTTTGCTGTTCTAATTTAGTGGAAGAAAAGTGAATAATTCTTTGAATTTTTTCTGCCACATTTCATTGCACTTCTGCTTAATTTTTCGTTTTAATTTAATTTTTTTTTGTTTTTGTATCATCTCCTTTACTTTTGTTATTTGTGTACCACTGACCCTTTCAGTCGCAGTTTACACTCTAGTTGATTCTAATTTGCGTTTTCGAGTAGCGCTGAATGGCTGAATGAGGTGTTCCAAAGTACTTTATGCCTTGTTTTAGGCTGAGTTTTATTTTCTCTCCAGCAAAATTACACTGGCAATAGAAAAAGTTAGCGAAAAGTGAAAATGTTTAACATTATAGGTCAACACATTTTGCTAAGGCTAAAGGAGACTACCAAATTACGCTATGGCTAAGGTCGAAAATTATTATTTAATAATAAATAAATTTGTAGTTTTTAATGAATTTATCTTTAGAAATAAGCCGTTCTTGAGTAAATTTGTTTTGGCTAATTACGAGCCCGTTCAGATATCGTTCGTTATTCCTTTTATAATTGTTAGGAGAATCAATAGGTAAATATGGTGTTTCTTTGGAAAGTACAATATTATTCAGTGAAATAATTTGGTTCTGTGAGTTTGTTATTTGGAAAACAAAAATCTTTTACTAACCTTTAAAAAGGCATTATTATTGATGCTTGACGGATCACCATTTTAATGGGTGTTTTTTTAGACGTGTGGTTTTCTATGAGCCAATAATTTATTTGGACTTAGTTTTTCTTAAAAACTGTGACTTGATTTATACTCAGTTTGGTTTGCCATTTCATAATGAACAGAATTACTTCGGAACAACGTTTGCAAAAAAAATAATGGAGCGGTTCGCGCGACGCACGCTGCAGTCAATATTCGGTAATTCGAGCAACCATGGATCAGTTTTGCACACGTTTTGTTTACTCTAGTGGAGAATTCACATCCTCAAAAACTATACGGCCTCTCTGAGGATCGAAGACGCTATTGCTGCTGTGGGGCAGAATATCGAAGACCCGATTGAATCCACAATTTTTTAGAGATTTTACGGAAGAATTTTGGCTTGCGGGCTTACAAAATCCAGCTCGTGCAAGTATTGAAGCCGAACCACCATCTAGTGCGTCGCACGATCACTGAATGGGCTCAAAACACTTTTAGTTATATCGGTATATTAATAAACAAAATTGTCCCATTTGGAGTAATGATAATCCCTTAGCCAGTGTTGAGACGCCGTTATAACCTCAAAAAGTCAGTGTTTGCTGTGCTCTATGGGCAGAGGGACTCATTGAATTATATTCCTTCAAAAATGAAGTCGGATCGGGTCGTGGGCCTGTGGCGTGCCCTCGGGCAATTTAGTACCGCTGGAATATTTTTTTGTGGGGTTATTGAAGTCAGTTATTTATGCATATAAGCTGGATATGATTGACTTCTGGAAAGAGAATATTAAGCGCGTTATAGCCAACTTACGGCCCCAATTGCTGCAAAAAGTGATTGAAAAACAGGATTCCTCTCGGCTAAAATTTATTGGAGCCAGCCGCGGCCGTCACTTGCATGAAACCATTTTTAAAACTTACGCATAAAGCGTCAACTAAGCCCATATTGATGAAGTTTAGTTGAGTTCAAACTCAAGTATTAATATAGAACGTTAAGTTAAAGCTTAACCAAAACTTTCAAACTTGATGACCGCTGTCTCTAATCAGGGATGTTACGGAAAAAAAAATAATTTTCAATGGAACTGAACATATCTGTGAACGCTGCACCTCTGAGGGAATTTTTGATCATATAAGAGAATATGAGCAACTCTTCAGGTGACCCAGATATGCTGTGGTTATTTTGTCAAATGTAATTAGGTTTCTTTCTGCTTTGCTTTGCTTTGTTCACGCTACCACCCGATGTAACAATCTTTTATTCCTATGAACCATAAGGAAGAGAAAGTTCATTAAAAGAGTGTAAAAGAAGATCTAAATGACGCCTCCTTCCTCATTCATTATTCCTTGAAAACAAAGACGTGTAAATTAATTCAACATACCAATAATAGAGAGTAACTGAAGAGTGAAATGGCGAAAAGGAATAACGGTAATGACAATTCGATAACAACGTTTGAATGGAAACCCACACGACATTCATTTTCAGAAAAGAAAAGAAGAAGGTTAGGTTAGGTTATGTTAGGCTATGTTAGTCTGGTAGGTTAATGTGCTACGCACAGAGCAGTTTTGGTCGCCAACTTTCACATATACGTTCACATTAAGATATTTATATATAAAGCATATATTTGATGTTGCTATGGTCTATGCTGGTTTTTATGCTTACAGCTCATTGACTTGCGAACAGAATGAGAACTCTGACTCAGTTTTCTAATTTTTCGTCCACATGTCTCAAGACAGCCATTATTGACGCTCCTATAGTTTTTTGTGTTACCATTGGTGAGGCGTCTCGCCTTCGAGCTTATTTCATTGCAGTTATTTTAGGTGTTTTTTATTACTTTTTTGCAGCAACACATATCTTCACATACAAGTTTATGGCTTGAGTAGATTCGGAGATGACTAAAGAGTGTCGTAGAAATACTGCTAGATAATCTTTATTGTTTGTGATGCTATAATATCTGTAGGAGTATGTATGTAGTGTATGCTCTTTGTCTGCTGTGGCCATGGAGTCATTTCTCATAGAAAGACAATCGAAAGAAATACCAAAAATCGCATATCGCAAACATTTATTTGTTTCGTCGTTCGACACATAAATCAAAATGGATCAGTGCCTTCGAAGCGCCGCAACCCATACGCCGACAAATGTGGTATTTTGTTGTCTGCCAAGAGCAAAGCAATAAACACAACACACGAAAAATTGGCAATTTATCTCTGTCCCCTCCTCTCCGCTATTATGGCCACCAAAAGCGCATATCCCACCCGAATACTCTCACAATTTTATGCTTTCACCACATCTCACTTACTTTTATTTTAGTGATGCTTCATATTTCTTCACCAACTCGTGCCACTCGTGCACTAAAACACTTTCCGCTTGCCGCTGAGCAACTCCTCAGCTGGTGATCATCCATTTGGCTGACTTTTAATGACAGCACCGAACAATTTCCTTTACCTGCCCGCTTTTGTTGTTGTTTAGTTTTTCTGTTTCGTTCTCCACTTTCCGCCTGTAATTTGCGTTCATTGTTTCCCGCTCAAAAGCAGCGAAACTCTTTAACTAGTCGCTCGTTTCACTCATCTAAGTATGTGCACTCGTAACTACTCAGTTTGCTTATTGCGCGCTTTTAGGCGGATTTAATGGATTTTCGGCAAGATTTTGGGGGAAGCGGGTGAGTTGTGTAGGAGGGGAAAGTTGTTGAGACTACCTGCTGACAAAAAGTGGTTTTTATTGTTTCGCTGGAATTTCGCTATGCTCACGTTTTCTTCTTTGCTACTAAGTCTTGTTACAACGTCCTACCCCATTAGCTTTTATTCGGACGCTTTTAGGATAGAGGAAGCATTAATAGCTTGTCTACGATGCTTTTCGAACTGATTGTCTTTTCCAGCGCTTGTGTTGTCATGCTTAGAGCACCTGCATTGTCATTTATATAGATTATTCTACGATGTGTACATATGTACGTTAGGATGGATCTAAATCGTAAAACTGAATTTTGATAGGATTGGATACTTAAATGGTTACGGAAAACGACAAATAATGTATACGTAATTTAGGGATATTAAGGATCACCTTAATATGTAATTTTGATAAAGATGTGCTTGCACATTAAATCTTTCTTTAACTCGGACTCACGTTTACTTGAATCGTTACACCTAGTTCCCTCTCATTTCTATCATGGGGATCATAACCCTTTATTAAGTTCTGTTTTTTATTCGAAATTTCTCTACTCGCTATGCTTGGGCGATGCTACCTAATCAAACAAATTTATGCAAAAGTCAAAACCAAGCTAAACATAATCGGGCCATAATTGTTCAAGCCCCCATATACCGAAAATGTGGACCCCAGTGTCATTGGTTGACTTTTTACCAAAATTATTGCCTAATGTATGAGATATATAATTGGAATTCGGAAAAAATCATTTCTTGGTAATATTATGTCTGTATGTCAAAAATGGGTTGAATCGGGTCAATACTTCCCATAGGCCACATATACCTAATATAAAGATTTTCGAACTTCCGGCTGACTTTATAAGCCATATATTGGCCAATATGTGAGTTATCTTAATTAAATTGAGTGAGCGTATTTCTCTCTTAACGATGCTTCTTAAAATTAAATGGATAAAATCATGTGAAAACTTGCACAAGCTCCATTAAACTCATAGCAGGATTTTCTAACGTCCAATTGACTTTATCCCTACATATTGGTGATTATATGTGAGATACTTAAATGAAACACATAGAGTAAAAATAAATAAAATCGGGTCAATTCTACCCCTATCTCCATATATACATAAATTTATTTGTTTTAATTTTACAAACCTTATGCTAAATATATCGGTCAGTGTGTGAGTTACCATATTTATTTATAAAATTGTCTGGAAATATGTTCTTGAGCACACCTTATCAATGTCAAAGGTTAATACAACAAGTCCAGACCTTTCTCTGCACCAATATACCTTGTATAAGGATTGCCAACTAGGTAGTAGGTTGGTAAAGTACAAGTTGAAAAAAGTACAATCGTTTATAGAAAACTTAGGGCATGGAATAGCAATACAATAGCAGCTATTATAAGTAGTAAGCTTCAATGTGGATTGGTAATTTATAGATTGATAGTAAAAAAATGTTAACGAAAATATTTAGTGGGATTTGTTTCTGTCGCTACCCACCCTCCAGTCGGGGTGTCCGCCACTCTGCTTAGCGTAGCTCAAAGTAATTGCAAAACTATGGTTACTACATAATCTTACATAGCATTCATTTTTGTTGTTGATTCCTAGCAAAGATTCTCGCAAAATGTTGCGAAACTTTTGTCGAACACTCGCTCATCTTCACAGACAGCGGCGAATAGCCGACAAAAAAGACAATAACTAAAACAAACGACTGCAAGTATAACTAATAAGAAAAGCAAGCAACGAAATACAAATGAAAACACAAATAGAAACAGCAAAATACAACAAACAACAACAGCAAGCAACAACAACGACAAGAATAACAGTCACCGCTGCCAGTTCTTGAGTTTAATTTTATTTTAAGTCTCCTTTTATTGCATTCTTCTTTCGCTCTTTGTTATTGTTTTTGTTCAACATTTCAGCTGCCGTGGTGCTACCGCTCAGCATTGTACTCTGTGCTCAGCTCTATTCATACTTTTTTCATTCGCCATTTTATTGCTTACTTTAGTAGTTAGCGAGTGTTGATTAAAATAAAGTGACAAAAGATAAATTATGAAAGTCTATAATATTTATGTAAATACACTAAAAAGAACAGTTGTAGCGAGCATTGTTTGCTATTGTGGCTCAGCTGGCTTACTGAGATTACAATTGCTTTCATGAACTGCCAATAACAACGACAGGTGAAAATTAAATTGTCTACTTTTATTTTGTTTGAGAAACTGTAATGAATTTTTGCGAGCTACGATCCCCAAGGAAACATTTTGAGAGAGAACAAAGAAAAGAGGAGGTTACAAAGGTTACCGTCGATTCTACGTCAATGGAATCGTCCCGGACTTATGGTATATTTCATCAAGGACTGTCAACTCCGCAGGATTCATTCAAACTATTTGAACAAAAGACAAGCTAAGCCTCTATTGGGCTCCTTAACATAAAATACTATTTTTGTATATATATATCATAACAAGAACTTATGTCCTCGTATGTACTATATATTACTACTGAACCAAACACTGTTATAACAAATAGATTTTCGATTTCATTATGAAACACAGCAGTGTGGATGCAAGTGGTTGATTCGTGAGATTGTTTAGTGTAAGTCTTTTCGAGTGTGCTAGTTCATATGCACATATATTATATATATCTACAGTTCAAAGAAGGCTTCAACAAAAATTATATGGGTTCTTATTGTGGCAATACAGACTCCAAGTGCCTGCCAGGTTAGATTATAAATTCATTAGAGTTTCCACCAGACGAATAATTCGATTTTAATTTAATCATAATTTTGTTTCTTATAAATATATCATATTCGGAACTTATATGTATTAATTTCTGAAACAGTTATTACTGAAAAAAAAAAATTATTTAAACTTCTTTCCTAACTTATCTATCAAACAGTTGTCTCTCAGAACTTGCAAGTTCTTGCAATCCTTTTTATCCATTTTGTAGTCTACCCCAATTAGCATTACTGTGTCTATTGGAGCAGCAGGAAACTAAAACATAGGGAAATATTGCTGTAACATTATGACTGGTCTGCTGAATATCTATAATCTATACTAATTAGTTAAAAAAATGACCAAAAAAATTGCTTACGTCGCGTGCGCTGCGATACCATTGATTATAAAACAAAATATTATACTTGTACCACAGTAAGTGTTTTTTTATTTAAAAATAATAACTAAAATGCCGCCACTGTAAAAGTTCTATAATTGTACCTTGGTATTAATCCTTAATAAAATTAATACCTTCATATTCAAGACTGATACCGTTATATAACTTTTTGAATTATTTGTTTCGGAATTCCATTCGAAAGATAGAGAAGAAGATTTCGAAAAAAGAGAAGTATTAGCAAAAAGTCGCACGGTAAGTGATGACCCCTATGTAAGACAGCAAATGAAGTGAGCTGCTAATCTCTAATAAATACAATAAAATAAATAGCAAGAACAACATAGCGAGTGTAGTTGTTGTCCACCGCTTCTCATTATTGGATTGAAAAAAATGAATTTTTTAAAATCGAACACATAAATTATATTGATTTATAAATAGTAGAATATATGTTCTTTCTTAAAACATTTCCTGGTTAATACCTTAGCGAAGGCTACGTACGAACAGAACTGGAACTCGTTTGATAAAAGCATGAAAATCAAGATGAAAATCAAATCAAATCCAAAATATATTTTGGAGCAATTCTCAATGCAAGCTCATCTTGCTTAAAGGAAACTTTTTTCTTCAATTGTAAAAATACCGGCACTTTAATCAACGGAAATGACAGAAATAAGTGAACTCATGATATTACGGGTAAGACAAGATATAGGGGCACCCTATTCATTTTACGTACCATGTGACATTATATAAAGTTTATATAATATTACATTATACTTGTATTAAATATAGGTTATACTTCTGAATAAAGCCTATATATAGCGACATATACAAGTATAAGCATTAAAGTGAACTATGGAAATCTTCAAATACGTTACACAGAGGATAGGAGGGTACAACACCGATTTCATCATATGTAATAAATTTTACTTTTGTAACTATAGTAATGCTTAGATTACTTAACTTAGAAACCAGTTAGCTAATTGGAATCAGAATTCCCTACATATAAGGAGATTGGTGGTTTTGATTTGACCAAGTTTGTACATTTTTCAGTGAAAACCATAGAAATTTCCTCAAAAAGCTTCCGTTCAAATCGATGACGCAGTTTCTTCTAATCGTATATGACATTTTACCTGCTTACTAATATAGAACGTCTTTAGTTAAATTATTTAAATGAAATAGATGATGGACTGTTATAGAATTCTACCTCAATACAAAATTGAAGTTCTTCAGACCAATGGAGACTAAGTTATATTATTTATATTATTAAATTTTTTTCGATCAGTGCCATCTAATGCCATATCTAGATTACCACTATTTTTAAGTGTCTGAGAACATGGTTACCAGAATATCGAATGGCCAATTTTCTTCAAATTCTCAAATGGTAATACCGACATCTCCGAACCGTCAATATAATGACAAAGCCTTATTTCAAATCTAGTCTAGGATTCGGATTTATTAAGAATAAGTAGAACAACGGATAGAGCACCAATTTGTTGTTGTTGTGAGCCAATTGTGAGCTTACGCGGTTACTTTTTTGTTATGACCTTTCGGAGACAAAAATACTGATTTATATAACATCTTTAATGTGTCAGCTAACCTGATCGACTTCATCATTATTTGCGAATTTTTGTACTCTTTTGTCGATACCAGCGTCTTTTGATCGCCTTTGGTGCTCTTATGACCTAAAAAGAATTTAGGTAATGACTTACGATTAGTTGTTTCGACTTGTTAAGATACCGTATAATACTCATCTTCATGAGTTGGCAATAGCAGCATTTTGCCACCACAACAATTTTTTTTATTTACAATTAAAATTCTCTTTCATTCATTTCTTCGAAATACCAAAAACCAACAATTTTTTTTATTTACAATTAAAATTCTCTTTCATTCATTTCTTCGAAATACCAAAAACCTAATCTTGAGAAAAAATTGTCTGACAGCTATGATATTTATACATGTGTCTATTAAGGATAAGGTATAATTAAAATCAAATCTACAGTTTTCAAAGAAGTGACCTTCTTAGTCTATTTGAAGACTTAAAACAATTA
Organism: Bactrocera oleae; assembly: GCF_042242935.1. Lineage (NCBI taxonomy): Eukaryota > Metazoa > Arthropoda > Insecta > Diptera > Tephritidae > Bactrocera > Bactrocera oleae. The sequence continues at coordinate 43,365,517 of NC_091538.1, forward strand.
TAAAATAAGAGGGTAAAATGTTTGAAGAATTTTTTAGCTGAGAATAAAAAAGTTTTGTTTCACTACAGCAAAAAATTATATAAATTACCAAAGAAAACAAAAAAAATTTATTAGAAGCTAACAAAGCATATCAAAAATACTTATTTCATTCATACATGCTTCTTTTCCAATGAAAGCAGAGAACCGTTTGTCACATAATAGATTTTCTGCATACCGTTTGCTCATTAATCTGAAATGACACAGTTATTTTTAATTCAAATGAAAATGCAAAATTATTTATTTATATTTCCCAGAGTAAGTCAACTTGTCAAGTGTCAAATAAACTTGTCCATTGCCACAAAGCACAGCAAATAAATAAAAAGTATAAAATTTATAACAAAGTAGGGGAAAAGGAATGTGCAAGATTCTGCCCGCTTTTCCTTGACATTCTTGTTTATTTGCCACCACTTGTTCCGGACCATTTCGATTTCAATTTCGCATCAACGTCAACCCAAGCGTTTCATTTGTGGTTGCTGTTGTTTTTGTTTTCGGTACTTTTATGCGCTCACTAATAACGGTAAAAATATTTACACCATTCTAAAACGAATTTGTATGCAGCATTTGCATGTCACCATAGGAAATGGTCAAATGAGTTCTGAAAGTCGCGCTACGGGGCGTATGAGCAACATGCAAAGTTTCACTTGGAGACCACAACGGCCCGGCTTTTGTCTCTACCGACGCATGGACTTTTATATTTTAATACTGACAGCTGCTAAAGCATACTGCTGCAGTATATTGTTATTTGTGTGTGGGTGGCGTGAGATTAAGCATATAACAGGCAGCAGTGGGCTAAGGGAGGCCTTGTTGGTCGCTGCCAGCTGTTGTCCTGCAATATTTTTGTTTGAAATAAGCATTTACCAAGCTGCTGTTTTGTACTCAAATGCTTAGATGTTTTGTTTTTTATATGATTTGTGGGCGTTATTAATTTCCGTAGCATGTCACAAACTTGTTTTCATACCAGCAGTCGTGTTTTCGGCTGCCCTCATGCACTTTTACACTTCTCACATATACATAGACAGCTGTTTGCGTTGTCTACACCAAGAAGTGGTGTGGTCTAACTTTTCGTATTGAAATATTTTACTTTGTATACTGAATATATGTGCTTGAACACACAATCTTTTGTATTCTAAAAAATGCACAGCTTACTTTTCGTTTCTTTTGTTTTTCTTTTTTCCACAAATTGACCTCTGAAAATCAATGAATTTCTGTGATTCAACACAATTTTACTTCTTCACTTATTCACTTTTCCAGCTTCCGTTGCTGACGTCTGACGCCGTTGACAGTTGCACGTTCACTGATAACACACAGCATCTTTCACACACAGCTGAACTCGCTGGCAGTCGGCTAGTGCGCCTAAATGCTGGCAATGCTTGGCACATTTGTGGTAGCAACAGCCGTTTGCCGAATGACCGGTGAATATCTGAGTAGTATCTCGCAGATTGAGCACTATATTCCATGTGTGGGTGTGTGTGTGGGTCTGTTGGATGTTTGGTTCTCATGAGATGCAACGCGTGGTTATCGCCTACAGCACGTATACGCGGTAGCAAGTATCACTTCGTTTTAGTCTCGTTCGTTCGGCGGCACTTTCTCAGCTGTGTTTAGTAAGCAGACGAGCTTGGTTCTCGCAGGATTTTGAACGACTTCCGGACGCTGTGCGTATAGGAAGCAAATGCGGGAGAAAGGCAGAGAATGTGAAAGAGAGTATGAAAGAGCTGCTGACGAGAGAATCAATCCACTCAGTCACAAATTGTGTTTAGCAACATGTTGCTGATTTTCATTAACATATGTACATATAAAAATATTTCAATATAATTGTAAGAATCATACCAGAACAGCAGAAATGGCTTAATAGATATTTATTGCACTTAGAACCTGAGCTTCTAGATGAAAGTAAATATTTATAAAACCACCAATAAAAGTGTCTGATATGAGTAAGAGTGATTGAAGGGCACCTAGGTTAGGAGATAGATAGCTTATCCTTTGCATGGTGATCACACTTATGTACAGTTCTTTGTGAAGCTTGATGAAAAACGTTTGTGGTAAGATATCAGCTATCGGTAAACACTGTGAGCCTGTCGCAATTCTGATTTATTTATATTTCCGATATTTTACCTGAATGTCTAAAAGTGTGATATACGAGGTGTCTTTGGCTTGGCAAACATCTGAGGTGCAGTGAGCTTTTTCACGGATGGGTTGAAGCTAGAAGGGAAGGTTGGATAAGGAGTTCTCTATAAGGATTCATTATAAGCTATAGACTACCAGACCAGTGTAGTGTTTTTCAGGCAGAAGTGGCTGCTATCAAGGTGGCGGTAGACGTGCAGCTACGAAGTGCAACTTCTTTCAGGGAGGTGAGCATTCACACCGACAGCAGAGCGACAATACTAGCTCTTGTTCAAAGCTAGTCAAGGAATGTCTGTCCTTGCTAGAAATATCATCAAGCTACTTTACCATCAGACTCGTTTGTGTACCTGATCGCAGCGGAATCGATGGCAACTGCAAAGCCAATAAGCTAGTCATGGGTGGTAACCTTACCCCGCACACATTGGAATGGGACCGAGTTAGATCTCCATTGGCGTTTTGCGTTCTAGCACTAAATCAATGCACCTCGCGGGAGCTTTGCATGCGCTGGTCAAAGACCGGCTCCTGCGCAACATACTAAACTACTTGCCTTGAGCAAAGTTCATCTTGCCGCAACCGTAGGAGTTTTTACTGAACACTGCCCAATAGGCATCCTTGGGGTAAGCCTATAATCTTTACGGGAGCATGTTGTTAAAGTTGTATGGAGGAGGGTGAGGTGGAAACATCTAAGCAATTTTTCCTCCATTGTTTTGCCTTTCCACGACATCTCGGTAGGTATTCACTTGGATGCACAGAGTTACAGATTTAACGTCACAACTAATAATTGGTACCAGGGTACTAATTTTAGACATGAAGCAATCATGCATATCAAAAGCAGTAGGATGATTGTGGCCTAATTGAGGACTAACTTCTCGCGTAACTTAATGATGGCCTAAGAGCGGTCGACTGCGCTATGGAGCACCTACGTCTCCCTTTTCAACCAACCAAAGAGGGAATATCTGACTACTTCTATATATTTAATCGACAAACATGTTATAGATATAGCTGAATCTCGGTGGAAACAATCCTTGACTTTTTCACCAAACAGAAAAACGTGGCATGAACTGAATGTAAACCGCATATGCCGAATATTAAAATTTAGTTCCAAACGAATGACATACTAACTCTAGTAGAAGTGCCAACAGGTTATTGAAAGACACACCAACAGACTGAGGACCATACAACGATTAGTGTAGAAAATGAATAAAAAGGTAGAGGCAGAAGATACTGTACAACATCTTTTATACGAATGAAAGTCTTGACGACGGAAGTTGCACATATAAAACTTTTCGAATTGATGAACTTCATCAGAAGCACAGGGTTGTTCAGAGAGGACATGGTTTTTGAAGGTGATTTTCGTCCGGGTGGTTTCATAATGGACCACCTAAAGGCCTTGGTCTGTCGTTAGACATTCTCCTCACCTTCCTACCTAGCTCTTAGAATATATCATTGAGAATACGTATAGAAAGTTTGAGCTCTCAACTCAGGCAAATTGTAGTAAAGAATGAGCTCGATAAACTATATCCCGTATTTAGTAGTTTTGGAATTTTGGAATGATCACTTATATATATATAACCCTATATCTAACTCGATTAGTTTTAGGTGATACAAACAACCGTTAGGTGAACAAAACTATTATACTCTGTAGCAACAAGTTGCGAGAGTATAAAAATTATTTGACGAAATTTAATTATTATTAGTATTAAATGGATTAAAAAAATAGTTTTGAAACTATGTTTTCCTTCCCGTCAGCGAAACTAATATTAAAATTGTCCTCAATTGAAATATATGTATTATACATAGCATAAACCGAACTAGAGAGGCTAAATTTGATATCTGATGTGCAACGTCAACCAAAAATTTGGAATTGAGGTTATTACGGATAGGAGATCAAGACCAAGGTCTAGTACAACTTCTCTCATGTTCATCGCTAAACCATTAACATAATAAAATTTATTATAATAATGAAAATTATTGTTGTATAATATAATTTCGCATATTTTCGGCATTTAATTAAAGCATATCCAATATGTATTATACGTTCAGTTAATATTCTATGATATGTTACATATTGACCGATATATATGGAATAAGACCAACCGGAAGTTTGAAATTTTTTTATTAGGTATGTATATGGGGGATAGGTGTAGTATTGTTTAAAATTTATATATTTTTGGCAACACTATATATTATTAACAGAAACAGATAACCTCTGAGTTTCATTAAGGTACCCCACATACCATCAACAATCCATATAAAAGTTGTTGTTTTATGAATTATTGTATGATCCGATTTTGATTATTTTTCAGACTTGGGACGGTAGTTCTCAAAGTCACTATTTTCGCAAAGTTTTATCTCTATATATTCATTGGTTCTTGATTTATATATTGAAAAATTAAAGAATCAAATGAAATTTAAAATTGTGCTAAATCGGAGTATTGTGCATATCTCGTGGAGCTCCCGAGATATGTGATTTCCCCTAAGTGTGGGCGGTACTACTCCCATTGTCCAATTTTGTCATCGGATTCTATAATGCATTCTCGTATCATCCCACATGTAAAATTCAACGTTTCTGATGAATATAGTTATTAATTTACAATCTCAAGTGCCCCTTTGAATGCGATTCTGTACCAAATTACAGTTTTGTATTTGAATTTGCTGCTTAGTTATGGCAATTTATAGGTTTTCGAAAAATGGCGTTTTGTTAGCGTGGCAGTGGTCCGACTACACCCATCTACGATACTAAACTTCTTACGGTGCCAGGAAATATGTGCGCTAAGGTTCATCTAGATATCTCAATTTTTACTCAATTTACAGCTTGCTTAAATTCAGAAGTAAGAGGTATTCAATCTGAAGATCTTAACGGCTAGTCAACCAGCGGCCCGCGTATTTACTAATTTTGCAAACAATCGACCACAAAAATTATAGATATACAATATTTCTTATCTATCGTATTCAATCGGTTAATTACAGTCGAAGTATTCCAACATTTCCATACCAACATATGATACACCCTGTACATGTTGGACCTCACACACTTGCGCTTGGTAAACTAGTAATTTCAACACTCGGTTTTGGACCGAAATGCAACGCTGCCATATTTGTTTTACTTCACTCCATTGATTAAGATAAAAATGCTTGTGGACATCATTGCCCATGTAAATACCCTAACGGTTGAAAGACTTCCGTTAAATGTAAATGGTATGAAGCAGTAATTGTATCATTTATATATCATATCTTTATGCATGTGTTTTCGGTGATGCAGCATGAAAACAATAAATAAGTTGAAGGTGTCATAAATGCCACGGGTGAAGACTTTTTGTTCCCAAACAGATTGATTTAATATATAAATGTATGTAAGTATGATTCACGATTTACTTAACCAATTTTACTAAATATTTTCAGCTTTTAGAGCTATACAAATATGATTATATTACAAGTTTTCGACCAAATAGGTCAGTGTTGAAGCCTATATTTTGACGTAAGAAATTTTCACTGAAAATTGGGATTTTTATTAGATGCACTTAAGTCAAAATAAATGAAAAAATAAGTATTTGATATCAAAAAAGTACAGCACTTTTGGGATGTAAAAACGTTAGTTTACCGAAAATTTCGTGAAGGAATGATATTGCTGTAAAAGATAAAAATAAAAAACCAAGAACTTTGTTAATTTAATTTCTCACAATAGTTTTGTTCACCTAACGGTTGTTTGTATCACCTATAATTAAACATGTTAGATATAGGGTTATGTATGTATAAATGATCAAGATGAAGAGACGAGCTGAAATCCGGGTGACTGTTAGGGGTTGTTAGTTAAGTGTAATATCTAGAAAATATTCTCTGAAAATTTCAAGTTGATCCAATAATTACATTTTGAGTTATGCGACAAATAACAAAGAGTGCTCGGGCACTTCAAAGCGTTCGGGAGCTGGTAGCTAGCGGCAGCTGCAAGAAACTGGCTTTTAGGGTTCTATTGTCATCCATGAACTAAAACTTTGATATATGTAGTAGTACCTAAATTTATAAATACATATTTACAATATCTAAGTAGTATAAGTGCTACGAATTATATTTTTCGCCACGTCACTAGTATGCCTACGGCAGTTGCGAAGAGCAGTCGATAGTTGTGCGTTATTAATTAAATCAGAAACAAATAAATTGCCATAACAAAGCTCCACAAAAAGATACAAGACTGTTATTTGGTATAGGATCACATTAGGGAGGCATCTGCAGTTAAAATTTTTGTTAAAGTGGGCTAAAGCTATAATAACAAAATTCACTGAGAACAAATGTTTTTAGTACTTCTATCGACATTGTGAAAATGGGGTGAAATCGGGTGACAGCCCCTATAATATTCTTCTCATATTTCTCTGTTATTATATGAGTAAAACTTTGTGTTAATAATTCGTTTAAAGTATGCCACCTTTTGATTAAAAATTGTCTAAGTCGAACCAAAACTGTTCAAGCCCTTAGGTACTGAATATGTGGACCCCAGTGTCTATAGTTGACTTTTTACAGAAGATATCGGTCAATGTGTAAGATATATAATATAATTGAATATCATATAATAAAATAAATAAATGAAACTCTCGAAAATAGTAGGCTTTCGTGTCAAATGTGGGTTGAATCGGATCAATACTACCATGAACTTCTGGGTGACTTTATTACGTATTTATCGGTCAATATTTGAGTTATCTCAATGAAAATGTGAGGACATGTTTTATTTATGACAAGGTATCTTTGTGCCTAAAATGGATGGAATCGGTTGAAAATTTTACTTAGCCCCCATGTACCTAATATCAGGATTTTCGAACATTCATCTGACATTACTCCATATGATTAGTGATGGTATGTGAAGTGCCTTAAGAAAACAGTGGGAGCATTTTATTAGTCTGTGGAATGTTAGTAGTATGTGGTATTAGTTTTAAGCTAAACATGTATAATATAATAGTATCGATATAATAAATAAAAAAGTTTATTCATTGTCAATAAACGATTTCTTTTCATACTTCTCAATACAGTTGTAATGCATTATATTCAAAATCAATTATAAGCGTATACAACAAAACACAAGAACGATTTTTATATCACGATAAATAATATTATATTAATATCACTGTGAATGTAGGGCAACAGTTCCTACTTTTAATTAATAAAATATATATAAAGAAATCTGAAACGAGTATACCATTTGACTTTGCGAGTGTATAAAATGTTCGGTTACATCCGAACTTAGCCCTTCCTTACTTATTTCTTTTTTGTTATTTTATTTTCCTTTTCCAATATGCGTCATCCTACTATTTTTTCTCCTTTCAAAAACTTTAGAACCTGGTTTAAAATTAAATGATACTACACCACTTCAGTATAGACAGATATTATTTAATGAGACATTTGATCGATTGACCGAACTCCTTTAACTTATCAATTATCCGTTCTAAAGTTCCAATTAAGGAATTTGTAGCAAAAACCAGTTGAATTTACAACCGACATTCATAAAATTATTGGTAGTGTTTTTCAGTATCGCATTTATGTTCAGTAACTAGATATAAGTGGCGTTTAGAGACAAATGAATAAAATTTGAGTTCAGAAAAACAAACAAGTTACGGCAGTACTCCACTGTCAACTATTGAATTCAATCTCTGAAAAAGTCTGAGTAAAACAAATCAACATTATTTCAAATATTCTTTTGATCCCCGCCAAACTTATACAATTTTGTAAATTGTCACAAAAAATTACCTCGAAGGCCACTAGAAATAAAATAGCCTCTCAGAGCCATGTGATATTAAACGAAACTAGAGCAAGTGCGACTTCCTCTGTAGTGCAATTTATTTAATTCAGTATTGAATAGTATTATTTGATGACCAGACGTAAGCCCTGCAGATACCAACTTATATGGAACATCCGAGCCTAGCAGCTTCGGCTTTCGTAATTAGAGAGAAGAATAGTTTTGGTAATAATATAACGCATATATATTTATATAAAATAATATTGCATAATTATGTTGTATTAATTTTTTCAAGTAGGTAGACTGTGAATCCTCATTTTGGTTAAATGGTCACAGCACTTTGATTGTGGAAACAGCATATACAGTGAAACCAAGTCAGGCTTAAAATCTAATCTTGTCGTGACAACAAGAAGAGTTTGGACTAGAGGCAAGAAAACAAGTCTGGAAGTATTTTGAAGAACGATCCTTGAAACGTTATCTAGCCTTTTTTGGTCGCAATGATAACGCTTAAGTCAGACAAACTCTGCTAAGAATTCAAGTAATCCAAATAGCGACCAACAATCATATTATGCTCAGTATATCATTATACCCACAGGGTATATTAAGTTTGCCACGGAGTTTGTAAAACCCGAACCGAAATTCCAGAGACCGTTTAAATATATATATATATATGATCAGTGCCGCTACTATATATATATATATGTATATATATATATATGATCAGCGCAGTTATGGGTAAAAAAACTCAATCAACATCTTTAAATAACGGTGCCCATTGACAGTTACGGTTACACCTTTTTCTTCAAAGAATTATGGCCCGACAAAACACCTTGGTGAAGTTCCGTCTCGAGGATTATTTCTAGATTTGATTCACTCCATATATGGTGAAAACTCGAGTCGAAACTTTTTAATTTGCCTGAATTGGCGATGCAACAGCTGCGATTCTCTCTTGAACACGAACATACGTATCTCGATGGTACGGTCTCCTTGTGATACTTCCGCCAAAATCCCGTACGAACTCCTTTTAGATGGAAATGACGGACTGCAAAGCAAGGCACCGCTGCACTATCGAAACCCTCTTTTCGGTATTCCAAGCATTTACTTTTAAAAAACTGAAATGTTGAAAGTTATTACGGTTTATTTTTATAGCCCGATTCATGGGCACCTTGTATATGGTACATACAATATTCACATGCTATAAAATTTCAGTTATGCCGATGAAGTTAAAAGGAAATAATAAGAATTGCATATCTTAGGTTATTTGCACAGATAAAAGCACTTGTGGCATGATTCGTTGCAGTGAAATGCGAAATATCGAACACGTCGCGGGTATTATTGAAGTCAATTGTCACAGTATTGCAATTCCCAAATTCATCTATCAATTTCAAACTTCACAATTGCTCGCCAAACAAAGCATGCATCTCCAGCTGGCAAACGAACACCAAAGCACATCCACTTTAAGACTAATCTACAAATTCCGACAGAAGTACGTGTATATTTATATTTGTGGCAACCGCTTCTATGAAGTATGATCGTCTATGGAAGCATGACTTAGTGACAAAGCCCAGCGACCGACTCTGACGAATGACAGACTGAATTGGCCTGCCACTCCAGCAACACTTTTCAACGCAATTGTGCGCGCTACACGCTCATCCAACGGCTCGACACCGAAATGCCGCTTTGTTGCAATTTGTATTCGTTGCATTTTCTTAATCAAATATTTTGATAGCAATTTCCGGAGTGGCAGCTCAAATACTCAGATGCAGCAGCGCTTAGCGCTCGACTTTCAGCATTCAACTATCGACAGTCATTGTCAATGCCACTGTCAGTGCCGCTACTGCTGTCACTGGAACTGTTATTGTAACTGTTATTGCCCTTGCTGCCGCTGTTTTGACGTCTGTTGCTGGCGCGCTGCTCGCCAAACCACCGACGGTACAATGTTGATCTTTGATTTGCAGTCTTATCGCATGCAGCAGCAATTCCATCACCAGAGGGCTGCAGCATATCACTTCCAACTGTCGCCGCTAATTCTGACCTTACCACGGCTGTATCTGCTTTTGCCGCCACCAGCGCCGCCGCAGAGGTTATGTGTTCCGCCTTCCGTAGCTGCCGTCTGTTGCCGGTGTTGGTTGCCAGCAAAACTGCCATTTTCTGTTATTTAATTTTTTCCTGCGCTTATCTGGTTTTTTTGTCTCAAATCTTTTCTTGAACGCTGTCGCCATGACGTCCTTGGCAAGCTGCCGTGCCGTAACGACGCGCACGTGACGCAAAGTGTTGTTGACATTTGCACTTTTCGCTTGGCAAATGTGCAGCTCAAGATGATGGAAGCAATAACAACAATGGCAATACCAAGTGCTGCAGTTGCACTTTCAGCGGCATTGTATATCAGTTAAAGCTTTCAGCTGAGTCACTTGCCAGCATCACATTTGCCGTTTTGATTCGCTCCACAGTTTCCCTTCATAATCGCAGTATTTCCTTCCGCTTGCAAGCGAGCAGAATATCATAGTATGTCAAGTGAGGGTAGAAGGATAAATAGAGTTGTATCACGCAACCGATACGCTAACTTAATATTCATAACGGCAGCTGCTTTTATAAACAATTCGGAAAAAGCAATAACGAATGCTTTTGATATGACAACAACAAAAATGCGGGGTTGCCTGCATAAGCAGTGATTTGTGTGAACTTTAAGCTACTTTGATAGATATTTTTTTATTATGAGCGCTGCTTGAAAACATAGTTCGGTTGGAATAAAAACTTTTTGTCCGACAAAATAATAATTTTGTTTATTATTATTATAAAATCGGAATTTGCTGTACCAGCATGTATAGCATTCCGGTATAACTTAAACTTCAAGTGCTTCATCTGCTCAGCATCGATTGTTGCAGCATTCAATTTCGGATTTTGACATTTGACAATCTATTGTGTGGATTGTAAAAATTCACCCAAACCGGTTTATATTAAAAAACGTAAAGTCTACATGTTTCCATATAGTCCTAAGAATTCCAACAAGACTAGTTAAACGAGTTCGAAGTCTACAAGATTCACACATTCATTTTTATTCACTGCAAATTGTTACTTAGGAATATAAGAGTTTTGTTCACCTAAGGATTTTATATTAAACCTTAAAGTAATCGGTAAGTTTTATAAATGTCTGATGTTGGGTACACATTTGGTACATCCTACTTAATTCGGTATGTGGCAGCACTATAAATGCTCTCAGAATACTGGATTAAATTAGTGTATCTCTAATGTTTTCTACTTAATATAGTTCAATCTAATGTTCGGTGATTTAACTTTGATAGATGATGAGACGACCGAAAGTTTTACATTGGTAGAAACCCAATCTTACCCCACACATATGTGGGTATGAACGAACTTAAAACATTCATTTTATTATATATTTGAGTGGAGTTAAAAAAATGTTCACAAAAATCTTGATGAGCTATAGTTTGTCAATGTTAGAGCATCCGTATTATTATCGACAATGACTTATTGGTTTAATTTTTTTGCCGTCCCTTTTGCGATTCGATGATAATGTAGAGAAAATAATATAGGAAAATTCCACCGATTCAAGAGGTGTGGGAGTAATTTAAGGAGAATTGCGAAAATATTGATACCTTTTCGAATACATCATGATCAACGAGTAGTTAATGGAATTTTGTTAAATTTGCTTTTATTAACAATACCTTGGTAAATACCTTCCATCCAAACCACACAAAGATATAATCTATTTGTAATACTAAATGATGTAAGAACCTGGAGTATGGTGGATGCAAGTTCATATACTGGCAAGGTGTATAAGCGGGAATTCAGTGCCCACATTGTATGTCACTATGAAAACATATTGTATTAAATAACAAATTTTCTTCGATCAACTAGAAAAGTTGCCGGACTAAAATTTAATAATGATGTCAACTTTAAAACAATTCAAAAATGGCGAGGTAGTAGAATGAACAAATCGAAAAAATTAGAATTGTCCTTTGCAATAAACCAATATATATTTAATTTTGAAAAAGATTAAGGCAAGCCTTTAGTGGTGTCTACCACAATCGGAGGTACTGTTACATTTGACAAAATTTGTCATTTTTATTCAGTGGCACGACCAAGAAGTCGTTGGATATTACGACCTATTTTTTAAAATATTTTATCAATGTGGAGTGAATTCAATGGCGCTTTATTTGCTTATAATAACGGAAGTGAAAATTATTAAACGACTTAGATTTATCGACCGCTTAGTTTTTAAATATCTTCGATACTATCAATACACAAAATTCAAGCTTCATCTTAAATAAAGTCTTCAAAATCTGTTCGATGTGAGTTCTGTGATAGGGAAAAGGATCGAAAGACATCCAAGTGCTGCTGAAGCTGCAACTTAACCTTTTGTGAGGAACAACAGGAGCTAAGATTTTCTGTCAGCGTCAAAAGCTTTTTAAAAGGGGGTTTTGAAGTGGGTGAAGGTTACAAAGGGAGTCGATCTCTTAAAATAAATTTGGTGTATTTTCCGAAGATTAAAACTAGATGACACTGGAACGAGCAGGCATCTAAATTTCTTAGTTTAGCTTCACCAATTAGTTAGCTTAAGCAATATGGAGGCCGTAAGAAGAAAAATTTAGAATGTTTTTTGATTTTTATCCGAATCTTAAAAATAATAAATTTCTTCTAAATCCTCATATAAAGCGGCTAATAAAAAAGCTCTGTGCGTATTTCTGAAATGAGAAATTGAATCGTAAAATCTTTAAACTTTCTCTCACAGAATTACATCATAAATGAATGTATAATTATTTAACGTTAGAGAGTATAAAAAAATTTGGTTTAGTTGCTTAATCAGGAATGATCTATAATTACTTAAGTAACTTGAGGATGGAGTAAGATATCCTAATAATTCGTGTTGTCTTAATTATTTTTCAAAAGAAATATTGCCAACGTCGACAGAAGTACCAAAGTATCAAATTAAGGCAAAAAAACATAGAAATGAACTACGACAGGTTTAAAGAATTTTGTATAGCATCATATCATATCACTGTTGGCATAAACAACAACATATCAGAACATTTTGATGCCAAATTTATTTCTCTACACGCAAGTTAATATCGTTTATACGATATGAGTAATCAATAATACACTTTTGAGCTGCACCGAAATGTGTACTCTTCATTGATATTCTTAAGACTAACTTGTTAGATAGATCTCACTGCTATTTATACTAACTAGTGTGTTTACTTATTACTAGTTGATAGTTTGTTTACATATAACATATTGTTTTTATATCCTGAACAGCGTATATAAAGTTTGCCACGAAGTTTGTAACACCCAGAAAGAAACGTCGGAGACCCTATAAAATATATACATAAATGATAAGCATGTTGAGCTGAGTTGATTTAGCCATGTCCGTCTGTCCGTCCGTTCGCCCGTCTGTCTGTATATATGCAAACTAGTCCCTCAGTTTTTAAGCTATCGATCTGAAATTTTGTTACCTGTCCTATTCTAACAAAGCAGCTGCTCATTCGTCGGAACGGCCGATATCGGACCACTATAGTATATAGCTGCCATACAAACTGAACAATCGGAATCAAGTGCTTGCATGGAAAATTCTTTCATTTGTCGAGGTATCTTCACGAAATTTCGCATGGATTATTATTTAAGGCATTAATCCAATCTCCAAAGAAATTGTAAAGATCGGATGACTATAGCATATAGCTGCCATACAAACTGAACAATCGGGATCTAGTGCTTGTATGTGTAACTCTTTCATTTGACGTAATATCTTCACGAAATTTCGCATGGATTATTTTAAGGCAACAATTTAATCTCCGAAGAAATTATTTAGATCAGGTGACTATAGCATATAGCTGCCGTACAAACTGAACAATCGGAATCAAGTGCTTGCATGGAAAACTCTTTCATTTGACGAGGTATCTTCACGAAATTTGGCACGGATTATTATTTAAGGCAACAATTTAATCTCCGAAGAAATTATTTAGATCAGGTGACTATAGCATATAGCTGCCATACAAACTGAACAGTCGGAATCTAGTGCTTGTATGTGAAACTCTTTCATTTGACGTAATATCTTCACGAAATTTGGCATGAGTTATTTTCTAAGGTAACAATGTAATTCCCGAAGAAATTTTTTTGATCGGATGACTATAACATATAGCTGCCATATTAACTAAACGATCGGAGTAAAGTCCTTGTATGGAAAACTCTTTCATTTGACGAGGTATATTTCCGAAATTTGGCAAAAATATAATCTCCGAAAAAATTGTTTAGATCGGATTGCTAACTCATACATTTGTCATATTAACTGAACGATCGGACTTTACCTGCATGGAAAAAAATTTTATTTTTATTGCCGATTCACTAAATTAGATCTGAATCAATTTATTGTAAGGAACCTTTGTATCTGTGAAGGGTATTATAGCTTCGGTGCAACCGAAGTTAACGTTTTTTCTTGTTTTAAATAGATTTCGTTTGTTCAAAGACAAGCTTGTTTTGATGCATTTTGTTCATTAAAAGATATTTTGATGATATAATGTGATAAGTAATACGTTCTTTAACTCTTGTGAATTTTTCTTTTTTATTTTGTTGCAAGTTTTTACGGAGAAATATAGAAAATATCAATATAATTTTTAATTTTAAGAGAAAAATTTGATTTGCGGTTTTTCTTGAAGCGACCACGAAACAATACTTATTACTGTGGGTGTGTCAGTACGTCTGAGTATCTAAAGTTAAGTTGAATATATGTATATATAAATTTATAAAAGCAATTATAGATTAATATTAAGTTTTTTTTCACTGAAACACGCTTTGAAAATGTTTAATTCTCTGAAAAATAAAATTAGTATTGTTGTTGGTAACCAAATTATAAAATATGCACAAAGAAAACAATCAAGGCAAGTAAAGGAAAATTAATACAAAATTATCATCTTAGACAGTTACAAATTGCGTCAGAAATTTACCATATGCGCACATGTACTTATACATATATCATTATAGAATTGCAGTTCAGGCAGCAAACACGACAATCAGCAACGGTCTATGGCCTATCAACTAAATGAAATGAAAAGTGGATGCCATTCGCTATCAATAAGAATAAGAAAATAACAACAGCAGAAAGTAAAAGTTTACGCAGAGCTCAGGTACATAACCGAACAGTAGAGGCTGTAATCCTGCTAGCAAACATGCGTGTATGCATGTGTGTGTACTCAGCTCATTTAGATGTGAGTGTGTGTGATTTTTGCTCTGAGTAATCACCGCAAAGTTTTGCTGTCGCTCAATTTGCATGAAATCAAGCATTTCCGTTACTTTAAAGAACCAAACCCAACAAACGGTAAACTTAAATCAGAAACAACAAACCCATACAACAACAACTATAAAGGCACCAACTACATAGCTGAAAACGCATAAGTACTCCGAGGAAGCTATTCCTTCAGAAACACCCACGGATCTCCCACTCTCTTCTCCCAGTCTTCTCTGCGCTGGTGAGAGCCGAACTGATACGTCTGCCGATGAGTTTAAAACAAATAAATGCAAATTTCGTAGTTAACTTGGAGTAATCAAACGAATTTAGATTTTCAATATTTTGTTTTTGTTTTTTCGTGGTTTTTTGTGTTGGCATGTATTGGTGCGAGTATGATACACACACGCCCACATGTGGTTGCTGCCACACAAGTGCGAGAGCACGTACAAATTTGCATAAATTGTGCTAATGGTGAGTAAACAAAATGTGCATAGGTAAAGCGGAACCACTGGGGGGAAGGGATAGAGGTACTGAAGTTCTGTGGTGATGTTGAAAGGCACTCGTGCAGTTGCGCGTGTGTGCGTGTGATTGATTATTTGTTCGGTTTGAAATTTGGGTGAGGAGTGTTTTGGTAATGGATATATGTACTTAGGTGATCGGGTTACCGTGCGGATGAAAAAGGTATGTTGACTTTGTGGCAGCCGGTGTGATTTGAATGCATAAGCGTGACATTAGAACGCTTGAGTGGCCGAGTCAAAAGTTGAGTATGCGGCGCGCCAATCCAGCTGACCGGAAGACATCGTTTTTCTCTGTCAGCCTAACTTGGTCAAATAAACAAATACCATTAGGGTTTTTATTTATTTTTTCAAACCGAATTAGTGATAAGTTCAAGTGGAAACTTTTGGAAATGAAGTTTGTTAGAAAGCAGTTTCTTTGTGGCAGGAACGTCTAACTTTTTCTGTAGGAATAAGTGGCAAATTCGATATCAAAGAGAAGTGTTCATTATCCATGGTTTTATAAAATAACTGAAAAAAACGTGATATACTTTTATAGGCACTGAGTTTTCTTGAAAAAGGGACAAAAGCTAGAAGCGGGTGAAGACTTATTCCTCACCATGTCCTACGAAAGGGAGATTGCCACGGCAATTGTCGCAGATTTCAGGTCACTTAGAGCTTGCAAAATCTTTCTGAATTCCGTGAATTTTCCGCGTATAAAAAAGTGTACCTTATCGACCGTTTGCCCAAATGGGACGAATTCATGGTGAACCACATTACGACAACTACCTTGATTTTTGACCGACTTTAACGGTTATTTTTCTGGTTCGGCTCAGTTTTGGAACACAGTTCGTTGGATTGTAGAACAATCTCGATATTATATTCATAAACTCCCGCTTTGTCAATAGTCAAAACATTAACCACAATAGTTGCGAAGATTCATAAAAGATGTTGAAAAATAAATCGAATTTTTAAAACAAATACGTCAAAAAATAGTTTTGCTTTATTATTTGATTAATTTTTTGCCCGCTTTTTTTTATGAAACGTCAAACGAAAACTGAAGAAAAGTTTTTATGGTTTGGAAGAAAAAATTCAAAGAAAACGTTGGATCAAAAAATTCTAGCAACCTCTGTAAGGAATTCACCGGAGCTCTTAAAAAAATAACAACATAAAGCAGTCCCCTATAATAGTTTCAACAATTCCGTAGCTGTGATTCCATCGGGAACACAAAATTTCAAGCAAACTCGTTGTTAAATTTTTTTCGCCAGACAAGCTTTTTGAATCCAAACACACACTAACTGCCATATGGAGACTTCACACGGACATTAAAATTTTACAAATCTAAAAAAAACTAGTTAGGAAGGGCGAAGTTCGGGTGTAACCGAACATTTTATATTCTTGCAACTTGCCAGGATCAAAGCCGCTGAAATACCTTCAGGCGTAAAAGGTTTATTAGAATAAAGAAAATCATTACATGGAAGTTTGACTTATTTTACATATATTCAGTATTAAACTATAGTATATCCAAAATTATATTGGGTGTATGCATTAATTCGTGCGGTTTTCTAAGAGAGGGCTCTACTAGTATTATTTCGCGTCGTATTCAGTAGATATAAATTGTTTGAATTGTGAACATCAATCAAACAAACTTCAAGACGAAGAATTGGAGACATTGCTCGACGCAGATGCATGCCAGACGCAAGAAGAACTTGCAAAAGTATTAGGAGTTGATCAAGCAACCGTTTCCAGACGATTAAAATCATTAGGATTCATCCAGAAGCTTGGAAATTGGGTGCCTTATGAATTGAAGCCAAGAGACGTCGAACGTCGATTCTGCATGTCGGAAATGTTGCTTCAACGCCACCAAAAGAAGTCGTTTTTGCATCGGATTGTCACTGGCGATGAAAAATGGATTCATTATGATAACCCAAAGCGCAAGAAATCGTATGTGAAGCCCGGCCAACCATCAACATCCACGGCAAAGCCGAATATCCATGCTGCTAAGGTTATGCTATGTATTTGGTGGGACCACAAGAGTGTGCTCTATTATGAGCTATTGAAATCGGGTTAGACGATCTATGGGGACCTCTACCGAAAACAATTGATTCGTTTGAAAAAGGCCATCGCGGAAAAACGACCAGAATATGCGACCAGACCCGAATCAATAATTTTTCATCATGACAACGCTCGGCCACATGTTGCAAGGCCAGTTAAAAACTATTTGGAAAACTGTGGGTGGGAAGTTCTACCTCACCCGCCTTATAGCCCAGACATAGCACCTTCCGATTACCACTTGTTCAGATCAATGCAGAATGCCCTCACCGGAGTACGCTTCTCTTCAGAACAGGGTATCAGAAATTGGATTGATTCTTTCTTGACCTCCAAGCCGGAGAAGTTCTTTTGGGATGGGATCCACAAACTGTCAGAAAGATGGGCAAATATCATAGCTTCCGATGGGCAATACTTTGAACATTAAATGTATAACAATTTTTTCACAATAAAGTCTTAATTTTAGTAAAAAAACCGCACTAATTAATGCATACACCCAATACGTTCAGTTAATTCTGCTAAAATATCTTACATATTGACCAATCTATACGGTATCAAGCCAACTGGATATTTGAAAATCTTATATTAGTTATTATTTACGGAAAAATGTGCTTTCAGAGTTCCACATACCTCACATACCATTACCAATATATGCGGTGTAAAGTGTATTATATAGATGTCTGAAAATCCTGATATTAGTCAAAAAGGCCTAGACAAATGCTTCACGCGGAAAGCTAAGTGAACAAAACTATTATACTCTGTAGCAATATATTGCAAGAGCATAAAAACCGAGAACTATCAATTGAACACAAATTTCTTCTTTTGGCGTTTTATGAATTATAGTCCGTGATAAGAGATAATTTGAACGAAATATTGGAAACTATCTTATCGAAATAATATGAAATTGTACCGTTGTCTTGGGCAATAACCTGTGCAAAATTTCTTGAAGATATCTCTGCAAATAGAATAGTTTTCCGTACAAGCATTTGACTTCGATTCTTCAGTTGTATGGCAGTTACATGCTACAATAGTCCGATATAGACGTTTCCTTCTGGGTATTACAAACTTCGTGGCAAACTTATTATACCCTGTTCAGCGTATACAAATACGATCCTCTTACAAATATTTATATGAGAAAGATATTCACAAGAAAACTAGATTTATTTGTCAGACCGAATATATACGCAATACATTACACAAGTAGGAGCGTGAGCTTCTATGAGAACGCATATAACCAGCAATGGAAAAATGCTAGTTATACACTACTTTACAACTAGTGCAGTCCGCAAATCCAACTAGACAGCAGAATGTCTATATTTCCATTGTGATGCATATAACATATGCTCAGAAGCAATTTTAATTCGGATTTTCTTTAGGTGCCTCATAATTTTGTTTAAAAAGTACTTATTTTGATGTCATTATGAGACAACCTTTCAAAATACTTTAGTAAATATGATGTTTTCCTGTCTAATTGGATGCCAGACAAATGAGCTGGCATATATCCTGATTCGTTTGATCATTTTTGGGTATATATGAATATAATAGTTTGAGTAAATGAAGGTCCTTTAACCACATGAATTCTACATATACCTGTCACATATAAATACATACAAGTACGCACAAGTTTTCTCCTCGTCAGCAAAAATTTTCAAACAGTTCAGATAACTGTGAATTGTGAATTGCAAATATACGTGAAAATATTGAGAGAATTATTGAAAAAATACATAACATTTCAGCATATGAATGCTTCTAGTTTTATTTATGGAATCTTTTTTACGGAAAAAAGTAGAAGTGAAATATAATTTTTCATTTCAAAATAAAATTGGATTTGCGGTTTTTCTTAAAGCGACCACACAACTATACAGAAATGCTTTATGGAGTGTGTTAGTGCGTATGAGTAATCTAAAAGAAAACTATTACAATTTTCAAAAAGCCATTAAAGCTTGATTTAAAAACAAAATTAAATTTTAATTGAGATGCGCTTTAATTATTATCTGAATAAACAAGTCTTATAGTTTTTCTGCATAAAGTACCACAGTTCTAAACACAATCTTTGAAGGAAACCTCATATTAAATTTTTGCAAACAGCTCGCATTTGAATTTTTTGTATCCTTAAATTTTTCCGACCGTATTCGTCCACAATTCCACATTGGTTTAAGCGCGCCAACCGCAGCAACAAGTTCAGGCTAAATCTTGCATTCAACATGCAATGTTAATAAGGTCGCCAACGCTGTGGGTCAAGAGTTCATTTCATTTGGCAAAATTATGCATTATTTCGACCCTCACGGCCTTTGTGTTCACCTCACGGCGGCCCAGTTTAGCTTGAATTGTGTGTTAATTTTCGCACCTCGTTGTGTTTGTTGCTACGCAAGTGCATGTGTGTGAGTGTGTGTTGCATATACATTTTTGTGTGAATAATCTTGTCATGCGCCTACCAAGTGTATACTTTATGGTAATGCGACAGCTCACCTGGTTCAACTCGGCAATGTTGTGTGAATAAATATTTATGCAAATTTTGTGGAAAATCGTTGTGAGTCTACTTGTTTTAGAAAATGGATTAGCGGGCATGGAACATTACATGTTTTATGCGAGAAAATATTAAATATTAAGGAAGTTTAAAAGAGCGAAAGATTTACCATCCTTCCTACTAAAAATTATAGAAAGGATCTGCGACAACTCATCAAACGGCAAATCTCACCCAACCGTTTGGTTTCAGGCAGCATGCGTATGTTAAAAGTAAATCAGTTGATAACGTTTTACATGAGTAGATGGGACAATCGAAAGTTCCTTACAAAAACGAGAACTAACCCTAGCGGCATTTATTTATGAAGAAGCTTCAACAAAGCTAGTACCGTTACACTGATATCGGCTATCGCCGAGACATTAATAAGAATCTCTTGGCCTGGTTATGTCATACGCTAAGTAATAGATAAGCCATTTACGAAGTGAAAGGTATAAAAATCGTTCCTCAGATTATCTGTGGCCCGCGAAGGAGACTTATTTTCCTTTCTTTGGGTAATCTTGAATTAATACTTCTACTCGTCAGGAAAAACTTTAAAGTCGTCCTTGACTTTACCACCAACTTCTGTGATCGACAGTTCCACCGGCGAAATCTATATATTCACAGGCGAATCAGAGGGTGAAATAGAAACAGGAGGGATCTTCTTCTATAGTTATACATGCGCTAAAGATAGTTTCAAACTAAATGACGAAAATTGAGCATTTCTACCCGAAAATGTTAGCATATCAAAAGGAGCCAAGTGGGCTTCCGCTCTAACCGCAAGTAAAAACCTTCTAGTGGACAGACAAGTGGCAATTAAGACTATCCGCAGCGCCTATACTAAGTTTTAGAGCGTTAGGTTATGCAACGAGACAATAACTAGACTCTTAGTTGGAAACTAGGGAAAAATCAGCTGGGTTCCCAGTCATAAAAGAATTGAAAGAAAAGAAAACCAAAAACTTTTCGACATAGATATGGAGCTATAACTGGTGATACAAGTAGAGATACCGTTTTCAATAGCCCTTTTTTGATAGATCACGCCTGTTTCGTGTCATGTTATCACGTTATTTTTATTCAGTATTGTTTCGCATTTAACCATGGAAAGACTTACGTCTCAACCACGTTTACAAATCGTTCAACTTTATTACGAAAATTCACGTTCTGTAACGAATGTGTTTCGCGCGCTTCGCTCAACTTATGCCAACATAATCGACTTGCTGAGCGTTTTAATCTCATTACAATCATCCATCTTGAGACTTAACATTCATTATTTGATAATATTCGACCAAATAGACCACGTCCAGAACGCAGTGAAGAAAATATAGCAGCCGTAGCTTAAAGTGTACACGAAGACCGTGGAGAGTCGATTCGGCGCCGTTCGCAGCAACTGGGGCTGAAGTATGGAACGACTTGGCGCATTTTACGTCGAGATCTTAAATTGAAAGCGTACTAAATACAGCTTAAATAAGAACTGAAGCCGATCGAGATAAATTTTGTTCAACAATCAGGCCCATTTCTGGTTCAATGGGTATGTAAACAAGCAAAATTGCCGCATTTGAGACAAAGAGTAACCTGAAGAGATTCAAGAGCTGCCATTTCATCTACAAAAAAACAAACGTTTTGGTGTGGTTTGTGGGCCGGTGGAATGATGCCGGTGAGAACGTAACCGTCAATGGCGCCCGATATCGCGCCATGATAACCGACTATTTGATGCCTGAAATTGAAGCTCGTGATCTCGGCGGCATTTGGTTGCAACAAGAAGGTGCCACTTCCCACACATCGTATAAATTAACGGTTTTCTTGAGAGAATACTTCGGTGAGCAGATAATTTCATGTTTTTGGCCGGTCGATTCGCCACCAAGATAGTGGGATATCGCACCGTTAGACTTTTTCCTGTGGGGATATGTCTAAAGTCTATGCGAACAATCCCGCTTGGAAAGGATCATCTGAGACGTAGCCGCGGCCAACATTTGAAAGAGATTTTCTTTTGAAAAATAATAACCATTCCCCATTAAAGTTGAATTTTCTGTGTTTTTTCTTTAAAGGAATCTCGAAATGGATCACCCCCGATTTACCACATACAAATGATCAGTGTGACCGTCTGTCCGTCCGTCTGTGCAAGCTGGAAGTAAGAATGGAGATAATGAAACTTGGTACAAGTTTTTCTTGGCAAAAAGGTAAGCACGAGTTCGCAGATAGGCGTGGAACGACTACCAGGCCCATAGAATGCCATTAATCGAAAACTTATGAATTACCACCAAAATCTTGAAAAAGTCGACGTGGCCTCACTCCTAATAGGTTTTATGTATATAACGCGCAAGCCATTCAAGCTATATCACCCAAATTTGCACACGATTAATCACTTTGGCCTTTTTTTCCGCCTGCGTAAAAATGAAACCTAATCCCACTCTAATTTCCTTTATTCTAACTAACCATATTATATTATATTATGAGTGGAGTTGGTGTAGACCTTGGTCTTAATCTCATATCCCTATTATCATCAGTTACGATCTCTTGGTTGACGTTTGGTACATCCACTAAATATATTAAATTTATATTATATATTAAAATAATCCGGTTAAGCTTATGTTAAGTAGATCACATTTGAGTAAAATATAGTTACAAAATTAATTGAATCTATAACCTATAATATAGCTTAATATATAGTTTAATAGTACTTCATTCACGATTTCGTCGAATAATGAATGTTGAATTCTTGTCCAACATTTTTATACTCGTGCAACATGTTGCTATAAAGTATAATAGGTTTGTTCACTTAACGCTTGTTTGTATCATCTAAAAATAATAGAGTTATATATAGGATAATATATATATTTAAATGATCCAACGACGAGACGAGTTGCAATCCGTGTGACTGTTTGTCTATCCGTGCGTACATCTGTCCGTCGGCGCAAGCGATAAGTTGCGTAAAAATTTAGATATCTTGATGAAACTTGGTACACGTGTTCCTTGCCAAAAAAGTGACGAGCGAACTCCAGATTAAGATATAAAACTCTTATTTAGTATAGTGAATTGCAGTAACTAGGGGCACCTATGGGCTAAAAATTACAAAAAAAGTGTGTGTAGTTTAGTTAGTAGTTTATTGTACGTATCTCCCAAACCTTTCAAACTAGATCACCTAAATTCGCTTAGAATAAAACCTTTAAGAACCCCTACCAAAAGCGTGAACCAAGGTATAATATATATAATATATAATATAACGGTTTTGTTAAAAACCAATAAAAGCGCGATAAATCTGTGCCTACATGCTTTAGAGACAAAGTTTCATATCCAAGATGGTATAACAAGGCTTAATAGCAACCTGTATTTGTGAAGAGTGTTATAGCTTCGGTGCAACCGAAGTTAACGCTTTTTCTTGTTTTATGGTAACTTCCATCTGATTCTTAAACATTCCAGTATACAAACCAAGAACAAATCTATCCGAATAAAACTTTGCATAAATAGTGCCCTCAAGGTATTTCATCTTACGCCCAAAAATTATCAAAATATGACCTTAACTTTTGAAGAATAGAGACGCCGAATATGAGGACCCCAGCGCGTATGACTGACTTTTTGCGGAATATATCGGTTAATCTGTGAGATATATTATTGGAATTCAGAAAAAAGGTTTCTTTGATAATATTATTTTCTTGTGTCAAAAATGGATTGAATCGTGTCACGCCCACTGTCTAATTTTGAACGCAGTTGCTATAAAGTCATTTCATACCATCCCAGAGATAAAATTCAATGCCTCTGTGGTATTTAGTGCTTGGTTTCCCTTAGTTTTGAATAGTACCGTTATATAGGGAGAGGGCGGGGTTGTCAAGAGTATGAAATGTTTGGTTACACCTGAACTTGCTAGTTTTTCGTAAGACCAGCTTTTTTGAATTTGTATGTCTTTCATGTTCCAGTTATGAGAATGAAATTTCCCACGTGCCCGCAAATTCAAATCACTTAAACTTGACATCGATTAGCAAAATCGAGATTGAAAATTGGATTAAACAAATTGAGGCATATTCTTTGTTGTTTAAATAAGATAAACAAATACAACACAGCTTTTATATAGTATATATATGCTTACACTTCCGCATTTAGTCGTATTTTCTGCTTCAACAATGAGTTAAATTAACTGTTTGTCATACATAATTTATGCAAATGAAGTGAAACGAAATGAATTGAAGAGTGCCAAGAGATGGCAGGAAGTGCCAGATAAAGCGATGCGCTGATATTGAAGAGAGAATATTAATGTAAGACTTCCAGGTGAATAACGGCACTTCACAGATGTTTTCCGATAATTGAATTTAAATTATGCAAGCCGAGCGGAGAGGTGAACAGAAAATATCGAAAATCAAAGATAAGACACGCCGCCAATTGCGACTAAGTGGCGCCTAAACTTAGCTGTAAGAATATTTAAGAGCGTGAACAACAACACATATATATATGTAAGTATATACATAATTGGTGTTAGCAGCATACACACATATGAGTGTGCCCAAACAAGAGCAATGTATATATTACCATCCCCATAGGACCAGTGAGAACTAGCGTTCCAAATTGTATCACGTACTAAAGTGATTATGGAAAACTGTCTTAAAGATGGACTCATTATTAAAGGTACGTTTGCACCAATATTTGCATGCTGATTATTAATATCTATGATGGCTTTCTTTAAGGAAATAGTGTGAAATTATTTGAGGTCCAAGGAGGAGTTGAAAAATATTAACATTTATGTACTAAATAGTTGATGATTAGAGTTGATTCTTCGTTTTCTTGGAATTAGCTTACGGTCTTTTAGGTCAGCAATATCGTGAACTTTATTATTTTAACTGCTGAAATCAGAATATTCTCATTATTTTGTCATTTACTATTAATAACTCATAAACTTAACCTCCGTCGGACCAGTATAGTTAGAAATCAAGCACCAAAGAATAAACCGAGATGAAACTTTGCAGAAAAAGTGCCTCTGAGGTATATCATCTTAAGTTTCAAAATTGTCAAAAGCGGAATATAACTGTTCAAGCCGCCCGTTACGAAAAATGTGGCCCCAGTACCTGGTGCTCATTTTTTGTTGAAAATAACGGTCAATCTGTGAGATATATTATTGCAGTTCGTACAGTCTCTTTCAGATAATAATATGTCCGTATGTCAAAAATGGATTGAATCGGGTCAATACTATTTTCGAACTTTCGGTTTACTCCAACATGTTCAATATTCCTCCAATATGTGAGCTATCTTAATAAAATTTAGTGGATGTCTTTTTCTTATAATAGTGCATTTTTGTGCCTAAAATGAGGAAAATGGGGTGAAAACTTGTCCAAGCCACAGGGGTTAATCACAGAATTATCAAACATCCAATTGATTTTACTTCATAAATGTTAGTGATGGTATCTGAGGTACCTTAATGAAACTAAGGGATTAGTTTATTCTATTGCATAAACAAAAATAGATAAAATCGGGTTAAAAATAGATAAATCGGGTTAGTACTACCTATCTCTCATATACCTAGTATAAGATTTTCAAACTTACGGTTGGCCATATGCCATATATAATATATCAGTCATTATGTAAGATATCTTAACGAAATTAGCTGAATGTGTAATATTGGTCGTATATCCGTATGCAGTTTAATGCCGATAATAAGTGCATTTAGTCCACGAATTACCCCAACTCCCATATACCACATACATTGATTTTCGTTATTTTGTTAAATCTTATGTCGAAATGTGTGAGTTATATATTTATAAAATTTATTGAAAATATAATCTCAAGTACACCTCAGCATTGTCAAAATTAACTCAATCAGCCCATTCCTTTCTCTGTCCCCAATATAGCCTGTGTAATAATTTCCGAATTTTCACCTAACAAAATGTGTGATACTTTAATAAAATTAAATGAACAAGTTTTCTTAAAAACTATGTGGGAATATGAATGAAATTGGTTCAGACTTATTTATTAAATTTAGCTTCTTTAGATGAACTTAAATCACATATATCTATTTAAAAATGATTGTAATACAATTTTTGCTGACGGGAAGTAAAATATAGTAATAACAAGTAAGGAAGTCCTATGTTCGGGTGTAACCGAACATTTTATGCTCTAGCAACTTGCAAGGATCAAAGCCCGGGAAATTACTTCAGGTGTTTGCAAAATTTTATATTAAAGGTAGTATTGATCCGAGTCAACCCATTTTTGACACAAAGACATAGGATTATCGAGAGTTTCATTTATTTATTTTATTATATGAATTTCAATTATATATCTGACACATTGACCGATATTTTCGGTAATAAGTCAACTATCCTGTCTACAACATCGTTTGATGTCCAACGGCTCGAATAGATTCTTCCTGATTCCGGCGGAGTTTTTGCTGTTCCTTAACGTTAGTTTATTTATTTACGTTAGAATTGCTCAAGAAACTTTTTCGTTTCTATTTTCAAAAATGGTTTGTACTGCTATATATATTAAACGTCTTTAAGTTGAGTGCAGCTTAATTTTCTACAGGGTGTAAATCAAAACATGTATTATATTTTCTTGGCGCGCTTGTGATCGATTTTAATCAATTTTAAGTTGTTCACAGCCATTGTTTAGATGTGTTTTTTGTGTATTGTTGTGAATTTTTGGCGCTGCCATATATTTGTTTGGCGCTTTTGTGCGCCTTCAAGCACAATGAAACGCCTCATCACTCAGCTAACAGTCGGCTTGAAGTGTGAACTTCAGCGCCTCACACAATTTAGCCCACATTAATACATTCTCACTGCCGCTTGTTTTGTTGCTGTGTGAGTTACCGCTACGTTACGCCTGAATCTCTTTCCGATAAGG